>NC_135539.1:93566014-94858514 GCF_045843805.1 Urocitellus parryii | reverse complement strand
GTACTAAAAGTGCACGAAATTTTTACATATATACGGAAGAATACCTGTTTCCCAGCAACAAGCACGCTTCGATTCTCGAACCCCTCCCCATCTCCCGGGTTTTGCTTGCAAAGGCTGGGGGGGAGGGAGCCAGGCTCAAATTAAAATTAATAAGGGAAATCCTAGGTGAAAAAAGAGCATTTGAAGGAAAAACGGGAGAACCCCCAAATCAGAGAGATTGGGGTCGTTTACGAGAAAGAGAAATTAGAAGGGACAAAAGGGAGAGGGGGGAGGAAGAGACCTGAGACCCGCGGAGACGCGCCGGGCCGGGAGAGGGAAGGCGGGGTCCGTGGAAAGCGGGGGTCGCGGCTCCCGCGGCACAATGGCCTGCCCGGCCCCCGCCCCGCGCGCCCCTCACCTCATGGTGCCGGCGGCGCGGAGGCTTCCCCAGCAGCCGGGGGACGCCGAGCCGAGGGGGTCTATCCTCCAGGGGCGGGGACGCAGCTCGGAGACGGGAGACAAGTGTCCGGCTCCTGCTTCGGCGGCCAGAGGGCTACACCATCTCCTCGCACAAAGCCGAGGCGCCGGCCCGGCGTGTGAGAAAAGAGAGCAAGAGAAAGACTGGGGAGGGGGCGGAGAGGCCGACGCGCGGAGCGGGTCCCCCGGCAGCCGCCGCCTCCCACCGCCTCCTCCGGTTTCTCCTCCTCCTCCCGGAGCTTCCTCGGCCGCCCTCTGAGAGGTGCCCGCCGGGGCCGCGCGCCCGGGTGCCGCTCCACAGGCCCGCGCTCGCCGCGCCCGCCGTCGCCGCCGAGGCCGTGTGCAACCCGCAGCTGCTGCAGTCGCGGGAGGAGAGTCGGGATCGCCGCGAGGAGCCCGGGAGGAGGCGGGGCGCGCGGCGGAGGAACACGCAGGCGCCGCCCTCCTCCCCTCCCTCCCCCGGGGGCGAGGGGGCGGCGCGGGGGGAGGGGAGGCGGGGGCCGGGCGCACCCCCGCGCTGCCGGCCGGGCCCCCGCCGGACTGCGGAGAGCGGGGAGGGGCGGGCGCGGGCTTGGCGACGGCAGCTGAGGAAAGGCTCTTTGTTGCTTCCCCGCCCCGCCCCCCGAGCCCCCTGCGATCCGTGCTGCTCCCCCAGCCGCTGTCGGCGGGGGTTCCTAGCTCGTGGTTGTCCTTGGCCGTCGGCCCCCCTCCCCGTCGTCTCCTGCTCCGCGAAGGCTCGGGGAGCTCCCGGGCCTCCTCCGCGGCCGGGATGAGCCGACTAAGACACCGAGACCTCCCGGGTGCGAGACCCGCGGGCACCGGCTTGAGGAGCCGAGATGCGTGACTGGGCACCCAGCCCAGCCGCGGGGCTCCGGGGCTGCTAGCGGCAGAGGGCCCCCGTGCAGGGCTTGTCCTCAGCTCGCCCTGTTGCTTGCTGAGGACCGGGACAAGCTAGTGGGTGGGCATCCCGGTCAGACCCACTGCCCGCCCCACGCCGCGCTGCTGCTCCCAGAGAGTCCTCCGGGATTTGGGGGCGTTGGAGGGGGGGAAATATGGTCATCATTGTTCGCTCCGTTCCTTTTCTTCCCGAGGAATCCCAACGTGCTGTACCCATTTAATGAGCTGATATGCACACTATGTATAGGGATGACTTCATCCCCCCAAATGAACGCAGTCAACTCGCGGGAAAACGCAGTCGCGGGGAGACGCGCGGAACCGTGTGCAGCCGCAGGAGTAGAAAAGAAACGCAGCGGGTATAACCTCTATCGTCACCAGCGAAAAGGGAATCCCGGACTGGGGGCGGGGAGGGATGGGAACTAATGATAATTTGAATGTTCTATCATTCACCTAGTCTGAAAATCATCTCCCTTGAAAGGCATACATAAAATACAGGCAAAGCAAACGTTTCAAGTCAAGTGGCAGTAGGGGTGGGGGTCTAGGAAGCCAGAATTTATAGTTGTGGGTTTTTTTTTTTTCAGTATCCAAAAACAACTCCTATAATCTAGTGAAAGTTTAAACAGCCCAAATTGCAGCCGTTTTGTATTTCAAGGAGAGAAATGTATATTCTATATAAAAGATGACTAGAATGGAAAAGATTTGCAGCTACAGGGTTTCTACTTACTGAAGGCACTAATCCAAAATGGAGGACCTACCTTGACTCCAGGAATCCATTCAAAAGTTTTAGTGTTTTAAGAGCCAAGTACAATTCAAAAGATAGTCATGTAAGTTGGAATAATGTACATTTCCAAATGAAAAGTCAACAAGTTATAGTCATCGTTGGTCAATGCCTGACTTGTCTGTAAAAGGACGGTGTTACCCAGTTTTAACTATAAAAAACTTCCTAGATCCAGAGCTCAATACCGAGTTATTTTCTTTTTGGAACTTGCAGCCGCAGACCAACCGCCCTGCAGAAGCAGTGACCTGGAGCGATGGCACAGGACCAGGGTGGCCTCAGGTAGTAAAAAGCACGGTGCCTCTGCCTTAAACATAGTGTACTTGAAGAACACTAATTTCCACCCACATATCTAATTACAGACTACCATCACAGAGCATTTTATTCAAGGATCTCCAAGCACTGGAGAGAAAACAGACTTACTAGTCAAATATCTTTGTTGCCATATTACCAGTAGAGACAAAATGTAGGGCTCAAGCAACTGAATGAGTTAGTACAATAGGCATGATTAAAAACCATAGCTACTATTAGGTGCACTGTCAATATGTTTACTTATTATAGTTTACAGTGCTTGCACCTCAAGTATTCTCCAAGGAATATTTTCTTGGAGACTTTCCTTGGAAAAAGTATTAAGACATATTGAACCATCTTGGGAGAATATTAATAAGACATATTCAAACACAAAGTCACATCAGTTTTCTTTTGTACATTCATAGCAATACAGTAAATCCAACAGAGCTTGTGTTTCAGGGAAAACTCTTACAAAGGGCCAAAAGGGGTGGAGAGATTGCTGTAATGACTCAAGCTATCTCCTGCCAGATACAAGAAACAAGGATAAAAATTCCTTACAGATGACTCCATAACCTACTTCTCGTTTGTGTAAGTTAATCCATCCTGAGCTAAATAAGTTATATATCACATCATCTTTATTCTAACAACAAATGTTCCAATGGTATGGGCACCAAATTAAGCAATCCAAGTAGAAAATGCTGTTCTTATTTTCTATGTTTATTAAAAATGTACCAGCCAAGAATTTTGGCTGCTTACAACCATTTCCATCCTTTTGAATGGCAGCCTGCCAGCTTACAAGTTGGTCATACCATTGCCTTTGGATTTAGATATTGCAATGGGTGGCCTGACCTCCAAAGGTCATTCTGTGGAAGGGCAATTTGTTGGCTGTGACAAAATGTTATTGCTTCTTGTTCATATTTGGTTTAACATTCAAAGAGGGCAAAAGGGAAGCTTGAGTTAGGAAATCACAGACTAATTCTGGTCACAAAGGAAACTTTGTGGAATGTGTTACTATATAGAACAAAAGAATTTTAGAGATGGAAGGAATCTTAAGTCCAACCCACTCATTTTTAGAAAGAGGAATGTGAGACCCAGAGAGGTTAACTAACTTGCTCAGAGTCTTGCAGTTCTTTGGTGATAAAACTGGAACTTAAACCCAGGATTTCCAGTCCTTGATCAACTGGTCCTTCTACCATGTCATACCACCTTCCTATAGTATAAGTAAGAGTGCCTTAAGAAGGGTAGGAAGTGGGGAGGGAGGGGGAAAGTGCTGGGACTATAGTGTCCATGTACAAATAGGTAACAACAAATTCTTTTGAGTATGTACAACTATAATGCACCACTTTAAAAATGTGAAAAAGAGTACATTAAGACAATAAAAATTAAAGGCAATTATCTTCTTATAAACTTTGCTTAAAAATTAAAGTTGGCTTGGCTGAATGGTGAAAACCATTTGAACTCTTCTCATAAAGCTTGCCTGGCCTAAAGCCCAGTGCCTGGCCAATCTCATAGGTGCCCCAACATTTGAGAAGTGAATAAATAAATAAATGATTATGTGAAATAATGACTTCTCTAATATAAAAAAATATAAAAATGTTCATAATAAATATGTCAATATCCTTTATTATGGGGGGGAGCTCTGGGGATCAAAATGAGGGACTTACGTATGCTCAACTAGCACTGTGCCACTGAACCTCCCCCAGTCGCAACTTTCTTAACACCAAGAATATGGATCTCAACTTTCCCTCATACAAACTTTTCTCTCCAGCTTAGCATCAGTAGGAGGCCTGCTCCAAGCCCTCAGTGTATACCGCCATCGCAAATTGGTCTACACGTCTGCTAGCAGTGTGCACTCAGACGGAAAATGAAACAAAACATGCTTCTGTTGAAGATGGGTTTGCTGCAGGAGTGTTGTCAGTCTAGCTCTGAGGGTTCTCTTGGAATAAGCCTTGTTTAAATTCGTCTGATAGCATCAGTGTAGGCTTGTCCTCCATTTATGGGCATGAGGAGGATGCGTGACTAATGCTACTCAGCAGTCAGGAAATTGGTGCTAAGGTTTGAAGGCACAGTCTTTCCCCATCACCCAATAAAAAAAGGTTCCCCCTGGAATTACTGTGGATGGATGAGGAAAAGGTAGCTTTATAGTGAACCTGATTGTATGCTTTCTACATATATCATATAGCAGTGTTGTATTTTCCTTTGTAGCAGTTAGGTTTCAGTGTAATTTTTGGTTTGTCTCCCAAGAATGAGAAAAATAATATAGAACATGACATTCTAGCGGGATTGAAGATATTTTTATTACTCCTCTTTCAGCTTTAGCTGCCCATACATAATCTCAGCTCTAAAACATTATCAGGAGACATTAGAGAAAAACTATTTGCCTTTCTGCCATTAGCATTTTTCTTTCATTTGTCATTTATCTAATTTTCCAAATTAGGATTTATTCAGTGAGTTTCATTTCTAAAGTGTCTCTTTACTTAGCTTGATACCATTCCCATAGCTGGAAATGGTATTAGGCTTGCATTAATTGGTAGAAGCCATATTCTTTTGGGTTTTTTGTTTGTTTGTTTTGGTGCTGGGGATTGAACCAACTGAGCTATATCCCCAGCCTGCAGAAGCCATATTCTATAAAATGCAATGAAACATTTCCACAAAATTCAGCCATGGCTGCCATTAAAGAATATGGCAAGAGGGCTCCATTTCTAGATAATTGAACCATGGTGCTTTTGAAATTGGTTGAAAAAAAAGTAATGTCATAATCTAATTCTGAACGCTTACATTATAAAATCTAGCTGGTACGTTGGGAAGAAAACCAGAGTGGTTGACCTCTTTCTGGCATTGAAATGATTTATTTGTCCTATTTACTGTAATCAAACTTGAGAATACCTGTCAATTTTCATGGACATTATGATTAGGTAACAAGTGACCTTGGAATATTTATTTTCCAGAGGAGACTAGAAAAAAAAGGTAATAGAGAAAAGATTATTTTCTGGCTAATCACAGTAGAAAATAATGATATTACTACCCTGAACAGGCTGCCTAAAATTAATTTACACTGCTTAACACCAACTCTTTTGTAGTTTTTTTTTTTTATCCCCCCTTTCAGGTAAATTTCAAAGCTCATTAAAAATCCCAATTATCTTCCTCTTTGAAACTGTTCCAAAGCATGGTGACCTGGCCAAATTCAAGTTTGAAAGTTGTCTTCAAATCTTCATTATCTTGGGCTTAATATCAAAATTCAGTCTTTTAGCAAGTGCAATAAAGTCAGAAGAAAAGCAGAAATAATCAAAAATAATTTTGTATCATTAGTTGTAATACTTTCATTTGGGCTCCAAACATTCTATACTCTTTAACTCATTTATCTTTACTACCACTTTATGATGAATTGAACTGGTAATGTATTAATTTTATAGATAATGAGGTGACATCCTTTAATCAAAAAGTCAAATGTAGAAATGAATTCTACATTTGGCAGTAACGAATTGAACTGCAAATCAAAAATTAAAGTTGCTCACAACTCGGGGTGTAGCTCAGCTGTAGAGCACTTGCCTACCATGTACTAGGTCCTGGGTTTAATTCCCCAGCTCTACAAAAAATAAAAACAAAAAAAGCCCTGAAAGAAGAATTTAGCCTCTCTTTCTCCATCGCTTCCATACAAATACCTGCTTTAAGTGGAACCTGACATAGACAAACTTTACATTTGAGAAAAATAACTTCTCTCGATCTTAGAATATAAAAGGCAAATGTAGCTAAATGGTTGACCAGCCAATAATGATATCTAACCAACTAGACACTTACATATATGGTAATTCAGTCTTCATAACGTTCTTATGAAGTAGGTACCATTTTGATCATCCTTGCTATACAGCTCATAAAGGTGAGGCACCAAAGGATGAAGAGACTTGCCCAAAGCCACACAGCTAGTAAATGAGAAAGCCAGAAAGTCCAGTTTCAAAAGCTACACTCTACCTCTGTACCAGAAGGCCTCTATTTTTTTTAAATTTTAATTTGTTATATATGACAGCAGAATGCATTACAATTCATTTACACATATACAGCACAATTTTTCTTATCTCTGGTACACAAAGTAAAGTCACACCCTTCATGTCTTCATACATGTACTTAGGTAATGATGTTCCTCTCATTCCACTGGACCTCTTTCTATTTTAATTTTTCTTTTTGGGGAGACGTGGGCAGTACTGGGGATTGAACCTGTGCCTTACCACTAAACCACATCCCCAGTCCTTTTTATGACTTATTTTTAAATTTTGAGACAGGGTCTTGCTAAATTGTTGAGGATAGCTTTACTAGAATTACAGGCATGCACCACTGGGCTTGGCAACCTCTTCTATTTCATTTTACTGTCTCTGATTAAAAAAAGAAAAAGGGGGGCTGAGGATGAAGCTTAGTGATAAAAGAGGTCCACTTAAGGAAATGGAACCAGCACAGTTAAAAACAAAATAAACAAAACATTCTCAGCCATTTAACTCCTTATTCTGCCACAAAAAAAAAAAACCCACCAGGATAACCTCTCTGGCAAATCACAACATTCCTATCTCTCCAGCTATAAATAAACCCTTCACTTAGGCAGACATTTGATCTCTAGTGCCTAGGCTTGTGCTTTGTGTGAGGCTCAATAAGTGAATTTAATGAATCTTCAAATTCGGGGACTCCAAATTAATGCCAGGACTTTATTTCCAGAATAATAATGCTAATGTAGCCAATGGCAATTCATTCATTCATCACTCCTTCAATTTAGATATCCTAAGCATACAACCAGCAATTTATAGTTTATAGGGGTAGAGTCTCTTAAACCAATACATAGTAATGCTAACATTTTGTTGACCATAGGGAGATAAACAAAATGAAAACTCTGTGTGTGTGTGTTGGTATTTTTTTTACATTATCGCATATATTTAATGTACACAATTTGATGAGTTTGGACATATGCATACTCCTCATTCTCTTTATTAATATTCTAGATAGCATCAGGGAGACTAGCAAAGGATTATATACTTCCAAAATGACCCTATCTTGTCTTTATCTTTTATTGTTTGCAAAGCAAACATGAAAGTCTTAGTTTAGGATGAGATTTACCAAAATCTTTGGAAGGAACTCATTGATTTCTTCATTTACATTCCTGTGAAAGACTTTTTTTAGGACTTAAATACTCATTTGAAGTTTATCACCAATACATATGGTTATAGTATTTCAGGAAAAGGCCCTGAATAGAACCCTACTACCCTAGCTTCCCATTCAGATCTTCTTGTCTAACTCAGGTGCCATTTTATATCTGTCAAACATCTCATACTCAGTTTTTCTTTAAATAGCTCCTGTTTTGTGTGGGTTTTTTTTTTTTTGTAATGTTGCCTTCCTCAAGCATCTCATTGTACTTGATTTTATTCAGTGTCTCTCACTTGCAAACAATATTTCCCTTCAAAAGTTCACAGTCTGATCTTTTCCTTCTTGTTTTTCACTTTATTTTCTCTCCTACTACTAATGAGATGGTGATTCTTGGTTTGCTTTATTTGAGTTATTTATATCTTAAGGCCTCTGTTTAATATCAGGTTTGGCTTGGCATTCTTTTCCTACTGCATGATGCCCAAATTAAGTTAAGAAGCAATTCCTAAGAAAGCTGGCCTGTGATTCTTCATGCTCTTCTGGTATCCCAAGCATTGGACCATCTGTTTAATTTTGAAAGTTGATGTAACTAGCTAAGTTCATAGTTTATGTCAGATGTGACTCAACAGTGCTCTGAGCAACAGAGAAACTGTTCTAAGACTGGATGAGGAATAAAGAGTAACAAAGGAAGAAAGAAAGCAGTCTAGGTGGTGACTCTACATGCCTAAAAGGTATGGACATGGAGCAATTTGATCTCTAGGTTAAGCCACCCCCCCCCCTTGTTTGGCATCAACCCATGGAATATAAGACATTTAGCGGTCTCCTAAGGATAGGGTTTCTCCCAAGAGGATAGTCAATGGAGTTTAGTAACAAGAGACCTTGACTTGCCTACTCCCACCAGGACCATGAGCCCATCAAAGTTTGAGCTTTCCTACTTTGACCTTCTATTGGATGGGATCTTTTTGTTAGCATTATGGTTGCAAGTGACAGAAATCCAATTCAAAGTAATATATATTTCAAGTATATTTTTCAGGCTAGCTAGCTCCATCCAGGGGCTCAAACAATATTTCCACCTCTTAGCTCTACTATCTTTGCTTTTGTATTTTGATCTACTCTCTTCTACTATAATATAGTCCCAACTTCACATTCTACAAAGCACTGTGATCCCAAAGCTGGACAGGCTATCCAATTAATGAGAACTCTGAATGGCCAACCCTGAGTCACATGACCATCCTAAGCCAAACAATCACTAAAACCAAGGCAAAAAGGTTCTGTAATTGGGTAGGACCAAATCATGGATCCCCCCACCCCCCAAACCAAGGTCAGGAAGACAGCTCTGTTACTAGATGGAGTGGGGCATGCTGGTACCAAATCCAAAATTACTCACCGCACCTCCAGTTAAGGATGACCAATGTGATTCTGCAACCTGAACAATCAGAAAAATGAGAAAAGATACTCCATTTGATTCAAATATATGAAATGTCAAGATCATTGTACTGTCATGTGTAACTAATAAAAATAAATAAATAAATAAAGGAGAATAATTTTAACAAGGATAAAATTCTTAAGCAAAGTAGGAGAAGTGGGTAAGAGAATCATTTTTTTCTTCACTGGTAAGTCAGTTTATAAAGAACAGAAAGCAGAAACCTCTGAGAGTAATGTTTCCACAGGCCCAAATATAGCCATACACACTTCTATAGATGTCCTGAGTTGCTGCAAAGCTGACCTTACGCCAGCAGCCAGGTCTCCTCAACAGGATGGTTCAGGATAATAGAGGCTGCATGTAGCCCCATAAAACTTTTGAATCCCTCTCCCTTTTCCTCTTTATCCTTACTCCTCACTTTTTCGCAACCCTGACAGGATTTTAGCAAAAATGACCACAATAATTACCCCCACCAGATATCCACAAGTTTGTTTGGGCTCTCCCACACTGACTCTGAACTTGACTATATGACTGGCTTTGATCAATGGTACAATAGCAAATACGACACATGCACACTTGTAAGAGGCTCTTGCATTGGGGCTTACCTTTCTTGCTTCTCTTTGAAAACCTGAGATGGCCATGTGAAAAAGCCTGGGCTGGTTTACAAAATAATAAGAAACCACATAGAGTAGAATGGGTTTGTTCAAGCTGAGATCCAGGACCAATAGCTTCATAACCCATAGATTGTGAATGAGGCCATTCTAGGCCATCCAACCCCAAATGACTTTGTCTAAACCAAAATAACTGCCCAACCAACCCACAGAATCATGGGAAATACGGATTATTGTTTTGTTTTTTGGTTTCTGTTTTGTTTTGTTGTTGCTTCTAGGGATTGAACCCAGCACTTCATGCTTGCTGAGCACACTGAGCTATATCCCCAGCTCCATGGGGTTTTGACTTTTTTTTTTTTTTAAGGACACAATACCTTTGTTTTATTTATTTGTTTTTATGTGGTGCTGAGGATGGAACCCAGGGCCTCGCCCAGCACTCTACTGCTGAGCGATAACCCCAGCCCCTTTGTTGAGTTTTTGTTGTTGTTATTGCAGTACTGGGAATTGAACCCAAGCATACTCTACCACAAAGTATTGCTGAGTGGCCCAGGCTGGCCTTGAACTTGTCATCCTCCTGTCTGAGCCTCCTAAATCACTAGGATTATAGGCATGCACCACCAGCACATGGTCATTGTTTTAAGGACACTAAAGTTATTGGGTAAAGTTATGGGGTGGTTTGCTGCGAAACTTAACTTATACACCAACACTATTCTTCAAGAATTTCTTCTAAATCCTTTTTCTTTTTCTTTTTCTTTTTGAGAGAGAGAGAGAGAAATTTTTTAGTATTTTTTAGTTTTCGGCGGACACAACATCTTTATTTGTATATGGTGCTGAGGATCAAACCCAGGCTGCACGCATGCCAGGCGAGTGTGCTACTGCTTGAGCCACATCCCCAGCCCCTAAATTCTTTTTCTTCTGTTCGTTCCCCCCACCCCCAATGGAACCCAGGGCCTTACATATGTTAGGAAGTACTCTGCCACTGAGCTACATCCCCATCCTCCCATAAAACTTCAAATAGAACAAGTCTTCTATACATAGGGGAAATTTTATGATTGAAGTTTTTGCTTCAGTTGAAAGATGTTCATTTTGCCCAGGATCTCAAATAGGGATTATCCTGAAGACTTCTCAGAGTCCATAAGTCTTGATGTACCATAACTTTTCAAACTGTTTCACTGATAGATACATCTTGGCGTTCTTCTCTAGAAGGAAGCAGGAAATCCAAGATGGAGAAGGATGAACAGGGGCCAGGGCTGTGGCTCAGTGGTTGAGCACTTGCTTCGAATGTGTGAGGCACTGGGTTCGATCCTCGATCCTCAGCACCATATACAAAAAATAAGTACATAAAATAAAGATACTGTATTCATCTACAACTAATAAAAAATTTTTTAAAAAAAGAGAAGGATGAACAGGATGATAAAAAGCAGGACCTCTTAAGACACCAAATTATATGCAAATAAGAAATTCTTAAAGCCACAAACAAGAACTGTAACACATATGCTGAATAATCTGTCTGGATTGTTTCCCTCTCAGTTTATTTTTCTCTTGTTATCTAGAAATATTTAGTAAAGTTGTTTGTTCTTGGTACTGGGAATTGAACCTAGGGACTTGTGAATGCTAGGCAAGCACTCTACCAACTGAGCTATATCCTCAGCCACTTAAAGTTTTGTTTTAATATTCCACACCAGAGCCTGGTGCAGTGGAGTAGGCCTGTAATCCCAGAAGCTTGGGAGGCTACAGCTTGGGAGGCTAAAGCAGGAGGATCAAGAGTTCAAAGTCAGCCTCAGCAATTTAGCAAAGCCCTAAGCAACTCAGTGAGACCTTCTCTCTAAATAAAATACAAAAAAGTGCTGGGGATGTGGTTCAATGGTTATGTGCCCCTAGGTTCAATCCCCAGTACCAAAATATACACAGTACCATATATACTCATGTATATGTGTGTGTGTGTGTGTGTGTGTGTGTGTGTCTGTGTATCTATTTATTTCCCCACCACCACCAAACTGTTCTCAGCTGGCCCACAAGACATTAAAGTTCAAAATTCAAAGTCTTAAATTCAAGTTTCTATAGAGGATATCACCCTTTTCAGGCATTGCGTTAGTGACAGAGGTAAATATCAGGATGCTCCTTTCCCTAATCCTCATAAATGAGTTCCTTAGGAATAAGTACTTAGGAATCAGTTTAAAATTGCGCACAATAACTAGCATATCAAATACATTTAATAAAGTAGGAATTCCATTGCAATATCAAGGATTCAAAGCAGAAATACTAACATCACATATAATGTACATATAATGTACTGCTACATGTAGTGAGATTATTTTTCAAGCTGAATTGAAACCACACATTATATAAAGTTTAGCAACATGCTTTCTCCCTTTTCTGGTTGTGCACTTCCTTTTACAACAAGCCTCTAGAAACAGATAGTCTCTGAGAATTACTGAGCTGTTTGTGATGCAGATGTACTTAGGGAGTATGTAAAATAATCATTTTAACAAAAGAAATAGATATTTAAAATTTAATACTAACTCCGGGAAAAGGGTCCATTGTGTAAAACATAGTTTATCTTTGGATTCAATGTTTGTCTTTGGTTTTACAAAGTAGCTTGTATTTTCAGTATTTTCTACATAATATGGTAAAATGTAGAGCAATTGCAATGCATCAATAAAATGGGTAAATTTTCTGAAAAAAAAAAAAAAGTACTTAGGAATCAGCTTCAACTCAGCTCCACTTGGCAAAGTTCTCAGAGAGTGACCATTATTTGTATGTCATGACTAGGATGGCAAGCATGAATAATGATGAAACTCACGTTTCCTTCCAATTTGAAAAAGTCACTGAAGTCATCCTTCAGATGGGTTCAAGGAGGCCAGTTCTCTCCGATGAGGGAAGAGGAAGGGAAGCAGATATTCCTGGAGGTCTCAGAACAATATTTTAGGTCTTGGCCTCCAGACTTACTAGGCAGCAGTCCAGTGGAGTAACTGCAATGAAGCTAGATTACATGAAATCCAAGAAAGCTGTAATAAGGGAACTGAGAGTTCAAGACACTTAGAACTCCAAGGAAACAAACATCTGGGTCAGAAAGAAGAAGGAAACAAGGCTGATGGGGAAGAGAGAGAAACTCTTTATGAATCCCTGGAGTGCAGTGGTCTGCAAGGGGTCCTTAGAACCAACTATATTGTACACCCATATGTATCTGGCCTTAAGAAGGCCCTCTCATTTTTTTTTTTTTTTCCACTGGAAGGATCCAAAACTACTCTCTGCTGCACTGGAAATGTTAACTGTATTATGAACTGTGCCAGAGGACAAGAAACTACGTGAATCACTCCTTTTTTTCAATGGACAAAAAGCAGCTTGAACTAAGAGGATTATTTCTCATGTGATGAGACCACAGGAAAGCAGGGATGACCAGCTTCTCAAACTTAGGGAAAGAGTTTGCTGTCTGTCATTTTTTAACCTCCCTAAGTATTAGCTTCCTTCTCTCAGATTGGCTTCTTCACAAAGCTTTAACCTAGCTGCCAGCATCTCCTGGCTCACCTCTTCCTTGGCCACTGAAGAAGGACGGGCTCTTCCCCAATAAATTAGGAGAGAGGGGGAGGGGAAGCTGAAGAAAGGCTCTGATTGGCTTACGTGGGTCATGTGCTCATGCCTGAGCCTAACCCTGCCAAGGAGGATAAAGTACTTGAGTTGATCCATTTTGGGTCACAAGCCCAGCTTGAGAACCTTACCCCTGGAAGAAGGGAAAAAAGTCACCTTAAAACATGGGAGAGATTTTCCCCTGAAGATAGAAATAAAACAGTTATAATTTACAATTTTTTTTGTCTTATCACATTCTGCTGCTTCCCAGTGGATCACACAATTAAGGAGTTAAATGGAAAATAATAGAGATCAATTTAACTAACAGAATAGAAATGAGTTCTGGAGAAGGTCATTCTCTTTTTATAACTTTATCACCCTCCATATTTTACTTTCTTTTTCTCCTGGATAAGTAGTAAAATTAATGAAAAAAAGAACAAAATACAAAAGCATAAAGAAAATTTTTGAACTACAGTATTAGAAAATAATTATCAAGACAGGCACGGTGATGCAAGCCTGACATCCCAGCCACTAGGGAGGCTGAGGCAGGACTATGGCAAGTTCAAAGCCAGCCCCAGCAACTAAGCAATTCAGTGAGACTCTATCTCTAAATAAAATACAAAAAAAAAAAAAAAAAGGAGGGTGTGGGTGGGGGAGTCTGGGGATGTGGCTCAGTGGTTGAGTGCCCCTGGGTTCAATCCTCAGTACCAAAAATTAATAAATAAATAATATCATTTTATTAAGCCTAAATGACATAGAGCAGAGATATATTTAAAATGTAGAAAATATTTTTTAAATGTTTCAAGTGGTTGAAAGATGGTAAACAAGTCCTTAAAATAAATTATTTCCAACCTAACATCTAGTTGAATTGCTCTTTGCTATCATGTGGAACTGGGGCTCTATATTCCACCCACTATTGAATTTTATTGCTGAAGTCTGCCTCACTTTTTTTTTTTCAGGACTAGGGATTGAACCCAGGGGCTCTCTACCACTGACCTACGTCTCCCCTCCTCTTTATTTTATTTAGAGAGAGAGACTATAGAGTTAAATTGCCCAAGCTGGCCTGGAATTTACCATCTTCTTGCCTCTGCCTTGTGAGTCACTGGAATTACACAGGCCTATGCCACAGTGCCAGCTAAGTCTCCCCCCTTGGTTGGCTGGTTGGAGTGAGAATCCTTTCTATATTTGTGTCGGTGTCTATTTGGACTGCATTAAGTCATGAATTCATAATTAAAGAGAACCAAATGAAGAGCCTGTAAAATAAAATTAACTACCATGTTTTTAGTTTATCTCATTAACCATCAAAATACTATTATATTTTAATAAACTTTGTTGTGGTACAATTTATATTTAATAAAATGTGCCCATTAAGTGTACAATTACTTCAATAACTATGACTACCTTCACAATCAAGATATAGAGCAACTCCATCCCCTCAAAAAATTCATTTGTGAATAGTTGATCTTGCCTTCACCCTCCACCCTAGGCAATCGCTGGTCTGCTTTCTGTCACTTTGAATTAGATATATCTTTTCTAGAGTTTCACTTAAATGTTATCACATAATACGTATACTGTTGGGTCAGTTTCTTTTATTCGATATGGTGTATTCATGATTCTTCTGCATTGTTATGTATATCCTTAGATCATTCCTCTTTATTGCTGATAAGCATTCCAATTGTATGGACATACCATAATTTGTTTAAATTTGTTTATCCCTTTAATTGTTGTTGGACATTTGGGTTGTTTCCAGTTTGGGGCTATTATGTATGCAGTTATTATGAACATTATGTATAAGTCTTTGTGTAGACATGTCTTTACCTATTTTCTGTTGATAATAACACAATGCTACAGACTGTGTAAACTTTAAAGAAAAGAGATTTATTTTGTCTCATGGTTCCGAAGATTCAAGGTCAAGGGGTCACATCTAGTGATGGACTTGCTGGTTGTCCTGGGGCAACAAAGGATATTATATGCAAAGAGGAAACAAGTATGTGCGTGAGTGTGTGTGTGTGTGTGTGTGTGTGCGCGCGCGCGCGCGTGCACGTGTATACACGTACATGTGTGTATGTGTCTGACCTCTGGTCTCTCGTCTTATAAGGTCACCAGTATTCAATTATAGGGGCTCCATCCAGATCACATTATCTAATCCTAATCAATACCAAAAGCCCCACCTCCAAACACCACAGTGAGATTAAATCTCTATTCTCTTAAATATCTCACAATAGGGATTAAATTCCAACATGTGTTTCAGAGGAAACAAATCATTCTGAAACCATAGTAGGACATGTGTTATCATTTCTCCTGGATAAATCATTTGTCTTGAGTTTAACTCCTTAAGAACAGTGATAATATCTTACTCTTCTTTTTTTGCTAGTTTATATGGTAAGTATATAAGCTTTACAGAAAACTGCCTAGCTATTTTCCAGAATTGTTCCATTTTACATTCCTACTGGCAGCATATGCAAGCTTCATTTGCTCCTCATTCTTGCCAACACTTGGGATGGTTGGTTTTTTAAATTGTGACCATTCTATTGGGTATGTGGTAGTATCTCACTGCGATTTTAATTTGCATTTCTCTGATTAATGTCTTTTCATGTGCTTATTAACCATCTTTATTAACTATATGCTTACTAACCTCCTTCTCCTTTTTCTCCTCTTCCTCCTCCTCCTCCTTCTTTTGTTCGGACTGGGGATTGAACGCAAGGGCAGTTTACCACTGAGCTACATCTGCAGTCCTTTTTATTTTTTGAAACAGGGTCTTGCTTTGTTTAAGGCCTTGCTAAGTTGTTGAGGCTGGCTTCAAACTCCTGCCTCAGCCTCCCAAACTGCCGGGATCACAGCACACAGCCACTTACATATCTTCTTTGTTCCTCTTTACTGCTACTCTTTCACCTTTAGGCTCTCTCATCATCTCCAGTCTAGAATGTCAATTTCTAGCTCATTTCCAGTGTAAACCAAGGTCTGATCATATCCTAACTCTACTTACAAGTCTATGGAGACTGCACTATTAGAATGAAGTTCATACTTTTTGGCAAGGCATTGAATGCTTTTGCCAATTTAGCCACATTAAACTTTATTTATTTATTTATTTTGGTACCAGGGATTGAACCCAGGAGTGCTTAACCATTGAGCTACATCCCCAGTCCTTTTTATTTATTTTTTATTTACTTTGTGGGGGATGTTACCAGGGAATGAACTCAGGGACACTCAACCACTGAGCCAAATCCCCAGTCCTATTTTTTGTATTTTATTTAGAGACAGGGTCTCACTGAGTTGTTTAATGTCTTGCTTTTGCTGAGGCTGGCTTTGAACTCTAGATCCTCCCGCCTCAGTCTCCCAAACTGCTGGGATTACAGGCATGTGCCACTGAGCCTGACTTGTTTTTTATTTTGAGACAGGGTCTTGCTAAATTGTTTAGAGCCTCACTTAGTTGCTGAGACTGACCTCGAGCTTGCAATCTTCTTGCCTCAGCGTCCTGAGTCTCTAGGATTTCAGGCATGAGCCCCCATACTTGGCTTACATCAAACATTTTTTTTTTTTTTTATGGTGCTGGGGATTGAACCCAGGGCCTTGTGTGTGCAAGGCAAACACTCTACCAACTGAGCTGTATCCCCAGCCCTTACATCAAACTTTTGAAGACCAATTTTCTACCATTTTTGCTCCCTTCCTCTTCTCCCTAACCCCTATATTCCACACACTCTCCTGTTAGACGGTTGACTACTCAGTCCTATCATACATGCTCATAGAGTTGTGGCTTTCCTCATGATGTTTATTCTACCTGGATTGCCTTTGCTCTTCTCTATGTGATAACATGTGCATTCTTTAAGGCTCAGTTCAAAGTTCTTTTCTTGGAAGGCTTCCTAACTTCAGATAGGATTAACAGTCATTGTCACTGTTTGATAGCTTAGTCTATACTGCTAATAAATAAGGTCCTTGTGGTACTTGGTTGTGGAGCTCAACGCTTCTTGCTGGAGTTTAACTCAAGAACAGCAAGGATGTCTATTTTTTTGCACATTATAACGGCTCAAATTAACTCCCGCTTGATGACTTTGGTTGACTGAATGTGTGGACAGATGACTAAGTAAATTAACAAATAATAATCTGCTGTTAGCAAATTGTTTACCCTCACCAGATCTCGATTTCCTTATCTGTAAATTGAGAGAGTTAGAAGAGCTGATTCATTTCTTTCTAGTTCTCATATTTTTAAAATTCTGTATTTATATTTTGAAATCCAAAATATAAAATGGTGTATTTGAACATATTCCAAAGACTGAATGATGGATTAAATGGTGCTAATTAGGTAGTGCTGAATTATCATTGACACTTTCAAGGGCAGCATCTTATTCACTATGAAGTGACAAGATGAAAATAGTGGGACTCTTCTCAATTAACTTTGCAGTCAGATGTGATAATGAAGAGTTGCACCATTTTACTCTAAATCTACAATGCAATAACAGCTTATTCTTACAATTTTTTTATCAGTTTATGCCTTCGTTTTTCTGTATGTCATGTTTCTTCTTCTTTTAGGGTTGGAGGAAGATAAAAGGAAGAAAAATAGTGGTACTTAGGAAAAGAGAGACTACCATTCAGCTGTAGAGCCATAGTTGAAACAATCTAGTAATTATTACTTAAGTTAAAATTTGTATTTATGGCCTTAAAAATTTGCTTACTCAAGTACATTAAGTTAAACAAAAAGTTACAAGGAATTGTTTCCATATCAGATATGAAAAATATCATTTTAGATAATACAAATTATTTATCATTTTTTTGACCAATAAATCCAGGAGTTTCTTTTCCACATGATCATCCTGGGTAAAAGTTGGAAATGGAAGCCGGGTGCAGTGGCGCATGCCTGTAATCACAGTGGCTCAGGTGGCTAAGGCAGGAGGATCGAGAGTTCAAAGCCAGCCTCAGCAACTTAGGGAGGCCCTAAGCAACCCCGAGAGACCCTGTCTCTAATAAAATATTAAAAAGGACTAGAGAAGTAGCTCAGTGGTTAAGCACTCCTGGGTTCAATCCCTGGTACAAAAAAAAAAAAAAAAAAGTTAGAAATGAAAACAGCCCATGATAGCTTCTTAACTTCTTTTCAGTATTACAGCATTTGTTAGCTGGCACCAATCAGACCCAAATCCACAGTTTGGATTTCAAATTTAGTAAATGGTAAATCATTTGTAAGACCCAAAATATACAAAGCTGCAACGGTGACAATATCCTCCTCAAGTATTTCAGAAGGATCACAAGCACACTGCCAACATTTATTAATTGCTCTCTAAAAAGACACCCATGAAGGCATGAGCCCCAAAGGTCTGACAATGCCAAAACATCATTAGGATTACTGTTAACTGTCAATTAATGCTGAAGCAAAAGCTGCTCATGTAATTACACAACAGTTAAAAAATCTTCCAGGACTCCTTCATGTATTTTAGGAATTTAGTCCAAATTATGGATTTTATTTCTCCTGTGAGAATTTGAGTGTTCCATTGAGTTGTGCCTCCCATTAGCACATATCTTTTCCATAGGAATATTTCCTAATATTTTTGGCCATTTGGAAAAACATCAGACCAGAAATCTGGACACTCTTTCTGAGGATTTCTCACCATCTATAAAATTGGGGTAACAATTTTGGGAAAGAGTCTATCCAGCAGGGATCCTATAAAAACAATTTATTTTTTAAAAAAACTCTATAGTGGGGGTGGGATTGTGGCTCAGTGGTAGAGCACTTGCCTGGTATGAGTGAGGCACTGGGTTCGATTTCAACACCACATGTAAATAAATAAATAAAACAAAGGTCTATCAACAACTAATAAAAATATTTTAAAAACACCTCTATAGTGACCCCCAAGACATTCTAGTACATGGAAATCTTCCAAAGAGATGCTAAGGAATAATTATGTTTTTAAAGATTTGTACTGTATAGCTTTTAAAGTGCAGTCATCCCTCCCTATCATGGTTCCATGTTATGGAACCACAGACTGATAATATTAAAAAGAATTGTGTCTGTACTGAACATGTACAGTCCATTTCTTGGCATTCCCTAAACAATACAGGAGAACAACTATTTACATAGCATTTGCATTATCTTGTTACTATAAATAATTCAGAGACAAGTATATGGGATGGATGGGCAAAGGTTCTATGCAAATACTGAGCCATTTTATAAAAATAACTTGAGCATCTGCAGATTTTGGTATCAGTAAGGGACAGGGCAGGATCCTGTATTAATCCCCCACGGACACCAAGGGACAAGGATTATTTAGACATATGATGAGCTGATAAAAATTCTCTTAACATATTGTGAAGTGAGAAAACCAGGCTGCCAAACTGTAAGAATGGAATGATGTTAGGTTTTTAAAATGTGAGCATCACATCCACATAGATGTGATGTGTGTATGTGTTTGTATTTAGCTACGCATATATAGAATGGAGGGATACACACCAAAATTAACCAGTTATCTCTGGACAGTGGCATTATTGTTAACTCTTATTTTATTTATTTATCTATAATTTCCAAATTTTCTAAAATGATCATCTATTATTTTATAATAAAGTTATTATTTTAAAAAAGATCTTTTAAAGAAACTCATTAAATCTTCTGTTAAATAATCCCCTTTCGCCAGTCGCAATGTTGCACACCTATAATCCCAGATACTCAGAAAGTTGAGGCAAAAGGGATTGCAAATTCAAGGCGGACTTCGTAACTGAGCATGATCTTGTCTCAGAATATAAATTAAAAGGGCTGGGGATGTAGGTCAGTGATAGACTGTCCCTGGGTTCAGCCTCCAGTACTACAAAAATAAATAACCCCTCTTTACATTTAAAATATGATATTTATAGTAACAATATCTATGTGAAGTGACACATATCTACCTTCATATTGAAAACACTCTGACTAATCTAGAGGTCTTAAGGCTGGTAATTTTCATTATCTAAAGACATCCAAGAACCAAGTAGTTAGCAAATAGCATTTGAAAGAATATCACAAGGGCTGCAGGTTTAGCTCGGTGGTAGAGTGCTTGCCTAGGATGTAGAAGGCTCTGGGTTTGATCCTCAGCAGCAGCAGCAGGAGAGAGAGAGAGAGAGAGAGAGAGAGAGAGAGAGAGAGAACATAAGCATTGATAAGGATATAGAGAAATTGGAGCTCTTGTGCAATGTAAAGTGGTTCAGCCCCCATGAAAGTAGAATTATTATATTATTCAGCAACTCCAATTCTGGATATAACAACTGAAAGCTGACAGCAGGGACTTGAATAATTATTTACATACCCATATTCAGAGCAATGTTATTCACCATAGTCAAAAGGTGGAAGCAACCTGTGCATCCACTGATGGATGAATGGATAAAGAAAATGTGCTATATTTTCACAATAGAATATTCTTCAGGCTTAAAAAGAAAGGAAATTCTGTCACATACTACATGCAACATGTATGAATTTTGAGAATAGTATATTATGTGAAATAAGCCAGTCACGAAAGGTCAGATACTGTATGATTCCACTTATATGGAATACCTAGAGTCATCAAATTCATAGAAACAGAAAGTAGAATATTGGTTTCCAAGATGGGGGTAGAAGGAAATAAGGAGTTGTTTAAGGGAATTTGGCTTTAGTTTTGCAAGATGAAAAAGTTCTGGAGATGGCTGGTAGTGATGGCTGCACAGCAGTGTGAATGTACTTAATGCCACTGATCAGGACACTTAAAAATGGTTACTATGGTAAACTTTATTTTATGTATATTTTACAATCAAAAAGAATAATAAGTTAAAAGAGACATTTGAGTGGTTTTTAAAAACAAGCAAGGAGGGTGGTGTAGGCTTATAGTTCCAACAACTCAGGATACTGAGGCAGGAAGATGGCTGGAGCCCAGGAGTTCCAGGCAAGCCTGGACAACTTACTGAATGAGAGGTGGGGGGGGAGGGAAAGAAAGGCAGGTAGGAAGGAAAACATAATGTACAAATGTAGGAAAGCTTAGGTACTTAATTCACATGAGGATTCCTCAGGTTATTTGATAGTTTTATTCATCAGAGGTCTTGTTAGCTGGTTCCCAACCCTTTACAAATTAAAGGTAGTAAATAAGAAAGAGAAAAGGCAGCTATAGGTGCACTAGCATGGCCAGCCAGCCCCTATAAAACAGGGATGAGGAAGGGAGGGAGGAAGGGAAGGAGGCAGTCAGTCTGTGCCTTGGTCTGAAGCAGTTCAGTAGACCTAAATAAATATAGCAGCACATGGAGAGTTCCCTAAATCAAAACACAAGACCCTATGAAAACAATGAGATCTATAGCTTGCCACTTATGTAAATTTAAAGTTTATTTGTAAATGACTCTGTCATTTTCAAGGAAATACATATGCCAAAAACAACAAACAAACAAACAAAAAACAGGGATGAGGGTGGCGGAGGCAGCAGAGGAGCACCACAAACCTTAGAGGTCCTCACCTGGAACAGTAAGGAAGTCCCAAAAAGGAGACCCAAAGGGCGCTGGGGTTGTGGCTCAGGGGTAGAGCACTTGCCTAGAGGGTGTGAGGCACTGGGTTTGATTCTCAACACCACATAGAAGCAAATTAATTAATTAATTAAAGGTTCATCAACAGCTAATATATTCATATATACATATCTGACCCAGAGGAACATCAAGGAAAATTAAAAGGAAAGTTTCAGGGCTGGGATTGTGGCTCAGCGGTAGAGCGCTCACCCAGCACAATCGAGACCCGGGTTCGAGCCTCAGCACCACATACAAATAAAGGCATTGTGTTGTGTCCATCTACACCTAAAAAGTAAATTAATATTAAAAAAAAAAAAAAGAAAAGGAAAGTTTCAAAAGCCAACAAAGGTTTACAATTTGTAGTTTGGATCCTCAACCGAAGAAGTTGCAATTACTGGGAAAATTCAACAATATCTCCAATACTGAGGAGTCGCTCTCCTCGCCACTGCTTGACAAAGGAGGTCAAGAGGTGTGAGCTGTCCCCTGCACGAGGTGGCTGGAGAACCCTCGCTCGCACCCTCGCTGGAAAGACGCTGTTGATGTCGCAGGCTCCTGGCGCCTGGCCTGCCCTGTGTCCTCTGCCCTAGGCTCTCCTGGCTGCTCTGACCAGGAGCGCAGCGGACTTTTGCAATAGACCTTCCCCTCTAAGGCCACTGCGCAGCCACGAGCGAACGAACGGTGCCTTCTTCGGATCCTGGGGGATTTGGGGGAGCAGCAGCAGGCCCAGGGTCTAGGAGGAACGTGAAGGACACGTTGAGCTCACAAACTCCACGCCTTGTTTATCATTCAACAGTGCCAAGGAAGGGGAATGTGCCTCCTCCCTCTCTCCATTTGGGTCTCAAATCTTTCTGTATGTGTAGCACATAACATTTTTAGAAGTGCTCAAGGATCTCTTTTGGTTGGTCCCACAGCAAACACCAGAAGTAGATATAACCCCAGGTAGGACGGGGGTGACTTCCTGGCGAACGAGGTTCAACGTATTGGTGGGAGGACTAGCTTTACCTCATAAAATGCAAACACTTCCCTTCTGCCTGGAGAGAGAAAAGGGACAGGGGGTGAAGAGATGCTTCAGTAAGGCGTGAACTTGGTCAAGCTGACTGGCAGTTGATCCTCCTGGGATTCCTCAAGACCCCGGGTGGACAACTTTCCCCTGGGGGACCTTCTGGAGCCCTCCCTCTCTTTAATCAGAGCATCTTTGCCTTATATTAGTTTAAAATTCTGTATGCATTTTTCTTTCGAAAAATCATAAACCAAAAATAAAAACATGTTTCTAGAATGGAAGTAAAAGTGGTGGACTCTTCAGATGGGACAGTTTAGGTTAAATTCTATTTTCAGTAGTCTCAGGGCACTTCTCCCATTCGAGTGGGTGTGATAATGTTATTTATCTCACTTGAGACAATTTGTTAGTAGCAAAGCCAGAACTCACAACTTGCAGGTTATTAATATTTCACACAGTCCATAGTGCATTTCAGTTTATCTCTCTTTTTTCAGGAATAAAAAACACTTGCCCTAAAAAAGCATCATAAGGGTGGGGCTCTGGGTTGGGGGAATACCTGTAATCCCAGGGGCTCTGGAGGCTGAGGCAGGAAGATCTTGAGCTCAAAGCCAGCCTCAGCAACTTAGCGAGGCCCTAAGCAATTTGGTGAGACCCTGTCTCTAAATAAAATACAAAAAAAGATGTGAATGTGGCTCAGTATTTAAGTGTCCCTGAGTTCAACCCAGAAAGAAAGAATGAAAGAAGTGGGGGGGGGGAGAAATGAAGGAAGGAAGGAAGGAAGGAAGGAAGGAAGGAAGGAAGGAAAAATTAAATTCAGAAGACCTGGTTTCCAGTTCCAGTGGTGCCACTTCTTAGCTTTGTAACCTTAGATATGTCACATACTTCTGAAATGTAGTTTCCTCATATGTAGAATGCTTGATAATACCTACCTTAACCTTCCCATAGGGCTAGTGTGCAAATCAGATGAAGTGATGCTGCTTTTGCATTTAAACTAGTATAAAACTATTTACATTGAGTTTGTTAGTATACTGAGATTATGGACATTTTTGCTTATAGAATGTCTTACAGTCTAATTTGCCCCAGGTCAGGTTTTTTTTTTTTTTTCATTTGTTTTAGTAATTCATGAAGAATTTGTAACATGATCCCATTTCAGTCAAACTGAAAACTCTGGTTTAAAAAACATTGCTGTTCAAGGTGAGAGGAGGACCAGAACTCACATTTCCTTATTGGTCATTTGAACTAGATCAAAATCATCACACTGGCTTCATTAGTTAGATTAGGTCTTTCTGGTAGTAAAGTAAAATTTATGTAGAAATGCTAGCTTAATTCTAGAGTCACCTATAGGATACTAGTGTGAATCTCTTTAAATCAGGAGTTCTAAACTTGGGGGTCCAAAGACATTGACAACTATGACAAATGGCTACTGATAGAACTAACTTTCTTTCTTTCTTTCTTTCTTTCTTTCTTTCTTTCTTTCTTTCTTTCTTTTTCTTTCTTTTTTTTTGGTAGAACTTTTTTTTTTTTTTGAAACATCTTGCTGCTGTCTACCTGGCCTCTCAGGAGAGTGGCCTTTGCTATCTCACTCCACAGGCACTTGGCTGCCCTCCCTGTCTCCTCTTTGCCCCCGTACCTGCCCTTACCTTTCTTATTTTCTCACCTCCAGCACTCTCCCCACCACTCTCCATTTGTGTCCAACTTTAATGATGCAGAGATCTGAGACATCAGGAAAGAAGATTGTAACATCTCAGGGGGAAAACAATTCAAAAGTCTATTGACAGATGAAAGGACAAACAAAATATGGTGGGATATGATTCAAGCTTAAAAAGAAAGAAAATTCTGCTACATGCTATAACATACATGAACCTTGAATATACTATGCTAAGGGAAATAAGTCAGACACACACACAAAAAAAAATACAAATATTGTATGATTTCCCTTATACTAGTTACCTGGAATAGTCAAATTTACAGAGACAGAATAGTATAATAGTGTTTGCAAAGTCCTAAGGGAGAGGAGAACGGAGAGTTAATACGTAAGAGTTCTGAGATGCAATTTTTACAAGATCAAAAAGTGCTGGAGATGTGGGTAGCTCAATGGTAGAGGACTTGTTGAGCATGCAAAAGGTCTTGCGTTTGACCCCCAGTACCACACACACACACACACACACACCAAAAAAATGTTGGAGAAGGATGGTGTTGACAGTTGAATAACAGTGTGAATATACTAAATGTCACTGAACTGTATATATTTAAAAACAGTTAAGATGGTAAACCTTATGTTATATATATTTGACTCTGTGTGTGTGTGTGTGTGTGTGTGTGTGTGTGTGGTGTGCCAGGAATGGAACCCAAGAATTCATGAATGCTCGACAAGTGCTCTACCACTGAGCTACACTATCAGCCCTACCATAATTTTTGTTTTTAAAGTAACATCTCTTAGCAGAAAGTTTAGGGACCCTTAGTGACATTTTTTTCTCCCCCAAAGATCCAACTCAAGATCAATTCAAATTCCATGACCAGAATGTTAGAAATCAAAGACTTATTCTGTCTTAGCCAGTAAGTTATATCTTTTTTCTCATATATCAACATGGATTATAAATGGATTGGGAGGTTGAACATATGATAGTATAATTGCACTGCTAACCTCAACTCTAGCAAATATTCTTAGCAATTGGGGAAACTGCTAACTAGTTTTCCTACTCCTCATAAAAGTCTCAGTTTTCAGACATCTCAGGTGTCTTTGAACTGTTCAGAAAAGAAATATAGTATTAGTGTACTTTCTTACATCCCCATCTACAAACTCATTTGTATTAGACAAATAATATTGGTGGAATACCCAAAAGTCTGTACTTTGGAATGCCTGTGTGTGCTGAAACTAGGCAAACACTTGACTTAATGATAACGTTTGCTCCAACTCTCCCAACTCTGGTTTGAAGGAGAGATTGCTTTGTTCAGTGGAATGACTTTAACAATGAACCATTCATTCACTTGGTTGCACAATGTGGAGAGAATTACCAGTTGTTCAAAATAACTTTTTAAAGCAAGAAATCAGCCCTGTGGAAGTGAATAAGGCTGGAAACAGGTAGGGGGTAGGAAATTGGACCTACGAGAATTAGACATGGGTCACCTAGTACTTGGTAGCCTGTTCCAAATTGAGGTCTTTTATCTGAGTTCTAAACAGTGGCCCTATTCCCATTTTTAATGTAAAGAAGTCCTTATCACAGTGCACACAATTGACACTAGTGGAGACTTTGCCTAGTCAGCTCAGCAGAAGGAACAAAAGCTGAGTGGGGGGGCTGGGGTTGTGGCTCAGTGGTAGAGCGCTTGCCTAGCATGTGTGAGGTCCTGGGCTTGATTCTCAGCACCACGTATAAATAAAATAAAAGTCCATTGACAACTAAAAAAAAAAAAAAAAAAAGGCTGAGTGGGCCAAGCGACCTCCTCCCATCTTGGACTTGAAGCCAAGGTGGGGATGGATGCTGAGGTGATGGAAGGAGGAGAGCACTACTCACCCTCTTCAGAAAATGATTGTTCCCTCCAGAGTTATCCACGTAGAATTGTTCATCTGGGTTGAAGTCTCTTTAAGGTAAAACAACTCTGTTCCAGGGGACTTTTATGACAATGAGGGATTTCACAAGATGAACTAAAGTTAGAAATGTGTTTTAAGGCAGGAAGAAATGAGTTTTGGGATCAACACAAGGAAAAGTTTTGGCATAGAGTCATCCTGAATGAAGATGTCACTAACCTTGGGAGAAAGAACCCAGCTGGAAAAGACCTGGCTGAGTCTGCCTGCAAGAGAGAAGAGGGGCAGTATGTTAGTCAGCTTTCTGTCACTATGACAAAATACCTGAAAAGATCAATTTAAATGGAAGAAAGGTCTATTTTGGTTCATGGTTTCAGAGGTTTCAGTCCATGGTCAGTTGGGTCCATTGCTTTGGGGGCTGTAATAGCACAGTACATCATGACAGGAAATGTGTGGTGGAACAAAGCTGTTCACCAAATGGCAGCCAGAAAGCAAAGAGAGAGAGGACAGGGCCAAGGGTCCTAATATCTCTTTTAAGGGCATGCTCACAATGATCTAACTTCCCAAAATAGGCCCCACCTCCTGATGGTTCTACCACCTTCCTAATAGCACCACAGGCTGGGGACTAAGCCTTCAACATATGTGTCTGTGGGGTACATTTAAGATCCAAACTACAACAGGCAAATACCAGCAGTGAACGAGGTGCTTTGCCCACATTATGTGCATGTGAACAGAAGCCATCTCCCTCCACACCCCCCCCCCACAGGGTTTGGACATGATGACCAAAACCACATGCTGTCTACATGAACCTGACTAAATGATTCTATTCTATTTATCAGAATCGCTTTGCTATTCCAGGAGACTCTTTCCCAGGCAAAATCTTTATTATTTATTTCAGGAATTTCCAACTCTTTCCATAGAAAGCATCAACAGTTTATGTCCTAAGATTCTAAAACTCTGTCTCAAAATCCTCACTTTGCTGCTTCTACAAATTCTAAACCAATAGATGACAATTCTTACCCAATCACACTCAAGCTCACATATTGAAAGATGGGCCTTAAAACAAACTTCAAATTCTCAGTAAACCCCAACATTTTCTTTTCCCCTACAAGACCTGTTAAAGCTCTACTGAGGTGGTATTGTCACCGCAGTAACCAATAAACTCAGCTTTGTCTTATGAACATTCCATGCTGGTGACATTTGGGCATCCATTATTCAACATACTAATCTGCGCAATATATTAGAAGATCAGTCCATAAACACTATTTACCCCTTAATGGATGAAAAATGTAATATTTTATATAGTAATGTAATGCTTTAATTACAAAACCCTTTCCCATGTATTATCTCACTGGGCTGTTTCCCACCATGCAGGATAAGTGGGGGTAATTATCGGTATCATGACAATTACACACGTAAGAACACAATCCAAAGAGGGTATGTGATTTGTTTGAGGTCAAACACTCATTAAAAAACACAGGAGAGGTGAGCAGGTAGCTCAGTAGTAGAGCATGTGCTTAGCATGCATGAGGCTCTAGGGTCAATCTCTAGCCTCCTACCACCCAAAATAAAAAGGCAGTTTTATAATTAAACAATTAAATTTTGGTTTGCCTGTGTAGTCCCAACTACTCAGAAGGCCAAGAGTTTGAAGTTTGGTTTAAGGCCCATCTTTCAGTACGTGATCCCTGGAGCCTGGGAAAACTGGAGTTCAAAGGAGCCTGGGAAACATAGTGAGACACTCTATGTCTTAAAAAAAAAAAAAAAAAAAAAAAAAAAAAAGAGCATGTTGGCACACACCTGCAATCCCAGCTACTCAGGAGGCTGAGGCAGGAGGATGGCAAATTTGAGGCCAGCCTCAGCAACTTACATGAGACCCTGTCTCAAAACAAAAATAAAAGGGTGGGGAATATAATTATGTGGTAGAACGTTTGTCTACAATGTGCAAAGCCCTGAGTTCAATCCCCCATATCCCCTTCAAAAGAAAGAAAGGAAGAAAACAAAGGAAAATAGAATACCAAATAAAAAGAAAGACAGCCAAAAGAGACTCATTGCTGCAACTATTCTAATTTCAAAGTCTTGACTGTAAACCTAATAATTAAAATGTTTAATTAAAATATTAATAATAATTAAAATATTTAAATAGGAGATTAAGCATTTTTTCTAAATCCTTTTTTTTGGGGGGGAGTACTGGGAATTGAATCTAAGAATGCCTTACCACTGAACCACACCTCAGCCCTTTTTATTTTTTATTTTGAAACAGGGTCTCACTAATTTGCTTATGGCCTCACTAATTTGCTGATGCTGGTCTTGAACTTGAAATCTTCTTGTCTCAGTCTCCAGAGTCACTGGGATTACAGTTGTGGACCACCACACCTGGCCATTTTTCTAAATCTTAAAGAACCAAGGGTATTCATTTGTTAGGACTGCTATAACAAAATACTGCAAACTGGAGGAATTAGAATAATAGAAATTTGTTGTCTCATGGTTCCAGAGACTAGAAGTCCAAGATCAAGTGTCAGCAGAGTTGATTCCTTCCAAAGGCCGTGAGAGAGAATCAGTTCCAGCCTTTCCCATCCCTTCTGGTAGTTTGCAGGCAATCTCTGGGGTTTCTTGGCTTCTGCTGCTTCTCCCTGATCTCTGCTCTGGTATTTTTGTATGTATCAGTGTCTGTGTCCAAATTTCTCCCTTTTTATAAAAATACTTGTTACATTGAATTAGGGGTCCATTTTATTCTGATATGACCTCATCTTACTTTAATTAATTATATTCGCAACCGCCTTATTTCAAAATAAGGAATTCTGGGGTACTTGGATTAGGACTTCAACATATAAATTTTGGGGTGGGAGATACAGTTCAGTCCGTAACACAAAGATATGGAAGTTTGTTCCACCTTTGTAAACCCAAGAGTTCACAACCAATGCTTGTATTCCAGTAAGTCCTTGGGACTAGGGATGGTTTTTAAGATGGTAATATTTACATTAGAATAGCCACACTTAATACTGAAGGGCAAATACATTTCTGGGCTATTACATGGCCAATTTTACCTGATTTTCAGTAATAGGTAATTATGAATACTTCATGAATTATTGAGCAAAACACATGCCTGGAAACCATTGCATGAGTTCAGAGAATATATTTATTTCAATTGAATTGTGAGTGAGAGCAGTAAATGAATCGTGTCCACTAAAGAACTTGGTCTAGTCTGCAGCATGTTATGCTCCCATGGGCAAAAAGAGGTTTGTGCAAAAATATAATTTGAAGAAAGGAATCTATTTTGGTCAATAAAAATAGACAAGGAAAATTGGCTTATTGCTAACTTGGGTGAATTTATTCTGGAAACCTTTTCTGCTTTAGCATTCAAAGGCTAATAATCCCAAGAGAAAACATTCTACACCCCCAGCAAGGGTCTTCCTTACCAATTGTTAAAATGAGTTCTAATCCATGCATCAGCTGTAAGAAAGAGATGATGATAATCGATGATGATAGCCTACAGGGGTGGTGGTATTTCTACCTCTTCAATCCATCTTGTTTTTGCTTTTTTTTTTTTTTTGAGAGAGAGAGAGAGAATTTTTTAATATTTATTTTTTAGTTTTCAGCGGACATAACATCTTTGTTTGTATGTGGTGCTGAGAATTGAACCCGGGCCACACTCATGCCAGGTGAGCATGCTACCACTTGAGCCACATCCCCAGCCCGTTTTTGCTTAGTTTTGATGTGAATTTTTATTTCGAAAGTCAGGCATGGTGGTGTACACCTGTAATCACAGCAGCTTGGGAGGCTGAGACAGGAGGATTGTGAGTTCAAAGCCAGCCTCAGCAAAAGTGAGATGCTAAGCAAGTCAGTGAGACCCTGTCTCCAAATAAAATACAAAATAGGGCTGGGGCTGGGGCTCAGTAGTCAAGTGCCCCTGAGTTCAATCCCCAGTACCTCCCCCAAAAATTCTATTTTGAGGGGAAAAGTATATTTGTTTACTGTACATAACTGTTTTTGAACCAGTACATCAGTTTTTATGACCATATTGATTTTGGTTTCATGTAACATGGAATACATTCAAATATTATATACATGCATGCAAATATGAAACTTATCTGTAAATTATAAGCTTTAAGACTAAAATAAACATTGTGAAACCCAGTACCCCCATAACTTACGAATCAGAACATAACTAGTAACTCTCCTCTTCCCTCCCTCATGGTAATCACTACCCCAAATTTGTAACTCTTTGGTTTTAAAGGCTTTATAAAAATAACATAATAAATGTAGTCTTGTGTGACCAAACTTTTTTTTTCAATGTTGGGTTTCTGAGATTTACCCATGTTGTTGCATGCAATCATAGTTCATTTCTTTTCATTGCTGTGTAATAGTCCAGTCATAGTAATGCCCTGTAATTAGTTTATCCATCTTCCTTTCAATGAACAGTTGTGTGTAGTTTTTTTCTTTCCTTTTTTCTTTTGTGAATGATGAACATTCTACATGTCTCCAGGTATGTGTGTCAAAGGTTTACTCCAGAGGTTGGTGTTCAAATTTTTATTTATTCATTTGCTTATTTTTGCAGCATTGGAGATTGAACCCAGAGTGCTGTATCACCAAGCTATATCCTCAGCTCTTTTTATTCTATTTTGAGACCAGATCTCACTAAGTTACCCAGGCTGCTTTGAACTCTGGGCTCAAAAGATTCTCCTGCCTTGGCTTCCCAAGTAGCTGAGATTACACAAGCAAACTAAAATTGAATTGCTTGACTTAAAACTTTATTTTGAGTTATAGGGATCTGGAGATTGAATCCATAGTTCATGCATGCTAACTAAGCACACGTTCTACCACTGCAATCTTCCTGCTCTGGCCTCCCAAGTTGCTGGTATTTACAGGTGTCCACCACAGTGCCTGGCTTGGTTTTTAAGCTTTTAAAAATTGGAATATATTTTATATACATATAATAAATGCATTTTACATGTATAGTAAAATTTATTGGTGAAGCCAATAACTTATGAAACAAAGCTTACTATCATTAGGAACAGTGCCCTCTAAGTTTTTCTACTCGGTTGAATTCTATTTTATCTGTTAAAAATGTTGGCTGTGGGTACACCCTTATAGTCCCAGCTACTTGGTAGGCTGAGGCAGGAGGATCATTTGATCCTGGGAATTCAAGGTCAGCCTGGGTAACATAGGAAGATCCTGTTTTAGAACGAAAGAAAGAAAAGAGAAAGAGAGGGAGGGAGGGAGGGGGAAAGGTAGGTTAGTTGTGTATCACTAAATTGATTTCACAACATATTTGAAAAAAGCCTGATCTAGAATATATACCCAAGTAATACTGTCAAATAAATCCTAGTTATAGGCACATTCAATCTTACTACAAAATGACAAATTGTTTTCCAAAGTGGTTTTACCAACTTACATTCCCTCTAAGAAAATGAAAAAAAAAAATCCTTTTGTTTATATCCTCTTCCACACTAGCCGTTGTCAGAGTTCTTAATATTTGCTAATTTGTAGGCATAAAATAATAGCTCACTGTGGTCTGCATTTTCATTTCCCTGAGGAATGCCTAGCTTGGATATCCTTTTGATTATTTATTTGCCTCCTGTGTGAAATGCCTATGCATGTCTTTTGCCCATTTCTCTGTTGGTTTTCTTTTTCTTTTTTACAAGGCACCTGCCAAAAAAATTGGATCACATTCTGTGGTATTGTGCACATTTCACCTAGGATCTAATGGGAAGATTATTCCTCTGGGGATGGATTGTTATCAAGGAACTTGATGTGATCTGAGAGGGCATGAGAAGAAAACTGTGGCCTCTTGTTTTGTTTTGTTTTTCTGTGAAAGTCTTCTATTGACTCTTGTCAAGAATAAACCTCTGTCAGGAATATTCTCCTCTGTCAGCTAAGTCCAGACGTTTTTTCTCCTTTCATTTTTTCTTCTCTCTCTCTCTGTGTATGTGTGTGTGGTGCTTGGATGGAACCCAGTGCCTCGTTCATGATAAGCAGGTGCTCTACCACTGAAATAAGCCCACTCATTTTTTTTTTCCTTCTTGAAGGTTTAGTAATGGCTGCCAAAGAAAGAAGGGAGGGGTCAACCATTCCTCTTCCACCCTGCTTGAGGAACAGCAGACCACCTCCTCTTTCTCTAACCCATTTCTCTTTGACACCAGCTGAACATCCTGTTCTGCCCATCTAGAACCTGGATTATGAGCTCCTGCACATTACACAGGTTTCTTTTGATGTCTCCCTGCTGCAGTTCTGGATCTTTTCTTTTGTACCCTGATTCTTCCTTGATGTTTCATCCAAAGAAGATAAAGAGTTGCCTGTCACTGATAAGGATTCAAGGGAACCCGTTCAAGCCTTCTGCCCAGGTGGTACAGTGCTGTCCCATAGCTCTCTCTGGCCCAGAGTGGGTTTTGACCCACCAGGGCTTTCAGAGACAGTGCATTCTATGAAACTACTTCACAAAGCAGATGATTTTTTTCCCCATAAGTGACCTTGTTATATCCGAGGCTTATGTTATTAATGAAATCAATCAATATATGGCTACCCCAATATCAGAAAAACAAAAAATCAAACCAACTACAAGTCTCTGTCATAATTAAGTTATGACCCACATGTTGATTATAGCTCCTGCCATTTGTATAATCTGGAGTATGATTTTATTATTGCAAGGTTTGTAGTGATCTTAGTTTTGCTTTGACATCATCCTTGGTACTAGCTTTAGGCCTTGCTTCTTATCGTTCAAGGCTTTTCTAATTGGGTAGGAGGGCAGATGTCAAGAACCTCACTGTCTTCCCTAAAATTCCATGATGTCATGGGCAAGGGGGATAAGTAGGTAACCAGAGCTCTGAGGCCTCTCTGTTTCAACCAAAGCAGGCCTTTTGCTTTATTTTTAATTAAATAGAATCCCATTTTTAATAAATACAATTTCTGTTTTTAAAGTGTGAACATCACTGGAGTAGCTCACCGTGGGACAAACATCCTTAAAATATTCAGAACTGTAACTAAAGAGGAAAGGTATTTGTTGATGCTTTACATTCCTTCATAGATATATAGCTTCTAACAATATCAGCTTTTTTTTCTTTCCCATTTTTTTTTTACTTTATTTGTGTGTTTGTTTGTTTATTAGCACTGGGGACATGAACAAAGAGCTTCAGGCATACTAGGCAAGTGCTCTACCACTGAGCTACATCTCCAATCCTTTTTATTTCCCGTTTTCACATAGGATCCTACTAAGTTGCCACAACTGGTCTTGAACTTGCAATCCTCCTGCCCCTTCTTCCTAAGTAGCTGCCATTGCAGGTGTGTGCCACCATATCTGCCTTCACTTCCCATTTTTATGCCTGGTCAAGGGCCCATGATTCCCGTGTCCAAGTTGGTACCGTATTCTAGTTCATCATTGAGGCAGACTGTGGGTGAGCTCCCAATGCCAGCGCTCCGTCTTCCATGAGTTTCAGCCTGTGCATCACTGCTTCACACCCCAGCCTCTCTAATGCTTCGATGTCACTGTACCACTATGTTCTCACCCAAGGACCATGAGCACAAGTGATGTGTGCAATTTCCACCTCATTTGTTTAAAAAAGAATTGCTTTTCCAAGACTCTTTTTTCTCAATGCCACTACCTTCCCACAAGCTGGGCACTGCATCATGGTGACTCTGTACCTCCCAGGCAGACAAGGACAACTATAGGAATGGTGGAACAACAAGACAGAAAAGACCTGTGTCCTTGAAGGGCTGTATGAAGCAAGGTGCCCCACTAGTTGGGACAGCTCACCTCCAGATTGTTAGAAGGGCGTATGGTCAATTGCCACATAAATGGTCTGCAATCCTATTCTCCAAGAATTTTAGACTTGAGAGAAGTCTCAGCAGTCACTGAAACTAGTTCTAGGATTTGCATTTGTTCTGGGCACAGAAGATACGGATTTCTGAGGTTTTGAGATCACTGGGTGTTGGGGTTTGGGGAGGGAACATGTTTTACACAGAGACCGAGAAGGTCCCCTGATGCTCAGAGTACTTGCCTAGGGTGTAGGAAGCGCAGTGGAAAGGGCTCTGGTTAGGCTTGGCTGTCTGGAAACAACCAGCTTAGGTCCTCTGGCAAGTCTTGGGATCTCTTCTTTGGAGACCCATATTCTGGTCCAGTCTACTTTGTTTTCAGAGAAAGAAACTGAGCGCAAGGAATTTGTCCAAGGTCATATAGAGATGTAGTGGCAAAGCTGGAACTAGAACCCAGGCATCCTGAGTGCTGGATGTTATGACACCATGCTACTGTTGCAATTGTCCTGATTTGCCCCAGATTGTCTTCCACAGCTCTCAAGCCAGGTGAGCTGATGTTTCTGGAACCCTGCTCTAAAATACAAACTGTATCCATGGACCGTGGCTAGATGTTTGATCACATTTTACAATATAGTGCGACTCGACCACAAGCTAACAGAAATGAATATTTATGTGTGTTGATCCTGGCCTCTTATGCACAGTCGTGCCACTGTTCGGATACCTGCCTTCCTTCCAGGGTCTCTTCTCCGGAGTAAGGCCCTTTTCAGAGTGTCCCGCTCCAATGGGGGCTCTAAGCACTCTCTGCTATTCCCTCTCTCTACTTAGCAAATCCAGTTTTCTGATTGATTTCACTCCTGGGATTCTTTTCTCTCTTGGCCTTGTCTTGATGTAGCATGAAAGCAGAGCTGGCAGGAACCCTTTTGATGTCAGCCAAGACAAACAGGACAGATAGCTTGGATGTACAATCTTAAGAAGTTCAGGGACAAACGAGGAGCGAGCTTAAGGCTGGGTACCTGAAGAAGCCCGTCCCCTCCACTATAGACACATGGAGTTATGTTCTCCAAATAAATGAGCACAGAGAACAGACAGAATTCTCCTAAGAGGGCCTGTCCTCCACTGTTCATACACTTCTCCTGTCAACACCTTTGTGGTTGAAAAGAAATAAGAAAGCTGTACTTGAGTTTCTTTCTGGTGCTTTTAGATTAAGCAGGAATCTCACATTCATTGCCTTCTGTATTTCTTTTCCTTCTCCCCCTTCCTTTTGCTTTTAAATTCAGATCATTTGCCAGACGAGGGTCATAGCTAAAAATAAATCTTCATTTTCCTGAGCTAACTGTGATGTCATTTATGGTATCCTTATAACAGAGTCAACACTCTAGGTATATAGACACACAAATGAAAAATAAAACCTCAGTTCCCAAGCTGTTTCTGGAAGTTTGTATTGCCATTGGCTAAATCCTGAACTTTTCCAGGGAATATGATCCAGACTGCTGCTATCCTCCTACACTTTCCTTCAGAGGTCTTCCCTGGTTGTGCAGCCAAGCATTGATGCTCACACCACCCCCAAAGAGGTAATTATTCACAATACTCTTTTGTGTATGTGTGTGTGGTGCTGGAGATCAAACCCAGGACCTCATGCATGCTAGGCAAGCACTCTACCTCTGAGCCATTCCAGATCCCATTAATGTTTTCTTCCCCTGTAACTGTGCTGGTCAGCTTTCTATCACTGCACCAAAATACCTGAGATAAATCAAATTTTAAAAAGAAAAGGTTTATTTTGGCTTACAGTGTTAGAAGTTTCAGTCCATGGTTGGCTTCTGGGCCTGGGGTGAGATAGAACATCCTGGCAGGAGTGTCTGGCAAAGGAAACCCTCACCTCATGGTTGTGGGGAAATGAAAGAGAGAGGAAGGGGGTGGGGTTCTCTCAAGGGCATGCCCCCAATGCTCTAACTTTCTCCCACTAAGCCCCTTCTCTTAAAGGTTCCATCATATAGTACCACAGGTTGGCAACTAAACCTTTAATGCATGAGTCTTTGGGGGAGCTTTTTTAAAAAATATTTTCATTAGTTATAGATGGACACAATGCCTTTATTTTATTTATTGATTTTTTTATGTGGTGCTGAGGATCGAACCCAGTGCCTCACACATGCTAGGCAAGTGCTCTGCCACTGAGCAGCAACCCCAGCCTCCTTTGGGAAACTTTTGTCCAAACCAAAGCTGTTAGAGTTTGGACCTGAAATATCTCTTAAAGGTTCATGTGTTGAAGGATCAGTCCCCATCTGGTGGTGCTATTGGGAGAGAATAGAAAGATTAGGAGGTAGGATCTAATTGGAAGACGTAGATCACTGAGGGCATGGCATTGAAGGCTATATTTTGTCCCTAGTGCTCTCTCTCTCTCTCTCTCTCTCTCTCTCTCTCTCTCTCTCTCTCTCTCCTTCCTAACTACCATGAGGTGAGCAGCTTTGCTTCACCATGCACTTTCTACCATGATGCTTTCCCATAAGCCCACAGTGTTGGGGGTCAAGCAATATGGGCTAAAAACCTCTAAATAAATCTTCAGATAAATAAATCTTCCTCCTTCCAATTGATTTTCTCAGGTATTTTGTCACAGCAATGGAAAGCTGACTAACACAATAACATTAACACTGTTTTTAGCGGAAGGAATCTGAGGTCCAACAAAATGAGGCAACTAGACTGAATGGGCAAGTTTCCAGCCAAGTTAAAAATAAAATTTGTGCTGTAAAAAATCCAGGAATTAAAACTTTCATCTGCTTTATTTTTTTTAAAACGTAAATAATTTTAAAAAATATTTATTTATTTATTTATTTATTTATTTATTTATTAGTTGTAGTTGGATAGAATACCTTTATTTTATTTATGTGGTGCTGAGGATTGAACCCAGAGCCTTGCATATGCTAGGCAAGTGCTCTATCTCTGGGCCACAACCCCAGCCTCTGCTTTATTTATTTATTTTTTATTTTTTTATTTTTGCTTTGTTTTGTGTTTTAGTACCTGCCAAAAACTGATCAACATGCAGAGGGTTAAACTTGTGGGAGAAATAAATCGAATGGTGTCGGCTCAGGACAGAACACATTGGGAATGCATAATAGAAAAACAGTACTCTCCCTAAGCTTCATAACTCTAGCAAATTTGTGGATTTGGGTTAACCAACACTGGAATTCCAGAACTCAAGTTACCCAAGTGTGGCTGACCAGGGGAATTTCTGTTGGCTGGATGGGAAATCTTCAATGTCAGCATTTGTTTTCATCTGCACTCAACATTTTGATTCAATGTGTAAGTAACTTTCTTTCCATCTTGGTGTTGATAAGGAGACTAAAGCCTGGAACAGTGTCTATCCACTCGGTCTAAACGCGGCCACCAGTCATGGAAAATGCTGAACTGTGTCTTTTCCCAATCAGATCCTCTACCTGGTGCTAAAAGACACAGGACACCTGAGGCTGCAGTGACCACACTGCACATTTGTCATTTTACCATAAACTTCCAGGTCCCCAGCTGGCTGTGTTAAAATGTTCCATCTCCCCAATGAGCCAAAACCCCCTTGAAGGTAAGGACTCACTTATTCCTTCCACATCTCCCCTGGTGCAACCAGTTATTCTGTCATGTGAAAGTACTAAAGGATAGAAGGTGAGGAGTGAGGGTGTGGGAGGGCACATTGGAAATCAGTCCCTAGCCAGACCTGCTGAAGCACTGATGTGAATGAACCAAAGTTTGCCAAGGTGTATGGGCAGCCAGACATGCTGAGTTGCTGGATTGAGACTGAGAAACGAAAGCTGACGTAGAAGTTTCTGGAAAACGATTGCCTTTGCATTTGGTGGTGGGCCTGGGGCAACTGTTGGCTGTAGGAAGAATTGCTGGGTGCAGAACAGGAAAGACAAAGAACAAGCTGGAACTTACCATCCCCCCCCCAGCCTGTCACCCCATCAAACCACAATTGCCTTCAGGGTAGTGAATGTTGTTTTGCTTCCATTTTCCAAATCTTGGCCAACTTTAATCCAGAAGCATGCAGGGAACGGAGATTTGGGAAACCATTCTAGCTAAAGCAAGACAACATAGTACAATACAAAATTAGCACAGATATGCCATGGTCCCTCAGAACTCACCTGGTCAGTCACTAGTGTCCTGGAAGAAGTCATGATCTAGAGTCAGGAAATCTCTAACTTCTGGTCATATTTCTACCTTTAAAATGTGCTCTTAGCTAAGTTGTTAACCTCTTTGCATCTTAGGTCTTCAGGGGGACAAGAAGACAATGACCTCTTAGAAGGTTCATACAAGAGGGGCACATGGTGGCTCACACTTATAATCCTGGCTACCCAGGAGGCTGAGGCAGGAAAAGATCATGAATTCAAGGCCAACTGGCACAACTCAGTGAGATCCTGTCTCAAAATAAAATAAAAAGCGCTGGGATATAGTTCAGTGGTAGAGAGCCTGTCTCATAGGTGTGAGGCCCTGGGTTTGATCCCCAGTGCTGAAGGAACAATGACAATCACAGTAAAAAAGTTCATGCGGAGGTAAGAGCATTAAAATGGTAGCAGGGAGCTTTGATAACTTCTATCCAAAAGTTCTAAAACATAACATTTTCAATGTTATTTTTATTTTTCTCAGATTTTCCTGAGCATTTAAAGCATATCTATTTAGAGCTGAGTCTCCTGGCTAAAGCATGGGCTGGAAAATCAGTAATTTCAGCTATTTTTTTCTCTCCATAATCTTGGTATGCTATGAAATTTGGAGCAAGTCATTAAAACATTTGCTGTTCAACATTTACTTGTGCACAGAATGGGGAGAAAAACATTCTAACAACATTAATTGCCTACCAGCTAATTCCCTTAAAGAAATGAAGCCCCCCAGGGGCTGTTGGGAATGGCAGGATCACCAGAGCAGTGATTTTTCAGGGCTTGCCTCTGTGATCTCTTTGGGGCAACAGATAAGATTGTTCCAGAGCATACTAAGCTAACACATGCATATTTCACCTCAGGCTAAGTTACAGGGTTTGTTGCTCTTACCACGTACCATTGAACAGGTAAATGATTTGTTTCCTGGTTCTAGCCTCATCTCCTGCAAAGCAACAGAGGGGCCTGACTTCATTGGAAGTGATGATGGGGAGCTGAAGAAAGACAGAGAAGATGGATCCAGGCTAGGGCCAAGGGAACAGGGCCTAACCCAAGTAGCTGCTTTCTTCCTGAACCAACCTCTTTCTTCCTTCCTTTCTCTCTCTCTCTCTCTCTCTCTCTCTCCCTCTCACCTGGACCTGGGATTAAACCTCGAGGTACTGAGCCACATCCTCGGCTCTTTTTCTTTCTTCTTCTTTTCTTTTTTTTTTTTTTTTTTAATTTATATGTGTTGCTGAGGATCAAACCCAGGGCTTCACACATGCTAGGCAAGCGCACTACTGCTGAGCTACAGCCCCAGCCCCTTTTTTATTTATTATTTTGAGACAGGGTCTTGCTAAATTGCTCAGGGCCTTGCCAAGTTGCTGAGGCTGGCATTGAACTCATGTTCCTCCTGCCTCAGCCTCCCAAGCCACTGGGATTACAGGCACCACTGTGCCAGGCCAACCATTTTCTATAGAGGAGTGGGGAGTTCTGCAAAGACCTCCTCTCAAGAACAAGATGGTGTATGTGTCTCTACATGTAGGAACAATTGATGACCCCAACAGATCTGAAGAACACAAATATGTGTTTAGATGTGAAATGTGAACTCTGTAGAAAACAGGGATCAAGAAAAAATGCATGGGTCTGGGGATGCAACTTAGTGGTAGGGTGCTTGCTGGGCATTGACAAGGCTCTGGGTTTTATCTCCAGAATCATAAGGGGAAAAAACATGAACAGTAATATTTTCCTCCATGTTTTTCATTAACAACATGCACCTTCCCAGGTCTGTGTACTTTGGGGTCTATCTTTAGTAATTAATATCTGAGGCATTAAACATCTATCTAGCATCTGTGTGTCAAACAGAACTTACTAAGAAATGCAAAGATGTGACATTTTGGACATAAAGTAATATCTCTTGCCTTCAAAGCTGACAAAGCTCAGAGCACCATTTTTCATCCTAGGCTTCCAGCTGTTAGCTGAGTGTATTTATAAAGGTGCAGCCTTGTATTGCATCATCCACATTCTCTCCCAAGTCTCTGCCATCCAATGGCTTGCCTAAGCAAGTTGGCAGATGGACAGGAAGTAAGGTCTGAATAGTTATATAGAGTCAAGGATAAACATATTTTGGTATTTTAAAAGGCTAGTATAAAAATAGCAGTAAAAATATTTCATGATAAAAATAATCAGTTCCAAAGACCTTTATTAGTTTTTCTCTTTCTGAATTAGAAGACTTTTATGTGACTTAGAGCATTTGAGTCCAGGGTCATGTTTGTTATGTTTATATAGTAACCAAAAACTGTGGCTAAATATTTATGTAGTTACAAAACTTTTAACAGGCCCCAAACTTGGAATAATCTAAAAGAAAACAAAACACTCCATTTTGCCCAGTTGTAAATCCCTGTTGTCAAAATGTCTTGGACCCTGGAAAGACAAGGAGTAGGCCCGAATGGCTCCCATATGTTTGCTAAGAGCAGGCCTGTGGGGGTCGGGTGGGAGGGAGAGCAGAGGAAGGGGCTGCATTGAGTGTTCGGCCGTCTGGTAATTCACAGGGCATCGTTTTGCACTTGTCAGCTGTTGCTCAGGGATGCCTGCACGATAAATGAATAATGGGATCCACAGGGCTCCTCTTACACTAAAAAATTCAGTGCATATGGTTCTGGCCAGCTCTCCATCCCATTCTTTTCCTTTGGTCACTCTGGAAGGACATTTGTTCCCCAGGCCATAAAAAAAAAGAATATTACAGCTTTTAGGAGAGAATTGAGACCAACAGCTCAGAACCTCAGTCTTTAGGGACATGACATAAAAAAAGTCTATTTGAAACCTGGAGGCAGGATCATTCTGGACAAGAACCCAGGATTGGTGGAATAGAAGAGTGGGAACAAAGGAAAAGGATTTAACAAGGTTTTTTTTTTTTCCTTTGAATACATAAAGATCCACACTCACACTGATAATCATCTGAGAAATTTTTCAAGAGAGTAAGATAGGATGCTCCTAGGCCTTTGATCACTCTGGAAGCATGACAAGGTACCTGTGAGATCACAATAATATAGGCATGGTCCTCCATACAATGATAATAACCATATCTTCCACACAAGCTTGTGGTGGTACATGAATACAGCAATGTAGAAGGTACTTAGCAAAATGTCAGGCACAAAGTAAGTGGTAATCAGTGTTAGTTACCACAGGTGGAACATCCCTAATCTGAGAGCAGCAACTGATGCTACCAGTGGAAAGTTACATACATAAAACTTTTTCAACACAAAACAGAAAAGGTAGGAAATTACCTTCAGGCTAAGAGTACAAGGCATAGATGAAATATAAATAAATTTCATGTTTAGACTCAAGTCCTATCTCCAGGATATCTCCTTTTGCTGGAGATCGTGCCCAGGGCCTTGAACATGCTAAGCAAGCCCTTGCAGAGCCCCATCCCCAGCCCTCCAAGATATCTCATTGCATATATGCAAGTATTTCAAAAGTTAAAAAAAATACAAACTCTAAAACACTTCTTGTCCCAAGCATCTTGAATAAGGGATTCTCAACCTATGTCACTGTTCCTCAACTCTGGAGACACTGCTTCCTTGTTCTCAAGGCAGGGCAGGAGTTCTCACTAGACATACTTAACTGGAATTACTACAAAAATTGGGCAGACATTTCCCAAAAGGCCTTGATTTGGAGGAATGATGGTTATGACTCTACCCTGAAAGCTATGGCTTAGGAACATAATGGTCTCTTGTCACCAAGAGAGAAAGCCTACCCTCACTAAGGCCATTAGCAGAAATCTAGCCTCCCAGGAATGGAGGCTGTATGGGCCTTTTTGTCCATGATAGTTCAAAGCATTTCTTGAAGTTTTACAAGTGAGGCAAGGAACACTCAGTCAAACCTGAAATAGCCCCTGTCAAGGCTGATGGCCAACAGCTGTGGCAAAGGCAGCTGCTGTAACCAATGTCACTGCACCTGACCCCAGGCATGGGGATCCCTGACAAGTGATCATGAGAGCCTCGCAGTTTTCATCTGTCTGGAAGCCAACAGGAAGTAAAAGGGAACCACATTCTGATCCCTAGCAATGGCACCCAGTCAATTCAGGCAAATTTCTCATCCTGTCGTCCCTCACCTTACCATGGAGTTTGAAGGAAAGGAGGAATTCCCATACTTCAGAGCTAAGAAGCCTATTTTGTTATCCTATTTTCAGGACAGTTTTCTTTCATTTTAAAATTCAGGTAAATTTCTTATCAGAATAATATTATATACCTGGAGATTTCTGAATATTGTTTTGAACACTGAGTATCATTTGAACTGCAATAATGATGCCAATTGACATTTATTAAGCATCTATAATACATCTTGTACCATTGTACGTGCCTAATGTACATTATTTCCTTCAATCTTATACAAGCATCTCTTCAGTACCAAGTTTACCTAGCTAGAGAGTGGCAAAGACAGAATCCAATTCACTTTATTCCTCTACAGAAGGTTTTTCAATGATTCTCCTGAAACATTTCTTCTTGAAAGTATTCCAGGACTGGGGATGTAGCTCAGTAGTAGAGTATTTGCCTAACATGTGAGAGGTCTTGGGTTCCATCCCTAGCACCATACACACACAAGCAAATCAGTATTCTTTTTTGTGTGTGTTTGTTTTGTTTTGTTTTGTTGTTGTTGTTGTAGACAGAATGACTTTATTTGTTTCTCTTTATGTGGTGGTAAAGATCAAACCCAGTGCCTCACACATGTTAGGCAAGCACGCTGCCACTGAGCTGTGGCTCCACCTCTAAATCAGTATTCTTATAAAGTTTCCTGAACGTAAAAATACTGTACATTCAAAATAGAAAATTAGGAATATATGAAAGGCATAAACAAGTAGTAAATTCTACTACACCATATATATCTGTTGTTAATTTTTCTTAATGTTTTATTGTGCATATATTTATAATATTCCTTTTGTTTCCCAAATTGGGATCCTTGATGCTTTTGAGACTTTCCAAATATTTTAAAATTTCCTTGAAATACCAGGAAGCCTATTTTACCCAGTGAAGCAAGTATGGCCTTCTCAAGTTCAAATATAGTTTGGAAAATTGACCACACAGTTTCCAAGAGGGGACTACATTTGGCAAAATGCCTTTTTCCGCCCTGACAGAGGCTCAAAGTGCCTGACCATTTGTTTCTCTGGCAGCAGGACCACTTTTCAGTGGCAACCCATGGCTATTAGTGTCATTAGAAGTTCTTAGGCCTCTTTGGGCATTAATCATGCTCCAGATGTTACAAAAATTTAGTGACTAAAAATGTACATACATTAAAATCTTCAGCTGCTATTTCAAGGTCATGGGGATTTCAGCTTCATTCTCTTGTTTCAGAGTTTTCATTGAGGCCCCATCAATGACACTGCAGCCTCATTATAAACCAAGAAGGCTTCATTATGCATACATTTCACATTTTATATTTTCCTTTAGCCAGTCCAACAGCGAGAATGTTCCTTTAAAACATCTCTCCTTTGATAGAAAATCCTTCATGGGGCCCATTTGTAGGCATAAGAGATTATACTGTTTTGATTCTATCTTTGTCTCTCAGATACCAACCAGTACCATTCTTTTCACTTTGATCAAATGGAATTATTTTTAGAAGAGGTTACTTTGTATGAAACACAGTTTATAATCCTAAAAAAATCCTTTACATTGTAGACATATGGGCTTGGTGACAGTGTGTCTAGAATGGCAATGTTTTCTCTGCCTGGAAGACTACCTTTGAATTCACCCTTTCTACTTGTGTTGCTTTGGTGCTGAATATAGTAACTGTAACATGGATCATTTCTGACAACTACTTCCTGAACTTCATTTCTGAATGTTGTACAAACTGGTTTTTTATTGGTTCTTAACAAAACTCCATGGTTTTGAGAGAAACAGATATCAGGCAACAGTAGCAAGCTTGCTGTACGTGTGTGTGTGTGTGTGTGTGTGTGTGTGTGTATGTGTGTGCGCGCATGCTGGGGACTGAGCCGATCTCATGGGCATGCTAAGCATGTGCTCTATTGCTGAGCAACACCTCCAGCCCCTTCTATGATTTTTCCTCACTCCTTTACACAACCCTGTCTGGTATTTTTACACACTTGCTTAACAAATGGATGCATAATCCACTTCACTGGAGCCTTATTGGATAAATATGGAAAAAAATGCGGGAGCTATGTCATGAACCACAATGGTTTTGCATTCTGTGTAATTTGAAGACAAGATTCCTTTGCTATGTGTCACCTCCTATATTACCACTGTCGCCCAATATTTCGTAACCACCAACTCTTTGCCAGTGCCCACATGCAAAAATGGGTTTGTATTAAAAAATAAATGAGAACAGCACATTCTGATGTGGTGTAGTATATCAGCATTTTCCACCAGAAGCCTGGTTGCTTGCCCTGCCCCTTTTGGGAAACAAAGGACACAGGCAGAGCCTACTTATCCCGTTACAGCTCCTGGTGAGAAGGGTCAGAAATCAAAGAAAAGCCTTTTTCCTTTGAAATATTTAAATGTCCAAAGCTGGGAACAGTCACAGGGGGAGGATACAGCAAGTTGGTCTGATTTTGTGGACCATCCTTTTCTGATTGGAAAGCTCAATTACTTTCAAGTTGAAGAATCGGAAAATCAGATTTACAATGACTTCATCTTCTGGGGGTTTATTTTTCTCATATAACAAGATCAGAAGTGGGCAGTTCAGGCCAAATTCTCAAAGACTCAGGTCCTTTCTGTCCCACAAGGCTTGTCATGTTAGATGTTGTCCTTGCATATGCTGCCTCATGCTGTACCTCTGGGACGCATGACTGATTTTTAAGGTAGGAAGAAGAGGTTAGGGTTATTTTAGCCACATGATCTTTTCTCATATACAAAACAGAAGGTTTTGCTGGGCCTGTGGCCTGTAATCCCCACTGCTCAAGAGGCTGAGGCAGGAGGATTGTGAGTTCAAAGCCAGCCTCGGCAAAAGTAAGGCACTAAGCAACTCAGTGAGACCCTGTCTCTAAATAAAATACAAAATCGGGCTAGGGATGTGGCTCAGTGGTTGAATGCCCTTGAGTTCAATCCCCAGTACAACCCCACCCCCCCACACACAAAAAATCCCAAACAGAAGGTATCCCTGAAGCTGAGTATGATGGTGAACATCTATAACCCCAGCTGCTTGGCAGGCTGAGGCAAAAGAATCCCTTGAGCCCAGAAGTTAGGGCCCAGCCTGGGCAACACAGGGAAACAGTGTCTCAGAAAAAAACAATTTTCCCCCTAAAACCTCAGCAGATCTGTGCTGTCTTCCCACTGGCCACATCTATGTTACATGGTCACTCTTGATAGAGTTGAAAAATTAGTCTTAGCTGGGGTCATTGCTGGCTTGAATAAAATTGTGAGTCTGTTAGTGGTTCTTACCTCACTGACTGCTTGCTCTTCTTAGCATGCATTGGAGCATGCCAGTCATCCCAGCTACTCAGGTTGAGGCAGGAGGATCACAAATCAAGGCCAGACTGGGCAACTTAGCAAGTAGCAAGAACTTGTCTCAAAATAAAAGAGAAAAAGGGCTGGGGATGTAGCTCAGTAGTAGAGCATTATCCTAGTACATGGGAGGCCTTGGGATTGATCCCCTAGTACATTGAGAAAGAAAAAAGAATTACACAGAGCATGATAGGGACAGAGGGAAGGAAGCAGAAAGAGAAACATACTGACCTCTTGGGAGATGTAACTGGCTGTCTCCACGATGTGTTTGTGGAAGCATGGGAATCACAAATGACCTTGCAATATGAGAGCACCCCTAAGCCTTCGTATGCATGTGTGAAAATGTCTGTAATGGATCATTAATTTCCCATTACAATTATTATGAAATTGTTGGGTTTAGGTTTATGGGAAAGCAAGAATATTATGTTTTGAAGGGAAATGACCATTTCATCTGCTTGCTTAAAATCTTTCAGGAGTTTTCTATGGCTCTAGTCTAAGTACATTTTCTGCTGTCATAACAGAATAATACCACAGACTAGATAAATTATAAACAGTAAAAGTTTATTTGGCTTATGGTTTTGGAGACAGAACTCCATGACCTAATCACACTTTAAAGGTGCCACTTTTTAATACTGTTAAAATGGCAACTGTATTTCTTTTTTTTTATTTTTTTATTATTTTATTTTTTTTTAATGTTGGTTGTTCAAAACATTACATAGTTCTTGATATATCATATTTCACATTTTGATTCAAGCGGGTTATGAACTCCCATTTTACCCCGTATACAGCTTGCAGAATCACATCAGTTACACTTCATTGCTTTACATATTGATAAACTCATGTCTGTTGTATTCTGCTGCCTTTCCTATCCTCTACTATCCCCCCTCCCCTCCCCTCCCCTCTTCTCTCTCTACCCCCACTACTGTAATTCATTCCTCCCCCTTGTACTGTTTTTCCCTTTCCCCTCACTTCCTCTTGTGTGACCCAGCCATTCCCCTTCTCGGTCTATTCCCTAAAGACCTAAAAAGAGCATGCTACAGGGACACTGCTACATCGATGTTCATAGCAGCACAATTCACAATTGCAAGACTGTGGAATCAACCTAGATGCCCTTCAATAGACGAATGGATAAAAAAAATGTGGCATTTATACACAATGGAGTATTACTCTGCAGTAAAAAATGACAAAATCATAGAATTTGGTGGGAAATGGATGGCATTAGAGCAGATTATTCTAAGTGAAGCTAGCCAATCCCTAAGAAACAAATGCCAAATGTCTTCTTTGATATAAGGAGAGTAACTAAGAACAGAGTAGGGAAGAAGAGCATGAGAAGAAGACTAACATTAAACAGGGATGAGAGGTGGGAGGGAAAGGGAGAGAGAAGGTAAATTGCATGGAAATGGAAGGAGACCCTCAGGGTTATACAAAATTACACACAAGAGGCAACTGTATTTCAAGATGAGTTTTGGAAGGGACATTCAAGCCGTAGCAACTTTTAAGATAAAATGTAAAATGCTTGGCATGGCCTTTAGAGACCTGAAGGACACAATTCCTATTTATTTCTGCATCCTCCTTTCTGTTTCTCTTTCCCAGGACCTTGCATTTGTCCTTCCTTCACAGAAGACCCTTTCCCCATTCTGGGCCCTGTTTATTCTTCAGCTCTAAGATTAAAGTTTCCTTAGAGAAACATTCCCTGACCCATCAGTCTCTCTTGGGCACCCAGATATGAACTCTAACATATTTTGATTGTCTCCTTAGCATTTGCCTAAAAAATCAAACTAATTTACAGTAAAACTTCTCCAAGTCTGTTGTTCTCCTGCTAGAGTGGTTGGGAGGGCTCTGATGTTCTTATTTTCTCCTTGAGTTGTAGCACCTAGCTTGGTGCCTACTATGTAGCAAGCACTTAACACTTATTAATTAAATAAGTGAAATGAAAATATGAAAACATAAAGTTATTTTGTTGATAATATATGTTGGTATCACTCAAAATACAGTCCTCAAACTGATGCTGATCTGCAAACTGTGCTTTATTAATTTGCAACAAGATAAGTGCAGATATTGAGAGCATTTAGAGACTTTAAAGTAACTGTTAAAGTGTTGGTATTCAGTGGTTTAGAAATCCTTAAAAATTAAAATAAGCCAGGCACAGTGGTGCATGCCTATAATCTCAGTGGCTTGGAAGGCTGAGGTAGGAGGATTATGAGTTCAAAGCCAGCCTCAGCAAAAATTAGGTACTAAGCAACTCAGTGAGACCCTGTCTCTAAATAAAATAGTAAAAAGGGCTGGGGATGTGGCTCAGTGGTTAATCCCTGGTACCAAAAATAAAATAAGGTAAGTTCAACATCACAGACAGTTTGAAAAGCACTGCTATAGGTTACATACTGCATGCTGACATAGCCTAAAGTGTATACATTTCTTTTCTTCTTCCTCTTCTCCTTCTCCTTCTTGGTGTGTGGGGGTGCAGTTTGGTTCCAGCAAACATTAGGTAACTATCTGTTATTATTGCTATTTACAATGTATGGGAGAGTCATTTTGCACAAAATAAGAGAGGATTTTTTAAAAAACTGAAACTGGAGGTGTAGCTTAGGGATAGAGTACATGCTTAGCATGGACAAGACCCTGAGGTCCAGCACCAGCACCTAAATAAATAAATAAAATAAGAAAGCAATGCAAAGCTGACACAGCATTGGTAACAAGATGTATGGTATAGTACATCAATTATATCTCAATAAAGCTATTAAATTATTGAGAAGGGCAAGTAAATAAATAAAAGATGGTTTTGATTAAAATAATACTCGGGATACAAAAACACACAGAGCAGAGATGGATATCAAGCCTACACTGAGTGCAAATAGCCCACTGGGAGGATATGACGTTGTGTGTGCCTGAGGCAAGCTGAGGCCTGGCTCTGACTTCGTATCAAGGAAAATATTTGCACAGCAGAACTGGTATATTCGTGTATGGTTCTTTTATGAAAAAACCTGCAAACAAACTGAACAGTCAGAAAGGGAAGGATGAGATCCTCACTTTCTCCTCCTCCTCCTCCTTCTTCTTTTACTATATTATTTTCTAACTCAGAGTAAAAGCCTGACATTCTATCATTAGAACTGCACCTTCTTAGTTGAAGGCTTTTATATTAGCTTTCCGTCTCTGTAACCAAATACTTGAGAATAACAGCGTAAAGAAGGAAAGGTTTATTCTGGTTCACAGTTTCAAGGTGTCAGTCCATGTTTATCTGTCACTATTGTTTCTGGGCCTGTGCTGAGTCAGTACATCATGGTAGAAAGGTGTGGCAGAGTGAGCTGCCCACCTCCCGGTGGTCAGGAAAGAGAGAGAGAGAGAGAGAGAGAGAGAGAGAGAGAGAGAGAGAGAGATTAAGGGGCTTGACACAAGAAATGCCCTTCCAGGGCACACCCCCAGTGACCTTTCTCCACATAGGCCACATCCCCTACAGTTTCCACCACCTGCTGATAATGCTATCAGATTATGAATCCATCAATGGTTTAGTCCACTGATGAGGCCAGAGCCCTCATGATCCAATCACCTTTCCCAAGACTCCACCTTTGAACACTGCTGCATTAAGAACCAAGCCTTCAACACATGAGCTTTTGGGGGACATTCTAGATCCAACTATAACAGGTTTCATATAAAATTCAAGTACAACTTAAATGAGTTACATTTTAAAGCCCTTCTCAGTCATTTACACTTCAGTGTGAAGAAAACATCTGAAGGAAGCTTAGATGGTAGAACACTTTGCCTTATCTGACTCTGATCTGGAACATTCTTCCTAACCCCACTCCCATCTCCATAAGCCCTGTTCATCATTCAGAAGTTAGCTTAGTTCCTACCTTAAACTTAAAGATTTCGGGCTGGGATATAGCTCAATGGTAGAACCCTTGCCTAACATGTGTGAGGCCCTGGGTTTGAACCTCAGCATCATAAAATATCAAAAGTAAAAATAGGGTTGGGGATATGGCTCAGTTGGTAGAGTGCTTACCTCGCATGCTCAAGGCCATGGGTTCAATTCCCAGCACCACACACACCCACACATACAAAATTAAAAATAAAAGATTCCTCTGATTGTTCCAGACTTGCTTTTCTACCTCTTCTCTGATAGAAAGCATAGTCTGTACCACATAATTTAGTATGTATATCCTGCCATCCACTGTTCAATGCTGTTTCATGTGTGTTCTTCTTAATCACATCTCTAAATTCAGGGGACACTTTTTGGTAACTCCTCCTCTTCTAGCACAGGGCTGTAGGACAGTTCCACAATAAACACTCTGTGTTAAGCAGCTTTTCAACGCTCTGGCCAAAATACCCCACAAGAACAACTTAGAGGGGGATAAAGTTTACTTTGGCTCACTGTTTCAGAGGCTTAGTCCAAGGTTAGTGAGTTCCATCACCGAGGTGAGGCAGAGCATCATCATCATCATGGCAGAAGGGCTGGCTGGAGGAGCACTTCTCCCCTCATGGTGACTGGGAAGCACAGAGCAAGGGGAAAGGCCCACAGAGAAGATGAACCCTTCTAGAGCACACTCCCATGACACTCACCTCTTCCAGTCACACCCATCTGCCTACACTTACCCAGTTGATTCATTCAAACTAGGATGGACTGTTTAGGTGACAGCTGTCATGATCTAATCACTTCACCTTTGAACATTCCTGCCTTAACACAGGAGCTTTGGGGGACAAATGGTATCTAAACCATTATAGTCTTGTTAGAAGATGGGAAAGAGAGGCAGAAAACTGGATCATCTATGTCAGTAGGGTATGGAAGTAAGACTAGGAGGAGGGGCTGCACTAGGTTATCTACCATCTTAAAGAGAACATTTTCAACAAAGTGGGAAAGGAGTGGAGAGGCAAGAAGGAAGGGCCAAGAGAGCAAAAATAACGCAGGCAGAAAATGTAGTGGAAAGTTCCTTTAAAAAAGAGTTTATCACAAAGAAACTAAACAGGCACTTCACGGAAGAAATATAATCAGTCAACAAATATATGAAAAAATGTTCAACATCTCTAGCAGTTAGGGAAATGCAAATTAGAACTACACTGAGATTTCATCTCACTCCAGTCATAATGGCAATTTTCAAGAATACAAGGAACAATAAATGTTGGATAGGATGTGGGAGAAAAGGTACACTCATAGATTGCTGGTGGGACTGCAAATTAGTGCAACTGCTCTGGAAAGCAGTGTGGAGATTCCTCAGAAAACTTGGAATGGATACCCCAATGATTCAAATGTATGAATTGCCAAGATCATTGTAATGTCATATGTAGCTAATAAAAAAAAAAAAAAGAAAAGAAAAAGAAAACTTGGAATGGAATCACCATTTGACCTAGCTATCCCACTCCTTGGTCTATACCCAAAGGACTTAAAATCAGCATACTACAGTGATGCAGCCACATCAATGTTTTATAGCAGCTCAACTCACACAAGCTAAAGTGTGGAACCAAACTTGGTGCCCTTCAACAGATGAATGGATAAATAAAATGTGATATATATATATATATATATATATATATATACACACACACACACACACACACACACATATACATACACACAATGGAATATTACTCAGCCTTAAAGAGAAATAGAATTCTGGCCAAAAACCAAAGGCCAGAATGTTCTCTCTGATATGCAAATACTAACTCACAATGGGGGCAGGGAATAGAAGTACTTTGAATTTGACAAAGGGGATGAAGGGAAGGGAAGGGGAATGGGAACAGGAAAGATACTAGAATGAATTGGCATTACTTTCCTATGTGTATATAAGAATACACCACCAATGTAATTCTATATCATGTCCAACCAGAAGAATGAGAAATTATATTCTATATATGTAGAATATGTCAAAATATAGTCTACTGACATATATAAGAAAAAAAATTTAAAAAGATGAAAAAAAGAGCCTATGGAGGCCATCAAGGCAGGTGGGAAGATATGCTCAAGATAAAAGAAGGTCACCAGGGTGAGCTCAGCGGTGGAGTACTTGTTTAGCATGTTCAAGGCCCTGGGTTCAATCCCCAGCACCTTCCCCATTAAGAGACAGAAGAAATCTGATCTTGTGCATCTGCACAAAGGAATAAGACTACAGCAAAGGAGCCATTATAGGTGAAGGGAGGTAATATTTGGTCAGCTACAGTTCCTAAAAGGCACAGGATCAAGGAACCCAACAGAAGGGTTAACCTTGGCTAGAAGGAGAGACTCCTCTGTCTTAGTCCGCTTTGTTTTGCTATATAGAGTATCCCAGACTGGGTGATTTATAAAGAAAAGAAATTTATTTCTTACGGTTCTGGAAGCTGGGAAGTCCATTATCAAAGTGCCAGCATCTGTTGAGGGCCTTCTTGCTGCATCATCCTTTAGCAGAGGGCAAGAGGGAGAGGGAGGGAGGAAGGAGGGGTAGGGGGAGAGAGGGGAGGAGGAAAGGGTGTTGAACTCATCCCCTGCCCTTTTTCTTTTGTTTAAACCAGGAGACTTCTCCCACAATAAGGGCATTAATCCACCCATGAGGGTTCACGACCTAAACACCTCTTAGAAGTCCCACCTCTCAACACTGTTGCATTACTTAATTGCAAACATAATCAGTTTCTAACATAAGAACTTCGGGGGACGCATTCAAACCATAGCCCCTCCTCTCCTGACACCAAAAGGAAGGAGGAGTCGGTAAGAATGATTCAGAAATGCTGACAGGCAGAAAAGCAATGGATGAGTGAGAGAACTGATCTCAGGAAAGTGGGAATCCAGGCTGTTTTCCAAGGGAAGGTGCCCCACCTCTTCCCACCTCCATTGCCTTGCTCTGAGCTCCAGGCTCCAGGCTTTGTTTTTAGTGGAGGGGAAGTTTGCGGGTAGCTGTTTGAGACATCAGAAGAGAGTTGCTTAAAAAGTTTTCTCAGCATCTCTGAGGATGCTGTTTCTTTCTTCTGGCTGTCACCGATGGGTAGTTGCCATGGCAGCCACTGGGAAGAAGATCCAGCAGGTACATGCTGGCTCTGCCTTAAGCCTTAAGGATACAGTACTAAACAAGGAAAACTGAGACCCTTCCTTGTGAGTTTGTAGACTAGAGGAGAAGACGGACAAGGAGTTAGGAAACATTGCAGGGAATGTTAGCATAGGGCTCCACAGAAAGGGCTGCGGAGAAACTGCCTGAACATAATAGAGAACCGAAGGCTGGAAAGATTATTCTAGACACATTAAGTGGTAGGATCAAAGGCCCCAAAGCAAAAGAGGGCCTGGCTATTTTGGAAACGGAAAGTGGAGCAGTGTGACTGGAGCGAAGGAAAAAACAGCAAAGACAAGAAAAGTCCTGTGGTTGCAGGGGTGAGCAGGAGCCGGATCAAAGGGAGCCAAACTTGTCCCTGTGGGCCCCACCCAACATGCTCAGGTGTCTGGGTTTTTTCCTGCAGGGAGGAGGGAGTTTGCAAACTAGGAGGTCAGTTTAGAGGGAGCAGTGACAGTGGAGATGAAAATAAGTCAATGGATTTAAGAGATTTCTAGGAGGGATAATTGGTAGGGCTTGGTCGTTGATGGGCCAAGGGAGATGTGAAGGAGGACTCAAATTTGCAGCTTGGGCCACTGGGTAGAGAGTGAAGCGAGTCATTGAAACAGGAAATAGGAGCAAGGACTAGTTTATGGGGGGAGAGGATGGGCTTATTTTTGAACATGAGGACTGTGAGGGATTATAAGTGAAGAAGAACAGTAGATAGTTGGATTTATGTGTCTGGAGCCCAGAAGACAGATCAGAACGGGAGGTTCTGAATTATTGATATTTGGCATTGGATGATAATGGAAGTTCTGGAGTCATTGGGATAAACCAGGGGAGACGGCAAGAGAAAGATGAGAATCAGACAGGAGCTAGACCGGGAGAGAATATAACCTCTTAGGAATGGGCAGCGACAGAAGAATGCACAGAGAAGGTGGAAGGAATCCACACAGGAGTCTGAGGAGGAGGGAAAGACAGGAGTGATGTCCTGAACTCAAGGGACCAAAAGCATCTCAAAGGAGAGAACATGAGCATCAGAAGCTGCTGAGAAGTGAAGAAGAAAGGGCTCTAGGTTGTTGTTGTGTGAGTGGGTTTGAGTGAACTTGAAGGAGAAACTAGGGATGGGTGACTTTACTCTTTAGTTAAAATTAAAATCTTTAATTTTAAAGATTAAAATCAAGGAGGAAGAATGACAGATGGTAGGGGAAGGGGATTAAGAAAAGTTTGTAATTTTGTCGTCATTTTGAAAAATTGGAGTAAATTGAATTTGTTTAAGTGGTAATGGGTAGGGGCCTGTGGAAGAAAGGTTGAAGACACAGACACAGGTGTGTAATGGACAAGAACGCAGATCCTGAGAAGCGGCGTGATGGAATAGAACTCAGTATGCCAAGGAGGGCGCCAGCTTCAGACAGAAATAATAATGATAATAATAACAGAGAAAGTTTCTTTTCTTTGAGAAAATTTCTTGTACTAGGCATTGTGCTGAGCATTTTAAAATTCTCTCTTTCTCTCTCTCCTCTTTTTCAGGACTGGGGATGAAACTAAGGGCCTCGTACATTCTAGGTAACTGCTTTTCCATCGAGTTATACTCTAGTGTCTTATTTAATGTCCACAACCATCTCATAAAATAGGTACTATCATCATCTCCATTTTTAAATGGGGGCCAATTTTTAACTGAGGCTTCATTCCACTGCCACAACTGCTCAATGTTGCAGAGCTGGTAAGTGGTAGAGCTGGGACTTGGTTCCATAGTAATGGGAATGGAAGAAGAGTAAGGTTAGATGCAGGTAACTTTGAAGGTTTAGTGGCAAGAAATTGTGGACATTATATCTGAGGGTTTCTGTCTTTATGTGAAGTAGGAGGTGAGGGGTAGTAGTGAAGGGGCCCCTGGTGAGTGGGACAATGAGTGAGCCCCTGGGAAGTCCCTGTCTTAGGCAGGCAGGGAGCAGAAGCAGGAGGCAGAGGTGCAGGACTAGGATTGTTTCTCACTGGTCTCTCTCTGTTTTACCTTTCACACCTGAGTGAGGTGTACTGGTTGCCTTGCCAACTGAGTTCCAGGAGGGAGGAGGAATCTCTGGTTACCTGCAGGTAATACATGTCAGAACAATAGTCCTGCTGGGCCCTGGAAAATTGTAGTGTAACACCCATGTCATTATCATCCTTATAATTTTTCACAGGTTTTTGTAGCAACTTTGCAATTTGTATTGAATTTCATTCCTGATACCAAGTCTCCATGGAAAAACAATTTTTAGGTCTGAGAGATTTCACTCACCTATAATTCATTTATTCATTCCACAAATATTTATTGAGAGTCAGGCAGTGACACTCAAAAATGTCCATTGCCCTTCCTATCCCAAACAAGAAGAACAACACCTATTGTAAACAGGCTAGATATAAGTTCCATGAGGTCACAGACTTTGGTTATTTTGTTCATTGCTGTATTCCTGGGGCCTGGCAGGATGCTCAATAAATGATCATCAAATAAAGAGGTACATTTGCTGTAAAGTGCAAGGAGGTTATTTTTGAGTGGTAGGAATTGAACCCATAGCTTTGTGCATGCTAGGAGAGTGTTCTGCCATTGAGCTACACCCCTGGAACCCTGAAGTTGAAGGAGTTTCAGGGCCCTTCACTTGCCCTGTCCCCTTGGGAAAGACAACCATGTGCCCTCTTGGTTAAATGTGATTATAAAAATTTCAAGCTTAGTGCAGTGATACACCTCTACAATACTAGCTACTCAAGAGGCTGAGGCAGGAGAATCACAAGTTTGAGGCTAGCCTGGGCAAGTTAGAGAAAGCCTGTCTCAACATAAAAAGAAAAAGGGCTGGGGTTGTAACTCAGTGGTAGAGTAGCTGCCTAGCATGTGTGAGACCCTAGATTTGATACTCACCAGTACAAAATAATATAACATCAACAATAATAAAATAATAAATAAAAAGTAAGCTGGGGGGAACACTGAGGATTCAACCCAGGGGGCTTTACCACTGAGCTACATCCCTGGTCCTTTTTATTTATTTTACCTTGAGATAGGGTCTTACTAAGTTGTTGAGGATCTCATTAAATTGCTGAGACTGGCCTCAAACCTGGGCAAAGGTAAGATGTTTAACTAGTTAAGACCTCTGCCTCCACCCTATATTCACCTCCCTTGCTTGCCTTTATGTCAAGTGACATGGGCACTTGGGGACCAGCTAAGAGGAAGTTGCACTGGGAATATAATTAGTATGGGATGTAGGGGACACATGGATATGGTATGTTGTCACTAAGTGTGTAGTTGTCACTGGCTGTCCCACCATGGGAATGACTTCCAGGAATGTTCTTATTAGCCATTGAGAAGACTTACCTGACATGTCACAAAGGTGCAGTTCAGATATGATGTCACAAATAAGCATGTCCTAGGCTCCTGGCACAGGAATTTTGTTGGTGTTAGAGAAGCAAGTGTTTTTTTTTTGTTTGTTTGTTTGTTTTTTTAACAGAGAATTTCCAAGGTTGTGAGCTTCAGGCCTCTCAGAATGTGAATCTGCCTTTGGTTGAATAAGTGGATGAATTCAGGGTTAAAAATAACCAGCTCATACTTCTACTGTTCTCTTGCACCTGCATCGCAGAGTCTAGTTCAAAGTTCATTCCTGGTTCCAGAAAATATGCAGGCCCTTAATGGCACAGCTTCCTAAATGATGCTCTATTGAGAAGAGCTAGACTAACCACTCCAAAGGGCAGCCATCTTCTAGTCAGGCCTCTAGCTGAGGATGTAGCTTAGTAGTGGAGTGTTTATTTAACTATGTGCAAGGCCCAGTACCCACATACACACACACACACACACACACACACACACACACACACACACACAAGCCAATTAGGTCTTCAGAGCTGATATATCTATTAATATTACATTCCATTTATAGAATATCCAAGTAAAGTAAGCATGGTGGCATGTACCTATAGTTCCAGCTAGTTAGAAGGCTGAGGAGGAAGAATGGCTTGAGCCCAGGAGACCCCATCTCTAATACAAGTACTAATAAATTTAAAAATCTAAATAAATCCCTGATGCAGCAGTACAGGCCTATAATCCCAGTGGCTCGGAGGCTGAGGCAAGAGGATCATGAGTTTAAAGCCAGCCTCAGCAATTTAGTGAGGCACTTAACAACTCAGACTCTGTCTCTAAATAAAATATAAAAAGGGGCTGGGGATATTGCTCAATGATTAAGTGCTCCTGGGTTCAATCCCTGGATATATATATATATATATTGTCCATGCCAAATTCTTTGTACCAAAAGCTACGTGGGCACAATCATTACACCTTAGATAATGAGCGCATCATGGGAAAGTTCTGGTGACATTTGTTCATTCAGTAAACACACCGAGTCTCTGCTATGAGTCAGACATTGGGGGTAAAATATTACATGAGACACAGTCCCCTTCTTCAAAGAGCTTTGGGCCTAGTGGGGGAGTGGGGCATTAAAGCAGGCGATGACAATCCCTGACTCGCACTGAGATGGGGCTGGTGATGAGCAAGCGTTTTCGAGGCACTTGGGTGGAGCGCCTGTCTTGGTGAGGCGAGTCAGGGAGTGCTTCTTGGAAAACCTGAGTCAACCTCTTGGCAGAGAGAGGCTGCAGCCCTGGGTGGGAGGCTGAACTAGATCAAAGGTTTCCAAATCTGGCTGATCATCAGAATCACCTGGGGGATCTTTGAGAGTCTCAGGCCCACTCCCGACCTACTGACTCAGAATTTCAGCAGGGTAAAGTTCGGGAATCTGTCTTTTTAACAGAACAGTGTTTTTGATCCATCCCATGAAGTGGACGACCCTGTGATTCTGTGGGGCCAAAAGGGCTGGGGGTAGGAAGGCGTGGATCCACGGATAAGACCTAGCCAAGGGGAGGAGACCTTCCAGGCAAAGAGAGCAAGAGCCTTCAAGATGGGCTGTTTGAAAGAACTCAGGCCTAATTCAGGCTCTGAAAGTCATTGAGGGCTCAGAACCAGCGGTGTCACACTACACTGTGGAAAAGAGAGGAGAAGGCTGCCTGGTGACACCACTGAAGGTGTGCACTAGTCTCACACATCTCCTGTGTCATTTACCTCCTCTTTGTTTTTCTTTTCTTTCCTTTTTTGGAGACACTATGCTACCTGTATTAGCCTGAAACTCCTGGGCTCAAGAAGTCCTCCTGTTTGCATCTCCTGAGTAGCCAGCCTGCCAGAAACTTGCCACCATGCCCAGCTAATTTTTTTTTTTTGTTTTAAATAACTTTATTTAGTGAGCTTGGGTTGTGGCTCAGTGGTAGAGTGCTTGTCTCACATGTGTGAGGCACTGGGTTTGATTCTCAGCACCACATAAATAAATGAATAAAATAAAGGTCAATCACAACTAAAAAATATTTTTTAAATGATATCTTTATTTAGATAACTTCATATACCATAAAATTCACCCTTTGTGTGTATGGGGTGGGTACTAGGGATTGAATCCATGGGTGCACTGGGTAGCGCTACATCTCCAATTCTTTTTATTTTTTTATTTTGAGACAGAGGCTTGCTAATTTGCCAAGGGTCTTACTAAATTGCTGAGGCTGGCCTGGAACTTGGAACCATTCTGTCTCAGCCTCCTGGATTGCTGGGATTATAGGCATGTGCCACTATGCCTAGTTAAAAATCTACCCTTTTAAAGTGTACTTTTTAGTAGTATTTTTTTATAATTACAGGATTTTTAAAATAATCTCAACATTTTAGAGCATTTTCAGTAGTCCAAAAAGAAACCTGCACCCTCAGGAGTCATTTCCCATTGTCCCATATCCACTCCCATCCCCAGCAACCACCAATTTACTTATTTTATTTGTCACAGGTGGAACCCAGGCCTTGCACACGCATGCTCCGTGACTGAGCTATGCCTCTTAGCACCACTCATCTATTTTCTTTTCTTTTGCAGTACTGGGTTTGAATCCAGAGTGTTCTACCACTCAGCTATATCCCTAGCTCTTCTATTTTTCTATTTTGAGCCAGGGTCTCACTAAGATGCCCAGGCTAGCCTCAAACGTGCAATCTTCCTGCCTCAGTTTCTTGAGTCAGTGGGATTACAGGCATGTACCACCACACCCAGCTCTAACAGTGCATTTTAAATTTTCCTCAGTCTTACAATGCTGCTCTTTTTGATGCAGAGAGTTGATATCCCTCAAGAATTTTTTATTCTCAGGCTGGGGATATAGCTGAGTGGTAGAGTGCTTGCCAGCAAGTACACAGGCCCTGAATTTGATCCCCAGCACTACAAAAGACAAACAAAAAATTTCATTCTCTCTACTATCCAGCACATCCTAACCAGTTCTTCTTTTAATTTATCATTTTTCTATTCCTGATTACAAAGCTAAATGTGTGTATCATAGAAATCTTAGGAAATATAAAAGTTATTTGGAAGCAGTGGCACACACCTGAAATCCCAATGACTTGGGAAGCTGTCACAAGTTGGAGGCCTGCCTCTGCAATTAAAAAAAAAAAAAAAAACAACTGTGTCTCAAAATAAAAAATAAAAATGGGGTGTGTAGCTCAGTGGTAGAGTATCCCTGGGTTCAATTCCCAGTATCAAAAAAAAAAAAAAAATCCAAAGCATGAGATAAAAACAATTTATAATCCCATGAGTCAGAGAAAATCATTATTAACATCTTGATCTAAAACTGTAAACTCTGTAATAATAATAGAAAACATGGAGGTTATTGTGTGTCTGGCATGTTAAAAAAAAAATTCATGCCAGGCTCAGTGGCCCACGCCTATAATCCCAGCAGCACGGGAGCCTAAAATAGGAGGATTGTGAGTTCAAAGCCAGCTTCAGCAACAATGAGGTGCTAAGCAACTCAGAAGACCCTGTCTCTAAATAAAATACAAAATAGGGCTGGGGATGTGGCTCAGTGGTTGAGTATCCCTCAGTTCAATCTCTAGTACCCCGCCAAATCATATTCATCCGTGCAATTTAATCTTTGCAATAACTCAATGATTTAGGGATTTATTTATTTCCTTATTGATTCAACAAATATATTTTTAGCCCTTATTATGTGTCAGGTCCTATTCTAGGTCCTTAGGATGCATCAGTAAAAGAAATGAACAGAAATCTCTATCCTCTTTGACTTTACATTCTAGCAAGGAAAATAGATATTAAACAATAATATGATAAATAGGTTAATTAATTCTATATTAGAAGATGTTAAATACTACAAATAGGGATGTGGTAGAGAGGTAGAGAGGTGGCATGGGTCACTTCATTAAGCAAAAAATAAGATTGTGAGGTCTATATATCTGTTTTTCATGGTAGCATTAGATATCTGATTCTGTATAGGTCCCCTTCAGGACTGAAGATTATTCCTCAGCTTCTGGAAGTATGGATAGCCCTCAACTGTCAGTCCTCTTTGGGGATTGCCCTTTTTGAAAAAAGTCATCTCACTCAAGATCACTCCAACTCCTGAGAGAGCCCACAACCAATGATTATGAGTATGAGAATTCAAAGGCCTGGTGTAACTGTACCAACTTGAGACCATTTTGGATGGTCACCCAGCTTCAGAGCTTCTCACTGAGGCCTAACTGACACAGTATTATGATCCAACCAACGTCTTTTACACAATCCTGCTTCTCTCACTTCCCTTCCACTGGTGTTGATATCAAGAGAACTTTCCAACAAGCTTCTTCTGTGCTAATATCTACCTCAGTGTCTGCTTCCCACCCCAAGACTGTTGGTACCAACAGTGGTCCAAGAAAGTAGGTACTAAAATGGGATTTAGAATTGGATCACTTACTATCCAGCTGGCATTGAGGACTCCATCAGTGGCAGTATGTGGCGTACAGAGTGTTCCAGCACAAGGAGGCAGTGAAATTGTTAAGATTTTCATAGGTGATGAATAGTACTCTTGTGCAAGGGTATGTACCAAAGGATGGGACGAATCACATGTTTTAGAATTATGGGGGAAATAATCACAAACAGTGCAATTGAATGGCCTTTGCTAAAGATAATTAACACTTGGAAAGAAATGAAATCTTGAAAAAGAATAATCAGCAGTAAAAACTTAGTGTGCAAAAGCCGGGCATTATGGTACATACCCATAATCCTAGCAACTTGAGAAGTTAAGGCAGGAGGTTTGCAAGTTACAGGCCAGCCTTGGCAACTCAGCAAGACTCTGTCTCAAAAGAAAAAAAGCCTAGGGATGTAATTCAATGGTAGGGCTCCCCTGGGTCAATCTCCGGTACCCAAACAAAACAAAGAAACCTTAGTGTGTAAGCCAAAAGACATTCTTGGAAGCATTTAAGGAGACGATCATTTCCTGTACCTGAGGGACAGGGGAAGTGAGGCACAGGTAGAGGATTCATCATAAGTGTAGCAGAAACTGAAAAAGATTACACTTCAAACTAAACAGATCTATGCCAAGGACAGGCCCTGAATGGGAAGGAATAGGACCTGACACATGGAATGTGGATATCTGAATGGACGTACCCAAAGGTCTTGAATTCTCAGATCACTCTGGGTCTGCAGAAATGGCCTGCTTCTCCCGAGGAAGGGCTAGCCCTCCCATTTGCTTAAAGATGAAACAGAGAACTCTCCCCTGCAAGATTCTATCCTGTACCTCCTGAAGCATCTGCCACCATCTGCCTTCCTGACCACTAGACCAATAACTAGGACAAAATCACACACACACATAAAAAGCCTGTCCAAAAATGTGCTGGGCCTGATAAGTGAGAAAAGGGTTCTATTACAAAGGAGTTAGCTGCAGGACCTGCGAACAGGTACCAGGAGCTTTTAAGGGAGTATGTGTGGGACTACATACTGAAGGTTCCAGATGAACACGACCAAGTGTAAAGGCAGAAGAGGGAGAGATTATCCATTTGAAAGCAGTATACCAGAATGTAATGCTCTGGGAAGCTCCTAGGATGGCAGAGGGAACACACTGCTAGGATGGTCCTTAGAAACCTGAAGAAAATTATGGCTCACACCAAATAAGGTAGAAATGCCAGACTGTCCATGGCAGTTGATGGAAGAAGGAAATAAAAGACTCAGAGAAACAGGTATGTGATTATTGACATACTATGTGCAGCAGGAAAGCCTACCAGATGACTGGGTACCCAGAGGGTACCCAAAATAGTAAAAGTACATGATGAGAGTCAATAGACAATGCATCAGTATCACTTAGAGTCTAAAGCCAGGGATATGGGGGGAAGACAGCATTACAGAACAAGGCTCACTAATGACAATGGGGACAATAGGACCTAGGAACAATAAGGAACAAATATAATACCAAACCCTCAGAAGCCAGGTGGATGCCATTATCATAATGAGTGGCAAGTTTGAAGTAGCAGTTAGTCACTCTGACCCTCAGATAATTATATGTAGTTAGGAGAACACAACCAAAATAATTGGGCAAAAAAGGTTTGGTTCAGTCTGTACAAGAAAACAAAATCAAGAATGGATGATTAGGAAGCTAAGGACAGAGCCCCAATAAAATGTGACGAACACCTGCTCAGTTTCCAGATATAAACTAGCTTTCAGATCCAGAACTCACAGATAGAAAGAGAGGCTAGGTTTCAGCAGGAAGTACCCTGTATCACCATGATGATATACATAGGGGATAGTTCCCAAGTTCTTCCCTAAAGAGAACTATGGCTATTCATTTGCATAACTATACATGGGAAAAGAGAATATTCTCTCTTGACCATTTGGGATCTTGTCCTAGTTGAGACCCTGAGACCTGAAACATCATCATGGGACCCCTGTTAGAGTAGATGTATATGGAGACCAGTTAGTCAATGGAAGGTGGCCCTGGTCTGACCCATGGTGTGCCCACCAGGTCTATGGACTCACCAGGTGGTCATTTCCCCAGTTCTTGAGTATATGATTTAAATGGATATACCTTGGTTTCTTGGCCTGTGGAATAAGAGGTATTGTAGTGGAAGGCCAAGTGGAAGCCTCTGACACTATCTTTCTGGCACTAATCCTCCCACCATGAGCCAGGATAGTAGATCAAAAACAATAATGCATCCCAGGAGAGATGAGAGCAATTCATAAAAAGTAACTATAAAAGTAAGTGGGGGGGGCTGGGGTTGTGGCTCAGTGGTAGAGTGCTCGCCTAGCATGCACGAGGCACTGGATTTGATCCTCAGCACCACATAAATGTAAAATAAAGATATTGTGTCCACCTAAAACTTAAAAAAAAGTAAATGGGAAAAATCTACAGGTGCAGGGTTGAGGTCCCCATCATACCTCCATTGAATCACCAATCAAAACTTTGCAAAAGTCAGATCCTAGAAGATGGCAATAGATTGCCATCATCAACCAAGTAGAAGCTCCTTCTGAGACTGCTGTGTCAGATGTGATTTCTTTTCTAGAGCAAATTAAGATAATCTCAAGTATGTAATGTATGGCTACTGAGCCAATGAGCGTGTTCTTTCCATCAGAACAATTGATTCAGGCTGGAGGTGGAGCTCAGTGGTGGAGTGCTTTCCTGACCTGCATGAGGCCCTGGGTTCAAACCTCAGCACCTCACAAAAAATTTTAAAAGTTGTTTAAATATGTTTTTAAAAAATATTTTAAAAAATTTTTTAAAAAGAACAGTTGATTCACATGGTAAAGACAATATGTGCATTTACAGTCTTGCCCCAGGGCTGTGTAAATAATTGTCTTGGCATAACATAGTCCCTAGAGATCTGAACTGGCTGGATATTGTTGACATCATGATAATTGGACCAGCTGAGCAAGAAACCACTAGTGCATTGGAGGCTTGTGTGACACACACATTCCAGAGAGTGGGAGAGAAACCCAAGAAGACTCAGAGCCTGTTATGTCTGTAACATTTTTATGGGTCCAGTGATCTGAGGTATGTTGTGACACCCACCAAAATAAAGGACACATTATTGAATCTTGTATTTCCCATCTCAAAGAAGGGATCCCAACACATGATATGCCTCTTTGAGTTCTAGAGGCAGCATAGTCCAAATCTGGGAGTACCACTTCAAATCATATACAAGGTGACATGAAACCCTGTCGGTTTTAAATGAGGCCAACAGCAGAAAGGATTCTACAGCATGTTCAAGCTACAGTGCATGGGCCAAATATTTTGGTAGACCCTAAATTACTAGAGGATAAGGGAAAAGACATCATGTGGAATTTATGACAAGTCCCAAAGAGAGAATCACAATGCAGATCCACAGAGTTCTAGAGCTAAGCCAGGTCAACTGTAGCAGAGAATTAAATGCCTTTTTAGAAAACTCTGAGCATGCTGATAGGCCCTGGCCACTGGACAAGTAACCAGACAGGAAAAACTGTTCATTATGAGCTGAGTTCTATCAGAGTTGTGGAGACATAAGGTGAGGCAGGCCCAGAAGTAGTTCATCGTAAAATGGAAAAGGTACACTCAAGATCACCCAAAAGCAGGGGTGAAGGGCAGAAGTAATCCACATGAATTGGTAGCCCAGACACACATGCATCCATCATTATTGCCCCTTGGTTCACATCTATGGACCCTTGGTTCACATCTTGGATAACTTGTTCTGACCAATTAACAGAGGATGGAAAACCTGAATTTAGTTCATGAATAGGTTGGCTTGACATGTAGGTGCAAGCTGACATGGGGTTACCTGGAAAGAAGATAGTGAGCAGAAATCCTATTAGTGGGCAGACCTTCAGGCAGTGAATCTTTGCTCAATTGTGTGAATAAAGAAGTGGCTTGGGCTTAGAACAAACAAGGACTCACAGGTAGTGTTGAATGGCTTTGTCTGTATCCTTGGAAAAGAGTTGGAGATTGGGACAAATAAATGTGTGGTAGAGGTACTTGGATGGACATATAGGAGTGGACATATAGAATAAAGATCATTGATTTGCACATTAATGCCTATGATAACACCAACAACGGAAGTACTACACAACCAAGAAGGCAAAAATGAAGCAGCCAGTTGAAGTTAGTTTGCATCTGTCATTGGCTGCTCTAGTGTTGGCATAATGGGCACATGAGTAACAATGGTGGAAGCAATGGAGGCTCTGCATGATGGGCCTGAGAGAATGGGCTCCTAGGCTCCTACACACCAAGTTGATCTAGCTATAGCTGCTGCATATCCAACCTACCAGCAGTGAGCACTTTTTTGGTGTAAGACCAACCAACCACCTTGCAAGGGCCAAATATTGCTTTTAACTTTAGAAAGGGTCAAAAATTCTAGGGATGACTTTGGTTTTCCTCCATACAGGGCTTCATCCAGCACCACTATCTAAAGGCTTACAGAGTGTTCAATCCACCAACACAGCATGCCACGTAACATTGCATTAGACCAATAGATCCTCTTTACAGCAAAGGAGGGGCAAGAGTGGGCCCATGACCACAATATCACATACCATCCTGCCTAGTCTGTGAGAATGATGGGATAGCCTATGAAGAATCAACTGGGGGGCATTGCAAGGATGGTTACACAGGTTTTCAATCTGGGAACCAAGAAATGAAGCAAGAATGACTATTTACCGCCACTTTCAATCATTCACTTGAGGGAATTTGTGTTTTCAGTCTCTTCAACTCTGGGTTGGGCAGAGTTAGAGGTCCTGGTTATAAAGGAGAAATGGTTCCACCAGGGATCATAGGAAAAGTCTCACCCAATTCTAGTGATGGCTGCTACTTGGGCATTTCAGGCTATTTGTGTCGAGCAGGATCAGCAGATAAGAAGAGAAGTCACCATCTTGACAGGGGCAATTGACTCTTATCAGCAAGAGAAGGTAGCACTACTGGAGTCAGAGAACAGGTTTGGCAGTCTGGTGATCTACTTGGGTGATTCTTGCTACTTCCTTGCTCAATTTTGAGAGTTAATGGACAAGTGCAGTAGCTATGGCCTGAGAAGGGCATGGTGACCAGGGAACAGAGCTCCTTAAGGATAAAGACTTAGGTCACCCTACCAGGTCAGTCACCTAGATCAACAGAAATGCTGTATGTATGTGTGTGTGTGTGTGTGTCGGGAGGCGGCGGGGGGGGGGTGGGAATCTAGGATTGATTGTAAGGGTACAAAGAAAATGAATATTAATTGTAGCCCTAAGATAATCTATAATGTCAGGGGCTATAGTTTATCTTCTTAACCTTTTAAAAAAATAAAAGAAGATAAATTTCTCCTAGATCTGTAACTGGTGAGTTATAATGAGTGCTGTGATGTGCTGCCTGTGACCCCCATCAGGATGATTAATTTATTCCCCGAAGTGCTTGGGAGACATGTCAGCAGACAGCCCTCAGCTGTCAATCCTCCTCAAGAATTGCCTCTGTTGAAGAGAACCACCTCATCTTTTCCTGCCTTCCTCTCATCCAATGACCAGTTGCATCAGGGACTTGACCTCAAGAGCACATGTCAGTGAACATCCTGTGTACCAACCTCCATCTCAGAGACTGCCTCCTGAGAACTCAGTCTATGACAGTGACATTTGAGCAAAGACTTGAAGGAAGCAAATACAGGATCAATCCAGGGAAAGGGGCAGCTAGTCCAAAACCCTAAGGCAGGAATGTCACTATGGTCAAGAAACAGCAAGCAAATCAGAATGGTGGCAGTGGGAGGGAGTCAATGGAGACAATGGAGGAAAAGGAGATCAGGGTGATGATAGGACATAGAAATCATAGAGGGCCTCGAGAGTCATTGTCAGGATTTGGCTTTTTACTCCAAGTGGGCTCCATTGCAGGATTTTGGTAAGTAATATAATCTAACTCAAAATGTGAAAAAAAAAACTATTCTGGTGACTATCTTGAGAAATGGAAAGAAAGAAAGAAAAGAGAAGGAAGGAAGGGAGGGAGGGAGGGAAAAGAGAGAGAAAGAGGAAGAAAGAAAGAAAGAGAGATAGGAGAGTAGCTCAGACCAGGGTGATACTGGAAGATGGCAAGAACTGACCTGATTCCAGACATATTCCAAAGGTAGAGTCAACAGATTTCCTGGGAGATTAAGTGTAGAATGTGACAGAAGGAAGTCAAGGACGACTCTAAGGTCTTTGTCTTGAACAACCTGAAGAATGAAATAGAAATGGAATGTTATGGGTGGAGCAAGGAGCAATAAGTCTAATTTCATTTTGGAAGTTAATTTGGGGGGCGGGGCTGGGAATCAAACCCAGTGCCATGCTAAGTATGTGCTCTACCACTGACCTACATCCCCACCAGCTGGATGTTAAATTTGAGATGTTTATTCCACTTCCAAATTAAGGGGTTGAGTAGTCAATCGGATATTCAGTCTGGATTTCAAGGGAGAAGAAATATAATATAAATTAAAATCCTCCATTATAGATATTATTGAGTCTTGAGATAGGATCAGACCAACCCCAAGGAGGAAGAAGTATAGATGGAAAAGAGAAGTGCAAGGACTGAGTCCTAGGTACTCCATTTTTCAGAAGGAAAATCCAGCAATGGAGGAGTGACCAACAGTGTTAGGAGAAAAATCAAGAGATTACAGGGTCCTAGAAATCAAGAGAATAAAGTGTTTCAAAGAGGAAAGAGGGGGCTGGGGCTGTAGCTCAGTAGCAGAGCACTTGCCTAGCATGTGTGAGGCACTGGGTTCGATCCTCAGCACCACATAAAAATAAACAAATAAAATAAAGGCCTGCTGTCCATGCACAACTACAAAATAAAATTTAAAAAAAAAGAGTAAAGAAGACCCAATTGTGTTGAATTTTGCTCAAAGGCCAAATATAAAGGGAGCTAAGAATAGTTCATTAAACTCAATCTCTGTAGACAACCTTGAGAGCATCACTTTCTTTCTTTTCTTTTGGTACCAGGGACGCTTAACAACTTAGCCACATCCCAGCCTTTTTTTTATATTTTATTTAGAGACAGGATCTCACTGAGTTACTTAGGGCCTTGCTAAATTGCTGAGGTTGGCTTTGAACTTGCGATCCTCCTGACTCAGCCTCCCAAATCACTGGGATTACAGGCATGGGCCATGGCACCTGGTCAACAGCATCACTTTCACTGAAATGTTGAGGACAAGAGCCAGGCTGCAATGGATTCTAAAAAGAGTACTCCTACTCTTTTGAGGAATTTTGTTGCAAAGCAAAGCAGAGAGATGGTGGGTAGTGAAAGTGGTTAAAAGAAAGAACTATTACTGTGATTCATTTTACAGATGCAAAAAATGAGGCTTAAAAAAGTCAAGGAATTTTCCCAGTTAGTAAGTTGTGATTTGAGCACAGATCCACCTTAGCTTGGAAGATGAGCTATATACATTTATTTACTTATTTATTTATTCATTCATTCATTAATACTGAGGATTGAACCCAGGGGCATTTTCCCTCTAAGCTACATCTCTAGCCCGTTTTTTATTTTTTATTTTTGATACAAGGTCTTGCTGTGTTGCTTGGTGCCTTGTTGCTAAGTTGCTGAGATAAGTATCAAACTTGTGATCTTCCTGCATCAGCCTCCCGAGTCTCTGGAATTACAGATGTGTGTCACCATGCCCACCTATATTTTCTTTAACAATAGTAACAAACAAACACAACAAAACAAAATTAACCTAAAAATGGAAATGGACTTTTTTCTTAAAATTTTCTATGAAAAATTGTAGTCATCTTTCTGTTACTGTAACAAATACCTCATATAAATCAACTTGTCAAAAGAAAAGATTTATTTGGGTTCATAGTTTTGGAGGTTTCCATCCATGGTTGATTGGCTCCATTGCTTTTGGATCTGTGGTGAGGGAGCACATGGTGGAAGCAGATGGCAGAGGAAGCCCTCAACACATGGTGGCCAGAAAGCAAAATAGAGAAATAGAGGGTACCAAGGTCCCAATATCTCCTTCAAGGGTGTGTCCCCAATGACCTAACAGCCTTCTATTAAGAACCACCCCCTAAAAGTTCTGACCTCTCCCAATAACACCCAAGCTGAAGACCAAGGGTCTTTGAGGGACGTGCAAAATTCAAACTTGATGAAAATTCTGAGAGATAAGCATATGACCACATCCCTGATTATTTCCTTAAGATGAATTTCGGGAGATAGAAAGTGTGCACACCAAGATAGCTTTATATTCCAGTTGCCAATGCTCTGCAGAAATGTTGCAGCCATTTACATTCCCACCAGCAGCAGAGAGGGTCAGTACCCCCGCATCTTTGCCAACCTTGGATCTTTCTCCCCCTTCAATTACACAGGTGAGAAGAATGACATCTCATTCTGTGTACATATGATTACCAGTTAGAACTGACCATGCTCTGCAGGTCTGTTTCCCAGCAACCGCTTTGTCTTTTGCTGCTCTTCCTCACTCTCAGATCCCATGGTCCTCATGTGGCCCCTCTCATCATGAATACCACTTATCTCTTGCTGCAGAATGTCTAGTTTAGAAGGTAAATTGCATAGAACTAGCTAGGTTTTTAAAATAACAATAATCTTAAAGTAAGAAATTAGACCTTGAGGGTAATTTTTCTATGTGGAAGAGCTAAGGGTTTTTGTTGTTGTTGTTTGTTACTGCGGATTGAACCAGGGGTACTTTTACACTGAACTACATCCCCAGCACTGCCCACCCCCCTTTAATTTTTATTTTTTAGAACAAGGTCTCACCAAGCTGCTTAGGGACTGATTTACTGAGACTGTCCTTGAACTTGTGATCCTCCTGCCTCAGCCTCCTGAGTGGCTGGGATTACAAAAAAGACGTTTTAAGAATTAAGATTTTTGGAAAAGTTGGGACAATGTGGGAAGTTATAATAAAATAACCCTTGGGCTGGGGTTGTAGCTTGTGGCTCAGTGGCATGTGTGTGTGCCTCGCATGTGTGTAAGGCACTGGGTATGTGAGGCACTGGGTGTGTGAGGCACTGGGTTCAATCCCCAGTACCACATAAAAATAAATAAGTAAAATAAAGGTATTGTGTCCATCTACAACTAGAAAAATATTTAAATAAAATAACCCTATATGTGATTCTATATGTGATCATTCTAAGTTTCAAAGAATCCCCCCAAAGGGTACATGGAAAGGGAAAGGAAGGTCTCTTTGTAAAATATAATTTGTGGGCCATAATTTCCAACTTAGCTACTGTTGGAGGGCTTCCCTGGTGTTCTTTGTTCCTCATTTTAGCTGTATCTGAGAGGACAACTGGCCCAGGCACATTTCAAAGAAGCACAGATATTTTTTTTAGGCCAATAATACACAGTTGCTGTACACTAGGAAATAAAAAGATCTAAAAAAAAAAAAAAAAAAAAGCAATTAAACCAATAGAAATTCCTTCCACTGTCCTCTCAGATAACTATTTACATTTTGCTCATTTTAGTTTCCAGATCTTTTCATTAAAAATCATATAATAAATGTACATAATCTGTTTTTCAGTTAATAAAAATTGTCTTTATGGCTTTCTGATTTTCAATAAATGTCAATTTACACTGTCTTCTTTAATGAATTAGTTTTTATAAAATTATATCATATGGATCATTTTAATTAATTTAGCTAAACCTTTATTTTTGGATTTTTAGGTTATTTCTTAGTTGTTTTTTTTTTTTTTACTTCAGTAAGCAAGATCAACAATTTTCTACTTACAGATCTGCATACTTATCCATTGTTCCTCTAGAGTAAATTGTAAGAAGTGAGGTTACCAAGTCAAAGAATATGAACATTTTCAGGGTTTTTGAGCTGAATTCCTCATTGTACAAACATTTCTCAAACTACTTTGTCTCCACAATGGAGTTCTAGTTCATTGATTTTCACTCTACCAATGATTATTGATTTTTCACTCAACAATGTTCATGAGGAAATGAGCAAGAAGGAGGTCACAAGTTCTCTTTGGAAGAATAATTGGTTTCCAAAGCAAGATTATTACTTCAGTAATACAAATTGAAAACAAGAGATGAATGGGAGCACAGGAGCTTGCCATTTACTTACTTATTATTATTTTATCATTAATATTTTGTGGCACTGGGGTATTGAACCCAGAACCTCACACAGGCCAGGCAAGCACTCTACCACTGAGCTATACTCTTAGCCCTTAACTTTTAGGAGATATAGAAGTAGGTCTGTATGCATCAGGGACCTAAACTTCTAGATGTTTCCCCTTGGCTTGGCCTGTGTCAACAGCAATCCCGGAGCTCTTGTTCATAATCTATCTATAGTCACACCTTGCTGTCTAATGGCATTGAAAGAAGAACCAGATCAGAAATCAACACGTGCCTAGCACAGACAAGCATTTCAGATCCTTTTAAGAAGACCAAAAACACTAACAGAAGCATCCACTGTAGGAACATTCACAGGAACCTTTACTCCACACCCTGGTCTCTTAAACAGGCCCCGAACCAAACTAATTATTACGTCCCATGGCCCTTGCTTCTATAATCCCTGTCTTCAATTAATGGCACCACCATTACTTAGCAGCCTAAGCAAGAAATTTCATTTATCACTCATAACTTCTCCTTTACCCTCCACATGAAAGCAGCTGATTATTTGTATCTGGTTCACCTTCAGAATGTCTTTTCTAATCATCTCCTCGCAGCCCTGAATGGATCCTCTGTTGTCTTTTACCCAAGAGAAGGTAGCAGTTTCCTGAATGTACCTCTCTATGGAAGCTTAAAAAATTTCTGATAGCTCCCCAGTCTTTGGGATAAAGCTTTTACTCCTCAGTGGGACATTGAAGACCTGTGTCAGGCAGTTTCCTGTCACTATAACAAAATAACTGAGATAGTCAGCTTATAAAGAGGAAGGTATATTTTGCTCATAGCTTTGGAGGTTCCAGTACATGATCGGGTGGACTCACTGCTTTTAGGCTTCTGAGGGAGGTGCTGGATGGCAGGGGCAGGCAGTGTGGCAGAGCAAAACTGTTCATCTCTTGGCCAGGAAGAAAACAAAGAAAGAGGATGGGGCCAGGGTCCCATAATTGCCTCAAGGGCATACCTCCAATGACCTAAAGAGTCCCTCTAGGTCTTTTTTCTCTCCTTCTTCTCACAACTTGCAGAACTCCTTCTCATATTACAGTGCAGGGCAAACATAGATCTTCTGTGACTTTCCCCAGTCAGAATTAACCTTCTTCTTTTATGTGTTCCTGCAATATTTTGCCTATATTGCTAGGGAAAAAAATTGTCATGAGATTAGATGCCTCCTGATGGACTGGGAGTTCAGCAAGAAAACAATCTGCCTCATTCAGCTTCAAACCCCTTGGGTCTAACCAATATGCCAGGCACATAGTAAGTGCTTAGTAAAGAATGGATCAGGTCAGAAATAGATTCCAGTCACCTGACTCTTCTCCAATGTCCTTAGGATCAAAGCAAAGACTTGCTTAACTAGGAAAAACATTACCATAAGGCAGAATGGACTAACCCCCACCCATAATTTCCACCATTCATTTCTACTATGTGTTGAAATTTTATTACAGATTAATTATTTTGAGTGTGGTGTTATCTTCAGTTAAATTATAAATATCTCTTGGAGGGATGAAGTCCTCAAAGTATTATCATCACCCTAATTCTACTAAAATTTTCATGCTAGAAGGGAACTTGGAAGTTGTTAGTTCCTTTCCAAAGAAACAACTAGTCTACGAGAGCCACCTACAGAAGGAGTCGCATTGGGTAAGGGTTAAGAGGTAGGTTGAGAGGAGGTGATTCCAGAGCAGGGATTGAGGGCATTGGTGGGGGCTAGTTCTGTGTGTGGTACCCTGGAGGGAGGAGACTCAGGGAAACAGGAGGACATCGAGGCCAGGGAAGAGGATATCTACCAGGGGAAGGAACTGGGTGACAAATGGGGGAAGGCAGCAAAGATAAATTCTTCCTACTTCACAGTTTGGTCAAACACCTTCCCTGGGTAGAATCATAATCCCTAGTTCTGATTTCCAAACATTTCTGATAAATCTTTTTGTTACAGTGCCAGAAAATTCTCGGGTAATTTTCCAACTTTAATTCACCTTAATCTTAAACATAAATATATGCCTCGTGGCATTTTTAAGAGGGGTGGGTGTTCGGTGAAGTGAAATGAGTGACATTAGGGTGTCACAACTCCAGACAGGTTTCATATCACTGGGTGAGTTTCCCAGTGAGTAGGCGTGTGATGAACTGAGACATGAAATGGTTTCCAAATCACTCTGCCCTACTATGCAGATCTGCAGACCTTCCCACACTGCTGAAAAGCTCCCAGCTCTGGGGTGAATGAACCCTGCGAAGCTACTACTTGGCGATCAGCCAGCAGTTTGAACAAGGCAGTGAAAGGAAATGTTAACAGTCGATACATAGCAGCTCCACTCTCAGAGAGGTAGAGCCCAGGGGTGGGACCAGCCAAGGCCCTTTGGATCGGCCTCCAGGTTACCAAAGAAAAGCCTCCCTGGGAACTCTCAGGACAATGGCAGTGTGAAGTCCTGACCTTATATTTCACTTTAAAAGAGGCCACTATTTAAATGGCTTGGGATGCTCCTTCCTGTCTCTCTGGAATTGAGGGTCTTGCTATCCAGAAGAGCAAAAAGAGCAGCTCAGTCTTATTAGCATCTGTTTATGCCAGGGCTTAACTCTGGGGCAGCATGTGGTGGGACCTTTTGGGAATGGAAGAGACAAGAAGAGTCTTCCTATCTTTAAAGGCAATTTATGTTTTGTTTTGTTTTGTTTTGTTTTTGGTACCAGGGATTGACAGGGGCACTTTACTACTATGCCACATCTCCATCCCTTTTTATTTTTTTATTTTGAAATAGGATCTCGCTATGTGGCTAGGGCCTTGCCAAGTTGCTGAGGCTGGGTTTGAATTCTCCATCCTCCTGCCTCAGCCTCCCTAGTCGCTGGGATTACAGGTGTGCACCACTGCGCCCAGCTAAAGGTAATTCATTATTTAATTCTACTTTTTTTTTTAAGCCCTGGATTAGGTAGGATCCTTTCATGTGATTATTACCTTGGATTAATATTTCAAATAGTGAGCTTTTTATATTCCAAAGATGACCATGAGGCCAGGATTATTCTTTCTTTCAGGAACCACCAAGTACTGCTGATGAGCAGGTTCCTTCTCAGAATCCTACTGTGGCCCAAACAACTTTTGTAGTTTCTCCCCATGCTCAAGAATAATCACTTCTCTAGACTGGGAATGGAGTTCAGTGCTGGTTCCATCCCCAGTGTCACAGTGAGAACTCCTGAAACTACCTCTTCTTTGAACCATACCTGGTTCGGTGGTGCATGCCTGTCATCCCAGCAGCTCAGGAGGCTGAGGCAGGAAGATTGCAAGTTCAAAGCCAGGCTCAACAACTTAGTGAGGCCCTAAACAATTCGGTAAGACCCTGTCTCTAATAAAACACAAAAAGGGGCTGGGGATGTGGCCCAGTAATTAAGTGCCCCTGGGTTCAATTCCCAGTAAACCCCCCAAAAAGAGATGTTTTTAAACCAGAGGAAACCTCTTTTTTTAAATTTCTTATAGTAGATGGGCACAATACCTTTATTTTATTTTTATGTGGTGCTAAGGATCAAACCCAGAGCCTCACACATACTAGGCAAGCACTCTACCAACTGAGCTATAACCCCAGCCCTGGAACCCTCTGCTGAATGAAATCTGTACCCAACTTTAGTACTGAAAACAAAAAAGATTGGACATGATGCATTTCTGAAACCCCAACAACTCAGGGAGGCTAAGGCAAAAGAATCTCAAGTTTGAGGCCAGCCTCAGCAATTTAGCAAGGCTCTATCTCAGAATTAAAAAAAAAAAAATTGAAAGGTCTGGGGATGGTATAGCTCAGTGATAGGTAGTGCCCCTGGGTTCAATCCCCTGTGCTGGGAAAAAAAACAACATCAAGGTGTTTTGGTTAAACTGAGATGGGAGCCTACAGCTCCCATTTCAGCCCCTGGGAAACAACTCTGTCACAAATTCCAGAAATCTGCCATCAGGACAATCATTATTTCTCAATCTCTAAGGGAAATTTTGTCATCTGGAGCTTCAATGACTGTTTTAAAATGTTACAAAAGATTTGGCAGAGTTCCAACAGAAGGGGCAGGCCACCTATGTTGTGGGCTAGAAAGCCAGCAGGTGTGATATTAGAGTGTCTAAGTGGCTAACTCTGCTGGGGGGTGGGGGCCTCCAGCCTCCTGTCCTGCTTGTAGTCTATGTCGCATAAATCACCTGATTGAGACAAAACCTTAGGAAGGATACAGAAAAAGTATGACACATGGCTTACTTAGGTCAGATGGTACATGGGTTTTTCTTCCCTAGCTGAGTAAGGACGCCTCCCACCAAGCAGCTTGCTGAGGCCTGTCTTGGAAACCAACAGTAGATGGTTGTGACTACCCAGGGCTTTCGGCCCCCACCCGTCAGCTAATGAACATGCAGCAGATGTACACATTGGGTCTCTTGGGGCCATCCCAAAGGCTTCAGGGCAGTCTCCTTATCTGAACACCCCTATGGAGCTGGGCCACACAAGCAGTTTCTATATTGGATCAACTAAGTTACCCACAGCAGCTGTTCTTTCAGATTTTTCTGGAAAAAAAAAATAGAAAAGGCTGTAGCTTAGAGAGCAGAGGGGTTCATTCCCTGTATCAGAAACAGAGAACTGAAATGTGCTCTTTGGAGTCTGATGAACACTCTTCCTAGGACAATGACAGGATGAAGTCAATCCTGGACTTTGGGGCTCTTTTCATTAGCTTGCTGGCTTTAGCAACGAGAAGCCATCAGCTCTGTCTGTATTTCCCTCTGTAATCAGTCTTAGTAGGTTCACCATGTTCTCTGTGCAATTTGAGACAAAGTCACTAAACGTCCTGTTCTCTGCAAACTGAGCCATCCAGGAGCGCATGTGCCAAAAGCGTTTCTCCTTCTGGTAGCAGAGATGGAATTCTGTGCTGCAGGTAAGGGGACAACCTGGCCCTAGCCCCAGCTGGGCAGGCTGGAGTCAGGCTAGGACCTGGGCAGGCCTCCTCATAAAGGGTATGAATCTCCAGAGCCTGGACCCAAAACTGATCTCAAGGGACTCAACATACTTCATACTGTCCTGAGAGGAAGTACGAGGGAGAATAGTGGAGATTCTGAACTCTGGAGCCAGACTGTCTGAGCTCAAGTCTCAGTCCCTGTAAGAACAGACAATGGTCATACCCATCTCCTAGAGTCATTGCCAAAAATAAATGAGCTAATATATGTAAAGTCTTAGAAAGAGCAATGCAAGCTTGAGCTGCCTCATCTTGATCCCAGAGTTGCCACAATCTGTGTCACAACCTCCTCAGCCCCATGATTTCTTGAAAATTCAGGATGGATCTGGCAAGTTCATTAAAACCACCCCCCCCATCCTTACCCCCTCCCCCGTATCCCACCCTCTGCCAGTTCCCACTGCTCCTAGGTGTCCAGAGCTCTATATGTGATGCATACCCTGGAAAAGTTCCAACCCCCAGCTCCAGAACTAGCTGGCAGCAGACCCACTTGTGATTTGGCTGGAAAAGTTACATTTCACCTCTTGTCCTAAGCTGCTAGGGAAACCAGTCATGTAGCCTAGATTTAAGTGTCTGCATTTCCCTGGTGTCATGAGTGACTGATGTGAGCAGTAATTACATACGGGAGAGGCCCTGCCAAGCATTCGTGGAGCAGATTTGTTAAGAAATAGACTAGAAATTTGGGGGTGGTGGACCCTAACTTTCACATGCTCTCCAGCCAGTCATTTCTCCTCTGTGCTGCTTTTATAAAATGGAGATAAGCTATCTCTGAGATTGTCTTAAGAAGAGACACTAATGAAGATGATTGTCAAGTGCCTCTTTAAATAGACCATACAGTAGGTATAAATGCTTTATGTAATGAAATTCAGTCTTTCTTCCTCCCTTTGCAACCGGAACCACAGAATCGATAATGTTTTTCCAAGTGCAGTGTCCCCAGGACAAAATGTGAATTGGTTCCCGGAGCCAGGCCTGCCCTCTGATGGGGAGTGGCCCTAGTCCTCTGGGGCCTGGTGTCTCAGGCTGGGGCTGGCTTTGCTGCAGTGTGTACCCATCCCTTCCTGGGATTCCAGCCAAGATGCCAGGGTTGCAAATTTCTCTAATATCAGAGAAAGCTTTGTTCAGGGGTCCAGCCTTCACAATGGCCTCTGCCATCTCTCTCCATTCTGTTTTCTCAGATGTAAGCTTAACTGTCATTTATTGAGGACCTATTGTGCTCCAGGCACTATGCTAAGTGCATTCACCTACATTATCTTGTTTAATCCTCTGTGCAGCTCTGGGAGGCAGCTGCCATTACCATTCCTATTTTACCTGAGGAAAAAGATCCCCAGGGGAGCCATACAAGTCAGCCAGGTAACACAGAAAACAGGGGCAGCACCCAGTTTCCAACCCAGAGCTTGCTGTTACTTTCCCACATTTTCTTTATCATCAAGTTGTCCTACATTTAGATGCTTCCAATTGAGCAGAATATCAACTTGCAGTCTGAGAAGGCACTAACCAGAGAGTCCAAGGGAGTGGGGTCATCTGCCTAGGTCTGAAGGGAAGATTTCTGCAGAAGTGGCTCTCAGGACTAACTGCCTTGGAGGATGAGGGTGCAGGGAAGGGAATCTCACCTCCTTTACCTAGTCCCAGAGGCCTAGTCCTGTACCTCCTGGTTGTCGGAGTATATCCTACAAGCATCCAGGCTGTCACTTCTACAGCAGAGCCCAAATGCACTGCATGATATTCACCATGACCCTCAATACCCATTTCAGTGAACTCACCCTGCCTTGTGAGGGATGCCCACTTGCTAACTCTCTGCAGCATGTCTATTTTGTGTGGTCCTATCTTGTAATGAGTGCAAGTGATGAGTCCAAACTAGAAATGGAGCAAAGGTGAGGACCCTTCCCACACTTGTTATAGTTCTCCATGGAGATAAAGATATTGATTACTGAGCCCTGTGTCAAGGGCAACTGAAATGTAACCAAATGAAGCTGCCTATAGATCTATTGACTTTTAACTTACAAAAAAGGTGCAGGGGGAGGGGGAGGGGGCGCTTTCTGACAGTTTTGCTTAGGGACTGGGACAAAGACTTCAAAACTCTGAGTGAGATCTGTTCTCCTCTTCCCCCTGAATTATAAAACTCTACATTTGTTTGAAGCATTGTGTCCAGCTAAACCCTACATTTCCAAGATTTTCTGGCTGCTGAAATATATATATATATATACATATATATATATATATATCTGTATATATATATCTGTATATATATATATATATATATCTGTATATATATATATATATATATGGAATTTTTAAGAAGTCTATTTAGAGGGAGCTGACTCAGATGAACAGGTCACCCTTTTGTTACCCACTTTTCCCTGCGGACTGGAATGCAGAAGTGATAGCTGATGTGTCATAGCCCTCTTGGACTATGAGGTACCCTTGGGAATGGAAGTCAGAGTTAAGGATGGTGCTGGAGAAAGCCAGAAGCTGCTTAGGGGTTCTTTCTAACTTCATGCAGACACCACTCCTGTCCAGGACTGAATTCCTCTGGAATTCCTTTAAGTGAGAGAACAAACCCTTACTTTTTGTTGCATAAAGTCTAAGGTAATCCTAGCTGATAGATCCTATTCAATAGAGGCACCTGGAATTTCTAGCTAGTCAAGGTCATCTGAGCACTATTTGCTCTACTTGCCTCCTAAACACAAATTCCTAAGTCTGCCTTATACTGTGATGAAGCACAAGTTATGTGGCCATCTACAGAAGTTTAGATAGGAAGACTTAGCAGGTAGAATCAAATGAATGGCTGAACTCAGTCTTTTGCTGAACAAATGTACACAGAGAATCTTCCATGTGCGAGGTTCTGCGCTAGACACATGGCCTCTGTGCTCAACAATTAATGACCTGTGTGTTGTAACAAAGTGCCCCAAGAGAGAGGAATTCCTTAAGACCTTTGGGGGAGGCTTCCTGAGAGAAAGCTCTTCCTTATAGAGCCAGCTGGAGCCTGTCAGGTGTAGAGCAAAGGTAGTCAAATGAGGAACTTTCTGTAACTGATAAGTAAAGACCTTTTAATGAACTTTAGTTGTTTTTCCAAACAGGATATGACCCAACAGCTGATTCTTGTTAAGCTTGCAATGATCTTGCCATGATCAATTCCAACAGTCACCTCATTACTGTACCACAAAAGTTCATCTTTTTCCTCCTTTTTCTTCTACCACAATCTTTACTCCCTTCTAAGGTCTAGAGTGGGGGGAAAATGTGAGAGGATTGGAAAATCCGATTCTGTACTGAGAGTAGATTTGGAGAAAGTTCAGACTCTAGCTGTATCCTCATAGATTTGCACATTCAATATGTGATCCTAGGCCTTGACCTTGGCAGAAAGGTGGTGCTTAGCAGGGAAGCAGCTCTGGTGATTAATGGTCTCTAGGGAACAGGTTTGACTTTGTCACTCCCAGACCAGATCATATCAAGGGCTTGCTGCTTCTGCCCTTAGCTGAGATTCTGTTTTTGTTTACATTTGGGATGAGACTGTAATTGGTTGTAAATAACAGAAACCAGCTCAAGCCAGCCTCAGCACACAACTCAGGTGGGATGGGTAGGGGGTTTCTCTTTGCACACACTGGCAGGAAACAGTTGTATCTGAGGTCTAGATATAGGGACTGTATCCGGGACTAGAGGTCAAGGGTGCCCAGTCCATATGGTAATTAACAATTATAATTAATTGTTAAAATTAACTAAATTAGTTAAAATACAAAAATAGATTTTAAACGCCATGCCTTAGCTCCTGGGTTTTTGTCTTTCTGAGAGACCTTAGCCTCCATTCTAGGTTCTGTGGTTTGCCACAGGCACTTTCAGAAGCCTATGCTGGAATGGAAACTGCAGCCAGGGAAGAGGCCACAGTAGAGAGACAGGGCTGCCGAGCCATGCCTGCAACCACCAGATGGGTGGGCAGAATTGGTAAGGGAGGGTCAGCTGACAGCCCAGCTGGTGTCTGCTCCAGTCTGTACCCAGAGGCCTGCAACCCAGGAGACCTAGAATGCCTGCCTTTCCTCTCCACATCCTCCCTAATCTACACATGGATTGCCAAATTTCATCCCTAACTGATCTGCCAGATAAACCCGCACTCTGGCTAGAATGTGAGCTCCCTCAGAACAGGGATTACAACCTGTTTTGTTCACCCAGCATCTAGAACAATACTTGGCACCATAGTAGGCACTCAAATATCCGGTACATCAAATAAACAAATCAGCTCCTCCCTTCTATGCCTTCTTGGAAAGGGAGGTGAGAGCACAAGACACAGGAGGAGAATAGGATCTTATAAAACATCCCTGAAGAACATTTGTAGACACTGACGTTAGCCAGATTGTAAGCACTGGAACTACAGCTAATGAATGAAGCAGTAAGCAAATCCTGATTTCAAAGACCTGTGGACATATCCATTCATTCCACAAGGATCTATGGAGAAATTACTAGATGCCATGCCCTACCATATTCTCAGCATGGACAACCTAGATTTTATACCCCTTCTGGTCCTGTGATCCCTGGCTTGTTTTTAGTCTCTTAACATCTCTATTCATTCATTAGTTATTAAGAAAATTAGATAATGTTGCAATCCACAACCAATGGCATATATAATGGTGGTCCCATAAGTTTATATGGCCATACAAGGTTGTAGTAATTTTAGTTTGCTTAAGGATATTATTGTATCATGTTTGCACAATGAAATCACCTAAGGACATATTTCTCAGAATTTGTGCCTGTCTTTAAGCAACATATGGGAGTAATATACAAAATACTTCCTTGTACGTAGTAGCTGTTCTGTATTTGTTGACTTGTACACACCATGGTTGTTGGGTGTTTTGTTGTGTTTTTTTTTTTTGGGGGGGGTGCTGAGGAGGATTAGGGCAGAATTGTAACTATGTAATTTAAAACAGATCTTGGATTCTTAAAAGAAATGGGATTGATGAGTGTAATTCTCCCTGCTTTTCTTACTGTCTGAAGGCAAAGCTTTCTTCTCAATCACAGGAAGCCATATACAATACATGGGGTAACCTGGGGGCTGGGCAATTGAATTTGCATTGTACCCTGCATTCACCCCTACCCACGTGGGGTGCCCAGGGTATGGGTGCTATGGTCAGAGGGCAGGTTGAAGCTAATGGCTATCATGATGTAAATTCACCAGGAAACCTCACTCTGCCTCCTCCTACCCACCCCCCTCCTGGTACCAGGAGTCTCAAGCACTGTACTTTTGACTCCCTGCTCAGGGCCATCCCAGTCCCTCAGATTACTTTCTGGTGGCCATTCCCAGCCCCCCTGCTTGCATTCTGCCCTACCCCCCGCCCCCGTCTTCTGCTCTGGCTTGGATGCTCTGCTGTTCACTCTTCCCAGGGTCACCCCCATCACATCCCACGCTCTCTGACGTGGGACAGAATGTCTCCCAGACCTTCTGCCCGCCCCCCAGAGACTCTTCCTCCCTCAGTCCCTCCCACCCTCCCCCAGTTTGGCCTCAGAGAGCAAACTTGATGTTTGGAGGGTCATCCCTCTCCTCCAGATCTTCTATTATCTACCTTCAGCAGTTAGGGACACAGTGACAATCTAAAGCAAATGGAGAAATTAAAAAGAAAAAGAAACACCCAGATAATGGCCAAAGGACATCAAGCTCTATTCAGGGACACAATCTCCAATCAACAAAACGAAAGGCAAACGTTGGCCCCACAGGGACTGGCTGAAAGGCAGCCTGGTGGTGAGAGTGTACTGGAGCCAGCTTCTCACACACCGGGGAGGGCCTCTCCCCAGCAACAGCCCCATCCCCGGCAACCAGTCCCGTGGCTGTGGCTGCGTGGGGATCAGGTCTGGACCCCACCCCAGGCTACAGGGCTTTGGGCCTTCCTGCCTGGACCTTCCTCTCTACATGACTTACAAAGCTCCCTCACTGGGGGTAACAGCAGGACCACGCTTGGCTGACAGAATTCTTTGGCAGGAAAAATGCTGTCTGAGTCAGCCCTGAGAAATAATTAACCCTCTGGATGTTTCCTGGAGAACTGAGGAGAGTCGTATGCTGAAGGCACAAGGAGTACCAGACCTCTGACTGGGAGGTGATACCTAGGCACCTCTGACGGGGAGGTGATACCTAGGCAATCAGGCCCACGGTGACCTCCTGGAGCTCCCTCACCTTAGGCCGTGCTGGGTCCCCCTAGCTAGTTCACCCCCCCACCCCCACCCCTGGCCTCAGGGCCTTAAGATTGTTTTCAGGGGCAGAGAGAAGGTCCTTATATCTCTAAACACTCTTCTTAGAGGCTTATTTCCATTCAGGGCCTTTTTATAACAGGTAATCCAGGCAGGAGAGGATTATGAAGTGTCTCTCACTGTGTGTGGCCCAGTACAATACTAAGTGCTCAGAGAAAACACAAAGAAAATAGGAGAACAGATCAGGCAGAAATGAGACATGAAAACAGATTCAAACTGGGCGCAGTGGTGCATGCCTGTAATCCCAGCGACTCGACTCGGGAGGCTGAGGCAGGAGGATCACATGTTTGAGGCCAGCCTCAGCAATTCAGTGAGGCCCTAAGCAAGTTAATGAGACCCTGTTTCAAAAAGGGGTAGGGTTGGAGGTCAACGGTAAAGCTCCCCTGGGTTCAATCCCCAGTACCAAAAACAACAAAATAACAAAAATCCAGATAGCCTCTCTCCTCATGTGCTCATGGTAACTATGTAATTTACAACAGGGGAAGAAGACAAATCCTTAACCCTAAGCAGCTGATGTTACATTTACAGTTGCTAAGATAACAATGTTGCCTGTAGCTCAGAGTGCTTCATCCTTCTAAGAAGCTTCAGAGCCCCTAGAAATGTTTCAGTCTTGGTCAGATCCCCCTCTTTTATTTCCCTTCATTCCAAAGCCAAAATTTTTCATCCTTGTTGCACAATCAGGAAAGTTGTGACAGAGGCAGCAGACAGGCTTGCCAGGTTTTCACAGACTTAATGGTGCAGCCCAGGATTTTAAAGTCCCCACTAGCACCTCCAGCTTGATGTGCAGAATGAATCCATTGAGGGTTTTTTTTTTTTTTTTTTGGTGGTGGTGGTGGTGCTGGGAATTGAAAGCAGGACTCTTGCACATGTTATACACATTCTGCCGCTGAGCTACACCATCAGCTCTTCTCGAAAGAAGCAGAGTCCAAGAAAAATGAGAAAATGGCAGATGTGGTACTGGGGCTTACTATATCACAGACAAGCAATATTGGTGTAATAGAATTTTAGGATGTGCTAGGCCAGGAGTAATAACATTTTTTCTGTAAAGGTAAAGGATCAGAGAGTAAATAGTTGGTATTATAGGACTTAGGAGTCAAATACTGTCTCTGTGGCATAATGTTCCTTGTTTTCTTCTTTTCATTTTGTAAAAACTCTAGTAAAGGGTTGGGGATATAGCTCAGTTGGTAGAGTGCTTGCCTCGCATGTACAAGGCGCTGGTTCCATCCCCAATACCACACACACACACACACACACACACACACACACACACAAAATACCCTGCAGTAAAATACATATAACATAAAACAGGCCATCTAACTAGGCAAAATGGCACATAACTACAATCCCAATTACTCAGGAGGCTGAGGCAGGAGAATAGCAAGTTGAAGGCCAGTCTCAACAACTTAGCAAGAACTTGTCTCAAAATAAAGTTTTTAAAAAGGGATGAAGATGTAGCTCAATGTCAAAATGCCCCTGAGTTCAATCCCTACTACCAAAGGGGGGAAAATGGCCATCTAAACTTTTTTTATTTTCCCAGTGCTACCATTCAAACCTAGGCCAAGCATGCACTGCCACTGAGTTGCATCCCCAGCCCCTAAATTATTTTTAAGCATACAGTTCAGCATTTTTTTAAAAACCACCCTTCAAAAATGTTGAAAATTGCCTTCATTGTGCACAACTTTGGCCCATGGCATAGTTTGCCACCCCCTGTGCTAGATGAACATGCACAAGACTCAAGTTTGGCAAAATATAAATACTTTAATCCTTGGCAAAGCAAGGTCATCACGTTCAGATACTATAGGTACTCTAGTGCCTCAGACTCATAGTTCTGCCATATACCAGTTGCACAATCTTCGTTTGTTTTGAAGTGCTAGAGTCCAAACCCAGTGCTGGCCCATCGAACCCAGGGCCTTGTGCATTCTAGGCAAGTGCTCTGTCACTGAGTTATATCCCCAGTCCCAACTGCAGCCATGTGATCTCAAGACAAGTGACTTAACCTCTCCAGCCTTCAGTTTAGCTTATCGGTAAAACTTATAACAGATCCCTTATAGAGTGCTTTCAAGGATTCAATGAAGTAGGGCATGGAAAGCTATTGGTGTAGCAAGCACTGTGCACACAGGAAGACCACAGCAAATGTCAGGCTCCGTATGTGTCAGGACAAAAGAATTCCGAGGAAGAGAGCATCAAGGCTGAAGTCATTGGAACTCCAAAGTGAGTTCAGATGTGTTTGCTTAACTGGAAAAGCCTCTGAAAGCCTGTGGGCTTCAAGAGATGATAGCACCTTCAGGCTTCCATGTGGCTATACCCCTGGTGTGTGTGACGGTTGGAACCCTGTCAATTGGGCCCACTGCTTCCCCAGCCCCTGGACCTGGAGCTCTGATGCAGGGGCTACTGCCCACCAGATAGCATTTCCCTTCAGGCAGGAGAACAGTAGAGTGACCAGAGGGTGGGAGGAAGCAGATGACCAGGGGAGCCACAAGAAGGAGTGCCTGTGGATAAATGGGCAGGGCTCAAGTCTCAGGGCACCTGCTGCCCACACATACCTTCTTTGTTCCAATGGGTAGGACAGTTGGCGACATGGCTAGGAGCAGAGATGGAGGGCTGTGCCCACCCTGGCTCCTTGGCGTGTATCAGAGAAATTAAGAATGGAAATGAGGATTGTGACACTCGCTCCTTAACACTGGAAATGAAAAGGAGCCTTTTTGTCCCCAATTCCTCCCACAGCATTTCTGGAAGGCCCATTTTCTTCAATGCCTCTGGTAATTGTGGGGAGGGGGGCGGTTAAACAGGAAGTTGAAGATAGGGCATAATATGGCTGCACAGGACTCACACTGATCCAAAACACAAGGCTGAGAGTTTCCTAAGCAGAGCATGGAGGCTGGCTGTATTTATCCTGCGCCTCTTCCCACAGGAACTCCCAACAGGGTCAATGTGCCCTGACTTAAAGGGCACTAGCAGCTGGGTAGTGGGTGGGGATCCATTTGGATTGAGAGAAAAAACAAGCCCAGATCCAATTTCAAGGCTTTGAGTCTCACCACCCTCTACTTTCAATCTTTTCTCAATAGCTGCATTAACTGGAACCTCCCAGAGGGGAGAGGGGAACAGAAACCCACAGGCCACACGGGGATCTTCCAAACAGCCCACACCCAGCTCCTGCTGTCTGTGAGGGGCAGGGAGACAACAGAGTCTAAAGGAGGCTTCAGCCATCGAGGGCCAGTGGATCTGACACCAAGGAACAAAATACCTGCAGAAGTCACATGGGGAACTCAAAATAAAAGAATAAACACAATCTATTCTCCCCCCCCCCCCCCCGCCCACGGAGGCAGAACATTCAGAGATAGCTATATCCTATCCAGGGACTCTATCCCTTCTTTAGGATGCCTGTCTTTGTCCCTTCCCTCTGGAAAAGGGGGCCAAGTCCTGCCCCATTCTCATGGAAACCCCTCTGGGGTATCAGTTCCAAATAGTTTCTGAATTACTTCTCACAGATCGGATTAGTTTAGAAACTGGAGGTGGGCTAGGGGTGGACGTTGGTGATAGAGCATTTGCCTAACATGGGCAAGGGCCTGGGCGGGATCCCCCCACGCTGCAAAAAAAAAAAAAAACACATAACACAAAACAACAGTAACAACAAAACTGGGGTGGGTTAGGGGAGTTGCAGTGAGAACAACTTTCAAGAGTGACAGGCCATTGGAGCCTCAAAGTCACAAACCTTTCAAACCTTCCAACCCTGGGCACTGGGCCTAATGAGGCCAAGGGAAGCATGTTTGGACCAGGGAATGCACCTGCGACCATCCCCTGACACCAAAACAAAAGTGTCATTTTTACTTTAATTGTAAGCTCCCAACAGCCCTTGGGTCACTCTATCCCCGAGCACTGCATCCGCAGTCATGCCCACTTTATCAGATCCTTGATTCACACATCTAACCTCTGACAGCTGGGCCCACCAAGACACCCCCGCTTCAGCATAAAGTAGCCTAAGGTTATTAAAGGAAGATGTATTTTAGAGGTCATGGTCCAAAGCCAGCTATCTCTAACTACAGATCCAGCCCTGACCTATGCCAAGACACACATTAACATGATTTTGCATTTTAAACAACCTACCAGTCTTTCAAAGAGTACTGATTGATGAGTAGCAATTAACAACTAAGTAATCAGCTGCAAATTACCAATAATTGCTATCATTTTTTCTTCTTCATTTTCTTCCCTCTGTTCCCTGCCTCTTAAACCAACAAATATTTTTTGACCTTCTTTTAGACAGAGGTGGGCTAGAAGTCCGGGGGGACAAAAAGGTATATCAGCCCAGTATTTGCATTTAAGATATTCATAGTCTGGCTGGAGTAGTAACATGATAGACTAAATGTCAAAACACAGATACATTGATTAAATACCAATTTTGTAAAGGTAAAAGGTACATTGGATGTGCAAGGAGTTTGGTTTCAAGTTGTTTGAGTTTGTAAACTACTTCTATTTCCTGTGAGGGGCTTTCCTCTATATCAATGGTTCCCTAACTTGGAAGTCTATGAAATACTGGCATCAATTTCATGTAAAACGTGATCTATGGCCAAAAACATTTGAGAAACATGCAGTTTTTTTTTTAAATTGAAGAATATGACAGAGCTTCAAGAGACAGAGTGCATTGTGAATCAGCTCGAGACAGGGCATACAGCAGGTTCCAGAGTTTACCACCGAATAGTCCCTCCTTCATGCCCTTTTTCCCAAAATCAAAAGGAATTAGCATCCTTCAGGACACTGTGATCCCAGAGAATCTAAAAGTTGTTTAAAAGGGGGGAAAAAGTGCTCAGGAAGCCTTGCTCTCTCCGTGAAGTTTTCCCCCTGAAGTTCAGCCTATACTGATCTCTCCATCTTCAGATTCCCTAAAACACTTTGGTGTTACCAAGTAAGCACCCAGACCTCATCTATCCCCTGTTTATTACACTTCTGCGTCTCTCATACCACTCAGTTCAGTGAAGAACACAGCCAACACTCACTAATGACTAGTTACTTGATTGTTAAATGTGCTCCACCATCATGGATAAGACCTGACCCTGGACCCAGGAGGCCAGAGTTGAAATAATGACTCTGGCTTATTGACTCTACAACTTTGGAAAAGTTACGTAGCATCTCTGGACCTCTGTTTCCTAAACTTATAATGTTGCTAAGAGAATCAAACTAAAATAACCACACAGCATAAATATGCAATAGATATGTTATATATTTTTTAATATTTATTTTTTAGCTGCAGTTGGACATAATACATTTACTTATTTATTTTTCTGAGTGTGCTAGGCAAGCGCTCTACCACTGAGCCACAACCCCAGCCCTAGGTATGTTATATTGATCACCAATCCTAAGCATGTTCTAAAACCTGGTTACCAAGTAAAGGACAGAGCATGGCCAGTGCCATGGCTTTAAGGGGACCCCATAACATGGTCCAAAACCTGGGGATATGGCATACTTCATCCAAGATCTTGAAGCACTTTAAAATCCCAACATCAGTTTTCTCAGGAGTTCCTTGATGCAGGTTGAAGTTCAGTATAATCACTCTAGGGATGACCTGATCAAGGTTACGTGCCAGGGTCAACCACAGGCTAGGAATAGAAATTGGCTCTGCGGTCACCCCTTTGTCTCAGCAATTTCCTCCGGGTGTGGTTTTGGCAAAGAGAAAACACCCAGGAGTGATGCAGCAACTGGAGTGAAGGTCAGAGAATAGCATGTGGGGTTAGCAATGCCACTTGTAATTCATTCTCCCACAAGCAGGCCTATACATACGGCAGGCTCCTGTCCTGCTCTCAGCATCACACAGTTGCATTTCCTGCCCTCCCTCCACCCAGGATATGCCAAGGAGTGAGGAAGTAGACACGTTTAGAAAGCCAAAGAAAGGCTTCCACACACAAAGGGACTCCCTGACGCCAGGAGGGTCTGCGTCCACCCATCCTCATCCCTGCCTTCCCCCATCACTGAAGTCTCACCAGCACCTTGGCTTGGCCTTGGATGAAACCCACAATTCTCTCTCTACTCTCCTAGCAGGAAAATGATCTCTGCAGCTGGACCCCTGCCCAAGCGCCCTGGGACCAAGTTGGTGACAGCCCTATTTACAGCTGCAAAAGCAGTCAAGTACAGGAAAAAACAGAACCGAAAAACCATGTCACAAGGCCACTGAGAAAGCACATGGTGTGTGCACACATGTGTGTTTTCAAACCCCTCTCCGTCTTCCCTCTCCAGTTACGCAGAGCTCTTTGCTTTTACAATTATAACAGTGAATTATTGATGGAGTAGCATACTGTATTCAGAGTCTCCTAGGATCATGTAGATTATTACAGCCTCAGGAACAATGGGCAAGTGGGGCATAAGGTGGACAGGGACCTAAGTTGGGGCTCCTGGCTTCACCAAGGGTTAGTAGGAAGAGGTGGGAGAGGATGATGGAAGAGTATGGTTTGCCTAAATCCCTGGTGGTAGAAACCTGGATATGAAAGCAGGTAGAAAAAAAAAAGAAAAAGAAATGATAAAAGCCACAATGAATTCCAGACCAAGCTCTTAGGCAACTTCTGTTGTCAATTCACAGTTCTGGAGTGAAAACTGGAGAACCCAAACTTTCGGTTCTAGGGCTATGATGAGAATCATGCATAAGCAGATCAGAATCTGGCAGTCTAGCCTTGGGCTGAAGCCTTGAGCACTGGGGTATGCTCTGGATCCTCCACTCGTCACCTCTGGCACCACTGGCCAGTGGCTTTCCTTCTACAAACTTTCTGTTCAGTATTTCTGCTTGCATGGCTTTATGTCTACTCTATTGCTCTTTATGCAGAGAATATCAAGATGTGCCTTCCTTTGGGTCTCTCTCTTCTTAACAGCTTACAAAATATGGCAGAATGGATGAGTGCTACTTTTGTGAGCAAATGTGCTGGAATGCTGTTCTGGAATTGTGCTCTCAAAATTATGCAAGCCTAGAACAGTGTTCCAAATCTCGTTTTTAATCTCCCATTTAATATTTATATCAAATAATTAAAGCTGCTTATTTGCATTTATATGCATTTTAAATGCCTTCCCCTATACTGTATTTCACCAAGCTTAAGAAACCATCAATACTAGATGTACTTTTTATTTTTGTATAACCACAAAGAAAAAAAATTCCATTGGTGGTAACATGCATTCTGATTTCAGAGATATGAAAGTGTGAAAAATGTGCATCTTAGAATTGATAAATATTACACATAAAGGAATTTCATTTTCATCAGGTTCTTGCCATAAATCAGAGAATGCCTCCTTACATGCCTGCAAGTCTGATGTGGTCACCTTCTTTTATAGTTGAAAAAACTATGGAAGAAAAATCAGGAGAAAGAAAAGCAAGGGGATTCATGTGTATGTGTACATCCATTCTTCTCTGTTTCCTTAGTCTTCCTAGGAATTGACTTCTTTTTTTGGTTGTTGTTGTTGTTTGGAGATGGAGATTGAAGTCAGTGTCTCAAACAAGTTAAGCAAGTGCTGGACCATTGAGCTATACCCCCCCCCCCAGTGAGCTCATTACTAATGGAGAAGGAGATGCCTTCCAGACCTATCTTTCACAAAATGAGCTCTGTCTATACCTAGGCAGCATGTAGGCTGGGCTACAGGAATGATTCTAGCAGTGGTTTGGGCAATGATATTGAACTTGACTTTGAAGGGTGGGCAGGCAAAAGCATTTCAGGACTGAGCAAATGCAGAAAGACAGGAAGACATACAGCCTGGTTGACTCTTCAGTGACAGCAGACAGTGGGCTCTTGCCCACTGGAGAAAGATGTTGGAATCAGAGTCTGAGGTAGTAAAGAAATGGTTAAGAATTTTAGACTGTCTTATGCTGGCAGGGAGCCACCATACTGGTTTTAAGCTCAGAAATAATTGATGTGAAACAATATTTCAGGGGTGAAAAACAGCATTTCTGAAAAAGCAAAAAAAAAAAAACAAAAAAAAAACGAATTTCTGGAAGATAAATCAGCAAGCAGTTCTGCATATGAAGAACTCAATGGGAAGAGGTACAAGTTGAAAGAACTAATGAAAATAAAAATGAACATTTATCAAGTGAGTATGAACAGAAACAGAAATTAAAGTAAGAGTTGTTTTGAGACTCTGGGGTGGTAGAGATAATTCACTTAGATGATAAATTCGACATAAAAGAAGAGATAGAGAAATGAGGCTGAAAAGAAAACCAGATTTGGGAATCATTTTCATAGAAGTGAGAGTTGAGTCAAAGGGTTCTAGTGTCATGATGAAGATGAGATTTAGGAAGGAAGAACTTTAGGACTGCAATTAAAAATTTTAAAAAAAACTAAAAAATACTTCAAATGTGCAGAATAGTACAGAGAACAACAATATGATAAACACCCTGTACCTGTCCTCCGGATATTCAAACGTCACTTTTTTGATACATTTGCTCCAGATTCTTTTTTTTTTCTAAAGGAAAAAAAAACATATAGATACATTATAAATACAGAGAAATAATGTCATTCCCCTCCCTCCTTCCCCAGAGATAAACACTATCTTCCTATTGCTCCATGACCCTGCTATTTGTTTTTGTTTTATTATCACATATATACTGAGAGCCAAAGCTATTATGATAAGTATTTTAACTTGTTTATGTACATGGTATGTCCTTTTGCAATTTGTTTTTATTTCATTTAATATCATGCTTCAGAAATAATTATGTATACACATGTATGAAATGCATTCATTTTAGCTTCTGTATTATATGAATATATAGTAGTTATTTCACCACTTTTTCCCATTTTAGTTAATGTAAACATTCCACAATAGATGGTCAAGTGTGTGCTCCAAGTACATGTTATGCATTTCCCCAAGAGTTTCTGGGGAGTATGTATTGAAGTAGAATCCTTGGTTGTAGGATAGACATGTGTCTAACAGATATTGACAAATTGTGTTCTGTCTGTCCGTATTAATTTAAACTCCACATCTCCACTGATACTTGATCTTTGATACTGTCAGACTTTAAAAGTTTTGCTAATCTAATGTACATGAATTGTTTTATTTTCTAATTTATATTGTCCTGATCACCAGTGTGGATATCACTGTTCAGTTTTCTTCTGGGAATGGAATTGTTTATTCTCACCTTTGCTGATATGTTTCTATGGGATTGATAGTCTTTTTTTTTTTTCCCTAAACGAATTATAAGGAATTCTTTGTGTATTTTGGATAGGAATTCTTTGTAGAGCAAGTGTTCTAAATATCTTCTCCTAGGCCATGGATTGTTTTAAAACACTATTTGCAGGTTCTTTAATTTCTTGCTCCCCCCTACACACACCCTGCCCCCCGCAGATGAAACCTAGGTTTTCTGCCACTGAACCACATCCCTATTCCTAATTTTTTGTGGGGGGCGGGAAAGGGGTACTGGGAATTAAACCCAGGAGTGCTTAACCATTGAGTCACATTTCCAGCCCTTTTTAAAGTTTAATTTTTTTAAATAATGCTGATACTAGTCTCTAGACTTTTAAAAAATATTTATTTAGTTGTAGATGAACACATAGTATATTTATTTTTATGTGATGCTGAGGATCGAACCCAGTGCTTCACGCAGATGAGGCAAGCTCTTTACACTGAGCTACAGCCCCACCCCCTTAATGTTTTATTTTGAGAAAGGGTCTCACCAAATTGCTCAGAGCCTCCAGAAATTGTTGAAGCTGGCCTTGAACTTGGGATTCTCCTGCCTCAGCCTCCCAAGCTGCTGGGGTTACAAGCATGCACTACTGCACCTGGCCCTTATTCCTAACTATTTTTTTAAATTATGGAAAGGCTCAATCATCCACAAAAGTTGAGGAAACAGTATATGCAAATCACATTACCCATTACCTAGACTCACTAACAAGACTTTGCCAAATTTGCCTTATCTATTTTTTCTTTCTTATGTTTCTAACATATTTTAAGGCAAATTCCAGATTGTGTGTAATTTCATTCCCACATACTTCACTAAGCAGGTATACAACTATGGACATTTTCTTACATAGTCATCATAAGAAAATTAACAATTATCATCAAAATTGACAATTATTCTTTCATATCACCTAGTAGATGGTGATATTGAATACACGGAAGTCTTTAATGGAGTCTCATTTTTCTACAGCAAAACACAAATAAATGCCTGGGATTGCAACATCTGGCTTCTTACGTGAGGACACCCCAGGGGTGATTTCATTACTGTCCAATCAGCAGGTTCCTCTCTGGAAGCCTGCAGGCCCTTCACACCTGGGAGAGCCGTGAGATGCCTGCTTGGTTCTGTAGTTCTGGCATCTGCTTAAAGCATGTGACCACCTAAGTCACTATCTCTCTGACACTTATGCTGGAAAATAGCCATTGCCCCAGAGGAGGTAGTCTGTCTGCTGCTGGAATTTCCCAACAACCACACCAATGCTACCAGAATTCACACATAAAACACTTTAACCTTTAGGGAAGAGCGAGCTGGAGAAACCTGTTCGAGGATGGCTTGGGGGATGGGCTAGGGTTAATCCTTCAGTCATGATCTCAAAATGAAGAAAATAGATGTTTGTTTGTTTGCAGTACTGGGAATTGAACTCAAGACCTTGCACATTCTGGGCAAGCACCGAGCTACATCCCCAGCTCTTTTAATTTTATTTTGAGACAGGATCTCTCCATGTTGCCCAGGATGGCTTTGACTTTCCCAATCCTCCTGCCTAAAGACTCCCAAGTCTCTGGATCAACAGATGAGTGCCTCTGTGATGATCAGCCTCAGCAACTTAGCAAGACCCTGTCTCAAAATGAAAACAAAGCAAAAAAAGGACTGGGAGTGTAGCTCAGGGGCAGAGCACCCATGTGTTCAATCACCAAAACAGCCCCCACCCCTATATTTACTGGGAAAAAGAACAGACTTGAATACACGTTAGAGTAGAACTTTTAAACTTTGTGTGTTCTGTAACTCCCTTTACCCAGAGGGGGAAAAAGGCTATATAGATTTCTCTCTATACTGCTTAATATGGCAAAAGACCCCAAACTGCTGGAATTAATGGGAAGACTGGAGTAGCTCTGGATAAGACACCAGTGAGGTAATGTCTGGTTTTTGTTAAATATCCCAAATAGATTACTCACTCTTGCTAGATAAGAGGTAAAGACACTGTCATGTTATAAACACAAATCCTGCTAAAAACAGGGCCCCATGGGTACCTGGACTGGGGAGCGGCTGTGCTATTCAGATCAGTGGCAGTGGGGTCACAGGTGAACAATATCCTGAGGGGGGGGGAAAAAAAAACCCAGTCAGCTCTGTGATCTTTGCAAACTCCTTTTAATTAGGAATCCCAAACACCAATGAAAGCTTGGGATGCTCACATTAGAAGAAGTCAGAAAGAAGGTTTATGAAAAAGGTCCCTTTTCTGTGTGTTCAGGAGAGGAGCTGATTTGGAACAGAGCCAGGCCCAGAGGCTCCATTCTGCTCCTTTTGTCCTCTAGGCCTTCAGTTCTGTGCCTAGAGCAATGCCTCCCTTTTGAGGTAACTTTACAGTTTGCAGATGCATTTTTTCAATGGATCCTCACAAGAGCCTTTTCAATAAGCTGAGACTACGGAGGGTCAGATTGGTTAAGGCATCAGGCAGGACTTCCTACTAGGATCTGGTTTATTGAAAGGACTGGAGAAAGGGCTGGCGGTAGTCCCCTTCTCAACCTTACAGTTTAGGATTATCAGAGACCTGGGAGGGACTGGGAAGAAAGCCAGGGAACTGGCAGAATCTTCTGTTCTGCAAAGGGACACATGGAACACCGGGGACATGGCCCGATTAGCCTGAGGATTCTTGCTTTCAGCCAAGTCATCCCACACAATCTCTGGCTCTGGTTGGGTCCTTGAAATTTCATTTCACAACTTCCTGGCAGATATCAGGGCAGCGGATGGTAATCCCGTTAGTGCTGGCCAGTCTCCCGAATAGGCCCCAGTGCTGTCTGCATGCACTTCCCAGACTTCCTTCCCCCCCCCCGCCCCCATACCATTGCCCAGCCAGATGACCTTAATCTTGGTGGCAAGCTCTGTAACCTCGCCAAGAAGCCTCCGGACATGTGAAAGTAACTTGTGTTAGTGAACACACAGAGAGGCTGACACCCCTCATCCCACCCCCACCCTGCCTCACCCACCCTCCTCACCTAGTTTTGCATATAACCTTGCCTGTGCCCAGCCTGCCTTGCAGGAGCCCTGAGACACAGCCAGACTTACAGAAGTTAGGAAGCAGCCCCTCCAGATCCAGAAGAACCTGAGTCTGAGCCAGGGACCGTTTGTGCTTGTCATATCTGATGGGATCATTCATTAACTTTTCCTCTAAGGAGCTCAACGTGTCTCACTGTGCTTCTTGTTGCTCCCAGTTCCTCCTTCTAAGGAAATCACCAGCCTCCTCGGGGTCACGAAGCTTTAGTAATCAGAAACTAAATAGCACAGAAAACAGGAACAATCACACGGAGGCGAAGCACTATCTGCTATTATTAGTCAGACCAAAGCGCCTGACTTTTTCATCATCTCTCAATTACCCGTGTGATGGACCTGGGGGGTGGAGAGAGAGCAGAGAGAAAATCATGACTGCCCTATGTGTTGCATTTTAGTTTACAATGAGTTTTTTATTTTTAATTTTTGTGGTGCTGGGGATTGAACAGTGCTCTCTCATTGAACCTGCCCCAATCCCTCACATACTTAAAATATGTTCCTTCTCTCAATTCTCAGAAGAAAACTGTATTTAGAACATGAATAGATGCCAATGTTGGTTTCTCTTTTCTCCCAATGATGTCAGAAGGGAAAATCTTACTATCCCCACTTTACCAAGGAGCAAGTCAAGGTCATAATTATTGAAGGTCAAATAAGTATATTATATAGACTCTAGATTCCAATATTGCTTTCCTGACTATAAATGTCCAGAATCCCAAAATCCTGGAATTTGTGTATAAGCCTTTTCTTCTTCTTCAATCCTTCATAAGTTAGTCCCGTGATAACAAGCTTTTTTGTTTTGTTTTGTTTTTTGGACTGGAATTAAACCAGGGGTGCTTTTACCACTGAGCTACATCCTTACTCCTTTTTATTTTGAGACAGGGTCTCACTAAATCCTGAAACTGGCCTGGAACTTGCAATTCTGCCTCAGTCTCCTGAGTTGCTGGGATGACAGACATATGTCACTATGACCAGCAATACCAAGGTTTTCTAATGTTTATACACAGGCATGGTTCTGAGCACTTTGAATTCATTAACTAATTTGACCCTCATAAAACACTAGTTTCGATAGCAGTATTATTCCCATTCTACAGATGAGGAAACTGATGAACATAGTATATGAATTTGCCCAAAGTATATTGCTTGTAAGTGCAGAGCAGGAATATGAACCCAGCCAGTCCTGAGTCTGGGCCTTTGGTCACTCTACTACAATGGCTTTCACTTGCTTCACAGTAAGTACCTACCTCTTTCAGAGGTCAATAAGGTCCCTTGAAGGCAAGGACTTTTTATCCTTATTCCCAAGCCCTAAGCACCGTGTGTGGAACATGGTATGTGCTTAGTAACTGTCTTTTGAATAAGTGCATGGATAACTGGTCAGGAAGAAATCTAGGAAAGATCATATGTTTAAATCCAAACTCCCAGAGCTGGGCTGGGGGTGTCTTTCAGTGGAAAAGCACATGCACGAGGCATTGGGTTCAATACCCAGCATTGCAAATAAATAAAATAAAATAAAATACCAGAGTTTGAGTCTTTCTTCTGCTTTTATCCAAGATATTAAACAAGCCACTAGAAGAGATTCTTGATTCCAACTTAGTCCATCCTTTGAACTTTGAGTGACGGCTCTCCTAAAGGCAGCACCAGCTCTTGAAGACCTTTTAAAGAGCTCCCAGAGACCCCATCTGAGCTCTATCTTCAGGTTCCAGGGCTGTACTTTAGATCAGGGTTTAGATAAGTAGTCATCCTTCAGAAACTGGAAATCCAACCCACAGCCCCTGTGCTGAGGAGGAATTAAATGGTGAGGACTTCCCCAATCAACCAAGGGAATCAGCTGCTCAGGTTGGGACAAATCCAGAGCACATGCCCACAAAGGGTGGCGAGTTGCAAATTGAGATCTAATATGAGCCATCTGGTCGTGTGAAATAGCCAACTGGAGGGATGGGGGCCTGGACACTGCCCAAAAGCAAACTTATCTCAGGGAAATGATGAGTCAGATCTACAAGAAACAAAAGCCTCTAATGAAGTCCCCTTGTAATAGGCTCCATCAAATCTCCCTGGAGGAGGTAGACGTGGGTAACTCCATCTGAAGGTTGCTCCTGGATTCACAGTTTTAAGCTACCTGGTCTCTGAGCACGACACGGGTGATAAACCTACATTGCTTTCAGACAGCATGAGTTGCAAGAACCTTTTCACATCCAGATAGGTATGCCAGATAGGATGTGATGGGACATGCCACACTGGCTAGGAGCCAGCATTGTCTCCTAGAATTAGGACAGTTCAGCTTTGGTTCTGGAGGACAACTTTCTGGTGTCTTCTGCTCCCAGCCATTGTCACTATTGCCTGTAAAAAAGGAAAAAGCAACCAATTACCAGGTCTAATTATCTTCCTTCAGCCTCTTTCCTGGCAGCAACTGCCAAGGCTCTTGCCAAAACTCTGCTTCACCAATACTCTGATCCAAAAAGTCTCAAGTCAGTGAAGGGAAGGCTCTGCAGCCCAGAGCAGCTGTAAGGCTTCCCAACACCAAGACAGGGCACCAGAGGTCAATGCCGGCTTCTTCAAAGCAACTCTCTCTCTTGAGCCTCGTTGGCCTCAGCATCTGCATGGAGGAGAGGTGGTGGCGCCAGCCACCTGGAACCGCACCAGAAAATGACACAACAGCAATCAACGCACTAACCTTCATCCCCACCTCCCCACCCCCAGGAAGTTAGGAAGCTTTTTAAAGGCCTGTCTGTGCTTGTAGTGGGAACTTCAAGGTCAGGGTGAGCTCCATGGCCATTTCTGTCAGGGCTTGCTCAGACTGGAGCCTGCGCCTCACAGCAGAGCCAGAGCCAGGAGATGGGCCAGGAGCTCACAAGGGAGGTTAGGTGTTCTTAGGGAACCAAGTACTAATCTGTACCACTTTGGACTTCCCAAGTAGTTCTCTACCCACAGGTGAGCCTGAGACCTGTTTAGTCTCTCCTACCTGGAATAAGAGGTAGCTCACTCCTGAAAAATGACCTGAACTGCCAAGGCTCTTCTGACTCACACAAGACTAAGTCAGTCTCCAAAACCCCAGTAGCCTCAGGAGCCTGGACTTGTATGAGCAGGGAGTGGGGAAAAGGGGCCCTTGTTCCCTGACTATACTTGCTTTTACTTGCTTCTCTGTGAGTCCTTATTCCCAAGTCCTTCCTTATTCCTTATTCCCAAGCCCTAAGAGGTATGTCTGGCACATGGTATCTGCTTAATAACTATTTTTTTTTTTGTACCAGGGATTGAACCCAGGAGCACTTATTCACTGAGCCACATCCCCAGCCCTTTTTATATTTTATTTAGAAACAAGGTCTTGCTGAGTTGCTTAGGGCCTTGCTAAATTGCTGAGGCTGGCTTTGAACTCACAATCTTCCTGCCTCAGCCTCTCAAGCCTCTGGGATTACAAGCATGCATCACCACTCCCTGCAGTAACTATTTTTTTAAAAAAATAAATGCATGGTTTTCTAGTCACAGGGAAGATGGTCTGTTTAAATACAAAATCCCAGGGCTGGGCTGGGGATGTAGCTCTGTGGCCATCCGCTTGGCCTCCAACCTTGAAGCCCCAGGGGAAGAAGGGCCAGGTGCAATTCCAGGGCAGTTATGAAATCTGAGAAGAGGCTGGCATGACTTTGGGTTGTACCTTGAGAACAGGCGGTCATTGTGTGACTGGGTGCAAAGGAGGTATAGGATACCCATCAATCAATTCATGCACAAACTTGATCCCAGCCTTGTGCCAAGGGAGGGCCTAGATGCAAGGGAATGGGAAAAGGAGGGTTGTGCCCATGAGGGTGTTGGTGACCTATACCCCAAAACCAAGCTGTATATGTTTCCCAAATTTCACCCCTGGACAAAGATAGTTCCATAGATCACAATGCATATGCCTGATCTAACATCTCTGGAACTACAAAAATTCCATCAGTCAGTTGTTAAAGAAGAATGTTTTCCTTAAAACATTTGTGGAGGCTAGTTTCTCCATATGTTGTCATCCTGAGCATTGGCAAATATTTCCTGAGCAGGATTGTCTGCATGATCCTGTCTGAGATATTGTGTTACAAAGGTCAGTTTTGCCCTCCCAGCCCCTGCACCTTAAAGACAGATGATAAGGAATAGTGAAGCTTAGCAGATCCAAGCAACCAGACACACTGTCTTTGCAACTGGTCAAACACAAGAGACACAAAACAATGGGTCATCTGTTTTGAAGATAAAAGCTTTGAATATTTTGTGATTGTTCTCCCTCACAGTGGCCAAGAGGCTGGGTAAAATGAGAAAGGAGTAAATGCAAAGGGGAGAAATTGGGTAGAGAGGGTGATCCATGGTTGCAGGGGAGGCTGAAGGAACTGAGGAACCAGGGCTACTAGGTCTGAGTGGGAGAAGGATCCAGGGCAGGCACCTAATGAACGACTCATCATTTCAGCTCTCCCTCTCTGGGCTTATCTTTTCCATCTGCCCTTCCACAGTTACCCAGGGCACTGAGCTGTGGGAGATTTTAAACCTTTCTCTTTACTGACTGTGATGAAAGCTGTGGTTGTCAGGGTGCTGGTTCCTGCAATCCCAGTCACCACGTTAAGCTCCCAGGCCACTTTCCAACTTTGTGACCTCTAAAGACATAAAGCTGTGACAGGGAAGTGGGAGGATCTCCCTCACCATGTTTCTAGTCCTCATTGCCCACTCCAGAACCTTCTTTCCCAATCAGTCATTCTAGGCATCTCTGCCACTAAGGTCATCACCATATTCCCTGTATTCTGCACCACCCCCCCACCCCCGAGAAGAGCTACACTTGTTCCCTAAAAGCTTGTCTTTGCAAACACCCTCCTTGTATCTGGTACAATCTAAATTTTATCTCTCTAAAATCCAGCTCCTCTCTGGAGCTTTTCCTGATTCACATTCCCACTTAACCTGTCTCAATTAACTTGAACAGAAGTTCGGCAAAATTCTGGAACTTGGCCTATAATTCCAGCAGCTCAGGAGGCTGAGGCAGGAGGATCATGAATTCAAAACCAGCCTCAGCAAAAGTGAGGCACTAAGCAATTCAATGAGACCCTGTCTCTAAATAAAAATATAAAATAGGGCTGGGGATGTGCCTCTCAATTCAATTCCCGGTACCACCCCACCCCCCAAAAAAATTCTGGAACTTGATTGTAAACACTGTTTAAAAGAGCCACTTCTGCATACAGATGTTGCCTTATTCATGCTGTGTCTTTCTGTATTTCCCACCCAACCCCAAAACAAAACAAAACCTAAGTGAGTCCTTAGGTAGACCTGGGGAAGTGTTGATTGTCTTGGTGGACTGAATGACCGATGATGTGGCAGCTGTGATCAATCAAGATTCTACTGTCACCCTTCCCCAGGCCACCCAGGGGGTTTCCATGACAGAGCTGCTTCGGAGTAGAGATGTCATCTGATTTATTAATTAATGCAAACATTGTTATTCCAAATGCTCCAGGGCCTGGTTAAAACAAAAACAAAACAGAACATTTAAAAATGATAAAAAATAACATTAGCCAGCATAGGAATAACTGAAGTTTTCCACCTACCCCTTCCATCCCAGCAGCAATCCTTCCCTCCCCATCCCTTCCCCGCACCACACACCAGTTCATTGTCCCCCTCTTCCCACCTTCCCTACCTTGTGCTTCCTTGGCAGTGGACAGAATTCCTGCCAGAGTTTGCTAATTGGGTTAATGGAGTGACTGTGTAACTGTGCTCTCCACGGCCCATCCCACCACACTGGCTGCTTTCCGACTACCTGCCTCTCATCTGTTCCAGGACCACTAATTTGCAACAACAACTTCCATTGTCATCCACATGTGGGACTTTGGGGTTTTAAGTGACTCTCCCTAAGGCAGAGGAGAGAAAATGCTGCTATTTTAGTTTGCCTGCTCTACAATGGGGCCATTCTGCGGGATTTCTGGGCAGTGCGGGGCTGCCTGTGTGAAGGGGAAATCGGAGCCTTGGTGGGACCCAAGCCAGAGAGCAGTGTGCCCAAGAGGCAGGAGGGAGGGACAGAGGGGAGCAGGCGGGGGTAAAATCTTGACCTTTTCTTCCAGCTACTTGGGTTAGCATTTCATTTTAATCAGTTTCAGATGAAACTGACAAGCCCAGAGCCTCGGGAATCTCAGTGCCCCTGACATCGGCCTCAGGTCTCTGGAACAGCTAGCCACAGAGGTTGGGTAGTGTGTGACCTGGCCTGACCCAGCTTCCCCTGGAGGAGGCAGCACTGAGGGTGGCCTTTCCGACACACAAGGTTTAATGGGAGCCTGTTCTCGCTCAATACCCTTGGGAAAAAAACAAGGCCTTTGCCTCCTGTTGTTTTTTTGAGGTGTGTTAGATTTGCTTGAAATCTGTTTCACTTAAAGGGATCATTATCTGCCCAAAGTATGGAAATGTCAGCATTCTTGGAGTGGGATGCAACAGGGACAGAGAAGGACAGCCTTCAGGAACCGTGAGATGCCCCTGGGGGTGCCTCTGAAGTAGGGGTGGCATTACTGTGCTAGTCCAGTCTTGATTCCCCAGTCCCCTGAGACTGGCTCCCCTGGGGGCTTTGTTTCTCAGATGAACTTTTTCCCCCCTATTTTTTTGCTCCTCCCTCCCCACCTTTCTAGCCCTCAGCCACCAGGCAATCCTTAGGTTCCCTAGGCAGTTCCAGATTATGCTCAGAATGGGGCTGGTGGTGTAGCTCAGTGGTAGGGAACTGGCCCAGGATCCTTGAAGTCCTGGGCTCAGTCCTCAGCACTGCAAAAAATTAAAATAATAATAATAATAATCCAGGAAAGTACTGAATATAGATCTTAGAGTCAGCATTAGACTGCTCCCACTGATTCACAAAGGCAAAAGGGTTTTTTTTTTTTGGTCACTTCATATTGTCAAATTGTCACTTGACATTGTTTTATTTGCAAATGGTTTACCTCTGACTCTCCCAAGGCAGGAAATACTCAGACCTCTTTGGAGGTACTGTGCCAGGTTATGTCCATCAATGCTTGTTTATGCCTTCAGTTTTGATGCTTTTGTGTATATCCCTGACTCTGCATCCTCCTCAGCACTCATCAGCTTGTGAGTTTCTGGTGCATAGCTTTGGATTTGCTGCTGCGCATCTAGTAGGGTGACAGATCCAGGATAGTTGTTTAATAAGAAATGAATGAATTCACCTCCATTGAAAATAGAGTTGGCAATCAAATAACAGCCAAGGCTGTCTCAGGAAAGTGTTGAGGTTGAGCAGGGTAGCCACATGCACCAACACCTTCCCAGCTGAGCTGAGTAGGTGCTGAATCCCTGCCCCACTCCTCCTGTGCCCTCAGAGACACTGTCTCCGGTGACTATCTGCACACTACTGCCCTCCACTGGACATAGCCAAAGCTGCCTTGAGACCCGCCTCCTGTCAGTACTCAGGTTTCCTTTCCTCCCTATTTGGGACACAACTCCTGGGCAAACCGGTTTCTGGCTGGCTTCTCTTACCAGGTTTGTTTTACCCTGACTGCCTTGCATTGAATCCATGAAACCTGGGAAGGTACAAGAAGAACAAGGTCTTCTTTGACTCCTGGCATATACTGGGCTTGATAAATATTGAATGTGAGAAAATAAATGTAATGACACACATTCCTGGCATGCCAGCCCTACTTTGGACTATTATTATGATTATTAATGGAAGAATCCATTTAAGGACCTCCACCTGTTCCTAGTCTGGAACAGCTACACAGCTATTTTTAGAAGACAGCTCGGGCAAACAAAGGGAGACAAAAAAAAAAAAAAATCAAGCAGAAGAGTTCAAAACCAGTCATTCATCTCAACTTAAAAAATAATAATCTTTTGCAGTACTGGGGATGGAACCCAGGACCTTGTGCATGCTAGGCAAGCTCTCTCTCTACCAGTGAGCTACAGACCTCCCACCTCAAAAGGAAGCCCCGCTTCCTCCTTTCTGCCTGCCTCTGCAGTCCTTTGGTGAAAGATCTGGAACTGGAGATAAATGGAAGGGAAAGCAAACACAGATACTGTCAAATCTCAGGGATTAGACTGCTCTCTCCTTTGCTGTGACATGCTTTCTGGCTTCAGTTTTAGGTACTTGTAAACTTGTCTTATTGTCTCCATTCCTGACCTCATTCGTTTGTAAAACATTTGGCCCAATTCAATGACTGCCCTGTAAAAGGTTTGTGATACATCATTATTGAATTCCTCAAAGTCAAATATCGTATAGGAGTGGCTAATAATTTGCCAATGGTAACAATAAGTTTTAAGAAAGGAGGTTTCACATTTATTGCTTATATATTATATTTTGATTTGCTGAGAAATTATTTTCATCTCCAAAAATGCAACTCCAGGGTTAGTTCAGGACCTGACAGGCAGTTGGACATATGAGTCTGAAGCTCAGGGACAAGGTCTTGACTAAGAACAAATCCAGCTGTCCTACGGTATAGATGTAGTAGATAAAACTCCAAGGTGTCACATAGGGATAACTTGAGATGGTGAAAGCAAAGTCCGATATATTGAGATCCTAATGCTGAAGGATCAGAGAGGCAGAGGAGACCAGGACAGAGACAGAGGGGAGGAGGATAAGCTAGGAAGAATGGGGTCCAAATAACCCAAGGGCATAGGAAGTTCAGGGACAAAAGAGTGGCCAGTGCCTCAAATGCACCTGAATGACCTAGTCAAGAAAGGATTGAAAGGTATGTGTTAGATATATGCATGTGAAGGTCAGCTGGAGACCCCTGAAGACATCCATTCCCAATACAGATACAGCTTCTGTATCACCAATACAGTTACATTTTCCAAAATTCAAAATTAATCACCTCACTTCCTGTTGTGATTACCATCTGCAGGTTTGCCCATTTGCTGGACCATCAAGAGCAATATCCATGCCAATCTGGGTAGTATAGTTTCTCAGACTTGGTTTCTTCATCTCATGTAAAGGAGAGTTGCAAAGTTCCATAACTCTTAGGGTCAGATCCTCATCTAAAAACCCATGGGGCTGGCAGGGCTTGGTGGTACACAGCTATAATCCCAGTGACTTGAAAAGTTGAGGCTGGAGGATCATGAATTCAAGGACAACCTCAGAAACTCAGTGAAGCCATAAGCATCTTAGTGAGATCCTAATTAAAATAAAAAATTAAAAAAATGTCTGGGGATGTGGTTTAGTGATAAAGTACTGAGCTCAATACCCAGTATACAAACTAATAAATACATTTATAAAAAAAAAATCCTTGAGGCCACATGTGTCCTGGAGTACATAGCTTGTTGGATTCTAGAAAGGTAATAGGATGCACATACCATGTATTACATAACACTGCCTGCAGAGTCTGCTGGGTTCCATTTGGTAATCAAACAACACCAAGTAGAACCAAAGGACTTTAAGCAACCTTAGCTGAGGTCAGGACTGAGATACTTTTATTTTCTAGAGCTTTTCAGATTTTTGGAATTGTGATAAGAACCATCCTGGCAGAGTTGTTTTAAGTCTCAAATGAGAGCTGTATATGGGAAAACGAAGCAGAAAAGGTAACTACAAAGGGCAAGAAGCCCTGCTCTTCCTGGATGAGAATGAAAGGAATTTTTCTTTTTCTGATATTGTGCCTGTGTGAGCAGTTTATAAAGGATAAATTGATAGTTTTTGGAAGCCATGTCTCCATGGTTGGAAAGGAATGACCCAGTTTAAAGAATGCATCCGAGGGTGGCTGGAAACATTTGAATGATCAAGGGCAGTTGCCCTAACTTACTCCTCAACTTATTTATCTCCCTCTTCGGGGCCTGGGGCTGGGCTCTAAGCTGGAACTATAGGGTTGGGGAGCTTCACGTTGGAAATCAGATTTTAACTGTCATCCTCCTTGCTGGGCCGTGAGCTCTGTGAGGCAGAGCATAACACAGCTCCAGGTCTTTGCCTGGGTGGGCACTTCAATTTTGGAGTGTTTTATTTTTTTCCTGAATCGAATTGAAATTGCTCTCTTATGTTCTTTGTTATGACAGAAGGCAAAGTTAGCATTGTCATAACTTCCATTGTTTTCATCTTCAGACAAAGATCCCTCTTCCCAGAGGGTCCTTTTGCCCAGCTCTGTCCCTTGTCTCTGCTCACTTCTGTTTTTTTCCCCAATATTTATTTTTTAGTTGTAGTTGGACACTGTACCTTTATTTTATTTATTTTTATGTGGTGCTGAGGATCGAATCCAGGGCCTCGCTTGTGCTAGGCGAGCACTCTACCACTGAGCCACAACCCCAGCCCCTTGCTTCTGTTCTTTATGGCTCCCACATCCCCACCTCACATGCCAACCCCTACACCCACCCACACACACCTTATTCTCATAACTGAGGACTTGAGCCCTTGGCTCATAGACTTCTTCTTCTTCATCTTATTCCCTTTCTTATTCACAAGTGAGTTTAGATGACCCAACTGGCCTCACCAGGAACCATTGCTCCTCTGAAAGGTTAAAACCTCACATTCAATCTATCTCTTTAGTTCCTTTTTCTTATATTGACTTCAAATTTCCTTGAAATTCTGAACCCTTAACTTTTCTCTTTTGATTTAATTACCACTTATCTCACCTGCATCCCATGAATTTTATCACTTCAAACATTCTCTTTCCAGTACTGCCAACATTTTTGTCCCTTGGTCCTTCTGCCTGACCTATAACTGCCATTTTCATTTTGGGTGGTGCTGGAGACAGACTCCAGGTAGGGATATACCCAGAGTGTAACTTCCAATACCAGCAGGGCTTTCGGCTCTGCTTAACAGACTGCTTTTAAGGGTTTTGTTGACTTCCTTACTCATTCTTCACGATGGATTTTCCAAATATTCTCCTAAACCCACTCTTGCTCTCCTATCTCAGAAGATGCCTTTTAGGTGAAAAAGAAAATATACCTTCTTGCCCCTGTATCTACACATTCACTTAGACTCTCACTCCTCTTTTTCTCCTTCCCCACTACTTCAAAGGCAATGGTGAACCTTCTCTTTTCACTTCTCTGTGCCTTCGATCTTCTCTTTACCTTTCTCCTTCAGATCTTGATTTCCTCAATTTCTCCATCTCTTCTGCATACTTCTCTGAAAATTACAAACATTCACAGAATCTTTCCATCTTAAAACACAACATTTTTTTTAACCTGGTGTTTCCCTCTGATCACAATAATGCATTTATAGGGAACAGAATAAAGCAGCTTCCATCACTTTCCTACCTTTTCAGCCTCCTGCAGTGAGTTCCACCCTGAATTCTAGTCTACTGAGGCTTCTTTGGCACAAAGTCACCATAGACCTCCAATAACTAGAAGCAGTTGATTCATTTTGGTTCTCATTGGACTTACACTCTTCCATCTGATACAACTGATCACTCCCTTTCCAGAACCCTCATCACCTCTCACTCTCAATCTCCTTTTACCTCCTTGATAATCCCCTCCTCTTTGGTGGACTCTATTTCTTCTCTCTAAATCTTTGTCCATATAATCATTACCCAGAGTTTGTCTTCTTACTGTATATCTTCTCCCTGAGAAAACTCAACTCAGACCTATCTGCTGATGACTTCTATATCAAATCTCTCCTGGATTTTCATGTAGAGAGGCTCAGCTCAGCTACCAGCCATCTCCACATCTCCACCTGAATGTCACAAAGAAACTTCATGCTTATCAAGTCTAGAAATTAATCACTGTCTTCCCTGATATTTCCTAAACCTGTTATTCCTTTCCCCCTACATCAGTCAATGGTAAAACCTCCTCCACTGACCTAAGAGTCATTCTCTACTCCTTTCTTTCCCTCATACCCCTCATCCAATCATTGACCAAGTGAATCTCAAATCTGTAACTCTCCATTCCTAAACTAGTGCCTTAATTCAGATCCATATCCCATAGTCTCTCATGCCTTTATTATGCAATAGCATCTTTCCTCTCTCTTTTCTTTTCTTTCTGTGCTAGAGATCAAACTCAGGGCCTTGTGCATGCGAGGCAAGCATTCTACCAACTGGAGCTATATCCTCAGCCCCTGCAGCATCTTACGAGGTGTCCCTGCCTCCGGGCTTGTACCACTTCAATTCAGTCTTTTTATTTTTTGGTACTGGGAATTTAACCCAGGGGTGCTTAACCACTGAGCAACATCCCCAGCCCATTTTTTATTCTTTTTATTTAGAGACAGGGTCTTGCTAAGCTGCTTAGGGCCTTGCTAAGTTGCTGAAGCTGGCTTTGAACTCTCGATCCTCCTTCCTCAATCTCTGGAGCCACTGTGATTACAGGCCTGCACAAGTGCATGCAGCTTTCAATCAGTCTTAACATGCAGCTGCAGCCCTGTAAAATGCAAATATGGTCAGAAGCAGGAAGAATGCTTGAGTGTTAGCCTGGGTAATATAGCAAGATAGGAACGGGGGAGGAGGAAGAGAAGAAGGAAAAAGAGGAAGAAAATTAATAAAAATAAGGGGGGCGGAATCTGTTTAAAGCCTTTCAAAGGACAAAAAGTACTAATCTATAGTAGCAGAAAGTATATCTGTGCTGGATAGGATGGCACACACCTGTAATCCCAGTGACTCCAGAGCCTGAGAAAGATGATTTCAAGTTCTAAGCCAGCCTCAGGACTTAGCAAGGCTCTCAACAACTTAGAAAGATCCTTTCTCAAAATAAAAATAAATAAATAAAAAGGGCTGGGGATGTAGCTCAGTGGTGAAGTGCCCCTGGGTTCAATCCCCAGTACCAAAAGAATTAAAAAAAAAATATGTTTAAAGCATATCCATAAGAATAGGAGTGAAAGTTTGAGAACTGAATATAAGGAAGCATGAGGGAAATTTCTGGAGATGAAAAATGTTCTATATCTTGATTGTGGTATTTAGGTATGTGGGTATATATCCAATGGGTATATACATTTGTCAAAATGCATGAAACTGTACACTTAAAATTGGTGCGTTTTATTATATGTAAAATATACCTCAATAAACTTTATTTGTAAAAGGTACCCTTCTATGGCACCAATGGCCTGATGGACAAAATTCAAATTTCATATCCTAGCATATTCAATGATATGGCTCTTCTCCTTTCTACTCTTCTCACGTCCCCTAAACACCTTTTATATTAATAGTTCACTGCAGATCTACAATGGGCCTCTTCCTTGCCTGCCAGTTCAACTTGTGTCAGCCTCTGTGAGCTTATTCCCCACCCCCAAATTACCATTCTTTTGGGCTCGCTGCACTGGCCCTAAATAAATATTTACCATAGAAAGTTTTTGGTTTCACTCCTGTTATGTGTCTCCCTTCCTTCACCAGACTATGTGTGTGATGGCTGGACCTTGTCATTTCATGCTTATATCTCCGCTCCTATCACAATCTTTGTGATTGAGCGGCTGATCAATCTTTGTTAAAGGAACCTGGGCTTCATTATTGCAGTCCAACCCAGGGGGCAACCGGAGAGAGGCTGCCCCTCCACTCCTGCAGGAGGCGCTGTGGCAAACGCCATCCGTCGGCCTGCTCTTGACTTCCTTGGGCTACACGCTGGGGGCTCCGCCCCCTCCCTTGTAACATCCCTCTTGCCCATTGGACGAGCGCGGTCGGAGCTATCCAACGGAGCAAGGCGTTGGTGCGAGGAGGCACCACCATCTTTGAGCGTCTGGGACTCCTACGTTGGTCGGCTACCGCAGGTTGTAGGTAGGTAGGTGGGCCAGGCAGTGCCGCCTCCGGTCCCTTAGGCTTGCTTCTCATTCCCATTCCATCCCAGGCCACGATGCCGCAGTACCAGACCTGGGAGGAGTTTAGCCGTGCGGCCGAAAAGCTCTACCTCGCTGACCCTATGAAGGTAAATAGTGGGGCCTCTGCTTCGGGTCCCGACCCGGGATCAGGATGTCTTCCCTGCCGTCCGCTCAAGCTCAGGGGTTTCTTTAGTATTTCCAGGAGGTGGTGGGAGGGAGCCGAGATGGACCCCGCCAAATCTAATTGTACCTGCTGTCCTCTCCCTATCCCCGACTCGAGTGGCCCAGTGAGGTCCTGATCATCAGTTAGGATCGTTTCGTTCGTAACCGTCAGTACAGACGCTTCCAGTCCCTGAACTTCCTCTATGGCTTTGATTTACGTGTCTCTAAGGCCAGGGCTCCTCCCTCTGCAGCTCCGGATTCCTGTCCGTTAGGTGTCTTGGTGCCCGTTTCCCCTACCACCAACATGTAAATAAATGTTCCTCGGATATATAAAACAGGGATGTTAATTCTTTTGACAGCCCAGGCTTTCTTTAAAGAAATCTGTTTGGAAGAGATATGTCCCTGCCCAAAGGGCGTTCTTAATGTTTTGAGGGTCCGTGACCTTTTTTGAGGATGTTTGCACCCTGTTCCAGGAACACGCACTTATGCATAAATGTTTGCAAAAGGTTTCATTCCCCACCTCACCATGCCAGATTTACTTCTGTGGGAAACACAAAGGGAAGATGCAGCCTATCCCTTAAGGAGCTGGTATTTTTGGAAGGTACTATGGATAAATGTGAATATATCCTTTGGAGAAGAAAGAAAAAGAAAAGCGGTTACTCTCAAGAAACGGGGCTCAGATTTTACTGAGATTTTCATTGATCAGTAAATAATATGAACTGTGTTTTAAAGGTATATTTTGGGCTGGTAACCTGTAACTCCCACGCCACATGTTGTTTATATTGAGCATCATTTAAATGGGGCAGCAAAACGTGTTGATACTACAATTAAAAATAGTATTAGACCCATGGAAAGACCTAAATAACCAAATTACTAAAACATTTTCAGTGCCATTTTTAAACTGAATTAACAATACTTTATTAGTTTCATTTGTAAAATATTAAGGTTCTTCATAAAGTGATATAATACATAATGAAGTGAATTAGATATTTTTAAAATCAAGTACTTACTTGTGACACTAGTGAGTGCTGACTGTTCCATTTGGTGGTTTTCCTTTCCCCTGGTTACAGGGTCATTTGTTTCTTCAGTCAATCTATATACCATGAGATAGTATAAGATTTTTGTCCAAAAGCACCCACAGATTTATATATTCAAATATTTTTATATTTGAATATATAAATATTCAAATATTTTGAATCAAAATATTCAAATATTTTCAAAAAATATTTGTAAAGACAGTAAAGAATATACAGAGTCACCTCAAGAGGGGCTATATTTCAAGAATGTGGCAGTAGTTATAGGGCAAATGAAAATTAAAATAGTAATTGGAGAACATCACTGTGAACAAAAGCATTTCTAGACTAGACAAGAGGGAGAACCTTTCAGTTCTTCACCCAGCTGAATAATTTCAGTGGCCTAAAAACTCCTGCATCCTCAGGATGGCTTTCTACTGCCTTTTAACTAGTTTTTGGATGGAGAGGTTGAAAAGAGGATGATAAGAGTTTTATTGAGTGCATTCTATGTGACAGGCATCTTTCATATATGTATAGTTTAGGGCTAGAGATGTGGTTTAGTGGAGAGTGCTTGCCTGGTAAGCATGAAGCCTGGGGTTCAAAAGAAAAAACAAAAACAGCAGAATGTATAATTGGAATGTGTATGTATAATTTATTTGAACAACTGCAGCAACTGTGTTAGTTAGCTTTGAGTCATTTGTGTCCATAATACTTAACAAAAGCAATTTAGAAGAGGGAAAGTCTATTTTGGACTCATAGGTTCAGAGGTCCATGGTAGGCCGATGCCATTTCTCTGAGTGAGGCAGAAGATCATGCCAATGGTGTGGTGGAAGAGAGCTTCTTAGCTCAGGGCAACCAGGAAACAGAGAAGAGGCCAGGGACAGATATAGCCCCTAAGGTCATGCTCCCAGTGACCCACTTCCTCTAGCTGTGCCCTCCCTGCATATAGTTAGCACCTAGAAGGCCATTCAGATTATTAATCCATCAAATGGATGAGTCTACTGATGAGGTCAGAGCCCTCATGAATCATCATTGCTGCATTGCCCACAACATGAGCTTCTGGGGAAACATTCAAGATCCAAACCATAATAGCAACCCATTGAGGTGGATAAATAAACAGTCTTAGATTCCATAAATTGTTTGCCTAATATCTAAGAGATTAAGCTGAAATACAGATTTAGGCTCTGAACTCCAAGTCCATTCTGCTCTTACCAGGGATAAAGAAAACATTTTGGCCAGGTGCAGTGGCACACCCCTGTTATCCCAGTGACTTAGAATGCTGATTCAAGAGGATCACAAGTTCAAAGTCAGCCTCAGCAACTTAGGGAGACTGTCTCAAAAAATAAAAAGGGCTGGGGATATAGCTCAGTTGGTAGAGTGCTTGACTTGCATGCACAAGGTCCTGAGTTCAATCCCCAGCACCACAAAAAAAGTAAATTAAAAAAAAAGGTTTGAAGATGTGGCTCAGTGGTTAAGTGCTTCTGGGTTCAATTCCTGGGACTAAAAGAAAAAGAAAGAAAGTTTTTTTTTCAGGACTCTGAAGTCTATTTTCCAAAATCTCTGTCCTCTCATACCAGCATATTTAGGTTGATGATTGTATCTGTCATCTTTTACCACTCTCAACATAGCTCTAATTGAAAATGGTATTACTGATAGACTGTATAATAACTTCTTAGCTACTCTGTCTGCCCTTTTTAGTCTCTCCTTTACACCTTCTACACCTGTCTAAAAACCAAAAATTGAATTGTTCCCTGCTTTAAAAACTTCATTGATTAATGAATAAAGTCCCAACTCTCAGTCTCTGTCTGACCCTCTTTCCAGTCAGGCATTGTTTACCCCCATTTCCACCATCTTCAACTATAGACTCAGTGAAACTACAGAATTCATCAGATCATTATTCAGAATACTTATCCTTTCTCCAACCTTCTTTCTTAGAGGGGGGAAAAATGCATTTTTCTTTTAGTCAACTTTTTGTCACTCTGACCAAAATACCTGACAAGAACAAATTAGACAAGGAAAGGTTTATTTTGACTTGCTGATGCAGAGATCTCCGTCCATGGTTAGTTGACTCCATTGCTTTGGGCCTGAAGTGATACTGAAGAAAGGTGTGGTGAAAAAAGCTGCTTAGCTCAGGGCAGCCTGGAAGCAGAGCAGAGAGTGAGAAGCCAGGGACAAAATATAATTTCCAAGGTGTACCCCCAGTGACCTCCTTACTCCAGCCTCATCCCGCCTGCTACAGTTACCACCCAGTAATCCATTGAAATTATTAATCCAGTAAATGGACTAATTTCCTTATTAGGTGATAATTCTCATAACCTAATTATTTCACCTCTGAATGTTCCTGCATTAAGTGAGCTTTTTGGGAGGCATCTCATATCTAAACTATAACACATTTTCAAGGATAGCTCCTAAAAGAAGTGATTCTTTCCCTTCTCCCAGTGTAAATTGTTTTCTCTTTTTAGTAGTTTACCTATGTATGCCTTTATAGGCTTAATTAATTCTGTTTTATGTTTTGGTTATTTTGGTTGGTTGAATTCAAAGTTCCTAAGAGGGCAAAATCTTGACTTTTTTCCTCTCCTTTTCTGGCACGTGCGTAACACAGTGGCTCAGGTGCCCCTTAAGCTACAAAACGGAACTCTATCTTACAGAACCATATGCCCTTTAACTCTCATTTCTTCTAGTGAAACCAGTGAGTATTCTCTTAACTGAGAGTTAAAACTTTATATAGTTGTCATGCTTAGTATATTTTTAAATTTTGGTTTCTTTTGTTTTTAAATTAAATTTTTAAAAATAAGTTTAATAGTTCAGTAAATATTTCACAAACATTCTGGTTATTATTTCTCTCTACTTAAATGCGAGTGAGTTCCTTTTCCCTTATCAAGACACATCTCCAAGAGATGTAACTTTTTTTTTTTTTGCAATCCCAGAAGTACAGAGAACATAATGGGAAAAGTTGTAGGTTATAATTGTGTTATTAGCCCTTTTTAGTTTCCAGAATTGTTTTGACACTTTTTGTGCTACATTGTAAGCATTTTAAAACTATATTCCTGTTTTGGCTTGTAGATTCTTAGCAGTTTTTGAAACAGCTAGCTAAGCAAGAGTTACTGGTATTGTATTGCAAAAAAAAAAAAAAAAAAAACTGCTGATTATGCTTGCTTGCATCCATCAGTAAAAGAACAAAAAAAAAGTTCACAGAATCTGGAAGTTACTGGATATTGTCTTATTATATTCTAATATCTGAACAATATCTTGGCTACTTAACTAGAATACTGAACAACATCAGTGTAGGTTTTTGGAAAAGTTGTTGCTAAGAGACTTCTTTTTGAATCTGCCTTCTGACGGCCATGGAAGGATAGAAACTCTGTCCAGCACTGAAGCACTGTTTCCCTGAAAAATGAATTTGAGCTTTTTGTTTGTTTTTATTTTTGTGGTGGTGGGGATTAAACCCAGGGCTTCAGGCATACTAGGCAAGTGCTCTACCACTGAGCTATATCTCCAGCACTATAATTGGACTTATTAACCAGCCATTTCTGCTTATTTGTTTTCCTTTTCCTGTTATTTCTCCATGACTAGGTATGCTGGCATATATTCTCACTGGGAAAAAAAGCCAAACTATCTTATAGTCTCTCAGACATTTCCTGAGTATGAATATGTTTTGGGAGTTTTCTTTAAAGTGGTGTTGAGGATTGAACCCAATGCCTCACATGTGCAAGGCAAGCGCTCTACCACTGAGCTACAGCCCCAGCCCTCCCACCTTTTAAGTATTTAAAGTGTAGCACAAGGAATGAACTAAAATGACTTCTTTTTTTGAAACTTATAATTTCAGAAATGACAAGACTACAATAAAGATGCCTTTAGATGTTTTGGGTGTTTATTCTAAAAGGATCCTTTCAGCCTACCTGAAGACTAAATTATTTAGAGAAATGACATCTGTCTTTACTATTTCTAAATATGTGTTTTTATTTCAGGCACGTGTCGTTCTCAAATATAGGCATTCTGATGGGAGTCTGTGTATTAAAGTAACAGATGATTTAGTTGTAAGTATACATTTTTATTTGTTGCATACTTTCAGATTTTTTTGAGTTTATCACTTGAAATTATTTATATATAATTTATGCAGATTACCCATTAGGATGCTTCTTTTGCCTTTTATTCCAAAATGATGAGCCTCATTCTGGAAGCTACTTTTATAGACATGCAAGAAATAATTTTACTTGCCTCATCATTGCAGCTTGTCAGGTGTGGCTTAACAGTTGCTTTCTCTGGACCTTAAGCAAAAGAAACATAGAGACCAAAATTGAATATAGGAGAGGAAAGGTTTCATTTTTGTTTGTGAGAGAAATAAACAACGGGGCTGGGTATATAGGTCAGTGCTAGAGCACTTGCCTCACCTGCATGAGGCCCTGGGTTCAGTCCACAGCACCACAAAAAATAAAACAAGTAGTAGTAAACAATGTATTTGAACACAAGTTATAGACTTTTGTTATTGTATCTCTCTTCTTTCTTGATGTGCTCACTCTTCTTACTTCCTCACATCCCATTCCTTCTTTGGCCCTCTGTCATATGGGTTGTACCACTCATACTGCTCTTGGTGAGAGCTCATGAGCAGCATCTTTTTTTCAAACCCAGTAGTCTCATCACTTCATATTTTGTTTGATCCTTGATCATTTTGATACAAAGACTGCTCTCTCATGGAAATTATTATTTTGACACATGTGGCTAAATTTTATCTTGGTTTTCTTTGTTTCTGTCTCATTCTTTGATAATTATTTCTTTGCTGTGTCTCCATAAATATTTGTTTCCCTAGAATTCTCTCCTTTGTTGTCTTTTTCATATCATGACATCTGGAGCAATTCCTTCAGTTGAGTCCAATACTGCTTATATCTGTGTCTCCTTGCAAGTTTGCGTGTTTAGTTCCCATTTTTTTTTTTCTGATGTCCTGATTTAACTCTTAAGTATCTTTGCCTCAAATACTATTCAAAGTAAGTCCCTCCAGAGTGGAGCTTATCAGCTCTTTTCTGTCTGGCTCCTTCTCTTCTTACTTGAGTTGCATTGCCATCCACCTGGTCAGAAACCTTGGGATCATTTCCCTCATTCTCCTGTCCACTCATTGTTTATTTGAAACCTGTTTTGATCTCCTCATAAATCACACACACTTTGCTAGGCATTTGGAGTTATTGATTCAAGAGCTCCTTCCTCATTTTTCCTGTCTTTGCACTTACTCTCTTTATGTTTAGGATTTTATCTCTTGTCTGGCCTGTTAGAATAGACTTCCAACTATACCCTTTCTTCTTTTGTTCACTCTTTATTGCTGCCACATCTTTCTTTCTTTAATTTCATATTCCCCTATTCTCTGTTTTCTATGTTACTTAAGAGCTCCTTTAACATACTGTGGTTAAGCCTCTGCTTTTGAACATTTTGTTTCTTCCTTTGCAATATTGAATCCCACCCCCATTCCCAATGTGGGAAGACTGATCATCTTTCAAAACCATACTCATGAGAATTGTTTCATTTCTTTTTGATTTCTCTTGTGCTGTATCACAGTTATCTTTTTAATAGACTTATTGCTGGGCTGGGGTTGTGGCTCAGTAGTAGAGGACTTGCCTCATGTGTGTGAGGCACTGGGTTCAATTCTCAGTACCACACATAAATAAATGAATAAAATAAAGGTCCATCAACAACTAAAAAATTTTTTAAAAATAGACTTATTGCTTCAAGATAATAGAGGTAGATGAGTAATATTCTTACCTGTATTCTTACCCTTAGTCTATCTTGATCCAGAGAGTACTCAGTAAACATTTTAAAAAATAGATTAATTCTTCTAAAAAATCACTTTTGGTCATATATCATATTTGTGTCTGGGGTTCCATTATGAGGTTGCATGAAGTCAGAACTTTTAATGATTACCATGTTTCCTAAGGACCAGTTGAATCTGGTGGAGTAACTAAAAATGTGGAAAAGGAAGAAAAAATTGAGATGATTCAAGAGGTCTGAATCCTAGCTTAACCATTTAATAATAGTCTGTTTACCTGATTGTGATGTTGTGGAAAGCAAACAAAATATGTGAAAGTATCTAGCATTAGTGCTTGTGACTTGTTAGATTAAATAAATGTATTCTTGAATCTTGAGCATTCCACATTGAGAAAAAGTTTTATTGTGATTGTCCCAGAGTGGTTAAGATATACCTGCTGAAGAGAAACAGATATGCCTTGTTTTAAAAACGGGGAGGGGAAATGCAGAATAAATTTTAATACAAAGGCTTTATCTCAAGGTGATTTTTTTGTATGTGTGCCCCTCTGGTCTCAGTTTTGGCCAGAGGGATATCAAAGTCACCAAGAATAATTTGGAGGTTGCCAAGGACTTGTTTAAAAGTTTTTTCAAGTCTGACCGAGAACTCTGACATTTAGAAATAGAAAAGAAGGGCTGGGGATATAGCTCAGTTGGTAGAGTGCTTGCTTAGCATGCACAAGACCCTGGGTTCAATCCCCAGCAACATATACACACACACACACACACAAAGAAAAAGAAAAAAAAAAGAAATAGATAAGGAGAAGTGAATTTAAAAAAAAAAAAGTCTTTATCTCCAAGTAATAGCTTTTTTGCCCCTTGTAATTTAAGGATCCATGTTAAGCAATATCAGAAATAATTTATTTGGCATTTTTTTTATTCCATTTCCTAAAACTACTAAGAATTAAACCATATCTAGAAATATCCAGAAGGGATTGAAAAAAGTTTGTATACTGCCTTCACTAATTTTAAAAGCTAATAATTCCATCAGAAAACGTGGTCTTAAACTTTATTCATCATTATCACCACATAGCTTTGATATTTTTTATGATTGCATGTATGTATCATTTTTTCCCCCTAATCCCCCAAATGATTTATAGTTTTCTCTTTCTTGGGCACTGGGTATTGAACCCCAGGGTGTTTTATCATTGAGCTATATATTCCCAGTCCTTTTTATTTTGAGACAAGGGCTTTTTATTTTGAGACAAGGGTTAGCTGAGGCTAACCTCACACTTAGGATCCTTTGCTTTATAGCCTCCCAAGTTTCTGGGTTTAAGGTAGGTATGTACCACCATGTCTGCCTTAGTATGGCCTTATTACAAGGTTTCCATACAAATTTGTACAGTGTGTGGGTAATTTTTTTAATTAATTTTTTTTTTTTTTTTAGTTTTAGGTGGACACAATATCTTTATTTTTATTTTTATGTGGTGCTGAGGATTGAACCCAGTGCCTTGCGCATGCCAGATGAGCCACTTGAGCTACATCCCCAGCCCTAATTTTTTTTTTAAGTGAGTTCTTTAAAGACTACATGAATTCAGATCAGTTGGGCATGGTGGGGTTGAATTTCCAAGCTATTTAAGTTAATGACTTATTATAGGATCATTAGTTTCTGTTGTATAAAACTCATGTGGACCTCTAGGTGGGTTAAAGAAAAATGGACTTAATTACAAAATGAGAAAAGGCTGCCAGCTCAAAGTTGATATGTTTGAAGATTTTAGAACAAATGGTTTTATGACTAACTATAAGCATATCTAAGGTTTTAGGTTGGTTTAAAAATTATAATAAATACCTTCAGAAAATCAAGATTGGACAGACTTAGTTGGTTTGATTTAATTATGCACCAGCTAGAAGCAGGGAATTCTAGACTTTGAAGAAAAATATTGTTAAACCCATAATTTCACAGATAGGGAACAGGATCCTAAGATTTTTTTTGGCTTTTTTTTCCACTGTAACTCAGTTATTAGTGACTGTGTTCCAGGAGAGAATATCTAATTTAAGTCCTTGAATTCTTCTCATCAGCCCACAACAGGATTTAATACATTACTAACTGATCATTTTTTAGAAGTTTCTAGTAGATATTGAATAATTTTGAATCCTCAGAAGTGGTATTCAAAATGCCATTCCTAAAGCCAGATATGGTGGTACATTCCTGAAGTCCCGCTGACTTGGAAGGCTAAGACAGGAGGATCACTAGTTTGATGCCTGCCCAGCAATTTAGCAAGGTCTAAGCAACCTAGCAAAATTCAGTCTCAAAATAAAAAATAAAAAGGGCTGTGGAATGTTTCTCAGTAGTAAAGTGACCCTGGGTCCAATCCCCTGTACAAAAAAAAAAAAAAAAAAAAAAAAAACCATTCTTCAGGAATGTAATTGCTGGAAGCTTGTGAACTTGAGTGCAGTTTGTCCTTTGACTTTAGAGAAAATAGAGCAAAACAATAGTAGGAAGGACTCTCAGAGTTTTTCCTAATTACTGTTTTCACAGTGCCAGAATCTGGTTTTACTTAGTTAATGTATAATTTTAAAATTTCTGACAGTGTTTGGTGTATAGAACAGATCAAGCTCAAGATGTAAAGAAGATTGAGAAATTCCACAGTCAACTAATGCGACTTATGGTAGCCAAGGAATCCCGCAGTGTTGCCATGGAAACGGACTGACTGGTTTGAAATGAAGACTCTTTTTGTCATGTTCTTAGGAAGTAAATATCTTTTGAATTTGAGGAAGTGTTGACAAAAAATACTTTATGTAACTAAGTGAGCTATTCAAAAGCTGAGAGATCTTTTTTTTTTTTTGTACTTTATTTTTAATGTTTACTTTAGAGAGCTAGGAATATAAATGCTTTCTGTTAGAAAGCCATTATTTATCTTTGAAAATTAAATAAGAAATGCATCTGTCTCAGAAACTTTTTGCAGATTATTTGATGTTGGCCAAAATATACAATTATTTCTCTGGGTAAATTTATATTAGTAATTTAAAATGAAATACCAAAAAAAGCCAGTTCTTCCTTAAATTTAGTTTGTCTGTCTTTAAGAGAAAATTAAATGTAACCATTGTGCTGGATCATTATATTTCTTTTGGAACATAAAATTTGTGTTGTTAATAACCAATAAACTTATAGTAACTGGAATTAACTATACAAAATAGTATGGCTGATTATGTCCAGTAGTGTAGTCTCAGTTATATCTAAAAGTTGTTAAGAATAACATATTCTTTAAGCTTTTCCAATTTAAACTACTTTTTTTTTTTTTTTTTTTTTTTGCTAATAAGGATTGAACCCAAGGGTACTTAACCACTGAGCCACATCCCCAGTCCTCTTTTTATGTTTTATTTTGAGATAGAATCTCACTAAGTTGCTTAGAGTGTCGCTCAGTTGCTGAGACTGACTTTGAACTTGTAGTCCTCCTGCCTCAGCCTCCTGAGTCACTGGGATTATAGGCATGCACCGCTGTGCCCAATTAAACTACATAGGGGATTTATAGTATCAGTATCAGCTTGTTAAGCAGTGAATGACTGATAAAAACAACAGCAGTTATTTGAATACATGATCAGAATAATGATCACTATAATGGACTGGAACCACTGTATTACAGAATATTTGCTACATATTTCCCATGAGAAATATTTCTCAGAAGGGCTAAGGATTATATGAATTGTTAAACATTTGCATACTTCCATGATACCCCTGCCCATTTTCTTACCTAAGCTGTTAAACATATTGTCATGCTGTTATATGTTTTCTAGTAAACCAGAAATATGACATTATTTCATATTTATATTTGTAATTTGAGTTTACTATCTAAATGTAATGTTCTTATGTTGATTCCTTGGGTGAAGTGAAGGCACTATGTTAAAATACATATATTTTTGTAGTAATTTGTCATGTTGAACAACATTTTAGTTTGGAAGGTTCCATTAGCCATAAGAATTTTGGATTGTTTTAGAGGTCAGTAAATAAAAAGCATTACATAGATTTATGTTGTTTTGGTTGAAGTTTTTAACTTCTCAAAAATTATTGATTTCTTGACTAGAGTATACTGTATTCACTTAGTCTAAAGTAAGCCTCTAATGATACTGAAAGCATTTTTTGTTATTTTTCTCAGCACTTTTTTATTACATGACTTTTTAAAACTGTATGTTGATGGTTGGATTATTCTCCTGAATTAGAAAAGTAGCATCAACTAATATAGAGGTTTTTAGATTTCCAGTCTTTTCCCTCAGAATTAATGGGGCAATGATGGGGTTTGGCTTTTTTCCTTCTCATTTACAATTTTTCACTTTAACACTACTTTATAGAGACAGACCTGAAAGGGAGGGACTAGTTGCAGCTTATAGATGTTCAAGAGCAGAGGTTTAAAGTTACACTGCCCAAGTTGCAATATTGGCTCTGCTGGCTCCTAACTCTGTTCCACACAGGATACTTCTCTAAGTCTTTACTTTCTTCTTTGGAAATTGAGCTAACAACAGAACCTTCCTCATTGGTCTTTATGAGGATTAAATGGCATGATCCATTTTAAGATTTTTAGCACAGTGTCTAGAACACAGTAAAGAACAATAAACTGTACTACTATAATTATTATTAGGATGATTATTTTTGAGGAGGAGAAGAAAAAGTATAAGTAACCAGCTCTTTAAGTTTTCTCATGAGAATTTTTGCTCTTTTTGTTCTGTTTTGTTTTAGTGATGGTGGTTCAACCTAGGGCCTCACACATGCTAGGCAAGCACTCTGCCCATGATCCTTTGCCCATTTTATTTTTGTTCTGAGACAGGGTCTTGCTAAGTTGCGCAGGCTGACTTCAAATTTATGATCTTCCTGCTTCAGCCTCCTGAGTACCTAGGATTACAGGCATGTGCTGCCATATCCACATTTCTCATAAGTATTAGTTGGTAAGTACTAGTTGGGCTGGTTCCAGATAAAGATGGAGTAAGTGTGTCCTACTGTAGGTCTCCTGCTGTTAATGCATAAGCTATCTCTGGAAAGAAAATAGTAGCAGGTAGATTGGGGAAGACAAGAATTTGAAGTAATACTGACACAGTGGCAAGTCTTCCATTTCCCCCCCTCTGCTGTCCTGCAGCTTGAACTCAGCACATTGGAAACTAGCATTCAGAGAGTGCCAGGAGCTCTCTAGATCTGGCTCAAGGAGTAGAAAGGGAAATTCTAATATTCAAAGAGAGTGCAGAAACCCTTTTGTTTCATTTTCCTTTCTGTTTTTTACATCCCGTCTTCCATAAAGTCCAGTGGTAGTGACACTGTTGACTATTGGCAGTGGGAATCTACAAGAGCCAGCTCTGAGACCAAGGACCCCTTCTTCAGTATAGTTATGTTTCTGAGAGGATTAAATGGTATGATCCATTTTAAGATTTTTAGCACAGTGTCTGGAACATAGTAAAGCCAGTCCCCGTTGTTTTTCCTCTCTGTCCTCCATCCATGTGGCCTTGGACGCAAACACAGTGGCAAAAGTACACAGCCTCAGTCTTTTTGCCAAAGAACAAATAAAAGGAACCAGGAAGTATTGGGAAGATTACAGAGAGGAAGGAACTCTGCCACAGAAAATTGATCCCATTAAGTTGTTTATGAACTCTTCAGTTCACCCCGCCCCCAAAACTACTCATGGATCTTATCTCATGCAGTATACCAAAGACTTGAAGAGCTGCGCTCAAGAAGACCACCACTCAGATCCCAGGCTAGAAATTGGGAGATATTCACATGGAATAGGCCCAAATAGCCTTGCCAAAGTTTCAAAAGTTTAACTGATTCTGGAATCACAGCCCATATAAGGTAGATTGAGCTGGAACCTAGCCAGGGTGCCTTCAGAATCAAACTGAAATTCAATATTCTTTACAGGATTTAAACAAGATCCAGAGCTTAATAACATTATTCAAAATCTTGGAATATAATCCAAAATTACTCAGGACACCAGGAAATGGGAAGATCTCAACTGTTATGGGAAAAGACAACAGATGCCAGCACTGAGATGTCACAGATGTTGATATGATATGATAAAGTCATTAAAGCAGCTATTTAAAAAGTGTTCCAGCAAGGGCTGGGTTTGTAGCTTAGCAATAGAGCGCTTGTCTCGAATGAATGAGGCACTGGGTTCAATCCGCAGCACCACATAAAAATAAATAAGTAAATAAATAAATAAAAACAAAATAAAGATATTGTGTCCATCTATAATTTAAAAAATACACACACACACACACACACACACACACACACACGTGCTCCAGCAAGTAATCATGAAAATTTAAAACCAGAGGGATGGGGGGGGGTTTACATAATTTCAGCAAAGAAAAGATACAAAAAAATATCCAAGTGGAAATTTTGAAAAACACAACAACCAAAATTTAAAGCTCACTAACTGGTCTCAGAATGGAGGAAAGTCCGTGAAAAGTAAGATAAACCAGTACAACTTACCTAATCTGAAGAGAGAAAAAGATTGGGGGAAAAAATAACCATGATTTTTTTGAACAGAGCTTTGGAGACCTGTGGGACAGTAATAAAAGATCTAAAATTACACCATCAGGGTTTCAAAAAGAGGAGAAAATGTAGTGCTGAAAAAAAATTGAAGAAATATTAACTAGAAACTTTGCAAATTTTGTGAGAAACCTTTGTACTCAAGTTCCTGTCCACACCCAGATACATGATAATGAAACTGGGGAAAACTAACGTGATACAGAAAGCATCCAGATAAAATAACTTATTACCTATAGGGAATCAATGATCTGAATGACTGGATTTCTTAGCAGAAATCATGAAGGCAAAAAAGAAGTAGCACATTTCTAAAATGCTGAGAGAACTGTTGACTCGGGCTTCTTTCTATATCCGGTGAAACCAGCCTTCAGGAATAAAAATTAAATAGAGCCAAATATGGATCAAAGAAAACAGATAAGTCATTATCAGGAGACATTACCTAAAACAAATTATTACAGGGAGTTTTTCCACAGAAAAACTGGAATAAAGGAATAACAACAGAAATGGTAATTATCTGGGTTGAAAATAGATTTAGTTCTTGAGTTCTTAAAATATGTTGAGGACATTCATCCCAGCTATTCTGGTGGGGCTGAGGTAGAAGGATCACTTGAGCCCAGGAGTTCAAGGTCACCCTGGGTAACACAGGAAGACATGATCTCAAAATAAAACATAAAGGAGGTAGGCAAAGAGACTATATAATACTTTCCTCCTTTCCACTGGAAGTGGTGAAATTAATTTTAAGTAGACTGAAAACTCAAGTATATTCAAATCCCTCAACCAACCATGGAAAGAACTATGCAAAAAAGATGTTTAATAAAAAGCCAGAGATGAAATAAAATGGAATGATAAAATGTGTTTAATTGAAAGGGAAACAAACAAACACAAAAATAATTCAATGGTAGACCTAAATGCAAATATATCAGTACTTACATTAAATGCATATAGCCTGAGCAAACAAAGGTGATCACAAAGGATTTTTTAAAATTACTGAGCCAAATATATCTTCAGTATAAGAAAATTACTTCAAAAAAAAGATATCAGATAGGTTAAACCTCCAGGAAAAGAGATGACCATGCAAATATGCTAGTCAGAAGAAAACTAGCATGACTGTATTAATATTAGACAAAGTGGAACTCAGAGTAAAGAAACTTTGCAGGGAGAAAAAAGGACAGAATATATTTATTAAAAGGTCAGTTCACCAAGAAGACATAATAATCATGAACGTGATCACACATAAACACCTTCAAAATGCATGGAACAAAGCTGAGACGACTGAAAGAAACAAAAATCCACAATAGCAGCACTACATTTTCTCCTCTTTTTGGAATGGTGGCACATAATACAAACCTTCCAGAAAGTAGATACCAAGATGGAATGAGTGTGAGAGATTTATGGACAGCAAGAAGAAGGGGAAGGAGTAGTAGGAGAGGCCCTCAGACCACATGCAGATCTGACATCTTCAAATGAGAGTGGGGAAGGAAGACCCCAAGAGCTTCAAACTGCAGTGCAGCATCTGCTTTTAAAAAGTGAACTTTTTGATCTCTACCTTGCATTATGGACAGAGATTAACTTAAAAAGATCAGAGTTCTTTTCTAATTGTAAAACCACAGAAAGATAGGGGGGAAAATGTTGAAAAAAAATTTTTTTAATGTCTATTTTGGGGGGCAAAGGGAACTGAGGCTCAGAGAGGTGATGTCATTTAAAAAAATTTTTTAAGACTTAAAACTTAGGTATAGCACCAGAAATACAGTCTATAAAGGGAAAAGAATTAGTAAACTGGACTTCTTCAAAATTAAAATCATCTGCTCTCCTAAAAATACTGCTGAGAGAATGAAACAAGCCATATATTAGAACAAATTATTTGTGAAGCATATACCTGAAATGTTATTCATATCCAGAATTATATAAAGAATTTCTTAAAACTCAATAAGAAAACAACTATTAAAAATACCTTAGAAGATTTTAACAGAAATCACTGAATATGTACGTACAGATGTCAAATAAGCATGTAAAGATATGCAGCACCATTAGTTGTTAGAGAAATGCAAATACAAATCTCAAGGTATAGCACACCTATTAGAATGACTAAAATAAAAAAGATTGACCATACCAAGTGTTGACAATAATATAAAACAAACAATTTTCATACACTGGTGGAACTATAAAACTGTACAACCACTTTGCAAAACAATGGAGGCTGGGGTTGCGGCTCAGTGGTAGAGCGCCCGCCTAGCACGTTTGAGGCCCTAGGTTCCATCCTCAGCACCACATAAAAATAAAGTTTTTTAAAAAAGTTATACATAAATCTGCCATATGGTACAGCCATTTTACTCCTAGGTATTTATCCCAAAGAAAATTTGTGTCCATACAAAGAATGGATGTAGTGTTTATTTGCAATAGCCCCAAACCGGAGATAACCTCAAAGTTCATGAAGAGATTTTGGGGGGAGGGTAAATATATCATAGTATATCCATACCCAGGAATACTACTCAGCAATGAAAAGTAATGGGCTATTTATTAAACATGACAAGGTAGTTGAAACTCAAAATAAGTATACTTATAAGGGAGCCAAACATAAAAGAATATATGCTGAATGATTTAAGTTATGCAAAATTCTAAAAAGTGCAAACTAATCTATGGTATAGTGACAGCAGATTACTGGCTTCTTTAGGGAAGGGAAATGGAGCTGTGAGGTATTATAGTGGGACCTGAAACTATTGGGGTTATGGATATTTTAATGTTTTAATTATGGTGACAGTCTCATAGGTATACACATATATTAATACATTGTACATTCTGCCATTCATTTTTTAAAGAAGGAAGGAGAACCTGCTGTGATAGCTGCCTTTAGCCAACAGCCTGCAGGCCATACCTGTGCAATTTACTGTAGCTCATGCTAAGGTCATGCTTCTCCTGGGCTGCTCCCAGCCAATAACTGATTGTGGCAGGGGCACTTGAACTGGACTGTTCCTGCCCGATTTGACCTGGCCCAGACTCAGAGCTGCACTGCAGTTTGAAGCTCTTGGGGTCTTCCTTCCCCACTCTCATTTGAAGGTGTCAGATCTGCATGTGGTCTGAGGGCCTCTCCTACTACTCCTTCCCCTTCTTCTTGCTGTCCATAAGTCTCTCACACTCATTCCTCTTGGTATCTACTTTCTGGAAGGTTTGTATTATGGCAATATATCTTCAAGTATTTGTTGCCCATTTGAATTTAAAACTTTTAGCATTTTCTGTTGGGTCTCAAGGATCCTGGAACCTTGGACAAGTTATTTAACCTAAGTGCCTCAATTTCCTCAGATGTATGATGGGAAGTCTAATAGTATTTATCTCATAGAGTGTTTATGAGAATTAAATGAATTAATATTTGTAACGCATTTAGAACAGTGCTTGGCAAATAGTAATTCCATATGTTTATTAAAATTTAAAAATAGCAGTTCTTGGGCTGGGGATGTAACTCAGTGGTAGACCTCTTGCCTAGCATGTGGAAGGCCCTGGGTTCTATTTCCTTATGTAGTCAGAATATCCTTTGTTAAATATATTGCAAACATTTTCTCCTTTCCTGGTACTTATAATTTATCTTTGTGTAAAAATACTTGTTTTGGCTTTCTGGAAACTGTTTCCTATTACAGCCATTTTGCAATTTATTTAATAATAAGTTGCCTCAAATTTAGTGGTTTAAAACAGCACAAGTTTTATTCTCTGATGGGGCCAGATATTTGAAATGAGCGTGACATGGCTAATATCAAGGTGTTCACAGGGCTAGTTCCTTTTGGAGTTTTAGGGGGGGGGAACTGATTCTTGTGTTTTCCAGCTATCCTCATTTCTTGGCTCAGGGTTTCATGTGACACCGCCTTTCTTCACTGCATCCTTTGGCCCTCTCACTGCACTGTCTTCTTCCTAGTTTGGTCTCTCTTATCAAGACCCTTTTGATTACATTTAGTGCCAACTAAGGATAATCACCCCATCTTAATCTGCAAAGTTCCTTTTGCCATTTAAGTACTGGAACTAGATGACCGTGGAGCAATGCCTTCAAGATTCTGAAGGAAACTTCTTCTATCTTGGTATTTTATATCCAGCCAAACTATTCATTAATGGTAAACATTGGATAAAAACATTTTACAAACATTTAAAATTTTACTGAGTCAACAACCCCCAAATCTCACTAAGTCAACAAAAAGATTATTTTTCCACTCAAAGCCCTGCTTCTGCTCCAGTGTTATTCCAGGATCCAAGCTGAAAGATCAGAACTTGCAACAGCTCTGGGTCTGCTTGGATATCTCATAATATTCTATTGATGAAAGCAACTCACATGGCCAAGCCTGATGTCAGCTGCAGCAGGAATTATGTGCATCCACAGGGAGGCGCTGGAGGTCCCATGGCAAAGGGCAGGACTATATAAGCAGTGGATATCTGGACACATAATACTTCAAAAAATTTACAAAGAAGTTATTCAAGGATATGTTCCTTTAAAATAAAGGAGTGAAGCTAGAAAGAAGAAATGTGGGAGGAAGCAGGACACCAACGGCAGAGAGTGGAAGGGATCCTCGAGGATGCCAAGAGAAAGTTTAGCATATAGCTCTGCGTCAGGTTGGGCACACCCCAACCAGAACTAGGCAGGTCAGAAGACTCCAGACACAGTCTTTAGGGAAATGAGATTGCTGGGTGCAGTGGCACACTCCTGTAATCCCAGCATTTAGGCTGAGGCATGAGAATTGCAAGTTTGAGGCCAGTCTGAACAACATTAGTGAGACCCTGTCTCAAAATAAAAAATCAAAGAGCTGGGGATGTAGCAGCTGTGGTAAAGCACCCCTGGGTTCAATACCCAGTACCAAAAAGAAAAGAAAAAGTGAAATTGAAGAAAATCAGATGTCAATGAATTTATTATGAAGGGAAAAATTAAACAACTGGTAAAGAAGTTGGTGTTGAAGTAGTGACTAATGTATGTAGAAAACCAAGAAAAAATTTTTAAATATTAATTCTAGGGAAAACAAAATATCAGAAAGAAAAATAAACCATAGTTTACTGTAGTTCAGTCCTGAATTGCCTTCATTATAATAACACTGAATATTCATATGACTGAAATGAACTATTTTGAGAACATGGAAGAGTATGGGAAATCTAGGTATTAAGGTCAATTGAAGAAAGAGCTGATCTCCAAATTTGTTGAGGCTTTCCATATATAGTGCCTAAAATGAGGTTTTAACAAAACGATGTTTTTGTTTTTGTTTTGCAGTAGAATGCTTGTTAGCATGTGCAAGACCCTGGGTTCAATCCCTAGCACTGCAAAAAATCAAAAAGTAAAAAACAAAAAACAAAAAACCAAACACTACAAGCATGTTATTTAGAGATATGGAGGGAGATGTCAAAAGAATCAGCTAAAGGGCTGGGGTTGTGGCTCAGCAGTAGAGTGCTCACTAGCACATGCAAAGCCCTGGGCAATACTCAATGCCACATAAAAATAAATAAATAAAATGAAGGGTATTGTGTGCAACTACAACTAAAAAATAAATATTAAAAAATAAAAAAGAGTACAAAGACACTCATTGGATGTTGTTTTAAAAAAAGAAACAGCTAAAAGTGTTAAATGTGGTTTTTGCTTTTCAAAAAAGGGAATGGGGGTGGGGAGATAAGAATTGTCTTTATTTGATTTGTTTATTTTTGTATGGTGCTGCCTCACGCATGCTAGGCAAGCGCTCTACCACTAAGCCACAACCCCAGCCTTAAGAATTATCTTTAAAACTTTGTAGAGCTAGTTGATACTTTGAACAATTGACTCTGATTAAAATATGAAGCTTAAATAACAGTACCCCATCCTCTGCAAACCAAGAACAAGCACATGATTCTCTTAGGACACAGTCAATGCAGTGCCCAGTGCAGGTCCATAGGGGGCTCAAGAGGGCCTTTATTTATTGTGACAAATTGCCACAATTTGCTGCTGTGTTTACAAACTACCTCCTTCACTTTCTTCAATTGACATTGATATTCACACTATTACATTGTTGGTCATTGTCCTTGAATTCCTGAGAAGATAATACAGTCAGGGATCTTAAAATTATTATCAATTTGGAGTGATTATATATAGGATATATTATTTTACTTTATCATTTCTGATATCTCCCAAAAGTCTGTGTAACTTATGTAACCCATTTTTACATGGGTAAGTTTCTAGGAACTATAGATTCTGCTTAATTTGTGTTTTGGTTGATTGGTTAGCACCATAGGAACACAGGCAGTTGGTAACCACACTTGATCACAGAAATGATGAGCAAACACAGATTTGAGACAATTTTATGCAACTGACATTTTTACAAAATGCTCGTTCCTTAGGACATTTGGTAAAACGCCCATTTGGTATCCCAACCATTTGGTACCCCTTCAATCTCCCTGTGGATTTTCAATCTGTTCATTTTGAAGTAGATAGTACTTTTAATTTTTTTTTTAAAGAGAGAGAGAAGAGAGGAGAGGAGAGAGAGAGATATTAATATTTATTTTTAAATTTTTCGGCGGACACAACATCTTTGTTTGTATGTGGTGCTGAGGATCGAACCCTGGCCACATGCATACCAGGCGAGCGCGCTACCGCTTGAGCCACATCCCCAGCCCTAGATAGTACTTTTATAATAAGTAGTAGCTATAGCTGTGCCCTTTTGAGAATCTAAGTTAAAGTCTGGTATAATCCTTGATCTGTTATGTTTCTGTGGTGATAAGGATTGAACCCAGGGCCTCACACAAGCTAGACATGTGCTCTACTACTAACCTACACCCCTGGCTCTCAATGATCTTTAAATTGTCATCTGGTAAGGAATTTATTGGCACATATGGAATGTTTCCAGAAAGAAGAAAATGCAGGACAGAAACCCAGTGGTGATTAACAATGAAGGAAAAGTTTGACGTGAGCAGAAAGAAAGAGCAGGTTAGTAGCACTGACCTGAAACCTGGGATTTGGAAGGGTGCAGGACATTCTAGAGGAGAAAACAACAAAGATGAGGGTGACTGAAGGCCCCAGAAAATAGTATTTTAAAATTAAATTTTATTTTTATTCTTGCACATGGTTTAAAATATATGAAGTAACCAAGACTTAGAATAAAAAAATAATCCTTTGTCCCTCATTTTTCCCATTCTATTTTTGAGACTTTTGGTATTTACCTACTGTATAACTAAATAATATACTTATAATGCATTTTTTTCATGTTAAGTATATTATTTCATGGTCAGTTTTACACACTATAAATTGATTTTCCCTTATAGTAGATAAGGGCTTAACTCTCTTATACCCACCCCTGCTGCTCCCACTTCATCCTCTCAATATAATAATAATAATGATAATATTTGCTAAATTAATGATGTCTACATAATTGTATAAATTTTTTCCACTAAAAGCTAGTGTACCATCATTAATTTTCTTAAGCAATTTTGTTTTTCCTATAGTTAATCTTTTTTCTTTAGTATTCTATGTACTTTCCTTAGTTTTCTCACCAATATGCCATCATTTCTAACAAATGTCTGTTTATATTATTTTCCAAAAATTTTAACTTTGTCAGTTAATTAAGTCAGTCTTCCCCCTAGAGATCTGCCTCCTGATGCCCTTTATCTTCCTTTTCTGATTTGGACAGGTTTCCCTCAAAGTTTGCTGCACAATTGTCCTTTGCTGTATTATATCCCCAGCTTCCCAAATCTCTTGTTTTGCTAGAGCCTATCTTCTTTCTAGTAGTTTCTAAAGAGAACAGTACATGAGATATAAAAATGTTTTAGTCCTTCCATATGTGGAAATGCCTTTAATTTGTCCTCACACTTCATTATGAAATTCTTTGTTGGAAATACTCTCCCACAGAAGGCTTTGCTTCACTATTATTTAACATCAGTTGTTGCTGATGAGAAGTATGATGTCATTCTGATATCGAGTCTTTTGTGTTAACCTGGTTTTTTATTGTCAGTCTCTCTAAATAATTTTAGGATCTTTTCTTTTTCTTTTTTCTTTAGTATTCTAAAATTTCACAACTTAAATTGGTGTGGATTTTTTAACATAAGTGTATGTATGTGTGTGTGTGTGTGTGTGTGTGTGTGTGTGTGTGTTTTACCATGGCCTCTTGAATGCCGGGCAAGTGCTCTACCACTGAACCATATCCTCAGCCCTTTTTTGACTTTTGAATGCACCCTCTCAATCTAGAGAATCCTGTCCTTTGGTCTGGGAAATATTCTTGGATTATTTCTTTAATAACTCCCTTCTTTTTCTCTTATAGAACTCATTATTAATAAGTCTGATGACTTCAGGATAGAACTTATGATTTTCTCCCCTGCCCCTTTTTTCTCCCTCTGTCCATCTCTTTGATTTGTGTTTTTCTTAATTACTCTGTTTTCTGACCTTTCTATTAAAATTTATTTCAAAAAGTGTTTTCTAATTCTCTAAGTGTTTCTTTCCCCACCCTGTTTTATAGATGCAATGCATATCCTCATGTCTTGTCGTTTCTTTGAAGACTTTTCTACCTTTTGCCTTGTTTTAAATGACTGGGAACACTTTTTCCTCTATTTTGGACTCTGCCTTTCATATTAGTGGCTTTTATCAAGTGTGCAGTGATCCTTTACTATTTAGAAGTGAGGCACTGGAATGTTCTATGTGGAACCCTTGTTGACCTCAGTGGAGGGTGGTCAGACAGGAAGACATCTGTTTTGTTATGGGACCCCCAAGTGTCATTACCTGTGGTTATATTCTCTGAATCTGCTCATTCACTTCAGAAATTCATACTTCTCCTTCCCTGGGGATTACTACCTGGAGAGAGCAGTGTTTTGCGAACCCAAGAGGCTAAGGAAGCCTAGTTCAAAGACTTTATTTGATTGTCCTGTTTTCTGCTGGGTGTATCATCCCTGTTCCTGTCCTACATGTGCCTCGTATTCCTCAGTTCAGTTTCCAGAAAATAAATCTCTGGTCCGCCAAGGAGGACTGGTAGTCCTTGGCTTAGGGCAAGGACAAAGAACAGGGGATATAACATCTTCTTATTAATCCTTCTGTTCTCTTTTATCCAATATTTTAAAAATTCTGGTAAGGGCTGGGGATGTGGCTCAAGCAGTAGCGCGCTCGCCTGGCATGCGTGCGGCCCGGGTTCGATCCTCAGCACCACATACAAACAAAGATGTTGTGTCCGCCGAAAAACTAATAAATAAATAAAGAAAATTCTCTTTAAAAAAAATTCTGGTAAAATATATATAAGATAAATTTTTCCATCTTACCCGTTTTTTAAATGTATAATTCAGTGGCATTAAGTACATGATATTGTGCACCCATCATCACCATCCATTTCCTGAACTCTTTTCATCTTGCAAAATTGAAACTGTATCCATGAGACATTACTCCTCATTCCTTCCTTCCCTGGACCCCTACTTTCTCTCTATATGCATTTGATAACTTTAAGTACCTCATATAAATGAAACCATTTGGTAGTCACCTTTTTTGTGACTGGCTTATTGCATTTAGACTAATGTCTTCAAGGTCCGTCCATATTGTATCATGTTTCAGAATTTTCTTCTTTTTTAAAGTTGAATAAGATTCCATTGTTTTGGTATAGCATATTTTGTTTATCCATTAATCCCTCAATGAACACTTGGGTAGCTTTTACTTTTTAACTAAGGTTAATAATGCTACTTTGGGGCTGGAGTTGTGGCTTGGCGGTGGAGCGCTTACCTCGTATTCATGAGGCCCTGGGTTTGATCCTCAACACCACATAAAAATAAACGAATAAAAACAAAGATATGTGCCCACATACAACTAAAGAAAATATTTAAAAAATAATACTACTTTGAATATGAAATTAATCTTTGAGATCCTGCTTTCAATTCTTTTGGTAAGCATCCAGAAGTGAAATTTCTAGGTCAGATAATAATTCTGTTTAATTTTTTGAGAAAAGGGTCCTACTGTTTTCCACATTGGCTGCACTGTTTTTACCTTCCCACCAACAATGCACAAGGGCTCCAGTTTCTTTACATTCTCACCTACACTTGATATTTTCCACTGTTTTGATAGTAGCCATCCTAGTAAGCATGAGGTGTTATCTCATGGTTCTCATTTGCATTTCCCTAATGACTAGTGATATTGAGCATCTTTTTAAATGGGTTTAATGACCATTTGTATATCTTCTTTGGAAAATGTTTATTCAAATGTCTATCCTTTGCCCATTTTTGAATCAGGTTGTTTGACTTTTTTTGTTTTAATCCTCCTGTTTTTATCCCCATTATCAAGACCAGTGTCTAGAGATTTTAGTTTATGTCCAAACTAATAAGCCTAGCCTGTTACTGTTGCATGGATAACAGCAGAAGATAAGAGACTCCTAGGTCAGAGACAAAGAACTTTATCATTCATGGAAAAGCAGTAGCCAAAGCTTCATGTTCCTGTTAGTTCCCTTGCCACAAGTCCCACAGGAACAAAGGCCCCCAAATAGATACCTGCACACATAGTGAGTTCTGTTACAGAAGATATCCACTCTTTTTCTGAGGAGATGGGTAGGGTGGCATTGCTCCAACCTTCAATGTTGCTTTCTGCAAATACAAGACTAAGAAGTGGCCTGGGTAGGAGTCAGAGAATGCAAATCAGATTCTTGCATTCTTCGAATGAATACCCAGCATTAATAAGCAGGGACCCTCAAGGCCTAAGGCAGATTCCCACTTTCAACATCTCCCTGCCCCTTGCCTTCACAGCTTCCTGATACCTCTAGTTTCTAAAAATTTTCAGGGCTCTAAAGCAGAAGTTGGTAAGCTTTTTCTGCAAAGAGCCAGATAATAAAGATTCTGAGCTTCAGCGTCAACTACTCATCTCTGCTGTTTTAGTTTGAAAGGCGCCATAGGCAGTATATAAACATGTAAGTGTGAACACAGTGTGTTCCAATAAGACTTTATTTATAAAATAGCCTGTGAGTTGAATTTAGCTCAAGAGTTGTAGTTTGCTGATCCCTACAAGTCTAACATGAGAATCTGCTTGCTTTAGCCATAGTAAGTTTTTAGCTTTAATTGTTATGCTAAATTAATCATTCTATCCATCTCCAAAAAATGTGTTGACATCTCTCCTTTTGTCCTAATTACTTTCTGCTAGTAAAATTGATAATGTCCCCACCACCACCTATAATTATTTTCATGGGGTTTTCCTTAGGGAACTAAAATAAATAAATTTTTGATCTGCCAGTATTTAAAACTTCTTACACACACACACACACACACACACACACAGAGAACCATATCCAAGTAAATTTCAGTCATGATATCCTATTACTCCTTAAATACTTAAGTGTATATTTTCTAAGATCAGGCAATATTCATTTAGGAAACAACTCAAAATCAGGACATTTAAATTAATATAATAATATTGTTTAATCTATAGAACTTCTTAAAATTTTCATAATTGTTTCAATAATTTTATTTATTTATTTATTTATCTTGCAGTACTGGGGATTGAACCCAGGCTTCACAAATGCTAGGCAAGTGCTCTCACCCTGAGTTCCTGCCCACTTTTTTTTTTTTTAAATGACAGTATTGGGGATGAATCCAGGGGTCATCTACCACTGAGCCACATCTCCATCCCTTTTTATTTATTTTTATTTTTAGTACCAGGGATTGACCTCAGGGGCACTTAACCACTGAGCCACATCCCCAGCCCTTTTTTGTATTTTATTTAGAGACAAGGTCTCTAAACTCTCACTGAGTTTCTTCGAGCTTCACTTAATTGTTGAGACTAGCTTTGAACTCCAGATCCTCCTGCCTCAGCCTCCCAAGCCACTGAGATTACAGGCATGCACCACTGCGCTTGGCCCCTTCTTATATTTAAGGCAGGGTCTTGCTAAATTGCCCAGGCTAGCCTCAAACTTGAGATCCTTCTGCCTCAGCCTCCTGAGTACCTGGGATTCTAAGGGTATGCCTCTGCACCCAGACCAATAATATTCTTTTTTTTTTTTTAGATATTTATTTTTTAGTTGTAGTTGGACACAATACCTTTATTTGTTTATTTTTATGTGGTGCTGAAGATCAAACCCAGGGCCTCACACGTGCTAGGCAAACGCTCTACCACTTAGCCACAACCCCAGCCCCCAATAATATTCTTTATAGAAACATTTTTTTCTGGTCCAGGATTCAGTGTAGAAGAGTATCACTATTAGTTTTCATGATGCTTCAGTCTCTTTCTTTTTTCTTCTTTTTTGGTTCTAAGGATTAAACCCAGGGCTTCACACATGCTCTGCAAGTGCTCTGCCACTGAGTTACATCTTCAGCACTTTTTATTTTGTTTTGAAACAGGGCCTTCCTAAGTTGCCCAGACTGGTCTTGACCTTGTGATCCTCTTGCTTCAGCCTCAGAAGTAGCTGATATTACAGGTGTTTACCACTGCACCTGGCCTTCAGTCAGGAAGTTTTTCAACTTTCCCTTATCTTTCCTGACACTAACTTTTCTTTTATTGGCAGTGCTGGGGATGGAACCCAGGACCTCACGTGTGCTAAGCACTCTACTTCTGAGTTACATCCCCAACCCGTGACATTGACATATTTGGTAGAATGTTTCTTAATTTCTTCATGACTAGACTCTTAATGTACATTTTTTGCATAAACAAATTATAATTTCCTATTTGGTGAATCAGGGGTGAATCTACAATCTTTGTCCAAACTTGTCCCCCACAAGATATATTTTGGCTCATAGTTTTAGAGGTTTCAGTTTGTGATCAGTTTGTCCCACTGCTTTGGACCTGAGGCGGCACATAATGGTGGGCCTGTATATAGAACAAAACTGCTCACCTTAGGGTCAGAAACTTTGAAGGAGAGGAAGAAGGCACTGAGGCCCACATCCATTTAAGTGCATGCACCAAAGATCTGAAGACCTCACTGGTTTCTACCACTTCCCAACAGCCTCACGCTGGGGAGCAATCCTTTAATGGGCTTTTAGGGTATGGTCAGGATCCAAACTATAGCACCTGGAAACTCTCTAGAAGTTTATACGGAGGAACAGTCTTTGTTCGGATTGTTTAAAAATGTAACTTATTCTAGAGCTCATGCTATACCTACTCTTAGTCCATAAACCTTTCAATGGCTTTTCACCAAAAATGGGGAAGGCTATCTGGCTTGGTGGCACATGCCTGTTATTCCAGCAGCTCAGGAGGCTGAGACAGGAGGATCATGAGTTCAAAGCCAGCCTCAGCAAAAGCAAGGTGCTAAGCAACTCAGTGAGACCCTGTCTCTAAATAAAATATTATTTATCAATGGCCAATATGTAAGTTGAACTTGGAGATATCTTGAACTATTTTAAATTTTATAGCCTATGCCAAATGGATGGTTAACCAAGGAGGGGGATATGAGGATACTGAAGTGAGAAGTGAGGTTGCCATGTGATGACAGTTTTGTTTTTAAATAAAATAACACCTTTCTTGAAATGTAATTTACATACCTTAAAATTCAGTCTCTTAGCTGGGCACAGTGGCACACATCTGTAATCCCAGCAGCATAGGAGGCTGAGGCAGGAGGATTACAAGTTCAAAGCCAGCCTCAGCAAAAGCAAGACACTAAGCAACTCAATGAGACCCTGTTTCTAAATAAAACACAAAAAATAGGGCTGGGGATGTGGATCAGTGGTCAAGTGTCCCTGAGTTCAATGCCCAGTGCCCCCCCCACCAGAAAAAAAAATCACTCTCTTTATCTATTTATGCAGTGCTAGAGATCTTTGTAGGCTAAGTTTTCCACCAATGAGCTACATTCCCAGCCCCAAATTCACCTTCTTAGTTTGTACAATTCTGTGTTTTAGTATATTCACAGTTGTGGTGGTGCATCCATTGCCTGCATCTACTTTTAGAATATTTTCATCATCACTTCAGTTTTAGGAGTAACAAATTTGAGTTCTTCGGTGAAATGGCCAGAGGCAGAGCTGTCCAAATTGAACAATTTGGAGGGCTGGAAGGAAATTCTCCCAGACTGCAAGATTTGAAGGAATACAGAGATGCCAGAGACTGCAGGTGCAAGAGAAGGCGTATGTGGGAGGGTGTGGAACTAAAGCACAGGAGATTCCCTGTTTGGATGGAGGAGGGTATCCTGCCCTGAGGCACCATATGAGCAAAGATTGTGGGTAGGAATGAGTTGAATGTATTTGATGGCCCCAAACTGCCTATATTAATTTAAAATGGAGAGTTCTTGGGCTAGGATGAGCAGGAAGGTTGGGGACCAAGGGTGGGTGGCTGGTGGTGGTGGTAAGCTTTATTCTGAAGTTATTTGTGCTGAAGATCAAAGCTTAAAATTGATCACAGGCCCTGTACAAGGCATCCTAGGGGACTGGTTTGTCTGATGAGATCTTGAGAATCTCTGGTTGAAACAACTGTACTTCTGAGTACGTGAGGGTGTTGGCAGGGTGTTCAGGAGATAAGGAGAGATATTGAGAGAGGTGAATGGGCAAGTTTTCTAACAGTGTCCATCTGGAGATTAAACCAAAGCCAAAGGAGTCCCATGTCTGGGCCCCGACCTCCTTCTGTCTGGAAGCTGATTCACTCCCAGTTGCTCTCCCAGCGCGCAGTGTCATTAGTCCTCACCATCAAGCCCTCAGAGTGGGTCAGACTAGTGCTTCTCAGACTGTGTTGAAAGTCAGACTTGATTTTATATTCATCAAAGACCAGTACGTTTGTAAAATACAAATAACAATGAATTGCTAGAAAGATGAAAGTGCTTACCTAGCATGTAAATAAATAAAATAACGGTCCATCGACAACTTAAATTTTAAATAAATAAATAAGCGTTTGTCTCCAGTTCTATATCGGGTCCCGGACAGCCCCTTTGAGAAGAGAGTTTTTCCCAAGCGCAGATGGATGGTCGGGGAGGTGACACTTCCTGGCGTCGCTCAGGTAACCCGGCGGGGCGGGACCGAACCAGGGTAGGCCTGGCTAGGGAACGCCCCGCTGTGTCAGAGGCCGGGTCTGGGCGGAGACTGTACCCCGGAGGCCAGCCGACAGGCCCAGGAGGAGCTGGGGAGTCGGAGGGACTGCACGCTTGCCGCCTCCGGAGCCCGCAATCCGAGACCGTAAGCTCCCGGGACAGCCAGGGCCCGCGCTCCTAGGACGCACACGCGCTCGCAGGAACCGCAACGGGGGCGGAGGGCGGAGGGCTGGGAATCGCGGTACGCTTGCGCCTTCGCGCCAAGAGTGCTGTAAGATTTGCAGGTCACTTCATACTTCTGGGGCCAGCCACCCCCGACTACCTCCCAGAACCGAAGGGCTTTGCTTGGCGCCCCTCGCACACAGCCATCCGGAGTCTGGCCCGCAAATGCACGCATCCCGGGGGAAGAGGCCTCAGCCGGTTTGGGACTTTGGATTAAGAATTCCAGGGCCGGGACGGAGGGTGGGCATCCCAGGGCTGCTGACAGAGGAATGGACACGGGTCCCCTTGCTTCCAGGGGTGCGTCTCGCTTCCACAGTGTATTGAACTTGTCACTCAAGTCCTAATACTGATCACATTGAAAGATGTCTAATTGTCATCGCTGTCCAGCACCCACTCCTCTCCACTTCCCTCGGGAGGGCAGCACAGCGCGCGGCGCAGCAAGAGGAGACCGGCCAGAGGTTAAGAGTTCTAGTGCCCTAGAAGCCAGGGGCTGTGAGCCATCTGTGGAAAGCGCGGCAGAGACCCGAGTTGGGTCTGCCTCCCTCTCTGGCAGGTTCAGGTTTATTCCAAGCCATCCTGCTTAAACTTCTGGCTCGCCCCGCCTCTTCCCCACTCCCCACCTCCGCTGTTTACACTTGAGGCTCCACAAGGCCTAGATCCGCCCCTGAACACCCCCGCCCCCGCTTGTACTGAAGGATCTGGGGGCCAAGCAGGTGTGGATGTGAGAGAAGGGGTACCCAAGCTTCTGGCACATAACCTCAGGGCAGTGCCTCTGTTGCAATGTATGACCTGTACTATGGGAAATTGTTGAGCACGACATTTGAGGATTTATGTTTTTTTGTTTTGTTTTGTTTTTTCTGTGCTGCTCTGCAGCCTCCTTGGATTTCTGCAAAAGCGAAAATAAACAGTTTCAGGAAACCACACCACCCCAGAGAGTAACATTGTTTTCTGGTATGATGGTTGCTTTTTTTCAGAGAGGAGGAGCCTTTACTGGCCCCACTTGGTCTGATTTAGTTGGAGAGGGGGCAAAAAAAAAAAAAAAAAAAAAAAACCTGTGTGTGTTCAGCAAAATTTTTCTTTCCCAAATTTCAGCTTTGAGGAAGGTCATGTGATGATTTCATGTTTTCTTGGGAATTGTGGACAATGCTTAGAAACTGGAGCACAGCAGGGAATGTGCCCTCATTGAGTCTGTAGTGTTTTTGTTTGTTTTGGTGGGGGCAGTAAATAAAATTGTAAGATATAAATTATACTAGAAGATGAAGTGTGCTATGGAAAAAAAATAAAGCATTAAAGATAAAGGGAATGTTAGGTGAAAAGAGGGCCTTATGTTCCATTATACCTGGGGAGCTAGGGATCTGGGGTGGCTGCAGAAAGCCAAGAGAAGAGTAAGACCCATGAGGCACGTGTGTGCCTGGCATGGATGATTTTATGTCCAGGTTTGTAGTGTATGGGCCAATCTGGTCTGAATCACCCACGGGATAAACTAGCCCAGCCTGTAAGTGAGGACCCCAAGCTACTACTGCACCCCTCTTTCCAGAAAAAGAAGACCTTCCACAGAAAATAACTGCTCCACAAGGGAGTGAAACCCAATACCATCCACAACATACTACTCCCATGCTCCCTGGGTGATCCCACTGCCTCTCAGCTATGCCTTAAGCAGGCTGGCTGCAGGCTTACAGATGTGGGAATGTCCATGGTGGGCCCTGAGTGAGGGCTCTGTGGGCAGAGGGACCTTTAGAGAAAGGGCATCCTGACAATGGGAGGAAGTGGAGTGCCTCTCCCCAGCCTCCAGTGGTGCGAGGTTCCTGCCTAACATGCACATTCACGCAAGTGGGACCCACAGGGAGCTCCTGTGTCACCATGTGAGTGTTTCTTCACCCATCCATTGAAGAGCAAACATGCCCAGGCATGGTCACTGCTCACCTCTCACCTTGATTCTTTTTTTTCCTGGTATCTTGGCCCAGGTTCAGATAAGTGAACAATAGAGGCTGTCCTCAGACTATTTCTCAGTTCTCCTGCAGAGAGACTCAAAAGCATGGAGCACAACTGTGTGTTAAAATAAGAGTGGGCAGTATGTGCTGGCCACCGCTGCTGAGGACAGAGCACAGAGCACAGCCACTCGGGACTGGAGTGAGCACTGCTGTGGAGGGCATGCGATTTGAGGGGCCTCTAGAATCTTGCGCTCAAAGCCCAGCTCTGCTACGGTCACAGATCCTACCAATCTGTTCATTCCTTTGAGAAGTAACAGAGTGATGGTGATGTTGAAAGAGGAAGGGCCTAGGAAGAAGACTCAGCTCAAGTTTCAGCTCAACAACTAAAATGGGTCCTCTCCCTGGACCTCCTTGTTAAAATGAGGGAATCAGCCCTGGCAATTGGCAAGTTTCCTTGCAGCTGTATTATGGGATGATTCTGTGGTTAAGAAGCCCAAAAGGATAGGAAATGTGTAGGCGGGGAGTGGTCAGTTTGGTTAGGGGCTTTGTGGTCCAACAACCTATGCAGGTTCCACTAAGGACAGCTGCAAATACAGACCTTGGCTCTGAGTTGGGGTGAGGGACAACAAGCCTGAGACAGAGGTCAAGGGCTCTGGGTAGAGACAGACAGGAGGGTCACTGCCTAGCCCAGCTGGCTATCCGAGGTCACTGGTGGGTGGTTCTGCAATCAAGCCTAAGGGCTTTAGCAGAGACTCCTGTGGGCTGTGTGGTAGAGGGGAGGCAGCAACAGGAAGTAGTTCCCCAGCAGTTCCCCCTAAAGGGAACCAAAGCTTTGCCTAGAATTCAGCCATACCCTCTCCTGAGGGGGTGTTGGTGGATACCCCAGGAAAAGCTGTATAGTCCTATCCTTGGTTATATAACTAAAAACCGGATTGTGAAATCAGGCTCAAACAGAACTGCTTCTTCTGCCATCATGGTTTATTTACTTTCTTGGGGGAGGGTCATCCTTTCTCCCTACAAAGAGCAGTGTTCACTCTCTATCATAGTCTGGCCCTAACCATTCCTTCAGCCAGATCTGGAGGCCCACTGACCCCCTGCCTGTGTCTCTCCTTTTGTTGAATGGCAGGGTAGCCCTGTTTAGTGCATAATCCAGCTATTGCAAAGCCACAAACGTTAGGTTGTCCCATGACTAATTGAGGGGGCTCACATTAAGGAAAAAAACATTAATATTCCTCTATGAGGGGTTAAAAGACTTTCTAGAAAATGCTCTAGCTAACCTACAAACTGGGACCGTGAATCTTATTCAGGTCAGAAGCAGGCATTTTTTGCTGCATTTAGCAGTTGGGAAGGTTGATGAACAGACAGAATATGAATGTCTTTTTGGAACTTACTAGCTGGGATAACTTGAACAAACAACCTAAACTCTCTGAGCTTCATTTTTAATTTTCTTTAAAATAGAAAAAGCTATCTCTTACTTCTGGGCAATTGTATTACACGAAACAATGAGGTAAGGGACATCCTACCCCGGTGTCACAGTCCAGAGCTTCTCTGGTCTTCCTCACAGAGGTGGTGGCTATCCAGACACATATTGAAGCCCTGGAAGGGTCGAGTGTCCCTGCAATGTGCTTGGATATCTGGCTTCGCTGGGCCTTGGGCTCCGCCCCATGACCTGTGAAGGCTGTGAGAATCCATGGCCAGGAGCAGAAGGTTCTAGTGCCTTCATAGAGCATCAGAGAGCCATGTAGTACACTTCAGAGAGGCTGGGAGTGGACAGCCTCCAGCCCTCCACCCAGCTGAGGAGGTTAGTCCTCTGCAGCTCAGGCTGAGCTTGGCTTTCCCTGTGGAGGAGCGGCCTGGGCTGCACCGGGGCTGATTTTGCAGTCACACGTGTTACTACCTGCTTCTATTATGGTTGAAGAGACTTAGAGCTTTTGGAAAGTATGAGAAACACTTTGGACCCAGTGCATTTACTTTCCCATTTTTCCAGATAGCATTGAGTTTCCCATTTCCAGAGTTAGCATTGAGGGGAAAGCAGACTTGCCCCCTTCCCTTTATGTGCCCCACAGAACAGGACTTTCCAGACTGTCTCTGGAAGGCTGTTCTCAGGGACACAGTGGAACATCTTCATTTCAGAGTTGCCTCAAGAGTTTTTTATTGCGATGCTGGGGATTGAATGAACCCAGGGCCATGTATGCTTGGCAAATGCTGTACCACTGAGGCACATCACCAGCCTACCCTCAAACTAACCCCCACCAGGATAAAACAACCCAGAGGGCATTCCTGGGGACTCTGACCCTAGTCCTGAGGGCTGCTGGCCATGAAGCACAGCCAGCACTCTCAATACTGTTCCAGACAAGAAAGCCTGCTCAGGTTGCTCCATGAGGCCCAGTTACAAGAGCTATCCCGTTACATGCTATTGAGGAAGTTTTCAGACCAGCAAGCACATTTTGGAGGAAAAACCAGCTGAGGACAGAGAGGTGCAGAGTGTGGCTAATGGTGGGAAGGAAATCAAGTAGGTGTATTAGATGGCCCACTCCTATTATCCACTGAAATAGGAGTCTCTGCTCAGAGAGTGCCAAGGGTTGAAAGTCCACAGAAAGGAATGCTTTTCCCTGATGGGTCATGAACTTGCTCCACTTGGTTCCCCACCCCACCCCCTGGTAATTTAAAACCGGTGGAAAACAGAGTAGCTCCTATTTTAATTGGCTGTATGAGATGGGACAGGGCTTCAAATGAAACTCCAGAGCATTCACACATGAACCTTACAAGTTGGAGTCTCCTACCCTTCTTGCATTATAGGACTTAAAACCTGCATGGAGGTATCAAGGGGAAGAAAATAAAAATGGAGTTTAGGTGTAGCTCAGAGGTAATGTGCCTAGCATGCATGAGGTCCTGGGTTCTAGCCAAAAAAATAAAAATTTTTTTAAATGGAGTAGTTTGAAGAGCTGGGGTAGTAGCTTAGTGGTAGAGCGCTTGTCTAGTACATGTGAGGCACTGGATTTGATCCTCAGCACCACATAAAAATAAATAAATAAAATACAGGTACTGTGTCCATCTAGAACTAAAAATTTGTGTACAAAAATTGAGTAGTTTTGGTTTAGGCCCTTAAAAACAGAGTTGGGAGGCCATTATTAATCAGATCTCAGACACATCTGCAACTAAGCCTTTGAACTGAGCCACAGATATGACCATGTCTGAGTGCCAACTGATCTTTGAAACATTGTTAAACTTTGCTGACCTTCTATACAACAGACACACCCCACCCAAGCACCCACAGATCCAGCCCACACCACTTTATACATAACAGTTTAACTTCTGACAGCACCAATCCTAATTCCTGACTATCAAATCCTCTAATTTCCAGGCTCCTGTGGTTTAAAGCTATAAATACAGCCACTATTTTATAAAACCCCAAAGCATATTTTCAAGACCTCTTGAATCTATTTTCCTGGATCACAATCCTAATTAGCCCCCAATAAGTGTAATCTGTTTCCCCGCCAGGTTGACTTTATCTTAGGTTGTATAAATGAGTTTGAGTGGCCTTTAAACACTGTGAAAGTATCTGTCCCCTCTGTAGATGCTGCAGGGCCAGCCAGCCCACCCACGTGGTCCTCCCCTTCCTCCAGCCAGACCCTTCACTCCAGGTGATGGAGACTGAGGCCTGGAGAAGCAGAGTCACTGTCTTGGGGTACCATGGCTGGCAAGTGGCAGGGCTGGGATTCAGAGCAGGCTGTGAAGACCTGGTCACCAGCCATGCTGGCTCCTGATGCCCCACCCATCTTCATCACTTTGCAGTACCAAATTGCGTGCCTTCTATCTGTCCCTCCTGACATGTAGAAATCAGGGGCACGGGGAGACCCTCCAGAGGAGATAGCAATGTTCCCTTCCCTGAGTCCTCCCTCCCCCAGGAGGTTGTCCCCCACAATGTTTTTACTCTCATTTGGTTTTGCCTACAAACTTATTTGCACTTTCTCTCCTTTGCTGGCTCCAAGCTGTTCTCCAGGCTTGGCTCCCAGTCCTGCATGGAGATAAACAAAGCCTTTGGCTAGTGCAGAACAATTTCCATGGCCCAGCCACCAAGGTTCAGGGGCAGTGGCTGAGAGGGGAGAGGCTGTTCCCTGGCTGGGTTCTACAGAGTTCCAGGGAAGTCCCCACAGGGTTTGCCTCACCCCTCCTGGGCCAGCTTGTAGCTGGAGCCAGCAGGGCTGTTCTATCAGGAAGTCCCCAGGAGCCCGAGGCTCGGGCAGCTGCTAACAGGGAGTCAGCTGTGGAAACAGTCCTGTTCTGGGTTGCCTTGGCAGGCCAGCCTGGAATGGAGGAAAAGCCATCTGTTTCCCTGTTTTCACTGGGTGTTCCTCTCCTTCCCCCAGGGAGAAGAGGACAGGCTGGGGGGGCAGGGAAGGTTGGGAGGAGACAGGCTTGGGGCCTGGGTGAGGAAGCTTTGTAGACCCTCCGAGCCCCACCTTTCTGGCATGGCATCTGAGGGGCATGAGGCGCCATGGATTTTCCTGGACTCCTTCTGCCCCCACAGTTTCCCACCCCAAAGTAGCAGACATCTCCCAGGAGGAGCACAAAATTCTGACACTACTGTGAGTCTGAGTCACCATCAGAAAATGTCACACCGCTCTACAGAGAGAGGAATCCTCACATGTAGGTAGAGCCAGAGCCTGGCCCTGCTCAGCGGTGGCAGGGCTGTGTGCACCCTCTTGGCTTTTGTTCTGGAAAAACAATTGGGCAGTCAGCCCTGTAAGGTGCTTAGCCAAGACCACATATGTGCTGAGTCATGGTCAGCTAGTACTTTATTAAGATTTTAGGAGCATTTTCCGACTCGTTCCTGGGCTTGAGGGAGGGGAATCTCCCTCAGAGGGCAACTGAGTCTGATCCTCATCTTTTTAGATCAAACCCTGAAATTGGCAGTGGGTCTCCAACACTGGCAGTCTAGTCTTCTTGGGGGAAAACTTGCCACATGCTATCCACTCAAGCTTTTCCTGAATCTTATGATCCTTCTGTATAAAAAAGACTGAGAAGCAAGCCATTACTCTTCAAGGAAAATTCAGCCATCTTTTTGTACAGAAGTTCTGATAGTTTTCTACACTGCTATCCAAAGAAATTTTATATACATTCAATAAGTATTTACTGAACATCCAAAAAATGCCAGGCCCTGGGGATCCAGAGGGGAGCCAAAGCAGACATGGTCAGTACCCCAATGGCACTTCAGTGTAGTAGGGGAGGCTATATTAGTTACACAGTCACAAAGACAAGTGTGGCAGTGACAACGGCCAGAAATTACAGGTGCATCATGCTGGAATAGGTCAGGAGAAATTGTCCAGAAGGAGAGATGCTTGGTCTGAAATCCGAAGGATGAGTAGAAATTAAGGAGGTTGAGAGGGAACAACCTTTCAGGAGCCCTGTGGTAGGAGGGAGGGAAAAAACTGAAGGACCTGGGCTGGGGCTGTAGCTCTGTGGCAGAGCTTGCCTAGCATGTGTGAGGCACTGGGTCCCATCCTTAGCACCACATAAAAAATAAAATAAAATAAAGGCACACTGTCCATCTACAACTATAAAAAATAAAAAACCCCAAAACTGAAGGTGCAGTGGTGTAGAGGGGTGTGGCTGGGCCCAGGCCTTGAAGGTTATTTACCAGTATTGCTTCATCTCAAGGGCATTGGGGAGCTCTTCAAGGATTTTAACTTGGGTCTGACAAGGTCAAGTCCAAAATGACTCTGGCTTGCAGAGTGGAGTGTTCAAGGGACAAAGCAAGGGTGAGGGGACCAGGAAGGGGACTTTACAGTAGTTCAGGGGAGAGGCCACAGGCACCTGGATTGGGGTGTGGTGGCAGAGATGAATTCGAGATGTATTTTGGAAATAGAGCTGTAGGAACTTGCTGGTGATATGTGATATATGGGGGTGGCATGAAGGAGAAGGGTTTCAAGGACCTCTCCTGGGTCTTGGGTTTGGCACTTGGAAACAGTCCCAGTTGCTGTGAGAGAGAACCCTGAAATGAAGCACAGTTTAGGGGTCAAACACACAATGCAATTTCAAATGCACTGAAGGTTTGGAGACTCTGAGAAAGTCAAGTTAGTAGGTGGGTGTACAGGTGTAAAATTCAAAGGAGGTCCAGGATAGAAACACAAACACTGTCATCTGCAGAGGTGAAAGCAGATTATGGCCTCCACGTGGATACTAGTTCTCTGGCGGCCACTGTTTCCCAACCGCCCAGATGGCTTAGTTTACTCAGTTACACATTTTTTTCTGGACTTTTGGTCATCAGGTGGCATGGATTTCTGAATTAACCTTTGTCCCACAGGCTTCTTGGGCGGAAGAAAGTCATGCAGCAGCCGTCCCAGCCTTGGTTGCTGGAGCATGTTCTGTGAGGCTCTGGTATTGTGAAGCGTCTGAATCACTGAGGAAATGGACTCACAGGAAAAACCCTGTCACCCTTATGATTTTTCATGTTTTAAAAATGTAGAATTATTTGTGCTTGAGTAGATTGTTTTTCCACTGGGCAGCTCAGGAGGCTGCGGCAGAGGATCACAAGTTCAAAGCCAGCCTCATCAACTTCATGAGGCCCTAAGCAACTTAGCGAGACCCTGTCTCTAAATAAAATATAAAAAGGGCTGGGGATGTGGCTCAGTGGTTAAGTGCCCCTGGGTTCAATTTCCTAGTACAAACAACAACAACAACAATAACAACAAAAAACTAGTTTTCCCAAGGTACAAAAGTTAACTTAACACATTTCCTCCTCTGCAGTGCTAGGGAGACAATCCAGGGGCTGACATGCTAGGCAAATGCTCTACCATTGAGCTGCACCCCCACCCCTATTCAGTGCAATTTTGCTCTTACCCTCTCCCTTGTTGCCTGGTTTCCTCTTTGCAGGGGCCACTGTTACCAGTGTCTCAGGTGAACTTCCAGAGATAATCTTCACTGTGGATGTTTGTATTCTTTGCTCCACACAAATGACACCTGTTAACTCTATACATTTTTCTGCACTTGCTTTTTTTTTTCACTTCTCTACCATGGTACTCAATGCCTGTGACTTGTCAGGTACCTTTTTATAGAAAGATACAGTGAAGACTTAAGGTTGAAAAGGACATCACCCCTGCCACACAGTTTCATTGCACAGAGAAACCTTCCCCAAGTAACATAGCATAAAGACTAGAGGTAGCCTAGGGAAGGGTACAGAGTGTGGGTTGTGGCATCTGGCTGGCTAGATTTGAAAGCCTCCCTCACTTATTGGCTATTTGACCTTGAACAAGTTTTCTCATCTGTAAAATGGGAATGTTTTAAAGATGAAATCAGTTAAACAATACAAAATGCTCAGAGTGGTACCAGAGGAAGCTCTATCACCCTCAGACTCTGCCCACCAAAGCAAAAGGCCTCTGGGTCACAACCCAGAGGAGGATATAAATACATTGAGCTCAAAGGGTGAGATTTTGCTGGCTACTGAAGAAGTAAGAACAGGACTTTGAGAGGTGGGAAATGAAGGGGATCCTAGGCTTCAGTGGTCTGTTTTGAGGGGACAGAAGGTTGCCCAATGAGGCTTCAGGCTTCAGAGCAGGGCTGCTCCATGTTTCTGGCTGAGAGTTTAAATTACAGCATGCAAGCTGTGAGGGAGGGTTAGGGGATTTATTTGGAGGTTCCTCCTTAGAAAAGAGAGTTGGCAAAATTTGAGGGTTGAGTTGCTAAGCCTTTCACAGTCCTGGCCAGGGGATGAGCAGCAGGTAGCTCTGAAGCTATAGCATTTATTTCACATTTCTGGTGGTATCATAGTGTCTGTGGACCCAGAACCATTGGATCCATCTCCCCAGAGGCTCTGGGATTCTCTATTCTCTGTTACCTGGAGATGGTTTTTCTCTTGCTCCTACAAAGAAGCCATGTCTTCCCACCTCAGGCACAAATATTCATTCAACAACGGTCAGTGGGATCCTTGCATCTGCCTGAAGTGAGCTCGGTGCAGGACAGGTAACCTGGTCTTCTTAAAGCTCTTACTCTAATCTAGAGCAGGAGTCTCAAAGCGTGGTCCCTAGACCATAGCTCCAGTGGCCACTAAGAACTTGTTAAAGCCAGAGCTTCTCCAGCTCCATCCTAAGCCTCCTAAATCAGAAACTTTGGGTTTAATAAGTTCCCTAGGTGATTCTGGTGCACCCCAAACTTGAACCATCCATCAAGAACACTGGTACTCAGCTGAGAACAACCTCCACCCCCCAACCCCAATTCCAGGGTCAGTTGGCAATGTCTAGGGAGAGGAAACTACTGGTATCTTAGTGAATAGAGGTCAGAATGCTTGCTAACCACTGTACAAGGCATAGGACACCCATAGGCAAAGAATTACCTAGTCCCAAAGGCCTAAACTGCAGAGGTTGAAAATCCCTGCTCTGGAGCAGTTACACGAGAATGCAAGAATTATGGTGTGATTCTTTTCTCCCTTTATTCCAAATGTGCCACTGCCTGGCCACATGACCTAGAATGACTCCCTCCCACCCACCTCAGTTTCTGAACTATGAAGTGAGAGGATTAAACTGGATGCTTATGGCATGACCTTAGCTCCTGGTCAGCTCGCTGGAGCTGAGTTGATACAGTCCCTCTCTTCCTTTTAGGTGCTGGGTGGCCATCAGAGAAACCGTGAGAGAGAAGGGAGGGCTCTGTCATCTGCCTAGCGCCAACCCCTCCCCAACCCAGGCCCCCGGCTAACCAGAATGGTTCCCTGTGAACAGTCCCTCTCTTCATATTGGGCGATGTTTGCTTCCACCGACCCCACCCCAAACTGCGCTCTGAGTGTGGTCTACTCTGGACACCTGGCCTTCCTAGTCGCTCTGGCCCTGGCCTGTGGACATCTGGGGAGCTCAGTCTGGCAGGGGGGCGTGTGGGCGGAGCTAGGCAGATTAGAGTAAGCGCTTGACTCTGATTGGTCGGGCTCCAGAGCTCCACCCCTTCTCTTGGCTCATTGAGGGGGAAAAGGTGTTGAGGCCTGGGAGACAGGTTGGAGCAGATGGACGCAGCTCCGGTGCAGTCGTGGCTCATCTGTGCTCTGGGAACGGGGTTCCCAGAGAGCTTATATAAGGCTCCAGATCCTGCACAGAGTTAAATAAACCGAGGGTGGGAGGAAAGGGGGGAGGGGGGACGAACAACACGTTCAATGACCGAGAAAGCATTCTTTGGCCACAAATCTAATCCTCACAGTTGACTTGGGACAAAGCCTTTGCCTATTCTGATTCTTGCCTTAAATGAGTGAAAATGAAAGTCGAGTTTCATGAGTCGGGGCTCCTTGGCGAATTTTCTTGTACCATGGTTTATCTCATCCTTTGAAATCCCACCAGCAGACAATGCCTGATTTTACTGTGGGCTAATCCGGAACACCTTTCTTTGTGCTCATTCAATACCTGCTATTAAATAAAGGGGCTGTTCCTGGATGGTTAATTAACACACTGCAGTTATGCCTGTTTTATAATCCAAGATCTGTGACTCTAAGGCACAGTCCCAGAGCAAAGTACTAATATTCTTGTTATCTTAATTAGAATGCAAGAGATAGAGCTTTTAATTTTTTTTAATCTATTACTTTGCACTCGACCTGAGCTATACAACAATCTCCCCTTATCTGAGGGGAATGCAGTCCTAGCTCCCTACTCCATGAATGCCTCAAACCAGGGACAGTATTGAACCCTGGTAATACTGTTTTTTTTCCTATGTACATATGATAAAGTTTATAGACAGTGAAAGATTAATAGCAATAACTAATAATATAATTTAGCATTTGTAACACAGCAACATAATAAAGTTTCCAGCATCTCTACTCCTGCTTTAGTGCCATTATGAAATGAAATAAGGATTTTTTTTTTTGGTGTGTGTGTGTGTGAGTGTGTGTGTGTGTGTGTGTGTGTGTGTGTGTGTATTACTGAGGATCTGAGGATTGAACTCAAGGGTGCACTACCAGTGAGCTACATTCCCATCCCTCCTTTGGCTCTTCTTCTTTTTTAATTTTTTTATTTATTTATTTTAGTTATACATGACAAAACAGTGCAGTCTATTTTGACATATTTCTACAAACATGGAGTATATCTTATTCTAATTAGGCTACCAGTCTTGTGGATGTGCATGATGTTGAGATTCTCTGTGGTATACTCATATATCTACATAGGAAATTTATGTCACATTCATTCCACTGTCTTTCCTATTCCTGTCCCCCCTCACTTCCCTTTATTCTCCTTTGTGTAATCCACTGAACTTCTATTCTCTCCCCTTCCCCTTTGATTCTTATTTAATTTTGAGACAGGGTCTCACTAAGTTTAGGAGGCTGGTGTTGAACTTGTAATCCTCCTGCCTCAGCCTCTTGAGTTGCTGGGATTGCTGGCCTGTACCCCTATACTTGGTGAAATAACAGTTTCTTGAACACAAGCCCTGCAATACTGTCACAGTCAATTTGTATGGTTTTTCTGTTTTGTTTGGTTTTTGGTACTGGGGATTGAACTCAGGGGCACTCAACCACTGAGCTACATCCCTATCCCTATTTTGTATTTTACTTAGGAACAGGGTCTTACTGAGTTGCTTAGCACCATGCTGTTGCTGAGGCTGGTTTTGAACTCAAGATCCTCCTGCCTCCCAAGTCGCTGGGATTACAGGCATGCACAACTATGCCCACCCATTACAATTTGATAACTAAGAAGTCTAAATAACTGAAGGGTGGGTGGCACATTCAGTGTGAATACAGGCCTTGGCATGATGGAGCAAGACAATGTGAGATTTCATCATGCTACTCAGGATGGCACACGATTTAAAACTTATGAACCACTTCATACTCATTTAATATTTTCAGACTTCAGGTGACTGTGGGTAACCAAAACATATATAAGGGGGAACAACTGTAATGTCCTGGGCAATGCAGGATGCCCCATTACATTGTCCTTTCTTTGTCCTGGATTCCCCCCATTTAGGTGGGACTCAATCAGTGATCATTCAACACTATGTCTCTGGGGTCAACATGGTTCAGTTTGCTGTTTGAAGTCCAGGTGAGATAACCACACTGTGCACACATGAGCTTAGCTGAGTCATCAGGACTGTGCAATTTTAAAAAGGAGTGGTGGGTGTTAACCTGCCCTACCTCTCCCATAGTCTCTAGACTGTCACTGTGTGCAGAGCTCCACAGCTCTGCTTCCCAAGGAGGTGATCAAAGGGTGAGAACAGAGCCCAAGCGGACAGGTGAAAGCACTGGGATAACTGCCCAGAAAAGGGAAAGTCGGGCAGTCATATCCCAGAAGGAAGATACCCTGGGCCTCCTGCTGCTGAAGTCAGGTAAGGAGGGCAGATGGTCAAGTTCACTTGGGAGGTTGATCCTTTATTGTTTTTTTATGGCTTGCAGTTCCCTTATAACATCCTGCAAAAAGTGCCTAATTTGCATCCAGTGCCTGTGAAGTTGGTACAAATATTGGTAGAATGTCTCTCTCTATCGTGCTGGGTGCTAGAAGTTGGGACAGTGACCAGGACAGATGTAGTTCCTGCTTTCCAGAACTTTGGTTTATTATGGTGTGATCCGTGTGCCCAGAGAACTATATCCACCTGCTCCTGCTGCTAGGAAAAGCTCTGGTATCTGCTCTCTACCTCCTGCTTGTTCTTCCTATGCACCACAGCCCCTAGACCCCACCCTGCCTTCAATATCATGGAAGCTAGTGCCTTCGATATCATGGAGGCTAGGCTTCCCCATATTCTCAAAAGGGGAGAACTGCCTGGGATGGACAGAGGGTCTCTCTAAAAATGGAAAAAGTTTATGCAAGTTTTCTTTTCTGAATACCTTAAAATCAGAGGCAGCCGAATGTTTTCTCTGATAAGCAGATGCTGATCCATAGTGGGGTGGGGGGATAGGGAAGAAAGAAGGAACTTTGGTTTGTGTAGAGGGGAGTGAAGGGAGGGGTGGGGCGGTGGGGATGGGAAAGACAGTATAATGAGACAGACATTATTACCCTATATACATGTACGATTACACTACTGTAGTGACTCCACACCAGGTACAGCCAGAGGAATAAGTTGTGCTCCGTTTATGTACAATATGTCAAAATGAATTCTACTGTAAATAAATAAATAAATATTCTGTGGCCAAAAAAAAAAAAAAAATCAAGGACTCCTCTCCAGCCATCCCTTGCCTTGTTTTAGTTGTAGGTGTGCTGGTTCTAGCCACTCATCTGATCAGCTGTCATATACAGGGCACTTACAGATAGGGACTGCTGGTGCTTGGGATTGAAAGATGAAGCCATGGCTTGTCTTAGCTAGGGATAGAACATGCACCAACACGTTCTATTACAACCCCACATTACATCTCAGGCTGGGATGGTCAAGATTTCCTAAAAATCTGGCACATCGCAGATTTTTAGGAAAACTTCAGAGTTTCATACTCCAGAGAGGAAGATATGTTGAACATTCAAGTTTGGTTTTCAGGAAGAAGATTGGAGTGACTTCTAAAAAGTGCACTGGTGGCTAAGATATGGGGTTTTGGGTTATCTCTCTTGATAGCTTTCCCAGTATTCTAAATGTGGAGTGATGAGGGCTCTGGCCAAGGAGGAGACTGGGCAAAGAGGGGACTCAATCTGAATGCATTAGTACCTATGTGGTGATGGGTATGAAGGAAGAATCAGATGGCTCCAAGGGACTGATATGAAAGAGCTAAAAGGTAGCAGGGAATAGCCAGTTTTCCAGATTAGTTCCCACTGTGCTAAAGGAAGACAGTAAAGTTGACACCATGGATAGATCTCTAGATCACCATTGCTGGATCTCTGTGGACAGGAATGGCTGCCAGTCGCCAAGTTCTCAGCTGAAAGGGGCAACTCTCGGCAGGAGCAAGTCTCTGCAAACCCCTGGCAGGATCCTGAACATGTAACATGTAGTGACTAAAGGGCACATAAATTGTGGTTTCCTAGCAAAGTCCTCCTCCTGCCTTGAGTTTCCAGGATGGAATCAGGGAGGTGCTGGGGCATCGTGGTAGGTGGGGCATTCCACCTTTCTTCTAATTGGGTCCTGACCACATTATATCCAATAGAACCTCCTCTGCTCTGGCAAAGGACCATGTTCATGTTCATGCAGGTTTCTCTGAACATGAATAGGCCATGAACCTCTTCCCCAGGAAGTTGGAAGGTGAGAAGCCAGACCACAGTGGTGGGCTGGTATCTTCCTGGCATTGGTTGGCAGAGAATAAGTTCTTCTTTATTTCTCTTTGAGAAAAAATGCGCAAGATTCAGATCAATGGGGATTAAGACACACTTGAATTTATTTGAAACATAATAGGTAAATCTATAGTGACAGAAAGAAGAATAGTAATTGCTTAGGGCCCTGGGGTGGGGATGGCTGAGGCAATAGAGGAGTGATAGCTACAGGGTATAAGGTTTCTCATTGAAGTGACATAAATGCCCTAAAATTGGCTGTGGTAATGGTTGCATAATGGGGGAGCCACAGCCAGAGTCTCATTGGGGGGTTCTTCTTCTTGCCGAGAAGGTTGTAAGCCACTGAAAACCAAAGTCTAAAATATAATTAGTGAAGAACAAAAGACCAAGAGTCAGAAATATATTTACAAAAGCGGAGCCCCTGATGCATCCAGTCCACACAAGAGCTGGAACTAGACAAAGGAAAGATGGCTCCGGTGGTTTATTTAAGGGAGTACATCAAAGGCAGGGATAAGGTTTCCAGGGCAGGAATGGCTGCCAGTCGCCAAGTTCTCAGCTGGCTTCATGATGTCTTGCAGTCCAGCAGGTTGACTGACATCTGGGCAGGTCACACCCATCTCAGGTGCTATTTGAAACATGGCAGAGTGAGATAGAAATTCACAACTGTCCCTGGGCAATTGACCAGAGAAAATGTCCATGGGTCATTCCCAGACATCAGATGTTTCTGTTCACTAGGCTTCGATTCGTGGTGACCCACAAGCAACCCATGGATGGCTCATGACATTTGCACATATCTGTGAACACATCTCAAAACTGCTGCATTGCCCACTTTAAGTGGGAAAACTGTATAATACATACATTATATTTCATAAAGCCATTAAACATACACACACAGCCAAGATGTGTGACCATAGTAGCATTTCTAACATGACCCTCTCACCTAAACTTAATCTTCCAGCACTTCAGACTTCCCCTTTAACCTTTGTATACCATGAGAACAGGCCCCTCTCCCAGAGAGACAGACCAAGGGCTGAGCCACACTTAGCCTCGTGCCCCATCCTTTCTCCCAGGCCCACTGTGCCAGAAAGTTCCTTGTCCCGAGGGGGAGTCAGGAGGTAGGAACAGAGCCTTCTCAGAAGGCCTCTTAGAGGCCTTGAGGCATTAGAAGTGCAGCCTTCAGGGCCGTGCATAAGCCAAGTTCATGTTTTCCCAATGTGGTCAATGATTTTCATTGCTTGGTAGAATTATAGGTGATTTTTTTTCTTTCTCTACTGTTTTCCAATTTTTCTATAATATATACACATATATATCATGTACATATATGTGTACATTTTTATATTTTAGAATTGTCAACCTAAATTGAAAAACAGGGGCTAGAGGGGCTGGGATTGTGGCTCAATGGTAGAGTGCTTACCTCACATGTGTGAGGCACTGGGTTCAGTTCTCAGCACCGCATATAAATAAATGAATAAAATAAAGGTCCGTCAACACTAAAAAATATTTTTAAAAAATCAGGGGCTAGAGGTGCAACTCCATGGTAGAGCATGTGTTTAGCATGCATGAAACCCTGGGTTCAATTCCCAGCACAAACAAACCAACAAACAAAAAACCACGGGTGTATTCAAAGAAGTTGAGGCAAGGGTAAATTTTAAAGACAAAACCAAGGAGAATCATATCTATTATTTTGAAACAATAATCTTTGGCCACAATGATTAATAACAAGACTGGTGTCTATCCAAGGTTGTACAGAGAGCTGCTGGGCAGATGTCCTTGTAGAAATACTTTTTGTATGCAATTGTGGTGGCCTCTGTACAAGAATGTGGTTTTGGCAGAGTCTTTTGTATACCTACTATCAGGCTATCATGCATAAGAATCCTTTCTTCGTAATCTCTTAGTTTTATTTATTTATTTATTTTTGGCATGGTTGACACAAGTAATTTTGATTCTGGAAACTTTCACATTTCTTTCACAAGAATATACATAAAACCAGGGATTGGGTGGAAAGAGAGCTGGGGGCGGTGGGGGCCCTGGGGGCCGTGGGAGGGGTGGGAGAAGCCTGCTGAGAATTGCAGTCTCCCAGTCTCTTGCTGATGGCTGCTCCTTCCTCTTGCAGGAGTCATGTGGCTGGAAATTCTCCTTGCCTCAGTGCTGGGCTTCGTCATCTACTGGTTCATCTCCCGGGACAGGGAGGAAATTTTGCCATTTGAAGATGGGTGGTGGGGGCCAGGGGTGAAGACCATAACCAGGGAGGATGAGAGCATCCGCCCTTTCAAGGTGGAAACTTCAGACGAGGAGATCAATGTAAGTAAGGCACCTTTTCCTAGTCAGGCTGGGCAAAGGGGAGGGTAGGGGCACTGCTGTGGTTTCTCTGTGATGAGTTGGGCTTAGACAAGGGTTGGGGGAGTAGTCCTCCTTGGAAGTTTTTTCTTTCTAGCTTCTGTCACAGGGCAGGTGCAGGTTGCTCACAAAAGGCATGCCCAGCTCCCCCCTCTGCCCCTTCCCTCCTGCTCCTTTCCCCTCCCCGAGGCCCCACAGTGCCAGGCAGGAAGCTGCCAGCTGGACCAGTTATATGCATCAAAGGTCACAGAAAGCAGATGTTTTCCCTTCTTCTGGGTCCCAGGTGGAGACATGAAACGCTGTAGCACTCAGAAGGCAGTGCCAGTGTTGGTTAGTATGTGTGTCAGCCATCCACCGTCACCTTCAGTCCCTGCTCACAGTTGTAGAAATGAAGCTCAGACAGGTAAAGCAATTTGTCCCAGGTGATCAAGCCAACAAGCAGAAGGATTTGAACTTGGGTCTAACTCCAAAATCACTGCCCCGTCCCACGAGAGCTAGAATCAGGAAGGAAGTGATCAGTGGAGTGGAATCACCTGAGGGTGCAGTGAGCTGTGAGCAGGGCCAGGAGGATGGGCCTGCCCATCCCCTGCTCATTCTTTCCTTCATTCTGTGGCACTTGAGCACCTACTGTGTGCAGGTGCTCTGCTGAGTGCTTGAAAGAAACCAGAGACTCTTTCTTCAAATAGCTTACCCCAGTAGGTGAGAAAAGGAACATTCACAGAGATATATTAACTAAAACATTAGTAAGGATGATTGTGCTGATAAAAGGTCATTGAGAATTTCAAGAAGGAAGGAATTTAAAAATGGAAACTGGACTAAACCCAAGAGAAACCAACTGGGGCTTCCTTGATAGAACTTGCTATGGTCTTGCTAGTGAGGGCAGAAGCTGCGCTCTGAAGATAATAACTCCTTTTGTGGATTCTATATACTAAAGGAGTCTTGAGGTTTTTAAAATCTGTGTGGGGGTAGCCAAAGCACTTGGGAAGAAGCCCTGGGAACAGTGACACTTGAGATGATCCATGAACTATCATGAACGTCCCCCAGCAGGGCTGCTGGCCTTTTAGCCTAATACATGCCTAAAGGACTTGCTTCTATCTCCTTGTCAGTGATTTTTTTATCTCAATTGAGTTACAGCATTCAATGCTGCATGTCAAAACTTGGCAAGCCATAGTCCATGGGTCAAATGTAGTCTGCCACCTATTTTTGCACTGCTCCCATGCCAGGAATTGTTTTTGCATTTTTAAATGGCTGGGAGGAGACAATCAAAAGAATCATATTTAGTGACATGAAAATTATATGGATGGGCTGAGTTTGTGGCTCAGTGGTAGAGCCCTTGCCTAGCATGTGTGAGGCACTGGGTTCAATCCTCAGCACCACATAAAAATAAATTAACAAAATAAAGGTATTGTGTCCACCTACAATTAAAAATATTTTTTTAATTACATGGATTCAAATTTCAATGCCCATAAATACAGTTTTATTAGAATAGAGCCATACCTATTCGTCCGTATATCACCTGTAGCTGTTTTCTCACTACAGAGACAAAATGGAATAGTTGCATCTTGCAAAGTCAAAAACATTCACTTTCTGGGGCTAGGGCTGTAGCTCAGTCAGTAGAGAGTTTGCCTCGTATGCACAAGGTCCTGAGTTCAATCTCCAGCCCCACATAAAAAAAAAAATGCTATCTTTTTTTTTTTACCAATAAAAATGTTGCTAATCCCTGATATATAGAAGTAGAAGTGTTGGTAAATTTAAGATGAATATTATTCATATATTTCAAACATAGAAAATAAGAGCTGGGGATATAGCTCAGTGGTAGAGCACTTGCCTAGCATGTGTGAGACCCTGGGTGCTCTCCCCAGCACTGCCAAAAAAGTAAGAAGGAAAAAGAAAAGAAAGAAAGATGAAAAGGGAATCTGCAGCCTTCAGTGACAGACGCACATGCCTAAAAGTAGGGGGAGCTTTTCTTTGCCACTGCTCTGGTGCAGTGTGGTTGCAGGGTTGGTTTTGTCCTGTAGAAACAAACCTTCTCTTGTGCTCTGTCCTTGGCCCCTGCATTTCACTCCAGGACTTACATCAGCGGATTGATAAATTTCGCTTAACTCCACCTTTGGAGGACAGCCGCTTCCATTATGGTTTCAACTCCAACTACCTGAAGAAAATCCTGTCCTACTGGAGGAATGAATTTGACTGGAGGAAGCAGGTGGAGTTCCTCAACAAGTACCCTCACTTCAAGACTAAGATTGAAGGTATGTTTCCAGAACACCAGCTCGAAGGGATGTATGTCACAGAAGCAGCCATCTTTCATGTTTCAATCAAATAAAGCTGGGGAAACCTTGAATCCAATTATAAGTCACTGTGACCTTACCAGAGTGCAAAAATATCGCCAGTTCTCAATGAACTGTTGATCTTCAGAGAGAAACAGAAAAAACATATAAATAAACATAAAAACCAAAGAAATGCAGAATCCAGCTGAGCATGGTGGTTCACATCTGTAATCTCAGCAGCTCAGGAAGCTGAGGCAAGAGGATCAAAAGTTCAAAGCCAGCCTCAGCAATTTAGCAAGGCCCTAAGCAACTCAGTGTGACCTTGTCTCTAAATAAAATATTTAAAAAGGGCTGGGGATGTGGCTCAGTGGTTAAGTGCCATTGGATTCAATCCTCTGTACAAAGAAAGTAAGAAAGAAATGCAAAGTCCAGTCTGACTATGTAGCAATCTCTGAGAAGAAGGGAGAGGATGACTGGGACCTGGGTATGGCCTCAGTCAGCTCAGCCCCTTCTTAAAGTTTGGTACCCCCCAATATTACAACTGTTCAAAGATGCTCAGATGGTCAGTTCTTTGAAAAATTTTCCTGTCTGTTTGCAACGCTAGACCTCATGTCCCAATTATGTCACAGATTGTCATACAAATTCTCCAGAAAGAAAAGATCACTTCCAAATTTTTCTTGGGAATGTGACCCCTGGATCATGTGGGATGAGTAATAGTTTCCTACTGGCAAAGAATTTTTTAACTGAAGAAAGTCTTAAAATCAAATATAGAAACATTTAAGAAATTAGAGACATTTTGTTAACTTAAAACATTTTTAAACTTTTAGTTGTGGTAAAATATGCATAACATGAAATTTATCATTGTCACCATTTTTTTTCGGGGGGTGGGTACCAGGGATTGAACTCAGGGGCACTCAATCACTAAGCCACATCACCGGCCTCATCTTTGTATTTTATTTAGAGACAGGGTCTCACTGAGTTGCTTAGTGCCTCACTTAGTGCCTCAATCCTCTTGCCTCAGCCTCCTGAGCCGCTGGGATTACAGGCATGTGCCACTGTGCCTGGCTCATTGCCACCATTTTTAAGGGTACAGTTCAGTGGTATTAAGTACATGAGGGTTCATTGTTATGCCAGTATCACCTTCATCTTCAGAAATTTTTTCATCACTCCAAATTGAAACTCAGTACCCATTAAACAGTCACTCCCCACCCCTGTCTCGCCTAGCCCTTGGCAACTCACTTCTTTCTGTCTTTATGAATATGACTTCTCTAAGTACCTCATATAAATGGTTATACAGTATTTGTCCTTCTGTGTCTAGCTTATTTCACTGAGCATGAGATTCCCACGGGCATCTGTGTCACAGCATGTGTCAGAATTCCTTTGCTTTTAGGGCATCTTATATGACACATTTTGTTTATCCATTCATTGACTGATGGACACTTGGGTTGCATCTGTCTTTGGCTGTTATAAACAATGCTGCTGTGAACATAGGTATGTAGATATTCCTCCAAGACCCTGCTTTCAATTCTTTCTGTTTTCACCCAGAAGTACATTTGCTGGATCATATAATACTTCTACATGCATTTTTTGATTTTGTTTTTAGGAACCACCATACTGTTTTCTATAGTGACTGCACCATTTTCCATTCCCCTCCCACAGTGCATGAGAATTCCAAATCTCGTTTCTTTCTGCATCCTCACCAATACTTGATAAATTTTGGTTTATTTTATTTCTTATTTTTGGTGGTACTGAGGATGGAACCCAGAGTCTGGCACATATTAGGCAAGCATTCTACCACTGAGCCATATCTCCAGTCCTCTGGTTTCTTTTTTAATAGTAGCTATCCTAATGGGCATGAAGGGGTTTCAATTTGCATTTCCTTAATGATTGGTGGTTGAGCATCTTTTCATGTACTTATTGGCCATTTGTAGATCTTTGTGGAAATGTCTGTTCAAGTCCTTTGCCCATTTTTGTTTGTTTGAGACAGGGTCCCACTATGTTGCCCAGGCTGGCCTCAAATTCCTGGACTCAAGCAATTCATTTTGTCTCAGCCTCCCAAATACCTGGGACTACAGGTTCTCACCACATGCCTGGCTCCTCTTGCCCATCTTTGAGTCAAAAACATTGTAGTGATGGTTGTTGGTTTTAAGAGTTCTCTTTATATTCTGCATAATAGTCCCTTATCAGATGTGATATTTGCAAATAGTTTCCTCTAATTCTGTGAGTTGCCATAATATTAATTTTGATGTTGAGGAAATTGTGCATATTTGCAATTTTAAATGTTTATAACATTTAAGAGAATTTGGCTTTTGCAAGTAACAGATAAGATTTAATTTATTAGCTGGGTGTGGTGTCACATACCTGTAATGTCAGTGACTTGGGAGGCAGAAACAGGAGGACTGAAAGTTCCAGGACAGCCTCAGCAACTTAGCTAGATCTTGTCTCAAAATAAAAATGAAAAAAAGAGCTGGAGAATATAGCTTAGTAGTAGAGCGCCCCTGGGTTCAATCTCTAATACCCACCCCCACCAAAAAAAAAAAAAAAGAATATTTAAAAAAATATCTGGGGCTGGGGCACAGCAGTAGCACACTTACCTAGCATGTGTGAGGTCTATCAACAACTGAAAAAATTTTTTAAAATATTTAATTTATTAAAATTCTAGGTTTTACATAAACTATTTGAAAGACATATTGTTTCATCAGATCAACTAAAGTTCTTTTTATTTATTTTTTATATTAATTAATTTATTTATTGGTACTGGGGATTAAATCCAGAGGCACTTAACAACTGAACCACACCCCTAGCCTTTTTTATTTTTTGTTTTGAGACAGAGTCTCACTAAGTTGCTGGGGATAGCTTTGAATTTGTCATCCTCCTGCCTCAGTCTCCTGAGGACTGGGATTCCAGGTATGTACCACCACACCCGGCGTAACTAAAGGTTTTGAAAAGAATATTGAAGCTGGGCATGATGGCACATGCCTGTAATCCCAGCTACTCACAAGGATAAGGCAGGAACATCACAAATTTGAGAACAGACTGAGCAACGTAGTGAGAACTTGTCTCAAATTAGATAAAAAATGCTGGGGATGTAGTTCAGTGATAGAGTACCTAACTCCCCCACCAAAAAAAAATTGAAATTATACAATATTTAAAGGAGGAGCATAGAAATATAACAAACTATTAATCAAAGTTCCCTGGAAAGTAACTAACTTCACATTTGCTCATAAATATGTGGCACAAAATTCATAAGCATAACTCAAATGCTTACTGAAAAAATAGTTTTATAAACTTGTAAGTTTAATAAATTGAAGAATAATTTTAAAAATATCAAAGTAATCTCTGAATATTCTCTATACCCTCAAGACCATTGGAAACTCACAATGTAGGTGGTAGAGCGCACCCTGGTGGTGGGAATGCTGCCCCCAGAGCCAGAGAACTCAAGCTAGGGCTGGTGTCTGAGCCTCTGAGCCTCAAAGGCTTTGTTATATGATGGGGAAATGATGGTTCCCACTTCACAGAGTGGGTGTAAAGATGACAGGATGGGATGGGTGGAAACCCTGGCCTAGAGACACCTGCTGTTGTCCTCTGATATGAGGAGACTGGGTCTGAGGAAGAACAGGAAAGGGAAGAGCTAAGTAGAATCCTAGTGGATCTTGGACCTGGAACCCTTCCTGGAGCTAAACCAGCAGCACATAACAAAATTCTAGAATGATTTTTGCCTTCTTTCTGATTTCTATTTTGAGATGGGGTCTCGCTATGTTGCCCACAGTGGGCTCAAACAATTCTGCTGCCTCAACCTCCTGAGTAGCTGGGACTATAGGCATATGCCTAGCTTTGGAATTATTATTATTATTTTAATTTTTTTAGTTGCCAATAGATTTTTCACTTTATTTGTTTATTCATATGTAGTGCTGAGGATCGAACCCAGGGCCTCACACATGCTAGGCAAGTGCTCTACCACTGAGCCACAACCCCAGTCCTGGAATTATTATTATTATTACTATTTTTTGGTCAAATTTGGACTCCTCATTGAGTGCTGCTGTGCCCTTTGGAGGATTCTGGTGTCTTCTGTCATGAGCCTAGCAAGGGGGCCAAGTCCAATCATACACAGGTTGTCATATACAATTTCCAAGGATCATCATTTAAAACTTTGGTGCCAAATCCTGGCCTTCTGCCTCCTGGAGTTTGACCTGGATCCCTCAGTTACCCTCAGCTCTTCAATTTCCCTCTAGCAGATACTGACGGGAAACTTCCAGATCCCACTCTGCTGGGGCTGGGGACACACAGTTACTGAGGACAGGGTCCCTGTCTTTGTGGCTCATGGGCTCCTCAGGGGTAATTACAGCGCATGTTGAGGGACGCTAGGAGAGAGGAGGCTTCAGGACCTTTGAGAGCCCACACTTCCTTCAAGTGTGAGGAAGACTTCCCAGAGAGAGGGCTCCCTCTGCCAAGATGAATAGAAGCTTGCCTTGTAAGTGGGGAAGGTGGTCCAAGGAGAAGGGAAGAGCAAAGACTTACAGGCAGGAGGCGGTAAAGGGCTGTTTCCCTTCTAGGTGTTCTTTTGTTTGTGTGTTTGCTCCCGGAGATTGAACCAAGGGACTCTTTACCACTGAGTTATGCTCCCAGTCCTTTTTACTTTTTATTTTGAGACAGCGTCTTGCTAACTTGCTGAGGTCTAAGTTGCTGAGTCTGGCCTAGAACTCTTGATCCTCTGCCTCAACTCCACTGAGCCCCAGTGGCTGGGATTACAAGCAACACCATCACTGTGGCCTCTGTTTCCTTTCTGGAGGCTGCAGGCTTACCCCCCAGACCATCTCAGGGTTTCCCAGAACACCAGGGATATACAGGACAAAACCTCTCTCAGAGCACAAGGCTCTGAAGAGGGCAATTCCTGGCATTGAGTTCATCATGGACAGTGGCCCACTGTGACTTAACCCCTGTGCAGTTCTGGAACACTTCCTAGGACTGGCAGCCTATTTTTGGCCTGGTCCTTGCAGGATGGAGTCCTTCCCCTGGGACTGGATTTTTCTTACCCCACCACCATAGCACCAGCTGATGGCTTTGGTCCTCAGGCCCAGAAAACCTTCAGCTCATCTCTTTCCCTGGGCTTCCCAGGCTGGGGCTGGTTCAGGAAGGTCCTGTGTCAATCTCTGTTTGCTGCGTTCTTCTCCATGATGCTGGCCCTTTTCAGGGTCCTCTCTGATCCTTGTGCTCCTGGTAGTTCATAGCTTCACCTGTGACCTCTACCCCAGTGTTCTGTCCACATTCCCACTGGCTGTGCTGTTCCTGCCACTTAACTTCTAATTCTGTGATGAACTTTCAGATCCAACCCATGTGTGGGGCCTCCTGTGGCGGGAGAACATTGTCTATTCCCAGACAACCTGAGGGTTTGCTGGGCATCAGTTGCTCCTGGGGAAACTCAACTCCATCATGTCCAGAGAGGAGGAAAGAATTGTCCAAGACAAAAATGAAGGGCCACAATCCAGCTCTGTAGACTTCTAGCCTGTCCCTTTTCCTTTACCCTACCCACTATCCAGTGGGCTGGAACCCTCTGCTACAGTGCCCTCCACCCAAGCCCTCCCCTCCCTCCACCTAGCTCGCACTGCCTTCCTGAGCTCAGCTCAGCTCAGCTCCTGGATTCTGACCCGGCAACCTTATCATAGAGCATCCCATGGGTATCAGAGACCTGCAGGAAACCCAGAGAGAGCATTTCCTTCCACAAAAGGAAAGAGGGGCCCAAGGGGTGAATGATGAGACAGAGTTTTTTTTAAAATGTCTTGGGGCAGGATGGGGTGGCACATTCCTATAATTGCAGCTATTTGGAGGCTGAAGCAGGAGGATCACAAATTTAAGACTGCCTTCACAACTTAGCAAGATTCTGTCAGAAAGTTTTAAAAAGGAGGCAGGGACCGGGGATGCAATTCAGTGGCAGAATACGTCCTCATACATGGGAGGTCCTGGATTTAACCGATAGTACTGCAAAAAAAAAAAATTAAATAAATTTAAAATGTCATGGAACTGGGGGTGTAGCTCAGTAGTAGAGCATTTGCCTAGTGTGCAGGTATAGCTCTGGGTTCCATTCCCAGCACCAAAAAAAAAAAAAAAAAAAAAATCAGCATCATGAAAATGTCTCAGTTTTTACTATGCAAAAAAAAATTTATATTTAGAAGTACAGAAGGGAATACAGAGAAAAGGAAGTCTCTTTTTCCTCCCTGCCCCCAGCCGGAGACAGCCCCTGCTTTCTGCTTTCCTTATGTACACTTCCAGGGAGAACCCATGTGTACGCAAGCATGTGTGTGGGTTTTTTTTTTTTTTTTTTTTTTTTGCCTATTTTTAAGCTCAAATGATAATGTGGTAGAATTTGAATTAAAAATAATCTCACATCATGCAATGTGTCCCCAAAAGGATAAGATTACCTACTAAAATAAACGTTAGGACAGGAATAAATTTAGTGACACAGAAAGATGCCCAGGATATATTGTTAAGTTAAAAAAAATAAGTTTCCAAAATAGGATGAATGTAGGGTTCTATTTTTGTTAAAAGAAAGTTATATTCACTAAGTATTTTTTTAATATTTTATTTTTTATTTGTAGTTGGACACAATACCTTTATTTATTTATTTTTATGTGGTGCAGAGGATGGAACCCAGGGCCTCACACGTGCTAGGTGAGCACTCTACCGCTGAGCCACCACCCCAGCCCCCACTAAGTATCTTTTAAAAGTTCAAACTGTCACAACCAAAAGGGGCCTAAGGAGATTTGACAGTTAAATGTAATGTGGGATCCTAGGTGGGATCCTGGGATAGAAAGAGGACACTAGGTTAAAACTAAGGAAACCTGAATAATATTCCATTGACTATATATACAAATATTATCCAGCCTTAACAAAGAAGAAAATCCTGCAAAATATGACTACACAGAAGAACCTCAAGGATATTATGCCAAGTTAAATAAGCCAGTCACAGAAGGACAAATACATCATGACCCCACCTATGTGAGGTGCCTAAAACAGGCAGCACAGAAGAGGAGAGGAGGGGGCAGGTGGTGGCCGGAGTGGGGAGTAGAGGAAATGAGGAATTGCTAATCAGTGTGGATAAAATTTCAGTTATGCCAGATGAATAAGTTCCAGAGATCTGCTCTAACAATATAGTACCTATAATGAACAGTATTGTAGGGGTGGCAGGGGGTGGGGGGGTGGGGCTTAGCGGTAGCACTGGCCTAGCATACCAGGCCCTGGGTTTCATTCCCAGTATTACAGAAAGAAAAAAAAAAAAAAAGATCACAAAAAAATACCCAATACTATGTTATATACTTCAAAATCTGTTATGAGAGTAATCTCATATTGTGTTCTTACCACAGTAAAATTTTGTGGGTTAGGGGGAGCACTTGCCTAGCATGTATAGTGTTTAGAGCTCTGGGTTCCATTCCCATCATTAAATTTAAAAAAAATTAACAAAGAAAATCCGAATTGGGTATGTTCAGATGCTTGTAATTCCTGCTACTTGAAAGACTGAGGCTGGAAGATCACAAGTTGAAGGCCAGTCCTGGAAACTTAGGGAGACCCTGTCTCAAAAAACTAATAATAAAATAAAAAGGGCTGGGAATGTAGTAAGAATGCCCTTGGTTTGATCCCCAGCACTGCAGACAAACAAACAAACTAAACTAAAATGCTAAGGAGATCTGAATAAGTATGAACTTCAATTAATAATGTATTATTGACTATAAGGCATGTTAAATAAATTACCATATTAATGTAATATGTTAAGAATAGGGAAGATTGAATCCCACAGCTTGGGAGACTGAGGCAGGAGGATCACAAGTTTGAGGTCAGCCTCAGCAACTTAGTGAGGCCCTAAGCAACTTAGCAAGACTCTGTCTCAAAATAAAAAACAAAAATCGGAAAAAGCTGGGGAATGTGGCTCAGTGGTAAAGCAACCCTGGTTCAACACCCAGTACAAAAAAAAAAAAAAATAGGGGAATCTGGGTATGGGGGTATTCTATGTTCTGCATTTTTTCAATAATTCTAAAACTGTCCCAAAATAAAAAGTTTAAGAAAAAATCTGGATGACAACATAATATTCTCTTCTGATACTGGGATTACGTGTGATTTCCCCCCATTTGGTTTATCTGTGTTTTCTAAGTTTTCTGTAGTGGCCATGTATTGTTTGTATCATGAATTAACAGATCAGGTCATTAGCTAGACCGTGCTGTTGTCTCCACCCTCAAGGTGTAGCGAGTGTCCCTGGCACGGCAGCCACTCTGCAGTGTGTGCTATGAATGCTCAGGTGCATAGGGCCACACTCCAGGAAAAGGGCTGCTCTCCTTGGAGACATAAAGACTCAAGGTGTCTCTGGGGGGATTGTAATGTACTCATCTATTCTTAGCTAGGACCACCTTCCAAGTTCACAGCATTCTACTTAAAAAGAAATTCTCCACTTAAATAAAAAGTTATGGGCTGTGTGTGTGTGTGTGTGTGTGTGTGTGTGTGTGTTAGTGGTAGAGCGATTGCCTAGCATGCTCAAGGCCCTGGGTTCCATCCCCAGAAAAAAATATAAATAAATTGTACTACAGAAAAACAACGATAACAATTTTTTCTTTATTATGCCAGGGGCATAAAAAACTACTGAGCCACCAAAAAAAATCCCTTTTTAAATATTTTATTTAGAGACAGGGTCTCACTGAGTTGCTTAGGGCTTTGCTAAATTGCTGAGGCTGGCTTTGAACTCATGATCCTCCTGCCACAGCCTCCCAAGCCACTGGGATTACAGGTGTACACCACCACACCTAGCAACAATAACAATTTTTTTAAAATTAAAAAATTATGTTTTATAATTGGCAAAAATAATAATAAATTTTATGTCAATGCATATGGTGATTATGCATTGGTGATATGTATTAATTATGCATATAGTATGTGTTCATTGTAGAAGAATTAGAAATACATATAACACAATGAAGAAAATCAAAGCCTTGGTTCTACTGCTCAGGGAGAATGACTTTGTACATTTTTGGAGTTTATTCTCAGACCCTTAAATCCCTACATTCATAGTACAGACTGTCCTTGACTTATGATGGTTCCACTTAAGATTTTTAACTTTTACAATGGTGTGGAAGCAATATACATTCAGTAGAAACCATATTTTGAATTTGGATCTTTTCCCGGGCTAGTGATATGCTGTACAGGCACAGCTGTACAGCACAGAGAGATAAACAGGGAGCCTACATCCTGGGAACAAATCTTTACTCCACACACTTCAGATAGAGCCCTAATAACCAGAATATACAAAGAACTCAAAAAATTAGACAATAAGATAACAAATAACCCAATCAATAAATGGGCAAAGGACCTGAACAGACACTTCTCAGAGGAGGACATACAATCAATCAATAAGTACATGAAAAAATGCTCACCATCGCTAGCAGTCAGAGAAATGCAAATCAAAACTACCCTAAGATACCATCTCACTCCAGTAAGACTGGCAGCCATTAGGAAGTCAAACAACAATAAGTGCTGGAGAGGATGCGGGGAAAAGGGCACTCTTGTTCATTGCTGGTGGGACTGCAAATTGGTGCAGCCAATTTGGAAAGCAGTATGGAGATTTCTTGGAAAGCTGGGAATGGAAACACCATTTGACCCAGCTATTCCCCTTCTCGGTCTATTCCCTAAAGCCCTAACAAGAGCATGCTACAGGGACACTGCTACATCGATGTTCATAGCAGCTCAATTCACGATAGCAAGACTGTGGAACCAGCCTAGATGCCCTTCAATAGATGAATGGATAAAAAAAATGTGGCATTTATATACTATGGAGTATTACTCTGCATTAAGAAACGACAAAATCATAGAATTTGGAGGGAAATGGATGGCATTAGAGCAGATTATGCTAAGTGAAGCTAGTCAATCTTTAAAAAACAAATACCAAATGACTCCTTTGATATAAGGGGAGTAAACAAGGACAGGGCAGGGACGAAGAGCTTGAGAATAAGATTTACATTAAATAGGGATGAGAGGTGGGAGGGAAAGGGAGTGAGAAGGGAAATTGCATGGAAATGGAAGGCGATCCTCAGGGTTATACAAAATGTCATATAAGAGGAAAGGAGGGGCAAGACAAGATAATACAAATGGAAGAAATGATTTACAGTAGAAGGGGTAGAGAGAGAAAAGGGGAGGGGAGGGGAGGGGAGGGGAAGGGAGGGGGGATAGTAGAGAATTGGACAGACAGCAGAATACATCAGAAACTAGAAAGGCAATATGTCAATCAATGGAAGGGAAACTGATGTGATACAGCAATTTGTATACGGGGTAAAAGCGGGAGTTCATAATCCACGTGAATCAACCGTGTAATATGATGTATTAAGAACTATGTAATGTTATGAACGTCCAATAAAAAAAAAAAAATTATGTTTTATAATTGGCAAAAATAATAATAAATTTTATGTCAATGCATATGGTGATTATGCATTGGTGATATGTATTAATTATGCATATAGTATGTGTTCATTGTAGAAGAATTAGAAATACATATAACACAATGAAGAAAATCAAAGCCTTGGTTCTACTGCTCAGGGAGAATGACTTTGTACATTTTTGGAGTTTATTCTCAGACCCTTAAATCCCTACATTCATAGTACAGACTGTCCTTGACTTATGATGGTTCCACTTAAGATTTTTAACTTTTACAATGGTGTGGAAGCAATATACATTCAGTAGAAACCATATTTTGAATTTGGATCTTTTCCCGGGCTAGTGATATGCTGTACAGGCACAGCTCCCAGCCTGTCCCACGATCATGAGAGGAATTCTCTACTGTGGACTGTGTTGCTAAGCTAGGAGTTTAGTTGGTCATGCATATTCAATGCATTTTATTTAGTATTTATTTATTCATTGTGGTGTAGGGGATAGAACATAAATGGGCCTTGCATGTGCTAGGCAATTGCTCTACTGAGCCACATCCCCAATTCTTAAGTGCATTTTAGACTTAGAAAAATTTCAGCTTAAGCTGAGTGGTACATGCCTATAATCCCAGCTACTCAGTAGAAGGCTGAGGCAGGAGAATCTCAACTTCAAGGTTAGCCTGAACAACTTAGCAGGGGCCTGTCTCAAATAAAAAAATAAAAAGAGTTCAATTCCTAGTACCATTATCAACACACACACACACACACACACACACACACACACACATACACACACCAAGAAATTTTCAACTCAAGTTGAGGAACATCTTCATGAGTATACATGCATATATATAACTGTTTGGAAAAATTGTATCATGTAATGACTGTGACTTGATAATTCACTTTTACCAACTATCAATGAACTGTTTTCTATGTTAAATAAATACAAATCTTCTCCCTCTCCCCTGATTTTTAAATAATTGAACAAATATTTATGGAGTCCCACCATAAGCTGGGAAGTGTTCTGGGGCCTGGGAACCCAGCGGTACACACAGACCCACTCTACCCTCCCAAGCAGGCAGGCTGTGAAGTCTAAGCGAGGACATCTGCGTAGCTGGGCCATGGTGTGAAACAGTGTGTGAACAATACATGATGTGGGGGCGCAAAGGTGGCAGCACACACTGCCTGAGCCCTGGAGGGTGCAGAACCTGCCCAGATACTCTCGGGACTTCAGCCTCCCCATCTTCTCCCCTCCCTCATAATTGTGCCTCGTCCTCCAGGGCTGGACATCCACTTCATCCACGTGAAGCCCCCCCAGCTGCCTTCAGGTCGTACCCCAAAGACCTTGCTGATGGTGCACGGCTGGCCTGGCTCCTTCTACGAGTTTTATAAGATCATCCCACTCCTGACTGACCCCAAGAGCCACGGCCTGAGTGATGAGCATATTTTTGAAGTCATCTGCCCTTCTATTCCTGGCTACGGCTTCTCGGAGGCATCCTACAAGAAGGGTACGGGGTGGGAGGGGTTGCTGCTGGGGGCCATGGAATGCTCTCCTTCCAGGAGGATGAGGTGGGCCGGAGACCAGAGAGGCTGGGAAAAGAGGAGTCCAAGAGGCATTTTCTTACGCTAAAGGGCCAGCAGGTCTTAGGATCTGAATCTGAGGACGTGGTGGGCCATAGGCTGGGTAGAATAGTGGTCAGCACTGTTCAGTGCTGCTCAGGGCTTGGACTCTTGTGTTCTATGAGCTCTCCTCAGGAGCAGGTCCACATCTAGGCCCTAGATTGTTCCAGTCCAGAAGACTGACCAAGCCTCTGCAGGGTGGACCCAGAGACATCTCACAGGGGCTGTCCCAAGCCCCTCTGTGCCCATACTGCCCCTGCACAGAAGTAGGCATAGGGCACACTGTCTTCTGGAACTAGAGGACTCCTCCTTGCCCCCTGTGAGTGACTCTCACTTCAACCTGGGGGGAGGTGAGCCTGAGGAACTTCACAAACCCCAGGAGTGACCTCCCTGTGACTATGCTTTTTCCCCTTCACAACCAGGCTTCAACACGGTGGCCTGTGCAAGGATCTTTTACAAGCTGATGCTGCGGCTGGGCTTCCAGAAATTCTATATTCAAGGCGGGGATTGGGGGTCCCTGATCTGCACCAACATGGCTCAGCTAGTGCCCAGGTGAGCTCTCATTCAGGTGCGTGAGCATGTGCACAACCTCTAAAAGGATCTTTGTTCAGGGCAGGCATCTGGACTGGAGGGTGGTTCATACCAGTTCCTGCCTGGGCATAGTGTCTGAGCCTTGGGGTTCCCCCTTGCCAGGGGCCACCCAGGCAGGGATGCTTGTCGGCCCACGGGAGAGAAGACAGGTTCTGTAATCATTCTGCAGGGCACATGGGCATGTTGACCTGGACCCTCCCATTTGGTGTAACACAAAGTTGGTGACTCTGGGCCAGGTATCCAGGCAGAGAATGCCAGTGAGAGGAGGTAAAAGTGGGGGATTAGACCTTTCTTGGGGACCACGCTCTGGAGGAGCCCTGAACAGAACTCTTTAGGAACTATTTTCTTCCCCACCCCCTCTGCCCCAACTCATGTGGACACCCTAGAGGGGCAGATGCTGAAGGAGCCTGGCACGTCGGCCCTGTAGCTGTCTCTTCCTCCTCCATCTCTTCTCTCTCTGCCTTTCTTATACTAGCCCAGCATCACCTGAGCCCATTTCTCTGCCCTCAGACACGTGAAAGGCCTGCACTTGAACATGGCTTTTGTCGCAAGAAATCTCTCCAACCTGACCGTTTTGTTGGGACAGCGTTTCGCAGGATTTTTGGGCTTCACTGAGAGAGATGTGGAGTTGATGTTTCCTTGGAAGGAGAAGATTTTCTATAACATCATGAGGGAGAGCGGCTACCTACACATCCAGGCCACCAAGCCAGACACCGTGGGTGAGCACACCGGGATGGGGGAACCTCACTACCCCCAGGATGAAAACCCCTTATAAGGAACTAAGAGCTAGTTTTGTATTGTTGTTTGGGGGATGGGTTGGGTGTTTTGTTTGTTTGCAGTGCTAGGGATGGGACCCAGGGCCTCAGGCATGCTAGGCAAACAGTCTGGCACTGACTCATGACCTCAGCCCTTCTCAGAACTCTTTAGACCTTTAACCTGGATTTCCCCATAGAACTGAAAAGTTTATGTATCATCATCAGATTCCCAAGATAATCCAAACTCTGTGTGGTTCACTCAATGTTGGTTAGTAGCTTGAAAGCCCCCCACCCCCTGCCGCTGAGGCTAAGTCCTGTCCTAAGAAGCAGAGGGACCTTGGGAGCTCTAGAGCTATTGGAAAAGGGTATAGGGGGCCCACACTCTGGGGGAAAATTCACCCTAATAGTGAGGGGTGGACCCAGCAACCATTTCTGCCACTAGGGCCCTGTTACGGGATACTTTTCTTAAAAGCAAAAAATTATGATTCTCATGCAAATATAAAATGAACATGTGTCCAAAATTGTATTTAACTCAGTTTCTAAAGTAACTAGTAAAATGTTAAAACAACAATAGGGGCTGGGGAGATAGCTCAGTCGGTAGAGCGCTTGCCTCTCAGCATAAGGCCCTGAGTTCGGAGTGATAATTATATGTCCACTGGACAAAATTTACTTGCTTTTCTATGAACAAAGATGATTTGCATCATTCTCACTGTTCCGTAATGGCAGGGCTTGCCTAGCATATGTGAGGTATTGGGTTTGATCCTTAGCACCACCTTAAAAAACAAATAAATAAAATAAAGGCATGCTGTCCATCTATAATTACAAAATCTTTTTTTAATTTTGAAAACTACAAAAAAAAAAACAAAACAGAAGACAATCAATCACCTGTAAGCACTCTTCCTCCCTCCCCCTCTCCTTCAGAAAAGCTTCACTAACATTTCAGTTGATGAATGTTCACAAGCTACTACACTCATATTACCCACATGACCCCGACACCCAGACACTGGTGGTGATCTCTTGCAGGCACTGTCCCCACCAAGGGTGGCCTCCCTCCTGACTTCCAACCACATTCTTGATAGTTTGGCTTTGCCTGTTCTCAGTCTTCCTAAGAATGGAACCACAGAACATGTCTCATGGGAGTCTGGCTTCTTTTGTTCAATATGATGTTTGTGGGGTTATTTATGGTATTATCCCAGGCATTTTTTTGGTGCTGAAGAGCAAACCCAGGGCCTTGCACATGCCAAGAACATACTCTACCAGTGTGAGTTCCACTCCTGGTGCCCTCAGCTTTTTAAAAAAATTTTTAAGGGGTGGGGGGAGTACTGAGAATTGAACCCAGGGGCACTCAACCGCTGAGCCACATCCCCAGCCCTTTTTTGTATTTTATTTAGAGACAGGGTCTCGCTGAGTTGCTTAGGGCCTTGCTAAGTTGCTGAGGCTGGCTTTGAACTCACAATCCTGCCTCAGCCTCCCAAGCCACTGAGATTACAGGTGTGTGCCACCGTGCCCAGACCCTCAGTTATTTTTAATTACTGCACAGGATTTTAGCTAATGGGTGTATTGATATTTATTTGTAACTGATTACCCTATTTTGAATTAAAATTTTAGGTTGTTTCTTGTTTTTCAATATCAGGGCATATGGATCCTAAAAAAAAAAAAAAACAGAAAACAAAACCCCCCAAATTTATCTCTTTAAAAACAGTGTCCTGGGGTAGGGACACAGCTCAGTGGTATAGTATTCATCTAGCAGGCACAAGGTCCTAGCTTGATCCCCAGCACTGCAAGATAGTTCTCATTTGGGTATCACCAAACCCAGATATAGACCCTTAAGTTTGAAGAAAGGTACACATATTCCAAACAAATCCCCATGAGATCATGGGAAGTAGGACCCCAATCTATCCCATGAAGCTGCCCAGGGTTAAGGATGTGGCATGCATAGCACTCTGTGGGGCCAGTACCATAGCTCAGTCACGATGGCCAGTGCCCTGGTGCCCAGGTACCCAGGCCTGAGTCCCTCCCTTACTCCTTCCCGCCCAGGCTGTGCTCTGAATGACTCTCCCGTGGGACTGGCTGCCTACATTCTAGAGAAGTTTTCCACCTGGACCAATTCGGAATTCCGAAACCTGGAAGATGGAGGCCTGGAGAGGTGAGGTCCCCTCTATCCCCCAGTCAGGTCCCTGGTCCCAGCAGCCACCTTCCTCACTCCACTCACTCTCTTGCTCCTCATTTCTGTTTCTCCATGTGGGGTTCCAGCAAGTTCCAGCTCTCTTTGGCTTCCCCACAAATCCTAACCCTGCAACCAATGTGTCCCCATTTGGGGGATGAGGAAGCATCTCGCAGCTGGCTCCAAGCCTCACAGTGGGGTGGTGAGGAACAGGATGCAGGACATCCAGCCTCCTCCTGGGATGAGGAAATTGAGGGCACTGAACACTTCTTCATTGTCAAGAATAGCCCTGGGAGCCTGGCACCAGGCACAGTGTGCTGTGTGGAAGCTGATCAGGTTGGGGGCTGCAGGAGGACTAGGGGTGGGGGCAGCATCCTGTCTCCTGGAGCCTTAGAGGCTACAGCCTTAGAGTGCATGACTCCTCACTCCTGGCCTGACTACCACTTCAGAGTCAGCTCTGACTCCCTCTCTAGGGCCCACCCTTTCTTTATTCCTTCAGTGATATACATAGCACCAGACCCAGAACTGGGGGTGGGGAATACAGAGTGAAATGAGACTGGAGCTGCCTTGGGGGGCAGGGGCTCTATCTCTGCCATGCTTAGTCCTAGCACCTACAAGAATGTTGGGCTATAGTAGGTGCTCAATAAATAGGTGTTAGATGAATGAGCTCTAAAGATAATACACAAAGAACTGTGGGAAATCAGAAAAGTGAGGGTTCACTTTGTCTAAGGGGGACAAAGAGGAAATGACTGCTAAAATATATTTGATCTGGGACTTGAAGAATGAGTAGAAGTTCACTGGATGGAGGAATGAAATTCAGGTAACGAGAAAAACAATAAAATGCAAGGTACACTTGGAAAGGGTGACTTGTCCACAGGCAAGTCATTAGACAGACCTGGAGCTCATTCCTCTAAGCAGGTCCTCCAGGAGCCTCAGCAAACCCTCCCGCTGAGATCTCTTTTTCCCACCTCACACTCTGCAGGACCCAAGGGTGGATGGAGTTTCATCAGGACCACTGTGGCAGGGGGCCTGGCCTGTAGCAGGTGTGGGCCCCACCAGACCTGGGCAGCTCCTGCAGCATCTGCCCTGGCAACAGGAACACCAAAGCTCTGAGCAGGGGACTGACAGGATGAGATCTGTGTTCTAGAAAAAACACTAACACAGGAAATGGGGGTTGCGGTAGTTTTCAAGCTGTGATCAGAACCAAAGGGAGACAGAAGCACTCAGCTCACTTGGCAAAAGCCAGTTCACAGAGTTTACATGTTTCTTTTAATTATACGATCACTGGTTTTTATTTTATCATCAAAATTATATTTAAAAAGACATTCATATAGGGGCAGTGGGTGTAGCTCAGTGGTAGAGCTCAAATATGCAAAGCCCTGAATTCAATCCCCGGCACCACAAAGTTGCATATGCTGCTGGGCATGGTGGTGCATGCCTATAATCCCGGCAGCTCCGGAGGCTGAGGCAGGAGGATTGTGAGTTCAAAGCCAGCCTCAGCAATTTAGTGAGGTCCTAAGCAACTCAGTGAAACCCTGTCTCTAAATAAAATATAAAAAAGGGCCAGGGATGTGGCTCCATGGTTAAGTGCCCCTGGATTCAGTTCCTGGTACCAAAAACAAAACAAAAAAAAAGTGCATATGCTTTCAGTGCAGCTAGTGAAGCCTAAATAGCCAGCCCTAAGTCCATTCCCCCGATCCTGCTCCATGCTGTTGCTGCTAGAGATCAGGATTTAGAGAGGAAGTATTAAGGACTAAGGAGAACATATTCCTGAATATGAAAATGTCTTAATATGTTCTTTATACCCAAGAAGCCCCTTGTTACACAAATTCTTCATGTTTTCCTGTTTAATATGAAGGCCTTCCTGAATGCCTCTCTTTTGCCCTCAGCCTCTCCTCCTTCCAGCTTCCAGCTTCATTAGTCAGGAGCAGGGTAGAAGTAAATTGAATATTCCTTAAAATAAATGTAGTTCAGAAAGTGAAAATATAATTAACTCAGGCTGAGGCAGTAGCTCAGTGATAAATACTTGCCTAGCAAGAGTAAGGCCCTGGGGTTCCATCCCCAGCGCCACACACACACACACACACACACACACACACACACACACGGTGTGGCGGTGCGTGCCTGTAATCCTGGCTACTTGGAAGACTGAGACAGAGGACTGAAAGTTCGAGGCCAGGCTGTGCAACTTAAGATTATCTCAAAAAGTATTTCAAAATAAAAAAGAAAATAAAAAGGACTTGAGATGTAGCTCAATAATAAGCTGATCTAAATGGCTGAGGGAAACAAGTGAACTCAGCCAAGTATCCGTTTGGAATGAATTGGCTTCTAATGAATCGACTCATTGCCCTGCAGCGGAGGCCAGGCAGGAGGCCCAGGAAGTGTTCTGTGATTCAGGGAACAACCACAGGAGCAGGGACGGAGACGGGTGGGAGTGGAGGAATGAGGGCAGCCAGGGCTTGGAGGGAACGGGGACAGGGAGGACTCCACGAGGACCCAGGCTTCTGGCTCCATGCCAGGGCCTGGAGACGCCATTGTTCAATGGGGAATGAGGCTGAGAAGGGGAGCCACCGTGTGTGAGTGGGTACAAGTGTGGGGGCGGGAGGGGGGCTGGCATCAGGGGAAGGGCTCAGCAGAGATGCCGAGCTCTTTCTTGCTGTGGACTTGGTTGAAGGGCAGTTACCAGAGGGTGTCCAGGTCGAGATGTTCACTTGGTAACAACCCGCAGATCTGGAGCGCAGGTGGGGCTGGACCCGAGGAGCTTATTCCGCTGTGTTGGTGGTGGAGTTAGTGGGTAGAGGCAGGGGGATCTCCACAGAGAAAACACAGGCTGCAGGATGCGGGGGAAAGCCTTATTGGCTACCAACGAGTGGGGAAGGAAAGAGGGAGGGAGAGAAAGAGATGGACAGATAGACCTGGGGGACAAAACCTAGTTGACAGGCCCCTACCCACAAGGCCTGGGCAGCAGGGGCAGCTTCAGGGTACAGGATTGAGGAGGGATGAGAGGAGAAAGGGGACAGGAACATGGAGGGAAGGCAGGTGGAGAAAGGACCTTGGGGTGACATGAGACCCTAGACAGGAGGAGGTCACTGGCAGTTGGGCCAAGGAAGCAGATGGAGGCATTCAGGAGTCCCCAAAGGCAGTTTAGCCCCTGCAACTGCCCTCTGCATTCGGCCTGCTGCCCTTGCCAAGCTAATCTGAGTGAACACCTTCTCCTCATTTTACTCTCCTCTTGAGGCTCAGTGCAGAGGTCACCTCTGAGAAGCCTGCCCTGACTTCTCCCTCCACCTGGGCAAAACTTGTCCCTCTTCCCCACCCCCCTCTGGCACAAACTTACCCCACCTCTGACACGGGACAGTATAGTCAATGACTTATGACTCAGTCTCCCTGCCAGGCCATAAGGCCCCTCCTCCAGGAAAGGCACCCAGCCCCATGCATCTTTGGAGCCTTAGCACCTAGCACCAGTTGATGCTCAATGAGTGAATCCTCACTGCACTCACTTGGGAGTTCCAACAATCTAGATGAATGGGCTGTCTTATTGATGGACCTGGATTTTGTAGAGTGGTTTTACTTCTGATGCTTCCACATGTTTTCTATGTAGTGGTAATCCTGTTTTTGTCAGAGGAAAAACTGGAGAACCTATAGGATAAACAAGAGTTCACCAGAGTCCCAGGGCTCTCTGGTAATATGGCTGTGTCCAGAACCTGGGTCTCTTGACTCCTGGTTCATCGCCTCTAGCCAGCTGTGTGCTGGATCCTGAGGAAGACTCAGAGGCCGGGCCTCTTCCTGCCTCCTGGGGCTCCAAGTCCAGACAGCACCCAATGAATACAGAAGTCCCTCAGGATTCTGGGAAGTGAGAAATTCATTGCCCTGGATCCTTGGAACTGGGCTTTCTGGAGAGTGGAATTGGCAGAGTCCACTGCGGGAGAGCTGAGGCAGGCAGGACAGGGGCAGGGGCTGTGGAATGTGTATCCTGCCTTGGGTCTGGATTCTCCTCCTAGCAGTAAAACAGATAATAATACTACCTATATCACATGAGTGATTGAGCAATCAATAGATTAGACACACACTCTTCCTTGTCATTAGCACTCTGCATCAAGGGTCCTCACAATAGCTGGTGACCCTGGACCAAGCCTGCCTGTGGCAGGGGATAATGTTACCTACCTTGAAATGACATCTGAGGGAGGAAGCCAGGGGGCTTGGCTCATGCCTACAGCTGAATGTAGCAGTGCTTTGCTTTTTATACAACTACATTTGGCACCAAGAGTGGACCTTCATGTTCTGCTTCCCCAGGAAGTTCTCTCTGGATGATCTGCTGACCAACATCATGCTCTACTGGACGACAAAGACTATTGTCTCCTCCCAACGCTTCTACAAGGAGAACCTGGGTCAGGGCATGAACCAAAAGCATGAGAGGTGAGCCTGGCTGAGCTGGGAGTAGGAGTCTCTGAGGCTGGGAACAGGGAGTTGGCCTGATTTTAAATTCAAGCAGGGAGAAGTGGGGGGGGTGGCATAAAATAAGTGTAGCTGAGGGAACCCCAGGCCTGGCCCCCAGATGTCCCTCAGGGCCTACCCCCTGGCCCAGGATGCTGGCCCATATGCAGACCTTCAGGTGGCAACAAAGGGAAAGGCAAGCAAATGTGAGGCCATAGAGGCTGTCCCATGCCCCTGCCTGGGTGGCCTCATAGAAAGCACAGGGTCCTTAGTTGGAATTGAGGGCTGTCGTGGGAGGGTGGTTAAAACCTTGGGTTTTTCTTTATGACTCCATGTGGGCTAGCTGAGCCCTCCCCCCATGCCCTTAGGGGCCACAGAGTGCACACCACAGGCTCACCCCTCTTGGAATTTGTGTTTTTCTAGGATGAAGGTCTTCGTGCCCACCGGCTTTGCTGCCTTCCCTTGTGAGATCCTGCATGCCCCAGAAAAGTGGCTGAAATCCAAGTTCCCCAAACTCATTTCTTATTCCTACATGGCCGCAGGAGGCCACTTCGCTGCCTTTGAGGAGCCGAAGCTGCTCGCCCAGGACATCCGCAAGTTTGTTACACTGGTGGAGCAACAGTGACACCTGTGGGGACTGACCGTAGCCTCAGAAGCAGCCCTGGCTCCCCAGTCTTGTCTTGAAGAAGATGCCCCTTTTCTGAAGATGGGGCTTGCTTTTGTCCCCTGCCCTCTCTGGGAGCCCAGCTTACCCCTCCACTCTCATCCACACCCACTATACAACATGGCTTTCATAATAAATGATTTTACTTCTAAGAGTGGCGGGAACCAAACAGCATGCCTGGAGCGCCCCTTTCAGAGGAGAGCCCGTGGGTCCACATTTGTACAGAGAAGGGCCCCCCTCGCAGCCCTCTGCTGCCCCTCCTCACTCATAAGGGTAGAAGAAGCATTGGGGGGCCGAGGTCACTGGCCAGGACTACCCTGTAGGAGGCAGCCCCAAAGGACAGGTGGTGCTACCCTAGCCCCTCTCAGGATCAATGTCACTCAGCAGAGGTGTGCCTGAGGGGCTCAGTGTGAGATGACCTGGAAAGCCCAGGCCTGGCAGGGACCGTTGGCCAGCGCAGGTGGTGCCTACAGAGCACCACTGGGCTAGAGGAAGCCTCTGTGCACTGAAACCGCCCTTCCCACCTGGCCCTCGGCAGCACCCCTGGCCTCTGCTGCATCTTGCCAAGCCCTTGTGCCTCTGGCGCCCTCTGGAGGCAGCAGGGAGGAGGTGTCTGGGCAAAAGTTCAGACAGGTCCCAGCCCCCAGATCCTGAAGGAAGGAAAAAGACAAGGTGCTGCCAGTCCTTCCTGCTGGGGTTGCAGCTCAAGGGCAGCAGACAGTCCTGAATCCAGCCCAGACACCTCCTCCACTCCTCTCTACTTAACCACACTGGCCTCCCTTGGCTCCAAGAAAGACCTGAGCACTGCCCTTACCCATCTTGAGCCTGGAGGGAGCCGCCCTGGAGTGAACCCCACACACTTGCCCTGAGACCAGATCTCACCAACCTAGCCCAGCGGGCACTTTATTAGTGACCCTCCTTTTCTCTGCCTTTCTCCCCAGTCTTGTCTTGAAGAAGATGCCCCTTTTTTGAAGAAGGGGCTCACCTCTGTCCCCTGATCCTCATCATCTCTCCCTTACGGAGTCACAGAATCCCTGGCAACATGATAAAAACCTGCATAGCTGGCAGGAGCCTGCTGCAGCTGGGACTGATGCTCCCACCCCAGCTCCCCCAGCTCACTTCAGGAGCAGCCTGGAGGGCTCCCTGGCTAGGGCCAGCGGGGTGCTGGACTCCCCTCTAGGTTTCATCTCAGATGTGATCGCTGCAGGCTTTCTGGTCAGTAGTCATCCATGAGCCTGTAGAGGGACAGGATGTGTTGGGTACTCAGAGAGACAATTTCTCCTTCTCATCCAACATAATCTTTGTCTGAGGAACAAAATTCCAGCACATGATCTTGGCTATAAACCACTGGGACTGCTAGAGCTGGAAGCTTGCTCAGGAGGCGGCTGGGAACATAAATGTGCAGAATCGCAGGTGAGCAAATGAGGGTGGGGGGCCACAGCTGTTCCCCACACTTCTGCTGTGAGCAGAAGAAAAGGGGACCCACTTGATGGCTCTTAACCTGGCCGCCCCAACCCTTCCCCCTCAGCTAAGGGCCTGAGTCCTAGGCCCTTCTGGTTCTATATTTTCAGAACAGTGGGGCTTAAAACAGCTGGAAAGAAGTCCTGAACTTGGTAGGGGTTGGAGTCAATTTGCTTTTCCACCTGAGTCTTCTCTAGGGCTCCTGAGCGTGGCCCAGACCAGCAGCTTGCCCACCCTCAGGCCTCCTGGTAGGCAGAGACCACATTGTCCGCAGGGCTCTGGGCTAAGTGCTGTCCAGGGAGAGTCCCGCTGATGTTATGGATGGCGCCATAGGTGTGTTGCTGCTGCGGGGACAGGGCTGTCCTCTCCGAGGCCAAACCACTCAGAATCCGGGGCACATAGGGCTGTCAACAGATAGGGGAGTTAGTGTCTGGGTGGTGGCAGGTATGAGATTCCATACCCATTCCTCTAGGGCCCCTCCTTCCAGCCGAAGGACCCATGCAAAGAAATAACAGCATCACCTTAGGACATCAGGGCACAAAATATGCCAATTGCAGAATTTCCCAGCAGCCAGGGCAAAACAGAAACTACAACCAATGACACAGTTCTCGTGATCATAGAGAAGGAAGCACAACAGAAAAGTTTTCTGCATTTCTCAGAAGAAACAACTTCCTAGCAATGGATTCTAGGAGAACTTTCACTTTATATAGGAAACAAGTCTATCTACAGAGGCAAGTCTGTAGAAATTATGCATCATCCCCACTCCAGGCTCCAGCCCACCCCCAATACCGTCCTGCCCCACCCCTCCCCAGACCCAGGCTGAGAATGAAACACTTACACCCTCCCACTGCCCTGCTCATCCCTTGCCTGGCTTGCACAGCCACTGGCGTCTCTGGGTAATGAATCTTTCTGAAGACCTTTTCCTCTGGGGCTTGTCCAAGGACAGACACTGATAAGAGTGCCTGACACAGAGGAGGCAGACACTGGAAAGAACACTGCTAATGAGATCAGCCACCACCTTGGCCTCACATATGTCAGGATGACCAGCAGTCACAGCTGTGGCATCCTGTGGCTTTGGGATCTTGCCCCACTATGGAAGGAGGACACTGGAGATCAGAGGCAAGGTGAACTGGCCCAGTAAGAGTCCTGGTATCTTTTGAGCATTATGCCTCACTCTGAGGTAGGTGCATCATCCATTTGTTGAACTCAAGGGGGGACTACATTGACACCTCTTGGTGCCTAGTGGAGGACCACACAGGTGTGTGAATGACTGGTGGTAAAGCTTCGTCCAACCACAGGGCTCCTGATGGTGTTCACTATGCCCCAGACTCATCAGACATTAGATATGCAGAGAGGAAAAGTGAGCACGGAACTGAACCTAGGGGGATGGGCGAACATCCGCCAAGACCAATTATCTTCCCAGTGACTGATGTGGCTTCAGATATGCAGGTTAAAATATCCAGAGGGACTAGGGATTCTTTCTCCATTCACATTAATTCCGAAACTTGCCTGCCGTGTGATCAAGGGATTTCTATCCTAACAAAAGACGATCAAAGCACATCAGCCAGAACCTGTCTGGAGGGAACCTCTACCACCAGACTGAGACAGAGCAACAAGCACTCAGGGGTAAAGATAGATAAAGACAGCTTACTAAAAATGGTAGGGGTACTTGGGCCTCCGTCTCACTTCCTTTGTCACTTGATGATTCTTCTGTCTGCAGATAACAGCAAAGATGCACAATGATAAACAAAATGGATCTCCCTGAACTAGCCCCTCCAAACCGACCTCCAAACAAATGACTATTAACATGCAGAATAACAGTAACCCCTAGCACCAGGCTCCCAGCAGCCCAACCCCATGTGGGATGGGGTGTGGGTGCTGGGAGCAGGGATGAGGGAAAGGAGGGAAGCTTCACATCACACCCAACTACCCACGCCTTTCCAAGGAATAAATACAATCTGGAGAAGGCTGTTGCTGTGTGGATATGGAAGGGGTGGTGGGGAACGTGCGGTCTTCTCCAGCATCCTTGCTGGGCAGCAGAGGAGGGGGCCCTGTACCTTGTAGTTCAGAGGGCTGAAGTGCTTGAAGCACCCAAAGCAAGTGTAGGCCAGGCAGACCAGGATGGTGAGCAGCACAACCAGGAAGGCGAACAGGGTGGCAGGGGCCTTCAGACCTGGGGACAGAGATGCCAGCCTTGGAGAAGGGGTTGGGGGCCACACCTGGTGCAGGAATTGTGTGTGAATTCTCCCTAACCCCACCCCACCCCACAGTCCAGCAGGTAGAATGGTGTTCTCACACAGCCAGGAGCACACAGAGTGACCCATGGAATGGTGACCATTATCCCTGGTCAGATTTCAGGCACTGGGAGGCCAAGTCAATGGCCATTTACAGTGTCCTTGCTGGGACAGTTCCCTCCAGTCTCTGGGAGAGACAACCCTGGGCTAGGTAGGATGGAGGCTCTCCCAGCCTGACTGTGGCAGAGTCACGTCTTCTTTTTCTTCTTCCTGAAAGGGTCCGTTTTCCCTGCAGCATGCCCCCTCTCCTCTGTTTTATAAGTCATGAGGACCTGGAATCCTCCACAACACCCAAGCAATCTGGACCAGTTTTCCCATACCCTTGAGTTCAGTGCCACCAGAATTTATAAAGGGAATGTCTTCTCCCTAAGGAGGTCTGAGGCAACTGACCAGGCCTTCAGGAGGTTATACCCAAGTTTCAGCTAGCTCGGAGGCTGGGTTGTTAATACCACATTCTAATTGGACAACCAACCTACCCTCCCCCTGGGGCACCACATTCTGATTGGATGCCCGACCAGCCTCCCCCTGGGGCACCATGTTCTGATTGGACACCAAGTTGATACCATTAAAGCAGCGAAGGATCTGATAGGCCGGTAGGGATGCAGGAATATGAGGCCAAGGGCTGAGCCCCCAGGTCAGAAAGGCCACTCACCCAGGCGCAGGAAGGAGAAGAAGAAGAGCCAGAAGAGGCACAGGATGGGAGCAGCCAAGGCCTGGTTCACTGCAGCAAAGTGGATCCTCTTCTCCAGCTTGGCGGGAAGGTAGGCGAAGTAGAGGTTGTGTCGATCCACCATGTGCTTGAGCAGAATGTAGATGAGGCCTGCAGAAGTGGGGCTGTGAGCTAGAGTCTTTGCTAGGCCCCAAGGGCATCTCTGCCCCTCTCCTCAGGATAGCAATTTTTGGCATGGAGAAGTGATCAGGCTGCTGATCTATGGCTTAAACCTGAAATTAGGCAAAATGTGCAACCTACCTGCTGGTTCTCTATTTCTCTCCTTTTCTGCATCTTTCCTCACTTTCTCCTGACCCCCAAAGAATGGCAATGTCTGTGATTCTGTCCCCATGGAACAATGAAATTCTAGAATCATCTTGGGAAAGGCTGTTTCACATGGAGATGCCTGGCCTCAATCTTCCTGGCCTCAGTCTTCCCGGCCTCAATCTTCCTGGCCCTCCCACACTGAACCCCCATACTTCAGCACCCCATGCCCTCCTTGCATCCTCACAGTCTACAGATGCCCAAAGATCGTACTCCAAGGGAAGGACACAGAAGGTGGGTGATACCTTTCCTACCTGCCAAGTTCTGTTTTTTGTTTGTTTTGCAGTACTGGGCATAGAACCTAGGACACTAGACATGCTAGGCATGCATCCTGCTAATGAACTACACCCCCAGTCCCTTTTGGTTAATTCTTTGGCAGTAAGTAACACAGTGCAGTAATAACCAAAGTTCTCACTTTGGAGATAAGGTTGTAGCTCTGTGTAGAGCAAGTTCTTTGCATGCACAAGGCCCTGGGTTCCATCCCCAGGGGAGTAAAAAAAAAAAAAATCAACCAAGAATAATATGGTCTGCTAGCCAGAGAACCTCACACCGGGACAAGTATACTAAGGGATTTCATAGCTGGGAAGCCAGTGGAAGGAATTTATTTAAAGATAAAATGAAATTTGGTGTCCCATGTTTTTTCTTGGCAGCTTTTGGTTCTAGTGGCTATAAGAGGTCCATTGTGTCCGGGATCCACAATGTCCTGGTGATGACTTTCCCTGGGAGGCTTGGTGGAATCAGCTGCCCACGTACCCTGGAACGGGCTCCAGGGCCACTTACCAAATGGCACGATGATGGGGCAGGTGATGCTGTAGGCCATGATGACAGTGAAGACGCACAGCATCCACGCATACATGGCTCCAAACTCATACTCGAAGGCCTGGTTCTGGAAGGAAGAGGTGGTAAGTAGCTCATGACACCGCTCAGTGCAGTCCAAGCGGGCCTACAAGCTGGGTTAGGGGGGACTTGGAAAATAGGAGACTTCTGGAAGTCTTTGCTATCCCTCCCCAAGCCTGATCCAGTTTCTCTGTGGTGCTGGGGATCAAACACAAGGCCTTGTACTTGCTAAGTAGGAGCTCTATCATGGAGCTCTATCCCCAGCCCAGGAATTAGTGGATTTTAGTTGTTTATATGTACGTATATGGGACCAAACTGGTTAAAATGTAAAAATCCTTGCCAGGCGTGGTGGTACACACTTAAAATCCCAGTGACTTGGGAGGCTGAGACAGGAGGATCACAAATTTGAGGCCAGCCTCATCAACTTAGGAAGACATTTCAAAATAAAAAGGTCTGGGGGTATAGCTTGGTGGTAAAGCTCTCCCTACTCCCCATCCCAAATTTAAACCCTAGTACAAAAAGGAAAAAAAAATCCCAAAGTTCTCTCCTGTAGCTCATGAGTTAGAGTGAAATCTAAATGGTGACATTCCAGGTTCCAAAGCAGCTTTGGCCCTGGATGAGGTTTGAGAAGCCTTTGGCCCAGCACTTAGCACTAGTAGGTGGCCAGGTAAATCCAGGTCAGGGCTCTAGCAAGGGAGTCAGAGATGGGATGGTACCTGCTTGACGTTCCGGCGGTCAGCGGCTGTCTTGGCCATGATCATGCGGAAGGTGTAGAGGATGAGGCCCGGCAGCCGCAGCAGCTCCATGCCGTTGCCGATGAAGGCTGAGGCGATGATGTAGTTCACAAAGAAGGCACCCTGGTCCGGCAGGAAGACGCACCTAGGGAACCCAGCAGGGTCTGTAAGCTGGCAGCCAGGGAGCCTCCTTCCCACCAGAGGGAGAGGCAGGAGCCCCTTGGAGGGCTTCAGCCTCGTTCTCTCATTCGGCATGTGTTTGTGGAGCACATCTATGTGCCAGGCGCAGAGACTGAAACTCAGCCTTCCACTCTGCTGTCCTTGCATTTACGTGCTGTCTGGGGGATACACACAAATGTCCAAATATACTGTATGCCGGGCAAGTGCTCCAGGGGAACTCAAGCAGGACGGGATGTCCGATGTTAGCAGGGTGGTGAGAGAGGCCTCTCTAATGAGCCTACACTCATGCAGAGACGTGAAAGAGCAAAACATGTAGATGCCTAAGCAGGGGGCGTTTCAGGCAAAGGGAACCCCAGACAGCCCCACCTCCAAGGAGGTGTGTGCCTGGCATTTCCAAGGAATAGCACAAGGGTGGGGGACCACGCAGACAGCTACTACTGTCATCCTCCCAGCTGCGTGCTGGATGAGGGCAGTGCTGGGAGGAGGGAGATATGGTCATGGGATTCTGGATCTATCTTAGAGATAGATAGACTGGGTGTGGTGTGGGAAAGAAAGGAGATAGGTGAACTCCAAGTTTTTTTTTTGCTGCAGAAACTAGAAAGACATTATGGAAGGGCGGGGAACTGTGGGAGGGCAGATTTGGGAATAAAAAGTCAAGCATTTGGTTTTGGGAAAATTAAAATCTGCAATGTCCAGCAGAGATCAGATGGAGTTGAGATAGGAATTGGGATTTGGATAGAAGAGTCTGCAGGTACAGTGTAGAGTGATTAACATGGGAGTGTCTGCTCTCTCAGTGTGTGTGCACGTGTGTGCTGAAAGCCACCCTGCCTCGGAGTTACATCCCCAGCAGCACTGAAGTCAGGGATGCACCTGAGGTCACCTAGAGGGGGACTATAGATAGAGAATCAAGTGTGAGCCCTCAGGTAGCTAATGTCTAGGTTAGGGAGATTTGAAGGATCTAGGAAGGTGCTGCCACTGGACAGGATTGCTGAGAGCAGAGGCCCAGAGCTGAGTGAAGATAGCGTTTCAAGGGAAGGGAGTTTCAATCAAATGTGTCAGATGTTGCTGATAAATCACAGAAGACGGGAACTAAGAGCTGTCCGTTGAATTTGGCAATCTGGAAGTCACTGTCAACCTAGACAAGAGCTGGGTGGGTACAGGCATGGCTGCCAGCTCTTGAATCATTGCTCTACCCAGGAAAACTCACTTAAAATAATTGGCTCCATCCTCACAGGTAGGAGCCAATGAAAACATACCCTTGGAAGAGTTAATCCCAGGCCTCTGGGCCTATATTTAGCCCCAAAGTACAATGCAATAGAGGCTGGGCTTAAATCTCAACTCTAATTAGCTGGGTAACCTTAAATGAGTTAACCAAAATCTCTGCATCTCAGTCTCCTCATCTGCAAAATGGAGATAATAACAATAGGTACCTCATAGCTTGTTACGAAGGTTAAATGAGAAAAAGATGTATAAAGGATTTAGCACAGCACTTTTGTGATTAACATTATTGTTCAGTGGGTGTGGTATAGGTCAACTATAAAACTAATAAAACACACATCAGCCATAAATTGAACCCCATTTTCCCAACAAAAATAATCCCTAGACCAGACAGTCTCTCCGGCTGCTGTGCTTAATTATTATCCTCCTTCCCTGCTCCCTGGCACCACAGAGACCCAGCAGTTCCTTTTCCCTGAGCAGCTCTGTGCTCAGTAAGTAAGAATCAAAGAATAGAAATGACTGTTGCTGAGTTTTGGCCTAAAAGATTAATCACATTTCTGCAAGGGTAGCACAAAGTGGGTCAGTTCCCCTGGTGTATACCAGGCACCTGTCAGGGGTATTTATAATGCCCCAGGCCCTACCGTTGGGGGTAGCAAGATGCCTGACTACCACCCCAGCCCTTCCACTGTGGCCCCGGACCGAGGACCTGTGGACCTGGACCCAGGACGGTGGTTCCAGAACTCCATCTGTCTGATACTTACTCCAATCTGATAGAGGTCTCAGAGGAAGTTTTGTCAAAGAGCCACCGGAAGAAAAAATCCAGACTGAAACACAAATGAATCTCAGTTTATTTCTTTTCTTTTTTGTAGTGCTGGGGATGGAACCCAGAGTCTCACACATGCTCTGCAACTGAACCACTGGGCTACCCACCCCCAGTTTAGTTCTAACACTCCGTGTGACCACGATATATTTTCATCTTGTTCCACTCTAAAAACAGGCCAGATCTTAAAATCTACCTTTGTTCTCTACAATGCCTCTTACTACAACGTAAGTCATTAGGGCTTTTTAAAAGTTTTTTTTGAAACTTCCCTCCCTCCTTAAGATAATCACAGCTCTGATTAGACCCTCCCTAAGAAGAAGTCCCTAATAAGTTCTGTGTGCAGACTTTTTTTTTTTTTTTAAGGAAGATGATATTTTCAGGAGAATCAATTAACCAGTACAACTGGAACCCAAGTAAACAGCACAGGCTTAAAAGTTGTTAGGGAGTTGCATCTGCTCCAAAACTATTCACATTCTCCTTGGGGCAAGCCTTCCCAGAGGTGGCCCTAATTCTGAATTTAGGACAGGAGGCAGAGGTGTATACCTGGTGAGGCCCAGGGAGGGCAGAATCAGCACCATGAAGATCAAGAATATGTAGACCTTGGTCATCATGATCCGGTTTTCTCCTGACCTGCAGGAAGTCAGAGATGAGTATTTATGGTCCCCCAAAAGCTCCAGGTGCTCCCAGTAAGGCCCTGCTATGTGCCCATTGCCCTGGCTTGGAGTGTCAGAGACGCCCTTTTTAGTGGGGGGATGTTGAGGCTCTGGCACTCACTTGGTCCAGTGAGACTCCAGCAGCGTAGAGTAGTAGACAATGGATGGGAGCAGGGCCGAGAAGGACCAGAGGAGGAGTGTTGGGAAGAATTGGCTGACAATCGGGTTCTGGAAGACAAAGTCCATAGCAGAGAGACTTGGAGGGGCTCTGGGCCACAGGGGCTGACCTGAGGGCATGGTGGCTCAGTGGACTCTTGGGGCAGAGTCTTGGTCATCCTCCAGAATCAATGTTGTGCTGGGTACAGGGTAGACAGTTCTCAAATGTTGATCAAATAAACAATAATAGCCCCTTATGATTCTATAGCTCTTTATAGCAAAGAAGGCAATTTCACACATAACAGAACTCCATTTATCTGATGGACAACGTCTCTGTTCCCTACAGAAAATGAATGGCTGATGCTAAGGAAGACCAAAGCTTAAGGCCAGGGCCCCTCTCCAGTTGGCCTTTCCACTCAGCTCCCACTGGTCCAACTGCAGTTTACCAGGATGCTGTGCTGTTTGATCCCAATCCTGTTATGCTGGTTATACTTGTTATTGTCATTATATGACTTAACTTATTATTTTCACTGATTAAATGGACATCAAAATAGGAAGAAATTCTCTTTGAATACTAAACTGGGGCTGAGAGTGTAGTTCAGTGACAGAGTATTTGCCATCACCCATGTGAGGCCCTGGTTTCCATCCCCAGCACCTTGAAAAACAAATAAACCAACCAATGAAAGAAAGGGAGAGGAAGAATGAACAAATGAACTAAGCTGGATATTTTGAAAAGATTTTTTTTTTTTTTTTTAAAGAGAGAGTGAGAGAGAGGAGAGAGAGAGAGAGAGAGAGAGAGAGAGAGAGAGAGAATTTTTAATATTTATTTTTTAGTTCTCGGCGGACACAACATCTTTGTTGGTATGTGGTGCTGAGGATCGAACCCGGGACGCACGCATGGCAGGCGAGCGTGCTACCGCTTGAGCCACATCCCCAGCCCCATTGAAAAGATTTATAAAGGCAATTTCTTAAAAGTGCTGTTGAATTAGATAAGAGTAAATTAACTGTAAAAGACCAAGAGATATGAAATCTAGGAGGTTTTGTACTTGGAATGGCTTTGCAAGTATCTTTTAAGTCCTTGCTTTGCTTTATTTATCTATTTTTAGGTGCTGGGGTTAGAACCAGGTCCTTGCACAGGCTAAGTACTTGCTCTACCACTGAGCTTTGTCACCAGACTAAATTCTTACTGTATTTCAAAGAAACCCAAGCTGGAATCACAAATGATGAAATAAGAGTGCAATTTATGTAAAACAGACAAAGAGGAACCCAACCCAGCAAATCCATCTTCAAAAGAACAGATCTTGTCACTATAAAAGATTACCAAAGGAAATAAGCATTTACCTGCTGTAAATCTAAATCAAACTGCTGGATGTATACCTAGGTAGCCTTTTATCACATGCCAGATAAGAGCTCCACCCACAAACCAGCTCGCTGGATCATTATCACAACCTGAGCATTCTATGGCAGGTATTCCAACCCCAGCTCCTGGGTGAAACACTCACGATCAGAATTCATTACCCAGGGATGATTAGCCCAGTGGAATTGGAAAAAAGAAAAAGAAAAAAGATCCAGGTAGATATTTTAGCAAAGTTAAGTATGGGAAAATTGTTTCTCAATAGATGTCTATTTAAAGGGTGTTCAGGCTGTTATTCTAATGATTCATCTTTGCTTTTTGTTTTGTTTTGTTTTTGAAACATGATCTCACTAAGTTGCTGAGACTGACCTCGAATTTGCAATCCTGCCTCAGCCTTCCAGGTTGCTGGGATTACAGCTGTGTGCCACCACATCTGGCCATCTAAGGTGGGTTTTTTGTTGTTGTTGTTTGTTTGTTTGCTTTTTGTTTTGGTATCAGAAATTGAACCCAGGGGTGCTTAACCATTGAGCCATATCCCCCCCTTAACTTAAATTTTTGTTTTTTATTTTGACACAGGGTCTTGCTATGTTGCTCAGACTGGCCTCAAACTTGTGAACCTCCTGCCTCAGCCTCCCAAGCTACTGGGATTACAGGAATGGGTCACTGTGCCCCAGCTAAGGTATTTTGAAAATCATTCATTAACTATATAGAATAAACTACTTTAAAACGAGATTATGAGAAACTAAAACATAAAGAAATCATCATCCATGATCCTGCCACCCCAATCAACAAAGTGCTTTTCATTCTTTCCTGTCCCTTCTCCATAGTGTCTACTATTTACACGAATCACCGTATATTCCCTGGAACCATTGATTAGAGATAATTTGACATTCTGCTTTTATCATAAGTCCCTTCTCTGTGCCACAAAACCTTTATAATTTTTATTAGATGCTTAACATTCTATCAGGCTGAATATATCTCATTCAGCTCAAATGATGCCTCCTGTTGAGCATTTTTAGATTGATTCCATTAACTTAATATATGTATCTATATAGACATAGTAACTGTAAAAACACTGTAATACACATGGTCATGCTTTTAAACCCCTGCTTGGGGTTTAAAAGTGCAGACATGAGCTGAGTAACTTGGCCTCCTGGTTCAGTCCCCCCAAACCCTTTGACCCTCATTCCTCCCCCACCCATGATGCCCTTCTCTTGCTGGCCCTCCTGGATGGGCCTCGCAGCACAGTCACTCACATTTAATGCATGGATGGGTTTGGTGACATTGAACTTGTCCATGGTGGACAGGATGATGGAGGGTGTGGTCAGGAAAAACAGCACTATGAAGAGGGTGAAGTTGATGCCCAGCCACTGGAGCCACCAGCGGAGGCCCTGGATGGAGAGGTTCTTCCTGCAGAGGGGGGGACACAGGCCCAAAGGCTTATCTCCCAGGCATAGGCCAACAGTGCCAGCAGTGCTTAGGTGGGTGAGAAGGTCAGATTTAGACACGCCAGGAGACCAGCCTGGGAGTGCTGGCTGAGTGCGTAGTACTTGGCCTTCAGGAGTAAAGTCAAGTTCTCTGCACTGGCCTTCAGCTACAAGAAGGTCGAGTTTCAGTTCCCCAGCTCAGACGGAAAAACACTCTTCACTGCTGACGTGGCTCCTCGCCAGAGTCTGGGAACCAAAACCTACTAAAGAGACGTCACGAGCACCCAAACGGACCAAACAGAGCTCCAGCATGACCTTTTTTCGACATCTGCAATGCCCTGTGACTAACAACACATTCTTCCCAATGGTACCATAGGTTGGGGTGCAAGGAGGTAACAGGCAGAGAAAAAGGGGCACAGGCACAGCTGGAGCCTGCTCTGGACCCTCATTTCCACCAAGAACAGACCCACAAACCAATCCCAAGTTTGAACCAGCGAGCAAAACTGTCAGAGGCTAAACTTAAATTCAGTGGAGACAGGCATCCAGAACTCCTTCTGTGCAGGTACCAGAGACCACTCTGGTCAGGCAGCCAGGCTGGGCCTCCATCCTCAGCATCCACTATACTTAAGTCTCCTCCGTGGCTCTGGGGATAGCTTGGCTCACCAGCTGTGCAGTATGTGTAATGTGGTAGCCATAAGCTACATGTGTTAATGAGCACTTGAAATATGGTCTCAACTGAGAAGTGTTAGAAGCATAAAATATGCAATAGCTTTCTAAGACTAAGCCTGTAAAAGAGAATGTAAAGAAGTCTCAATTAAAAAATATAATTACATCTGCCAGAGTTAACATTTTGGATATATTAGGAGAGATATATTATTAACATTAACTTGAATGGTTTCCTTTTTTAACAGACCTACTAGGAAATTTAAATTACATATAGAGTTCATATTATCTTTTTGCTGGACACTGTTTGAATGCTAGCGAGAAATAGTGGAGGCAAGAACTAGGTGTGGCCATCCCAGTTGGGCCACATAGAGTACATCATGGCACCTGGGCCCAGTGAATTACACGAGACATGTGTAGATCTCCACTGAATGTCAGGTCACACCTATGCCCTGGGTGACAGGATGGCCAGCAGGAGCCCAGGTCTCTCTTCCACCCCTTCCCTAGCCTGGGAGCTCACCAGCAGATGTCCTCTGGGTATGAGGCAAAGGTGACTGTCCAGTTGGAGATGCACAGTTCTCTGCTGTAGGAAGACGGCTGGGGCTCACCTTTGCACCGAAGGCCCTGACACTTGCAGGCGTTGAAGTCTTTCAGGATGCTGCCAAGAAATGCAGAACCAGTCAGGGCCCAGCTCAGCTGAGGTACCACATACATCAAACGGTGCCAAGGAAAAGTGGGAGCCGCACGGCACAAGTCTTTGCTTTAACATTCTCTTATTGTAGTGAAAGAGGTGTCATGCTTGGCACACCATGTCTTTTTTAAGTTTTTTTTTTTTTAATCCTTACCCTGCAGCAAAGGATTACTGGTCCCATCTCATACACAAGGAAACAGGCTCACCAAGTTAGTCCGCTGTTTGCACTTCCCCGACACAATGCTCCTCCGAGGGCCACTCCCTCCACCTGCCCATGAGGCTGGAGCTCTGATCCGATCCTGCTGCCAGCCCCGGGGATCATATCTTCCCTTCACCCCTAGCCTGACAGCATTAGGCCACATCACACACTTCCTGATCCTAAACTCTCTCCCAGGACACCCACCTGCACCCTCATCACTTCCACTCTTTCCCCCTTTGGCCTCCCATGAAGAACCCAACACCTCTGGACTCCTGTCTCCCTTCCTACTGGCCTCCTCCCACCCCTGGGTCTGAGGCAGGGACCCCAGTGAGTAACATCCAAGAGTCCATATCCAAGGTCATCATGCCAGAGTCAGTGAAGGCAGGGGAAGGGGCACCGGTGTGACCTCCTCCTTTCCTCATCCCACTCCCAACCTGCACCCTGCTGTTCCCAAGGCAAGGTGAACACCAAGGTCTCAGGTGTAGGAGCACTTTATGAGTTTATAGCTCTAGGCTTCCCAAAGCTGTGAATACCATAGTGTCCCCCATGGGTCCTCCCTCCCAGCTACACATTGGGCCTGTGAGCAGAAGCCCCTGCGATTCCAGAGCAGATGTCTGCAAGGAGGGAGCATCCACTCAGAATGCTAGACACAAAGCCAAAGGGAAGGATCCCTGGAGCAGCTGGTGAGAGCCTGGCAGTGGACCAGGCCACATCAGCCCAACAGGGGTCAGCTGAATCACCCCAGGCCAAGCCCTGTCAGCTGTCACACAAACATGGGTTGGGCTCCCTGAAGGAGGAATGGTAGGACGCTCTCTACCCAGAAGAGAAAGCAAGTTATCCAGATGGAGCCTGGGAGTCAGCTAAGAAAGGGCCCGGGATGGGCTCCTACTCACTAGGTGGCCATGGACTTCTCCTGGAAGGTGACAAAGGCCATCCCCAGGGGCTGATCCTGGACATGGCATTCCTCTGCCGAGATCCTCTCTATCAGCCTGTCCTTCAGGCGTGTGTAGTAAGAGATGGCATCCTCCTGCCAGAAGACACAACCCCATGGGGTGATGCGGCCCTGGATAGGTGTCAGGGGCACCCCCACGTCAGTGCCCATGCTCCTGGCAGGGATGTGGGGCCCTCACCCGCTCACAGCCCTGCACTTCACAGCAGCAAAACTGGCCACAGGGCTTGGGGTTGATGAGGGTTGCCCGACCAGTCTTCATTTGCAGATTTGTGTAATAAGTCAGGCTCTTCTCTGTCTTCTTTCTGTAGAGGTGAGAGTGGGGTTGGAGACAGGGCACAAGTTTCAGACTCACAGTTCTATGGACAGGGGTCCCTTGCACACAGTCTGTCACCAGGGCCCCATGCATACCATCTGTCACCAGGACAGAATGGGAGTTGAGTTTTGTGAACCACAAAAGGGAAAGACTACCCTTCTCCCTTCTCAGTGGAGGGATCCCAGGCTAGCAAGGAAGAAGTTGGATATTCAGGGGACAAGGGGTCAGAAAGCTCCAGGACAGGTGAACCAAGGCACACTCCAGCAACCCTCCCTTACCTCTCCTTGCACAGGTAGATGAGCTTGGCCACGTTGTAGCACAGCTGGACATCCACCACCTCACACGTGGGATATGCATCCCTGTGGCCAGGGCAGGCCAAGGCAAAAGACAGGTCATTAGAAGAGTGACCAGATCAGGAAGGACAAATTGCCCCCAATCACCAATGGAAAGAATGGTAAAGCATTCAGGCTGCTAGTTTCTGTGCCAGCAGAGACCTCTTTTCTATTTGTCTTTTATTCCCCCAAAGGGGAAAATTTTTGAAATCTGAAATTTTGAAGTTTGAAAAAAATGTTGTTGTTTTTTTTCTTTTGGTGATGCTGGGCTAGAACCCAGGGCTTTGCAAATATGCTAAGAAAGCATTCTACCCCTGACCTTCATCCCCAGCCCTTTATATTTTTGGAGATAGAATCTCAAAAAATTGCCCAGGTTGGCCTTAAATTTGTGTTCCTCCTGCCTCAGCCTCCCAAGTAGCTGGGATGACAGGTGTGCACTACCACATCTGGCCAAAGAGACATTTTTTTTTTTAATATCCTGAAGGTAACTGTCTTAAAACTGACAAGTTCATATCTACTTGGCTTTCAATCAGCAGGTACTTCTCATGGGGAAATTTGAATATATCAGGGCTGGGGTGTGGCTCAGTGGTGGAACTTGCCCTGGGTTCCATCCCCACCACCAAACAAACACCCAAACAAATCCCACATCTATTATTCCTTCTACCTATCCAAAGGAAGAGATTTATCATTTGTCCTAGGGTAATATCTATCCTGGGCTATCATTGAAATCCTAGTCAGTTCATAAACTTTGTGAAGGTCAGAGACCTTCAGCAGGTCTAATGAAAGCAACACATTCCAAACAATCAAGTGTCTACACAAATATCAACAATCAGCAGGGGCTGGGGATGTGGCTCAAGTGGTAGCGTGCTCGCCTGGCATGCGCGAGGCGCTGGGTTCGATCCTCAGCACTACATAAAAATAAAATAAAGATGTTGTGTCCACCGAAAACTAAAAAAAAAATATATAAAAAAAACCAATCAGCAAAATATGTACTCAATTAGTATTGGCCAGGTACTGTTATATATGTTAATATATGTAATCCTCATCATAACCTGTGAGTTTTTGACATTATTTTATTTTTTGGCAGTACAGGGGATCCAACCTAGGGCCTCGCACATGCTAGGCTAGCACTCTACCACTGAACTGCATCCTCATCCTTTGTCCCCATTTTACAAATGTAAACTGAAACCCACAGATTCTAAGTGGCTTTGCCCAAGGTCACATAACTTGTGAGTGGTTGATGTCCATTGCCACCACACAATGTCATCTCACCATACACACAATTGTACTCTTGGGGACATCAAGACCATGTCAATCTCCACTCACTACTCTTCTAAGTAGTGGCAAAAAAAAAAATCCTGATAAGCTTACATACTAGTGAGAGGACAGCCCATAGATGTGGAAATTATTCAACTAATCAATAGGACTATTTCAGGTCCCAATAAGAGCTTCGAGGAAGAGATGCCCCATTTAAGTATCTCTGCTACAAGGGAAATTCACACATGGATTGCAATAGCATTCACTAAGAAGGATTCCTAAAATAGGAAAAAGTGTGAGTCATACAATGTTTGCTTGGGAATGAGGGGACCTTTCTTTTCTTCTTTCAGTGTGTACGTGAAGTGGAACTGCTATTTCCAAAAGCTGCCTCGCAGGCAATTTGGGGGAATTGTTTCAAGGAATAGAGAAAAATGATTGTGGTGTTGAGACTTTATACAAAGTGATTATTTCTAAAATACTTGCAGTTTCTGAAAAAACATTAAATATTCATTCAATAAATTGTAAATATTCCTTTCACAATTCTGTTTATAGTAATAATTTGCTTAGCAAGTGCTTTCTTTCTTTTTTTTTTTAAGAGAATTTTTTTCAATATTTATTTTAGTTTTCGGCGGACACAACATCTTTGTTTGTATGTGGTGCTGAGGATCGAACCCGGGCTGCTCGCATGCCAGGCGAGCGCGCTACCGCCTGAGCCATATCCCCAGCCCTAGCAAGTGCTTTCTTCATAAAAAGCACAAAGTTAAACTGTAGCCCACTTTTAGTGCATGCTATAAATTAGTGACTGCTGAATTGATAGGAAAGACCTCAGTAAGGGAGCTTGACCTTCAAGTCCTCCAGCCCTGAGCCTTGGGGGCCTGTTGCTCCACCCCACCCCCTTGCCAGTTGTTCCCTTGGAGGCTCTGGGGCTTTTTCCTGCCTTCAGCTATACAGATCCTCCTGCCTCCACCTACAGAAATTGCACCTGAGGGTCAGCAGGGTCTGTTGGAAAGGAGGTTTTACATGGAAAGCCAGAGCTGGGCAGAGTGCTCCAGCAGAGTGCTCCTTCTGAGTGAGTGGATAAGCCAACAAATGCAGGCACCTGAGATCCTTCTGCCACAGACTGTAGTTCGTGGTTGGCAGAAAAGCTCAGCTTACATATCTCTTACTTGGCAAAGTAGACACTCAGACTCCAGGGTGAACAATTTTCTTTTCCCACATACTCTCAAGATGTTTCTTTGCATCTGTGCCCTGGTCCACACTCTGGACACTATAATCACTGTGGGGCAGCCATGGTTGCTTGCAGAGAATGGGCCACCCCACCCCATCCCTTGCATAGCACAAACAGAGCCAGCACATAGCAGCCATTCAATACCTTTGTGGCAGTGCCAGTCCTTCTCGGATCTCACCTGCATACCCAAGTGGAAGATGTAAGGTGCTCACCTAAGGTACCTGCCTGAGGGTACTATGCTAGGACTATCCTCTGGGACTATCCCAGAGCTTCCCAGCCTTGGTTTAGGAAGCCCTGGGATACAGAGAACAGAGCATCTAGACCAGTCCTAGGTTGATGACCATCCAGTCTTTACAGAACTACACCAATCAAGGCCTCTGCTTGACTACAGAATGCTCCCTGACAACTTCTCAACATCCTAAGCTGTCCCCTGGAGGGACTCAGCTCCCCTTCTGTGTCCCTCAGCCCTGCTTACCGAAAGTGGCTCTCCACTGTCTCTTTTTTGGTATCTCTGGAGAGTCCTGTGATGAATAATGTCCTTCTCACCTGCCAGAAAAACATGACAGGAAGAAAAGTCACTGAGGCAAGCCGGGTTCTGAGTGGGCCAAGGTTTGTACCCCATTCAAGCCTCCTGAAAGAAAACAATAGAAAATTAGACAGCTTGGGTTTCCTCTTCTCATGGCCTTGGCAAGCCCTGGAGCATGTTATTTACACAGCATCCCCTTCTGGGATACAGAAGAATCCATTTACAAAGCAACTCTCTGAGCCTCCTTTGCAGGGCAGGAGACTGAGAAAGAACCCAGAGAAGATTGTGATTCAAATGGGTCACACAGAATACAGAGGAAGACCCAGGCCTGGAACCAAGTCACAGAAAGAAGGACTGCCTCAATCTAAACTTTTTTTTTTTTTTTTCTGTTTCTGGTTGGTTTTTGCACTTGAACCAGAGCCTTGTGCATGCTAGCCAATCACTGTACCACTAAGCTACACCCCTAGTCCCTCAAACTAAACTTCTTTACTCAGCGTCAGAAAGTACAAGTCCAAACCCCAAAGATCAAAGAACGAGTTAGCAAGGGTGTGGATGGAGCAGGGAATTCAATCAGGTCCATGCTGGAAGGGGAACACCACACAGCTCAGCATGTAAGACAAAAATAGCCAGACATTGACTCTCTCTTGGCCCACTCTATTCTACTTTACAGAGTGTTACTTCTCACTTTCATTTTCAATAAATCTATGCTTTGCTGGTTTAAAAAAAAAAAAAAAGAATGATTTGGGGCAAAATATCCAAATCTTTTATTTTATTTATTTATTTGTTTGTTTGTTTGTTTGTTTATTTATTTATTTATTTGGTACCAGGGATTGAACTCAGAGTCACTCAATCCCTGGGCGACGTCCCCAGCCCTATTTTGCATTTTATTTAGAGAGAAGGTCTCACTGAGTTGCTTAGAGCCTCGCCATTGCTGAGGCTGGCTTTGAACTTGCAATCCTCCTGCCTCAGCCTCCCAAGCTGCTGGGGATTACAGGAGTGCACCATCTTGTTTAGCAAAATATCCAAATCTTAAAACAATCTACAGGAAATTAAAACAACAACAACAACAAAAAGATAATGTCAAGTGAGAGTATGATTATCCAGGCAGATTCTAGAGGCTCCTCCCTGAGCTCATTGCTGTCATGGTCCAATGGCTCAACTGGGAGGCTGTTCCCCTCTGGCTCCCACCCACGCCCCTCCTCACACATGTCCCAGACCCCCTGCCTCACTTACCAGGCTCTCTTCTTTGTACTTGATGGACTGGGTGTGGTGCCGCATGAAGCCCACGGTGAGGATGAGGTAAATGACAGCAAACATGGTGTGCAGCCAAAGAAGGTCATTGCTAAGGAGGAACACCACCTAACATCAGGGCTGTGCTCCCAGGCAACAGGGTTGGGGGCATGGGCTGGGGCCAGGTGACCCTCAGTGGGCATCATGCTGAGTGCCAATGGTTTCATCACAAGAGAGCATCCAACAGAGGCCATGTAGCCAATGCCCCTTCACCCTTATAAATACTTCAGAGAGGTCCCTGTCCCTATCCTGAAAAATGAACTCTAGATCCACGGGACCCTCTGTGATTCCTAAACCCCCTGCAAACAGCAGCTGCCTGCGTCGTGTTCACACCCCCAGCTTCAAGAGGCTTCCAGACATAGCCTGCTGCTCTGGACTCCCTCCAGCCTACCCTGGCTCCTCCCCGGTTTCACCCATCAGCACCCCCATACCAACGGGTCCATACTTACCCAGTCTGCAGGTTTGCAATTGTTGTTCTTCCAAAGCTATAAGGATCTTTGTCTGTGGAGAAGCACAGATAATTTGTTCCGGTTCACATTGGGGAAACAGGAAGGGCATAACCAGCCTTGGTTTGGAGCAAGGACACCTGGACCAGTCCTAGGATGATGTCCATCTAGTCTTTTCAGAGCTACCCCAACCAAGGCCTGACTCCAGAATGCTCCCTGACAACTTCTCAATCTAACGTGCAGGTAAAGCCAGAATTTTAATTCATCTTGTTTTGAGATTTACAAAAACAGAAATACTTTGAGAAAACAAGAAACATCCTAAGCTGTCACCAAAACTGAGATTGGGAATCGCTGGTGTTATAGGTGGATTCGTGATGGCATCTTGGAAGCTGGGGAGATGTGATTCCACACTGATTTTGACTAAGCATCTACCAGATCCTCAACTGTGGCCTCCTGATTTGGGTGAGGACAGGAAAGTATAAAACACTTTCTAAAATTCCCTGATCTGATTCCATAAATGTTTGGGTCTTTTTTCCCTTCTTTTTAGATAGATCCAGAAACTGATATTAAGGGGGTCTCAGTTTTTGATCCACATTTGGAGCAGAGTCTCCTCTAGATCTTTAGTCAGATGGAAAAATTTTCAAAAGTCACCTTAATGCTGTCTCACATCTGAACAGAGTCCTGACTCCTGGGCCTGGACTATCACAATGAACCCTTTCCCCAGGGCCACTCCTCTGCACCATCCCAACACTGATGAGGATGAGAAGAAGTGTTACCTAGCAAGTCTCCTGAGAGGTTGACAGGCAGGATGACACACAGGGACAAGAAGCTGACCACCACCAGCAGGAAGATGATGTGCCTCTGGAAAGACAGGTAGTGGATGGCATCCTCCCCACACCACTCCAGGATCTGGTCATCACTGGCCAAGACACACATGGAATCTTAATAAGTAGTGATAACAGCTGGGCCCTGGCATGGATTGGCTTATCTAATCCTTATGACAATCCTGTGAGATACTCTGATATTATTCCTCCTTTTTTTTTTTAATATGTGTGGATACAAAGGTACAGAAAATTGCATAGCTTTCAGGCCTACACAGTTTGTAACAGTAGAGCTACGTCATAATTTTCAGGACCTACTCTCTTACTAGTGGGGCAAAGGTACTGCTGCTGCCCCACTTCATATTGCCAGAAACATCTGTGCCCATGTTATGCAAGTGTGAGGTATGTAGACACACAGACCCTTTCTGCTGCTGGAGGTCACATTTGGATTTGGAGTGTGCCCAGGCCCATGGTCCCACCCTTTCTCCTGTCTCCCCTGCAGGTGAGGTGACAGAGAAGGTGACCCAATGTTCATCCAACTGCACCTGCCACCTCCCTGTGTCCCTGGCCATGGCCCCAGAGACAGAGAGGTGGTAGTCTGCTCCACCATTTTCCACCCTCTGAAGTGCCGCATTAAGAAGCTCTGGGTCAGCTGGGAAACTGGAAAATTCTAGGCTCAGACAGCCAGAATTCCTTGCTGCAGAGGGAAAGGGGGCAGGTGCTCCACTTGTTCTCACTCTCCTGACAGGAAGGGATCCCAAGACCCTCCCTTCCAGAAGGCCTGGAAAGCAATGCACTGGAAGAGCTCAGAGAAGCAAGTATAGCATAAAAGAACCAGTCTGAAAGGTGTCAGTGTGGGCTTTGCGGTCAGAAATCCAGTTCAAGCCAGGCGAAGTGGTGCATGCCTGTAATCCCAGTGGCTCAAAGGCTGAGGCAGGAGGATCGCAAATTCAAAGCCAGCCTCAGCAACCACTGAGGCACTAAGCAACTCAGTGAGACCCTGTCTCTAAATAAAATGCAAAATAGGGCTAGGGTTGTGGCTCAGTGGTTCAGTGACCCCGAGTTCAATTCCCAGTACAAAAAAAAAAAAAAAAATCCAGTTCAGCCACCTCTGTGTGAGAGCAGATCCTACGGCCTACCTGAGCCTCCGCCCAGAACAGGAAACTGTCCACTACCTACTTCATCAGCCTAGTAAGATTCAAAAAGACAGTGATCACCAAGTACCAAATGCTGCAACTGAGCACCAGAGGATACTTAGAAATATGCATGTGAATGTGACTTCTGCTTCCTCTCCATCTCCAGGACAAAGCTTGGCAATGATTACATGCTTTCACTTCTAAATAAGCCACCCCTCCTCTATATTTTAACATCACTGAAATGGGGTGTGCCCTACAGTTATAGTTGATGGTAGCTTAAATGGCAGCATTTTCTTGCTTTTAGTGTTATGCAGAATAATATATAGCTTCCAATGATGGCTTCTTAGACTCAAGTGGCAGAGCAAAGATTTCTCCAGCCCCTGTAATCCCAGCTCCTTTTACATGAGAGGTGATAAACCAGTTCTTAATCACCAAGAACCTCTCTTAGATTTCTCTCCATGGGCTCCAAGTTTTTTAAAACAGAAAACTTTTAAACAAATAAGCCAAATGTATTTTACTTCTCCACTTTTCACTCATTCAAAAATATGTACACCTGCCTAACAAAGCTTTTACCCACATCTAGACAATGTTAAATATTAAGTAGAATAATTCCTGCTTAAGGGAAAAAAAAATAATGTTAGCTATGTAGCAACATGAAAGAAAAGGACATCATAGAATTGATGAAATATAGTGGCTGCAGAGCATTGAGTAAGTTCCTCTCTCTGGGCTTTCGATATGACACAGGTCTAGCCCAATTCAAATGAACTAACACATGAGAGATAAATTGTTGACTTTGGTGGGAGTTGTTCCCAGAGAAACTGGCAGGAGACAGAGCCATGTGATGCCAGTGAACTCTGGCCTGCATCAGGAGGAGAGGTGGTTTATTTAGAATATTTTGAAATTCCATGGATTATTCTGGGGAAAAAAAAAAAGTTCATTGCTACTTTAAGAAACCTTGGGGAGGCTGGGGTTGTGACTCAGTAGTAGAGTGCTCGCCTAGCATGCATGAGACACTGGATTTGCTGCTTAGCACCACATAAAAATAAAATAAAGATATTGTGTGTTCACCTAAAACTAAAACAAAGAAAGAAATTTTGGGGTCCAACTGCAGTTTGGAAACCCTGAACGGTGTACCTCCAACAGAACTGTGTACCCTCCAGCATCTAGGCTTCAGTCCTACAGGCCTCCCTGTGACCCTGATTCAGGAGCCTCAAGGGCCACCTTTATTTTTAGTCCCCACATATTGCTTTGGACCTGAACTGAAAAGTATCTAAGAGATCACCTCTCAGGATCAAGCATCTTGGCTTTTTCCTCCTGATTGATCAAACACCTGAACAAAGAAGCCCAAACAAAGCCACCTGTCCCCAGCAGCTGCCCTCTAGTGTACTCACTGCAGGCGGAAGATCGCAGTCAGCCAGGGGCAGCATCCCTGGAAACAGAGAGAACAGGGATTGGCATCCAACATCTGTGTCTTGGGGGAGGTAGATGTAATCATTATCCTTGAGATTATGTTCTTTGCAAGATGTTCCCCATGCCTGGAATTCTTGCTGAAGTCTATCAAATTTTGACAATTAGTGTTATCACATAAGCTCCAGGGTCACATCACAAAACATGGGTCAAGAGCAATAATGACAGGCAGAGTGGTTCAGGACTATAATCCCAGCTTCTCAGGAGGTGGAAGCAGGAGGATAGAGTATGAGGTTGGGGAAACTTAGCAAGACCTTGTCTTTAAAAAAAGAAAAAAAAAAAAAACAAGAAGTGCTAATGAAAGCTCAGGGCAGACGCAGAGAAAGTGATATGGGCTTCCATTAGACCGTTTCAAAGTTGACCTAATGAGGTAAGACAATGAGAGGAAACAAGCCTAATAAATTGAACAATCCCCTGGAGTGAGATTTAGAGAGAGAAAAGGGTGTGTGTGTGGGTTTTACTGTCCTTCACATCTTTTAAACTTAACACCCCCTAAAGCTGGACTGTTATCCAGCTGGAAAAGACAAATATTTGTTCACCATTTATTCAACAATGACTGAGCACCTCCCAGGTACCCGGTGCAGGGGAACAAGGACAGATAAGGCAGGGTTCCTACCTACATCTGGCTCACAATCTAGCAGATAAGTCAATAATTAACTGTAATACCAAGTCATAAGTATAAGAGACAAGTACTGGGCGGGGCACAGTGGTGCACACCTGTGATCCCAGTGGCTCAGGAGGCTAAGGCAGGAAGATCGTGAGTTCAAAGCCAGCCTCAGCAAAGGTGAGGCGCTAAGCAACTCAGTGAGACCCTGTCTCTAAGTAAAATATAAAAAAAGGGATGCTGGGGGATGTGGCTCACTGGTTAAGTGCCCCTGGATTCAATCCCCAATACCAGAGAGAGAGAGAGAGAGAAAGAGAGAGAGAGGAGAGAGAGAAAGAGAGAAAAGTGCTGGGACACCCCAGCGGATTCCATTGCCCTTTCTGCCTGAGAGTTGATCAAGTCTCACAATGCCAGATCTCCATCCAGCTGCCATCTTCCCTGTGGTACTTCCAAATTCAGGTGCCTTGGTTGATGTAGAGAAGAGCTTTCTCCAGCACCAGCCACTCAGGAACCATAATAGGAAGTTAGCCACTGAACCAGGATTACAACTGCCCCCACCCCACTAAGCATTACTGCAGGTCCCTACTCCTAGCCACACTCCAACCATCCTTTGGGTACCAACCAGCTCATTTTCAAAGTCATGTTGCCCTGAAGAGGAAGTCGATGACAATCTCTGGAATCTGGAGTCACTAGAGACACAAAAGGAAAAGAGAAATATATGATTCTAAAAAATAAAAAGCCAAAAAAAAATTATATCCAGGATTTTGCTGCCCAATCTTAAAGAGCTATCCCTCACAATCTAGCAGATAAATCAATAATTAACTGTAATGCCAAGCCATAAGCCAAAACTACTATCCCTCACTGGTTGTGAAAAATAAAGAAAAGATAATACCCATTTCACTCTGAAAAATGCAGTCAAGGATAATACCCATTCCCAGGTACAGCATAAATCTTTGTTATGTGAAATTAATAACATGGGGTCAGGGCATCAATAGACCATCCCTGTGTGCTCACAACCTCCAAGCTCAGCACAGGACTCATCCACCTAAAGGGACTTTAAAGTGCCACCTGTTTATAAGACACCTCCTAAAATATCAAATAAAATTGGGAATAAATACAGTCTTTGGTCCTACCCTGGTGACCTAGAATGACAGAGAACCAGAGTTCAGCTCTGGAGAGGGGACCTGAGAAACAGACACTCCACAGAAGGCAGCAGACTGCACACTCTACCCAGGGAGGTAATCCCAGAAAGGAGGGATGCAGGACCTTTCAGGGCCCTGTAACTGGAGTGAGGGGGAGGGAGAAGAGGAAGCAGAGGAGAAGGGGATGGGAAAGAGAAGAAGGGGGAAGGAGAGGGGGAGAGCAAGAAGGTGAAGAGAAGGAGGAGGAAAAGGAAGAGGAAGAGGAGGAAAAATAAGAACTACAGAGCCAGGCACAGGGACATAGACCTATAATCCCAGTGACTCCAGAGGCTGAGGCAGAAGGACCACAAGTTGGAGGCTAGCTTGGTCAACTCAGCTAGACCCTGCTTCAAAAAAAAAAAAAAAAAAAAAGGGCTAGGGAGCTGGGTGCAGTGCACACCTATAAGGCTAACAACTTGGGAGGCTGAAGCAGGAGGATTGCAAGTTCAAGGCCAGCCTCAGCAACTTAGTGAGGCCCTAAGCAATTGAAATAAAAAATAAAAAGAACTGGGGATGTGGCTCTGTGGCAAAGCATCCCTGAGTTCAATCCCCAGGACCCCAACCCCTACACCCTCAAAAAAAAGCCTAGCTATGTCATGGAGCCATGCTATTAATTTCATATAACACAAGTTTCATTCCACACCTAGGAATGGGTACTGCCTTTGTCTTCATTTTTCAGAGTGAAATGGGTATTGCCCTGTCTTTTTTTTTTTTTACAGCCATTGAGAGTCAGTAGGTTTAGTCCCCAAAATAAATGAATGAATACATAAATACTATATTTTATGAAATCTAAAATATCACTGGTTGTCAGTTGCATAATTATTTCATGAACCACTAAAAAAGAAACAATGTTGCCAATCAAACTGTGACCATCATTGATAAGACACATCTCAATTTCAGACCTGAGAAAACGTCAAAATGTGTGTTCTAGGTAGATGAACTGTAATCTTATATTGTGCATTTTAGTCAGATCCTTTGTTTTGAGTACCCCACATTCATAGTGAATTGGAGGTGTCAGCAGTAGGTGAATTTTTGCTTTTCTCCCACTCCTGGACCACTGTCCCACTTTTAAGAGCCTAAAACACAATGAAACTTAACTTTCAAACCATTTACACAGATAGTCTCAATTGACCTTCACACCATGGGGAAGAGAAGGCACAAGGAGACCTTGATTAGCCTGGACCAGGCTCACACAGCTCTGGAAGTGGCAGCGCCTCCTGATCCCTCGCACTCTCTTCTACAGTAGAGCGCAGCCACACTCAGGGCTTAATGTGCCTGGAAGGTATCAGATGTCCCCCAAAATTCTTCACCTTGCTTTCACAAAGGCCAGAGGAGAGACAATCTTCTTGTCAGGAAGATGCATTTACAGAGACTCCTCTTCCTAGCCCAGAGGACCTCCCCCCGCCACACACACACACACATACAAAAGACCACATGTCAAGAGGGGCTGCGGAGTGGAGGGGCTGCCCAGAAGAGAGGCTCTGGGCAGGTGGCTGGTGGGTCCCTGAGTTCCCACTCCCTTCTGGTTGCCACATCTTACCCAAGATTCAGGGATGTGCAAAGCCCAGATGGAGTTGGGAAACCCAGGTGTACCACTGAGAACTCATCACCACCCCTCATGTTAAATGAAAGAGCCATCAGAGCCCCGGCTGGAACTGGAGGGACCTGAGGTCTGAGTGGGGGGAGCTGTGTTTGTTTGTTTGTTTCAATATTTTTAAGTTGTCAATGGACCTTTATTTTTATTTATTTACATGCAGTGCTGAGAATCGAACCCAGTGCCCTGACACATGCTAGGCAAGGGCTCTTTCTCTGAGCCACAACCCCAGCCTGAGCCTGTGCTTTCTAATGAGCTCCTCCAAAGTCAGTGCTGACCCAGAAAGAGGACCAGAGATCCCTGGCAGCCCTGTTGCCCTTTTTGATCCACCTTGGTCAGCCCAGGGCCTAAGCTAATAATGAAGATGACACATTAAAAATATTCAAAGACAAAAGAAAGCAGGCATCTTGCTCCACGGACAGCAAAAGCCTTAAAAGTATCAGGGTTTCCCAGGTGGCCAAGGCAGTTCCAGCAGCAGAGGTAGCTATGGCAGAGGCAGAAGGTTTTAATACGGCCAGGAAACAAAGCTTAGCAGGAGAGGAGAGCCGAAGAAGTGACAGGGATGGATTGTGAACTCAGTCAAGCACCATGGAGGCAGGCCCTCACTGCTACAAAGACGACATGGTTCAGACAATATTCATGGGTATGGGCAAAGAGCCTTGAGGTCTATGTTGTGACTGACTGTACACAGGTTATTTTAGTTTCTGTTCTATGGAAAGTGTCGAGCATGCCAACACGGGGTTTTCAAGTAGATTTTTTAAAAAATTTTTTGGCCCCCATGCTGTTGATTGCTAAATGTCATAGTCTGATCATGATGCTGAATAAATGTCTTTAAAAAAAAAGTATTGGCTGGGGATGTGGCTCAAGCGGAAGCGCGCTCGCCTGGCATGCATGCGGCCCGGGTTCGATCCTCAGCACCACATACCAACAAAGATGTTGTGTCCGCCGAAAACTGAAAAATAAATATTAAAAAATTCTCTCTCTGTCTCTCTCTCAAAAAAAAAAAAAAACTGTTCAAGTCTGAAAAAATTAAGTGAACTTTAAAAAAAAAAAAAAAAAGTATTGGGGTTTCTTCCATAGGCAGAAGCCAACAGGGCTCATGGCCATGGCCCAGCAAGAAGTCCCAAAATAAAGTGGGTGTCTGGGACTTGATTTTCTCTTGAACACAGTTATTGTGTAACAAAAGGCTGATCTCATGGGTCTGGGGTGATGAGTAGAGAGAACCCAGCTTATTGTACAGGCCTGGCAGATAAGCCCAATGAACACAATCTAATACCAACATCACTGGTGGGCCCTGCCCCATTCCAGTCTCTCTCTCTCTCTCTCTCTCTCTCTCTCTCTCTCTCTCTCTCACACACACACACACACACACACACACACACACACGTACACACAAGGTCATATTCTAGGTGATGTATCTTTTTTACCTGTCTGTTTCTGACACCAGGGCAATGCGGCCATAATCCCAGAATCTTCTTCTTATAATGGAGAACACCAATATTAAACACTAAAGTAGAAAAGACACCATGTAAAAGTACATTGAATGGATTCAGGAGCAAAGCCCACCCTCTCAGACTCAGCAAGGTAAGAAGAAAATCATCTTGGCCCAGAGATGGCATAGAGCTCCCCAATGTCACACAGCTCAGTGTCCCAATGCTCTGTTTGCCTTCTTCACTAGCTCCCATCACCTGTGCCCAGGTCACCCAGGCTGTCAGACCGATGCCAAACATAGCCTAGAGCCCTTCCAGTCAAGAACACCAGTCCTAACCTTTGCCTTCAAGGTAGTACTAATGCCACAAGGCTCTGATCTCAGCCAGGATCTGCTTCAGTGGCTTCAACAACAAGGTCTGGCCTTGCAGCAACCCTGGGAACCCGCTTCCTTCCTAACTTCACATAGAACTTCTTTTGTTTGTTTGTTTGTCTGTTTTTTAATTTATTTTTTGAGATAGGCTCTCCCTACATCACCCAGGTTGACCTTGATTATTCCTTGGCTGAAACAATTATCCTGCCTCAGCCCCCTGAGTAGCTGGGGCACATATGACACCTTGCCCAGATTTAGAGCTTCATTTTAAATTATAGAACCACAAGCTGGGCACAGTGGAATATACCTACAGTCCCAGCAATTCAGGAGGCTGAGGTAGGAGGATTGCAGGTTCAAGGCCAGCCTGAGCAATTTAGTGAGGCTCTAAGCAACTTAGGGAGACCCTGTCTCAAAATAAAAAATAAAATATTAGGGATGTAGCTCAGTGGTAAAGCGCCCCTGGGGTGGGGGTGGGGGGTTCAATCCCCAGTACAAAAAAAAAAAAATTACAGAACCATAGCAACGAAGCCACCCCAGGCTGAGCCAGAGAGGGTCAGGTTTCTACTTTGAGTTTGGTTCTCCTGAAAGCAATCTATGTGGAAACTGGCACAGAAAATGCATAGACAGAAACCCAACAAGGCCCTGGAGCTCTGGGTACGCTCAGCCTCAGTGAGCTGGGACAATCAGCAGGCCTATGTGTCCCACAGCAGCATAAGGAGAGGACTGAGGACTGCTGAAGGACTCTCTTGACTTTTGCTGGCTCTAGATAGCTAAGAATTCTAGACCTCCTTACACCCTACGTGTACAGAGAACCTGGCAGGGTCTTTGATGGGTCCCTGACTTTCCCTAGGCAGGCTCCCTCCCTTCAAGATTCATGGAGGTGGACAGATACAACTCAATTAGCACACTATTGCTAATCAGAAATTGGGTTTTTGTTTCTTTTATTGTTATTTTATGTATAGATGGTGCCAGGGCCTTGAACTTGCTAGGGAGGCATTCTACTTTGAGCTACACACCTCCAGCCCAGATCAGATTTTAAAGGCAGGTTTTCCAAAGGGCCTGAATGAACCCCAGAAACCCTGAGTTCCTGTGGTGTTTTCTCAAGGTGAATCAGGAAGTTAGGGATATACTTCCAAAGATGAGTGAGTCATGCTGTAACATGAAAGTCACTCAGCAAGCGCCTGCCCTCTCTCTGCAGCTGTTTCTACCTTGGTATGTATGGTACAGACATCTCCCACATATCCATGTTTTCCAGGGCCCTTTGACTTTTTATATGTCCCCATTCACTGTATAACTTCCTACAATAAAAACTCACCCCCAGAGTGGGCTGGAGATAAGGCTCAGTGGTAGAGCATGTGCTTAGCATATGTGAAGCCCTATCAATTCCCAGCACCAAACAAACAAATTCACCCCCATAAGGCCAGGCACGGTGGTATATGCCTATAACCCAGTTACTCAGGAGTTCAAGATCACTTGGGCAACATAGTGAGAATCTGTCTTAAAACAATAACAAATTCTATACCATCACCACCACCACCATCACCACTACCCCGCCCAATATGCTCCAATAGAATATCTTTCTTCCCAATAAGCTACCAAGACTGATTGGAGCCCCTGCCCAGGCTCCAGAATCCTCACCTCAGGCAAACTTCCCACCCTGAAGATCCAGGGCCACCTGCTTCCATTAATCCCACAGGCTCCATCAACTGTCTATCCCTCCCTCCCAACCAAGGCTAGTAGGCATGTCAGTGCTTTCCACCTACAAATGGGTCCTAGCTCTAAGAAACGGTTACTTGGGCCTGACATGGTGGTGCATGCCTATAATCCCAGTGACTCAGGAGGCTGAGGGAGGAAGATCACAAGTTCCAGGTCAGCCTCAGCAACTTGGTGAGGCCCTAAGTAACTTAGCAAGATCCTATCTCAAAATAAAAAATAAAGGGCTTAGGATGTGACTCAGTGGTATAGTGGCTCTGGGTTCAATCCCCAGTACCAAATAAATAAATAAATAGAAAGAAATGGTTACTTGTTACTTAGAGAGCCCTTTTTCATGAAAGCCAACAGGACCAAGTAATGTAGCAAACCTCTTGTGCAACAATGTAGACCTTGATCCTAGGATCAACAACAACAACAAAAAAAAAAAAAAAGAGGAAGAGAGGAAGTCCCTCTTTCCTTCCAGTGAACATATTTTGTACCAGCAAACTTGGGTTTGGAACCCTCACCTCCTACCATTCAGGGCCCCTTCCACCAGGGACTGGGGCCCACTAAATACCCTAACTCTCCTCTCAGCTTTCTCACTCAAACCTATCTTCCAGGCCTAGGTGGTCCAAGGGTATCTAGTCAATCTGTCCCCATTCACCTAAATGGGCTCGGTTAGATATTAGGAGATGACATCAAGAGGGGCCCAGTATCCCACGTGCATTTGTAAAAAGAAGATGCATGATAAACCAAATGAATTTTAACTAGCTGGCCTGGGGGCCTGGCTCAGTGGTAGAGTACTTGCTTAACATGTGGAAGACCCTGGGTTCCATCCCCAGCACTGCAAAAAAAAAAAAAAAAAGCCTCGTGCTGAGGGTTGATTCTGAGAATCACTTTATGATCCTCTAAAGCCATAAGAATCCCACAAGGAATGAGGTGCAGTGGCACACACCTATAATCCCAGTGGCTCTGGAGGCTGAGACAGGAGGATTGCAAGTCCAAAGCCAGCCTCAGCAACGATGAGGCACTAAGCAACTCAGTGAGACCCTGTCTCTAAATAAAATACAAAATAGGGCTGGGGATGTGGCTCAGTGGTATAGTACCCCTGAATTCAATCCCTGGTGCCAAAAATAATAGGGCTAAGGATGCATGTGGCTCAGTGGTTGAGTGCCCCTGAGTTTAATCCCTGGTATCAAAAATTGGAAAAAAAAAAAAAAAAAAAGAAAAAAGAAGAAGAAGAAGAATCCCAGAAGGGGACAGCAGGTGACCCTAATGAACTTGGAATTGCACCTACTCTACTCTAGTTCACACCTTCTCTTCCCATCTCTCATCCCTCCTGAGACTCGCCCTTCCCAAGTGCCATGAAAACAAATTAGGCTCGTAGCTCTACAATCAGGGTCAGAAGAAAACAGCAGCTCTGTGTGCTCATTATGTGCATGCCCTCGTCCAATCTTCTCCAAAATTCTCTGAGGGAAGAATTATTCCAGATCAGAAACCTGAGGCCCAGACAAACTATGTCACATGCTCAAGCTCACAGAGCTGGTAATGGTAAGTAGAAAACTGGGATTCAAACCAGGATCTGAAACTTCATCCGAGTCTCTCTGAAGGCTCTGGGGGGATTAGTTAAACACAGAACCGAGAGGGGACATGTTCATGAGGGATCTCACCAGGAAGCAGCTGACGTCTATGAGAAGGACAGTAGGGATGCCTCCAAAAGTGACCCCCTGGAGCACGGTGCTGTTTTTGGCTGAGTTGTAGCAGTAGGAGTCATTGGGCTGGTCCCCAAGGCCCAGTTGCTCTCGGATGGACACAGTCTTGGACTGCCACAGCTCCAGGAATGGGGAGGTGGTCATCGCACTTGCCGTCCCTGAGGAACAGGACAAGACAGGCGGTGAGGGTGCAGACTCTCCCACAGTTTTCCCAGGCAATGCTAGCAGAGCCAGAGATGGGTGCTTCCCAGGGCTGGTGGGGCACAGGGAGCCAACAGGAATCAGGGATAGCTGGACACTGGGCCCTCTGGTGCCTGGCAGAGTCTGCAGAGAATAGCCCCATTGTAGAAACAGCCCTGGAGGGTCAGATGGTCCCAGTGGACAGCTCATCCAGGAACTTGGCGGGTGATACCCCAGAGGAGGGGGGCTGGGGAGAAAGGAGGGACAGAATTTATTGTGGCTGGTGGCTAAAGAGGTACTAGCTTCAAGTACAACTGCTGGGAAAATAATTCCTATGGAGTCTCCGGGAGATCCAGGCAAGGGAGAGGAGAAAGGGACACAAAGGCAGAGAAGAAGAAAGTACAAAGACAGGCAAACGGGGAAGAAGGGAAGAGCCAAGGACACACCCCAGTCTACCCATCTGAGCCATAAATGAGACTTCAGTCCCACTATTCTCAGAATGTCAGAGCTGGCACCTCAGAGACTGGCCCAGGTGACACACTTGGAAGTAGAGGCACAGAAGATTTGAAGGCCTGCTCTGAGACTAGGAAGCTGGCTGATGCAGTCTCCTGACTCCCCAGCTCTTTTTTTTTTTTAATTGATTGATTGATTGATTGTTCCAGGGATTGAAAACAGAGGCACTTAATCACTGAGCCACATCCCCAGCCCCGCCCCTTTTTTTTAATCTTAGAGACAGGGTCTCACTGAGTTACTTAGGGCCTCTCTTTGAACTCATGATCCTTGTGCCTCAGCTTCCTGAGCCACTGGGACCAGCTCTTTTTGTCTAGGCCACACTACCACAGGTTAATCCACTGAGAGACAGAAGGCAGGAAGGGCAGCCAGAGGGGGAAGGCAAAGGGGGTGATATGGGGTGTGTGGGGGGGAAGTGTCTCAGGACCTCCAAAGACGCCTCAGCTCTGTCCTCTCAGCCATGTCTCCTAGGTACCTTTGATTTCACAGAGGCCTCGGCCTTTCCAAAACAAATACCACTCTAGGCTGGGTTCCTGGCATTCCTGGTGAAGCTAATGGAAAGCTTCAGTGTCTGTCCCCTGGCACCAAAGACCAGGTATTTGGTACCCAAGTTCTGGCCTGCTCATACTGCCTGTGGCTAAAGAACAAGAAATGCTCATCCCTCCCTTCCTTGAGTTTCTCCCACCCCCACATCTAGCTAAATTAGAATTCTCGCAGGACATCTAGCCATTCTATCTGCTAGAAAGAAAAAACTCTTAGAGATGAGAAAAAAAAAAGGCATGGAGAACCCAAACCTCATGTTCAGACTACCTGGGAGTATTGATGTGGTGTTCATGGTGGGGTGTGTGGAGGGGGATGATTCTCAGTTCAAACTCCTGGGATTGCCATGATAGGGATAATCAATCTCTCTCTCCTTCCCTCCCTCCCTCCCTCCCTCTCTCACTCTCTCTCCCTCTCTCATACATACTCACACATGCACACACACATACCCATTCCCCCACAGCCCCAGAAGTGCGGGAAGGATGGGTGGATGGCAGGCCCCAGACAAGGGGGGGATTGTCTGGAAAGCCACGTCATTTTCTCACCCTGGTAAGAGACTTGGCAATGGCTGGAGGTATTAGATGTTTTCATGTCACACCCATGAATTTGTGGCCCTGAACAGACTCACAAAAGCTATGTCCAGGAGCAAATATTTTTGACTTCTCTCCTTTGAACCGCACCCATGGGCACTACCCCAACAGAACACCCCAGTGGACACTGAAGGCCAATGTCCACCCCTCTTTCCTGTCTCCACACTCACCAGACACCAAGGTATGGGGATTGTTAGAGAGTTCTCAGCTGAAATTATCTCCAGACAGGGGAAAGGCAGCCCCCATCCCCATACACACAGCCCAAACTGCAGGTGGACCAGGCCTGGGTCTGCCACTCCCTTCCTGCCAGGCTTTCCTGACCACAAGACCCACCCCGAGGCCCGCCCTGGGAGACCTGAGCACAGGCCTTTATAGACTCTCCTGCAGCAATGAAGATCACAGTACCACAGGAGAGCTGCCCTCTTCCAGTTTAGGGGTTCTATTTGGGGGGGTTTTGTTGTTGTTATTGTTTTTGGTACTGGAGATTGAACTCAGGGGCACTCAACCACTGAGCCACATGCCCTATTTTGTATTTTTTAATTTAAAGACAGGGTCTCACTGAGTTGCTTAGCACCTTGCCGTTGCTGAGGCTGGCTTTGAACTCACCATCCTCCTGTCTCCTCCTCCAGAGTTGCTGGGATTACAGGCGTGAGCTACCACACCCGGCTCAGTTTAGGAATTCTAGACAGAAACCTTTCACCATTTTTCCCCTAAATACATATCTGCTCAGATGTCTCTGAACCCATTTGGAGCTTCTGGTTCTGCCCTCCTGCTCTGGATTTCCCCTAAACTCCCAGAATTGGGGCCCCATGTGCCAGCACTCCAGTGTACTGCCCTATTCCTCTCTTCTCACCCAGCAGCACCTGTGGCTCCAACATCTCCCCTCTTGTCCAATGTCTTGAGGCAGTGACCAGGCCAGCGGAATGGTCCTCTCCCCACAGAAGCACTATAGCTGTCAGCTTAAGGTAGGACCCCAAGATGAGGGTCTTATGAGGGAACTTAAGGGCTGTACTGTACCCCAAGTTCCCCAGAGTGCTAAAATCAGGAAAAGGGAACACAGGAGAATAAAAAAGGAAGGCTTGGAAAGTGAAGTAGAAAGGGAAAAATTCCTCATAAAATGCTCACAGAGGAAACATTGACCCTGGAAAGAGGAGGCTGCTGTGGTGGTGCTGCATGGGGGTGGGGTGGGGGACCCTTGCCAGTGCTGCTTTGGAGAAACAGAGGAAGGAGGGTCGCTGTGACTCCTCTTCCCCTACAGCCCGTCACATCTTCAAGTCATTTTGCTCTTGCCATACAAGGACCTCAAGTGATTACAAAGTTTGAAGAACTGCCAGGCATGGTGGCATATGTCTGTAATCCCAGCTGCTCAGGAGGCTGAGGCAAAAAGGAGGATCACAAGTTCAAAGCCAGCCTCCGTAATTTAGCGAGGCCCTAAGCAACCCAAGACCCTGCCTCAAAATAAAAAGCGCTGGGGATGTAGTTCAATGGTTAAGCACCCTGGGTTCAATCAATTCCTGAGACAAAAAAAAAAAAAAAAAAAACCTGAGGAAGATCAGCCTGCAAGTAAGCCAGCCTGGTAATCTGCAGGACAGGCCAGATGTCAGGACTCTCTCATCCAGGTGTCCTGTCCTGCCGGCTCCAGGTGAGGAACAAGGTGAGGGCATAGCTTCCAGTCCAATCACAGACTGTCCCTGCCCATTAGGCCCATGAGTCAGACCCTGATGAAACATCTCCCATCTCTGACTTTTAGTGGGCCAGGCCCCTCTGTGTCTTCCCAAATAGGCATGCTTGGAGAGGACAGCTAGGGAACACACCCATCATGAGGTATTCCTGCCAGCTGAAGAGAAGGTTGTGAAGGGTGTGGAAGGACAGCTGGCAGTTATGGGGAGGAAGCCAACCCAGCAAACTGGGGTTGGGGGTATGGGGCCCTGGGTTCCATCCCCAGCACCATAAAAAATAAAATAAAATCAGTTCACTACTCAGGAGGATCACAAATTTGAGGCCAGCCTCAGCAACTGCTATCAAAAATAAAAAAAGAACTGGGGATGTAGCTTGGTGCGAGAAGACTCCAGGGTTTAATCCCCAGTGCCAGAAACACACAACACATACACACAAACAAACAAAATCCCAGAAACTGGAACTGGCTGCATACTTCTGACAGTATTTGGTCATCTCACATTTGTTATACACATATAGACAAATGCTTGGCACTTATCCATGACTTTGAGAAAGGTCTTCATTTATTCTCTCATTCCTATCCAACACCTAAGATTATGAAAGGCAAAAAATTACTGATAAGACCCAGAATCCAGGTGAGCTACATGTGACAAAGTTAAACCCAAAAAACACCCAAAAAGTCTGGTTGTGGTCAGTGAACATGGCTTTGTCCAACAGGTGGTCTCAAAATTGCCAAAGTTAACCACAATACTAACCCACTGCCCACCTGAGTTTGCAGCAAGGACCAGCCTCCTGTAGCAGGACTTTGAAGAATACTAGGCCTCCCAGAATTGGGGCCTCATGTGCCAGCACTCCAGTGTACTGCCCTATTCCTCTCTCCTCACCCAGCAGAAGGCCCCAGAAAGTGTGTGAACATTGTTGGTTCTTGCAAGCAAAGAGGGTGCAAATTCAGAGCCCTTACATCATCACTAAATCTTTAAATTTTGTTGATAGCAAGACTTCAAATGACTTTAGCTCTTCAATTTATCATTAGCTAACTTGGATCTTCCAGGTGCAGACAAAATCATACAAACACAAACTTTTTTTTTGGTACTGAGGATTGAACTCAGGGGCACTTGACCACTGAGCCACCTCCCCAGCCCTATTTTTATTTAGACACAAGGTCTCACCGAGTTGCTTAGGGCCTCCCTTTTGCTGAGGCTGGCTTTGAACAGGCCATCCTCCTGTCTTAGCCTCCCTAGCTGCTGGGATTACAGGCAAGCACCACCACACCTGGCCAAACACAAACTTCTTATGGCCCCACCAAACAGGGCCCAGGGACCTGGACAACTGTTTACCTCTACAGACATCAGCCCTGGAGCACAAAGAGGATTTCAGCCTCTGAAATATGAGAAGTCTCCAGAGCTGGGGTCCTAACACCATGGAGATTAGATGTTTAGCCACTCTGTGCCTTGGTTAAAATACGGGCAGTGATGCTGTTTCTCTCATAGGGCTGCTGGGAGGCACACACATGGGCCAATGCCTGAAAAGCACTCAGGCCAGAGCCTGGCCCTAGTGACCACTCAAAAGCTGTTTGTTTCATTTTAAGTCATTTTCCAAAGAATGCAAAACATAGTAGCAGGTCTCCACCTGTCTTCCCTGTTAGAGCCAGATGAACAGCTAGGAGAGACTTTTGTCCCAACACTGAGCAAAGGAGACCTCAGCTTCTGTTTTGAGGGCACAGAAGATTTGAGGACATCTGGCAGGTGGCAGAGGAAGGAAGTAGGGAGGAAGACAATGGAGGCAGGAGTGTTTCTCCACTAAGGGATGACCTGTCTTCCATTATCCCCAGTCAAAAGTGGTGGTCTCCAACTCTGCCAGAGCTAACAACAAAAAAGCCCCAGGATGCCTCCTACATCGCCTTTGATCTCACAGGGCTTGTATTGGTGACCACCATCCAATGGCTTAATCCCAAACCCTCAACAGAGTGGGAGTGGGTCAGAGAAAAAGCTTTAGGGCTAGAAGGAAGCTGAGAGGCCATTGACTCCATCAAGCTCTTGGCCCCTGCCTTTGAGGACACAACCTGGGGCTGAAAGACAGAGGCCACCCCAGGGTCTCAGGTAGCCAGTCTTATCAGGTACTAGAACCTTGGAGGATTTGGTTTCTTTGCTCTGGCCACCCTCCTTGCCCCCGCCCCCAAGTCCCTAGCCTCTCTCATCAGGATGCCACCAGGGCAGCAGGGAGTGATCACCTGGGGCTGATTTCTTGGACACCTGGCCCTTTCCCAGGCTTGCCTCAAAGAAATGAAGAAAAGCCCTCCTCGTTAATCCGAGAGAATTAATCCGAGAGAGCTCCCGCTGCCAACAAATTGCAAAGAGAAAGGTGGAAAGGAGGAAAGGATCCGCCACTGGGTGAACAGCTGGAGCCGGGAGAGGGAGGTCTGGTAAAGTTGTCAGGAAGTCCGGAGGAATTCGAGGCTGGAATGAGTCGTAGGGTCCCCCAGACCGATCCTCTCCTCCCACCCACCCCGCTATCGGCCCCCCTGCTAGGGGTGGGAGCCGTAGAAACTGGGAACCGCGCCCGGGAAGTGGACAGTTGGCGTGGCACCTCAGTGTAGACCCTCGGTCGCGCAGTCCCAACAACCACGGAGGGCCCCCTCGCCCTCCTCAAAGCCCCCTTCCCACTTTACCTGCGACGGCAGCGCGGCTGACGCGGCCTGAGGGAGTGGTCTGGCTCCACCTGGCCCGGCGGGGCGACGTCCGGACCACTTAAAAGTTACAAAGTGAAACTCTGGCGCTTCCTGCACATGCGCAGAGCTGCGTCTACGGGTTGCCCAATTTGGAGTTTTCGCCTGCGCCGGCGCGGGCCACAATGCCACCAACTGCGCCCTAGGTTCTGCGCCCCTCCTCTGTCCTCCGCAGCAGCCTGGGCCACCGGTCGCTGTTCGGCCCTCGCAGCCCTGGCCTGCTTGCAGGTCCTAGGGGCCAAGGAGGGCTCCACCGGACTTTCTTCAGTCGCGCTGGACGTCGCCTCTGCCCGGACACTTTGTGGGGAACTGGGCAGAACACAGGGTGGTCGTGGCGCGCGGAGAGCATCTGCAGACGTTCGTGTGCGGCCGGGAGTTGCTTGGGGTTCCCCCCTCGAGCTCTTAGGCCCGCCCAGGGAAGTGGGGGTGGAGTGGGGTGGGGTGGGAGTTCGCGGAGCTCAGCCTGAGCCTGCCCCCCAACTCCAGGCAGCCTGCGGCTACACAGAGCCCCTCTACAAAAGGCCGTGAGAGTTCAGATGGGTCTCCGTTCGAACCCAAGTGGAGGTCGCAGCATTTTCAGCCCTTTCCGAGGCTAAGCCCGGTACAGCCCTTGCCAGGGCTCTCTGGGGCGCCAACCCCTCCGCAGCTCGCTGAGCTCTAGGCGTCTCCTGGCCGGGAAACCAGGTGTTTCCAGGGAGTCAGTGACCTCTGCAACTGGTCTGCGAGCTCTCCGAGGGCAGGTGTGGCTAGGACGGCTCGCCGGCCGCAGCCAACTGTCCCTCTTCTCAGGTCTGATTTCCGCATCTGCGAAGCAAGGCTGTTGAACTTAAAGCCTGCTCTCGGGGTCCTTTGCAGCAGGATCTCTGCATCCTGAACTGTTTTGCACTCCCCAAGGTACAAGGCTTTGCAGGTTCTCTGACCTCTCTTCCATTTCTGGGCTTTTATCTTGTACTGTAATGATAAAAATATCCTCCTAACCTCCCTGTCCCTGATTCTAGCACCAGCCCATGGCTGCCTGGGCAGGGTGGGGGTGTCTTGTCCTTCCTCTCACAGTTCTGGGACCCATCTGGCTTCCATCTCTCCCCTGAAACTCTTAGCCACTAGTTATTTCCCAGAGTTTTCCTCTGCCCTTGTCGTCATCGTCGTGGTCGCCCCCCCCCCTTATCTCTTTTATGACCCCTCCTGCTCTGGTATCTGCTGTTGCCAAGAACCCCACACCTGATCTTGCCAGGTTCTTGTTAATGATCCCCTGGACATCCCTCTAGCTCCTCAGACTGCTCCTATCCAAACTCCTTCCTCCTCTCATCCCCCAGCTGTGTGTCTTCATCTCTGCCTAAGTTGATGGTCCCCACCTGCCTGGTCTGTGCCCTGGGACCAGGGAAATGCAGGTTCTAGCCCCAGTTATATTAGAATGGCGAAGCCACTGATGAAAAGAAAATTTAGGATCCTCATTTTAGGGGTTGGGGATTTAGCTCAATGGCCTAGCATGTGCAAGGCCCTGAGTTCAGTCCTCAACCCTGGGAGATAGGGAGGGAAGGAGGATCCTCAATTAAAGTTATTTCAAAATTAAGAGAAGTCTGTTGTGAATCCGAATGTGAGTCGAGATAACCATAACCCTCCTTATGCCAATGTGTGAAGTGGTTATAAAACCAGTATTTCCTTAAATCAAGAGTATGGAAGTTAGGGATTGTTCCTACTTGATAGAGAAGGAATGAAAATTTAAAGGCTATTGAATTTACAGCTAACAGAAGCTGTGGAGACTGGTAAAGAACCTAGAATGTCAAGGTTACAGCTTAAAAGGCCCTGTAATCTTGGCATTCGAAAATATTATATCCAACATTGTGAACATTTGCTCTCTTTATTTGCCTAAGATCTGAAGGAGTGACCCACATTCTTGTAGTATCAGTGATGATTTAGATAACAGCTTTTTTTTATTTTCATGCAACTAGAATTGAAATAAAGTCCCAATCACTGCCCAAAAAAGTCTAAATGTCAACAACAAAAAGATCTCTGTCCCAATTCTGAAAAAAAGGCACCACAGATACTAGAATCTGAATGCATTTAATTTTAAATTTTAAAATTACTTAAGACCTTAACCAAACATTAGCCGGCTCTTTCCTTAGTTTTCCAATCAAGTTGACCTCTGAGAATTTTCTGTTCTCTCATCAATTTGCAGAACTTTGGTTAAAACAGAGAAATATAAAATTACAGAATAAATGTGTTTTATTTGGGTCTTGCAAAGCCCTGATTATCTGTGTTGGTGATGCATAAATTAAACCTTAAATTCAGGTCTTAGGTTAAGAGTAGAGCCTGGAGCTCAGCCCAGACCCAGTGACAGGTCAAGGAAACAATGAAAATTTGTGGGTTTCTGCCCATATGTTACAGTATCTACACATGTAAGTGCTTAGAATACAGTGCAAGGGCTACTCAGCTGCCAGGGAGTCCGATTCCTGGGAAGCAAATTTTAGAAAGTAAGCTGAATTGTCAGAGGAAGCAAAGCCAGAGCTCAGTTGAGAGCACAGAGCATTTGTTCTTCAGGGTTCAGTCTCTCTGGGGCCCTAGAACACTTCAGACACAGAAGCCAAGTCCTTTTATGGCCTCACCAGGGCCTATGGCTCTAGCCCCCTTGGCACAGGAGCCCCATCTGAGGCACAGCTGCACTTCTGCACCCTCAGGTTGGGCAGGCTGACCACCTGGGGCCTGGTCCTGCCTCCTTCCTTGATGTTCACAATCACGGGCAGCGAGGTTGTCTCTGAGGCGATGCACTGTCTTGGCCCCAGATATGGCCACTTGAAGGTCAGGGACTCTGGGGGCTGCAGGCAGCTGCCCACACATTCATAGACCAGGAAGCCTGGGGGCTCCAGGACCCAGTTCTCAGCCCACTTCATTCCCTGAAGGTCCAAATACATCTGCTGGCGGCAGCAGCGGGTGCCCTGGGTCACTGGTGCCTCAGGGTCACAATTACCTTGAGCTCTGTGGGGACAAAAAGAGATAAGTCAGAGATGAGCTGGAAGAGCTGGAGTCAAAAACACTGAAAGTTTATGATCCATCTCAATATGTTCAAAAAGTTGGATACTGAACTGGGAGAGTAGCTCAGTAGTAGTGTGTTAGCATGCACAAGGCCCTGGGTTCCATCCCCAGCATTATAATAATAAAGAAAGAAAAAGGCAGGATATTTGTGTCAGATACTGGATAACTAAAAATAACTATAAAATAAATAACTGATATTTACTGAGAGCCTCCACTTAAAGAGTCACAGGGAGAATTTATAAATGTTCTCATTTACACACTCTGAAAAGTTGCCCATTTCAAAATCAATTTAATTCCCTTTTTGTCTCTCTACTTGAGCTCATCAGTTTGACCCACAACGCCTACCCATAGTCCTTGAGATCCAGCGTGTGTAACTCCAGCTGGGGCTCGCTCTGCTCAGCTCCTAGTGCCCCCTGCGCGGCGAAGCGGACCAGCTGGGGTGCGCCCGAGGCCCCAGGGCCCAGGTGCTCCCTCTGCACCGACACCTGCAGCAGCAGGGGCTGCCGGGGCCGGCTCAGCTGCTGCCAGAAGTTCACAGCCTCGGTCACATCGAAGGCCTTCCAGCCGCTCTCGTGGATGGACACCAGCCTGGACAGAGACCCGCATGAGGGGTGAGGACTGGGACACCCGTCTGGAGGGCCCTGGGGGAAAGCTACCCCTCCTCCGCCTCCCTCCGTGACCCCGCCCTTTCCTGCTCTCCTGGACAAAGCTGCCTCCTTCCTGCCTATCCCCTCCCCTCCCCCAGCGCAGAGCAGCTGGAATCCCCACCTGGAGTCTATGAGAGAGGTGCGGTTGGAGCCATCGTCGCGAAAGCGCAGCCACTCAATGGTGACCCGAACCCAGGCGTTTCGCTCTTGCCTGAGGAGGGCAGCCTGAGGGACCGGTTCCTGGAAGAGCCGCAGCACAGCCTGCACCAGTTCGCTGTTGGCGGGCAGCCGCTGCTCCATGCCAAACACCAGCAGGTACGTGGAAGCCTCAGACACCAGGAACTTGCCAGCCACCTCTGGAGACAAGAGCAGGGTTAGTTGAGCCTCTCGGGGCACCAGGAGAGCTCAGAGGGTTGCAGGGCTCAAGGTCCATAACCAGAATTTCCTGGTAATCCAAAGGAAAAGTTTGGAGCCTGGGAAACTGGTGGACCAGGAAAGAAGCATTCTTCCCCATCCTCCAATAAAAAAATAATTTAAAAAATTTGCAGTCAGGCTTTGTGTCCTAAAACAATCACATCGAACTGGGGCTTGTTTACTAGCAACCTCCACCTTGAGAGGGTAGGGACTTTGGGACTCTGTGCAGAGGACTGGGCCCTCAAGTGTGCAGCAATGCTGATTTCCTTAGGAAAAGGGAGTAGGGTGTCATAGAAGGGAAATGGAGAGGGGGCTACAGAGAACCTGGAATATGGAAATCTGTGGTCACCAGTTGAACTGTACTTTTCTTAAATTCAGAGAGAGGGTCCTGAATTTACTCTCATTTCCTCCTGTGGTGAGGGAACTCAAGCTCAGATAAATGTCCCCAAAGGGAGGAACAGGGAGCCAAGTGCTTCTAAAGAACTTTGGCAGGGCTACTGAGCTTTGAGGAAGATGTCTGGGACATTTATAACACTGTCCTCAGAGGCACCCATCAACCTGTCACTAACACCTGAGGCTCCAGGTTTGCAGGATGATCACCCGATAGGCCACATTTGCTGCCAACAGTCACCTCAGCTGCCTGTTCTGGATCCTCATCCATGGCAGGAGAGGAGAAAGGAGGTGGGTGAAGCTGGGGCATAAGGGGGTGATTCTAGCTCTGGGGGTAAAAGGCTGCACTAGGATAGAGGTACAGCTGGAACCCTGACACTGGACACTTCTGTTGTCACACTTAAGTATTTCCAGCTACCCAAGCAGCTTCTACCCACATCCACTCACCCATGCTGGGAGGCAGACAGGTGAGACATAGTTGTCCACTGTTCCAGGTGAGCAAATGGTTGAGAAAAGTTTTTAAGGCAATTTATTCCAGGTCACTCTCAAACCAGAGTGGCAATGTGGAAACAGACCCCAGGAAATCTTGCCTGTACCCTACCTAGCTTTCTGGGGGAACCTGGTCCTAGCCACACCTACCCAAGCCTAGTGGCTCTGCTTTCCTCTGCCTCCTCCTCTTCTCTGGGGCCTGGGTTTTGCCAGAAAGTCTAACCTGACACCTTAAGTGGTCCCTCAGTGCATAGCCAGAGCCTAAGGGCCCAGGCCCAAACACCCTCCTCACTGCCTCTTGGACCATAGCCTCCACACATCCTCTTAACAGAGCACCACAAAACAGAGGTGAAAACCAATCCATATCTTCCCCACAAGGACCAAGATGCAGAAAGAGGAAGGCTCACCTGGAAAGCTCTGGCTGAACCTCTTTCCACGGGATCGGTCCCCATGGCTGTGCTGCAACAGGGTCACATATTGGGCCCGGACTTCATCAGGGATGGTCAACCCTTCCACATCAGCCTTGTCCAGGACTGGCACTTGGTTGAGCCTCAGCTGCCTCAGCAGGCTTTCCAGGATCTGCTGTTCGGTCAGGGCCTCCCCAGGCCTGGTCAGGGGCAGCACCCAGAGAGCCCAACAGAGCCACAGAGGTCGCATGGTTCTGCTTGGGAGCAGCAAGGAATCTGTGGATGTGTCTTCAAGGAGGCTGCAGAAGGGTCTTGGGTCCAGGCACTGGGTGTGCTGAGAGTCAGAGCTGGCTAGCTTTATAGCCTGCCCTGGGGTGGAGAGGGAGGGGGTAAGTCACACCCCTGGGACCTCCTGGGAGCTCAGCAGCTAGACAGTCTCTTGAGCCTTGAGGAGGGGGATGTCTAGAAAGGGCACAAAGGGCTGTCTGGACTGAGGATAGCTGATTGTTGCTGTCTGCCTCATGGCAGTGGACCTTTACCTTGGGCTAGGGATGTGGCTCAGCAGTAGAGCACTGGCCTGGCATACACGAGGCTCTGAGTATGATCCCTGGCCCTGGAGGTGGGGGGAGTTTTTTTCCTGGAGAAGAGGCTTTCATTTCCTGCAGGAGGCCAGTTTCCCAACTGCTGGAATTTGGACTTAGAATGCTGTTCTAGGACTCTCTGAGGACCAATCCTGCCCAGTCCTCTGAGGTCCATGCTTCAGAGGGTGCCGGGGGTTAACAAAATCCAGGGTTTGTGATCAATAGTTGGGAAACCTGGTGCTTCCCACTGTTGGGGGTGGGGGACTTATTTGGCCAGGGATTCTGGGAGACTTTAGTACCAGTGGGGTTTGTCCAAGAAGGAGTTCTAACCTCTCCCTCTTTCTTAGAGCTGAAAGTCCACCCTTACACACACACACACACACAAACACACACTTTTTTTTTTTTTTTTTTTTTTTGAGACCTGGTCTCGCTAAATTGCTGAGGCTGGCAGCTAGCCGGGAATTTGTGATCCTCCTGCCTCAAGCCTCTGGAGTTGCTGAGATTACAGGTATGCACCACCATACCCAACTCCTCTCTCCCAATTTATGAGCCAAGAAAATTGAGACTCAGAAGGACAACCTCCTCTGGCTCTGAGTTGAAGACTGAGACCCTGAATAAAGTCAGGTCTTTCAATTCCCAACCTGAAGTTCTTTCTACACCACAAAAACACTTGTAGCAGAGCCCTATCCTGGGGGCCTTGAGGGGAGCCAGGTGGACTCAATTCAGATGATCAGGTCTGGGAAGGCATGGTGGCAATCCCCCAGTCTCCTGAGGCTTCCCCAGGAATGTGGATTTGATTGAAGAATCATACTGAGGAAATAAAATTGGGCAATCAGCCATGGAAAGCCCTGCCAGATAGAATACAGAATGCAATTTGACATATATGAAGCATTCATTGCTTGTCTGTGCTTCAGATTTCTCCAGTTCTATGTTTTATTTTCGGAATCTGGCAACCCTACCCAGAAGCTAAAAGAAAAAAGCCAATGTGGATTGGGAGACTTGTCAATCGGCTGGACTGTTGCCCAGTGGGAGGTCAGCCCCACCCTTTGTTATGCAGAAGAGGAGCCCCACCTGTGTCTGGCCCAGGTCTGGCAGCTGGAAGTGGTAAAGTGACCTCAGAAAAACATCTTCTGTTCTGAGCAAAGAGTCAGGGTCACTGGAGTGAGACTCAGTACCCCTAACTCAGGTCCCATTTTGACTCTGGCCCTAGGTTCAAATTCTAAGGACACTGGAAAGGGCAGTGATCTGACCGTCCTGGGGAAATGAGTAACAAAAGGGGCTGGGGTACAAGTGGAACCCTCACTACCACCCTCCTTTCCCTGCAAGGACAAGATTTGACCCCAAACAGAAGTCAGGCTGCCAGTTAAGGGCCAGGAGAAAACAGTCAGAGGTCATCAGGGAGCCTCTGTGGGTAGGAATCAGCTGAACCCAGACTTAGAACCAAGGAGGACTCAGAGGTCAAAAAAGATTGGGTCCAGGAGTGGGGTCACTTCCAGGTTGGAGCGCAGCATCTGGGGGTTTCCAGGTGACTCTGTCCCCTTCCTGTGCAGGAACAGGCACTACTGTGAGTTCTTAGGTGCTCTGGGCTGCCCCAACCCCACCTTCAACCTCCTGACTCCATGCAGCTGCTGGGGTCTTTAGACACCCCCTGGATGAGCCCTTATTGTTCTCCCAGAGCAGCCCAGCCTTCCCTGGGGCTCTCTGGGAGCTGAGGAAGGTGGGACAAGGTAGGAATAAGAATTAACTTGCAATGGTGCATGCCTGCAATCCCAGTGGCTCCGGAGGCTGAGACAGAGAATCAGGAGGCGCTAAGCAACTCAGTGAGACCCTATCTCTAAATAAAATACAAAATAGGGCTGGGGATGTGGCTCAGTGGCTAAGTGTCCTTGAGTTCAATTCCTGGTACTGAAAAAAAGAAAAGAAAAAACAGAATTGTGGGGTATTTTTTGGTACTGGGAATTGAACCCAGGGATGCTTAACCACTGAGTCATGTCCCCAACACTTTTTATTTTTTAACACAGGGTCTCACTTAATTGCTTAGGGCCTCACTAAATTGCTAAGTTGCCCTGGAACTTGTGATCCTCCTGCCTCAGCCTCCCAAGTTGCTGTGCCACCACCACACCCTGCAGGATTCACGTTTAAGTTCATATAGCCCCTTCTGCCTTCATGGCAAGTGTGAGTTCAAACTGTAAGCACACTAGCTGTGTGCTTTCTCTGTGTTTTCTGCCATCTTTAATATGAGTCTCTCTATAGAAATAGGGATAATGTCTTTTTCTTTCTCTCTCTCTCTCTCTCTCTCTCTCTTTCTGACACTGGGGATTGCCCTACTACTGAACTATATCCCTGGTGTTTTCCATTTTTTATTTTGAGACAGGATTTCTCTAAATTGCCAAGGCTGGCCTTGAACTTGCAGTCTCCCTGCTCAGCCTCCCAAGTGCTGGGATTACAGCTAGCAGACCCACTGAGCTAAATAATGGGCTTTTTACAGTAAATTTGTCCACACTAATGGAGGTATTTGCAGGCCTCCTGATAATAATAGGTACTTAATACATAGTAGGAGACTTTCCCACTGTTATTAAGTATTTAAATGTTTAACTTTTAAAATATAGATAGATCAAAAACCAAATATAGGGGCTGGGGATGTGGCTCAAGCGGTAGCGCACTCGCCTGGCATGTGTGTGGCCTGGGTTCGATCCTCAGCACCATATACAAACAAAGATGTTGTGTCCACCGAAAAAACTGAAAAATAAATATTAAAAAATTAAAAAAAAACAAATATAGTTTAACATTTCTAAATTTTTTTGATAAATAATTCAAATAGTGCAACATTCAAATATAATGGAAGGAAATAAGCAAATGTCATTCTCCCTTCATTCCTGTTATTGTTCCCACCATATGCATATAATTCTTTTTAAAATTATAATTTATCTTTTTTTTTTAATATTTATTTTTTAGTTTTCGGCAGACACAACATCTTTGTATGTGGTGCTGAGGATCGAACCCGGGCCGCACGCATGCCAAGCGAGCGCGCTTGAGCCACATCCCCAGCCCATCAAAATTATAATTTATCTTTATGATTTTTTTTTTTGGTACCCAGGATTGAACCTGGGGGCTCTTAACCACTGAGCCACATCCCCAACCCTTTTCTATATTTTATTTAGAGACAGGGTCTTGCTGAGTTGCTTAGGGTCTTGCTAAATTGCTGAGGCTGGCTTTGAACTCTCAATCCTCCTGCCTCACCCTCTGAGCCACTGGGATTACAGGCATGTGCCACTGAGCATGGCATCTTTATAATTTTTTGCATTTTTTGGAGATCAAACTCAGAACCTGGGAGATGCTCAGCACAGACTCTACTACTAAGCTATACCCCACCCCCAATTTGTTGTTGTTTTTGTTGTTGAGGTGAGATGAGGTCTCACTATGCTGTCCAAGCTGGACTTGAACTCACCACTCTCCTGCTGCAATCTTCAGAGTAGCTGGGGTTATAGCCATGTACCACTACACCCAGTTTTTTTCCTTCCTTCTCCTCTGTTCCTTTCTCCTTCCTACCTCTCCCCTCTCCTCTCCTCTCCTTTTCTTTCCTTTCCTCTGTTTTTATGGTGCTAGGATTAAACCTAGAGCCTCACACAGGTCAGGCAAGTGCTCCACCTCTGAGCTCTACCCCCAACCCCTCCTCTGGTTTTTTCCTGTTGTCTAATTTCATTAGCTAGTATCTCTAGAACAATTTTAAATAAAATTAGTGATAGGAGATATCATTGTTTTGCTCTTGATTTTAATAGGACTCCTTTACTGTTTCTTCATTAAGTTATGAGCTTTACAGTTGAGGTAAATATATTTTATCATGTTAAGGAGGAGGTATCTATAATAGCTTTAAGAAATTTTGTTTTTGTTTTCGTGTTCGGTGCTATGAATTGAACCCAGGGCCTCAGGCATGCATGTACTGTACCACTATGCTACACCCTGAACCCAATAATAGGAGGATTAAAAAAAAAATCAAGAATAGATGTTGAATAATACTAATTTGGTAACTATCTGGAGGAATGAGAACTCTTATATATTGCTAGCAAGAATATAAGCATACTAGAGAACTCTTTGACAGTATTTATAGCAGTTCAAGTTATCTCATTACCCAAAGACCCAACAATTCCATCCAGTCAGACAGATATTCATGCACAAGAATGATTATTACAGCATTGTTTTATGAGTCCAAACAGGCCGAAGGAGTATCTCAGAGGTAGAGTGTGTGCTTAGTATGGATGAAGCCCTGGAATTCAATCCTCAGTACCACACACACACACACACACAAACTAAGAATCTGGGACTGGGATTGTGGCTCAGTGGTACAGCACTCGCCTAACATGAGCGAGGCCCTGGGTTCAACCCTCAAACCACATATATATAAATACAATATTATATCCAACTACAGCTAAAAAATAAATATTCTTTAAAAAACTGAACTGAAGCAACCACCAACAGTGTAAAAGAAGACAATGAACCAGAGTTGTATAAAAGTAGCAGTAGCCAAACATAAAGGATGTAAATTATTCCATGTATTTAAAATCCAAAATCAGGGCAGAACTAAGCTATAGTATTTAGAGATAATATTCCTTTACTTGGGAAAGGGAAAAAAATATTTGCTAATAGTGATTGTTCTGTTTCTTTTTCTAATATTTACCTCTCTGATTGCCTTCTATATGTACTCACTGAAGGATTTGCAATCATAGTGCACAATTTTTTTTTAGGAAATACCCTCAGGCTTGCAGAGAGCCTGAGGTGGAAACTATAGGACCACCTTTGTCCCCCCATCAAGGGCCCACCTGAATCCTAGGGAGGCTGCAATCCCTGCTCCTGACCTATCCACCAATACCCTGCCCACCCTGCCCTCCCAGCCCCACAGCCTCATCTTCACCCACCATCTGATTCCCACCCAAGGCCACAGCCCAGCCCAGAGCTCCAGTGCTATCCTGCTGTTGCTAAGTGGTCCTCCAGCAGATAAAGTTGGACTGCCACTAGCCTCGCAACTCCCCCTGGATTCAGGCCTACCAGTGTGTGTGGGCTGAGGGCAGTGTGCTGAGACCACCAGCCCTCATGTTATACAGAGGACAACTGGACCCACATCCGACTCAGTGAGTACATGTGTGGACAAATGTGGGTGCACAGTGACTTGGCTACACACATTTCTCAGGGCCCTAAGTCCTCCATTATTTCTGCAGTTTGTGCAGTAGAAAAGGCAGGTGACTGTGCCCAGAATACCAAAGCCAGGCATGGTGGTGCACACCTATAAGCCCAGGGGCTCAGGAGGCTGAGGCAGGAAGATTGAGAGTTCAAAGTCAGCCTCAGCAATTGAGTGAGGCCCTAAGCAACTTAGTGAGATCCTGTCTCTGAATAGAATATACAAAAGGGCTGGGGATGTGGCTCAGTGGGAAAGTGCTCCTGGATTCAATCCCTGGGACTTAAAAAAAAAAAGGACATCAGAGTCACCAGCTGCTTCCTCAGGATTAGCTCTGTTCCACCCATCTTTTCCCTAATTTTAAAGGGTATCTCAAGAGTTTGTCCTATCTTTTCCTTATTGTGGGCTTCTCTGGGGAACCTCTTACTTACTTAGCCCAAAAGAAAACCAGCCTGAAACTTGGTTGGAATTGGAATCAGTTAAACATATGCAAAAGTGAACTGAATATATTATTTCACATCAACATGAAAAGAATCAACATGAAAAGAATTTCACACACCACTCCCCACCCTTTTTTATTTTTATTTTTATTATTTTTTTTTTTAGAAAGAGAGAATTTTTAATATTTATTTATTTTTTTTTTTAGTTCTCGGCGGACACAACATTTTTGTTGGTATGTGGTGCTGAGGATCGAACCCGGGCCGCACGCATGCCAGGCGAGCGCGCTACCGCTGAGCCACATCTCCAGCCCCTCCCCACCCTTTTTAAAATTTTTTTTTTAGTTATTGATGTACCTTTATTTTATTTTATTTATTTATATGTGGTGCTGAGAATCGAACCTAGTGCCTCACATGTGCTAGGCAAGTGCTCTACCACTGAGCCACCACCCCAACCCCCCTTTTTTGTTTTTTACATAAAAAAAAAAATCTTTCTCTCTCTCTCTCTCACAGACACACAGACACACACACACACACACACACACACCACACAAACATACCCATACATACACACCTTTTATTTTTTTTCCTAAGGGGACAAAATGATGAAACCTCAGGGACTAGACTGGAACAAAATAAAATAAGTGTAGCTTAATATTCTGATAGCTCTCAAAGCAACAGTAATTAAAAAATAATCGAACAATCTTGAAAAATAATCAACAATCATCAAACTCATCTATTATAGGGAATACACAAATAATGTAGCAGTCATTTTTTTTCTTTTAAATAGAGTCCTGCAAGGACTCCTCTGCAGCAAAGGTCCTCTGCACCTCAGCATTCACAGTAGTATCTGTTCCTATGCAGGAAAGGGACAGTGGCCACCCTGGAGACCCCCAAATGCTGGGCCCCAACCTGTAGTGACTCCATTCCTAGACTCAACCTGTTTGACCCCCTTTTTTTCTGAGTCTGGGTCCAGTTGATTCCCACCCACAGTTTTTTAAACTGGTTTACCAAACAGAAAGGGGCTTTTCAGATGGGAGAGACTCAAACAGACTTGGTTTCATTTTGTTTTGTTTGTTCCCTTTAGGGCTTTAGTCACACCTGGGCTCCACCTGCCTGTAAATCACTTCCAGATGGGGAAACCACCTGGGAGGCCAACGGCCTGGGTGTGTGTCTTGGCCACATTTCCTGTCTGTGGCAGCATCGACTTGAAGCAGGCCCTTGTGCCCTGAGTAAAAACCACTGATAGGGGTGGCCTGGCTGCTCTCTCGCCAGGGCTGCAGCCTGGAGCTTCCCACTCCTCCTTCCATAGCTGTGAGCTGCCTCACCCCAGCAGCCAAGCTCAAATCCTTCCCCTCCCTTCTTAAAGGAAAGACTTCAGGATTCAGAAAGATCACATTGGCTGAGATTGTTGCTCAGTGTTAGAGCACTTGCTTAGCTCACCCAAGGTCCTAGGTTTGGTGCCCAATACTGCAAAATAATAATAATAATAATAAAAACACTGGAGACAGGTTTTTTGAGGGGGGTGGGAGTTGTTAGCAGTATTATTCTCTTATTTGCCCACCCCAATAAAAAATGTTCATGAAAAGCCGAGTGCGTTAGTGCACACCTGTAATCCCAGTGGCTCAGGAGGCTGAGGCAGGAGTTTCACAAGCTCAAAGCCAGTCTCAGCAACTTAATGAGGCTCTAAGAACTTAGTGTGATCCTGTCTTAATAAATAAATAAATAAATAAATAAATAGGGCTGGGGATGTGGCTCAGTGATTAAGCACTCCTGGGTTTGATCCCTGGTACCAAAAAGGAAAAAACAAAGGTTCATGAAAGAAGAGACTCATGTAAACTAGCCTCTTTCCCCAAATCTAGAAACCGTTCATTTCCATAAGTTTGTCTTCCTGCTTTTCTGTCTCTTCAATTAATTTATGATGATTTTGACCCTTTTCAGTGTCCTGAGGGGACATAAAGGCAACTGGTACAATAGGAAGCTCAGGTGCAGGAAGGCACTTTGCTAAGGTGGCCCAAATGCTGCTGCAGGGTTCCAGTGTCCCCAGGAGGGAGGCACCCTCTCACCCTTGGGCAACCTTTCCTTTGTGTGCTTTTACTTACCTCATGTGTCCTCCTCCTCATCAAGAAGGATCTGTTGCCATTCCACAGAGGAGGCACAGAGCAGTCTAGCCCCTGAGGTCACATGTTGACCACAAGAGCGCCAAGGTGACAGGTTGTTCATGGGAGCAACACCAGATGCCAATCCTGGCTGGGTGACCTGGGACACCTTTATCAGCTATGGGCGTCTGGGTTTCTTTATCTGTGAAATGGGGGCATTAATAGCATGGATGCCTGGAGCCAGGATTTGCCTAATCTGCACCTGGCTGCCAAGCTTCCTCTCCGCCCTCCTTTCAGAGTCCTGCCTGTCCTGACCTTACCTAACTGATGAGCACACAGCCTGTCAGAAGGAGCTGCCTAGATTTGTCGAGGGCTGGTAAGTGGCACACAAAGACTGAACTAGCCAGGAAGGGGCCAGATGAACTGAAATGTGGGTTCTCATTCCTGCATTGTCCCCCACCCTCCTTAGCCCCAGAGAGCGCCATGGAAGGCTGGGCTGCTCTAGGAGAACAATGAGGGGCTCATCTAGGGGGCATTTGGAGACCCCAGCCACCGCATGGACCCCAGGCTGGGGTCAGGGAGGTCGAAAGTATGGGCTTGGGGCAGCCCATGGCAGGAAAGGGACAGCGGCCACCCTGGAGACTCCCAAATGCTGGGCTCCAACCTGTAGTGATTCCACTCCTGGACTCAACCTCTTTGACCCCCTTGGTTCTGGGTCTGGGTCCAGTTGATGACCTCTGGCCTTATGTTTTCCCCTGGCCCTCACATGGCAGCCTGACCTCTGTTTGGGTTCAAATCCTGTCCTTGCAGGGGCAGAAGGGGGATGGGTGGACACCAGGCCCCACTCCTGATGCTCACCTGTCACAGACTCCCTCACCTGCCTCATCCCCCCACCCCAGGTCCTCCAATCCAGGCCCAGGTCTGGGCCTCGGAGCTGGTCTACCTCTTCTCATCTCCATTCCCCTTCCCCCCTCTGTCCTCCAGGACAGCCAACCTGGCTTTGGGATAACTTCCCCACCTCACCCAATTTGACTCTGCAACGCCAGATCCCCTCCCCCAGGCTGCTGGAAGCTGGGCTACTTCTTCTGCTTGACACAGGGCGGGGTCTTCCTCTTGCCTGACAACTAATCAGCCCATTGTGAAAAGTCTCCCAATCCACATTCGCTTTCTTCTGACTGATTAGCCAATTACTTTATTTCCCCAGCAAAACATTTGAACCTACCTAGAATCCACATTCAGGAAAGAGGCCTGTGTTTGCAAAGGGATATTTGCCCTCTGTCTGGGGGATTTGCCCTCTGTCTGCCTCTACTGATCCTCTCTCCAGCCCCTAGCTAGAAAGTCCCAGGGCCTGAACTGCAGGTTGCAAACAGCCCGAGGTCAGGGAAAGAGCTTGGACCAGCTTCCCTTTTTATATGAGTGTTGGCTTCAGGTTCCTTTCACCACAGACACCTTCCCGGCTCTCACTTCTAGGTTGGTCTCCCCATTGCACACCAGAACCTGATGTCCAAATGCCCATCACTCCTACCTATCGCTAGCTCATACACCCAGCTAGGCCTCCAGATCTAGTGTGGTCATTCTGGATTCCTTTCCTATCTTACATACTTCATCCCCAGCCCTTGCATCAATTTGCAGCCCTCCACCATCGCAGCAGCAGCTACAGCTGCCCCCTCTCACTCCATTCCCCACCCCTGTGGTCAGTGCAGTAGTAGTCTTGGGAGAACTTTAACCAGTAAATGCACTCCATGAGTCAGAACCCTCCAAAAATGAACTAAAAAATGAATCATGGACTTAAATATAAAAGACAAAACTATAAAATTCCCAGAAGATAACCTAGAAGAAAATCTAGATGACCTTGGGTTTGACATTGACTTTTTAGTCACAACACCAAATCACTGTCCAGAAAAGAAGTAACTGATAAATTGGACTTCACTAAAATTAACTTCTGCTCTGCAAAAGATACTGTCAAGAGAATGAGAAGACAAGATACAGACTGGAAAAAATATTTGCAAAAAAAAAAAAAAAATCTGGCCAGGTGAGATGTCACATGAATATAATCCCAGCAACTCAGGAGACCAAGGCAGGAGAATTGCAAGTTCAAGGCCAGCCTTAGCAATTTATTTAGATGCTGTCTCAAAATAAAATAGAAAATGTAAAAGGGCTGGGGATTTAGCTCAGTGGTATAACACCAGTACTGCAAAAAAAATGTATATTATATATACACACACACACACATATGAGATAAAGGTCTGTTATTCAAAATAAAAACAAAGTGTGTGTGTGTGTGTGTGTGTGTGTGTGTTGCAGCTGCTTCTATTGCTGGGCATCAGCCCAGGGCCTACTACATGCCAGTCAAACACTTTACCATTGAATTACAACCCCAGCCCCCTATAAAGAACTCTTAAAACTCAACAATAAGCCTGGGAACAGTGGCACATACCTGTAATTCCAGCGGTCCAGGAGGCTGAGGCAGGAGGATCACTAATTCAAAGCCAGCCTCAGCAATGGTGAGGTACTAAGCAATTCAGAGAGACCCTGTCCCTAAATAAAATACAAAATAGGGCTGAGGATGTGGCTCAGTGGTTGAGTGCCCCTGAATTCAATCCCAGGTACAAAAAAAAAAAAAAGCAAAAAACCTGAATAGACACTGCACTAAAGAAGATATACTGCCAGGCACAGTGCTGCATGCCTATAATCCCGGTGTTTTAGGAAGCTGAGGCAGGAGGATAGTAAGTTGGAGGTCAGCCTCAGAAACTTTGTGAGACCCCCTCTGTCTCAAAAGAAAAAAATAAAAAGTACTGGACAAGGGACTGGGGCTGTAGCTCAGTGGTAGAGTGCTTGCCTAGTACTTGTGAGGCATTGGGTTTGATCCTTGGCATTATGTACAACTATAATGGGCCAATAAAAAAATGTGGGGAAAAAGGACTTGGGATGTAACTCAGCGGTAAAAGGCTCCTGGGTTCATCCACAGTACTAAATAAATAAGAAGAAGCTATACAGGTTGCAAATAAGCATATGAAGAAATGATCCACATCATCATTATTAGGGAACAAAAATGAGATACTATTATACAATTACTAGAATGACCAGTATATCCAAAATATTGAGAAAACCAATGCTGGTGAGAATGTGGAGCAATTTTTTATATTTTTTGTGTGGTGCTTGGGATTGAACCCAGGTCCTTGCACATTGTAGAGAAGCACTTTACCACTGAACTACATCCCCATTTCTGTTTGTTTATATGTATGTGTACGGATGAGGCCTTGCACATGCTAGCACTCTAGTACTGGGCTACATCATCAGTGCCTCTGTTCTTTCAATTTTATTTTGAGACAGGGTCTCATTAAGTTGTCCTGGCTAGTCTTGAACTTGCAACCCTCCTGCCTCAGCCTCCTTAGTAGTTGGGATTACAGGCATGCACCCTGTGCCAAGCTTGAACTCCTCCTATTCATTGCTGGTGGGAATGCAAATGTTACAGCCACTTTAGAAGATAGTTTGGCAATTTCTTAAGAACCTAAATATATTCTTTTCTTTCTTTTTTTTTTTTTTTTTTTTTTTTTTTGGTACCTGGGATTGACCTCAGGGGCACTCAACCACTGAGCCACATCCCCAGCCCTATTTTGTATTTTATTTAGGGACAGGGTCTCACTGAGTTGCTCAGCACCTCACTTTTGCTGAATCTGGCCTTGAACTTGCTATCCTCCTGTCTCAGCCTCCTGAGTGGCTGGGATTACAGGCTGCATCCCCGCACAAAACTTAAACATATTCTTATAATATCCAGCAACTGCCCTCCTTGGTAGTTACCTAAATGAATGGAAGACTTCTGTTCACATAAAAACCTGCACATGATTGTTTACAGCATTGCCAAGACTTGGAAGATGCCCTTCTGTAGGCAAATGGGTAAATAAACTGTGGTAACCCAGACAATTAAATATTTGACTCTAAAAAGAAATGAGCTATCAAGTAAAAAATGGACATAAAAGAAACTTAAAAGCATATTACTAAGTGACAAAAGTTACTTTGAAATGGCTGCCTGATTCCAACTCTGTGACATTCTGGAAATGTCAAGACTGGAGACAGTTGAAAGACCTGCAGCTTTCCAGAGGTCGAGGGGAGAGGAATGAGTAGGCCGAGCACGGAGGATTTTTATGGCAATGGAATTACTCTGTATGGTACTCTAAGAGTGGATAAATGTTATTATACACTTGTCCAAACTCATAAAACATACAACATCAAGAGTGAACCAAGTACAGGAGTTGTGGTTGTGGCTCAGAGGTAGAGTGCTTACCTAGCATGTGTGAGGCACTGGGTTCGATCCTTAGCACCACATACATATAAATATATAAAATAAAGTTATTGGGTATAACTACAGCTAAAAGAAGAAGAAGAAAGGAGGAGGAGGAGAAGGAGGAGGAGGAGGAGGAGGAGGAGGAGGAGGGGAACCAAATACAGATGCTAACGATGTGCCAGTATAGGGTCAATTGTAACACATGTACCACTCACATGTATGAGGCAAGCACTTTACCACTGAGCCCCACATGTACCACTCTTGATGGGGGATTAAGTATCAGAGGGCTTCCTTCTGTGTGGGAAATTCTGTACTTCTCCCTCAATTTTCTTATTAATTTAAAACTGCTCTAAAAAACTAAAACATATAGGGGCTGGGATTGTGGATCCGTGGTAGAACACTCGCCTAGCACTTGTGGGCACTGGGTTCGATCCTCAGCACCACATAGAAACAAATAAATAAAATAAAGGTATTGTGTCCATCTACAACTAAAAAAGTTTTAAAAGTAAACTATATATATATATATAGAGAGAGAGAGATAGATATAGATATAGATATAGATAGATAAACAAATCTCCAAAGGCTTCTTATTACATTTTGGAAAAAAATTCAAATTAATTTCCATATACTTAAAGCTCAGGCTGATCTGGGCTAGGCTCCCCTTCTCTATCTCACTTGCTTTCTGAGAGCCAGCCACACAGGCCCCTCTTTCCCCATGCCAGTCCCACCTCAGTGTCTTTAGCCACTGTCTTTGCCTTCAAGAACCTGCATCCAGAGCTTTACAAGGGTTAGTTAATTCTTTCTCTTTTGGGGGGGACTGAATCCAGGGGTGCTTAACCACTGAGCCATCTCCTCAGCCCTTTTTTGTATTTTATTTAGAAATAGGGTCTCACTGACTTGCTTTGGGCCTCCCTAAATTGCTGAGGCTGGTTTTGAACTCACAATCCTCCTGCCTCAGCCTCCCAAGACACTGGGATTACAGGTGTGCGGTACCGCACCCAGCATGATTAGTTAATTCTTATCATTCAGGATTTAGGATAATTGTCAGCTCCTCAGAAAGCCCTCTCTTGCCTATGCAGTCACAGTCTCTCTAATCATCCTGGCCTATCTTCTTCCTGGTACTTAGTAAATAAAATTCCCTTCCTCAACTCTTTGTTTAACCTTTTATTGACTGCCTTCCCAGTAAAATGCAGCATCCAGGAACTCAGTGACTTTTCCTGGCCTATTTACCGCTATTCCCCGTGCCTAAAACAATGCCCAGTGCTCAAGGTAGCTACTTCAGCAATATTTGTTGAATGCATGAATGAAGAGATGGGAGTTTAAGAGCTGGCTGAGGGCCTGGGTACAGTGGCACATGCCTGTTAATCCCAACTCCTCAGGAGGTTGAGGCAGGAGGATCACAAGTTCAAGGCCAGCCTGGGCAACTTAGTAAGACTCTGTCTCAAAATGTTTAAAAATAAAAATAAAAAGGGGTGGGGAATGTAGCTTAGTGGTAGAGCACTTATCTAGCGTGTGTGAGAACCTTCTTCAATCCCCTTACTTAAAAAAAATAATTAATTAAAAATTTTTTTAAAAAAGCTTCATGAGGGCTGGGGATGTGGCTCAAGCGGTAGCGCGCTCGCCTGGCATGCGTGCGGCCCGGGTTCGAGCCCCAGCACCACATACCAACAAAGATGTTGTGTCCGCCGAGAACTAAAAAATAAATATTAAAAAAAATAAATAAATAAAAAAAATAAAATTTTTATTACACATATATACCACAAAAAAAAAAAAAGCTTCATGAACTTCTCTGGATCTCAATTTCTTTGTGAGATGAGAGACATGAACTTGATAGTTCCTTCCAGCTCTAACCACCAGAAGAGAGAAAAGGGGTGCACTTGGCTTCTCTCTAGATAAACCCCTACTTGGTATTCAGTGTTGCCAGGTTCCTGCCAAGGAAGGTCTCCCCGGGACCAGGAAGAGTTGTCAGTTCCCCACTTTGGACCACTGCCTCAGGACCCTCAGAGTGGCAGGACTGGACATTCCTCAGTCAGTGAGACCGATATGGATTGGGAAGTTACTGGATCTGTCCAGGGCTCTTGTTCCATCCAGGAGCAAGATTCTGGATTCCTACAGGGTCCCCAACTGGCTCTACTTATAGGATATGTCTTAGTGAGCAGTGGGCCCCACTTTATCTCCTCCAATGAAAGATAAGCTTTAATTACATTGTTTGCAGCTACTCAGGAGGCTGAGGCAAGAGAATCACAAGTTCAAGACCAGCCTGGGTAACTTAGTGAGAATCTGTCTCAAAATAAAATTAAAAGGGCTGGGAATGCAACTGGGAATGTACAGTGCTTGCCTAGCATGCATGAGGCCGTGGGTTTAATCCTCAGTTCCTCAAACAAACAAATAAAAAGAAGTGTTTGGTCTCCCCAGATCCAGGAGGGGCTCTGGCCACCCAGGAATTCTTAGAATGTCTCATGGCAGGAGATTACTTAGTCCTTTTTTTTTTTTTTAATTTAGTACATTTTTTGTGTGCTTATCAGTGAGGAAACAGCTCCAGAGACCTATAACAGCAGGTCTTTCCTGCAGCCAGCCAGAGTCCCAGGGAGCTCCCAGCAAGTCTAGATTTGGGAGGTTAGGAAGAGACAGGACAGGAACTCAGGAGACCCTGGGGCAAGAGTCTGGAGACCTGGATTTGGCCTGGCTCCATTATCAACTCATAACTAGGACACTCCTATACCCCTGGCCTGGGGGGTCAACAAAAGTCCTGAAATTTTGTAAAAGAATATCTGTCCCATCATTTTGAAGCAAGGAAGATGCACTGTGTGGCAGAGAAGAGAGTGGAACAAGCTACTGTGGGGAGAGCCCTAAACTGAAGCCCACCCTCCTGGTCCCAGGGCCAGAAACCTGCATTTCCCTGGAACCAGGGCATAGATCAGGCAGGTGGGGGCACCAACATCCAAGGCAGAGATGAGGACATACAGGTGGGGGATGAGAGGAGGAAGGTAGTTTGGACAGTATCAGTTTGGGGAGCCAGAGGGATTCCTACCAGAAACCTGGGGAGGTCAGGTGTGGGGTTCTTGGCAACAGCAGGTATCAGAGCAGAAGGGGTCATGACAGGGAGGTAGGAGGGACAAGGGCAAAGTTCTGGGGCAGAGGAAACCTCTGGGAAATAACCAGTAGCTAAGGGTTTGAGGGAAGAGAAGAAAGTCAGATAGGACAGAGAAGAACTGAGAGAGGAAGGAGAAGACACCCCCACCCTGCCCAGGCAGCCATGGGCTGGTGCTAGAATCAGGGACAGGGAGGTTAGGAGGATATTTTTATCATTACAGAACAAGATGAAAGCCCAGAAGCAGAAGAGAGGTCAGAGAACCTGCAAAGCCTTGTACATTGGGGAGTGCGAAGCGCTTCAGGATGTAGAGATGGTTAGTGCCAACAGCAAGCTTTGGTCCAAGCCAGCATCTCACAGCTGGGGAAACTGAGGCCCACTAAGGTCCACCCCAAGGCTGATGGTGGGACCAGGCTGGAGATAAGAAAGTGGGTCACAGGATCCATCACATCCCCAAGGCCCAGGCCTCCTGCCACCCCTGGCTTCCTTGCTCTGCCATGGATCCGTGAGGCTCTCCTTTGGGAAAACAAAAAGTGAATTAAAAAGCCGACTGTTTCTGGCTCAGCCTGGGAAGCTCTGTTACCTTAGTTCTGTAATTAAAAATGAAATAACATGTAAAGTGAGGAACGGAGCTGGTTCCCAGGGCTGCTGTGGGGCCAGCCTCTCATCTTCCACACCTGGCTTCATCTTCCTGCCCATGGGTCCCTCCCTGAAAGCAAATAGGGGCTATGGGAGCTAGTTGGAGGTTGGCCACAGTCACCTTTGGGGCAGGGAAAGCTCCACCTTGGATCAAAGCACCAGGCTGCTGGGCAGAGCAAGGGAGTTTCATAGTTCTGCTTGGACAAGGGAGGCCAGGACTGACTTTGGTAACTTGACCATGAGCTAAGGGAGACTAGAGGAGTGGGCACAGCACAGTGCTGTGAACTGTGTGACCCTGGGCAGCCCAGGGCTCTCTCTGGATAGTGAGGGATTTGACCTGCACATCCCTCCAGGGTCTCTGGCTCTAGGTCATAGCTGTCTCCAGTAATTCCCATCATCTATGACGGATGAGCTTCTGATTTATCTCTACTTTTCGTTTTTACCATCAGGGGTTTTCCATAAGAATATTCTAAGATGGGTTAGTTTTGTGTTAGTAGCAATAGAGTAAAACACAAGCATCCTCTGGGGTAATTGTGACTGTGGAAATGTATACAACCCTGTCACTGACCATGGCAGCTCTTGGGGCAAGGTAGGCTATGTGACAACGCCATGCCCACTGAGCAGCCTCATCATGGTCCACTTTTGTTGATGTGTAAAAATATTGGTTCCTGAGAAGGATTGGTCCTCTCGGCTGGTACCCTGAGGCCCCCAGAATGTGTCCCATAATAGGATCCAGGCTTTACCTATCTTACAACCTAATGTCCCTCAGCCACCAGATGGGAACAGCTAAAGGCAGGTTCCACACAGCAGGGATATGGAGAAGGAAAAGAACAAAAGAGGCCCCTCTGGAGGCAGGGGAGATAAGGAGAGTTCATTACTTCATAGATGTAGGTCGGATGGAAGCTCTGGGCCCTGTGGGTTGTTGGTATTTATGACTGCTGTTGTCCAAAGTGGGAAGTGTGGCCTGGGGCACACTGGAGGCAGATCCTGTGTGCTGAGGAGGGAGGGAAGGACACACATGGAGGAAGTTGGTTTCCCTGAAGCCTGGACTGGTTTTCCAGCTGGTCAGCCCAGCGGGAAATTGGCCAGTACAGCACAACCCCCGTCTCATGCAGCTCCGGGAAGCAGTCTTCACTCTCCCTGATGGAGACACCACAGGTCTGGTTGGCGATGACCAGAGGCCTTCACCTTGGTCCAGTCTTGGTCGGACACCAGTCTGACTGACTGCTACTCTTGCAGATGGAGGTGGCCATTCAGTCTCATCCTTATCCTGAGCATGCCCCCAGATTCTAGGTCCAGGCTCTACTCACCCTGTCCCTTCCCACCTGGATGGCCTGAGGTACCCTCATTTGCCAACCCCAGACCCTCTATTCTGCTCTTATCCTATGAGCTCCCCTCTGCTTTCCCAATCCTCTCTGTCCTTCCCTGTTAAGGTCTGTAAACAAGTCAGGATGGCGCCTGGCATTTTGCCAGAGGGAGTGGTTTGTGAAGTCAAGCCAGCGAGCCATTAAGTGTGGAGATTCCTTATTGGTTGACTGCTGTATCTAGTTTATGTTAATTAAGATAAGCTGTGTGGAATGTATATATACCGCTCCTGTCCTGCAATGAACAGCTCCCACTCCTGCTATATCGATCTACACAAGTTGCTCGTCACCCCCCGGTTATTTTGCTGCAGCCGGACTGCGGCACTTCCCTACTCATCTTTGAATATTAAAAATCCATAGATTCTGCTTGTCTTGGGCTGAATCTTGTCTGCCCCAAATTCATATGTTGAATCCCTAACCCCCAGCTCCTCAGATGTCACTATTTGGACATAGGGCCCTTAAAGATATTAACTAAATTCAAATGAGGTCATGAGGGTGGTCCCTCATCTAATATGGCTAGTGTTCTTTCTTTCTTTTTCTTTTCTTTTTTTTTTTTTTTTGTACCAGGGTTTGAATCCAGGGGCACTTAACCCCTAAGCTACATTCCCAGCCCTTTTCATATTTTATTTAGAGACAGTCTTACTAAGTTGCTTAGGCTGACTTTGAACTTGCCATCCTTCTGCCTCGGCCTCCTGAGCCACTAAGATTACAGGTGGGTGCCACCATGCCTGGCTGACTGGTATCCTTTTGAGGAGATCAGGACACAAACACATATGGAAACCATCTGTAAAAGCCAGAAGAAAGGACCCAGAAGAAACCAACCCTGCCAAAAGCTTGATGTCAGACTTCCAGAGTCCAGAACCATGAAACCATATGTTTCTGTTGCTTAAGACCCCCAGTCTGAGGATCTTTGTTACAGCAGGAATCCACTCTAGTGGTTAACACACCGCTCTTTGTCACACAGATGTGCCCTGGCTTCAAACCTACTATTATGATGCTGGGTTGCAAACCCTCATCTGAGCCCCCTGCCTCTTGTGAGGCTGTCCCCACCTCACCCCAAGTGGATCCCTGGATGATGGCATGTGGTGAGCATAGGCTCTGACCACTGCTCCTCACTATGGCCCTGAGCAAACTAGTGAGCCTCAGTCTCCTCATTTGTAAACTTGGGATGAAAACATTTACTTGACAGGATTGTTGGTAAGGATCATGGAAGATGGTGTAAAGGGCCCAGACTTAGTTGGACATATACCAGGCATGCCACCAATGGAAGTTGATATTTTTATTGCTTTTTTTTCCCTCAAACATGATCTTCCAGTATGTATCACTGCATTAAAAAAAAGTAAAATGGAGGGGCTAGGGATGTGGCTCAAGTGATAACGCGCTCGCCTGGCATGCATGAGGCACTGGGTTCGATTTTCAGCACCAAATAAAAATAAAGATTAAAAAAAAAGTAAAATGGAGACATGGAGCCAGAGCTTTGCTTGGTCCATTTTCCACACCTGCTTCTCCCTCAGCTGTCCCTACCCCATAGATCAACAATCTCCATTAGGCACGTACTAAATGACAGTTGTTGTGCTCTGGCTAAGCATACAATGGTGAACCCTGTAGATAGGAAGAGGTTTCGACTTATCTGTGCATTAAACAAATTGGCTTTTAAACAATAAATTGCTGTGGGAGGTGTATTCTGTGAAACCGTAATGGGCCAGGCTATATGGGCAATGACCAAACAGACTCCATTTTATCCTGAGACTCCATATCATGTCAGAAATGCTTCTCCTGAGGGAAAGCCCCACGTCTGTACCCATTAATCGTAACCTAGCATAACATAGTTGGCAATGCAAAATAGCAATTCTTACACATTGGAAAATTGTTCTCTTTACTTTCCCTTTTTCTTGGGCAGTGTTCCTTGTTAGAAATTGGTTGTCTAGACTTAGTAACCATTCTCTAACTTGTACTCAACTAGGGTAATTTTGACCCACTTCCTTCTGCTTACATGCTGCTATGCCAACCTGGAAAGTCCTGTGGGAAATACCAATGTACCCATTGCATTGTCTCGCTCACTGCCCAATTCAGCTTCTGTACCTGCTTGCTTGCAGCTACATCAACCTAGATGTGGTTTTTGCCTTTAAATCTCCTAAAATGCTCAGGCTTGGGGCTATTCCTTGCAGAGACAGTTATGGGTCCTGCGGGGAGCAGTCGCTGGCTGGCCAGCTAAATAAAGACTCTTCAATTTGGACAAAACTGGGACTTGGTGTGTTTTCTGAGCAACCTGCCCCGCAGCAAAACCAAGGGTCCTTAAACTTTGTGGATTACCTTCTTCCACTAGCCTCCCTCCTCTTGTACCCGGGTGGCTGCAAGACTCCAGTTATTGGTTTCCAAAACTTCCAGAGTTTTCTTTCTTTAGCAAATATTAGGTCTGATACCTGTTTTTAAAAAACCTCCTATAGCTGCTCCTACCTTCCAATGGGCCACGTCTAGCATCTTCATGATCCAGGCTCTCCTGTCACCCAGTTACCTCCACACACATTCACTCTTCAATCTCTACCGGATGAAAGATTTTACCCACATTGGTCACAGTTTGCCCGCTGCACCTACACACAGGCAGTGCCATCCCTGAGGGGTCATTCTTAGACTCGTTCTCCTGTACTACTTTTTTTCTAGCTGAAAAACTCCCTCTTATCTTTCCAGACCCCAACCGACACCACCTCCTTTGCCAAGCCTCTGAGGGCAGAGCCAGGCAGTGGCTCCCACATCTGGCTGAGGGGCAGATTCTCTTATGGAACTTTCAGAGATCCTGATTCTGCATTTTGGGGTGGGAGATGAGGGTCTGATGCACTTTGCAAAGAAGATAAGGTGAAAGTGTCTCTGGTGGAAAAAGAGGGGTGAGCAAAAACTGGGGATGTACAGGTAAAGAGGGGTCTGGGATTTAGACTGAGGTAGCATTTTGAAGAATGGAGGATAATAGGGTTAGAAATGGAGCTCAACAAATGCTTGCTTCCCTTTATTTCCCTTAATTAAAGAAAGTAGGTGGGGCTGAGGATGTGGCTCAGTGGAAGAACTCTTGCCTAGCATGCATGAGGCCCTAGGTTGTACCTCAAGTCCCCCAGCCAGTACCCCAAGTCCCCCAACCAGTACCCCAAGTCTGGAGCCAGCAGTGCTGCAGGGAACAAGGGCCATGGGCCCAGCCAGATCAAGGTCTTGACTGGTTCCTTTGAGACCTGGCTCTGGGACCTGACAAGATAGTCTCTCTGAGCCTCAGATTCCTTAATGATGATATTAACACCAGCAACTTTAGGTTATTAGATCTCACTCCTGCCAGACATCAAGCCAAGTCCTTTATCTCATTTAATTCTCAGCACCCCCACCCCCAGGTGGGGAATCACCCTCAATTTACAGATAAGTTCCTGGAGGCTCAGGAATTCACTCAAGGTCAAGGGCAGTAAGTGATCTGACTTTCAAAGTTGCTTCCTGAGAAAGACTGGTGTGTATTGCGTCAGATGATCTATGAGAGTTTTGGGCACCATGGATACTTGATGGTGCTCTTGTCCCTGAGCTAGATACTCAGGAAAACGGACCCAGGTCTGTGGACAGTCAGGAAAGTTGCCCTCCTGCTTTGCCTGCTGGAGACTGGGAGGGTAGCGGCAAAGGCTGCTGACAGGAAGCAGATAATTCATTCAGGAGCTTACCTCTCTGACCAGCACTGACAGACCTGGCACCTAGCCCAACTGTCTGATCTTTCTCCCAGGGCACAGGCATCTGGAAATTTGTGGCCGCAGCCAGGTTCAGTGGTTGGCCCCTGGCGCCCCCTAGTGGCAAGAAAGTTTCTCCGTGGCCGCAAGGAAGCAGGTATCCACCGGGCTGGGCAGCAGTGATCCATCTAACCTTACCTCCTACTTCTGCTGGTCGCCTAAGTAGCATTTTTATGCTGTCCTCAAGAACTCGTCGTGAAGTTAGTGGGGGAAAATTGGAAAGAGGATTTGGATCTGGACACTGAAGTTTTGTTGCTAGCTCCCCAGTTACCTTTGAAAAGCACATTGGGCTCTTCATGTGTGATATGGGGATACCAACCCCTGTCCTTACCTCCTAGAATCTCTGTGGGAATCCTAGTGGATGCAATGGATGACAGATTCTTGTCAACTCAAAAACTCTACTATACAGTAAAGTATTGTGTTCCATCACTGAGCCAAATCCCCAGCCCTGGTGGGGAAGACAGGAGGGGAAGTGCTTTCATGCTGAGACAGCCTGGCAGGTGTTCCAAATGTATTTTGTGACCAGGTAATACCTTCAATATGATTCCTAAAATCAATATAGTACCAAAAGAGATATAATGAAAAGTCTTGTTCCAGTCCTGCCCCAACATACCATATTCCTGAGCCCCACACCAGCACCCTGCTGAAGGAAGCCCCTTTTTATTGATTGGTTTATTATGTATCCTTCTAGAATTTTCTTATCCAATGTTGTACTTCCCATCACTTTTTTAATATATTTTATTTATTTTTATGTGGTTCGGAGGATCGAACCCAGTGCCTCACATGTGCTAGGCCAAAACCCTAGCACCCCTTCCCCCCTTTCCTATATAAGTTAGTATAATACCCATACTGCCTTGGACCTTGAAATGAAGTGCATTTCATCTTCAAAATGCTACTAATTTAACAGCCACAATATCCATTGTTTTCTCCCAGTGCTGGGGATTGAACCCAGGACCTCCTACATGTTGTTGAGCATGCGTTCTACCACTGAACTACACCCCAGCCCTCACAAAATCCACTTCTATGTTCTATCTATTTTATTGGTAAAAGTGGAGCACAGGTCAAGGCTTCGAAAGTTTTTTGATTAGATACACGAAAAGGCCTGAAATGGTGAGGGAAAGTGCAGCCAGGCACTTGGGCTCAGGAGACTCTCCAGCAGCTCTCTGGAGAGCGTTGCCTAGTAACAAACACGTTGGGATGCAGGGAGGTGGGTGTGTATGTGTTCCCGAATAGTGTACAGAGTAGAGAGCCATGGAAAAAATTGTTCAATCTTTTAACTACCTTCTCATGTTTGCTTATTATAACCAACAAATGATCTAAAATAAAATAAGTCATGAGATCAGATGAAAAAAAAAAATCAGGTGAGAAGTCAACCTCAATTCCATGTCCCAAAGGAACTATCAGTAAAAGATGGATGCAGAAGTTTTTATCCCTGCATACAGGAGATTAAAATGGATACTCTCCTGTAATATATAATACACAATGGATAAGGAAATGTTTTTCTGGGGCTCTGAGAGGAAGTCCACCATGAAAGAGGGATGAGGGCTGCTCTGGGCCTGCCTGTCTAGGAGTCCAGAGAGGAAGAGGAATCAGAGAATTGGGAACAGAGAGGGTGGGCAGGGAGGGAACAGGTGGCCAGTCAGTGTTGGGCAAGTGCTACCTGTTATTAGGAACCGAAATCCTAGCATTTCTTTTTTAAAAAAATATTTATTTTTTAGGTGTAGATGGACACAACACAATGCTTTTATTTTTATGTGGTGCTGAGAATCGATCCCGGGTCCCGCCTGTGCTAGGGGAGCGCTCTACCACTGAGCCACAATCCCAGCCCAGAAATCCTAGCATTTCTACTCACTGCCTCTTGTTCTTTAATTTGTCAAGGAAAACACAACTAGTCAAGTACTGGCTAGAACATGGCCTGGTTTTACTCATGGATAAGACAGGATACAATCAGTTTTGGTGGTGGGCATTGGTCCCTCATGGCCAGAGACTTCTTCCCAGCAGCCATCCAGGGCCACTGGCCTGCACTCATCCCTCTATGCCACAGGAGGACCCTGCTCCCTCATCCCAGGGAACTGATACAGCAGTGGGGTTGGCCATGTGTCATACAATACATATACTTAACCAAAGAAATATACACAATAAGGCTTGAACACGAATTGTGTTCCCACACAAGGTAACAAGTCCAGCTACAACTGTGAACACTCTGTCTTGGTAAGGAAATGTTCCAGGCCCAGACCCATTCTCATGGGGCCAAGATGGGGTGAAAAGACAAAAACACTTCCTTACTCTCTTGGCCCTCTGCATGCTGCCTTCACTCATTCCCATGGGTGCCACATCTCCTGTGTGTCCACATCTGTTTTTGGTTCTTGTGCAACTTTTAGCAGGGACAGTCTTATCAACTGGGCCACACCCTGGCACCACAGGGCACTTGCCACAGAGGGGCATTCAGCACATACTTAGCAGAAAGACTGTGCTAGGTCCCAATGCCAGCTCTTGTAGGAGATATCCAGGGGGTTCCTGGTGGCTCCGGTTTCTAGTGGGACTGAGATAAGCTCTAGAACCTCTGTCCAGGCCTAACAAATTGTGGGCTCCCTTGACTACCTCAGAGAGTTGCCACCCTGACTAGGGTCAGCTATGTGAGGTGTGCAGCTGGGAGGGGAAGTCCTGGGTAGACCAAAAATGGTCCTCTCTCATCTCTCTCTGAAAAGGACCAGGGCACCAGACACCTTCAGTCAAATTTGGCCCTGACCATACCAGGTGGAAGCTTGGACGCTTCCACTCCCCACTATGTGCCAAGACATAAGCTTGCTGTTAGTAGGTCCTCAGTAAATCTATGTTGGTGGATTTAGGCCAAGGAAGTGGGTGATCTTGCAGGGACTGAAGGAAAGGAAGATGAAGGGGACAAATTTCTGTCATCCTGGATAGTTTACCAGCAGGCCAGATGCAGAGGACAGAATTTGGTATCAGATGTGGACCTCAGTTGAATCATAAAGTAATTGTCCTTTTTTTTAAATTAATTAATGTATTTTAATTAGGTCCTTTGTAATTGGCTTCTTTCACCCATCCTTTCTTGAGTTTCTATATGTAGCACATATCAAATGACATTTCATTGTACAGATTTTTTTTTTTTTTTTGATACTGGGGATTGAACCTAGAACCACATCCCCAGACCTTTTTATTGAGACGCTAAGTTGCTGAGACTCACCTCAAACTTGCCCCTCAGCCTCTTGAGTTGCTGGAATTATAGGTATGTGCCACCATGCCTGGATTTCTTTTTTCTACCTTTTAGCATTTTTTTTCCCTCACTGCTGGGATCAAACCTAGGGCCTCATGCTTGCTAAGAAAGTTTTCTACCATTGAATGATACCTCCAACCCCTTTTGGCTATTATTAATAAAGCTGCCATGAATATTCATGTGCAAGTTTCTTTAAAGACATGTTTTTATTTCTATTGGTTATATACCTCGGAGTGGAATTGATGGGTTCTATGGTAGCTCTGTTTAATCGCCAAGGAATTGTCAGACAGCTTTCCAAAGTGGCCGCATCATTTCACAACCCTAATAGCAATACACAAGAATTCTAATTACTCCACATCCTTTCCAACACGTTATTGTCATTTCCTATTTTCTTTTTGGCCACACTATGGACTAAACCCAGGGCCTCACACGTGCTAGGTAAGTGTTCTGCCACTGAGCTGCATTCCTAGTCGTTTTTATTTTGAGACAGGCTCTCAGAGTTGCCCAGGCTGGACTCAAATTTCCCATTCTCCTGTCTCCGCCTCCTGAGCAATTCTAAGCTGAAAAAGGAAGATTGTTCCTAGGAGCCCTTCAGGGCTCAGTATGTGAGCCACAGACAACAGGCTGTTAGCTACAGGCTCAGTATGGTTGTGTAGATGGTGTAACTAGCCCCAGCTTCTGGGAGACTGGAGAGTCAGTGGCTAAGAACAAAAGACCCATTGTTGACCTGCACAACTAGGAGTAAGGAGCTTCTCCCCTGTAGGCCTCAGCATCTCCTACCAAATGAAGAAAAGCAGTCCCTGTCTCAGATGACAGTGGCAGGGATCACAGGCTTAGCATGGCTCCTGACCCACAACTTCCACAGCTTTCTCCTTTGTGTCTAGGACTGTTGCCCACACATCACCTGGTCCACTGGTTCTTCTCTACCATTAACTTTGCCCATCCTAGAACACAACATCTTGTCCCTGACCCTGGGAACAGGGCTGGAGTAATCATACTCGGATCCTTATTACTTCTCATCTGCAACTCTTGCTCTTGGACAGTACAGGCAGGATCTAGTAATGGCCTCACATTCTCTAGAACAAAATAAGACTAAGCAAAAGAAAAACAGGATAATATAAAATAAGCATTATTAAAGCACTTAGAACTGAATAACACTTTCTAAATGGCACATCTAAGAAGCTATAGTTAAATATAAGTATCATCTAAAACTATACATTTCTTTTTTAAAATTCTTTTTGTGATGCTGGGGATGGAACCCAGGGCCTCACCATTACCGGTCAAATGCTCTACCACTGAACTACACCCTAGCCCCTAATACCACACACTTCTGATTAACTGTAATAATTTTAAATTCCTCATTTCCTTTCCATGTATCAATTCAGATGGGCCTTTCATGTTTTTTTTTTTTTTCTCGCTTCTTTGTCTTGATATCAAACTCCAGAAGGACACCAACTGAAGTCCTCCCCAGACCTTTCCCCTCAGCTAAGCACTGACTCAGGGATCAGCCATTCTATGAGCAGAGGTGTACAGGGATGTGTCTGGCTTCCAGCATTGGCCACCACCCCTCAGAGCATTTTCCCCCATGGCACAGGAGAGGCAACTAGTGCAGCTTAGTCTGAATAGATCTAAGGAGTTTATCAGAGGGACCTGAAACCACCTGAGCTGGCCCCTCCCTGCAGCTGGAGGAGGAAATAGGGGTCAAGATCCGTCGGGTAAGCTCTGGGATCACAGAGATGAAGGCAGATGATGCCTTAGTCCTTCTTGCCTCCCAGGGCCGGGCTTCTTGTCAGGAGCTTTCCTGGGCTGGAGGGGGTCTGTGTGGACACTGTGGAAGACTCCAGCTTCACTCTGTCTAGGAGGGTCTTCTTAACGGCAGCCGGAGAGATCTTTTCTTTGTCAGCCATGGACTGCAGCTCTCTGCAGACAAAATCCCAAAAGGGTTGAAAGAAGGCAATAAATCTTAGAGCAAGAGCTTTATGAAATCTTCCCTATCCATAGAGTCTCAGACCCAAAATTTGATAAACCAAATATTAGAACCCTAAACCAAATGCTCCCCTCAGCCTCTTAACTAAGTAGGGGTTTGTCTTATTTACCTCATTTGATCCAAGCTAAACATAGCACTCCAGTGGTATCTATGACCATATGGGGAGGGAGAAAGTGTGAAAAATTACAGGGCTTAAGAATCACAGATGGGGCTGTGGTTGTGGCTCAGTAGTAGAGCACCTGCCCAGCGTGTGTAAGGCACTGAGTTCGATTCTCAGCACCACATATAAATAAATGAATGAAATAAAGGTCCATCAACATCTTAAAAAAAAATTAAAATAAAAAAGAGTCAGAAATGACTGGAGACTATCATGCTAAAGGAAATAAGCCAATTCCAAAAAAACCAAAGGCTGAATATTCTCTCTGATATGGGGATGCTCACACACAATAAGGGGTAAGTGAGGGAAGAATAGAAGTTCATTGGATTAGACAAAGGGCAAAGAAGGGAAGGGAGATGGAAATAGGAAAGACAGTAGAATGAATCAAAAGTATTCATATATGAATACATAACGAGTAAAACCCCAAGTCATGCACAACCACATGCACAACCACAAGAACAGGGAGTTATATTCCATGTATGTATAATATGTCAAAATACATTCTACTGTCATGTATAACTAAAAAGAACTAGACATTTTTTAAAAAGTCAGAGATGAAGCTGAATACTGCCCCCATCACTTATTAGCTGTTTGATCTTAAACTTTCCCATCTATAAATCAAAGTTAATCCCAGTTATCAAACTGTGGTAAGAATTAAGTGAAGTGAGGCCTGCAGACACTTGGCTAAGTCTAATAAGTCATGGTCTAATAAGTGCATTCTGGCACTGCTGATGAGACCTAAGACAGAAGGACTGCAAGATGCAGTCCAGCCCAGCCCAGCCCTGTCCAGGGTAGGCTGGGAGTGGAGCGCCTGGGGCAGAGGACAGCAAGACATACCCACCGTGTTCGGATACAGGAAGCCTCAACTGCATTGATAAGCAGAGAGCGGAAGCCCCCACTCTCTAGGAAGTGCAGGGCATGGATGGTAGCCCCGCCAGGGGAGCACACATTGTCCTTGAGCTGGCCTGGATGGTCCTCTGAATCCAGTAGCATCTTGGCAGCGCCCTACAGCATGAAGGAGCATGAGGGTAGAAAACTGCTGGTGTACGGTGGGACAGACCTCCCCACACCCACTATTCATGGCCAATCCCTATGCCAACTTCCAAACCAGGCCATCCCCAGCTCAGTGACCCATAAGAACCTCCGTTGCATACCCTGGTCCCAAATGTGCAGGGAAAAAGACACTGACCAGTAAGGCCTGGGCTCCTAATCGAACTGCGAGTCGCCGTGGCACACCCATCTTCACCCCACCATCCGCCAATGCATCCAGGGCCATGAACGCCTGTGGAGATACTCACTGAGCCCTGGGCAGCAGACACAAGGCCCTCCCCAGGGTCTATTTTTTGTGATGATTGGAACTAGCTCCAGTGGTCAGCTTTCTTCATCAGTCAGCCATGCCCAAGATGTAGGCACTGTCCCCCAGCCTGAGACTGCCTGCCAGCCCATTTAGCTGCCTAGGTTCCCTGAAGGTCGACTGAACAGATAGGGCCTCACATAGGCAGGTCCACTGCCGCTAAGGCCCGTGATGGCATCGATCAGGTCCTCTTCCACCTCAGTGCAGAAGCCCACACTGCTCATGAGCTGCTCCAGGAGCTGCCCATCCTCCACCAGGGCGTGGGTGCCAGTGGCATATACTGTGGCACCCTCCCGCACCACCACAGGTGTGTTGGTCATGCAGCGAATCACTTTGGGGGCCTCCTGGAACGCCATCAGCTTCTGCAACAAGACAGAGGGCCATAATTCCCACCAGCACCCACCCTTCGGTTGCCATTCCCAGGCCACCCTTTCCTCACACAAAGGGCATCAGGAGTGAGATGGGTACCTTTTCCACAGAGCTGATGGTGACACCGGCTGCACAGGAGACCACAATATGCCTGGCTTGTACACTGGCCCCAATCTCATCCAGGACAAAGGGGATGATGTGTGGCTTCACAGCCAGGAACAGGACATCACTGTGCCTAACGGTCTCCTTGTTGCTGCGGGTTATGTTCACGCCCATTTTCTGTAAGAGGAGACAGCAAAGCTAACAGTGCTGGGGAGCCTGGCTAAATCCAAGCCCCCCAAGGAGAAGCTGAAACCCTGCTAAGCCCACTCTGCCAGCTGCAGCCCTGAATTCCTTGCCCTCTCCTCTCAGAATTCTACCCCAATTGACATAAAATTTTCCATTCTGCCACTAGACAAGTAAGCACAGGGGTTGGACATGCAAAGTTTCACCAAGGTAGCCAGGAAATGGCTATCCCTTCAACCTCACCAATCTTCTGACATCCAAGGCACCCCTTTGCCAGGTGAGAATGCTCCATGGTGAAAAGTGTCACAGGCAAACGGGAAAAGTGAAATCTAGTCCCAGGGGTTGGGAGCAGAGCTGGGTCAGGTCCTATTCCAACCCCAGCCACTTTGCACAGATTCACCAGATTGCACAGCCTCTACCTGGTGGTTCAGCTGTGGCTAGAAGACATTCATCACACAGACACTGCCTAGACACTGTAGGCCACCTGTCTCCTCAGACATCCATTACCATGCTGCCCAGGTCTTGGAAGAAGACAGGCTACTAAGCTTTGTGAGAGAGAAACTACTAATTCCCCAGGTTCTTTGCTAACATGTTCATTCATGTCTTAGGAAAGCAGCAAAGTGACTACTATAAATGAGGAAGGAGAGATTCACAGTCATTGCTTACTTTAAGATCACAGGACTAATTGATAAAGAAAAATAAGTCTTTATTGGGCACCTACTATATGTATATATATGCACCCATGTATAATTACCTCAGTTAATCCTCTAACACCTGCCTCTAGCACACAGGGTCTGGATTTGACCCCAAGTCTCCCAGCCTAGGGGCTCCCACTGAAACTGGGACAAAAGGACAGTCAGTGTAGATAATGAATGAATGAATTGGAAGATGGAGCTGATTCAAAAGGAAATAAAATGCTAATACCCCCTTCTCCAACCAGCTGCCAAAGTCACCTGCCTACAGGGGATTGTTCTTCCCAGCAAGGAGTAGTTAATGGATATCTCTTGGGCAGCTTCTTTCCAGATCCTTGGTCACTGCACTTTTTGGTCTCACGGGCAAGATAAGAGGAGGAGGGGGCATGAGCAGAAAGGAAACCTAAAATGTATAAAATTGGCAGGACACCCCCATTCCTAGGGGGCACCAGCTTTAGAACCCCTCCTCTCTGGAGGAGTCTCTCTCTCTCTCTTCTACCCCTCAAATAAAACTTTTCTCCTGCCTCGGTGCTTCTCGGTTGTTTAATCTTCAACCCTGGGGAAACGGGACCGATCCTGATTTTCAAGACTAGTTTCACCAGTACCGTAAGCTGCTCCACAGAAGATGGAAGGATTGAGATGTTCCTGGGAACCCAAAGACCAGCGCAGAGGCTCAGGGGCAGCCTGACTCAGTTCATCTCAGGTTATTCTTTTCCTGAGTCTCCACCCTCCTCCCCACAGCCCTCCATCCCACTTACCCTGAGCACAGACACCGTAGGCAAGTCCATTTCTGGGGAGCTGGCTATTATCTTGTGAGCCGACAGGATGCCTGCGGAAGACAAGACTTTTCAACGGACTCATTGTCCACCCGGTGGCCATGCTTCTCCTGGGATCAGATGACAACGCACAGCTGCTCTCTCAGTGCCAGTCTCCGACACAACTTAATCCCTTACGCGGATGGATATAAGATGACTCGCCGCTTAAAAACAGTCTCTTCCACCCACCATACGCAAATTCCCGCATTCATTCATTCATGCTGGTGGGGTAAAGGGCGGTTCCCAGCCCAGTCCTCCCGGGAATGAATCCGCCTCCCGCCTCCCGCCTCCACGCGCTCACCTGCGGCGGTAAAGCCCCGCGCCAGGGCACAGGTCAGCTGGCCAGCGCCGATAAAACCCACGCTCATGGTGGCTGGCTCCCGAGTCCCAGCGGCCGCCGCACAAACCCAGTAAGACCCAGGTGACGCTGCTGACGGAAGGACAGGAGTAAGAAGCCGGATCCTGAGAGTTCCCGACAGTTTCTGGAAGCGGATAGCCGCCGGGGCTGGCTTCTAGGCGGGACCCCGCGGGCCCCCTCACTCACACCGGAGGCGCTGGCAGAGGCCTTGCTGCAGGCCACGTGGCCCGGGAGGCCAATCCGCGGCGGGGAGCTCCGGGAGATCAATCCGCGGCCAGGATCGCAGGGAGAGCCAGTCCGCGGTCGTTCTGGGCCGTGTGCCCGCCCCCACCGGCGCTTTCCAACCTCTGGTGCAGCTCCGGGGCTGGTCCTGTGCGCATCCGGCGCGGCGACGTGAACTCGGAGTCTCCCGTTCCCGCGTGATGTGGGACTCAGAACCCAGACCTCGCGGAGGCCTGGCCATTGTTGTTTCTGGCGCTGGCCGTCAGCCATCTCTCATGACCAAGAGGGATCCTCCAGATTGCCGATTTTATATGAATGAGGCCCTCCTGTCGGGGCTTAGACCGGATGGTGCAAACCTGGGGGGCCCAGACCGAGCGCATCAGTGCCACCCGGGATTAGTAGGATCCGCTCTTCGAAACCCCTATTTTCTGCTGGCTCCCTCCCAGCCCAAGTTGTGTGGCAGCGGGGCAGCTGCGGTTTATTCGCTTGTACTTGCGTGGTTCGCGTGAATTTCTTTTCTTGACTAGATCGCAAGCGGGACCAGTTCCTTTGTTGAGGAAATGATTGGCTCCCAGACTCCCCTTCTGCAATTGGGTGCCCCTCTCTCGTGGTCGCCCCTTGCGGGTTGTTTTTTGTTTGTTTGTTTTGTTTTGTTTTTTAACCCCTTTCCCCTGTGGCACCAGGGATTGAACCTAGGAGCGATTAACCACTGAGCCACACCCCCAAGAATCCTGTTTAAAGTCAGGAGCAAATACAAATTTTTTTTTTTAAATTAGAAAAGCAATGCGTGCGTATTAATCAAAATTTCAAAAAATAAACCAGCCGAGGGAGCCCACACCTGTAATCCTAGCGACTGGGTAGGCTGAGGCAGAAAGATCCCAAGTTTGAGACCAGCTATAGCAATTTAGTGACATTCTTAGGCAGCTTAGTAAGGATAAAAAAAAAAAGAAAGAAAGAAAGAAGGAAAGAAAAAGGTCTATGGATGTAGTTCAGTGGTAAAGAACCCCTGGGTTGAGTTGAGTCTCCAGCATCTCCCGCCAAAAAGAATGCTGCAAATGATGGAGGTTTTTTTTTTTTTAATATCATAAAAGAGTAATATTTATACAAGTGAGAAGAGAGAGAATACCTGCAGGGCAAGAGGGGACTGAGAGGAGTTGCTGGACATCACTCCTTTTTATGACTGAACAATATTCTATTATGTATATGTACCACATTTTATCCATTCAGGAAGAGGGGTGAAATGGGAGGACTATAAACATCTAAGAAGGAAGACCCCGTGTTGGTGATCTCCAATGCTGCCTTGTTCCCAGCCAGGTCAGACAACACAAGAGAGGGAGCAATGAAAGCACTTGTTCCCCAAGTTTGAAAGTGGAAACTGCTGACCAGAAACTGATTATTGTGCTGGGGATGTAGCTCAGTGGTAGAGCCCATGCTTAGCATGCAAGAGGCCCTGGGTTCAATTCCCCAGCACCTAAAAGAAAAGAAACTGGTTATTTTAAGTACTTGGAGTTCTATTATTTTTTCACATAAGTTTTTTTTGTTTTGTTTTGTTTTTGCAGTACTAAGGATTGAACCCAGGGGTGCTCTATTACTGAGCTATATCCCCAGTCCTTTATTTTTTAAAATTTTGATAACAGGGTCTTTCTAAGGCCCAGGTTGGCCTTGAACTTAAGATCCTCCTGCCTCAGCTTCCCAAATCGCTGGGATTATAGGAATGTGCCACCATACCCAGCTTCATCTCCAAATTTCACATGTACACAGCCTTTCTTTTTTCTTTCTTTCTTTCTTTCTTTCTTTCTTTCTTTCTTTCTTTCTTTCTTTCTTTCTTTCTTTCTTTCTTTTTCTTTCTCTTTTCTTTTCTCCTTCCTTCCTTCCTTCCTTCCTTCCTTCCTTTCTTCTCCCTATCCCTTTCTCTCTTTTTCTTTCTTCCTCCTTCTCCCTCATTTTCTTTGTTTCTCCTTCTCTCTCTTTCTGATGCTGGGAACCAAACCCAGAAGCTCCCACATGTTAGGTAGGCAGACACTCTATCACTGAGCTACACCCCCAGCCTATATATTCACAACTTTGTTGTTTATTTTCATGAAAGGTAGTCCCATTCCATGAGACTTAAGGAAGAGGCTTGCTGGCACTAAAGGCCTATTTCCTTGGTGTTATAGCCTCTTCTATGGCTCCCAGAGAGATTATGTCTGATGTCTGTTAAAGTTCTTTTGGGAATGAAATGATAGAGAGATGAGATGAGAGGAGAGGCTTGTGGTCCCAACCAGTCACTTGGGACCCATTCTCAAGAAGGGCCCTAACCTGAAACTGCCATGGACATATTCTCTCCCTTTCTAAAACCTATCTTCTTGGGTGCCTGCTCTACTGAACAAGACAGATGTATCTGCCAGGCAGCCAGGATATTTCTATTCTCCCAACTAGTAATCAAGCAGGTTCAACCATCCTGCTCTTCCTTTCCTCCCTCCCCTCAGTCCTGGGTTCTCTCCCTCCAGCTGTCACAGACAAAGTGGGTAGTGTTCCATTTCTGTCTTTATTTGTCCTGGTTATTCACTCTCAGGGCCTCCCTTTTGGCTTATCTCTAAAAACAGCCAGCCCATCTCTTCTAAGAACTGAGATGATCCAGGCAATGGGGGTGAACCTGAGCTGTCCCCAGCTACACAGATGGCAAATCCCTTGGCACCCAGGTCCTTCCTGACCTAAGAACCTCTCTAGGAGGTTTTGCATACATTTTTGCACTTTTTTTTTTTTCAGTACTGGGGATTGAACCCAGAAGTGCTTTACCACTGAGCTACATCTCTAGCTCTTTATATTTTTTATTTTTTGAGACAGAGCCTCATTAAGTTGCTGAGACTGGCCTTGAACTTGGGATCCTCCTGCATTAGTCTTCCGTCTCTGGGATTACTGGCATGCACCTGGCTTTCATTTATTTTTGATTACACAAACAATTCATGTTTAAATATGGGAAAATTAGAAATTAGAACAAAGGAGAAAATGAACATTTGTCTTATTGTTTTTGTATTTTGGGTTTTTTTGGTTTGTTTTGTTTTTGTAATGCTGGGAATGGAACCCTGAGGCTCACACATTCTAGACAATTGCTCTGCCACTGAGCTACTTCCCCAGCCCACAAACATCATCTTTAATCCCACCAATAAAGGAGAACCATTAATGATGCTTTGGGAGAATAACTCTCTAACTGCTTTTTCCTATGCAGTCTGGCACATCTTTAACTTGGTTTTACTTTTTGTTAGAACAACTCAACAAAATAAAATTCCATTTTACTGTTGGACATCATTGTTTCACACATGTATCAAACATATAAATAAGTAAACAGAAACATCATAGACAAAAAATAAAGGAATAAAATAAACCTTTTGATATTTTTTAACCATCTCATATAAATCATCTACTAATAGCAATCACACATAAAAAGTTACTGGAATGCTTGGAATATTTTTTATTGTTTTTTTTTCTTTTTCTTTCCCTCTCCTTTGAGATTATAATGAACATAGTCACACAACAAGTAAAGTCATAAGTAAGACAGAGAATGCCCCAATGACTGGTTGGGTCATTCAAGATCATTAAAAGTAGGTGACTCCTACAATATGTACAAAAATTTAAAGCATAAGTTTAAAAAATACAAAGAAGAAACAAAAAAAAAGAGGAAAAAAAATGCAAAGCAAGCCAGATATGGTGATGCATGCCTGTAATTATGGTGATTTGGGAGGCTGAGGCAGGAGGATCACAAAGCCAACGCTGGCGATTTAGAAGCACCCTCAAAAACTTAGCAAAACTGTCTCAAAATTAAAAATAAAAAGAATTTGGGATATAGCTCAGTGATAAAGCACTCCTATGTTGAATGCCTAGTACAAATTTTTTTTTTTAAAGGTTTGGATGTAGCTCAGAGGCAGAATGCTTCTGGGTTCAAACCTCACTACTGAAAAAAAAATACAAAGAAAATTTCCTTTCTAAGGTATTTTGAAGAAAAAAAAAGCAGGTACGTGGAACTTCTGTTTTTTTTTTTTTTTTTTTTTTTTTTTTGTAATCCTTCCCTGTTGCAAATTCATGTTGTGGTTTTGGTTGGGTAATAGACAGCAGGTGCCATCTGTGGATGATTCTGCCCTCTGGGCAAGAGGGCCTCTCTACTTGAAGGTGACTGTGTTTAGAGTCTGAGATGGGAGATGGAAGGTGAATAGGTCACAGGTGGCCATTTTTAAGTGTTGCTGTCTAGTCATCCTCATTCATCTGCTTCCTGGATCCACATTGCCATCGTCATCATCCTGTACTGTTTGTTCTTAGCAGCCTCAGCCTTCTCATCTTCATCTCCATCATCTTCTCCACCACGGCCCTCTTCTTTCTCCTCCTCCTCCCCACTTTCCTCCTCTTAATATTCTACCTGATTGTCACCTCCTGCTCCCCATTTTCCTCATTAGCGTTCAAATTAGCTGGGGCATCTCTTCCAATCTCCACCTCCTCCACAGGCTTCCTTCTTCTTTAAGTTCTTAGAGGCAATTTTCTTTATCTTTTTTTTTTTTTTTTTCCTTTTTGGTACTGAGGATTAATCCCAGAGGCACTTTACCATTGAGCTACAATCCCTGTCCTTTTCTCTTTTCATTTTGAGACAGGTTCTCACTGAGTTACCAGGATGGCCTGAACTTTTGATCCTCCTGCCTGAGCCTCCCCTTTAGCTAGGATTATAGGCCTGCACCTTGTTCCTGACTATGTCCCACTTCTAATGGGATCCATCTCACTTTTGTGTTCTTTTCCTATTGTGGCTGTAATAATACACCACATATTTAGCCTCTAAAACAAAACAATTTACTCTCACAGTTTGTAGGTTAGAAGTCTTGGTAGGTTCAGCTGGTGTCTCTGTTGCAGGTTCCACAAAGTCAAATAAAAATGTCAGCTGACTTGGACTCTTACCTGGAGGCTCTGGGAAAATTTTTGCCTCCAGACTCATTCAGGTGCTGGCAAAATTTAGCTCCATGCGGTTGTAGGACTCAAGGTCTTTTTTCCTTGCTTGCTATCAGCCCAGAGCCCTCAGTCCTCCTAGAGGCCACTCATATTCCCAAGATCATGGTCCCTTTCGTGTTCAATCCAACAATGGTAGCCCGAGTCCTTCTCATATTTCAAATCTCTTTGACCTCTCCCTTCTATCTCATCTCTCCTGCTTCTAGCCAGAGAACGTTTTCTGCTTTTGAAGGGTTCATGTGATTAGATTCAGTGCACCTGGATAATCCATGATAATCTCCCTATCTTAATATTTGTGATCTTGATTACATCTGCAAAGTCCCTTTTGCCATGTAACGTAACATATTCACCAGTTCTAAGGATTAGGGTATGGATGTCTTTAGAGAGAAGCTTCTATCTACCACATTGTCTCCCTGAGCTAATGAGCACATCTTTATTTACATTGAAATGAAGCCATCTCCTGTATTTTTAAAATGAATTATTTTGGTACTGGGAATTAAACCCTGGGGTACTCTACCACTGAGCTACAACCCCAATCTTTTTAATTTTTTTTTTTTTTGATACAGGGTCTTGCTAAGTTGCTGAGGGTCTTGCTAATTTGCCGAGGCTGGTCTCAAACTTGTGATCCTCCTGCCTCGTTCAAGCTGGCATGAGCAGACTCATCCTTAACACTGATTATATGTTACTGGCTAGGAGACCATAGACTGTTTTTTTTTTAAGTGAGAGAGGAGAGAGAGGAGAGAGAGAGAGAGAATTTTTTTTTAATATTTATTATTTTTTAGTTTTCGGTGGACACAACATCTTTGTTGGTATGTGGTGCTGAGGATCGAACCCGGGCCACACGCATGCCAGGCGAGCACGCTACCGCTTGAACCACATCCCCAGCCCAGAGACCATAGACTTTTTGAGCCACAGATACATCATTGAGTAGCTGGTAGAATTCTTTACAAGATAACCGTATCCCTCTTACAGACAAAGCAACCATATGCCATATGGTACTTACAACGGCCACATATAAAGGCTTCATTCTGATATCTTATGGAGATGATCTATCATTTATCATTGATAAATCAGAGCCAACTGTTCTTCCCCTACTTTCTATAATACTCTTGCCATGTCCTCAAATCCTGGCTTTCCTAGGAAAATTATTTTTTTCTTCTACTATTCAATTGATATTTATTAGCTTTGGGGGTAAGAAATAGTCCATGAACTTTAAGTATAAGTTTCTCCATAGTTAGGCATAAGAAAACCCCAGTGAATGAGAAAGGTAAATTTAGGGGAAATGCCAGATATGACAGCTTCCAAATGATATTTGAATCCAATGTCTGTGTCATCAGTAAAGCTGACTTATTGGGAACTGGAGTGGAAATGAGTATATAACCCATTCTATGGAGTAGAAATTCAACAGATTTGCATTGCTTTGGCCTCAGTTTCTATATCTGAAAAGGGGAATAAGAATACTTAATTCAAAGAATAGCTGCAAAAACTTAAGTGATATAATATATGTGACATATCCTGGATCCCTGGTTCTTCATGAATGCTCAATAAATATAAGCTTGCTTACTATACCCCACTGGACCCCATAATCATCTTTGCAGAGTTTAAAGTGCTTTACAAAAAGAAGGAATAGGGCTGGGGTTGTGGCTCAGTGGCAGAGCACTTGCCTTGCACTTGTGAGGCACTGGGTTTGATCCTCAGCACCAGAGAAAAATAAATAACAAAATAAAAATATTGTGTCCATATATAACTAGGAAGAATTTTTTTTTTAAAAAGAAGAAATATATGATTGTTCACAATACTATTTTTGAAATGAGATTTGTGTGGGAAAATATAAAAATCATAAATGAAAGCCTAAACTAACTTTAGTTATTATAGTCTTCAATGCCCCTAGAAGTTGAAAGAATCCTTGGCCACCCCCTTTCTTTAATGATTGAGAGCAATCATTACATTGCTCTCCTTCCCTCATATTCACTTCCTTCTCTCTTTTTTCTTTTTTATAGCTAAATCTTTTTTTTAAATTTTTTGTTCATATCATACATTTGAATCAGATGGGATATAATTTCTCATTTTTCTGAGTAGGCAGAATCATATTGGTCATGCAGTCACATAAATACACATAGTAATAATAATATCTATTTCATTTGACTATCCTTACTATCTCCCCAACCCCTCCCCTCCCCTCCCATCACTTCTCTCTACCTAATCTAAGGTAATGCTATTCTTTTTTTCTCACCTATTCATACATGTGTTTTGTATAACGATGAGGGTCTCCTTCCACTTCCTTCTCTCTTAAAGAAAGAGTAGAGTACTAGAAATTAAATATAGACACATAGAGTGAAACATCACTTTCATTTTATTTCTTCATATTATCTACATTTAATTGGTTTTGCTAAATATAAGAACAGCAATATGTAAATACATGTTGTCTCTAGTGATAAGTTCTCTAAAACAGTGGGGGATCACCTAAATACATACAGGCAATGTCTGTGGAGTAGAAGATAGTGTGAGGGACTGTCAGATCCCTGGGGCAAAGAAGTCTGAGAGCTGAAGCCCACTCCTCCTTTTTAAGAGGACTCAGGAACTCAAAGTCTTCTGCATTTGCTGGAGGTCCCAGCTTGTAGCCCCATCAGAGTCAAAAACCAGGGGTCCTAATTCCCTGTCTACAGCCCCCTGCCTGAAACCCTTCATCCTCCCTCCTCCATCACCCTCTCAGGGAAACAGGGACCTAGGTACCTTTACAAAAATAGGTCAGTATTTAGGGGAAAGGGAGTTGTTTTTCAGCTATCTCCTTGTGCAGGAGAAACAGGGATTTTTAAATTGTTCTAATTCATCAGGTAATAGAGTAAATCAGTTCTATTTCCCCAGCTCTCGTTATAGGGTTTATTCCCTACTCAGTTGAGAATTTGCCAGGGAATAGAAACTTTGAGCTGACAATCTGTTCATTGCTCAGCCACATCCTCTACTAAGTAGGCCAGGGTCTCCTACTGGAATACAGTATCTGGAACTGCATTATTTATTCATGTAAGTGCTTAGGATGGGTGATAGACAAGGGCAGGACTGGAAGAACACAGGGCAAAGGTAACATGGAAGCACTAAACTGGGACAAGGGTAAATTGCTAAGTGTAAAATTAAGACCTACATTAAGACCTGCTTCTGCAGAGGCCTCAAGTGGCTACACTGCTATACTCAAGTGCCTATGGCTGGAGGCCCGTTGATACAGGAGCCCCATCTGAGACACAGCTGCACTCCTGCACCCTCATGTTGGGCAGGCTGACCACCTGGAGCCTGGTCCTGCCTCCTTCTCTGATGTTCACAATCACGGGCAGTGAGGTTGTTTCTGAGGCGATGCACTGTCTTGGTCCGAGAAATGGCCACTTGTTGGCCAGGCGCTCTGGGAGCTGCAGACAGCTGCCTGCACACTCATAGACCAAGAAGCCAGGGGGCTCCACGACCCAGTTGTCAGCCCACTTCGTCTTCTCAAGGTCCAAGTATGCCTGCCTGCGGCAGCAGCGGGTACCCTCAGTCACTGGTGCCTCAGGGTCACAATTGCCTTGAGCTCTGTGGGGGCAAGGAGAGATAGGTCAGAGGTCAGCCGAAGGGCCGAGATAAGGAGGTCCAGTGGGCAGCTTAGTGGAGAATCTGAAAGGAGATTTATAATCCATCTTTTATTACATTAAAAAAAACTTGGTACTTGTAATAGAAGACAAATGAATAAACATTCAGAATATAAAGTGACCTACTATTTATTAATAGTCTCCTAATATGCTAGACATTGACCTAGGTATGCCATGTGCATTATCAGGTAATACCTACATTTCATCCAGATGAAACTTGGAGAGGGTTTCCCTATTACACTTGAGAACAATGAAGCCCAAAGATGTTCAGTGGAGGACAAGCCAGAGGACATGAAGCCAGTGGAAGGCAGAACTAGATGGAACTTCAATTGTCTGATTCCAAAGGGCTTGGTCTTAACTACTATATAGTCATCCTCAATATAGAGTATCCATGAGGGATTAATTCCAGGACCCCCTTGGCTACCCAAATCTGCACTGCTCAAGTCCCTTGTATAAAATATGGTAGAATTTGTATACTATGCATATCTTCCCATATACTTAAGATCATGTCTGGATTACTTATCATACTTAATACAATGTAGATGCTTTGTACATAGTTGTTACACTGCATTGTCTGGGGAATAATGACAAGAAAAAAAGGCTCTTTATGTTCAGTAAGATGAGGATTTTTCCCCTAAATATTTTTGATCTGTGATTGGTTGAATCCACAGATGTGAAAGCCATGGATCCAGAAAGCTGACTATACTATGCTGCCCTTGTCTGCTCCAAATAGCTAAACTGTCCCATGAGAAAAAGAATTCAGCCTTGCTAACAGCTAGAGTTAATATTTTTCAAAGACTTAATCATGATGGCAAAAGTGAAAATAGATGATTATAATAATGTGTATGATTCAATGGCATTATTTTTCAACAAAATGGCCCATGCCTGTTATCCCAGCCACTGAGGAGGTTGAGGGTGGAGAATCACAAATTTGAGACCTCAGAGACTTAGAGAGACCCTCAGCAACTTAGCAATACTCTGTCTTAAATATAAATTAAAAAGACTGGGAGTGGGGCTGGGGTTGTGGCTGAGTGGTAAAGCTCTTGACAGCATGTGTGAGGCACTGGATTCGATTCTCAGCACCACATATAAATAAGTAAATAAAACAAAGGTCCATCAACAACTAATAAAAATATTGGGGGAAAAAAAAGACTGGAGTGTAGCTCAGTCGTAAACCTCCCCTGAGTTCAATCCCCAGAATGAATGAATAAGTAAGTAAATAAACGTTTGAATAATACAATTTCTATCGTTAGAAACTCCAACATACAGGAATCGGTCTTATCCTGGGTAGTCTGCACAGCCGCCCCCTAGCCAGTCCCTGAGACGGTAGGCCCGGACCACGCCATCTGCTGTGTCCCTGGCCTCCCAGCCGCAGCATACCCATAGTCCTTAAGGTCCAGCGTGTGCAACTCCAGCTGAGGCTCCCTCTTCTCAGCGCCCTGTGCCCCCTGCCCGGAGAAGCGGACCAACTTGTGGGCGTCCGAGGCCCCGGGGCCCAGATGCTCCCTCAGCACGGACACCTTCAGCATCAGGGGCTGCCGGGGCCGTCTCAGCTGCTGCCAGAAGTTCACAGCCTCGGTCACATCAAAGGTCTTCCAGCCGCCCTTGTGGATGGACACCAGCCTGAAACGGAGAATCGCGTGAGGGGTGGGATCCGGGGAGGAAACTACCCCGCCCCGCCTCCATCCCTTGGCCCCGCCTCCATCCCTTGGCCCTGCCCCACCTCCATCCCTTGGCCCCGCCCCGCATCCATCCCTTGGCCCCGCCCCGCCTCCATCCCTTGGCCCCGCCCCGCATCCATCCCTTGGCCCCGCCCCGCATCCATCCCTTGGTCCCGCCCCTTTTGCTCCCCTTTCTCGCGCTCAACCAAACACCCTCCTCCCCACTCCATCCCCTACTCCATTCCCTAGCACACAGCAGCCAGGATCCACACCTGGAGTCTATGAGGGAGGTGCGGTTAGGGCCATTGTCGCGGACACGCAGCCACTCAATGGTGATCCGGGCCCGGTGGCCGCGCGTGGACGGCCTCTCTTGCTTGCGGAGCGTGGCCCTGGGGACAGGCTCCTGGAAGATCCGCAGTACAGCCTGCACCAGTTCGCTGTTGGGTGGCAGTCGTCCCTCCATGCCAAACACCAGCAGCTGCGTGGAGGCCTCGGACACCAAGAACTTGCCCACCATCTCTGGTGACAAGAGCAGGGTCAGCATAGCCTCTCAGTACACCAGGGGAGTTCTGAAGGTGGCAAGGCCATTGAACAGGCTGCCAGGCCATGAGAGACCAGCGCCTGTTCTGTGTTTCTGGGGCAAACCCAGCTACCTAAAAATCTCCCTTGAGTCTGGGACTCCTTTAATAACGATTTCCACCAGCAGGAAGAGGCCTCTCTGGGACTCTTGGCTAACTCCAACATATGGAAAATCAAATATCAGCACCTGCAGTGTCCGGCATTGGATGTAGTTTGGGCCCTTAGCAGATGGTTCCAGCTCTGAGGCAATAGGCTGCACTAAGATGGAGGTGCAGCTGCATCTCTGACAGCTGGACACTCTGCTGTCACACTTCAATATTCCCAGCTACCCACAGCCACTCACTCACTTCAGTGTTCACCATGCTGGGAGGGAGACCGATGAGACACAGTCGTCCACTGTTCCAGGTAGCAAATGGTTGAAAGAGGTTTTTAAGGAAATTTGTTCCAGATCACCCTCAGATCAGGGTGGCAATGTGGAAACAGAGAAGTCTTGCCTGTAACCTAGTTCCCTAGGGGAACCTGGTTCTAGCCACACCCACCCAAGCCCAGTAGCTCTCTACCTCCTCCTCTTCTCTGGGGCCTGGGCTTTTGCCAGCAGGTCCAGCCTGGCACACCTCCTCCTGCCCCTGAGAGATCTATCAATGCACAGCCAAAGCCCAGGGGCCCAGATCCACCCACCCTCACAGGCCATGGTCCCTCCTCACTGCCCCTTAACCATGGGCACCACATGGTCTCTCCACAGGGCCTCACAAAGCAGGGGCCTCTTGACACTACCAGAATGGTTAAGGGCAGTCTGTCTGTCCCTCCCCACTAAGGATCAAGATGCAGAAGGTGGAGGGCTCACCTCGGAAGCTCGGGCTGAATCTCTTCTCACGGGAGCGGTCCCCATGGCTACGCTGCATCAGGGATACATACTGGGCCTGCACTTCAGGAGGCATGGTCAGCTCCTCCACATCGGCCCTGTCCATGGTGGGTGCCTCGCTGAGCTGCAGCTGCTGCAGCAGGCTGTCCAGGACCTGTTCCTCAGTCAGGGCCTCCCCAGGGCCCACTAGTGACATCACCCAGAGTGCCAGGCAGAGCCACGGGGACCACATGGTACAGTTCAGGACGGTAGATGTGTCCCCAAGAAGGCTGTTGGAGGATCTTGGGCCTGGCTGGGTCTGCTGAGAACTAGGGCTGGCCAGCTTTATAGCCAGCCCTGGGTGAAGAGGGAGGGGCATAGGTCACACCCCTTGGACCTCCTGGGAGTTCAGCAGCCAGACAGGCTCTTGAGTCCCAGGGAGCAGGCTATCCAAAAAGGCACAAAAGACTGTCTGGATGCCTGGGGTTTCTACCTATACTGCCTTGACAGCTCCCAATATTGAATTTCCCTGAACATATCCCAATCTTGTTTTATGAAAAAGCAAGATTGTTTTGTGAACAAGTGAGTCCTATTAGCCAGCTTTTAAATCTCTTCCTGGAAGACATTATGGGTCTAGATTTGTCCCAGAAGGAGGGAGGGAAAGTGTTCTGCAGTCCTGCTGGTCCTGGCCTCTTTCATGATGCCCCTTGAGTCAAAGGAATCTCCCTCTATCCTTTAGCTCTTGCAATCCCCTCCTGCTCCACGCCATGTGTCTCTCAAGGTTCTGTCACATTCCTTGCCTTCCCCCATAACAGAGGAAAGTAGATGCTGTCAGGACAGAACTCAGGCAGCTGACTCAGGAAAGGAAATTCTTTTTTTTTTTTTAAAGAGAGAGAGAGAGAGAGAGAGAGAGAGAGAGAGAGAGAGAGAGAGAGAGAGAGGAGAGAAAGAATTTTAATATTTATTTTTTAGTTTTCGGCGGACACAATATCTTTGTTTGTATGTGGTGCTGAGGATCGAACCCGGGCCGCACACATGCCAGGCGAGTGCGCCACCGCCCGAGCCACATCCCCAGCCCCAGGAAAGGCAATTCTTGCTGTTGTCTTCCCAATCAGACAATCACAGAGCGAGTTTCCACCTTCAGATAGCAGAATCTTTCTGGGGAGGGGTCTGCCCACTGAGCCGGCTCACATCATCAGCGCTCTGCCTGAGTCCTCGTCATTTCCAGACATGGGAGGAAGGACAGAAAGCAGAAAGCCACAACACAGAGGCATGTCCTGTCCAAAGCCATAGGTACTGGGGGCATATTGAAGTGGGAGCCCTCAGTGCCTTCTCTGACACATTTTAGACTAGCTGGGTTTGAATATGGGATCTACTGCTTGTTCCATGTTAAACCTGCTAGTGAGTTATTTAACTTCCCAGTGCCTCAGTTTCCTCATCTGAAGGCAGGAGATGATGATAATAACAGGATCTACTTCATAGAGTTAGTATAAGGATTAAATAAATGAATATGAATAAGGTGTTTAGCCCAGTGCCTTGTTCTAGTATCACTCTAGAAGGGTGTGCTTTTGTTATTTGTCTAGAAATCTGCATTCTTAAGGTTATGGCCTTTCTAAAACTATCATCAACAAGAATATGAAAAGTTTCTTGAATGCTCACCATGTGTCAGGCATGTATTCAAGAGACACATCTTCCAGATGCAATATTGAAGCACTGCAGGGTGAACTGATGTTCAGTTGTTGGAAAGCTCAGACAAAAATGCAGGCATCTGTCTCCAGAGGCCACTCCTGGCTCAGGGGATTTGAGGACATGCAGGAGGAAGCCCTTCCTGAAAATCCACAACCTTGATTCCTGTGTTCTGTCATGTGGGAGGTGAGCGATGATAGTGGAGGGGGACAAGGACTGTGGTCTGAGGGCCAAAGGACCGGTTGGGTAGGGATCACCTCCGCCACCTTCCCAGGTGGGATAGCTCCGTGACACCTCTGTGTAGATGCTGCGTCATTGACAAACCCCTCGTGTCACACAGCCCAGGAGGAGAGAACTTTCTAATCCTCAAGGGCAGAATTTCTTTTGGGTGAGAGCCTAGGGATACCATGCACAAATTGACACTATATACATGTGTATATATATACACACACACACACACACACACACACACACACATACACACACACACACACACACACACACACACACACACATATATATACTTAGGCATTTGCATATACACAAGCATTTTTAAATATGCATAAATGAATGGATATATAGAGTGGGATTTTAGTAGTATGTGGGATGGGCTTAGAATTAGAAGGGGAAATTAAAATAACACTGATAAGGGCCGGGGATATGGTTCAGTTGCTAGAGTACAAGGCCCTGGATTCAATCCCCAGCACCACAAAAATGAATAAATAATAAATAAATAGCACTGAGAGACTAGGGGTGAAGTCAGACGTAAAGCATATGCTTAACATGTTTGAAACCCTGGCTTCTATCCCTGCAAAATAAATAAATAAATAATAAAAATCCCATTTAATAGTTTGAACATCCTCTGAAAAATAAGTTGTGTCCGGTCCAAACCACCCTCCCACTCTCTTGGTGACAAGCATAGCCTTCTTCAAAAGAAATGCTGTTGCCTTTCTTTACAAGTGATTATCAGAGAAAGGACTTAAGTGATGCAAACATTTGGGCCTTAAGTCGGACCAAAAGGTGCAGAAGTGTCACATTTACAGGCGACTCAGGACCTGTGGTCCTCAGTCCTAGAAGCTCTTCTGGGTTGGTTTCCGTAAATATGCGATAGTCCGCCACCCTTGCTGCTGGGTGAGAGGAAGCTCTGTGGCTTATCACAGGCCAGGAAGGTGCCAAGGATATAACACCCAGGCTGCCCTTGCATGCCACAACCCCCTCCCCAAGCCTCCAACATCTAGAGCTATTGGGAACTCCCTGGGGCCAGAGGCTTACAACAAGACCTTGTGGACCCTGTTGTGGTTCAGCAACAACATGCTGTTCCAGGGCCGAAGTAGGCCAGGACCCTGGTGCTGCTGCTTACAGACGTGCACAAGAGCCATCTACCATCTAGGAGACACATCAGGGCAAAAACCTGGGAGTACCTGGAAACTGACATGCTAAATAGAAACCTCATTTTCCAGAGAAGACAGTAAAGTGGAAGGACCCTTCCTGCCTCCTCCAGATGTCTTCTTGGTGTTTCTGGATTGGCCTTCAGGACAGAGCCAAACCTAGAACTGAGCCCTCAGTGGGGACTAGAACTATCCAATCAATACCTAGCCTCTCCAAGGACCTAGGATGGGGCCAGGCATGTGAGGTCAGGTGCTGAGGGTGGTTCTGGGAGCCTGCACAGGTGGTACATAGTTGGGAAACAGCCCTCTGCCCAATTGGGGGGAGCATCCTTTGAGCAAGGAGCCTGGGAACATATAGAACCAATGAAGAGCTTATCCAGCCAACTACCTTACTCTCCTGGGCTTTGAGTTGAAATGGACTATTGGGCTTAGATCTGAAATGGAGTATCAAAGCCATTCTGCTGCCCCAAGGTTTTGAGCTAAGAAAACCGAGGTTCGGAGAGGTGACAGCTTCCCCAAAGCTCACACAGTTAATGATCAACACCTGAACAAAGCCAGTTCTTCCAATTCCCAGGCCATAGTGCTTTCTACAACTTCAAATTCTTTCCAATGTCCATCCTGCCCTGTCCCTGAAAGCCTGCAGGGCTCATCCATCAGCCTCAGGCAAGCTGGGGATTCATCAGCCCGGAGTTGGGTCTGGACAGGGGAAGGGGGCAGGGCAGCTTGAGAGCCAGACAGACAGAGGACAAATCCTGCAGACTCCTCAGGTTTCTCCCAAGACTCAGGTTGCTGTCCTGAATGTGGATTCCCAGCAGCCTGTAGAGTTCTGTTGGGAAAATAAAGTAATTGGGCAATTAGCCAAAAGCCAAAAGAAGGACACGAATGTGGATTGGGAAACTTTTTACAAAGGATAGATTAGCCCTCAGGAGGGAGGGCAGCCGCTCTTTGTCATGCAGAGGAAGAGGCCAGGCCACCCCTCAGACTGTGGATCTGGATGGTGTGTCTGGCTTTGGGGTCAGGTCAGGCTGACAAAACAGAAAAATTGTAAAATAGCCCCTTCTGTCCTGGTGGGAGGAAAGAAGTTTGGAGAATAGGGAACATTTACTTAAAAACTGCCTGAATCAGAACTCTTTCCCCAAAGATGTAGTCCAGATTGTTTATGAACCTGAATGTTCAGGTTTTTAAATATTTTTTTTAGTTGTAGATGGACACAATGTCTTTATTTTATTTATTTATTTTTATGTGATGCTGAGGATCGAACCCAGGGCCTCAACACTTGCTAGTCATGTGCTCTACTACGGAGTTACAGCCCCAGCCCTAGGTTTTTAAAATTTGAAGTGAAGGCTTTTTATGTTTCTTCAGAGATATTATAAATCTTTTTAAATGTAATTATCTGAAAGCTATATTAAAAATGCAAATTCTTTGCATTATCATTTGCATATATTTCCACTGAGACCCATAGGACCAAAGTCTCCTCTGACCTGGATGGCTTTAGACAACCCTTAGACAATCTTAGCTTGCTCTGTCTTCTCAGAACCACATTCCATGATTCAGGCCGCTGCTTTCCTTGTCATTGTGTTGTCTGGCCTGTCAATTCCACACAGCTTAGCCATCATGAGATAGGCTGCCCCTGAGCTCAGGAGACAGCTCTCCATTCCTCACCTTCTCCCCACCCAGAAAACATTTCCATAACCCCACTATTCTGGCACCTCTCACCTTCCATCAAGGAGTCAACAAGGAACACAGTACAGACACGGAGAATTGACTCCACCGGGGCAGAGGCCAGGAATCAGAATGTTAAAGATCCTATGGCCATTAGGTTGGAGGAGCAGGACAGGGTGAGGAGGGGTCCATTATAGTCCTACGAGGCAAAGGGAGGATGCTGGAGAATTTCGGTGAAAAAAAATAGCCCATCAAGCCATCCAAGTTACTCATAATCTTGTTCTTCTAGATGATTCCTCAGCTTCATGAGTGCCTATGATGAGAGGAAAGAAAATGACCAGGAAAAAACTTTTTTTTTTTTTTCCTGAGATCTTTTCTGGACTTTCTCTAGAAATTTGAGAATAAGATCAGGTGAACAGAAAAGTTTTTTTTGTCATTCTTTTTCTCTAAATACTCTGAACAGCAACATGTTGTATGTGAACTAAGTACTACAATATTTAACTCTGCAAAGTTAGCAGCTTAAGAGATCTATTGAATCATAGTTATCTCCATCCATTTTCCTCTCAATTTCCATTTCTTCTCCTCTCTGTCTTTTTCTAAAAACTCTTCTTGTTTTTCTCTACAGCTGCCATATTTCTGGAAATTTTCACATCTAAGAACCCTGATGTAGGAGGCAGGGGACCAGATGCTGATTTGTTACTGTCCCTCCCTGCCTGGTGTCCACTTCCCTGCCATTTCTGTGCGTACGAAAAACAGTTCCTATCTTGCCCCAGATCAGTCACCACAGACAGCAGTTCCTCCTCCCGGGCTCATCTGGAAGTTCTTCTCCAGGCCCAGCCTGACTTTCCATCCCCTGTCTCCAACCCCCTCCATTTGGCATTCTGGCCTCTCACAGAATGGACCCTAGAGTGTCATCTATCTGCTCATTCTTTCTCCCCCATGTCCTTCTTCTCTTCTTTACCCTTGAAATGTTTCTCATCTGGAAAAGTCTCAACATTTTTTTTCCTGATGCTGAAATTCAAACCCAGAGTCTTCCTAATGTTCTAACCACCCCATCTCTCCCCAGGACAGTTGGATGGTACTCCCTCCTGGAATCATGGAGAAATGATTCTCCCCAAGAACGAAGGGCACTCTTGTGTGATCCTGCAATCATGCTCAGCACAGTGCCTGGCAAATAATTGCTCATATAATTTTAGCAGAAAAAGAGGGGAGAAGGAAAAGATGGGGAAGTAGGAGGAAAAGCAGGAGAAAAAGAAAGGAGATACATGTCTTTTTTGGCTAAGAAAATTGAAATGGACAATTAGAGACATGAGATCTGAGCCCAGATTAAGGCCAGTATTCATCAGAAACTAGTATCCAACACATAAAAAAAAAATGTTTTTCATGGTGCTGGAGATGGAACCCAGGGCCTCACAGATGCTCAGCTATACACTTAGTTCAACACATTCAATTTTAAAATTGAAAAAAAAAAAAGTCATGTTCACTTGGCAAAGGAGCAGAGAGTGAGAAAATGTCTCCCGCACAGACACATAAATCCTGGTCAGCTTCTCCAAAGCAGCACTGTATCTTGTCTGCACTCAGCACAGTCTAAATTTGCACAAGGCCAGGTGTGTGATAATGTGTATTTGGTATCAGTGTTTCTTGTTGTTTTCCCCTGACAACACTCAATCCACTCCCTTCCCTCTGAGACATAGTTCTGATTTCACGTGATTCCCTTGGCCTTTCTTTAGGATCTCTCTGTTCTAGATGGAATTTTTAAAATTATTTAATTATTAAAAACTCTAATTGATATAATGATTGTACATATTTAGGGGTACAGTGTAATGTTTGGTGCATTTATACATTGTATAGTGATGAAGTCTGGATGTTTAGCTTACCATCATCTCAAAAATTATAATTTCTTTGTGATGAGACCATTTAAAAATTCTCTTTTAGCTATTTTGAAATATACCATACCTAGGGCCGGGGATATAGTTCAGTGGTTGAATGTGTGCTTAGCGTGTGTGAAAATATAACATTTCTTTCTTTCTCCCCCCTGCCCCGTGCTGGGGGGCAAACCCAGAGCTTCACAGGTTAAGCACACCTTCTACCACTGAGCTACACCCCCAGCCACTACAACAGTGTTATTAACCCCAGTCACCCCTCCATGTAGTAGCACACCTGAAATTATTCCACCCACCTATCTGTGACTTTATGCTCCTTAATCAATCATTCCCCATTGCCCACTCCTCAGGTTACCACTATTCTAAGAGATCGATTTTGTTTTGTTTTGTTTTGTTTTTTGGTTTGTTCATTTTGAGTTTTGTTTTTTGTTGTTGTTGGGTTTTTTTGGAGGGGGGGTTGTTTTATTTTGTTTTTGGTACTGAGGATTGAACTCAGAGAATCTTTACTATTGAGCCATATCCCGAGTCCTTTTTATTTTTCTTTTGAGACAGAGTCTTATTAAATTGCTGAGACTGGCTTCAAGCTTGTGATCCTCCTGCCTCAGCCTCCCAAGCTGCTGGGATTACAGGAGTGTGCCACCATGCCTGGTAAGAGATGGGGTCTTACTGTGTTGCCCAGGCTGATCCTGAACTTCTGGGCTCAAGCAATCTTTTTGCCTCAGTTCCACAGATAGCTGTGACTATTGGCATGCACCACCCATGCTCTGCCTAAAGATGAAAAAAAATATATTTTTTGTACTAGGGATCAAACTCCCTTGTACATGCCAGGCAACCACTGTACCACTGAGCTACATCTCCAGCCCATAGATGGAACATTCTTAAACAGTCCCGTTTCCTAGGCTGTGGGTACCCAGCTGATTAGTAAGGAGGGAGAGTTCTCACCAGCTCAGGGGAGAGCATTAGTGGGGGCTATGGTATCGATAATAAGGGTCATTACCCTATTCCCTAATCTCCAGGGTGAGGCTGATAACCCAGGGAGGGGGATTTGCACATTCTGATAGCTAATGGAAAGGTGGGCTGAGCAAACAGAATCCATACTGATGAATATGGAGTCATTTGGGAATCCCTAAGACAAGCCCTCTCCTGCTGGGACAGATCCTCTTTCCAAAAACCTCAGCTGGTTATCAATAGCTCTGCCTGCAGCTATCACAGAAAGGAAACGAGCTTTTGCCATCCACTGGCACGTTTAACCCCCTTCCTGCGTGTTAGGGAATGTGACACTCCAGCCACCAAGTTGACACCTCCTGGAAACACTTTTTGCTTCCTCTGCTAGCAAATCTAAGCTGTCCTTTGAGCATTTGGCCTGCCTCATGGTCTTGGACCTCTGAGAGGTTCCTGGTGGGAGCTGAATTTTCTAAGGAGGCTTTTGGGGACCTGCGTGTGATCACAGACATATCTATGACACAGTGTCAAACAGCACAGAAGGGTTTATAAAGAAAAGCCATCCTCCCCTGCCTCACCCTTCCCTATTCTTAGAGGTCACTTCTGATTCTTTACCTCCAAGACCACGATGCCTTTTTCTATTTTCCTTTCAAATTTTTATTTTTATTGATTTATTTATTTTTAAATATTTATTTTTTAGGTGTAGATGGACATAACACAATGCCTTTATTTTTATGTGGTGCTGAGGATTGAACCTGGGTCCCGCCTGTGCTAGGCGAGCGCGACACCGCTGAGCCACAATCCCAGCCCCTTATTTTTATTTTTGACAGTGCTAGGGGATTGAACCTAGGCCCACAAACATGCTAGGCAAGTGCTCTACCATGGAGCTACATCCCCAGCCCACCTCTTGATAATAAATACACTGGTAATTTTATCTCTTTTTGTTACTTTTGTAAATCAAAACAATATATGGAAGCCTGTGTTTCTCACTCCCTGGGATTTATCTAATTTTTGTGGTACTGGGGATTGAACCCAGGGACACTATCACTGAGCTACATCCCCAGTGCTTTCTACTTTCTATTTTGAGACAATGCCTCACTAAATTGCTGAGGCTGGCCTTGAACCTGCAATCCTCCTACCTCAGACTCCCCAGTCTCTGGGATTACAGCATGCCTAGCACTCCCTAAGCTTTAGATAATGTCTTATTTTGCCAGGTGAGACTATGACATATTCCTTGTTTTCTCTCCCTCTCCCCTTCTCATCTCTAATCTCTACCAGCTACCTACTTACTTTTGCATTGTCCATCCTGGTGACCTTTACATTCTGTTCAGTCTTTTGTTTATAAGATGATTTTAAATGCTGAGGGTCAATAGATAACATTATTATATACTTTTAAAATTAGGCAAAAAGTGTTTGACTATAGAGGATTTAAACAATACTGATATTTTAAAATTTATTGCATTATTATTTTTAAATTTTTTTGTGTGTGGCATTGAAGATCAAATCCAGGGCCTGGAGCATGCTAGGTAACTACTTTACCACTGAGCCACATTCCCAGCCCAAGAGTAACAAATAAAACAAAACAAAACTTTCCCATTCATCTTCCCTGACTCCTGAAATATTTTTAGACAATTAACCACTACTATCATCTTTATGTATATCCTTTCAACCATTTTTTTCATAAATATATTAGTATGAAAATTAATATGTATTATATATATATATATATATATATATATATATATATATATATATATATATCATTCATTTTTCTTTTTCACAGTGTTGGAATCAAACTGCACATATTGTCCTACAACTGGTTTTTCTCACTTAACCATATGTCTTGGAGATATTTCCATGTTGCCACCTCCCCAACAAGATCTAATACATTCTTTTTTTTTTTTTAAACATTAGAAAAACTAATACATTCTTTTTATTGCTAGATAGAGTATAGAAACATTACCCTAATTGACTTTTAGATTTTTTTCCACATTATAAACAATACTGCAATGAAAAACTTTGAGGATTCCTCTTTGTGTACTACTGGGTGTAGCTATTTCTCTAGGTTAGATACTGAGAAGGCTGAACATAGTTTATAGTTTTGCTAGATTCCAGCAGATTGCCCTCCAAAAAATCATTATCAATTTAGCCAGTTGTGGTAGCCACACACCTGCAATCTCAGCTACTCAGAGGCTGAGGCAGCTGGTTCACAAGTTCAAGGCCATCCTTGGCAATTTGTCAAAACCCTGTCTCAAATAATGATAAATAAATAAAAAGGTTTGGGATATAGCTCAATGGTAAATTACCTGAGTTCACTCCCCAGCACAGGAGAAGAAAAATGAAAAGCAATCTATCAATTTATAGGCCCACTCAAATGTTTGTGAGAGACCATGTTTCCTCGTGTTCTTTCCTCTTTTACTTAAGTGCCTACATTTGAATTAATCTAAGGTGGGGGTGGGAATTTGAAAGAATCAGATGATATTGCCTGTATTTTTGATAATCCCTGATGATTAGTGAGATCGAACAACTTTTCCAATGTTAGGAGCCATTTAGATTTAGTCTACTAATTTTCTATTGTGTGGTTTGAACCTAAGGGCACTTAATCACTGAGCCATATCCTCAGCCTTTTTTCTTTTTTCCTCTGAGACAGGGTCTCACCAAGATGCTTACAACCTTGCTAAGTCACTAGGGGTGGCTTCGAAAACTGTGATCCTCCTGCTTTAGCCTCTGGAGTTGCTGGGATTACTGGCATGTGCTACCACTCCCAGCTTATTTTTTTTCTTTATTGATTTGCAGTAGCTCTTTATATATTCTGCTTATAGATCCTTTCTTGATTACATGCATGGTGAATATATTCTTCTAGATCCTGGCTGGAATGTTCTCTATTTTATGACTTCTTTTTAAGTTTATAATGTTTTGTTTTGTTTTGTTGAATCCAAATTTATTAGTCCCTGCTGGACACAGTGGCACATGCCTGTAATCCCAGTGATTTGGGAGGCTGAGGCAGGAGGTGATGTAGGACAGACGAGGCTGGGACACCTGAGGAATTTTCAGGAAACAGGTTTATTGGCTACAGGGTCCAGAGGGTCTATTGCCTAAAAAATTCTCTGGACCTCAAGTCTGGAAATTCTTTGAACTTTATACCCAGCAGGAGGAGGGCTTTGAAGGTTTACATGACAAGTGTTTTTGTCCTATTTTTTTAGATTAGTCAGAGGTTTTACAAGTTTTATCACAAAAGAAGAAGTAACATCATCTTTTCTGTAGCCAGACTTTGCTTTTGCAAGACTGAGCAACTTAGTCCTCACAAAAGATAGGAAGTCCTCTCCCACATTGAGATATATTTTTTTTTGCAGAAATTTTTGCTGATATTCTGTTAATAAGGACAATCATGGTGAGTGTCTCTGGAGAAGCTTAATTAAGATTCTTGGGTGGAGGAGGGAGCACCACTACAGAGGATCCAGGGAGCTATAAGCAGAAGCATCCCAAGACATCACAAGGCCCCTTCTCCAAGGGCAGCTTCTGGGCTCCCCCAAGGCATTAACCATTGGGCAACATGGCTCTTTCACTCTTTCCCGAGGAAGCTTCCTCTCAGAAAAGAAGGACCTGCCTGTCTCCACAGCCTGTGAGGCAGGCAAATTGAGAGGGCAGATATAGAGGCCAAAGCTTTCAAAAAACCGGTGGAGTCCTTGAAAAAGGAAGGCCCCAGTTAGGTAGATGAGGTGACTAGGGACCATATGAGGACCATGCAGGGATGGTGCCTCGCTTGCTGGCTGAGTCACTTCTTTAACATGCATGCAGTCATCTTAGACAGGTGGCTCCTATTCTCTCCTCAGTTGAAGACTGTGGGACAAAGGACTGAGACAGTCCCACACTCATGAGGAAGGACAGCAGGGTTCAGGCTTATTAAATTATCCCAGAATGAGGAGCCGTCAGCCTGGCTGAGCCCTCTCCTCTCTGGCTACCATGGCTTGGCTTGAAGTATCTGTGCAGGGAGCCAGGGAGGTTTCCGTGGAGCCTTTGAGTGGTCACTAGAGGTATAGAGGGTGGGAGACCAGACAAGAAGTTTCCATTTTATTCTGAAGACAACAAGATCTCTGAGGGCAGAGCTATGGTTCTAAAAGTTCACTCAGTGACCTTGTGGGGAGTGTAGGATGGGAGGCCAGGAGGCAGGGCTGTGGGGGTCACATAAAAGAAAAATAAATGGGATGGGGCCTGAATCGTGGCAGAAGCAAATGAGGTGAATTCACCAGCAATCCAAATGGTGGTGACTGAGGACTGAATGGACGTGGCAGAGGCAAGAGGGGTAATTCCTGGGTTCCTAGATTGGGTCCCTACAGAGGATGGGGTCCAGGTATTGAGGGAGAAGACATCCGGTTCTGTCTGAGCCATGAGGAGCCCATGGGAAACCTGGGAGGAAGGACTATGGAGGGAAACTCTGGGGAGATATTTGGGTTGGAGGAATCACAGCACCAGGCAACATCAGCACAGCATACAGGTGGTACCTGAAGCTACGGGGACAGACACCACCACCAGGAAAAATTACATAGTAAAAGTATATTTTCAGGTGGGTGTCTGGTGCACACCTGTAATCCCAGCAGCTCAGGAGGCTGAGGCAGGAGGATCAAGAGTTCAAAGCCAACCTCAGCAAGAGCAAGGTGCCAAGCAACTCAGTGAGGCCCTGTCTCTAAATAAAATACAAAAATAGGGCTGGGGATGTGGCTCAGTGGTCAAGTGCCCCTGAGTTTCATCCCTGGTACCAAAAAAAAAAAAAAATAGGACTGGGGATGTGGCTCAATGGTCAAGTGCCCCTGAGTTCAATCCCCGTACCCTCCCTAGCAAACTAAAAAAAAAAAAAAAAAAAAGAAAAAAGGATATTTTGCAAGTCTATGAAGAAATCCACCAAAATCTCATCAGAGAGAAAGAAAGATTGCTGTGTAATGTCACCTCAGAACTTAATGATTTAAACACCAAGCATCTTTTGTCCTCTTCCTTCTCTCTCTCTCTCTCTCTCTCTCTCTCTCTCTCTCTCTCTCTCTCTCTCACACACACACACACACACACACACACACACACAATGGTACCAAGGGTTGAATCCAGGAGTGCTCTACCACTGAGCTATATACCCAGACCTTTTTATTTCAAGACAGGGTCTCACTAAGTTGCTGAGACTGGCTTCAAACTTGTGATCCTCCTGCCTCAGCCTCCTGAGTAGGTGAGATTACAGGTGCATGCCACTGTACCCTGTTCCAAGGAGAAGTTTAGCTGTATGTTTCTGGCTCAAAGTCTCCCATGCCCTCAACTGAAGGTTTCACTGGGGCTGAAAGACCCTACATTTAAGCTGGGCGTGGTGGCACATGCCTGTAATCACAGTGGCTTGGGAGGCTGAGGCAGGTGAATCTTGAGTTCAAAGATTCTCTCAACTCAGTGAGACTCTGTAGATTATATATATATATATATATATATATATATATATATATTTTTTTTTTAAAGGGCTAGGGATGTGGATGTGGCTCAGTGGTTAAGCACTCCTGGAGTCAATCCCTGGTAAGAAAAAGGAAAGAGGGAAGAAAGGGAGAGAAGGAGGGAAGGAGGGGGGAGGCAGGGAGGAAGGAAGGAAGGAAAAGAAAAGAAAGACCCACATCCACACTTCCAGGATTCACTCACATGGCTTTTGGCTGGAGGCCTCAGCTCCTCACTGATTAAACCTCTCCATGGGGCTTCTGAAAACAGCTGCAGACCTACAACTTTTGTAAATGGGGGAGGTCAGGGGCTGGAAATAGAAGGCTAGGAATTGTCCAAATAGAAATAATCCATTATGTCACAAAAGCAAATGTCTGGGAGAGCAACTGATTCTGCCTTTATTTAAAATTTTGATATATTGCTCATTCTGGATTTTTAGCCTGGGTTTTGACTTTATTTATTTATTTATTTTTAACTTAAAACCAAAAATAAAGAAGTTGTATGTATAAATGGGATACCATGTAATAAAAATCCATATCTACATGGTTGGATGTTTAAATCAGATAAAACATTTTCAGAACACCTGTCCATCATCAGACACCTCAGAGCTTAGAAAACAAAGATGAGGTTTCACCCTTAAGGAGCTCAGTGTTTATCTCCTCAAAAAATTTATCGATTCTTTTTGCAGACAGCATTATCTTTTACTTTTTATTGTTGCATTATAATTATACCTAATAGTGGGATTCATTAGGCCACATCCATACAGGCATGTAACATAATTTGATCAATCTCATTCCCCAGCATTTATCAATTCTTTGTGGTAAAAACTTTCAAATCCTTTTAGTTTTTTTTGAAATGTAAGTACATAATTGTCATCTTAATTTTGACTTTTTAAAATATTAAATTAAGAGCTGGGCATGGCACACACCTGTGGTCCTAGAAATCAGAAGGCTGAAAAAGGAGGATTGCTGGAGTCCAGGAATTTGAGGCCAGCCTGGGTAACACAGCGAAATCCTGTCTCAAAAATAAATAAATAAATAAAATGGAAACAATGTAAAACATTCAATTAAAATATGATCTTGATTCCTGAGATTTCTGTTGCCCATCTGGGCTGGGGATGTAACCCAGTGGCAGAGTGATGGCTTAGCGTATGTGAGGCCCTGGGTTCCATTCTCAGCACTGGGCAGGAGGGGCCACCCATTCACCCACCCCTGTCCCAACCCTAGGAGGAGCAGAGGGCCCCAGCTGGGCCTGTGAGAATGCCATGAAAAAGGAATCCTTGTCAACAGAGGCACCCTGCAGAGGGGAGGCTGCTTCCTTCCTCGGACTTTTTTTTTTTTTTTTTTTAGTTCTCCGCGGACACAACATCCTTGTTGGTATGTGGTGCTGGGGATCGAACACGGGCCGCACGCACTCCAGGCGAGCGCGCTACCAGTTGAGCCACATCCCCAGCCCCCCTTCCTCGGACTTTGCAACGTCATCGTGGTTTCTTCTGATTTGTCAAAGGTGGGAAGAGAACTAGAACTTCCTGAAGTCCAGCCTCAGCCTAGTGTGAGACACTTCCAGGTAGATCCCCAGCAGCCTTTAAGCCCCAGCATCCTGCCTCCCAGAGTCTGAAGTCAAAAGGACAGAGCTCCTTTAGGAATGCATTTTTAACAGGTAAATCTAGCAGTTGGGGAGGCTAAGGCAGGAGGATTGCAGGTTCAAAGCCAGCCTCAACAGTTTAGTGAAACTGTAAATAACCTGGTGAGACCCTGTCTCAAAATAAAAAAGAAAAATGTCTGAGGGTGTGGCTCAGTGGTTAGTCACCCCTGGGTTCAATTCCTGGTCCAAAAAACAAAAAGGAAAGAAAAGCATTTTCGAGGAGGAGGGGAAGTCAATCTTGGAATCCCCAATGGATGGTGTCCCCTTTCCTCAGAAGGATCAAGGCTGGGAGTGGATGAGGACCCTGTGGCTCCCTAATCCCAGTCCAAAGGCCTGGTGCTCATACTTCTGTCCACCTAGGGATCCTTGCCATAATATATAATTTCTACCTCCCAAACAATGGCAGCCTTTGAGAAGGGAAAAACACACACACACTCATATGTCCAAGGTCATGCAGTCTGACTGTCCTGTCTGTTCCCGGTTGGATTTGAACCCAACCCCCCCCCACCCCAGGCTGCATCCTCAGCACCATAATCTTATGGGCAAACAATCTGATCCCCATAGATGAACTACTTCTGGGCAACCACCTAATCCTTTCCACAGTTCATTCATTCAATCAACATTTTCAGAACACCTGTCCATCATCAGACACCTCAGAGCTTAGAAAACAAAGATGAGTTTCCACCCTTAAGGAGCTCAGTGTTTAGTAAACAAACACCCTTAAGGAGCTCAGTGTTCAGTAAACAGAATATGGGGGATAAGTGTGGCTGGGTCCAGGTAATGCTAATGGTAATGTGGATTCTCATTAGCTTCCCAGTGAGCAGATTTCAGAGTTTCCTTCCATGTTGACTGGGCAGATGCAGCCCTGCTGTCAACTGAGCACTGGGGGTTGGGGAAGGTCCTGGACAGTGACTCACAGTATAATCCCTTCAGACCTGGCTGTACTCTTTCCTCTTGGCTGGAGGGCTGTGTGACAGCCTGCACTAAAAGCAAGTGTCATTCTTGCCACCCCAAAAGATAGCGGCCAGACTTATTGCCTGTAAACCCCAGTGAATGTGACCAGGCTTTACAACGATGTCAACAAGTCAGTGCTCAGGGCACTAAAGAAATAAGATGAGGCTTAAAAGAAATAAAGTGGCAAGACTGGAAATGCTGGTGATGTAGCTCAATGGTAGAGTGCTAGCATGCGTGAGGCCTTGGGTTTGATTCCCAGCACCACAAAAATAAGTGCCATGAAATGTGTGTCTGAGACCCATGGCCAGGATACTGGTTTACTTCCATGGCAGCGATGATCCCTCTCTAGCCTCCACTGTCCCACCTGCTTCTGAGTGGCCCCAGCACCTGTGTGCTAGGCAAGCCCACAGGGTCCTAAGCCACACTGCCTCGGCTCCAGGCTACCACTCCATGAGTCAGCTGACTGCAGGCTGCTCTCTATGCCTCAGTTTCTACATGGTGAGGAGGATGACTGAGTCTTCTTTGCAGAGTTGTTTAAATCAGTATTTATTTATTTGTGGTGCTGGGAATCTAATCCAAGGCCTGTCACATGTTAGGCAAGCATTCTACCACTGAATGACATCCACAGTCACCTTATAATTTAAAAAACTAGGAGAGGAAAGTGCTTCTTGGCTACAGAATCTGTCTTTATAAACCCACACATTCAAAACAATTTCCTTTTCAGCATCTCAATGAGAGAGAGTTGTTAAGAGTCTGGCATGTTAAAAAGTCATGTGCTGCCCAGCAGTAGGGGATTGTCATGGGTAGGAATTATGTGAGGTCTCTGCCCCACCCTGGCCTGTAGTGGGAGAGGAACAATTGGTGGGGAGGAGAAAAAGGACCCAGAGGGTCCCCACCAGCTGGGGCTCAGGCTCTGGCCAGTGCCCTTCAGGCCATGGAGAGGGGCATGGTGAAGGATTGTGGTGGACCCCAAGCCCCGGGTGGCAGTCAGCAGGGGTCACTGCAGAGCTGGAAACCATGATGCTAAGGGTGCATCTGCAGCATCATTAGGTATGCTTGAAAGTGATCATCTTCTCTTCTCCAAAACCGCCAATGAGCTGGGGCGGTGGCACATAAGCCTGTAATGACAGCCACTCGAGAGGTGGAAGCAGGAGGATCACAAGTTCCAGGCCAGCCTCAAAAACTTAGTGAGACCCTGTCTCAAAAAAACAAAACAAAGGCAAGGGTATAGCCCAGTGTGCAAGTGCCCATAGGATCATCCTCAAACTTGCCTGAGAACAGGGTCTTCCAGATGAAGAAACCAAGACCACAGAGGTTGCAGAGTTTTTCCAGGGTAACCAACACTTCTGGGGAGCCCATCTGTCTAGACACCCACTTAGTGTCTTAAGGGGATGAACTTAAAAGCAACTACTTTTCTCTGATTTCCCAGGGCCAACTATGGAATAATTTTATCCTTTGTGTCTCCCTGTACCTCTCCCACAGTTCATTCACTCAAGCTATTGTTCAGCCTTAAAGAAAGAAAGATACTATATAACCTTGTGTTTCCCACCTTGTTTTCCAGATGTGGTCTCCAGGCAGAGGCCTCTCTGCCTGCCTGGTCTAAGAGCCGGGAAGGTTGGGAGTCCTGATGGAGTTGAAGCATAGCATTAGTGTATACATTTCCCTCTCAGGTGACATGCAGTCTTCAGAAAGAAAGAAACATATTAGCTCTATAAAACACAGCTACAGAGAGGGCTGAGGATACAGCTTAGCGGTAGAGCACTTGCCTAGTATGCTCAAGGCCCAGGGCTTAATCCTCAGCACTGCTAAACAACAACAAAAATAGCCATATGACAAAAAGAATGTTTTGTTTTGTTGGATAACACAAAAATAAAGCAACCATTGGATGCATTCAATATATATTCAATTTCCTTCATAAGAAAAAAAGTGGATGATTAGAATAGAGTTGTTAAGGAGAAAAGTAATAATGTTATGGAATATTGAGCACACCTGTACATAATTTATTCATAGCTTATAGATTGAAAACTGAAGTGAAATCTGAGAATGCAAAAGTCAGAGAGAACAGATCTGAGTCAAATCCAGGCCAGCTGCGCCTAACCATCTGCCTGCCACATGATCTGTTTGAGGGGTAGTAGGAGTGGGCAGCTGCACCCGGATCTTGGGGATCCAGTTATTGCCACCTGCTACCCTATACCCTATACTGTCCTCCTACCTCAGCATCTTCCTGAGCTGTTTTCCTGCCTGCCGTCTCTGCTTGCATTTATTGGTGGACAGCGCCCTCTTCTGTCCACTAGAAAGTCTTTCCTCAGAGCTGGGACTGTTGATCAGTGGCAGAGCACTTGCCTAGCCTGTATGGGGCACTGCTACAAATCCTTAGCACCAAATAATAAAAATAAATAAGATAAAGACATACTGTCCATCTACAACTACAAAAAAAAAAAAAAAAAGAAAGAAAAGAAAAGAAAGTTCTTTTTCATAGACTAGGTAACCTTTTTCATGATTGGCTGGTGGTATGCAACCTTCATAGAATTGCTGTGCAACTTGTCCTTCGATTGCTGTCAGGTCTCATTTTGGAAAAACAGTCATTCATTTCTATGGAACCTCCTCTTGTGTGTTCCCTATATAAGAATAAAAATTCCAGTTCCTCTCTCTCTTCCCACGGACCCCTTAAGTTCGGAGAGCTGTCACGGATTTTGAAAAGGTACTTCTGTGTGTTTGCATGCTTTCTTATGCATTTTCTTAAGTTATTGGAATAGTCAGATTTGTGAGACCAGCATAGGTCGCCACCTAGGATAGATGGGGATACCTGTGTTCAACTCCCATTACTAAAAATAAAAAGAAAGAACGATAGGGATGTGCATGGAGAAAGTGTATGCAGCCTCCTCCTCCTCCTCCTTTTATTTATTTATTTTTTTAATGGTACTGGAAATTGAACTCAGGATGCTCTGCCACTGAGCTACCTCCCCAAACATTTTTTTATTTTTTATTTTGACAGGATCTTCCTGAGTTGCCCAGCTTGAACTCAAAGTTGTGATCCTCCTGCTTCATCCTCCAAAGTCACTGGGATTACATGTGTGTGCCACCATGCCCAGCCTGCCATTTTAAATCACAGTGAGAGGTAAAGGAGCCATCCTGTGAACATTTGGGGAAAGAATGTTCCAGGTGGAGGGAAAAGTCAGTGCTGAGCTGTAAAACACCATTGGTTTGTCAAAGGAACAGCCAGGAGGCCACTGTGGCTGGGGCAGAATAAGGTAAGGAAATGGTCAGAGAGGGGAGAGGGATACAGACTGTGGGGCTTTGCAGATCATTTTAAGTGTGTGGTTTGCATTCAGAGGGAGATGAGAACCAAACGGAGGCCTCTAAAGACAAGTGATGTTATCTGGGATGCACATCCTCAATGTTTTACTGGTAAACATGCACAATCAATAAAGTCTGGAACTCTAAGTCTGCCGAGTAAACGTCACAATAAGCTGTCACTGAGACTAGCAGCTGGAGGATGTAGCATGGAACTACCTTGAAAGATGAGCAAAGACATGACATGCCTTCCCAGACAAACTGCCATTCCTAAACTAAACCATGAAGTGGACCAAGTGATCCACTTGAGAAACTTAGAAATTTCAGTGCAATATCCAGTATCATACTCCTATTTCCAATGAGCATTTTTACCCCAATTCCTTATTACTTTTTCGCTTCAAGATACTTTAGTCTTTTTTTTTTTTTTTTTTTGTGCTGGTAATTGAACCCAGGACCTTGTGCACACTAAATGCATTCCATCACTGAGCTACAACCCCCTGCAAGATTCTTTAATCCTAAAGAGACTTTTATCATAGCCAATTTTAGCTATGCCTTGCAGCTCTATTTATGAAGGTGAGCAGACACCTTGAGCAATTTGCCAGGTGAGGTCACCCAGCCCTACATCAACAAGGCCAGGACCAGGCCTCACAGACCATAGTTCACACACATTTCTGCACCTGTGCCACCCTGGCCTATCCTAAGTGCCTACAGGAGAAACCCTTCCATTTTCCACATGACACTTGACTGTTGACAAAGCTTTCATTTCTCGTACATTCCATTTGATTATCATGGCTGCCCTGTGGAGAACACACTGAAAGCCCCTTCCCTTCAGCCTGATTTGGCTGATTTAGCTCTGTACTCACAGGTTTGGAGTGAGTTGTGTTCCCACCTTGTCCTAGATGTGTTCTAGAGTGGCATTTCCCAATACAGGAGCCACACGGCACATGGAGCTATTGAGCACTTGAAATACAGTTAGTCCAAATGGAGGATCACTCTAAGTATAAAATACACACCAGATTTCAAATACTTAAGATATAAAAGAGTAAATTATCTTATTAATAATTTTCTTATATTGATTAAGTGCTGAAATAAAGTATCATGTTAAATAAAATTATTTCACTTGCCTCTGTATTTTTTTTAATATTTAGTTTTTAGTTTTAGGTGGACACAATATCTTTATTTTATTTTTATGTGGTGCTGAGGATCGAACCCAGTGCCCCATGCATGCCAGGCGAGCATGCAACCACTTGAGCCACATCCCCAGCCCGCCTTTGTATTTTTTAATGTGACAAGAAAATTTAAAATTACATATGTGACTCTCATTACCTTTCTATTAGATAGTGGAGCTCTGGAGCCTTACATACTAGTATTTACTCAATTCTAACAATTTTAAAAGTAGATATGGGCTGGAGCTGCAGCTCAGTGGCAGAGCACGTGCCTTGCACATGTGAGGCACTGGGTTCGATCCTCAGCACCACATAAAAATAAACAAATAAAATAAAGGCATGCTGTCCATCTACAACTTAAAAAAAAAGTATGAGGATGTGGCTCAGTGGTTAAGCACCCCTGGGTTCAATTCCAGCACCAAAAAAAAAGTAGATATGGCCCATTTAATAGCAAGACTAGGGAAATGATTGTCAGAAAAGATAAGGAATAAAAAAACACTATTAGAAAATGGGAAAATCAGAAATTAGACACAGATGGGTGACTTTGAAGCCCTTGACTAAAAGCCCACCACACCACATGGCCGGTATTTCAGGAAAAACTGAAGTTGTTTTAAGGTCACTGCAAATATTTTGATTCAGTTTATCCACATATCAGACCCAGGGCCATATTTGTGCATCCCCAAGTTCTTGGATACTGGATCAATAACCTATGAATGACTGGGGCGTAGGTTCATTTCATAGAGCAGCATTAATCTAGTTTTTTTCAAAGGACACATTATAGAAGAGAATGAAAAAACAGTAACACTTAAAGCATTTTTAAAAAATTCACATCAATTGGGCTGCGGAAATAGCTCAGCTGGTAGAGAGTGTTTGCCTTGCATGCACAAGACCCTGGACTCAACCCCCAGCACCACACACACACACACACACAAAAAAAAAAAAAAAAAAAAAAAAACTCACATAATTTCTTCATCATCAGTGATTAAAACTGCCTGAATCAGATTTTCTTCCCAGAGACAGGTCAATAGTTGGGTGACTTAGAGCAATAGCCTGTATGACACAGGACCACCTGGATCCCATAATACCCTTTCCCATAGTCTAGTTCAAATATAACTAGTGTCATGAAATTTAAGTCAATACCTTCATGATTTTATCAGAGACAGGTCCAGAATTACAGTCTTTTTACTTTGCTAGTCAAATCCATTTGCCTGTGGGGAGGAAATCCAGGGCTGCTCACACTCCATGCTAAATAAGGCAGGGCACAGCTAGAGCTCTGGCAACCTGAGGAGTGTAGCTAGGTCGATTAGGAAAGGGCTCTTGCCTGGCCAACCTCATGCTGTCAGGATGAAAAAGAAATTCTTTCAGCACTGCTACCCAATCCCCTGAGGGTGAGAAAAAAACTCACAAAGTAAACTTACAGTAAATCTAAATGTTTCCCTTTGTTTTTTTTTTTTTTTTCCTTTCTTTTTTTTTTTTTTTTTTTTTTTTTTTTTTAGTAGTACTGGATGGAATCTAGAGTCTCACACAATGCTGGGCAAGTGCTCTACCACTGAGCTCCAGCTGCAGCCCTTTATTTTTTATTTTTTCTCCCCTTTTGATACAAAGTCTTGCTAAATTGCCCACGCTGGGCTCCAACTTGCAATTCTCCTGCCTCAGACTTCCAAACAGCTGGGATTACAGGCCTGCACCACCACACCCAGCATTTTTTTTTTTTAACAGCCTTTGTTGCCCAGACTGGACTTCAACTCCCACTTCAGCCTCCCAAGCAGATGGGATTTACAGGTGTAATCCAGTCCACTGTACCCAGTCCCTTTGAATGTGCTTTTAAAGATTTGAATAGGTACCTAAGTAATGTGAAAATGTTTAATATCCAAGCTAGAAAAAGGATTCTAAGGAACAGAAAAACATTGTGGCAGCCAGTAAAATATGCCTCTCAGATCCCCTGTTGTGGGAAGCAAAATTCAGTGATGATCCCATGGCTGCCCTCCGTAGCCACCAGGTTCAGACCAGGGCCACATCTTCTAGAGACATTAGCCAAAGAGCACAGTGGTGGTGCTGAGACAGGCCCATTTTGACGAGATGTTGGGCAACTAGGGCTTAAGGGATTTCACCCACCAACCTGGCTAGATCACAGAAATGACATAATCTGAAGACGGAAATATTTGGTAAGGCAGAGACTCGGGGACTTAAGGGAGTCCTTGTCATGCAGTGGTTTAGCATATTTGTAAGTTGTAACTGAAATCCCAGAAGACAGAAAATGCAAGACAGTAAAGATTTGAAGAAATAATCACTGAAATTCTTCCAAACTTGATTAATGGCATAAATTTACAGAGCCAACAAGTTCAGCACTCTCGAAAATTAACACAGAGTAAACTGCATCTAGGCACAGCTGGAGGCAGCCATGGAAAAAGACACATTATATAAAGGAGCAATCATTCAAATAACCACTGACTTGTCACCAGAAACAGCAGAGACTAGAAAACAATGGAACAAGATTTTTAAAGTGATGAAATGAACAAAATTTATTCCCTGTGCTATATAAAATGGTAGAAATGAAGTTCTTCAGGCTGAAGAGAAATGATACCAGACCTTCCAGAAGGGTAAATACGCAGATAAATATAAAAAGGTGCATTTAAAAAATTTTTTTTCTCTTCTTTAAAATACATATTATTTAAGGGCTGGGGCTGTGGCTCAGTGGAAGAGCGCTTGCCTTGCACGTGTGAGGCCCTGGGTTTGATCCTTGGCACCACATAAAACACATAAAATAAATGTATTAAAAAAAATATATACTCCAAAAAAGTAAAATACATATTATTTAAAGCATAAATTATATTACAGAGTTTATAGATTCAATACATGTGACAACTACAATATAAAAGATAGGGATGATAAATCGACCTATGGATTTAAAGGATTCTACATTTTATGTGAAATGGCATATTTACTGTTAGCAGAATGAAAAAGTAGGAACATATATTGTGACCCTTATAATAACATTAAAATAATTATGTAGAGTACAGCTAAAACACCAATAAATTAAATGTACTTCTCAAACAACCAACTAATCCAACCAACCAAACAAACAAAAACAGTAAAATGTTAGATCTAAATCAAACTGGCTGGGTGCAGTAGCGCACACCTGTAATCCTAGCAGCTCGGGAGGGTAAAGCAAGTTCAAAACCAACTTCAGCAACTTAAAAAGGCTCTAAGCAATTTAGTGAGACCCTATTTCAAAATAAAAAACAAAAAAAAAGGTTAGGATGTGGCTCAGTGGTTAGCTGCCCATGGGTTTAATCCCTAGTACCAAAAAAAAAAAAAAAACCACTAATTACATTTAGCTAGGACACAGTGGTATATTCCTGTAATCCCAGTGGCTCAGGAGGCCAAGGCAGGACTGTAACTTCAAAGCCAGCCGCAACAACTTAGAGAGGCCCTAAGCAACTCAGTGAGACCCTGCTCAACATTTTAAAAAAACGATCTGGGAACGTGGCTCAGCAATTGAGCACCTCTGGGTTCAATCCCTAGTGCTGTACACCCCAAAAGAAACTACATTTAATGGTAAACACTCTAATTAAAAGGTCGAGACAGACTAAAAAATGCTAGCCCTTAATACATGCTGTATGTAAGAAACACTTTAAAATAGACACAGAGAGGTAATAAGTAAATGAATAGAAAAAGGTACAGAAGTACACTGCAAATAGGGAAGTATAAGGCTGGAGTGGCTACACTCATGTTAGATAAAGTAGACTTTTAACCAAAAAGTGTTACCAGAGATTAAAGAGGGAAATTTCACAATGATAAAATGTTCAATACTGGGGTGGGGCAAAGCTCAGTGAGTTCTGGCCTAGCATGCCTAAGGCCCTGGTTCTAACCCTGACACCAAAAAATTGTTTGATTAGGAAAACAATTACAGAACACTAGAATACAAAGCAAAAATTGATAGAATAAATACTGGGTCATAAAACAGGTCTTGATAAAACCAAAAGGACTGAAACTATAAAGAGGATATTTTCTGATCTCAATGGGATTAAAGTAGAAATCAGTACCAATATGATCTTTGGGGTGGGAGGGAGACAAACATTTGCTAACTAGACAACACACTTCTAGTTAATTCATGAGTCAAAGAACTCTAGGAAATCAAAATATTTAAACTTGATGATGATAAAAATGTTAATGTGGTCAAGATGTAACTTAAGTAGCATTTAATATAAAACTTCGCTTAAATATTTATACTAAAAAGTCAACTCAATGATCTAAGGCTTATCTTAGGAAGCTAAAGAAAAAAGAACAAAGTAAATCCAAGCTAAACTAAGAGAGGAACTAATAAAGAACAGAAATCATTGAAATCAAAAACAATTGAGAAAAACTAACAAAGCCAACGTTGGTTCATGGAAAATCAGATGAACAAAGTTAATAGATCCCTAGTGCTGGACTCATAAGGAAAGAGAGAACCGAAATTACCAGTATCAGGGCTGGGAGATACCTCAGTGATGGAGCACTTGCCTACCATGCGCAAGGTCCTGGGTTCCATCCCAGTGCCACAAAAACTAACAAACAAACAAGACGAAATTACAAGAATTAGAATGAAAAAGTAGTTTTTGCCACAGTACCTACAGACATAAAAGGACTATTACAAAACTACAAACCTGACAACTTGGGCCATGTGAATAAATTCCTTGAAAATATAACTTTCCTAACCAAAATCTCAATAGCTCTTTATTTAACAAATTATTTATTATAAAAAACCTTCTTAGACTGGGAACAGTGCCACATGCCTACAATCCCACCAACTTGGGAGGCTAGGCAGGAGGATCCCAAGTTTGAGGCAAGCCTTAGCAACTGAGACCCTGTTTCTCAAAATAAAAAGTAAAAAGGGTTGGGGTGCAGCTCAAGGTAAAGGGCCCTGAGTTCAATCCTTAGCACCTCCACCCTTGCAAAAAAAAAAATGAAGAAAACTTAAGGCCCAGTTGGTTTCACACTTAATTCTACAAATGCAATAATAAAAAAAGGGGACAATTAGAATTGGGTTGTTAAAAATAGCTTTTAATTGATGGGAATGATGGCTACAAATTCACATTAGGCAGATTATCCAGCAGACTACACGTAGGGATTCAGCTCTGATGAACTTCATTTCTTTTTTCCTTTCAAAGGCTTGGCGAATAAAGCTGGGTCAATTTGCTCTTTTGCAAGTCCTCGGACAGAGAAGAGTCTTGCTGCCCGTTCCTGTAGCGTCCCCCCACACTTCAGTCCAAGGGCCATCAGTTCACTCTTGAGTTTTTCCAAACCCAATAACTCTAGTTCTGCAGCAGAGCTGAATGCCAGCAAATCCACAGTTTCCTGACCAAGAACCTGAGGGGGAAAGAAAGAAAATATTTAAATCCAACACCTTCTGAAGGAGTTAACATTTTTCTGTTAACTATACTGTTTTTCAAGTAACTATCATGTAATTTGCCATTATCTTATTACTGAATTTTAATAATCATCTAGATGTTACTCCATGGTTCATTCTTTCTTTTGGTACTGGGAGTCACACAAATCCAATGGCACTTTACCACTGAACTATCTGTAGCCCTTTTTATTTTTTATTTTGAGACAGCCTCTAAGTTGTCAATGCCTCAAACTTGTGATTTCCTATCTCAGCCTCCCAAACTGCTGGAATTACAGGTGTGTACCACTGTACCAAGCCTTTATTCATTTTTCTAAAACTTTAGCCAGGATAAAGCTTTTAATGTTATTTGGTTTTGGTGGTGCATGCCTGTAATCTCAGTGACCTGGGAGGCTGAGGCAGAAGGATTAGGAGTTTCAGGTCAGCCTGAGCAACTTAGCAAGACTCTGTCTCAAAATAAATAAAATAAAAAGGTCAGGGGATGTAGCTCAGTGGTAAAGTACCAATAAATAAATAGATAAACACAAAAATAAAAAACAAAAAATTCCTAATGTATACATGCAATATGAAAATTAAATGCCTGGGCTGGGGTAGTAGCTCAGTGTCAGAGCGCTTGCCTAGTATGTGTGAGGCACTGGGTTTGATCCTCAGCACCACATAAAAATAAATAAATAAATAAAATAAAGGTATTGTGTTCAGTTACAACTAAAAGAATATTAAAAAAAAAAAAAATAATGCCTAGGACTAAACATGTAGCTCTTGCCTAGCATTCGTGAAATCCCAAGTTCAATTCCTAAACAAACCACATGCTTACAACTCTAGAGATAGGATAAGGTAAAATTAAAGCATTAGCATGAAAAACTCAGTGTCCTCCACAGAAAGGGCAATTTAGCATTTTTGCTTATTTTGGGGGGCAGGGTAAGGGAAGATTCTGATTAGATAAATGACAAGCAGAAGCATTTTCCTCCTATTCTAAAATGTAAACCCACAGAGTAAACATTAAAAGATTTTTGCTGGAAGGTATTCCATTGAAAATAGAGAATAATAATTAAAAAAAAAGAAAAGAAAATAGAGAATAATCATCTATCTATCTCTAAAAAGTATGGACAATGAAAATAACTTTAAAAAAATTTTTTTGTAGTTGTAGATGGACAGAATGCCTTTATTTTATTTATTAATTTTTATGTGGTGTCGAGGATCAAACCCAGTGCCTCATGCATGGTAGGCCAGCACTTTGACACTGAGCTACAGCCCCTGCCTGAAAACGACTTTTTAAAAGGCTCAACGTGAGACCTATGATTTAATGATAATTTTAAAAGGAATGGAATTTTCTATTAGAAAGATCTTTATGTCCAGCTGACAATTATTGTTCAAATTGTCTCATATGGGAAAGAAAAACTGTATAAGTAGTTTAGTGATAGGAAATATAAGCACATATAAAACTAAAGGACCATTTATCAAAATGTATCCTAGTTATTATATGTATTAAAAATAGCTAGTTGGAGACGGACATCATTACCTTTAAGTACACAGTATGACTTTACATATGGTACAACTCTACTTCATATACTACCAGAGAAATGAAAAGCTGTGCTCCATTTGTGTACAATGAACCCAAATGCATTCTGCTGTCATGTATAAATAATTAGAACAAATAAAAAAAGATAATAAAGCAAACAAAAAGAATAGTTAGCTGGGCACAGTGGCCCACGCCTACAATCCCAGCAGATCAGGAGGATGAGGCAGAAGGAGTGAGAGTTCAAAGACAGCCTCCGGCAAAAGTGAGGCCACTAAGCAACTCAGTGAGACCCTGTCTCTAAATAAAATACAAAATAGGACTGGGATATGGCTCAGTGGTCGAGTGCCCCTGAGTTCAATCCCTGGTATCCAAAAAATAATATTTGGTGCACACCTGTAATCCCAGAGACTAGGGAGACTGAGGCAGGAGGATTACAAATTCAAGGCCAGCTAGGACAACTTAGCGAGATTCTTTCTCAAAATGAGAGATTAAAAAACAAGTTGGGGATGTGGCTCAGGGGTAGAGCACCTTTGTAGTCAATCCCCAGTACCACAAAAAAAGAGGGGCGGGGGGAGTACCAATTAAGCTACAGTGTGTGTTATACATCTGACTTCAGAGATGATAAAATGTGAAAAATGTGCATCTTAAAACTAATGGCACTAAAGACACCACCTAGTGGCAAAATAGTATAAATACTAGAGCTTAAAAGAAAACCAACTAACCCTCTTGTGTGTCAAAGCTCCTCCATCATCTTTACTTCCTAGTATTAAACATGCCTTTTGCTACGCAGCTTATGCGGGGAAAAAAGCACATTTTCATATTAATGACTTATTATGGAGATTAAATGGATTTGGATCTAGACATTGACTCAAAATAAGTACTTACTGTATTTCCTGACTGGCTTTCCTCCAGTTTGGCAACGGGAACGTTTTCCCTATCCTCTCCAGGAGCTACCTTGGCAGCTATTTCTCCATCAGTGATTTCTTTTGTCCCTTTATTCTTACTCAGTCCAACACCAGCTGCTTCCCTTTCTGTGGGTTCTTGACACTCTGCTTTCTTTATCTCCTTAGTCTCTGTTTCTCTAACTGTCATCCTCTCCCTGTGCTCCTTGGTAGATGTCTCTCCCAGGTCTGCAAATAAGTCTTCTGAAATAAACTTCCCAGGGTCAGTCTCTGGAGTCTGTACTTGTTCTGATAATCCAAGGTCTGTACTCAATTCTTCCTCCCTCTGAGAAGTGTTAGGAAATCTGGCTGCCATCTCAACAGCATCCCTGCCATTTTTTGGAGTGGCGAAGCTCATTCCTGAAGTACTAGGTGCTTCTTCTCTGTCATCATCTGAGCTCTCAGAACTGGATCCCTCAGCAGTCTCTAGTCCTTCCATGTCCAACCTGTCAGAATAAAAAGGTTTTTTATTGTAAATAAAAAAATATTTACAGCTTCTATTTGTGTGTATGTATGCATTTACTGTACTGACAGTTGAACCCAGGGGTGCTTTATCACGAGCTATATAATGGGTCCTTTTTTATTCTGAGACAGGATCTAGCCAATTTATCGAGGCTAGCCTCGAATTTGTAATCCCCCCGTCTCAGCCTCCCAAGTCACTGGAATTACAGGCTTGTGACACTGCAACAGGCCTATAGCTTCTATTTAAAGAGTTGTGGGATCTCCAAAAAATAGATTATTTGATTATGCTAGCTTGAGATAGAGAATAGGTCAATTTCAGAAAAAAAAAAAATTCCAGAGCCATAAATAGAAGGGGAAAAAAAAAAATCTGGGGATAGAACCAACCCTACCAACGATCCAATAGGATCCCACCCCTACCCCATCTCCAGAATCTTGTTTTAAAACTTGTAAAGCTCTTAAAATGAAGCTGATCTTGCTTAAAGCTCTCCTCACATTAATTTGAACTGTTGAAATTAAATAAAATAATAAAGAAAATCCGTGCTTTATTCTTAATTGCCCTTAACTGGAAAAATCTCCAGACATCTATCAAGTGAAGACTAGATAAATAAATTGTAGCATATCCATGAAATGTGGCAATAAAAAGGAATAACTACTGATACATATAATACCACAGATGATACTTAAACATCTATGTTAAGCCAGGCATGGTGGTGTAAGCCTGCAATACCAGTGATTTGGGAGGCTGAGAAAGGAGGATCACAAGTTCAAAACCAGCCTCAGCAACTTAATGAGGCCCTAAGCATTGTAGTGAGACTCTGTCTCAAAAAAATGAAAAGAGCTGGGCATGTGGCTCAGTGGTTAAGTGCCCCTTGGGGCTTCAATCCAGGTACCAAAAAAGAAAAAATAAAAAAAAAAAAACGTCTATATTAAGCAAAAGAAGCCAGGCACTAAAGTGTATGACATTCTGGAAAAGCCTAAACTATAAGAACAAACATTATACTGGTGGTCAGTGGTTGCAGAGTCTATGGGTGGAGGAAGGGAATTAAATGTAGGGGCATCTGGGAATTATTTAGGGTGATGAAAATACTGTTACCTTGATTGGGGTTATGGTTACATGACTATATATTATATACTTTTCAAAATCCACAGAACTCATCCATCAAAACAGACACATTGCTGTATATGGACGGTACCTCAAAAAACCACAATAAATTTTTTAAAATACAGGTAATGCTACTACTTCTTCTTTTAGGAACATTTAATTCCCATCTCACAAAGAATACACAGAATTCTCAGCTGAACTCAACAGTTCATGACCTGTGGTTAATAATTATCCTTCCGTCCCTAAAGGGGAGACTGACAAGGAAGTAAGATCCATTTGCACTCACCATTTTCTAGAACTTGGCCCAAGGGAACCAAGCTGGCAACCAGAGGGCCAAAAGAACTATCAGAAGAATGGTGGGAAAAAGGGTTGTTGTGCTTTTCACCTACAAGTGACAGTAGTCAAGAACTCAATGATAACAGTGAAAAAACAGAAAACAGAAGCAAGTGGAAATACAGTTTGACTTTCAGCTGGAATTTTTGAAATCAACTCTTTCAATATCAAAAAGTAATTCAAACAGAAAACTCTGTTTGATGTTTCACTCCAAGGGAAAAAATTATCCTTGAGGTTCCGTTAATGGCACTCAGAGCACAAAGCTTTGCTAGTGAGAACAATGTGACAATCACCAAAACCTGAAGACTGAAGCACTCTGGAAAATCTCCAAGCTCCTGTCAAACATTATGTAAAAATATGCTTCTACTGGATAGATAAGAAGGAAATAAATTATGTCAGTCCTTAAAGATCAATCTGAAATAAAAATGAAAGATACTCACCAAAAGCATTTTCTTTTCTTTGCACTGGCTCCTTGGTCTGTATTTGATTTGTTCGGCCGTTTCCGATTCTCACTGATTTCTGTTGATACCATCTTGCTGGAGGCAGCTTGCATACCTAACCAGAAATTTAATAGTTTCTACTATCAAAGCCAAGTTTAAAGAAATTATATAATCTGGATTGCAAGAGGAGCTGATATCTAAAATTCTAGGTTTAAATTTCTTAATGTACTCCACATCTTATATGGCTAAAATGAGACTAGCTTTAAGTTCACAGAGATTTCAAAGAAACGTTCTGGTTCTGGAACCAGCTTTTTAAAGTACCAATGTCCAATTTGTAACTTCAAGGCTGACAGGTTCATAAATAGTCTTCTCCAAATCTAATTACTTATTCTCTTATGTTAGTCATTTGCATACATTTGTGCTTCCCCTGTTCTATAACAATTTTTGTTTTTTACCATACTGGGGATCATATCCAGGGGTGTTCTGCCACTGAATTACATCTCTAGCCTGTTTTATTTTATTTTGAGACAAGGTCTTGCTAAAACTGCCAAGGTTAGCCTCAACTTGCAATCCTCTGCCTCAGGCTTCTGAGTACCGGGGATTACAGGCATACATCGCCATGTCCAACCATCACAACCTTTTTTGAAGGGAGAGATATCCTTTTATTCAACTGTACCTACAACAGGTCTAGCACAATGCTTTGGATGTCAAAAAATTAGTGAGAACTATTCTCATTAAAAACCATTTAAGGGGCTGGGGTTGTGGCTCAGAGATAGAGCGCTTGCCTGGCATGCGTGGTGCACTGGGTTCAACCCTCAGCACCACATAAAAATAAAATAGAGTTCATAACCCACTTAAATCTAATGTATGAAATATGATATGTCAAGAGCTTTGTAATGTTTTGAACACCAATAAAAAATAAAAAATAAAGGTACTGTGTTCACCTATAACTAAAAAGTAAATATTAAAAAAAAATTAAAATATTGCTAGACACAGTGGCGCATGCTGTGATTCCAGCAACTGAAGAGGCTGAGATAGGAGGATCTTAAGTTCAAGGCCAGCCTCAACAACTTAATGAGACCCTGTTTCAAAAATTAAAAAATAAAGGACTGGGGTTGTGGCTCAATGGAAGAGTACTTGCCTCGCACATGTGAGGCACTGGGCTCGATCCTCAGCACCACATAAAAATAAATAAACAAAATAAAGATATTGTGCCCATGTATAACTAAAAGAAAAAAATATATATTAAAAAAATTAAAAATAAAAAGATTGAGGATATAGCTCAGTGATAAGGTACCCCTAGGTTCAATCCCCAGTACCATCCCACCAATTTTTTTTTTTTTTTTTTGAGCTAAAATTGAAAGCAAATACAATGAGGTCTGGACCTCCCAAAGACTAGGCTTATCCCAACACAAAAACATATAAAATGTGTTCTTACCTGGGGCCCATGGAATTCAGGGGTTAAGTATGCTCAATGTGTGTATGTGTTTTGTTTGGAGGAGGGTTAAAATACATTGTTTTCAAAGGGAGAGGTTCCAAGGCTTTTAGAAGACTCTCAGAAGGCCAAGACCCTCAAGAGAGCTTAAGAAGACTCTGTGTGCAGTGTGGAGCACTCTGAAACTGCAGGCTTCCGGGGTGCCATGGACTACACTGAGGAATACTCATTCTCACCTTTAAGGACAGAATCCTCCAGCCGCTCAGCCATCTCATGGCACTGCTGCTGGTAGTCGGGGCTGGTGAAGCAGTGCTTGGGTTCTGCAAGCTTCCGCTGTAGGCGCTCCAAGCGCTTTTGCTCCTTTTCAGCCTCCCGCTCAGCTTGCTGTTTTACCCACTCAGCCATTCTGAGGAAGGGGGAGAAGAGATGTAATTGAATGGACACATTATATATAGTCATGTGTTTCCTTCAATGACAGATTGCATATATGATGGTGGTCCAGAAAATTGTAATGTGGACCTGAAAATTTCTACTGCCTAATGACACAATAGGCCAGTAACTTTGCAGCACAAAGCATTACATTCCTCTCTGTGGTGATGTTGGCGTGAACAAACTGGTGCTGCCAGGTGGGTATAAAGACAGCACATACAATAACGTATACAACATAATCTCTGATGATAAAAAAAATGACTTACTGATTTATGTATTTAATGTACTCTACTATTTATTGTTATTTTATTTTTAGTTCTAGGATTAAACCCAGGGTCTTGCACATGCTAGACAAGTGCTCTACCAAAAAGCTAGACCCCAGTACCTACTGTTATTTTAGGGTATATTTCTATTTGTTAAAAAAAAAGTTTATTGTAAAACAGTGTGCCATGTTTAGCAAGGAGCAGCCTCAAGTATCTTTTGATTGCATTGAGTGATCAACCTATACCATCTGGGTTTGTCTATGTATACTCTAATGCTTGTACAACAAATTCGTCTAACCAGGCATTTCTCAGAACAAGTTTTCATTGTTAAGCAATGTGTGACTATATTTATATAAATAAAAGGCCCTCCACATGAATCAATAGACTCTTACTCAGATTGTGATATTTCCCCAGAAAAGTGTGCCATACTTATTGCTAGCATACTGTAATGGACTTAAGTAAGCCCCAAAGATAATTATTAAATTATGGAAAAGGTTGAATCAGATAATAACAGAGCATAAATATTTTTTAAATATATATTTTTTAGTTGTTGATGGATCTTTATTTTATTCACCGAAGATGTAACCCAGTGCCTCACACATTAGGCAAGAGCTCTACCACTGAGCTACAACCCCAGCCATGAGAGTATAAATATTTCTGATATGCATAGCCATATGTGTAATTTGCTAGTGAAAGTATGCTGCTCTCTTTAAAACAAAAGAGGTGTGTGTCTTACGCTTTCTCATGATTGACATCTCGTAGTCTCCTTCCACTAAGATCCCGGCAAGCTTCTCGATTGGTTGTCTTCTCAATCTGAGCACCAAGCGCTCGGAGCATGGATCCAAAACCTGAGTCGATACGTTTGAAGAAAGCAAGTTAAAACATATCCAAAGAAAGTTACAAGTCAAACTTGTGAAAAAGTCTATCACTAAATTAAAAGTGATCTGTCTCTATAGTTTCCTTTCTCTCTCTTTTTTTTTTTTTAGAAAGTAAACATAAAGGTACTAGCCCAAGCAACAAAAGCAAAAAGATCAATAACTCGGATTTAACTTCAAACCTTTCCCCTTCTCTAAAATACTGTATTGTATAGTGGAAATATTCAAAGGGCTTTATCCAATGCTAGAGATCCCAAGATACCCAGATTAATAATTCAAGAATTATGTAGTGAGATTTTTGAATGAGTTTAAAAGGAAAGGTAACCTGAAGCTGTCAAATAGTTGATGACATACTTCATTCTTATGGATACAAATTCAAACAGCTGAATGATTACAGTTTTGAAATGTCAATGCTCTGAAAAACCAAACAAATCACTGGAGATTTTGAGAAAACTTAAGAAGTACATGTTTGTTCACCAGGAGAAATACCTAGAAATGTTCATATTCTGTTTTCACTCTTTTCTTTTCTCACACTATAACCAGATCCTCACCTAATCTACCCCCACAGCAAACTGTTGTTTCTTAAAGCAATTTTATGTCACCCTTCCAACTATAAGGAGACAGAGTCTTGGTAAAATTGGGAGATCTGACTGTTTTAAAGCTCTTTTCTTCAGCAAATGGGAGAGACTAATGGTTATCTTTCTTCATCTAATTTTCCCTGAAGTATTAGAACCTGAGTTCCTAAGAGCAATCTGGCTGAACATGTGATGTATACCATACAATTATTTCTTCCTCAAAAAGAACAAAAGAGGAAATACTCAAAATTAGGTAATCAAGGATTTTATAAGGCAAAACAACAGCAGCATACTTCAGAGACCAAGAAGTTTGTTAATCCAAAACAATGCTAAAGACTACCGATGTGTGACAACTAAGTAATCAGCATTCATGTCCTACCTCCTTTCCCACCACAAAGTCGTGGTTCCAAACTATAAACAGCTCCATGCTGCACTGTATCATTGGTGTTAATGAGGACTCCATTGCATTTCACAAAGAAGTATTCCACTGGAACATCCTAGAGACAAATTTAGGCTTTTTAATACTTTTTCTTACAGGAAGAAACCTGTTATCTTTTTATTACTCCAATAATAAGCACAATATTTGTTGAAATGAAAGTGAAAATTACTAAAAGAAAAAAAGGCTACCTCATTTGAGGCATGCTAGATATTTTTTCTTACTGTTACCTAATCAGGGCTTAGGATGTAACTCAGAGGTAGAATGGTTGGCTAACATGCACAGGCCCTGGGTTTGATCCCCAGCACAGCCCCCCAAAATCCATGGATTTATTATACCTAATCGTGATATATAAAACCTGTAGTCTTTTTTTTGGTAGAAATAAAAAGCTACTCTTAGTCTCCCATAGGTCACCTGAGCCACAGAATACAGGGTTCAGATCCAATAACTCTGAGGTCCTCTGTCCTTTGACATTTTAAAAAATGGGTAAAATCAAGTTAACAACAAGACTGATCCACAAATTGAAAATATAAATCCTGAAAAGTATAGATAGGGATAAGAAGGGGGTGAGTGAGAGACAGGTACTGTTTTTAATAAATCTATATAAGCTTTAACATTTTTAGGACTGCCCGGCAGTCAGTGTTTGTCTCTTCTGCTGATGCCCCCAACTTATAGCCCAAATAAACTCAAACCCACTCTGTATACATCAATCTCACATAATAAATATGTGTATGTATATGTATATACATATTATATGCTTAAGTGTCTGAGGCGGCAAAATATTTTTCAAAGTTACATCAAACTAGAAATTATATAGCTGAATCTACAACATCAGAAAAGAAAAAAATCTAAAAATCAATTGAAAGGGAAAAATGCATTATTTGTATCTTCCTGAAGCAAAACTACAAACAACTCATTCTAAACCAAATCACAGCCTGGCATGATGGTACACTTATAATCCCAGTGGCTCAGGAGGCTGAGCAGAAGGAGCATGAGTTCAAGGTCAGACTCAGCAATTAGGCTCTAAGAAACTTGGTGAGACCCTGTCTCAAAAGAGAAAATAAAATGAGCTTAAAAAAAAAAAAATCACATAATTATTCCTTTATTTATTTATTTTTTTAAACAGCGGCAGGGCGGTGACTGGGAATTTAGCCCAGGGGCAATTTGAGCTACATCCCCAGGCCTTTTTAAATTCTAAGACAAAATTTTGCTAAATTGCTTAGGGCCTCACTAAATTGCTAAAACTGGCTTTGAACTTTCAATCCTCCTGTCTTAGCCTCTGGAGAAGATGGGATTACAGTAGTGCACCACTGTGCCTGTGACTGGTTACATATAATTAATTCTAAAGTAACTATTCATTCATTCAACAACTATTAATTAACTGCTCATTATCTATTATTATATGTCCACTACCTTTCAGGTGTTGGAATACTATGAAAATAAAAAGTCCTGCCTCGTGGACCTATCGTTTTAGTGGGGAAAGAAAAATAACGAGAAAAAAAAAGTACATATGTCAAGTGATAATAAGCAGGACAAAGGGACAGGCATAATGGCAATCTACTTTATATTGCTAGTCAAGGAAATCTATGATCAATGATATTTGAACAGTGAAGTAAAGAAAGTGAGTAAATAAGCCACGAACTTTTCTAGGGGAACAGCACCCCAGACAGAGGCACCAGGCAAATACAAAGAGCTGAAGCTGGGCACAGCACTGTGAAGCACACCTGTAATCCCAGCTACTTAGGAGGCTGAGGTAGGAGGACCACAAGTTCAAAGCCAGTTCAGGCAAGACCTTGTCTCAAAATAAAATTTTAAAGAGATGAGAATTAGCTCAGTGATGGAGTGCTTGACTAGCATTTGCATGGCTCACACAAAGACCTGAAGCAGGAATAAGCTTCACTCCAGGAAAAGCAAAATGGCAAATATGGCTGGAATGAAATAAGCACAAGAATGTCAAGGCATTAAAATCCACTGTAAGAACTTAGGGTTTTACAACTATGGCAAAGTTTTGAACAAAGTAGGACGATGATCAAAGTTATGCTTTTAAAGGACCACTCTAGATGTTGAGTTGCAAATAAAGCTACAAAAGCAGATATAAATCAGTGAGATATTTCTGTGATGATACAGGTGAGAAATGAAAAGTTACTTGTGCCAATGTGGTGTGGCAGAAGGCAATAAAAATACTGAGGACACGCTGATGAAGGTAGAGGCAATAAGATTTGCTAATGGTCTGGATAGATAAAGTGAAACCAACAGAACTGGGAGGAGTTCAAAATTTTGATATATGTTCTTCTGCTTTGTCCCTGCAGAAGTTGAAGCACCATTTTGTTCCCTAAGGTAAAGGCCATATAAGTAATAAGACATAAGGAGTCCAGAGCCCAGTCAGGTAACAGGGAGCCACCCAAACAGCCTTGACTCCTTACAAATAAGAAAGAAAAATCTATCTTATTTTAATCTAAGAAATTAAAAGAAATAAAAATTTGACAGGTGGGAGAATAGATTTGCCACTTATCAGGATGGAGAAGGAAGTTTTGGGGGGAAAATTAGTCCCATGTTGTTATGTCTATTAGGCAAATGGAGACGTTAAATAAACTGATGGATATGCAAATCTGAAATTCAGGAGAATTTTGGGACTGGAGATTTACATATAAAAGTTGTCGGGGCTGGGGATGTGGCTCAAGCAGTAGCGCACCCCTCTGGCACGCATGCGGCCTGGGTTCGATCCTCAGCACCACATACAAACAAAGATGTTGTGGCTGCCGAAAACTAAGAAATAAAATATAAAAAAAAAAAAAAAAAGAAAGAAAGTTGTCGAATGGGTCAGAGGAAACCTACCAGAAAAAACAAACCCTGGTAACTCCAAGGTTTAGAGATTAGGGAGATGGGGAGGAAGCAGCAAGAGAGGTCAATGAGGGGTTGGGGAGATAACTCAGTTGGTAGAGTGCTTGCGTTGCATGCACAAGGCTCTGGGGGGGGGTGTGTGAAGCAGAAGAGAACTAAAGGTGATGACTAGTTGCTTGGAAAAAAGTGTGGAGAAAGTAATGATCAGCTGTGCCAAATGACGCTGATGCTCCAAGTACAATGAAAACTGGAGACTGATTACTGGATATGGCAACTTAGAAGACAGGGATGAGCATAAAAGTTGTTTGGAGTAAGGGGAACAAAAGCCTAACGAAAACTCAAGAATTTTATCTTCAAGAATTTTTTTCTGTAAAGAAAATCAGAGACTGAGGATGTCATTTCCCTAGCATGGACCAAGTCCTGGATTCCACCTCCAGTACCAAAAAAGAAAAACAAAAACAGAGAAAATGGAAGTGATAGCTGAAGGGATGTGAGCTCATATTTACACATTGGTAAAAATGAGCAGTAAAAAGGAAAAACATGGAAATGCAGAGGAGAGAACTAATGCTAAAAAAAAAAGTCCTTTAATAACTGAGGGGACAGATTTTGTGCAGAATAGAAGATAATTATGAATTATTTGTGAAATAATGAGGACAAATCACCCATAACAATAGAAGAAAATGCTGAATATATGGCAGGTAGGTAAAGGAACTGGTATGAGAATTAGGAAATTCTCTTCTTACTACCTCAATGAACGGAAAGTTGGGGCCTCAAAGAGGAAGTATTGAAAATTTAGAGAAGAAATTAAAGAGGACCAATAAAAGTGAGAGTGATGAAATTAACCAGGGCTTCCTCACCCTGTTCATATCATGGTATATATAAAAAATATTTGTGACATGTGGGGAAACAAGCAAAGCCCAGATTCTGTCCAGCTGCTCAAGGGACTACACAGTTCAGGATGCTAAGCAGTACTGGAAGTCCACTTTGGATTAGGAAAATATAGCTGCCAAGCAGTACTGGGTGCAAATTGAGTGAAACGTATTTGTGAGATTACATTTTTCCCTACCACAGCACTGCCCAGATGTCTGGATAGACAGCTGGATTTAAGTAGTTTTACATTTGTTTTCCCAACTAAAAATGATGTGTCCTGGAAGAGAAGCAAAAGAGCTAAGGCTATCTACAATGATGTGATTAACTTAAGATCATTCTTATCTGTAAGATACTATCTATTTTAAGACTGTTGTAAAGTTAAATATGTAATGCATCTTATATTTGTTTTAATGTTTATTTTTAAAAAAGCCACTTTAATTTCTTGTAGTATTTTATCTAATGGGTATGGTATTTCTGATATTTTAAATAACTGAAAGACATTAATGTAAAGGCAGAAACTTCATTTCCAAACAGAACTACTCATTAAACAAGAAAACTAACCAAAACTGAATCCTCTATTTGTTAAGATTCTTGTCAAGTAAGTCTCTCTAGAAAAAAGAACAAAGAAATTTGGAGTTAACTGATTAACTATCTGTGTATTATGAAGCACACTTCAAGGGTCATCAGGGACAAACCTGTAGTTCAATCAAGTAAAATTTATTGACTCACTGTAATAAAGGGGGATTGCACACCAGAAGAATCACGGAATATCTCACCAATAAAAGAAAAATAGGATCTGGGGCAAGAGTGAAGTTAGGTGGAATTTAAATGAAGCAGTGTTTTGACAGGCTTAAAACAAATCAGTTCTGTGTATAAAAGGGCCAACATCAGGTCTGAAATGTGAAACACACCCAGGTTCCTCTTTCCTCTATTTAAGATAGATATGGAATGCTGTGTCCAGAAGCTCCTAATCAGAAGCTCTGCACCTGGTATGGAAATCAAGAGTACTTCTCTGTATCAAAGAGACTTAGACCATCAAGGCAAGAGTAGAATACTTCATTATCACTGATATAATTTTAAAAGTGGAGTTTTTAAATCCATCTATGATTTATTTGACTAAGTTTTCCCAGTGATTAAGACAAGATTTTTAAGGAGGTGTTTATAAAATTTTACCATTGTAGCATGTCTTTGGGAAAAACACTGTTTTCTATTAACTTTGCAAATGGCTTTATCTGTGTCTGTTATGCCTGATGAAAACAGGACAGATTTTAATTTTCTCAGTGGGAACTAACACTAACTTTCTAATTTCAGAACACTTTTGTTTTTAAAAGCATAGGCTTGGGTCAGGCATGATGGTGCATACCTATAATCCCAGTGACTGAAGCAGGAGGATGGAAAGTTCAAGGTAAACTTCTACAAATTAGCAAGACCTGGTCTTGGAATTTAAAAAACAAATAAATAGAGACAGGGAACACAACTCAGTGGCAAAGTGCCCTTGGGTTCAATTCCCAATACTACCACCTAAAAAAGCATAGATGTGAACCTGAACTATTTTTATGTTTCAATATCTCATCAAATACCCTTTTATAGGTTGTTTCTATTCAGATTTTCTATAGTGATGTTTGTGAAATAACTGTCAGAATTCATTTCTATTTCTTGCTACTTATTTTAAAATTCTTATTCCCATCACTCCTGAGAGTTACGATCCTATTTTTTTCTGGTTCCACTTTGGATCAACTGTTAGTAAGGTTTGGAAACTTCATACCAGTTATTTTCAAGTATACTAAAAGCCAACTATTTTGCAAAATTGTTTTCCCATTCAGATGGTCCAAAATAGTTCTGCTGTTTTTAGACTAGACTGCAATACAGAAAGAAAGCAGGAAGCTGGAAAACCACATTATTTGCAAACACACATTGCTTCTCCATGGAACAAAACCTAGTGTTTTAAAGATTTGGTTAGCAGTGTTAACATTTGTTAAGCTTATAAGTAATGGAAAAAAACAGCATGGATTAGGTGTATAAACAGAATTCTAGATTAAGTGCCAAAATTTTAAAATTAGATTCAAGAGGACCACTAATTTTCTTAGATAAATGAACATGTTTATTATCTCACAGTTGACAAACATTTGCTTACTTTGGAATTAAGTAAAAGAATACAGGTATACAGGTAACCTTACAAGTCCTTGATGGGTATTCATAAATATGCATGGACAAAAAAAACACATTAAATTACTGACGAAAGCATCTAAATAATAAGACCAAGAATCCATGCCCTCAACAGTACAGTGTATAAGTGGGTGGCCCCGACCAGCTACTGGAGGAATCCAGTGACTAGATGAACTCACTCTGATCCCCAATGGTCTTTTGACCTGGGTTTGGCTAGGACATATTTCTCTAAGAACTCAACAGGGTTTTGTGGTTAGTAGATACAATGCACCTATGAATGTGAGGACATGAGCCTTAAAGGTCACCTGGTCCAAATTCCTAATTTACAGATAAAGAAACCGAACCAAAGTGTAAATCAGGGCTGAACTAATAAACACTCATAATTAGCATTTTTCTTTTCTCTTTCTATCGGGAGGCAAAGGAACCACCTTCAAAACACAAAAGGTCTCAGTATTAGTTTGATGCACCTTAAAACTGGAGAACTCAGTCTCAAACCCAAAACCCCAGAGAATAAGACCCACCCGAGACAGACCCTGTTCGCACCCAGCTCAGCCCCTAGGCTGCCTTTCCCCTACCTTCCAGGAACCGCGATCCTCACCTGATCTTGGCAGTGTCGGTGGATAAAATCCCGTACGGAACACCGGTCCGAAGCACACCGCACCGCCTTGCACCCGGAGCCGGGGCCGCGAATCCACGCCAGCACCACAGTCCCCGCCATTTTCCCTAGTCCCGGAACCTCCAGACGCCCTGAAATACTAGGCGCCACAACCATCCGGTCGCATCTTGATGACGCTAGGCCTCGCCTTCCAGCGCCCCGCCCTGCACGTTTCCATTCGCCCCGCCCTTCCCCAAGGGGTAAGTCACGTGGCCCGGGCGGCCGTGCAGAGCGGGTGGGGGGAGGGGAACAGGAAGGGCCTGACTGAGGCCGATAAGCCGGCAGAGCGCGAGGGCGAGGCGTTGCTAGGAGTGGTTGCTAAGGCGGGGCTCGAGGGACTGGCTATAAAAGGCTGGCGCTAGGTTAGGTTTCCAGCGTTCTGGCTGTGAGCGATAAGACTGTAACTAAGCACCGCCCTGTGCCTCGGGCTTTGGCCCTTTTCCTTACATCTGTGTAGTTATTTTTGGGTCGCGGAGAATTGTGGCCTGAGACGGCACTGCTCCCTGGAGGTGTGAGGAGAGAAGCTGCAGTCCGGAAGCTGGTTGGGGGGGGGCTGCTTCCTTCTCCTGGGGGAGCCCCCCCAGCTCGAGGGACGAGGGAAACAGAGGTCCCCAACAGCGGGCCGCGTGTTTTTTTCCTTCAGATTTCCAGAGCGTCCCTTTTCCTCTTCTGGAGCAGCCAAGCTCGGTTTACTCATTTCTGCCTGTTTGCGCTCTGCGTTATCTCCACTTTGTCTCTGTTTTCAAAATATTTCACAGCAAGTGGGCCCTTGTGAAAGACAGTGGCATGAGTGACGTTTATAGTATGCTGCTTCAAAAAAAAAAAAAAAAAAAAGCCTTGCCATAACTTTTATTCTGCACCATGGAAACATGCTCGTTCAGATTTGCATAACGTAACTTTAAGGCTCTGGCACTCTGAGGGAGTCCCTTAATATTTAATATGCTGAGATTATGGCATTTCTAAAATTCTGAGCAATTTAAAAGCCGCTAGTGTGAAGCTAGGAGGGTTAGCAGGAGATATCCATGCCTCCTAGACACAAATGTATTGGCCCACAGAATCGCTTTCTCTGCTGTTAAGGTGCATGGCAATGTCACTCATCACCAAGGGGGGAAAAAAATTCAGAACTTATTTAATTGAGGCAGTGTGAGCAAAAATCGAGTTCCAATGCCTGTGAAGTTATAGGTTCTCTTGTCTTTATTTTGCACAGGAGGGGAAGAGAGACAGGGCCTCCATGGGTTTTCCAGTAGATAAAGAAAAATTACACAAAATAAAGCATGTTGTGCCCTGAAGCAATATTTTGCAAAAGGGGTGTCCTGGTGATCCGGGGGTAAATAGATGTCTCATCAAGTATTATGTAAGCAGCCCACAGGTGGGGATGTAGCTCAGTTGGTAGAGTACTTGCCTAGTATTTGCAAGGCCCTGGGTTTGACCCCCAGCACCACCAAAAAAAAAAAAAAAAGTATTATGTAAGCAGTTCAAACACTTAGAAACCATGAGTCCTATAGTCCTTACAGTCTCTCAATTTTTCATCTTCAAGGTTACTTGCTCAGAACAAATAATTTAGAGCTGTGATCCCACAATCTCTTCTTATTCATAGATTCTGCTTTCTGGGAAGGGAAATTAGCTATTTCAAGAGTCTTCAGCCAGGCACTGTGGTGCATTCCTCTAGACTCAGGAGGTTGAGACAGGAGGATCCCAAGTTGGAGGCGCTCAGCAATTTAGTGAGACCCTGTCTAAAAAAAAGGGCAGGAGGATGGCCTGGGAATGTAGCTCAGTGGTAAAGTGCCTCTGAATTAAATGCCCAGTATCAAAAATAAAGTCCTGGGTTCTTTCTCCCCTACAAATGATAAAGTTTATGTTTTTGTATCAGGATAATGTTTTGTGTCCTGTAATGGCTTCAGTAATCCCTCCTAATAAGGAAAGTCTGCATCATTTATTATTAAATAATTTATCTAGCTCTCCCCAGACTTAAAGTCTGGATGGCATTGTTCACTTTTTATCTTCATGTTGCATTTAAATTCCTATTATTTAAAAAGTTCCAGGTACTGTATAGACATTTGTTACTTAAAATATGAAATAACTACTTTTATCAACTTTTCAAGATGCTTATTTCCTGAGCAATATATAATCTGTTGTTGAACCTTCACAATGAGCACCTTGCACCTAAGACATATACAAAGTAGCAAATATTAGTTGGCTACTTGATCAATTGCTAAGGTAGTAAGTCTGTTCCCAATGTACATCTGAAGAGACATGTTTTGCACTACTGTAAAACATTCTATATCCTAAATATGCAGAATTCAATGTGGATTGCTTGCTATTAAGTTCATTAAAATAATAGGGGAAATCAAGGAACCTATGGCCAAGAATATGGTGCATATTAAGGAGAAAAAAATCTAACAAGAGAGCTGATTAGCTGGGTTGTGAGGGTATGTGGTGTTATCCAGTAGATGATAGTATGTGGCCAGTGATTATGGAATTCAAGAACCACCACTGCTACCTTCCCCTCTTCATGGCGTCAGATGGGGAAGGGACAAGAAGGCCATGTATGGCTGTGACAACTATATGGTGATTGGGGTGGGAGCCAGTTCCTCTATTTTGAAAATACTGCAGCTGTGCTCCTAGAGCTGTATTTGATGGTCCTTCCAATAAACCATACTGGCTTTGTTGCTGCCTGTGTTCCTCAAAAGCATGACTCCAGCTGTACATTTGCTTTTTGAGGACTGGTTCAGTGGCCACGAGAGGGACACTGTGAGAGCATCCTGAGGCAATGTGGAATAATTGTTCATTGCCAGGAAATGACAGCACCAGTCAAGCAATGTTTGTGTGGCAACCCATGACAGGGGCTCGATTGAGCCAAATGTCATGCTGGTCTGCAAGAACAGGAAGCAGAGCTGTAAACTGACAATTCTCATCAACAACAGCAGTTTTCTAAACTAGTGAATCTACATGCATATCCATGTGTGACGTACGAGTCACACTTCTGTGCTTTCAGCCATGTTCATGCTCAAAGGAGAGGAAAGGTAGTTGTTAACATCTTTATGACAAAAGACAATGGACAAGCCGACTCCTCCAGTGCCACAAACACAAAACTGCCATCAACTCCCAAACTGGCAAGCTTTGCCTTATAAGATGGCTCCAGCCCCAGGAACAATGAGGTCAGCTCCTAGGATGGAAAAACAGCTTCTGGGTAAGAGCAATATAGTCCACACAGGGTGGTGGATGGTGTGGGAGGTGGAGCCTGGAGCAAGCATCACTGTGTTTGGCTGCCAGAGAAGCCAAATCTCCACCCTCCTTCCTTTATTGGATAGAAGAAAACAGGACACGTCAAGGGTGAGGTGGAATGAGAGGTAGAAAAGGCTTATGTTTAAGCACTGATGCTGGGAAGAAGCATATGAGAGCAGAAAAGACCAGTAGGGTAGAGTTACCAGGCAGAGATAAAAAGCTGGACCCACAGTCAATGCTGAATATTGAAGCTCATCTCTTTGTACAAGAAGATGAAAGGAGCTTCCTTCTTTCCATAGATAAATTCTGTCACTTTTAATTGCCCTAGATATCTCCTAGTTTGCATTATCATAACAGCACTAGTTTACAAAGCCTTTTGATTATCTTTATTCTCACCAATACCATCAAATTTTTTGCACTAAAAAAATTAATTTCTGGGGGTTGGAGCTATAGTTTAGTGGTAAAGTGCTTGCTAGTATATGTGTAAACCCTGGGTTTGATCCCCAGTGCCTAATAATAATAATAATAATAATTAATTAATTTCAGCAATGCTACTCACTGTACTAGAACTATAAAGCAAAATATACCTATCAGAAATTTCTAGTATCTCAGCAATGGAATTTTTTTAACCTTCAATTTGATTTCTCTCTACTCAATAAAAATCCATGATCCTATATTAATTCTACAAAGCTAAGTCTTTCAAACGGGAATTTTCTTGCTGAAGAAGTAGTAGGTCTTTGAGGGGTATTTTTGTTAATTACATTAATACTGTGTTAGGGTTCTACAGAGAAACAGAACCAATAGGATGAATGGATAGATGGATGGATGGATGGATGAATAGGTAAGTAGGTAGGTAGGTAGGTATGTAGGTAGGTAGATAATGAGGATTTAGCTCAGGTCATTATGGAGGCTAAGTCCCCAAAATAGCAGGGTGAGTTGGCAAGTTAGACAGCCAGCAGAGCCAGTGGCATGATTCCCATCAGAAGCCAATATGCTGGAGACCCAAGAAAGAGCAGAGGTTTCAATTCAGTCCTCATGTCCAAAACTGATTTGAAATGCATATTTATACTGTAATCACATTGAAATCTTCTGGACATTGATAGAAGAGTTACATTATGTGCTGCTATTACATGATGTAACAAATTCATATACAGCCTCCAGATGAAATTAAGATTAAATTAGGGGGCTGGGGTTATGGCTCAGCAGTAGAGCGCTCACCTTGCACATACAAGGTCCTGGGTTCGATCCTCAGCACCAAATAAAAATAAATAAATAAATAAAAGTTATAAAAAAAAAAAGGTTAAATTAGAGCCATGTCTCCCAAAGTGTGTTCCATGAAACACTAGGTCACCATAATGCACTATTATGAAACAACTCCATTTTCAAATAAATTTGGAATCACTCTTATTTCAGCTTGGACTGCTATAACAAAATACTATAGACTGTATGACTTATACAACAGACATTTCTCACAGTTCTAGAAGCTGGGAAGTCCCGTGATTTAGGTGCTGGCAGATTCATTCTTGGTGAGGGCCCTATTCCTGGCTTGCTTTTGTTTCCCAAATGCTTATGTGACAGAGAGAGGGGAGGGGAGAGATGTATCAATCTTGGTTCTTCCTCTTCTTATAAGGACACTATCATGATTATATGGGCTCTACCCTCATGACTTCATCTAATCCTGATTATTTCCTAAAGACTCCACCTCCTCATACTCTCACACTGGGAGTTAGGTCTTCTACATTTGAATTTGGAGGGAAAATGCAAACATTCATTCTGTAACAACTTCCATATCATAAGCCAATTTGTAGAGATTCACAAAGATTAACATAATAAAAGCCCTGAGAAATTCTGTTATCTTTGTTTAATTGAATATATAACAAACTCATTGGACTATAGAGTTTTAAGTTATAATAATAGCATGCTTTAGGATTAGCACGGTATTCAGAAAAGTCTGAGGCTCAGGTATGTTCTATAGGTTAACTATAGGGTTCTAAATAATAACAATAACAATAACAACACAGAGACATCACAATGGCACTGTGTCTGATTCCTCAGGCTATATTATGGAGCTCAGCTCATATCAATTCATAAAAACCCTGTTATCCTTTGGATCTTGAATGTCCTCCAAAGACTCATGTGTTCAAGACCATAGCAGTGCTTTTGAGAGGTGGTGGAACCTTTAAGAGGTGCTGCCTAGTGGGAGGTTTTAAGGTGATGGAGAATGTGCCCTGGAAGGGGATAGTGGGACCCTAGCCCCTTCCTTTTCTGTTTTGCTCCTTGATCATGAAGTGAGCAGTTTCCCTATACCACATGTACCCTGCCATTGGCATCTTGTACACATAAAAAAAGCCTAAAAGCAATGGATCCACCTGATCATGGAGCGAAACTTCTAAAACCATGAACCAAAGTAAACCTTTTAGCTTTATAAGTTGATTATCCAAGGTTTGTTTGTTTGTTTGTTGTTTGTTTTTTAATAGTGCCAGAGAGCTGACACAAACACACACCACACTCTTCCCCACACACCACCTAAATTCACTTTACCACATATTGTTTTCTAGTTGTTAGAACCAATGCTGGTGAGCTAGGTCTTTCTTTCTGCCACTTGGAGGATAAGGTAATAACTGAATACAACTCTATTACTTGTCCTCTTCATGCTCATGTGCAGAGTCAATAACCACAAAGGAATTTATTGTGTAAAGATGAAAGTCTGTATCATCGTAGCTCACGTGGAAGATTTAGAGACCTGCAGTAGGAGTGAACTGTTCAATTCAATTTATCAGCCATTTATTTCTTACTTCCTAAGTGCAGGAAAAGAAGGGAGAGAGGGAGGGGACTAAAGAGGGAGATACCAAGATAAAACAGGTGAAGACCTAAGGATCTACTCTCCAGGTACTCTTAACATCATAATAATTTTTTAAAAATCATTCTTAGAACATCTCAGACCAAATAAATGCTGTATTAGACACATAGGCACAAACACACACACACAGATTTCAAAGGCACATAGGAGAGAAAGAGAGTCAAGGAATTAGGGTTTTGAATGGTTATGCACTGGATAGGCTGAGTAGATAAAAGAAAACCATCACACACACACATACACACACACACACACACACACACACACTCTTTCTTTTTTGGGAACTGGGGATTGAACCCTGGGGCTCTTAACCACTAAGCCACATCTCCAGCACTTTTTAAAAAAATATTTATTTTCTCGCTTTAGGTTTTTTTATTTTATTTTTATGTGGTACTGGGCATCGAACCCAGTGCCTCACGCATGCTACTACTTGAGCCATATCCCCAACCCCTCTCCAGCACTTTTTATTTTTTATTTGAGATAGGGTCTCACTAAATTGCTGAGGGACTTGCTAAGCTGCTGAGGCTGGCTTCAAACTTGCAATCAATCCTCTTCCCTCAACCTCCTGAGTCCCTGGGATTATAGGCATGCACCACCATGCCTGCCCATCCCCAACACACACACACACACACACACACACACACACACACACACACACACGAGAAAGTTGAGAAGAGGAAAGCATAGGTTATGTCCAGGGGATAGAAAGATGTCTGAGTGTTTACAAGAGCATGCACAGAGCAGGGGAAAAGGGAAGTCAGTGAAAATAATTGCTGAAGAGGTAGATAGGGCTTTTAAAGCCACACTAAGACTTTTGGACCTCATCTATAAAGAAAAATAGACCATAGCAGGCTTTTGTTTGTTTTTGTAGTACTGAGAATTAAACCTGGGACTCTACCACTGAAATTTACATCCACAGAGCCCCTTCCCCCACCTTTTAAAAATATTTTCTTAGTTATAGACAAGCACAATACCTTTATATTATTATTTATTTATTTATGTGGTGCTGAGGATTGAACCCAGTGCCTCAGGCATACTAGGCAAATGCTCTACCAACTGAGGTACAACCCCAGCCTATCCACAGCCCTTTTTATTTTGAGACAGGGTCTTACTAGGTTGCTTACAGTAATTGCTAAATTGCTGAGGCTGGCTTCTTAACTGCTATCCTCCTGCCTCAGCCTCCTGAGCTGCAGGGATTACAGACATGTGTCATCATGAGTGGCCCACAGCTGGTTTTGAACAGAGAAGAAACATGATCAGATCTTTATGTTACAAAAACAACCCTGGGAGAAATTGGAGGTACAAACAACAACCATTATAGCCACCATTTATAGAGTAGCCATCTCTGTTTCACAGTGTGGAAATAGACTTAGAGAGGTTAAGTGACTTGACCTAGGTCACACAGTCATGTGGAATCAAAGTCAGAATTTCTATTCATCTGACCAATTCTACTGTGTCAAGATCAATCAGATTAGTGCCAAGGTCCAGTAGGGTGAAGACCTTCACATAGCAGCATCAAAAACAGAATGGGCAGAGGCACTTAGGAAGCAGAATGAATAAATGATTTCTTGTCTACTTATGGTGGCCTGGTGTTCTCAAAGAGAAAGCATAGTCTAGATGATACACAATTAAGAACCAAGGAGAACTGGGTGCAGTGGCCCACATCTATAATCCCAGCAGCTCAGGAGGTTGAAACAGGAAGATCATGAGTTCAAAGTCAGCCTCAGCAATTTAGCAAGGCACGAAGCAACTCACTGAGACCCAGTCTCTAAATAAAATATAAAATAGGGCTGGGGATGTGGCTTAGTAGGGGAGTGCCCCTAAGTTGAATTCCCAATACCAAAAAAAAAAGAAAAAAAAGGGGGGGGAGGGCAAGGAGAATTTTTGTAAATCCTTTTGAGTGTTTTCTTCCTACCAGAAATTCCAAGATCACTGTCAAGTGCTGAGTAGTGAAACTCAATTAGAACATGTCTGTTGTGTCTTTATTATTGTTGTACTTCTTCTGGTTCTTTTTCTTTGTTTCCCTTTACTTACCTGGGTTCCATATACAGCTCATCAGTGCTGTGTTATGGATTTATAATGATATTCTGATATTATCTGTAGGAATCTAGAAAATGCTTGTGTGTTCACATCATAGATCTCCCATGTAAACAGAAAAGGCCAATGAGAAGGGCGAGATGCTATTAGGATATCAATGGGATGTAGGTAAAGACATGAGACCCATTCATAGTGCTCATTTAAGTTATTTTGTGTGATTTTTTTTAAAGTTTTACATTTTTCTCTGTTGGGGACTAAACCCTGGGACTTGTGCTTGCTAGGAAAGCACTCTACCACTGAGCTACACCCCCAGTTCACTTTGTATGATCATCATAATTATGGACATATACCTTGTTTGTGCATCAAAACTGTTGCCAGTGAGTCAAGAGGAACTATGTTATAATTTTGACACTAAGGATTTAAGTTAGGGTCGAGTGGTTTCCTGGAAATACTATTACCTTTTCTTAGAAATTTTAACATCCACAGGAAGTTAAGACAAAAAAAAAGGAATTTATCCTTCAGATATTTTTAAATATTCCAATTCTCCTGGCTTCTTTCTTGAAACTGGACACATATTTATGTTTTGTGTCTTTTTTTTTTCCATCTAGTATTGGGGATTGAATCCAGGGGCACTCTACCACTGAGCTATGCCCCCAGCCCTTTCTATTTTATTTTGATACAGGTTCTCCCTAGTTGCAGAGGCTGGCCTCAAACTTGCCATCCTCCTACCTCAGCTTCCCAAGTAGTGAGGATTACAGGAGTGTTTCACCATGCCTGTCTGTCTCATGTATCTTAAACTCTAGAATCTTCCCCAACCCCATGTCCCATGTCACTTCCACTCTCAATCTCCTTCCTCGCAATCAGGTTCCTCAGAGGTTTCTCAGGGTTGTCCCACCACCTTTCCTTGCCTTAGTTCCTTGGCATGCCTTCCTCAGTGGGCCTTCCTCAGTTCTCTGGACATCAGCCATCTGGATATCCTATGTGTATCTCACTTGGTTATGTACGCCTTCATCTTTTGCTCAAATTGCATCTTTCAAGTTTCTCCCATGCTGGCCTTTCCCCATCTTCCCTGTCCTCCCTGGGAACATGGCCGATTTCTTCCTTTGTACCCTCTTGGGTCCCTACAGGCAACCCTAATAGGGTGCCAAGAACACTCATTTCTCTTGTCTTCCTGTGACAGAGTCTTCCTTCCTTCCTTCTTCCCTCCCTCCCTCTCTCTCTCTCTCTCTTTCTTTCTTCTTTCTTTCTTTCTTTCTCACTGGGGATGGAACCCAAGGTCTTGTCCATGCTAAGAATTCCTCTACTGCTGAGCTATACCCCCAGCCTAGACTGTCATCTTTTTAAGGACAGGTACTACATGTTATTTATTTTTGTATTTCTAGCTTCTAGCACAATGTCTTATAGAGGGTTGATACTCAGCAAATATTTAAGGAAGGAAAGTTGACTAATTTTCATTAATTTCTGTATTTTTGGTAACTTTTAAATTTTATTTTTAGGTGGGGATAAAGTCCCACTTATTTTTTTTATAATTGACATATAATAATTGTGCATATTTATGTGATGTTGAGATACATAGAAACATTGTGTGATGATCAAATCAGGATATTTAGCTTATTCATCATTTCAAACATCATTTTTTTGTGGGGAGAATATTAAAAATCCTTTCTTCTAGCTATTTTGTAATGGGAAACAATATACACCTGTTTTAATTTAGATTTTAACCTTTTTTTTTCATCACTGTTTCCAAACAATAAAGGCCGGAAATGTGTTCATATTCTAAGTCTGATTGAGAGAAGAATCAGGAAACAAGAAGGGGACACCTCTCTGAGGTGAAAAAGGTCAAGCAAAGAGGGTGGTTTGGTGCCAATAATATTATTGAAAATTGAGGGAAAGAATGGCTCTCTTTATGGAGTCAGTTGCAATTTTATTTATATTAAAACTAAATATCAAATTATAAAAGGCTTGTTATGGTTTAGGTTATGTGTCCCCCAAAAGCTCACACGTGAGACAATGCAAAAAAGTTTAGAGATAAAATGATTGGGTTATGAGAGTGTTAATCCAATCAGTGAATTAATTCACTAACTGTTGGCAGGTGGGGTGTGGCTGGAGGAGTCAGGTCACTGGGGTCGTGACTTTGGAGTATATATTTGTCCTTGTTGAGCAGAGTTCTTTCTTTGCTTCCTGATGTGATGTCTTAAGCTGCTTTCCTCCACCACACTCTTCCGCCATGATGTTCTGCCTCACCTTTAGCCCTGAGGAATGGAGTCAGCCTTCTATGGACTGAGATATCTGAAACCATTGAGCCTCAAATAAACCTTTCCTCCTCTATGTGAAAAAGCTGACTAAAACAACTGGGGAGTGGTTCAGAACAACAGAATAATGGTTAGTTATGGAGATTTTTTTGCATAAAATCTATGGCAAACAAATGTTCTTTATCTTTTTTCCCTCTCAGAGAAGGGTCTAGTAAAGTCGCTGAAGCTGGCCTCAAATTCATGAGTCTTCTGCTTCAACCTCTGGAATAGCTGGAATTCAGATGTGTAATACTGTGCCTCGCTCCATATATATATATATATATATTTTACATTTTATGTTTTTTTGTACCCTGGGGGTGGGGATTAACCTCTGAGCCACATCCCCAGTCCTTTTTAATATTTTATTTAGAGACAGGGTCTCACTAAGCTGCTGAGGCTGGTTTTGAATTCACAATCCTCTTGTTTCAGCCTCCCAAGCTGCTGGGATTACAGGTCTGCTACTGAGCGTGGTTAGCCTTATTTTTTGATATAGTCAAATTTATCAGTATTTCTAGTAAGGTGTTTTTTTTTTTTCCATGCCTTATTTAAGAAGTGTTTTTGACTCTGAGGTCCAAATGACTCACCTACTTTTTCTAATGAGGGTTTTTATGTTTTTTGATAATTAAGGTCTTATTCATTTAGTTTGGACTTTATAGTTTGAGGTAGGGGTTCAGTTTTCTTTTGTTTTACTTTGTTTTGGTGGTGCAAAGAATTGAACTCAGGGCCTCTCTACCACTGAACCACATCCCTGATGCTTTATTTATTTATTTAAGATATGGTCTCATTAAATTTCTGAGGCTTGTGATCCTCCTGCCTCAGCCTCTTGAGTCATGGGGATTACAGGCATGTGCTACTATGCCTGCTTTACCCACTAATCTTAAATGCCACTCTCTGACATACTCCAAAAGTACTATACCATTGCATCCTATTTCATTGGTCAGTTTGTCTGTCACTGTGCCAGTACCACATTGTCTTTTTTTTTTTTTTAATCCTACTGCTTTTTTTTTTTTTTAAGAAAGAGTGAGAGAGAGTGAGAAAGAGGGAGAGAGAGAGAGAACTTTAATATTTATTTTTTTCAGTATTTGGCGGACACAGCATCTTTGTCTGTATGTGGTGCTGAGGATCGAACCCGGGCCGCACACATACCAGGCGAGCGCGCTACCACTTGAGCCACATCCCCAGCCCACATTGTCTTAATTACTTTATTTCATAATAGGTTTTGTTATCAATAAGGTAAATTTGCTGGGTGCAGTGACTCATACCTGTAATCCCGGTGACTCAGATGACTGAAACAGGAGGATCGCAAGTCTGAGGCAATCAGCAACTTAGCAAGACCCTGTCTCAAAATAAAAAGGACTGGGAGTGTAGCTCAGTGGTAGAGTTCCCCTGGGTTCAATCCCCAGTACAAGAAAAAAATTAAAACCAAAAACCAAGGTTGGGAGATAAATTGTTCCTTTCTGATCTTATTTTACAAGCATTCTGTCTCCTGTTCACAGTAACAAAAACAACCTAGAGCTGAGGGTATAGCTTAGTGAGAGAGTGCTTGCCTAGCATTTGCAAGGCCCCAGGTTTCATCTCTGGCACTGGAAAAAAAAATTAGAAAGAAAAAAGAAAACTCCAAAGCCTATCTAGAGGAGAATAGAAGGACACATTGTTTTTTGGTTTTTTTTGTTGTTGTTTTGTTTTTTGTTTGTTTGTTTTTTGGTTTTTTTTTTTTTTTTTTTTGCCTACAATGGAATCTGATTTAGCAGCTCAAACAAACGCATTACAGCTACACTTAACAATGTGGTTGACATTTAGCAATATACTATTAAATGAAGTGGACTGCTCTTTCCTCGAGAACTCCCAGTCAAGTTTGCATAAATTAGAAAGGCAAATGGTAAGATGTCACTGTCTTAGTCTGTTTTGGATTGCTATAACAAAATACCTGGCACTAGGTAACTTATTTTAAAAAGAGGTTTATTTTGGCTCATGGTTCTAGTCCAAGGTCAAGGGCTGCATCTGATGATGGTCTGCTTGCTGGTGGAATCCTGAGGCAGCATGGGCATCTCATGGCAAAAGACAGGGAGCACTCAAGAGACCTAACCACATTGGTTTTCATAGCAGACCTACTCACAAGGTAACTTCTTAATCCACTAGTTGCAAGAATGAATTAATCCATTCATGAAGACAGAGCCCTGATCACCTTTGAAATATTCTACCTGGTCCCACATCCTAATATCACATAATGGGGATTAAATTTTAACATGAGTTTCAGAGGGGAAAAGCCATATTCAAGCCATTAGCAGCCACCCACTTATACTAAGTACATATTGCTGTGAGTAGTCTTCACATACAACTTTCTCTGGAAGGGTTAAGGCCCTTTGGGCACACCCTGCCTTTCCATTATTTATTCTGATACCAGCCCATGAAAGGTTATTGAGAGTGTTTGTCCTTGCTTTGCAAGGCCCCAGCCCACAGCTCTCCTGACCATATGTGGACTGGCCTACCAGGTGTTTCTCAAGCTGTTAGGTTCCCCAGGAGGACCAGGCGGGACCCCTGAGTCACAGGAGCACATTTCCTTCCTGTCAGGTAGTGGCCAAGCCTTCATATTGCTTACTCAGCCTGTCCAGGCTGCTCTGATTTGTATGGGAAAGCCCCTTGCCTGGTGACCTTCAGGGCTGAGAGGCCTAGTTCTGAAAGGAGAGCCTTTCTCTGAGCAGAATCTCATCTCCAGCCTGAGATGAAAGGCAGGTAGAGAGTGTGCACTATACATTGTCAGTTGGTTCTTCTTGAAGAGGACAAAATGAGGTGATTTGTGCTATTCACATGCAAGAACTGGTTGGCAAAGAAGGAACAAATATGACAAATCACATAAATATTTAGCACACTCAAGGCAGACAATAATGCCCCGTCTCCCCCAACTTTCTCCATGTATAAATATTTTCTTGACAGACCAGTGGTTCTCAAATTTTAGTGCCATGCAGTAGGTTGTTAAAAGATTGCCAACCCCAGAGTTTCTGCTTTTGTAAGTCTGGAGTCAGTCCTGAGAAACTGCATTTCTGACAAGTTCCCAGGTGATGCTGATGATGCAGGATGTTCAGGGGCTTAGAGAACATGTTATGGACCGTGAGCAATGGAGTCATGAGAAAGCCTCAGATCCCTTTTACCTTAGAGCATTCTGAAGGAAGGCCTTAGACCCTATGATCAGGACACTCAGGCAGCAACTTACTGAGAGAATTGTATTCCAAAAGTAATAAGCCAGATGTGCACACCTTGAGAAGTATTTTTTTTAAAATTTCACACACACACACACACACACACACACACACACACACACACACCTTTTTAAGTACTGGGGATAAAACCCAGGATGCTTTACCACTGAGCTACATCCCCAATGCATTTTTTTATTTTTTATTTTGAGATAGTGTCTCACTAAATTGCCGAGGCTAACCTTGAACCTGTGATCTTCCTGCCTCAACTTCCTAAGTTGCTGGGATGATAGGCGCCACTGTACCCAGCAGGAAGCCTTTTCTTACAAAAAAAATGTTACCAGTGGTGTTTGGGGTCCTAGTTCAAATCACAAAAAAGGCTTTTAAGCCCATGCTTTGCTTGAATTTAATGTATTTGTGTTAACTTTCTACCCTGGGACAAAACACCTGAGATAATCAACTTATAAGGAGGAAAGGTTTATTTTGGCTAATGGTTTCAGACATTTCAATCCAGGGTTGCTGGGCCCTGTTGCTGTGGGTCTTTGGCAGGAGCATGGGGAGGAGGAGGCCTGTTCACCTCATGCTGACTAGGAAGCAAAGACAGAGACAGGAAGTGGCTGGGACCCCAAAATCCATTTCAAGAGCATACCCCCAGTATCCAAGTGTGATGACACATGCCTATAATTTCAAATGACTCAGGAGGCTGAGGCAAGAGGATGGCAAGTTTGAAGCCAGCCTCAGGAACTTAGTGAGGCCCTAAGTTGCTTAGTGAGACTGTGTTTTCAAAATAAAAAGGGCTGGGAATTTTTTTTAAATATTCATTTAATTTTTTTTTTTTTAAATTTTCGGCAGACACAACATCTTTGTTTGTATGTGGTGCTGAGGATCGAACCCAGGTCGCACACATGCCAGGCGAGCGCGCTATCGCTTGAGCCACATCCCCAGCCCGTGGGCTGGGAATTTTTGTTAAAAAAAAAAAAAAAAAGTGGATGCCCCCAGTGGCCTAACTTCCTTCCATTAAGCCCCACTTTCTTTGGGGGACATTCAAAATCAAAACTGCAGCATTCTCTCTCTCTCTCTCTCTCTCTCTCTCTCTCTCTCTCTCTCTATATATATATATATATATATATATATATGTATGTGTATATATACATTTTTTTGTACCAGAGACTGAACCCAGGGGTGGTTGACCACTGAGCAACATCGCCAGCCCTTTGTTTTTTTTATTTTGAAACAGGATCTCACTAAATTGCTTAGGGCTCGATAAGTTGCTGAGGCTGACTTTGAACTTGTGATCCTCTGCCTCAGCCTCCTGAGCCACTGGGATCCCAGGCATGTGCTACCATGCCTGACTGTAGCAATATGATTTAATTACAACTTACTATAAATGCTATTTTGCCTCTGGTTCAGTGCACCCCCTCTTCCTGCTTACTGGTCCCTAACACAGCTGAGCCTCACACCATGTGTGCTGCGAGAGGTGTTTGGGGGCGGAATCATCAAGCTATCATTCATATGTATTTGTCCAGGAGACAGACCTCTTTCTTCATAGAAGCATATTCTGGAAAGGCAGCTAGAGATTGAGAATCAGGGCCTCCTCCTGTGCTTGTTTTCTTGTTTTACTGAAGCCTGAGTTAGGAATCAAGGGCTACCCACATCAATATTCCTGGGCAGGACCAATGAGCCTCAGAAGCCATAGCAAGGTGCTCTGAGGACAGAGCACTTGGTTAATTGATGGTAGATTCACTATCTCTCGCTTCCTTGGTGCTGCCTGCAGAGATGGCAGCCATCCCTATGTGGCATCATGGTGGCCCTCAGACTTCCCATGAAGCCCCAGATTATAAAAAAGAGAACCAAGAAGTTCATCTGGCACCAATCAGACTCATATATCAAAATTAAACATAACTGGTGGAAACCTAGAGGTACTGACAACGAAGTGCAGAGAAAATTCTAGGACCAGATCTTGATGATGCCCATTATGGGTTATGGGAGCAATAAGAAAACAAAGTGCATGCCAGGTGGGGTGCGATGAGGTGCGCTTGTAATCCCAGTGATTTGGAAGGCAGGAGCTGAAGGATGGCAAGTGTGAGGTCAGCCTCAGCACTTTAGCAGAGCCATAAGCAACTTAGTGAGACTCTGTCTTTTTTTTTTTATCTTTATTTTATTTTTATGTGGTGCTGAGAATTGAACCTAGTGCCTCATGCATGCTAGGGGAGCGTGCTACCACTTGAGCCACATCCCCAGCCCCAAGACTCTGTCTTAAAATAAAAATGGCGGGGAATATGGCTCAGTAGTTAAGTGTCCCCAGTACCAAAAGGAAAAAGAAGAAGGAGAAGGAGAAGAAAAAGAAAAGGAAAACAAAGCACAAGCTGCCCAGTGCCTTCTGGAAGCCCGTGGTCCACAATATATAGGGGCTTGAAGGGCTACTGATGTGAAATAAATCTTACTGTACTGAGTTTGCTCACGTTCCCACCAAGAACCACAAGCCTTTGCAGAAAGATCAGTCCAGCTGGCCATCAGTCACCAATCCCAATGCCAGAAAGAAAGAAAGAAAGAAAGAGAGAGAGAGAGAGAGAGAGAGAGAGAGAGAGAGAGAAAAGTTCATTTTATTTGTGCTTAAATCAAAACCACAAAAACCGTCGCCAAAAAAAAGAATAATTTCTAGTTTAGGGTCTGAAAGAATGGAGTCCTTTTATGTGATTTTTATTGTTGCTGTTATAGTTGAATTGCAGACTTTCTTATCATCCTGGTCAAAGCCTGGGGATGTCTAATCTCACACATTGGCCAAACCAAAGTTGCCCGTTGCAAACCAGGAATGGTTTGACCTGATCTGCTAAGGAGGGAATTAGCATTTGGTGTGTAATGTTACCCTGGATCTTTGTCCTCTGGGTTTTTCATTCCTGGAAATAGAAACCAGGAGTGGCTTTATGATTGTACTAGGTATAAGCCCCATCTGGGTAAGCTTGGCTGACTTTTCTTTTTCTTTTTAATTTTTTTTTTATTTTGTGCTGGCAGGTGAGGACATTCAACTTTTCTCAACCCATCTGAGGCATGCTCTAACAGCATCTTGTGATTTACTGCTTAATTATAACTGTATCCATGTCTGCCTGGGCCTGAAAAAGTATTGGAATTCTTTTCTTTCTTTGTAACGTAAGTAATCATAACTTTAGACTCAGAGAAGACATTTTTTATTGTTAATGAATTATTGTTAAAGTGGTACCAATCCAAGTTAACCCAAACCAGTAAGCAGGAAGAAAATAAAAAGAAAAAGAAATTTGGTATCAAATAAAATGGAAACTAGTTTAGATTTAAGCTTAAATATTCTGTAACTTGTGTTGCAATAGATTTTCAACTGGTGATCACAAGATCACTTGAACTGGGCTCAGTGGCACATGCCTGTAATCCCAGCAGTTCAGGAGGCTGAGACAAGAGAATTGAGAATTCAAAGCCAGCCTCTACAATGGTGAGGCGCTAAGCAACTCAATGAGACCCTGTCTCTAAATAAAATATAAACTAGTGTTGGGGATGTGGCTCAGTGGTCGAGTGCCCCTGAGTTCAATCCCCAGTACCACCACACACACGCACACCCCAAAAAAGAGATCACTTGAGTTATTCTGAGGGAGTGAGAGAGATATCATGAAAAGTAGACCTCAGGCCCAAATCTGTAGACTCAGATCAAAAATCACTTTGAGCTGCAATAACTGAAGCATGAAGTTCCTGGTCCAGGTGAGTGCAGTGCAGGTCCTGACATCTGAAAGCCCTGAGTGAGGCCAGCAGAGGAGAAGGCACAGCCAGCCAGTCCTAGAGTCCAGTGACTTCCTGCCAGAGGACTCCAGGGAGTATCTTGGTTTCACTTTTGCTCAGGGAGTCAAGAGTTTGTTTTGTTCCTATTTTTACCATCTGCAACTCTGTTTTAAAGTGTGGGTTCCCTGGACATCTCCAGGAGGGTTGGGAGGTCACCTCTTAACCCAGGACTCTTCTCAGTCTGAGAAAATCTGACAGCTGCTCTAATATTTGGTTGGAGGCTTTGAAAGAGTCATACGAATCATCATAATAATTCTGAACTCTTTTAAAGCCCCTTTCATCTGAAGATCTCAAAGACCTACATAAACATTAATTATTCTCATAGCACTGCTTGGAGGTAAGTAGATATTAGGATTCTATTCACCTCTCATGCTTCTACATATACAGAACAATGGGTTCCATCCCCATTGTTCGCTTTGTTTATTTATTTGTTTATTGTAGTGCTGGGGACTGCATCCAGGGCTTGTGCATACTGGGCAAGTGCTCTACAACTGAACTGCATCCCCAGCCTCTTACCTCCCATTATTTACTTTATAAAAAAGTATTTCCCTTCTATTCTCAGGAAAATGAAATTGCCTATTGAGTGCATAGTTCTGGGTCAAAGTCTGTGGACTATGCAAAGAAGTTCTGTTTAAAGCATAGTCCCTGACATCAAGGAGTTTAGTCCTTGAAGTAAAAAGCATAATAAGATGAATAATAATGTAAAAGTTATTACAGGACAGAGTATAATTAATGTAAAATGAGAGGACCTCGGGGTGGTGGTGGAGAATCATCATGGATGTTAGTGGCCAAGGAGGACTTTATGGAGAAGGAGGGATTTGGATGGACCTTGACTACTCTGAGTGTGTGGTGTGTGTGCATGCACACAAATGCATTCCACTAGGGGATGACGCATGGACAAAGGTACTGAGGTGGGAATATGTATGACTTGTCTAGATGACAGATTTTTTTTTTTCTGGTACTGGTGTACTGGGGATTGACTCCAGGGGTGCTCTATCACTGAGCTACATCCCTAGCACACACACACACCCTACACCCAACCCCATTTTTTAAATTTTGGGGCAGGGTCTTGTTAAATTGCTGAAGTTGGCCTTGAACTTGCAATCCTGCTGGAGTCACTGGGATTACAGTTGTGTGCCACCGTACCTGATTTAGAGGGCAGATATTTTGATATGGCTGAAGTCAGAGGAATAAGGGAAGAAAAAAATTGGAAAGCTGGGTAGATCAGGATCCAACAGTGAAAAGTTGTAATTACCAATCTGCAAGATTTTGACTCTCAGTATATCACAGAATAAATAAAGTAAAATAAGAAATTGGGCCATGTGAACAGATAAAGTTCATGCTTGATATAAAATTTAATAAAGGAATGGAATTGGTTGCAAAAAAACAAAATGAAGCAGGATGGTTTGGAAGAGATGGCATAGCTGGAACAGTAATTCTTTTTTTTTTTTTTTTTTAGAGAGAGTGAGAGAGAGAGAGAGAGAGAGAATTTTTTTAATATTTATTTTTTAGTTCTCGGTGGACACAACATCTTTGTTTGTATGTGGTGCTGAGGATCGAACCCGGGCCGCACGCATGCCAGGCGAGCGCGCTACTGCTGAGCCACATCTCCAGCCCCAAGGAACAGTAATTCTTAGTATGATAACTGGACCACATCAGAATCAACCAAGATTGTTAGAAGTACACATTCTTGGGCACCTGACCAGATCTATTAAATCAGAAATTCTGGGGATAGGATCTAGCAAACACCAGCCTTCCAGGTGACTCCAATGCAGCTCAAGTTTGACAACTAATGAGCTAGAGAAACACTCTTTTCAGCAGACAGGCCCAAATATAGCAGCATTCTCACCATCAAATTCATGCTCTGGGGCTGGGGGTGCAGCTCAGTGAATGAACATTTGCCTAGCATCTGCAGGGCCCAAATTTTGATCCCCAGTACCTGAAAAGAATAAAATAAAATAAAAATTCCTGTTCTGCAGTGAAAAAAGCAAACTATTAAAATAATTACTATAATTCAATGGTTTTTTCAAACTTTTTACTATGTAAAAATTTTAAACTTATATAAATATAGGATAATAAGGCAACTGGTGGAACGTGCTTGTAATTCCAGCAACTCAAAAGAGTGAGGCAGGAGAATGGAAGTGAGACCCTGTCTCAAAATAAAAAAATAAAAGGGCTGGGGGTGTGGTTCAGTGGTTAAATGCCCCTGGGTTTAATCCTTGGTACCAAAAAAAAAAAAAAGGAAAGCAAGAAAAAAAAAAGAGGGGGATGTTTAAGATGTAGCTTAGTGATAGAGAGCCCCTAGCCCAACACTTTGAAAAAATAAAAAGGCATAACAGAACAATAAACCTGCACATACTCATTTGAGATTTAAAAATTACCAAAAGAAGACTGGGGCTGGGGCTCAGTGGTAGAGCACTTGCCTAGCACGTGTGAGGCCCTGGGTTTGATCCTCAGCACCACATAAAAATAAATAAAGAAAACAAAGGTATTGTGTCCAATTAAAAAATAAATATTTAAAAAAAATTATCAAGAGAGCCTAGTGCTGTGGCACACACCTATAATCCCAGAGGCTCAGGAGGCTGAGGCAGGAGGATCGCAAGTTCAAAGCCAGCCTCAGTAAAAGCAACACGCTTAGCAATTCAGTAAGATCCTGTCTCTAAATAAAGAATATAAGGGGCTGGGGATGTGGCTCAAGTGGAAGCACGCTCGCCTGGCATGTGTGTCGCCTGGGTTCGATCCTCAGCACCACATACAAACAAAGATGTTGTATCTGCCAAAAACTAAAATAAATAAATAAATAAATAAATATTAAAAAATTCTAAAAAAAAAAAAAAGAATATAAAATAGGGCTTGGAGTGTGGGTCAATGGTCAAGTACCCCTGAGTTCAATCCCTGATACCCCCCCCAAAAAAGTATATCAAGAGTTTATTACACTATCTCTTTTTCTCTCTCTGAATTGTTTTTGTTAATCCTAGAAATTATTCCAGTTCACCTGGATATATTTCAGTATATATCCTTTAAAAATATACATGTTATTACACCTTAATGTTAATATCACACCTGACAGAAAGAACAGTACTTATTGACTTTCACCTAATATCTGGACTATAATCAAATTTCTCAGACCATTGAAGATCAGCCCACTTAATCCTTAATTAAGGATATACAGCTGGCTATATTCTATTTCACTTACCTAAAACAATGAAATTTAGAAGGATTCTGAGATGGAAAAAAACTCCAGTTTTTGTTGTTGTTGTTTGTTTGTTTGTAAAGTATCTCAAGTAAAAGAATATTCCTCTCAGATACAGATAAGTTTGAAAGTATTTGGGCAAGCATCTGTGTTATTATCTATGGATTAGTTAATATTATCTGCGATATGAGTTCCCATCATGCTTGTTGTCAGAAAGCATAATTAACCGGGATGAGTCTTAGTTGGTGTTAAGTACAGCTTCCTCCAAACCTCAACTCACCTGCCCCATTCTCTATAATCAGCATAAGGGGTTATTGAAGTGTGTGGTGTTTCCTGACACTGTCTCTGGAACACCTGTGCTGTTATCATGACAGTTTAGGCATTAAAAATATAGAAAGATTAGGGTAGGGGGTAAGCTCACTGGTAGAACCCTTGCCTAACATGAGGGAAGCCCTGAGTTTGATCCGCAGCACCACCAAAAATAAACAAATAAAATTAAAACATAGTAAGAGCTGGGGTTGTGGCTCAGTGGTAGAGCGCTTGCCTAGCTAGCATGTTTGAGTCACTGGGTTTGATTCTCAGCACCACCTACAAAGAAAATAAAGGTCCATCAACAATAAATAAATATATATATATATATATATATATATATATTATATATATATATATATTATATATATATATAATATATATATATATATATATATAAATGTTTTCAGCTCTTTCAAAATATCAGTCCTGTTAATTTCCAGAGTCACACACACATAGAGTGCTTTTAAGTATTTTACCTAACGTGTTTCATTTTTTTAAAAAAGCCATTAAGTAGACAGGTGTGGTGGCACACACCTAGAATCCCAGTGATTCGGAGGCTAAGGCCAGAGATCACAAGTTTGAGGCCAGCCTCAGAAAGTTTGAAGCCAGTGTGGGCAACTTACTGAGGCCCTGTCTCAAAATAAAAAAGTAAAATAAAAAAGGACTGGGGATATAGCTTTGCAGTAAAACACCCATGGGGTAAACCCCCAGCACCAAAACAAAAGCCATTAAAAATGTGCTTACACTGGGCACAGTGGTGCAAGCCTGTAATCCCAACAGCTCAGGAGGCAGAGGCAAGATCATCACAGGTTCAAAGCCAACTTAGTAAGGACCTGTCTCTCAATAAAATATAAAAAAGGGCTGGGGTTGTGGCTCAGTGGTTGAGCCCCTAGGTTCAATTCCCAATACAAAAAAAAAAAAAGAACTTATTTAGATGATGCCAAACCAGCAGTATAAAAACAGGCAAATGAAATCATAAGAGGATAGTTGACCAAATGTTTTAGTACTGGGAAATAGAACTTTATTTATGTATTTATTTATATAGTTGTACTTGGGATTAAACATAGGGGCTCACACATGCTAAGTAAGTGCTCTGCTATTGAGCTACATCCCCAGCTCTTTTTTATTTTAATTTGAAACACCTTACAAAGTTGATCAGCCTGGACTTGAACTCGCAATCTTCCTGCCTTGAATTTGCCATCTTCCTGCCTCAGACTCCCAAGTAGCTGGCATTACAGTTGTGTGCCACTGTGTCTGGCAAAGGAAATGGTATTAAGTTTAATTTCCTCAACAAATATTTTTTCTCCATATCCATGGATTCTGCCTCCACAGATTCAACCAACTACAGATAAAAAATATTCAGGGGAAAAAAAACTGCAGCTGTAGTGGTCATGTACAGATATATTTTTTTCTTGTCATTATTCCTTAAAACAATGTAGCATAACAACAATTTACATAGCATGTACGTTTATTAGGTATTTAAAGTAATCTAGTGGTGATTTAAAGTATGTAAGAGGGGCTGGGGATGTGGCTCAAGCGGTAGCGCGCTTGCCTTTCATGCTTGTGGCCCAGGTTCGATCCTCAGCACCACATACAAACAAAGATGTTGTGTCCACCGAGAACTAAAAAATAAATATTAAAATTCTCTCTCTCTAAAGTATGTAAGAGGATGTTTGTAGGTGGTAGGCTACACGCAAATGCTACACCATTCTGTGTAAGAGACTCAAGCATCTGCAGATTTTGATGTATATTTATATATAAATGACAAAGTTTCAATTATCTTATAATTTTTATTTTTATATTTTTAATATTTATTTTTATAAATGCCTATTATGTGTATATATGTATATATAAAGTCATGTATGTACATAGTCATTGTAAAGAAATTGAAACTTTTATATTAGTAGTGAATTGCCGCCTGGGGTTGTGGCTCAATGGTAGAGTGCTTACTTAGCATGTGTGAGGCACTGGATTCTATCCTCAGAACCTCATAAAAATAAATAGAAATAAAGTTTTTTTTTAAAAAAAGAGTTAACTCAAAAAAATAGTGAATTGCATTAGTGTATGCTTAAGACATGTATGGGCTGTCTGTGTACTTTAAACTTTTAAAACTGTAATTTGAATTGGAAGATATGAAAAATACAAAAAGAAAATTAAGAGTAAAATTAAACTATGGTTCCACTTAAAATGTAATGCCAAGGGCAGGCACAGTGGCATATACCCGTAATCCCATCAAAGGAGGATCACAAATTCAAAGCCAGTCTCAGCAACCTAGGGACGTCCTAAGCAACTCCATGAGACCCTGTCTCTAAATAAAATACAAAATAGGGCTGGGAATGTGGCTCAGTGGTTGAGTGCCCCTGAGTTCAGTCCCTGGTACTGCCCACCCCACCCCCTGCAAAATGTGATGTCAATACTATGGATTTTAATTATTTAATTTTTATTTTTGTGAGAAGAGGTCTTTCCCTCTCTCTTGTACTTATCACCTCTTCTGCCTGCTTCCCTACGTCATTTCACAAACACATCATTTTATATTTTATTTAGATTAATGTGTAAGGCTAGAAAATACTGTAAACAACGAGAAAAGATGCAAAATAGATTATATTGAAGATAAGAACAATTCCAAAAATAGTCGTCTGCCTCTCTGTGTTTTTGTTCTCCCAGTAACGAAGCTCACTGCCTTTAATTATAGCTTGAGACAGTGTGTTGAAATATTTAATCTCTGAGTAATGACTGGATTTTAGTTTCCTAATTGGCATCTGTGTGTTTAGCATTTCTACCAAAGCCCAAATCTGAGAATTCGCACACAATACAAGACATGAGTTTCTAAGTAAAACATTTCTGATACGTTCCACCTTAGCTCCAGGGCAATAATGTTACAATAAACGGGGGGGGGAAGGATAAATATCATATGTTTTATGATTTCACATATTTTTAATGCCTGACCAACAACCTGTCAGGGTTTACAAGTTAAACCACAAATCCATGTGTGATCACAGTACAGTACCTAGTGAAGTATAATTGCAGCCCAAAGAAGCCCTTGGCCTTGGGAAAGTGTCTTGCTCATTCTTGAATGGTATTTCAGGTACCTGGGAGTAGTTCCCAGGAGATAATGCTCCGCCCACATTGGTTGACTTAATTTAAAACCTTGTGAAACCAGCTTGAAGGGACAAAAGGATAGGCTAAGTAGAGAAATGATCAGCTTGAATCCATTCACCAAAATTTATTTGTGTTTTCCTAAATGGAGAATCCAGAGAAGTGTTATTTGGGCATCTTCCCCTGGATTATCGTTAGCTTCATATTGTTGGAAACAAAATGTCACTCATGCAACACACCTCTTGGGTGAGTCCATGAAACGCACTGTGGGTGTGGGACCTGCACGTTCACATTCCCGGAATAATGCCTATTTCCCTCAGTGGTGTTTATCCAGCCTAAAGTTACACGTGGGAGAAGGTGGAGCAAGAGGTGGAATCACAGAACCCAGCTGTTCTCCCCATGGAGAAGCTTCGTTTTATTTTCAGTCTAGCTAATACGGGGAAACTGACCCCACCCCCCCTTACATCTGACAGCAGGAACTCAGGACAGGACAGCCAGCTCTGTTAGAAGCTTTGGGGCTCCATATTTACCCAGATGCCAGAGTATCCAGAGTCCTCTGAAAATGAAAACTGCTCTCTTTCCAAATGTGAGTAACACTGTGTGGGATTACACCTTGAACCTTTCTGCCCTCAAGGTGAAATAATGAATGAGTAAAAGAGGCCACTCCCAAATACCAAGCATCACTGAGGCTTACTTAATAGGATCAAAACAAAGCCAGTTCCTGCCTTGGCCTGGCTCCCCAGTCACCAGATGACCTTGGAAGCCAGGGGGCTACGTTGACTGGCCTGGTCACCTGGTCAACTGTTCTGATGTTCTGCACCTCATATTCATCTTTTCCAGGCACAACCCAGAGTAAGAACTTTATACCAAATTCAGACAAAGAGGATACCATCATATCCCTGGTGTTATTGTCCATCCATATCTCTCCTCAGTATGATCAGTTCTGAGTTTCACTGAAATGACGCTCATTGGACCCAACTGGGTCTAGTTAGAGAGGTATGTTAATGACATGAGGCTACAAGGCTGTAAGATCCTACACTTCTGAGGAATTAATAACTTCATTCCTGGCCAAAAATGCTGAGTTGACAATGTTCTTTGGACCTTTTGTCATAGCAAGGTTTAATTCTCAATCCAGAGAGAACAGATTGGTTGGCATTATCACTTGGAAAGGAGATTACTTCTCATTTTTGGCTCATCCTGTATCTGGAAGCAACCAATCTAAAGTTCATGTAGCCATATCCTCTAATAACTGAAGGAGAAGAGATGAGGGAGTGTCCTAGAGAGACCCTTGGCCATTTACACTTTATATTATTCTGGCTGTAAAGACTCAGAGGCACTTTGAGCCTCTTAACCCAAAACTTCACTTACTCCCACAACAAGCCTGTGCATGGCTTAAATAACCCTGAAGTAGAATTGAGTACAGCACAGCATATGTCTCCAGGCAGGTGGGCTTGGGAAACGGAGGCCACCACCTGTTCATCCACTGTTTACTTCTTTTATTTTTTTCTTCTCTCTTTCTCTCTTTCTTTCTTTCTTTTCCCTCTCAAAGCTAGGGACTGAATCCAGGGTCCTTTATTACTGAGCTATCACCTCAGTCCTTTTTTATTTTGAGACAGGGCTGAAACTGGCCTCAAATTTGTGATCCTCCTACCTTAGCCTCCAGAGTCACTGGGACTGCAGGTGTGTGCCACCACATCCAGCTGAATTTCTCTTTTTTAAATCTAAGGTATGAGTTAGATGTTTCTGATCCATTATGTGCTTTGGCTTTGATATTCCCTGGCTCATACTATGGGCTCCAGCACTTGGAGGAACAGTGGGAAAAGAAGAAGGATTAGTTGATTGCTTTTGTTGCTGTTTTCTTCACAGGGATACAAAACAAAACTCCTTTTGGTTCCTTCCTGAATCCATCATCTAAGAACCAATATATCCTTGGCTTGAATGAAATCAAGTGGCTTAAGTATAAACTAATGATATCTGTTTCGGGGGACTCTAGGAAGAGAACTCCTACCTTTACAGTAGAAAGATAGTTTTTATTCACTCAATCAACACATGTATACTGAGCACCTAATACTGTCAAGCATCATGGTGGGCGTTGTCAATTCAATATGAGAAAACACCTGAATTGTGCTCTAGTGGCACTTACAATCAAGTAAGAGAGAGAAACATCAAGCAAATAGTGACAAATGAGGTTGTATTATATGGGTACAATATAATTTTATATAATTTTTAAAAATAGGAATATAACCACTGACTTTTTTTAAAAAGCACATATTAGTTAAAAGAAAAAAGAAAAAAAACATAAATGGGGAAAAAATGCAAGAAAAAATTATAGCATTTATTTATATGGTCCTAGGGATTAAACCCAGGGCCTCCCACATTCTAGGCAAGTGCCCTACCACTGAGTCACACCCCCAATCTACAATGAAATTGTTTTTTTTTTGGGGGGGGAGGGGTGTCAGAAACTGAACTCAGGATGCTTTATCACTAATCTACATCCCCACCCTTTTTATTTTATTTTAAGACACTAAGTTGCCAGAGTCTGGCCTAGAACTTTCTATCCTCCTGCCTCAGTTTCCTGTGTACCAACACTCCTGGCTTCAACTGGTTTTTAAAAGAGATGATCCCAGAAAGACTAGAAATGAAGAAGTAGAACAAGGAAGGGAAGGAAGCCAAAAAAAGAGGAACATTATTGAGTAAATTTCTGCTACGTAACTGCAACTGGGGCTCAGTCCTGCTGGAGACTCTGGAGGACACTGCAAAACATGTCTTGAGTTTTCCTACCCAAGGGGCAAGGAGAAGCCTCTGGTTCCCATCATCATTGGTTGAAGCCTACTCCAGGGACATTAACTTCTCAGCACATCTATATGTAAAATGGATGATTTTGGGTGCAAGTATTAGAATAGATATTGGAATGTACTGGAATGTACAAGTGGATATGGATCTCACAAGAATTTCTGAACTCTTAGTAAAAGAGACCGGAATCTAAAATGATCCCCATAGCCAGGCATGGGGGCACGCCTGTAATGCCAGCAGCTTGGGAGGCAGAGGCAGGAGGATCCCATGTTTAAAACCAGCCTCAGCAACAATGAGGCACTAAGCAACTCAGTAATAGTTTGTATCTCTAAGTAAAATACAAAATAGGTCTGGGGACGTGGCTCAGTGGTTGAATGCCCCTGAGTTCAATCCCTGATACCAAAAAATAAAAGAAAGAAAAAATAAATTGGTCCCCATAATCTTTACCCCTTGGTACTCATACGTTTGTATGAGTGAGGGTGGGACCTGTAACTGCTTCTCACCAATAGAATGTGGCAGAGATTAACTGGAGATGTGGCCCAGTGGCAGAACATTTGCATGGGCAAGGTCCTGGATTCAATACCCAGCACTGGAAAAAAAAATAAAATAAAAAAAATAAAAACGGAAAAAAAAAATCAAAACTATGGCCAAGATGGTGGGATGTCAGTCTATAATTAAGTAACATTATATAAGATTCTGTCTTGCTAAATCTCTTTCTCCTTTCCTGGCTTCAAGGAATCAAGCTGCCATTTTGCCCCAGTACTTATGGAGAAGCCCGGTTGGCAAGGAACTGTGAGCAACCCCTTAGAGCTAAAAGCAGTGCCTAGCCCACAGTCATTGAAAAACTGGATTCCTGGTCTTACAGCATCAAGGAACTCAATTCTGCCAACAATCTGCATCTGGAAGCTCATCTACCACTAGTCAGGTCTCCCCATATGGAACTGAGCCCTGGCCCATACCATGAAGGCACCTTTGCAAGGAGTGAGTCTGCTCATGACCAGTCTCCTTACCCACAGGATGTGAGGTAATGAGTGGGTGTTGTTTTAAGCCACCGAGTTTATGGCAATTTGTTGTGCAGTATGGAAGACAAACACACTCATTCCCTTGTCTTGTAAGCCTCCAATCTGAATAAGGTGGCCTCAGCTCCCCACCTTTCCTTTTTATAACCTTTACTGTACTGATCAGCAATTCTTATGGTTTGAACAAATGTACTGTTCTTTTTTATTACAAAAAGGAGACAGTCCTGTAACTCCAGTGGCTTGGGAGGCTCAGGCAGGAGGATCATGAGTTCAAAGCCAGCCTCAGCAATTTAGCAAGGCCATAAGCAACTCAGTGAGACCCTGTCTCTAAGTAAAATATAAAAATGGGCTGGGGATGTGGCTCAGTGGTTGAGTGCTTCTGGGTTTAATCCTTGGTACCAAAAAAAAAAGGAAAATGAGAAGGTCATTATAAATTATATATGAAATAGATAAAAGTAAGCCAGGTATGGGGGCACACAACTGTAATCTCAGCAGCTCTGGAGGCTGAGGCAGGAGGATCACAAGTTCAAAGCCAGCTTCAGCAACTTAGTGAGACCCTAAGCAACTCAGTGAGACCCTGTCTCTAGATAAAATATATATGTTAAGCAAACAAACAAAAAGTAGTGGGGATGTGGCTCAGTGGATAAGCACCCCTGGGTTCAATCGCTAGTACAATAGATAGATAGATAGATAGATAGATAGATAGATAGATAGATAGATAAAAGTAAAAGAAACTAATGATATTCACCCCACTTTTTCTGGTAAATTCAAACTTTCTTCTGGGCAACTCTCTATGTTTGAGCTCTATAATTTTCACTCTGCTACAGAAGAACTTTTACCCAAATATAAGTTTATAATTAGAAAGACTATACTTACATGGATTGCACTTGAACTTTTCCAAAGAGGCAAGCACTGAAAATATTCATATAATTGGGAAGAGGCATTATTCCCAGAGAGGGAAGTTCCCATGGACACAGTAAAGCCATTATCTAATCTTTGCTCAGAGGGATTTTCATTCTACTCCAGGAGGAAAGAAGTGCCAAGTGTTTGAGGAAGTTGGTCCTGAACATCTTTTTAGTAAATAAAAGGCTTTGGAATTTAGCATTTAGGTGCTGAATTTAGCAAAGGAGGCACAGAGAGACAGACTGAGTTCTCCTTGAACTTTTTTTTTTTTTTTTTTTTTTTTTAGTTTTCGGTGGACACAACATCTTTATTATTTTTATTTTTATTTTTATGTGGTGCTGAGGATCAAACCCAGCGCCCTGCGCTAGCCAGGCGAGCACATTTCTGCTTGAGCCACATCCCCAGCCCCTCTCCTTGAACTTTTTATTTCCTTTCCCTCTTCACCTCTGGGCAGCTGTGAGAGGCGCTCTGAGTCCTCCAGCCAATAGCTCAAGGGATCTTTATTCCTTCTTCCTTTCCAGCTTTTCCTTTCTGTAGCTCATACAGCAGTTTCCATTAGACCACAAAATAGCCTCCGTGAGGCCACCTCTCCCCTTCACTTTCACGTGAAGCTCCTCACTTTCCTACTGCACTGCAGCTCTCGATGGGGAGTCACTAGGTGCGTTCTTTCTTTCTTTTCTTTTCTCTTTTTAATTATGGTACTTGGAATTTAACCCAGGGTCATTCTACCACTCAGGTATATCCTTGATCTTTTTATTTTTTTTATTTTGAGACAAGATCTCCCTAAGTTGCTGAGCCTGACCTTCAACTTGCAATCCTCCTGCCTCAGCCTCCTGATTTGTAGGCGTGAGAAGTGTGTACCAACACACACACACACACACACACACACACACACACACTGCTTCACTGGGTATTTGCTTTCTATATGCTCATGCTTTCATTTAACAAACATTCCGACATGGCTGCTGTATGCTGGGCATTGTGGAGGATGCTGACCAAGGGCCACCTGGATCTAGTGAGGGAACCGGTACATGCACTGGTAACACACTGTGATCTCTGCATGCTCTACTGGATGCCCAAATGTACCTGGAACCAGGGAGCTAAAGTAAAAAAATTTTAAAAAAGGACAGGCAGAGCAAGCACAGGGGACAGGAATGAAGGTTGGAGAAAGAAAATTCTTCACAAAGAAAAAGATTCAAGCCAGATACAGTGACACTAGTCTGTAATCCCAGCAACTCAGGAGGCTGGGGCAGGAGAATCGTGAATTAAAAGCCAGCCTCAGCAACTTAGGGAGGCCCTAAGCAACTCAGCGAGACCTTGGCTCTAAATAAAATACAAAAAAGGGCTGGGGATGTGGATTAGTGGTTAAGCACCCCTGGGCTCAATTCCCTGTACTGAAAGAAAGAAAGAAAGAAAGAAAGAAAGAAAGAAAGAAAGAAAGAAAGAAAGAAAGAAAGAGAAAAAATTATTTTAACTCACAGTTTTTTTTTTTTTTTTTTTTTTTTAAAGAGAGAGTGAGAGAGGAGGGAGAGAGAGAGAGAGAGAGAGAGAGAGAGAGAGAGAGAGAGAATTTTTAATATTTATTTTTTAGTTCTTGGCGGACACAACATCTTTGTTGGTATGTGGTGCTGAGGATCGAACCCTGGCCGCACGCATGCCAGGCGAGCGCGCTACCGCTGAGCCACATCCCCAGCCCTTAACTCACAGTTTTGAAGCTTCCAGACCATGACTGGACAGACCCATTGCTTTTCAATCATGGCAGCACATCATGGTGGAAGCATGTGGCAAAGCAAAGCCACTCACCTTGTGGCCAGGAAGCAAAAGAGAAAAGATGAAAGGTCCACAACTTCAAAGCCAGCTTCAGCAACTTAGTAAGACCCTAAGAAACTCAGTGAGACCTTGTCTCTAGATAAAATATATATGTTAAGCAAACAAACAAAAAGTAGTGGGGATGTGGCTCAGTAGTGGGGATGCGGGTTCAATCGCCAGTATCCCCTCAAGGAAAGGCATGTCCCCTATGACCAGAATGCTTATAACTAGGCCCGATATCTTAAAGCTTCTATCACCTCCCAAGAGCACTACAGTGAGCTCTTTGTAAGACATTTAATATCCAAACCATAGCACATACTAACATGCAAAAATGTCCAACTATTCTAAGTTTTAAAACAGTTGTAAAATAATACAAATATGGTTCACATTAGCATAGGTATTTTTAACTTTTTATTTTGAGATGATAGATTTACATGCAATTGAAGAAATTATTAATACAGAATCACAGTGAGGCAATTTCACACCCACTAGAATTAGATGGCTATAATAGAGAAAACAGATAAAAACAAATGTTGGTGAGAACATGGAGACATCAGGACCCTAATCCACTGCTGATGGAAGTGCTAGATTGTGCAGCCCTTTTGCAAAATAGCTTGGCAGATAGTGCACACCTGTAATTCCAGCGGCTCCAGAGGCTGAGGTAGGAGAATCCTGAGTTCAAAGCTAGCCTCAGCAATTTAGAAAGGCCCCAAGCAATTTAGCCAGACCCGGTCTCTAAATTAAAAAAATAGAAAGGGCTAGGGATATTGATCAGCAGTTAAGTACCCCTGGCTTCAATCCCCAGTACCAAAAGAAAGAAAAGAAAGAAAGAAAAATAGCTTAGCAATTAAAAAAGTTAAGAATATCGCTTGGTAATTTTACTTCAGGTATATACCTAAAAGAATTTAAAACATGGTCACAGAAAAATGTGTACATAAATGTTCATAGCACCATTGTACATAATAACCAAGACATAGAGACAACCCAAATGTCCATCAACTTATGAATGGATAAACAAAATATGCAGTGATTTCCACGTAATGAGATATCATTTAGTCATAAGTAGAAATGAAGTACTGATAATACTACAACATAGAAAACTGCAACCTTGAAAACCTTTATGTTGAATGAAAGAAACCAGACAGACACAAAAGGACACATATTGTGTGATTGGGTTTATATGAAATATCTAGAATAGACAAATCCGCAGAGATGAGAGTAGATCAATGGTTACCAAGGGCTGGATGGAAAGTGGAACGGGAGTGAGTGCTGATAGGTGCAGGGTTTCTTCCTGAGATCATAAAAATATTCTACAATTAATGGGTGAGGTTTCTCAGCTCAGCAAATACATTTAAAGCCACTGAGTTGTACATGCTAATAGAGTAAATCTTGGGATATATGAATTATACAGCTCAATAGAACTTACTGAAAAAAGAAAGAATATAGAGAAATCCTGTGTACCTTTCACCAAATACAATGTCACCATCAGGAAATTGACATTGATATAATCCATCAGCCTTATTCAGATATCATCAATTTATACACACTCATTTATATATTTATTTAGTTCTACATGACTTTTTTTTTTCTTTTGTACCAGGGACTGAATTCAGGGCCTCACCCATGGTAGCAAAATGCTATAACACCAAGCTACATTCCCAGTCTTTATTAAATTTTTAAATTTTGAGACAAGGCCTTGGTAAATTACCCAGACTACCTCAAAGTTACAATCCTCCTGCCTCGGCCTTCTGAGTAGCTGGGAATTACAGGCAAGCCCACCATGCCTGGCAGGTCCTATATAATTCAATCGCACATGTAGATTCATATGACCGCCATCACGCCAAGGTGCAAAACAGTTCCATCACACACATCCCTTGTGCTACATTTTTATGGCCATGGTCACCCCTTCACTCCCTTCAACCTGACCCCAATCTCTCTTTTTTTTTTTTTTCCTTTTCTATAAATTTATCATTTCAAGAGTAATTTAAGGCTGGGGTTGGGGCTCAATGGTAGAGTGCTTGCCTAGCATGTGTTAGGCACTAGGTTTGATCCTCAATACTGCATTAAATAAATAAATAAACAAACAAACAAACTAAAAGTATTGTGTAAAAAAAAAAGAATAATCTAAATGGAATTACACAGTTTATACCATTTTGTGATTGGCCTTTTATTTTTCAGTGTAATTCTCTGGAGATACATCCAAATTGTTGTGTGTATCCACCCATATTTCTTCCTTTTTATTGATGAGTATTATTCCATGGTATAGACATACCATTATTTAGTTAGCCTTTCACCACTGAAGAACATTTGGGTTGTTTCCAGTTTGTGGCAATTATGAATAGAGCTACTCTGAATAGTCATGAATCTTTTTGTATGTGCAAGCATATGTTACTATTCCTCTGGGTTTTAGATGTCCAAGAGTGTATTCACTATATTATATGGTAATTTTTCTTTTCTTTTTTTTAATTTAAATTTTTTTTATTTTTTAGTTTTTGGCGGACACAACATCTTTGTTTGTATGTGGTGCTGAGGATCGAACCTGGGCCACATGCATGCCAGGCGAGCGCGCTACTGCTTGAGCCACATCCCCAGCCCATATGGGTAATTTTTCATATTCAATGTTGTAAGAAATAGCCATCCTCTTTTCCAGACTGGCCATATCATTTTACATTCCTACCAGCAATGTATAATCAAATTTCTCTAGATCCTCACGAGCATTTTGTGTTGTCAGTAATTTATAGCCTTTCTATACACAGTGTATAGTGTGTAGTATATTTTCAGGGGTGACTACTGGGGATTAAACTCAGGGGTGCTTTCTACTGAGCTACATCCCCAGCTCTTTTCATTTTTTATGTTGAGACAGGGTTTCACTAAGTTGCTTAGGGGCTTGTGACATGGTTGAGCCTGGCCTCAACCCTATGATCCTCCAACTCAGCCTCCAAAGTCTTTGGAATTACAGGTATGTACCAACATATCTGCTGCTTATACACATATTTTTTTAAAAAGTTAGACAAACAGCATGTACCAAAATCTTTTTTTTTTGGCAGTGCCTGAGGTTGAACCCAGTACTTTGTAAATGTTAAGCAAGTGCTCTATCACTGAGCCAGGCTCCCAGCCCTGTGCACCAAATCCTTGACAGTTGTTATGTTTTTAATTTTACATATTATATATTACTGTGGTGTTCAAATTTTGTATAACTTAATGTTTTGTCTATAATCTAAAATGCAATTGGATTCTTAAAGGAGTTAACAGGTAGTAAGAAAGTGAAGACAATCATTAGAAACTGTTCTGCAGAGGAGCTTGTCCTTGCAAGTAAGCTGGTAGGGAGGAGAGAAAAGAGGAAGATAGTGTGAGGGCATTCTCTCCCTCAGCGTGGCAGTATTGAGAGGTGGTGGAACCTTTAAGGGGTGGGACTTAGAATAAGTAATTAGGTCATTGGAGGTGCTGGCCTCAGAAGGGATTAGGGACTCTAAGTAGTCCCTAAGAGAGTGAGTTGTTATGAGAGAATAAGTCTAGCCAAGCTGTGGTGTGTACCCATAGTCCCAGCTATTCAGAAGGCTGAGGCAGGAGGATCACATGAGCTCAGGAGTTCATAGCCCACCTGGGCAACATTGTGAAATTGCCTCAAAAAGAAAGAACAAACATTTATTTTAATATATATTAATATTAATATATAATATATGTATATATCTCAGAAATTTGGATGGGGGGTGTAGCTTAGTGGTAGAGCACTTGCCTAACATGTACCAGGCCCTGGGTTCAATCCCCACCACTGCAAAATGAGTGAATGAAATAAATTAAATTAAAAAGAAGAAAGAATGAAAGCCAGCACTGCTGTTCATGCCTATAATCCCAGCAACTCAGAAGACTGAGCCAGGAAGATCACAGGTTCAAGGCCAGACTGGCAACTTAGTGACACCCTGTCTCAAAAAGAAATGGCAGAGAACCCCAGTTCTATCCCCAGTATGGAAAAAAAAAAGTGTGCCTCTCAAATATCTCTCTGGTGTCCTGTCTTATTATTTCTCCCTCTTGTAGGGGCTCCTGCCATTGTGATACCATCCACCATGTCTTCACCAGAGCCAAGAAGAAGCCAGCATCATGCTCTTGGACTTCTAAAACTATAAGCTAAGTAACCTCTTTTCTTTGTAAAGTACTCAGTCTCAAGTATTTTGTTATAACAAAATTGTTATAACAACAGAAAACAAACTAAGACATGAGACAATCTCCAGAAACAGTCAGGGGTGACTCTGGCCAAGAGCTAATGTGAAAAGAACACCCACCTCTCTGAGACTGGAGGAAGGAAGGGCTGGCCAGATGGAGAAGTCTGCAGGTGGGAGGAGTCGAAGAATTCACACTTGATTCCCTCTGCTTGGTGACCTAGGAGGCAATGATTTGTGCTAAGCACTAGAACTAGAGAACAATCATTCCTTTTACAACCATGCTTTCAAAAAGAATAGTTTGTCTTGTTCTTTTCTAAAGAATAAAGAGTTTTCTCTGCTCTCTTATTGAGGCTGCTGAGTACTGCTGGCTTTTAATATCAAAACTAATAAGAGGTTAAGGATGTTGACTCTGGAGCCAGACTGCCTGGTTGGAATCTCATTATGGCTACTTTGTGACATTGGATGAGAAACTTTGTCTCCATGCCTCAGCTTTCTCATCTGTAAAGTGGGGCTGATAATAATAGGATCTGCTTCATAGGTGTCCGGAGGATTAAAGGAGTACACTCGTGGAAAGCACCTATGACCGTGGCTGGCCCACAATAAGCAGTCAGTGGACGTAGGCTGTTATTACTGCAGAGGAGAGAGAGGCAGGAGGTAGGAGGTAACTTGAGCAAGTGGAAGAGCTGGGCAGGAAACAAAAAGGATGTCAGCAAGGATGGGTAACATATTGCTGATAGAAGGGAGAGAGAGATCCCAGGGCCCAGTCGAAGTTGGAGGTGTCTTTGGGTGTTCACTCCCTGGTGTCAGGAATTGCCCTGAGGCTAGAATGAGAGTCAAGAAAAAAAACAGAGTTTCAGTCTATGCAGAGGAGAATGTGGACAGGTATAGATGGGTCCAGACATCCTGCTGGTACTGTCTAGGTGCTGGGCAGCCCAGGGACCTGGTGGCTGGGCTGCCCCACAGGTAAGGACAAGATATTACTTCACCCAAGGCCATTTAGGTTACAGGGAAGAGGTGTCCATGGGAACCAACTCAGGTCAAAGAGGTTAGGGTGGTCAGTGGGTGTTACAGGACACAGCAGGCAATCTTGAGTTATGAATTCAAAGAGCAGGAAATGGGGCTCAACAGATGGAGTCTCAGGGGACAGGGTGGGACAGGAAGGGAGGTTCCTCTCTGCTTTATGAGCTTTAGGGTCCTTCAGCTTCACCTCTCCCCACTCATCTCTCTTGACCAGTCTTCTGCTTTTTTTATGTTGTTGTTGTTTTCCTCTTATTTTTGCAGAGCTGGGGATTGACTCAAAGCCTCCTGCACACTAAGCAGGTGCTCTACTACTGAGCCACACCCTGGCCCTGCTTCACGTTCTCACCAGGGGCAGCTTTCTGTCCCTCTTATCTGTAAAATGATCACAGCCCTGAGTATTACAACGTTCAAGCAACAGCAGTCAATGCACAGTGTACCTGATGGACTGGCAGGTCTCAGAGCCAGATATCCTATTCTGGGCTGATGAGGCCAGATGCCCTACCCTGGGCCCTCAGCCATGGGCAGGGTGTGTATCTTGGCAAATGCATTACAAAATTAGTATTCCCATAAAATAAGTTTGGGTTTCCTCTCATGTTTCATGTAAAAGTAAAACAGAAACTCGGTGATTTCATTGAGGTTTTTGGTTTTTTGCTTCATCAGAACTTCCTCTGCCCCAAGGGAACTGAATGAAGGGCACAGATGGAAGCCTGTGCTCCCCTCCACTTTCTCTGGATGCTTGCTCTAGTGTCTCCCATTTTTCCCACTTTCGGAGCCTTTTCTTCCAACTTTCTTTCAAAATTATTTCATTTTTTTTTTTTCTGAGTTCTTTCCTGGCTGACTCCTCTTACTTCCCTGGATGTTCCCCCGCCCCCCATCTTTTCTTCTCCACTCCTAACAGTTTAATGAAAATTCTAACACACAGAAAAGTTAGACTAGTGAGATGGCAGCTGTATACATCTCGATTCAGCAGGCCACCTTTGCCATATTTGCTTTCTCCTCTCTTCCCCCACATCCTCTCCTCCCCCCTCCTAGAGATTAAGAAAAATCCATTACATAACTCCAATACCCTTATCATTCCTAATAAAATTGACAACAACTCTATGTTGTCTTAGACTGTTTTGTACAACAATAACTGAGTATTCCAGACGGAATAATTCATAAAGAACAGAACCTTGTGCTGGGAGTGTAGCTTCAGTTGTAGAGTACTTGCCTAGCATGCACGAGGTTCCATCCCCAGCACTGCACATATACAACAAATGAACAAAACCCTGAGCTTTATTTCTCACAGTTCTGGGGGTACAGATGCAGCAAATGCTGGGTCCTCGATAAATGGTAGAGTGGCAGAACATATTCTCTGTGAAGTCTCTTTAATAAAGCCTTTAATCCCATTAACAAGGAAGGAGCCCATATGACTGAATCATCTCTTAAAGGGCTCACTGTCATGTTGGCAAAACCTGGACTCTGAAGGGAACACAGTCAAACCGTATCCCATGACTCTTACATCTTTCATATTCAGATTTCCCCAGTTGTCTGTCCTAGCTGTTTGATTCCTAACTCTTCTCATTTCCAAACTGTATTCTGATTCTTGAATCTCAGCTGCCCTCTTCTTCACAGGGAACATTCTCTTGGCAGGATCCAAGAAGTGTTAAATTAACCTCAAGAAAAACCCACAGGATTCTGTAATCCACAGGGATATTCATATCTCCCCATGTTCTGCTTGGGGAAAAGAAAAATCAGTCCATTTCTTTGGGGCTCCAATCACATTGTGTTCTTCATCACCCTCTGTAGAGTCCCTGGTTTGCATTTGGTTCACAAGCAACATCTCAGGGAGGGGCCACACCCCATCTCATTATCTCAGGAATGGCAGTTAAGGTTTGGGCCATTTCTCTGAAAGGCTGACCCCAATGATTTTTCCTAATTTCATTTTCAAAGAGTAGTTTTTGCTTCACTTAGGTTCCAGTGCTTTCTAAAACCTTTTCAGAATGCTAAGAGAAGCAGTAACAGGATAAAGCAATTCTGGGTGGATTTTTTTCTTAATCTAATTAATCATTTTCCAATGTTTTGTTAGGCAGGAATATTTTATGATTTTTTTCTTTTTCTTTCTTTCTTTTTTTTTCTTTTTTTTTTTTTTTTTTTTTTTTTGTGCTGGGGACTGAACCCAGGGATTCACACAATGCTAGGCAAGTGCTCTACCACTGAGTTACATCCCCAGCACTTTTTTTTATTTTTGAGACAAAGTCTCTCCAACTTGCCCAGGCTGGCCTCAAGATCCTCCTGCCTCAGTCTTCTGACAAGTAGCTGGCATGCACCACTGAACCCAGATAAAATTTTTAATTTAAAAAAATTCAGGAGTGAGTTAGATCTGCCAAGTTCTGAATATTCACTTCTGGAAGGGCTAAGCCTTTTTTTCCACCTAATTTCTTGATACTCAACTCCTCCAGCTTTTGCACATTTAGGCGAGAAACAGGACAGCAGCACTATGTGAACTCTAGCTCTGCCTTAACACAGGGCAGGTGCCAGGCACAGTGGTGCATGCCTGTAATCCCAGTGGCTTGGGAGTCCTAGGCAAGAGGATCATGAGTTCAAAGCCAGCCTCAGCAACTCAGCAAGGTACTGAGCAACTCAGTGACCCTGTCTTTAGATAAAAGATTTAAAAGGGCTGGGGATGTGGCTCAGTGGTTAAGTGTCCCTAGCTAGGTTCAATCCCTAGTATCAAAAAAAAAAAAAAAAAAAAAAAAAAACAAGATGGGTTTCTGGGGACTATACTCCAGGGATAGTCACTTCACCTAGCTGATGCATTCTGGGCTGGGCTGAGTTTTGAAACTGAGTGACCCCAGCAGCCCACAGGTGCATGTAATTTCTTATGCATTTTCATGGAGAAAGTTTGGAGTTCTCTATAGAGAGAAAAAAGAAATAAGAATGGATTTCTCAGGCCTAACCTATTCCTTCCTCCTCCTTAATCCATTTGCCCAGGATGGGGAGTGAGAGGGGGAGGAAAAAAGAGGATCAGGGGCACCAAGGAGAGAAATGGAATTAACAAAGAAGCACCTGAGAGGTCAACCCCTTGCCTTTCTCCTCCTAGGCTGGAGAAGATTCTTCCTTGGTACTCTCCAGAAATCCTTTCAAAGCAAGAGCACGAAGGCTACCCAGCCCCTTCTGCGCCACCCCCCCACCCACCCCCCCGGCCACCATAGGGCCTGTGTTTGTGAGTGAAGAGTTAGCATGTTCTCCTGACAGTCTGGTAGAGAAAGAAGCAATTAGCAGGGCCTGCTGACCCTGAGAATTTTGTTTTCAAGTTCAGCTTGTAGGGATTTGTTCAGACGGACTCTTGGCAAACATCAAATCCCAGGCATCAAAGAAATTTGCTCAACAAATTCCTAGGAAACCTCCTGGGCAGGTGGCCGTGAACCACCCAAAGGGGACCAAACTCCAGAGGTAGATCCATCCGGGAAGGAAAAGCAATAGTTCTACTGTTCCTTCATTCAGGGCAAAATTGCCTAGCATGAGACATTTGTTCTCAGTGTCTTCTCTCCTCCACTTTGAACTTCCCTGTAAGTTTACTAAACTGAGCTAAACTCAGCTCACCAGGAGGGAGAAGGCCCACTCTGGCTAAGCAATTCCTCAGTCCCTCCCCTGAGGAGCATGTGGTCCCATCTCCCTCTGGTCACCAGCACACAGATCACACCTCCAACCCCCACTGGAATACAGTGCCCAAGAGCCTTGGATTGCTTTTATGTGTAAGCCTGATCTAGCTTTTAAACTGGGGTTGGAGGAGGGATATATTTTTTGTACTCTTTAATTCCAGTTCACAATAAATTATGCCTATTTTAATTAATCATTTAATAAATGAACAAATGAATGAATGAGCCTTCAGGATATTTAACAATACCTTTTTATCAAACAATTTGGAGTATATGTAATGGGAGAGGAAGAGAGAAGGGCCAAAAAACCATAAGAGTCTGGTTGATTCTCCCCTGCATCTTCCTGGACATGTCTCGGATGCAGGGTCCTGGAGGAAGGCCCTTCTCCAGAGACAGGCTGCAAAGGCCCCAGGAGAAGGGAAAAGTGGGAGGTGTGATCATTGGAACTGTAAGGAGAAGCTTCTAAATCCTGAGTGAGACCTTGTGATGCTCTTGGGTACCAGTATTTATGTTAGTTGGGACTAGTGGGACTTGCCTTTGGATAGGATGATGGCACTACCTACATGGAAGTTTCCTGGGCAGGATAATTGCTGAGAAAACTCACAGTTATGGAACACTGGGAGGCCTTGGGTCGCTGCCAACATAGTGTCTGGAGGTTTCCCTCCAGTATATCAGGTCATGTAAGTCACTTTTGACAAATTCGGGCTCATAGTCATCACTGCTATATCATCTATGTATATGTATGTGTCCTGGATTTGGGGGATAATTCCCATTTCAAACCTTTGTCCTATTACCAATTATTGTCCTATTTTGATTTTTTTAAATTTATTTTTTGTCCCCCTGCTCCCCACCCCCCAGCCCCAAGGCACTTTGCCACTGAGCTACTTCCACAGTCCTTTTTATTTATTTTCAGACAGGATCTTGCTAAGTTGCTGAGGTTTACCTTAAACTTGGCGATCCTCTTGCTTCAGCCTCCTGAGTTGCTGGGATTATAGGTTTTTGTTCCACCACTCCTGGTCCTGGTGTCTTTAGTTTTGAAAACTCTCCTTATAATGTCTTGTGGTTCTCTATAGAGGAGGGGGGATCAAGGGGAGGGAAGTGGGGAGGGTAAGGGAAATTATTAGGGAGTAAATTGATCAGATTGTTATGTGCATATCCAAATATGCCACAATGAAACTTACTATTCTGTGTAATTAACAAACACCAATTAAAAATCACAATAGGAAAAGATGTCCTATGGTTATAATTGCACTAATAAGAGTTTTTTTAATTAAAAATATTTCCAGAGCTGACAATATAGCTCAGTGGTAAAGTTTAGCATGCATGAAAACCCAGGTTTGATTCTCAGCACTGCAAAAATTAAAAATTAAGTAAATAATAAAAAGAAAAGAAAAACATTTATACAGTAAAATTAATGTTATCATATTATTAAAATTTTGGAAAATTAGGGAAAAAAAACACATTGCCTGCCATCTTGACACATGGTATACAAAGGTGTGTAATTTTCTCAGCAGCAAATCACCAAAGTAAATATACAATTTCATGTCTTACTTTCTTCAACCAACATTATATTTTTAAAAACATTTCTAGTTATCATTTTTTTTTTTTTGAGAGAGAAAGAATTTTTAATATTTATTTTTTAGTTCTCGGCGGACACAACATCTTTGTTGGTATGTGGTGCTGAGGATCGAACCCGGGTCGCACGCATACCAGGCGAGCGCGCTACCGCTTGAGCCACATCCCCAGCCCTAGTTATCATTTTTAAAGGCAGTATTTTAATGGGAGGATAATGTTCACCCAGAGGGTTACAAAAATATGTTAATCATTTTTCTATTTATTCATAGCGTTTCACAATAATAAATCTTCAAGGACTGGGGCTATAGATAGAGTGATAGAGATCTTGCCTGATGTTTGAGGCTCTGGGTTCCGTCTCCAACACTATTAAAAAATTTTAATTTTTAAAAAAATATATGTAATAAATATCACCATGTACCCAGTGATACATATTTTAAATTTTTCTTTAGTTTAGAGTCTAGAAGTTGAATTATAGGCTCAGGTTATGAATATGCTTATGACTCTTGATGGAGATCACAAATTGCTTTCCAAAAAAGTTGTACTTATTTACACAGCCAACAACAACATCTGGGGGCCTCTGTGACAGGTCATCACCTGTATTGAGATGGGGTTTTGAAATGATTCTCAGGCTAATTTCGCTCAACAATGTCCTCTCCTTTAGTAGCCAATGTATAGGTACAAAATAATAAACAGATACACTACTAAAGATGACAAACCAAAGAGGGATGTTATTTAAATTACATGAGTACTTAAAAAGAAAAAAAAACACATAAATGATGCAGCAGGCCCCAATTTCCAATGATGGGAGGCAAATGTACTAGCATATAGTAACCACAGCTGGGGTAGCTTCTTCAGCAGGAAGGGCTTTGGCAGATTGAGTATCAGGCCAAAGGCTTTATATCCACAGGCACATGGCTTTATACAAAGGGTTTGCTTTCTGTGCAAACGCCATGGAAAGCACTGTTGCCCACATTGGTTTGGTCAACTTCACTTACAGATGCAATACATGAGAGCGATTATTATTTCCTAATAAAACAATGGCTAGACACATTGACTAAGGGAAGGGAGGAAACCACATTTGTAGGCAATTGACAAATAGCCAGTCCCTTTCACATTGGTTTTGTCCCCTTAAAAAAGCCTATATCTAAGCCAGGTGTGGTGGCTCACACTTGTAATCCCAGATACTGAGGCAGGAGGATCCAAGTTCTAGGATAGTCGAGGTAATTTATTGAGATCCTGTTTCAAAATAGAAGTACTTTATTTGTTTATTTATTTATAGAACTGGGGATAGAACCCAGTGCCTCCTGCATGCTAAGAAAGTACTCTACCACTGAGCTATATCTCCAGCTAAATAAATAAATAAAAACACAAAGGGCTGGGGATATAGCTCAGTGCTTACCTAGCATGTGCAAGGCCATGGGTTCAATCCCCAGTGCTGGACGGGGGAGTAGCAGGGAGTCTGGATTCAGTGTGCTGGCTTTTCCGCCTCATTTGGCAGTTCCAAACTACATTCCAGGGGAGCAGCAATGAGAGAGCTCCAGGGCCCTGTGGCTGGGACTCCCCAGCTTCTAAGTCTCAGCCTGGCCACTACATCTCTTGGGGGGCTATGGAATAGCAGTGCCCCTACACCTTAAGGAATTAGAGATGATAGAAAAGCATTTACAAAGTGCCACTGCTATCCTTACTGCTGATCCATGGCAAATGTATTGTTACTCACCCTTGTTACTGGAGGCCTGTTGTGTCTAGGGCCATTACTAGAGAATGCACCTGCTCTATCACTGAGCTACACATGCAATCCAACTGCAGTTTTTAATACTATGTATTATGATTTACATTTTTTATACACACACATACGTATTTCTGGATTGTAGCAATATATTGTGAAGTTCCTAGTACAGTTATATGACAGGCTAGAAAAACAGGCCAATTCTTTGTTTTTGGTTTGTTGTTTCTGTTTGTTTTTGGCACTGGAGATCAAAGCCAGGGGCAATTTACTACTAAGCTATATACCCAGTCCTTTTGTATTTTTGAGACAGGGTCTTGCTAAGTTGCTGGGCATCTTGCTAAATTGCAAGGCTGGCCTTAAACTTGTGATCCTCCTATCTCGGCTATGGCATCATTGGGATTAGAGGTATGAGCCATGGCGCCCAGCTTGGCCAATTCTTGATAGATGAAAACATTGTCCAATGTGACCATTTTTAAGTTTTAAAGGCAAATTTCTGATAATTGTCCATGATCGATCTTAATCAAATAAGCTTGGGAATCAGTGGGCAGCAGAGCATGGGGAATAGCATTTCAGCTCTGCCACTTTCTAGCCTGTGTCAGTTGCCAGACCTCCCTCGGTGTGTTTTCTCTTCTATTAATGGGGCAAAATAAGATATTATTACTTGAAAAAAATGTACCTAAACATTCTGCACAGTGCCTGGCACCCCATAAATTCTAAATATTAGCTCTCTATTATCTTATTTTTATTATTAGAGAGTCCACTTGACAGGTGATAAAAGTACAAGTTCGATCCTCAGCACCACATACAAACAAAGATGTTGTGTCCGCCGAAAACTAAAAAATAAATATTAAAAAAAAATTCTCTGTCTCTCTCACTCTATCTCTAAAAAAAAAAAAATGACCCTGGGATTAATTTCCAATACCAAAAAAAAAAAAAAAAAAAGGTGGGGGACAAGGAACACAGGGACTCAGGAGTGTCTGATGGGTGATAATGGAGCTGAGATCCAAGAGCAGAGACTTCACTGTGAGCTACAGAGGTACTAGGAGAAAAGGTCCCCTCATCTCTAGGGATCAGTGTCCTTTGCTGGGAGCAGCTCCATATGGGGCTCCTTGGAAGACAGTCTGGGCAAAGAGGAGCGGGCCTAATCATGTCCCTTGGTCTACATAGTGCTAAGCAGATCCACCACTCATTGTTCCCTGTGAAGCACTGAGCACAGATGAGGAGGCACCCAGGCCTCTGGACCCCTGCCTTAGTCCTGCAAGGCAGAGTCCACCTATCATGGCCAAGGAGCCTGAGAAATTCCCTTGCCAGGTGTCCAAAGAACACTGGAAACACCCCAAATGTAGCCAGTCAGATTGGAGACAAGGGGGCTGAACAGGACTCCCGGTGCAGACCCAAATTTCTGTCCCCCAACCAGGTACTTCTTTCAGTTTGTAGTTTATAGGCCCTTTTGGTGGTGTCCAAGGCAACTGCAGGGTGACTGCTTAGCACTCTGCAATTTGAGTCACATCATTATTTCTAATTAAACTCTTTAAGTTTAATTGGAGGGGTTGTGGCTGTGGCTCAGCGGTAGTGCACTTGCCTGGCACATGTGAGGCACTGGGGTCGATCCTCAGCACCACATAAAAATAAATAAGCAAAATAAAAAATATATATATTTTTTTAAAAAGAAAGAAAGAATTTTTTTGTTGTAGTTGTTTTGTAATTTTTTCGGGCTGAAATGATTCTCCTGCCTCAGCCTCTGGAATAGTTGGGATAACAGGTATGTGCCATTGCAACTGACAAGAATTTTAAATATAGGACGTCAACTGTTATACCTTTTGGTACCAGGGCTTGAAACTAGGGGGCACTTTACCACTGAGCCTCATCCTCAGCCCTTTTTTAATATTTTATTTAGAGATAGGGTTTTTTTAAAATATTTTTTTAGTGGTAGATTGAAACAATACCTTTATTTATTTATCTTTATGTGGTGCTGAGAATTGAACTCATGCTTCACCTGTGCTAGGCTAGTGCTCTACCACTGAGCCACAACCTCAACCCCTAGAGATGGGGGTCTTACTAAGTTGTTTAAGGCCTTGCTAAGTGGCTGAGAGGCTGGCTTTGAACTTGTGATCCTCCTGCCTCAGCCTACAATCCAAACAGCTGGAATTACAGGCATGTGCTACCACACCCAGCTTGTTATGTTTTAAATGACTGAAAAAATTTTTTAATTTTTTATCACCTATTTGTATGAGCAAAGTCAACGAAGAGGATTGTCACAAATTTGAAGACATATTCATTGTAATTTTTTGGTAGTGGTCCTGGGGATCAAACCCAAGGCCTCATCCATGCTAGACAAGTGCTCTATCACTGAATTACATTCCCAGAGCCTCATCATTACAAAGTCTTTTGTTTTGTTTTGTTTTTGGAATGGGGATTGAACCTATGGGTATTTTACCACTGAGCTATATCCCCAGCCCTTTTTGAGTCAGGATCTCACTAAATTGCTTAGGGCTGGGTACAGTCGTACACACCTATAATCCCAACAATTTAGGAAGTTAAGGCAGGAGGATCAGAAGTTCAAAACCAGCCTAGGGGGGGTTTAGCAACACAGCAATTCAAATGCCCTAAGCAATTTAGTGGAATCCTGTCTCAAAAATAAAAAAAATTAAAAAGGGCTGGGGATGTAACTCAGTGGTAAAGTGTTGTTCCTGGGTTAAAATACCAGAATCAAACAAACAAAAAAAATGTAAGTTGCTTAGGGTCTCAATAAATTGCTGAGGCTGGCTTTGAACTGGTGATCCTCCTGCCTCAGCCTCCCTAGTCACTGGGATTACAGGCGTGCACCACTGCACTGGGCCCCACTGTTACAAAGTCTTGATCAGGAATTGCATTTGTCCATTTCAAGCACAAAACCTGATACAAAAAATTATGTTCTGAGAAGTAAACTCAAATTTTCTCATTGAAAATTTTCAAAATGACTTATTTGGGAGTCTTCACAAGTTTCACATTTAATATCTTCCCTGAAACATAAAATTTTCTTATAGTGATTATATAAGCTAGAAATATATAATGAATTATAAAATCAAGTTCCATATTGAATGGCTCCAAATCTCCTCCTCTACTCACTCCTCTATGTAACCTTAGAATATGACCATTTTCTAAGCAGGTGTGGTGGTATACACCTGTAATCCCAAAGATTTAGGAGGCTGAGGCAAGAGGTTTGCAAGTTCAAAGCCACACTCAGCATTTAGTGGTACCCTGTCTCAAAATTTTAAAATCAATAAATATAAAAAGAACACGGGATGTAGCTCAGTGGTAAAGTACCCTGGGTTTAATGCCCAGGAACAATAAATAATTTTTTTTAGAAAGACCATTTTTTAAAAATAAAGTGACATGGGAAAGGTCAGAAATCTTGCCATAGAAGATGGTAAGATGAGGGAAGAGCATTCATACCTGGGAAGCAGGAGGTGCAGCAACCCTAAAGCATGGTCGGACTTGGTAAACAGAGGTGGCTGGTCTGCAACATAGAACTGAGAGAAGGAAGCAGTAATGCCAGTCCCCATGCATGTGGCATCTAACCTAGCGCATGGGAGGTCATTGAGTGGATTTAACAATGGTGTGATCTACTCTAAATTTTTTCCCTATAATCTATAATCCATGTGTGCTGTGTACAAAGAATGGAATACAGAAGTGCTAGAGTTGAAAGAGGAAGGCCACCCAGGAAGTACCAGTGAAAGGTGGGGACAGGTGCAGATGGTTCTGAGAAGCATTTCAGAGGCAGAATCAATAGGAACTACCTACACAGGTGAAAGAAAGAGAGGTACTTTTGGGCTTGAGCAGTTGAGTAAATGGTAGTGCTATTTACTGGGCAAGACTGAGGGAGGGGAAGTTGGGGGAAGGGAAGACAAAACCTGAGGACCAATGACCTATGTCTTTCAACAAAGTGCACTATAGACTATAGACTGTAAGATTTAAGAGATGCACAGATCATTTATTTGTCTTCTATGATACATACTGGAATATCAACAGATGCAATGATGTAGACTGGATTTGCTTCAAACAATTCAAGTGAGGAGGTGGGAGGAGTGAGTGAAAGAGAAGATAAAACATGAGATTGGTGATGAGTGGATAATTTTTGAAGCTGAGTGATGGGTACATGGGGGTTCTTTACACTATTTTCTCTACCTTTGTATATGATAATTTCCATGGAACTGTATGAGATCACCTAAGGAGAAGGTACAGCAAATGGGGAAAGGCTCCTAACTGGTGTGTGCGGGGTGGTAATCAGGTGGAGCAATGCTCAGATAGGATAAAGAAACAGGTTAAGACCATCTCTATCCTAGGTCACATTCTTTGGGGAGGAAACAGATAATAAACAATAAACAGATGATAGGTTTAAATCAACATGACAAAGAAAAAGAGTGATGTGATAACGTGTAAGTGGTAGCACTAAAGTAGCCAGAAACATTTCCATGAGGCAGTAATCTTTTCATTTGACTGACAGGAGCCAAATGGATATGAAGAGTGGTGCTTTTAAAATCCTTTCCACTCTATACTTTTACTTATAAGCAAATCTAAATTAGCAGCCTTAAGTATTCTATTATAGGGAAAATATTTTCACCTTAAGGCTTTTATACCCCTCCTCCCCCATTTTTTTTTAACTCCAAATGTTGAGGCCATTATTAGCCCATGAGTTTCAGAAGTAAAACCAATTCAGCACTGACCCCTGGTGCCCCCTACCAATTCCCTCTTGCGGCAGGGTAAGGTGTCCTACATCTGGAAGCCTACAATCCTAGCCATTTGGCAGGCTAAGAGAGGAGGATGTCAAGTTTGAGGGCCACCTCAGCCAATTCTAGGTCTGTCTGGGCAACTTAGTAAGATCCCGTCTCAAAATAAAAAAGGGCTAGGGATGTAGTTTCAGTAAAGCACCCCTGGTTCAATCCCCAGTACTTCAAAAGAAAAATAAAAATTCCTTTTTGCCTTGGCAGTTCTCCTTCTCCACCATCTGGACTCTACAATCCCTTTCCCTTTATCCTGAGTTTTTGCCAAAGGGGCTCCAAAGCATCCTGCTCCCTGGCCAAGTGCTACTTCCCTATAAGGAAGCAAGGCAACACCATGAAGTTGGGAATGTCACTGGTGGTGTTCACTGCTATAATCCTAGCACCTAGGTGTGTGTGGAGCAGAGTTGGCAAGCAATACATATTCATCTAATGAGAAAACTTCCTAGCTGGTCACAGTGGCTCATACCTGTAATCTCAGAGACTCAGGAGGCTGAGGCAGGAGGATTACAAATTCCAGACCTCAGCAATTTAGACCCTGTCTTAAAAAAAAAAAAAAAATATGCATGTGTGCTGGAGATATAGCTCAGTGGTAGAGCACCTTAGGTTCAATCCTTAGTACAAAAAAAAAAAAAAAAAACCCTTCCTGAAGCTAACAGCAGGTATCCAGTCACTTCTCCAGGTGCTTAATAATTCAATCTACAACTAGAAGATAGAGATTGTAGCATACCTTCCCATAAATCAATATCACTATCTACATGGTAGAGACAGGAAACAGTTGGTTCAGATATTCCAAGTTCAGAACTATTTCACCTGAAACAATCTTTCCATTCCTTAGACATTTATTTAAAGCCTGGAAGAAGAAACTTATGGGAAAATATAGCATACAAAGAGAACATTACCCCTGTCATTTTAACATTTCTTGACAATATGAATTTAACTGATGTACAACAGCCTTCCTGTATAAATCCAGCAACAAATATTTTGGTTTCCTGAAAACAAAACAAAAAAGAAAAACAAAAAACCTCCTTCCCTTGGGTTAAATTGTAGGAATTCTTTGCTGGCAGCTAAGCTGAGGATTTTTGCATGTGCTTTTAAGATAGGATCCCAGATTTTATGTGTTCTGTATAACAACCACGGACACTTAACATTCATTAAATAATAATGAAACAGGCTTGGATTATTTTGTTTCTCCTAGGTCTGTTCCTCGCTTAAGTGACCTTGGACCAATCCATTCCTTCCCTCATAACTGATTTCCATTTATCTGTTTCAGGATAATGTTTATGACTAAGATGCTTTTGAGGTCTTCAGATTACAAATAGTAGTGTCCTTCATCGGTGAAATTTGTCTCCTTCACCATCCTATGGGATGTCTTCATGACACTTCTACGGAAAACCTGCACAGACAGTTGTAGAGCGTTGTCAATATCTAGGAAGGTTCAGCTGTTTGCTAGCCAATCAACCGCCAGTTAATGAGGATAACTTGAGCCATGAAGTCTGTTCTGCACGTTACCGAGAATTGGAAAATGGTTAAACATAATTCCCAAACCATGTTTCCCTTATTTCTGCCGTTTTCAGCCCCTTGCAAACTACGCTGAAGCTGACAACACTGGACTACGCTATTATATTTGGCAAGCCTCTTTCCAAAGTAATCCTACCAAATACTGAGACAAGGCCCACTCTGGCTGGTAGGACAAACTCCCAGGACAGGCCCTGTACAGTTAACGTTGTATTCCATACATTGTTTTAGAGGCTTACAAAATACAGCCATCTTGCATCAGGCACCCTGGCCCAGGGAGAGGGCGAGCCCCGTCCCCTGGTCCGGCAAACAGTCACCTCCGAGGGGTTGACTGTCCACCGCGCAGCCCGAAGCGCACCTTGGCTGCCCGCTCCGCCGCGGCTGGAGTCTGAGCGGATAAAGTTGTCCGCGGGCACTCAGCCCGACCCGCAGGACCCGGCCGCGCTTAGCCCGGAGCGACAGCGGGAACAGGACCGCCCGCCAGCTGCTGCAGCAGCCCCATCCGAAAGTGGGCGCGGGACGCCAGGTTTCCATTTGCAAGCTTCCTGTTGGGGAGTATTTTCAACTGGGGCGCGGCGACCTGGTGGCCGCGTCCTCCTCCCCGCCCCCACGCTGCCCGGGGCGCCTCGGGGGCGCGCGCCAGAGCCCGCGCGGGGGCGGAGCGGCCCCTCCCCCCGCATCGCCCGCAGGCCGGTTCCTCCGCGGTGCCTCCTCCCCTCCCCCTACTTCCCCTTCGGCTCCCCAAACCTAGGCTTCGGGGTCTCGATGACGTGGGCGCACGGAGTGGGGTGGGAGTACAGGACCGGGGGCAAGAGATAGATGGGGGCGGGCGGCCGTCTCGGCGGGAGCCGGCGGCCCCTCGGCGTGTCTTTTGTGTTTGTACACACACCGCGCGAGGCGGCTGGGAGGAGGGAGCAGGCGGCGCGCGGGGGAGGGGCGAGCGCGCGCCAGCGAACGGGCGCACGGGGGGAGGGGAGAGGGCGGGGCGCAAGCGGGGACTCGGGGGCGGAGCCGAGCCTTCCCTCCATTGTGTGTGATTGGCTGGCGCGCGGCGCGGGGGCGGGACGGCGTATGTTGGGGGATAGCCTCGGTGTCAGCCATCTTTCAATTGTGTTCGCAGCCGCCGTCGCGCCGCCGTCGCTCTCTAACGCCAGCGCCGCCTCTAGCTCGCCGAGCTCCAGCCGAAGGAGAAGGGGGGTAAGTTTTCCCATCTGCCCGCTTCTCCGGAACCGAGCCCCGCTTGCCGTCAGCCCTGAGCCGGGCCCTGCCGTTGAGGGGAAGGGACCCACAGCCCCTCTAGCTTAGCCCACAAACTTTTTGGCCCAGAAATGGAGGTGAGGAGTGAGTTTGCCTCTTCCCCCAGGCGGCGGCGGCGGCGGCGGCGGTTCTCCAGTCTCTCGCCGCCTCAGCCCTACAGCAGCAACGCGGCGCTGAGCCTGCTCTCCCTCCTCCCGCGCCCCTGGCTCCTCTTTCTTCGGTGAAATCCCGCCTGATGTCCCTTCCCCGGACCCCAAACCTTCACCACGACCCGCGCGGGCCCCTTAACTACCGCCCCCGGGTCCCAGCCCCCAGTTTTCGGGCGGGAAAGAGGTGGAAATCGCCGCCGCTTCCCACCCTGGGGTAACTCGCTTTTTGCTGCCTCCCCACAGTTGTTGCTAAGCTTCACCATCTTGTCTCTTCTCTGGTCACCGACCATATTTTTCCCCCGTTTCTCTCTTCCCCATTTTAAAAAGGGAGGAAAAAATTTAAAAGAAGGACATTTTTTTCCTTTTTTGGAGAAGTGGAAACTTGATGCATTTGAAATGCAAAAAAAACTTTTGCATTTTGGAGGGCGGCACGTGGCAGAGGATCGAGGTATTTTCGAGCGATTTGGTGTTTTGTCTCTTTGGAAGGGAATCGGATACGTTTTGCGATTGTTTCCATTTTGTTCTGGTCTTGGAGCCGAGTTGGTGCCTGAGCGAGGCGGGCAGGCTGGAGGGACCCTGTACCGAGGAACCCGGAGGAAGCAAAACCAAAAGTTTATGTGGTGCTTGGGGTGGACGGGTCGGTCGGTGTCGTGCGTTAATTAAAGACTGGGTGCGGGGCACTTTTATTTCATTGCGAAGCTTGTGAGGACTGGACGCGAGGACAGTGCTTTGTAGAATGCTCAGTGGTGGTAGCTGTTGTTCCCCTTGTTTATCGAGACGTCTTTTTGTCAACATTAACTGTAAAGATGCAAAACCAAGAATGTTTTCAGATATTTACAGCAATCCATTAACTGCCAGACGCGAGGGGGGGTGGGGGGGTTAAAACCTTTTTTTTTTTTTTGCTGTAATTTGACTCGACCTTTCAGTGGTTTGTGGCTTCTTTCTTTTGACTTGTTTGTGGCTCGAATGTTTACAGACATTTCTAATTTCTAATTAAAGAAATTAGATCAAAGGCTTTTATGGGGCTTTTTGTTTTGCCGTTTGTCGCTCAGAATTGGCATTTTGAAAGATGACTGGTATTAATACTAACAATTTTCTAGTACTACAGTTTGTTTCAAGAAGTCATATTTAGGTGATAGGCGTAATCCGCACCCTTTCACATTATATAACATTACGGACTTTTTTTCTATACCAATCATAGTTTCCAGATTTTTTGGGGGGGGGGGTAGTGACAGGGAAACTTGGGTGTTTAGTAGTTGCATATGGTGAATTTTTTTATTTTATTTTTAATGCTGGTAGGTAAGTAAGGAGGTCTTTCTACCATGGCTCGTACAAAGCAGACTGCCCGCAAATCGACCGGTGGTAAAGCACCCAGGAAACAACTGGCTACAAAAGCCGCTCGTAAGAGTGCGCCCTCTACTGGAGGGGTGAAGAAACCTCATCGTTACAGGTATTAAAGGAAGAAATGGGACAAAGTCTCCTGTAGTATCCAAATAATGTAACAAAAAAGATGATTAACAGTCAAACTTTATTTTAGGGAAACTGTTGTGCTTCTTTTTGAATATTTACTACTTGAATGCATGTGTGTGTGTAATTTAGTATTGGATCTTACTAGAAACATTAATTTTGAAGTCATAACTGATCTAGAGGCCTAAGGGGATCTAATCCATTAGTAAAAATGTTAATGGGATAAATTAACATTTAGTCAGCTGTTAGTATTTTTTGAATAATAAAGTGCTTTTTAAATTTTTTTCTGGGTAGCTGTTTTTGCTTGTGGTAAAACATTAGTCAAAATTGGGTTGTTAATAAAGTCCCCATCCCTCATTTAGTTGATTGGTTTATTTCCTCCTTTATTAGCTTATTTGAGTTTGGTCTAAGCAATGTTGTTAAGGACATCTGCCATTAGAGGGCAGAAGTTGTTCATAATTAGGTGGACTGCGAATTTTACAGTTATCCTATTCAGTGGAAGAAACAAGTCGGAATTAGGTAAAAAATTTTTTGTAGACAATTAGTTTTTAAAGAAGCCAGGCATAATAGTCACTCCTGTCATTCCAGTAACTTGGGAGGCAGAGCCTGGCAAGTTCAACATCAGCTTCAGCAACTTGGTAAGACCCTGTCTCAAAAAGTGCTAGGGACATAGCTCAGTGGTAGAACATACCTGGGTTCAATCCCCAGTGCTACCATCCAAAAAAAAAAAAGAAAAGAAAAGCTTCCAAACTTCCAAGAAACACTGTACAATCAGGAGTATACAAATTTCATTATTTGTGAGGGATGACAGAAGTCAAAATACAGGTATTCTAAAAAAAAAAAAATTTAAAGACCACTTTTTAAATGACACATTGGGTTATGTTGACAAGTCTTTGAGGGCTTTTAAAATAATCTAGGGTGCAGCTATATTAAAGAGTGGTACCAAAATGAAGAGCAGCTAAAGAGTCTTTATTAGCAGCCTGGCTAAGTAATATTTAATACTGAGGCTGAAGAATACCTGGATGGTTTGTTTTTAGAAAAATTATTGCATTTCTTTAAAGCTGACCACTTTTTTGTGTGGTAACAGTTTCTTTAATGTTAATTTTTTTTTAAAGGCCTGGTACTGTGGCACTCCGTGAAATTAGACGTTATCAGAAGTCCACTGAACTTCTGATTCGCAAACTCCCCTTCCAGCGTCTGGTGCGAGAAATTGCTCAGGACTTCAAAACAGATCTGCGCTTCCAGAGCGCAGCTATTGGTGCTTTGCAGGTAAAATGGTGGGTGGGGAAGATTCTTGAGAGTTTTTCTTTGTGCTGTGTTTAAAGAATGATTTTAAATCTTTGCATATGTTCAAGTAGTTGAGTCAGTGTGAAATGTAGGTGATTTTACTGTTGAGACTTGGGAAAGATTAAGTTACTCAAGGTTATGCATACAAAAAATGGCAAAATTTGAACCCATTGGATTCCAAAACCTGATGCAGATTCCATTATACCATTTAAATTTTTAAAAAATTGCACTAAAAGCAATGTTCAAAAAGAAAAAAATTCTGGTTTGGGTTATGACTATAGTAGGACATGGAGATCTGGAACCTAGAGGTCTTTTTAGTAGACCTGAAGAGACAAATACAATGTAGAGCTTAACATCTAGACAGAATAGGTGGCGTTAAAGAATTATGCATTAAGTTAAAAGTAGTGAGTAGTAGTTAAGGTTGAATTGATGATAGTGAAGATAATAACTGGACAAGTTAAGAGGGCAGGCATTTGAGGACTTGTAGTTTGCTAAAGAGGATTATTTATGGATTTCCACTTAAATGGAGAGCGTACTAAGCTTACTCTTAGCTTCATAGTGTTGGGACTTTGAGAAATAACTGTTCTAGAGGCTGTTATATATTAAAATAATTGCGACTTAAAGATTAAAACTTGAAATTAACAAAAAGAGGAGTTGGGGATATAGCTCAGTTGGTAGAGTGCTTGCCTTGCATGCACAAGGCCCTGGGTTCAATCCCCACCACCACCAAAAAAGAAAGAGAAAATTGATAAGGTATGTAGCGTGATTAACATCAATTGTTTTTTATATCATATGGTTGGCATTCTTGAAAATGTGGTTAAGACTGCCATCTCCTCAGGAGTATGGGGCAAAGAGTGATTAAAATGCAGATTCTAGGCACTATTGTAGACCTGAATCAGACTCGAAGGAGGGTCTAGAATTACATATATTCCATTGGAGGATTTTTAGGCTGCTGTTGCTGTGAAAATAGGGCTTTTGCTTTATATGAGAGAAAGATTTGATAGGTGGATTCTACCCTGAAGTGTAATTGGTTGAGCTGTTTCTATGGTTAGTCTAAACTTCATTTGATTGGTGAATTCCAGTAATAGGCACCCATTAAATTCTCAGTGGGTTGAAATTACTGAAATTTCAACTACTAAAATCTTCCCATGCTGTTACTTAGAACTACTAAGTCAGAACTATTCTTAAGATTCCCAAGATTTATAGGTATAAAAATACTAATTTTTGTTTTTGTAGTTATTGTTAATAGGACTATGCTTAATATAAAACTATACTGAAAATTAGCATTTTTGAGCTTCATTGTCAAAGTAGTAGTGTCAGTAATTCAGTCTTATAATTAGGATTACTTAATCTGGGTTAAAGGCTTTTGTCTTTAAAAATTGTTAGTGTGTAGATTTCCTTTGTTGCTATTATTCAGTTATGTTTGTCATTAAGTTTGGTTTTACTGGTTTGGGGCAAAATGTTTACATCTGCCTGTATTTCTAGCATTAATTCTGATTTAATTAGAAAGAATGATCTATTATAGTTTCTTTTGCTTTGTTTTGTTTGTGGTGCTGGGCATCGAACCCAGGGCCTTGTGCATTCGAGGCAAGCATTCTGCCAATTGAATATATCCCCAGCCTTTTGTTTCCTTTTTTGAAGCATACTCATTAATTCTGTTTAAGATATAAATTGATAATTTGCTGATGCAAGTAGTAAAATAGAAGATAGCAGTTGATATAGGATTCCGAGGCGCCCCCCCCCTTTTTCTTCCTTTTCTCTATTTTTGTTTTAGAATCACTCAGTTTATAACTTTAAATACATATTCCCGTGTTCACGGAGGATGCCCAAACCTTGGACAGCACAAAATCCTGCATATACCATGTTTTTCCTAGGTGTACATAGCTATGATAAAGTTTGTTTATAAATTAGGCACAGTAAGAGATTAATAACAGTAACTAATGGTAAAATGGAACGATTTTAACAATGTCTTTAATAAATTTTGTTTAAAATTTTATGAACTGTTTCTGGAATTTTCCATATAATATGTTGAAATCACAGTTGACCTGAAAGTGAAACCATGGATAAAAGAGGGGCTGTAGTATAGCTGGAGGAGGGACAGTCATTCAGTGAGTGGTAGAGAAGTTACATAAGAATTTGCCATAGATAATAAAAAATTGACTAACTTATAATTCTAGTCTTTGCCTTTAATGTCTGACACTTTGAACTAAAATATTCTCCTATTAAGAATGAAAGATGGGCTGGGGATGTGGCTCAAGCGGTAGCGCGCTCGCCTGGCATGCGTGCGACCCGGGTTCGATCCTCAGCACCACATACCAACAAAGATGTTGTGTCTGCCGAGAACTAAAAAATAAATATTAAAAATTTTCTCTCTCTCTCTCTCCTCTCTCTCTCTTTAAAAAAAAAAAAAAAGAATGAAAGCTGCGGGCTGGGGGATATAGCTCATGTGGTAGAGTGCTTGCCTCTCATGCACAAGGTCCTGGGTTTGATCCTCAGCATCACACACACACGCAAAATGAACACTGGTGTTTTGAAACGAAAGAGTCATAAATATATTCAAAATGTTGTAAATTTGACATTTGTCTTTAAGTTGTAAGGTCTTTTTCCTTCTGCTGTTATTTCAAAATGTATTCACTGGTTTAAAAATAATGTGGTAGTCAGTCTTTAATCCTCTTTACAGTCAATGTTTAAGGGATGTTGGAACATTGGTAATAGAATAAGAACTACATTTGTCATGGGCAAACCCTCCTCTGGTTTCAGTAATCTCCAAGTTGATCAGACACAACCTTAAATACCAGTAGTTGGGGTCTAAGACAGCAGTGAGAGCCTTAGCTCTGCCATACCACATCTGAATTGTATCAAACACACCAATAAAAGATACCACTCTAAATGATCTCAGAACCATGCACCTGTTGACATGTCCATATAGCAACTTTTGTTGCATTTCATAGAAACATTAAAGGAATGCCTAATCCTAAAATGATGGGTTGAACAAAATTAAACTGATTTATTTCTGAGGAACTTCATTTGTTTTATCTATGTATTGTGAAGCCCATGAGAAGGCTACTATTTGCCATGTTTTTAGCCCATTTCTAGACTATACCAAGAATGAGTCCCTGAATATTGAATACTTGATTTTGATATTGTTGGAATAGATAATAGAGTCAAATTGCATAGAGTAGATACTTTTCAGGTTAGAGTTAGATACAAAAACAAACTAGTAAATATCATCTACTTGAGCAAGGCATTGTGAGTACAAAATGAAATAAGATATTAAAAGATTTGAGGGGCTGGGGATGTAGCTCAGTTGGTAGAGTGCTTGCCTCACATGCACAAGGCCCTGGGTTCAATCCCCAGCACCACAAAAATATATATATGTGTGTGTGCGCATGCATACGCACGCAATATGAATGCCAGGGAAGTAGGAGTTCAAGGTTACCTGCACTAGAAACGTAGACAGAAGGAATGCTTGCTTGCTTTTTCATGGAGTCTTGAACTAAATCTTAAGGCTAATAAGATTTAGTTCTTAATAACAAATGCTAAAGAATGATGTAAAAATAGTAAAATTTGGATGCAACAAATTTTTACGGAATAGAAGCAATAAAGCTAAAAGGGATGAACGTATAAATATGAAGGTCTAGTTCCAGTGGTATACCACTTGTCTAGTATGCAGAAACCCTGTGTTGAATCCCCAGCACCAAAAAAGTAAAAAAATACATTTCGTAAAATGGAAAATGTAAACCTTTTGAGTTAGTTTTTGTCATGTTCATGTTTTTAAAAGTGGACTCTTGGGTTTTATTTCGAAGTCATTGGAGGAGGAGGGGTGTGCTCAGGATTCAATCCAGGGCCATTAGCAGGCTGAACTACTGAGCTATGTCCTCAACCCTTACCCTAAATATATCTTGATCACAGAAACAGCTTTTCCTTATGGAGAGAGAAGAGGACCAAGTAACTTTTCATTTGATGCTCTAAATCAAAAACAGTTGGACTGGTGACTGTTAAAGTGGTAATTTTGTCATTTCAAAATGAGGTGGTTTTTTTGTTTGATGCCTTGGATTGAACCCAGGGGCACTTCACCATGGAGCCAATATCCCCAGCCCTTTTTATTTGAGATAGAATCTTGATAAGTTAAAGTGGAAGTTCCCCTTCACATGCCAAGTGTCAGTGATTCATACAGCCAAGCTTTTGAGTGGTACTATTGATATGCCTTGAAATAAAATTGTAGTCAAATAGGGGAAAACTGGCGGGATCAATACATAAATGCTATTACAGATTGGGATCTTTAGAAGGGTTTAAGGTGGGTGCAGTGTTGTATATTTATAATCCCAGCTCTTCAGGAGGCCAAGGAAGGAAGATCACAAGTTTAAGACCAGCCTGGGCAACTTAGCAAGATCCTCCCTCTCTCTCAAAACGAAAAAGTAAATAAAAGTCTGGGATTGTAGCTTTGGGTCTGGATTCAATCCCCAGTACTGCAAAAAGGTTTTTTTTTTGTTGTTGTTGTTTTTAAAGAAGGGTGAGGATGAAGCTCAGTGGTAGAGTATTTGTTGCCTGGCATGTTTTTAAAGCCCTTAGTTTAGTCCACAGTAACCTTCCCCCCACCCCAGCCTGTAATGAATACTAGAAATATATAAGTATTCTTATTATAAAACTTGTTAAACAAGATAGGACTAGAAGTGTATCTCAATGGTAGCCCACTTGCCTAGCATGTGTAAGGCCCTGGTTTCAATCACCAGCACCACAAAGTAAAAGAATATAAAGTAAGGATCATGTATGGTAGAATCCAGTTAACTGTATTGCAGTGTTGACAAGATGAAGGTTCAGATATTGGAGTGAGTAGGATTCAAAATAAGGACACCAGGCTGGCATGAGATTTGAAGAATCCTATTAATAAGTGATTTGACTTGTGTTATTTCATGAGGACTTATAGACAAAGGTGGGTTTGTTGTTCTGTTTTTGTTGTAGATGGACACAATACCTTTATTTATTTTTATGTGGTGCTGAGGATTGAACCCAGTGCCTCAAATGTGCTTGTCAAGCACTATTACTGAGCCACAACCCCAATCTCTAGACGTACAAGGTTTTTTGGTTTTCTAATAGGTTTTTAAATGTAATTATTTGGTTAAAAAGTCAATATCTTGTGAAGTATATTTTTTTAGGATTCAAAAACTTCATTATAGTTAATGTGTCTTAACTGTTTTGGAAATAACACCATTAATAATTTTTCTTTATTCTTGTTGCAGGAGGCAAGTGAGGCCTATCTGGTTGGCCTTTTTGAAGACACCAACCTGTGTGCTATCCATGCCAAACGTGTAACAATTATGCCAAAAGACATCCAACTAGCACGCCGCATACGTGGAGAACGTGCTTAAGAATTCACTATGATGGGAAACATTTCATTCTCAAAAAAAATTTTTTTTTTCCCTCTTCTTCCTGTTATTGGTAGTTCTGAACGTTAGATATTTTTTTCCATGGGGTCAAAAGGTACCTAAGTATATGATTGCGAGTGGAAAAATAGGGGACAGAAATCAGGTATTGGCCGTTTTTCCATTTTCATTTGTGTGTGAATTTTTAATATAAATGCGGGGATGTAAAGCATTAATGCAAGTCAAAATGTTTCAGTGAACAGGTTTCAGCAGTTCAACTTTATAACAATTATAAATAAAACTGTTAAATTTTTCTGGACAATGCCAGCATTTGGATTTTTTTAAACAAGTAAATTTCTTATTGACGGCAACTAAATGGTGTTTGTAGCATTTTTATCATACAGTAGATTCCATCCATTCACTATACTTTTCTAACTGAGTTGTCCTACATGCAAGTACATGTTTTTAATGTTGTCTGTCTTCTGTGCTGTTCCTGTAAGTTTGCTATTAAAATACATTAAACTATACTTGCTTTTGGTCTTTATTAATCAACCTTATCCATACAATTAATTCAAAGGTTCCATATTAAAAACTGATTTTAGCTACAAATGCTTCAAGACAAAACTATTGGTGTGGATAAGTATAAGCTTAGCATGGAAAGGAAATGAGGCTTTATTTCTTTTCTTTTTTTTTTTTAGTTGAACACAATATATATTTTTTTTTAATGCGGTGCTGAGGATTGAACCCTGGGCCGCGCACATGCTAGGCGAGTGCTCTACTGCTGAGCCACAACCTCAGCCCTTTATTTCTAATTTTTAAAAATGTGTAGATGGTAAATATTTGCCAAAACCAGATCTTAACTCTGGATATACATTGTGTTGATTCTCACACCACCTGGAAATAGTTGAATCTGTGTTGAATACTAAATGTACACTCACAAAAGTACCAGGCTGTTAAATTTAACTCAAAAAGTATCAGTGTATTGCAGCTCTGGCTGTTTTATGATGTGTACTTGATAACCCTGCAAGTACTAATAGTTCATAAGCTACATTTAGCATTGGAATGATTAATGTGAAATGAAGATAACATAAGACCTAATGTGACATTAAATTGAATGAGACCTAATTACTGGGCTAAGAACAAACTTGGATCAGTAAGGTGTAATAGTTGGCTTTGGAGGTACTGGCATTTCTTCCTCTGCTTATGTTTTTTCAATATAAGATACCAAAATCCAGTAGTTATTAAAAACAATTTTTAGAAGTAAACTGTCTCCATGGGGGAGGAAGTTATGTTAACTACTGGAATCCATTAGGGACTAATTATTTACAAGTAGATTATATACTTGAGGTTCTTTGAGCCCTAATTTGTTTCCATCCCACCCCACCCCACCCTAGTACTGGGGATTGAGCCCAGCAGTGCTCTACCACATCCCTAACCCCTTTTCTTTCCTGCTCTTGATAAATTGCTAAAACTTGGAATCCTACTTCAGCCTCACAAGTGACTGGAATTACAGGTGTGCCTGACTCCATCCTAACTTAAAGCTTTAGCAAACCAAAAGTATTTTTTCCTTGTCCCATAAAATGGTTGTAAGCAGTTAATTTGCCAGTTTTTTAGCATTATGTACCTTATTTAGATAACCAATGAAGTGTATATTACCAAAAGTTAGCATTATGTAATGGGCTTTGCATTCAGTGGTAATATGCAAATGTATGATTGAACTTAATCATGGTATGTTAATATTTGTGCAATGATTGCAGCTCAATGGTAGAGCACTTGCCTAGCATGTGTGAAACACTGGGTTCAAACCCTAGCACCACATAAAGGTATATTAAAAAATTGTATTATATTCCTTTGAAGAAGATAACATTCCTATTTATAAGTGAAGCAATTGAATGGAAAGTGTTCTTAATTGAGTTCTGACCAATATGCATAGAAGTTTTGAGCTTGAGTCTATTCTTTGACTCAGGTGTTGAATATCATCTGCCTGCCTATTGGCTCCTAGGTTAGTGCTCAGTTACTGTGAGGCTAATAATCCTTTTCCCTACCATGCTTTGGGGATAGTATATGATAACTGCTAAGTCAAAATTTATAGCAAATTGCAGTTGGGTCCAAACCATGTGTGAGCTAAAATCACTGTTAAGTTTCAGCTTTTGAAAGTAACTTAAAGAAATAGCTAGTTAACACCTTAAAATTCCAGATTAAAAACTAGAAAGTTACATTGTAAGAAAAAAGAATTGCAGGTAAGTATGTCTTAGGAAAATCAATAATACTAAAACTGGAAGGATTTTTGGAGGGGCTTTGGGATGTGGCTCAATACCTCCACATACACTGGGCCCTGGGTTTCATCCTCAGCTGGGAAAAAAAAAAAGTGAAAATATCATTCCCTTAAGCAAATGGGAAATCTTATTTAACTATCGCAAATAGATACCCAATCTCTTGCCCTTTATCTTGACCACATAAGAAATAAATTCAAGTTTACAAATACATTGAAGTCCTGTTATATGCTGTAGATGCAAAGGTATGCTCCAACTTATTTAATTCTATGAGATGGGTACTGTAATATCCTGTTATGCAGAAGAAATTGCCAAAGTTAAACAGCAAATGGAGGTTGGTGAATTTGTCCCCAGGTAGGCCAAATTTAGGACCATACTCTTCTTAAAAAAGCAATTTTGCTATAAATTGTAGAAGTTTAAGTCTTGGCCTTAGTAGAAACAAATGGGCAGGGGGAGACACAATGAGGAATGAGGGGGACAGATTTTAGAAAAAATTAAGCCTGTGTGCAATCAAACCATGCTGTTCACCACCTGCTCATTCCCCCATTTCTCTCACCTCTTCAATTTCTTTTGGCGCTTCCTCCAAAATCGCATCCAAAAGTTTCCACTTAACACTTCAACCTTCCTAGTCCAAGCTGCTATTGTCTCTGACCTGGACTCATAATAATTCATCTACATCCATCCCCTCTGGCCTTTTTTCCACAGAGACCACAGAGAAATGACTCTAAAACTTAAACTGTTCCAGGTCATTTTCCCACTTACTAAAAATATCTCATGGCTTATCATGGCAAACTACATAAACTCTTCACAATCTCATGAGGCCTTAATGTGATCTGGCCTTTCCAATCGATTCTCCTTCTACGACTTAAGCCCCAGCCAAACCCTTTACCCACATATCTTTTCCCATATTCTTTGGCTTTTTTTTCCCTTAATATTTATCAAAATCTGAAATTACCTTGTTAATTTGTTTACTTTTTTATTGAATCTACTTTCACTAGACTGCTATAAGAACAGGAGTTTTATTATGTTTCCCATTGTAGCTGCATGCTGTTAGAATAAACCTACATACAAATCTAATTAACGCCTAGAATTGAATATTAATGCTTGCCTTCCAGTTTTGGGTTTTTTCTTTGTTTTTCAAGTCTGAGGATCAAACCCAGGGCCTCATGCATGCTAAGCACTTGGTCTACAACCAAGGGGTCCCAAACTCCTGCTTTCATGTGGTAATATTAAATTTCTATAATCCTAATATACAGAAACTGATTTGTTATTTTGAAGATTAAATGAGAACATGCAGAAATGCAAGGCCTGATGTAATATGCCCAGTAAATGCTGAATTTGAATCGAAAATTATGATAAAGCAAACCAACATACTTGTTCCTTGTAGAGCTGTAGGGGAAAACCTAGCCTCAAACTTCCAATATTTCCAGGTAGGATTCCTGCTAAATAGATATCATTGTACTGTTGAGCATTGGTGTCACAATGAAACAGGACTAGGCAGGTATACTTTTATCATCTTAACAAAGGGGCAGAAATCAGAACATTCTAACTAAGAGACGTTCTCAAAGTCAATATTCTTTTTATTACTATTATTAAACATTCTTTGAAAGCAATTCAGGTCAATGAGGAAATTATTTTTAAAAAAGAAATGTTTATTTGCAGTATAGCTTCACAGTTCAGAGTTTGGGCTATGGAGTCAAACTCCCAGTCTCCTAGCTGGGTGACCTCAAGCAAATCACCTCCTATCCCTATGCCTCATTCATTATTTATTCGTATGTGCCAGATACTGTTAGGATGCCGAAATGAACAAAACAAACAATTCTCTGTCGCCATGGAGCTAAATGCTAGTGAGGGAAATAATTAAAAAGTAAAATATAGAGATCATAAGGTAAAAATAAGTGCTAGAGAAAAAGAAGGTGGGGTTGGGGTTATGGCTCAGTGTTAGAACGTTTGCCTAGTGCGTGTGAAGTACTGGGTTCAATCCTCAGCATCAGATAAAAATAAAAGTATTGTGTCCATCTACAAGAACAATAACAAAAAAAAAACAACAACAGGTAAGTTGTGTTGCAAGGGGATTGGGTGTTGGAAGTTAGGTTGGCCAGAGAAGGCATCAGTGAGATGTCTTTCAAGTAAAGCTCTGAAGAAAATAAGAGAAAGCCACATGGATGAGAGAAGAGTATTCCAGGCCTTATTGAGAGAGTTCCACTAGGGGACCCTGCCTGGTGTGTTCCTAGTACAATAAGTAGGCAAAGGCAGAGAGAGCAAGAAGAGCAAAATCAGAGATATAATGGGAGTCAGAGCATGTGGGGCATTATAGGGTCTTTCAGGGTCACTAAGAGGGAAAGCCTCTGGAGATTTGAGCAACAAAAGAAAATGGTCTGACTTATGTTTTAACAAAGTTACTTTAGCTGCTGAGTAAGAGAATAGTCTGAGAGTAATAAGGGTAGAGTGGGAAGGAAAATCAGGAAGTTAATTGCACTAACTTGGGAAGGAAAATCAGGAAGTTATTGTACTATTGTGACATGACATACGGGCAGAGGTGGTGCAAAGTGGCACTCTGTATTATTATTATTATTAGTGGTAGTAGTAGTAGTAGTAATAGTAGTAGATGGATGTAATACCTTTATTTTATTTTTGGTGGTGCTGAGGATCAAACCCAGTGCCTCACACATGCTAGGCAAGGACTCTACCAACTGAGCTACTGCCCCAGCCCGCATTCTGGATATTTTTTAAAAGACAAGATGGCTAGGATTTGCTGTTGATGTGGGCCTGATTTAAAAAAAAAAATTAACAATGCTAGGGTTTGGGGTTTCAGCAATTATAAGATTAAGGTGCTATTGTTTGACATAGGGGAAAACTTGGAGCAAGTCAGGGAGAATTTAAGGAGCTCAGTGTAGGACCTGTTAAGATTGAGATGTCTTTCTAGCAGAGACTTAAGTAGACTGTTAGGTATGAGCTTGGGGTTATAAAAGAGGTTTGGGCTAGAAATACAAATTTGGAAGTCATTAGTAAAAATGTAATCCTACCTAGCAGGGTGTGGTGGCACACACTTGTAATCCCAGCAACACAGGAGGCTAAGGTAGGAGGATCACAAGTTAAAAGCCACCCTCAGCAACTTAGTGAGGCCTTATGCAATTTAGCGAGATCCTGTCTCAAAAAATAAAAAGGGCTAGGGTCTGACTTAGTGGATAAGTGCCCCTGGATTCAATCCCTGGTCCCCACTCCCCCCGCCAAAAAAAAAAGAAATACTAAAGCCAAGAAGCTAGATGAGATCACCAAGGGAGGCGGTAACAGAAATTAGAGGTCCAGGACTGAGGCACTCAACATTTAGAGTTTAGAGGGCTAGAGGTGATATCCAAAGGAGACTGAGAAGGAGTGAGCAAAGAGGAAGAAAGTCAAGGTGGTGATCTGAAAGTCAAAGTGCTCCCAGGTAGAAAGGAAGTGGTCTCCTATAGCAAATACAAGAGTGAGGTCTGAGAACTGACCATGGGATTTGACAACATATTTATGAGGTCATTGGTGATCCTATTTAGAACAAGTTTTGGTGAAAAAGAGGAAACAAAACATGATTGGAGTGAATTCAAGAGACAGTGGAACTTTAATAAAATGATCAAATTTCACATCATCAATCATGAGACAAGGTGACATAATGCTGAGGACACATCACCCAAATGTTGAACAAAAATTGTAATCATGAGGAAACAATCCCGTTTGGGATTCTCAGCACCACATACAAACAAAGATGTTGTGTCAGCCAATAACTAAAAAATAAATATTAAAAAATTCTCTCTTTAAAAAAAAAAAGTCAGTTGGTTAAATTACATGAAGAATGCTCTTTGCACCATTCTTTTAACTTTTCCATAGTTTTAAAATTTTCAAAATAAACAGGGACAATGCTTTAAAAAATTGCAAGAATAAAGAATAAAAAGCAAAAGAGAAAGGATTCCATGTAAAGAATAGGGACAGCAAATACAGGTAACTGTTTCTGAGAGTTTGGCTTAAAATGGAGAAAAATGGGCAGTAACTGAGGAGAACAGTAAGAGCCCAGGAGACATTTTTCTCTACATTTTTTCTAAGACTGAAATAATAGGATGTTTACTGTTGTATTGTTTGTATGCTTGTGGAGCATTTGCCAAACATCTATGAGGCCTTGGGTTTGGTCCCCAGCACCACTAAATAGATAGATAGATAGATAGATAGATAGATAGATAGATAGATAGATAAAAAGGAGAGAGAAAAGACTTTGTTTTTTTAAAAATGTCAAAAATATTATAAAGTTATAATATTTAAAACTGATATTTGCGTAAAGTAAATGTCAGTGGAACTAAACAAATGGTCAAGAAACAGATCCAAGCTGCTTCAGTGACGCATGCTTGTAATCCCAGCGGCTGGTAAATTCAAAGCCAGCCTCAGCAATTTAGTGAGGTGCTAAACAACTTAATGAGACCCTGTCTCTGAATAAAAAAAAAAAAATAGGATTGGGAATGTGGCTCAGTGGCCTAGTGCCCCTGAATTCAATCCTCAATAACCCCATCAAAAGAGTGAGCTATTCAATTTTTAGAAAATGAGATAATTGGACTATTCATTGGAATAGTTTCTATTTTCACCTCCAAATTTCAGTTTGATTAAACGACTATTAAGGCTGGGTGCAAAAGGCACACTTATAATCCCAGTGGATAGGGAGGCTAAGACAGGAGGAGTGCAGGTTCACAGTCAGCCTCAGCAATTTAGAAAAGCTCTTAGCAATTTCACGAGACCCTGTCTCTAAAATAAAATATTAAAAAAGGGCTGGGGATGTGGCTCAGTGGTTAAGTGCCCCTGGGTCCAATCCCAGTTCCTAAATAAATAAATATTAACAAAAGGTATTATGAGAATAGTTTAATTATTGTTCCACCTCTATCAACCTGTCCCCTAGAAATACAAAGTGGGCAAGAGTGTTGAGTACGTGCACACACGTGTGAATAAAGCAGCACTATTTGTTAAACTGAAAATTTGAACCACCTAAATGTCTATGAATAGAGAAATGGCCAAGTAAAATTTTATGGCACGATATTAAGAAACACAATGTTGTTTTACAAGGATGAGGCAAAGATCTATATACACTCATAGAGAAAGATTTCCAAACTCTGTTGTTCTATATAGTCAATCGTAATTATAATTATAAAAAGGGGGCTTATTAGGTTGGCTTGCGAGACCAGAAGCTGGATAGCCCACAATGGCCCTCTGCAAGCTGGAGAGCTAGGAGAACCAGTAGCTGCACAGTCCAAGAGGCAGAAGCCCCAGAAAAGAGGGATCATCCGTGCTACTCCAGTCTGAGACCTAAGCCTTCTGAACAGTCACTGTCAGAGTCTGCTTTGGAAGAGTGAAGAAGAGAAAGTCTGATATCCTCAGCTGATCACAGCAGCAACCAAAACCAGTTCAAGAAGAATGGAGCTTGTATATGCTAATGCTTCCTTGTTTTTCCATCCAAGTCATCAGCCTAGTGGTCCCTCAGGCCCAGTTTAGGGAGGGTTTCCATTTCAGTTGGCTATCCCATAAGCCAATCATTCCTAGACACACCCTCATTAACACACCCATAATCCTTTTAGTCATTGGTTTATCTTAATCCAATCAAGTTGACAATTCAGGTTGACCATTACAGTTGTAAAAATTTAAAAGCAAGCTCTTGGGATTTAGGCCCCTTCCCTTAAGGGAGGGGTCCTCTCCCGTTGCCAAGTGAGCCAGGCTTCGACTGTGAGCAGGCTGTGGAAATTTAAAAGCAAGTTTGGAATGAATACACCATTTTTCATGAGTTTAACATTAACCACCCAAATAATTTGTAAGTACATATATGTGTGTGTGTGTGTGTGTGTGTGTGTGTGTGTGTAGTATATACACAAGTACTATATGTGCATGCATAGGAAAGATCTGGAAAGATAGACACCAAACTGGTAACAGTGATAGCCTAAGGGAAACAGTAGTTGTAGAATCTGGAAGTTCTAGCCAAGAAGCCACCCAGAGGCATGTCCCTCAGAGCTCTTGCTACCCAACTTTTATAAGGGTAAGTATTAATCCAGTGCTTGCTGTGTGCCAAGCCAAACACTGTACCAAACCTCTGTTTTATCTCATTTAATTCTCACAGGGATCTTTGAGGTAACCTTTGTCATCCCCACTTCAAATGAGAGAACTGGATGCTCAAGTATCCCCCTACCTTCCCATCCCTGCACCCTCAGTGCCCTGTGCAGATCAGTGTTTGTGTTTCTGCTTCTCAGAATGGCCCTTTTGTACCCCTCTGAGTTTCATTCTTTCTTTCTTTTCTTTTTTTTTTTTAAGAGAGAGAGAGAATTTTAATATTTATTTTTTAGTTCTCGGTGGACACAACATCCTTGTTTGTATGTGGTGCTGAGGATCGAACCTGGGCCGCATGCATGCCAGGCGAGCGCACTATTACTTGAGCCATATCCCCAGCCCCTCATTCTTTCCTAATCATCAAAGTCTTCTTTAAGGTAGAGAACTAGCTTAGGCCTGTGCCATAATCATGAGCAGGACACTAACCTCCATGAACCTCAGTTTTCCAGTTTAAAAAATATCACTGGTGAAACATGTAATTTTAGGTGATTTATGAACAAACATTTAAAAGACTTTTATACTGAATATGAATTAGTAAAATAAACATCACACAAGAAACCTGAGATTCCAGGTTGCACCCCTAAGTTCAAATTTTGAGTCAAGTAAAAAAAAAATAGTAATAGTTTTATAGATAGTGCTGGAAAAAGTAAAAATAAGGAGAAAAGTGATAAGAGAACCTCTGGGGATCATATGGCAGAACGTTTGGAAAATGCGACTTGTTCATCTTCACTACGTTTGAATCTGAAATAAACAGTTCTGATTCTGTGTGAAGGCGAGGGAGGGGAAGAGGAGAAGAAAGGTGGCCAGGATTTTAGCTAAAATGACACTAGCATATTCTCAAGGCATGCCATGCCCGGGCTTAGCCGGCTGCAGGGCCTGTTGGAGCCTGACGGCGTGTAATATTCGTGGCTTCGCTGCCAGCAGAACCAAGGCGACCACACTGGCATCAGACTGGTCAGCAGATGGCCGCGCGTCAGGTCCTTCCTGCAGGTCCCGGGCAACTCTGGCTCTCAGGCGAACGGCCAGGGATGGCCTCCTGAAGAGTACTGCCCCCAGTTTCAGGAACCAGGGTGTGGGGAACGCTGCCCCTTCCTGTTTGGAGCATCTGGGGTGGGGGTGAAGGCGCTTTCCGGGCCTGAGAAATGAGGCTTGTGATCCTCTCGGCCCAGGATCCTACTCATCCCACCGACCACAGGTCGGGGAGGCCGATCCTCAGTATCACCCGAGCTCTATCCTCTCCCCTCTTCCCCACTATGGTGGCCCTGGAGCGGGAGTCTTTCTTATTTACGCGTCTCTGAAGTCGCCTCCCGACCTGGGCTCGCACCCTCCTTACCCTCGAGGGCAGGAGTGACCCTTCTAAAACGCTGAGCCTTCGAGTCACCTCCCGCCCCACCGTCAAGGCATTAGCCCCGCGCAGGCACCGCCCCCTGGGGAGGCCGCGCCCACTGGCGTCCGCCACGCCCACAGGCCACGCCCACAGGCCACGCCCCTCGCGCCGCAGTCCTGGCCAGGGCGCAGCTGTCTGCTTTCCCGGGTTTCTAGACCCGCAGCGCCCTCCTGGCTAGCACTCTGGCGTGGTCGCCCAGGACCCTGAACGTCCCAGCCGCCCCTCCCGAGCCGCCAGCGCTGGCTGCCTTGCAACTCCTCCGGCTCTTGGGATTTAGGCCCCTTCCCTTAAGGGAGGGGTCGTCTCCCGTTGCCGGATGAGCCGGGCTTCGACTGTGAGCAGGCTGTGGAAGGGTTCTGCGTGGCCCCTGGGAAATAAAGCTCAGCTGCCTCGCTAGTGGGTGGGTAGGAAGGTAATATGTGATCGAAGAATCCATTTAAGATCGGAGAAATACTACGTTGATTCTTGCCAGGGCTTGCAGGGGGGAAATAGTTCCCAGGCTCCCACTTTTGTCCTCCGCAATCTGGTCCCTTCTGCTCCGCGAGAGTGGGCTTCAGTCTTTAAACTCCCTGGCTTTAAACCACGTGGATCTGGTTGAAATGGATCAGAATACAGTTGCAGGCTCACATCTGACCGGCTTTCTGGGTGGGGGCCCCAGAAGGCCTGGAGGCAGGCACGCAGAGGACAAATCCTATCTTGAAGGCAGCATGTAGTGGTGGTTGTTTTGAATCTGGGACTCCATTTTGTTGCTCAGGCTGATCTCAAAACTCCTGGAATCAAGGAATCCTCCCGCCTCAGGCTCCCCAATACCTGAAACTACAAGTGTATGCTCACCACAGACGGCAGCCCGGATGTTTTCACAGGACAATTTTAAGCCTTGTTACTACCTGAAGTTTCAATTTTTTATCCGGGCACCCAGCCAGGAGCTAGGAGAAAGCTAGGACATGCGAAGGCATGTCCACTCAGAAGAGGGAGGCCAGAGCAGGGCTTTCACAACTCAGGACCAGAGACAGGTGGTAGGGCTTCAGGATCTACTTTTACTTAGTCATATGAAGTTGTCACCAAGTGATCTATTCTGAGGTCACTGAAGGACTGAGGATCTGCCTCTGTGGAACAAGAAATCCTAAGCCCCTGAGGAGCTGGGTCTTGGGAACACCAAAGGTGAAAAGGTATTTAAATGCCTTTCAACAAATGTGTCTTGATTCTGCAGTCATGGGGTGGGGCTGTCTCTCCTGAGGGTTGGTTTATTTATTTTATTTATTTATGATACTGGGGATTTAATCCAAGGTCATTCGACCATTAAATGACCAGCCCTTTTTTATTTTATTTTTTATTTTTTCATTTTGAGACAATGTTTCATTAAGTTGCTGAGGACGTCACTGATTTACTGAGGCTGGTAAAATTTAGGCTCCTCTTGCCTCAGCCTCCCAAATCCCTGGGATTACAGGCCTGTGCCACCACACCAGGCCTCTTGCAAGGGTTTCTAAAATGTTCTGTTCATTTTCTCTCATGGCTGGGGAAAGGGTCCCAGAAGGCCTGTGTGATGGCACTCTAAGAACAAATCCCACCTTGAAGGCAGCATTGCCCTGTCCCTGACCAGAAGGCTTTGACGTATTTAATCTGGGTCTTGCTGTGTTGCCCAGGCTGGTCCCAAACTCTTGGAGTCAAGGGATCTTCCCACCTCAGGCTCCCAAGTAGGTGGGACTATAGGTGTGGGTTACCACACTCAGCTGCCCAGAAGGTTTTCGCTTGTTTATTTGTTTGGTTTGGGACAGGGTCTTATAAATTGCTGAGGATGACCTCAAACTTGCAGTATTCCTGCCTCAGCCTTCCCAGTGGCTAAGATTACAAGTCTCTGCACCACCATACCTGCCTGGCAGCCTTGAAGTTTTAATAGGATCATTATAAGCAGAGCTGAGGAAGATTTTCTCCAGTAAAGCCTACATCCTGTGAAAGAGGCATACACCCCACTCTTGGAGACTTCAGCAAGGTTCCTCCTGACATCTCCCTAGTGGCCCCCTTCTCAAAAGTCTGGGTCCTAGACCCACAAAGCTCTTCTTCCAAGTTCAGAGGCACTAGAATCAGTTGAGCATCACATCCTTCTCAGAGGGCTGTTTCAGCTCCAGAGCTTTTCCTCCAAATTCTAAGCTTTAATAATTGAATTCCCGGGCTGGGGATGTGGCTCAAGCGGTAGCGCGCTCGTCTGGCATGCGTGCGGCCCGGGTTCGATCCTCAGCACCACATACCAACAAAGATGTTGTGTCCGCTGAAAACTAAAAAATAAATATTAAAAAATTCTCTCTCTCTCTCTCCCTCTATCACTCTCTCTTAAAAAAAAAAAAAATAATAATTGAATTCCCCAGCCCCAGAGATGGTGGCTGCTTTCTGCAGTTGCTACCTTTGTGACACTTTAAAGCTCCCATTTAAGGAGGATGCAGTGGTGCACACTTGTAATCTCAGCAACTCAGGAGACTGAGGCAGAAGGATTACTAGCCTTAGCACTTCACAAGGCCCTAAGCAACTTAGCAAGATTGTGTCTCTAAAATGTAGCTCAGCGTTTAAGCACCCCTGCATTCAATTCTTATTTATTTTTTAAAAATATTTTTAGTTGTAGATGGATGCAATATCTTTATTTAATTAATTAATTTATTTTTATGTGGTGCTGAGGATTAAACCCAGTGCCTCACACATGCCAGACAAGTGCTCTGCCAATGAGCTACAGCCCCAGCCCATTTATTTTTTAATTAAAATTTTAAAGTTCCCATTTACTCGTTCTCTTTCAGTTACTAGATAACATTTTTTAACCTACTTAACAATTCTTTTTTTTTTTTTTTTTTTGACGGTACTGAGGATTGAATCCAGGGACTCACTCATGCTAGGCAAATGGTCTACCACTGATCTATATCCCCAGCCCACAATATCATCTTTCTATCAAGTCAGCTGCTTCGGGATAATAAAGTATGAGATTAAACCCATTAATTTCATGACCATTCAGCTGTTACTGCTGTTCTTTTGATGTGAAGCCACTTCCCTGATCAGAAGCGGTATTGTATGGCATATTAGGACAATGTGTGAGGCAATCTATAGATCCATGCTGGTGATGCTGGCAGAAACAATATGGTGAGGGAAGGCGAATCCCTATCAAGAATAATGTGGCTCACAAAAGACAAGTATCTGCCCCTTTCATGATGGAAAAAATCCAGCATTATCAATCAACTTGCCGTAAGGTTGCCCATGGGGCAGCAATGGGGACTCAAAAATGCTTAACTCTGTTATTGGCAGATTAAGCAGTTAGTATCTGGTTGAATGAGCCTTGATGAAGAGAAGTCCCTGTTGTTGATGAAGATAAGTCCCTGTCCCTTGGTGTGATGGCCACTTTGTTACATGGGCCCTTGAGTAAGCACTGGCTGACTCGGGGAAGAGACTGACTGACCCCATAGAATATGTTATATTCCCAATTGTCAAGGGCATTCTTTGCAGTGACACACTTTGGGTAGTACTATGGTCTCTCAAAGGCCTATGTGTTAAAGGCTTGGTCCAGGGTGCTATTGGGAAGTGTGGGACCAGGAGGTAGGACCTAGTGAGAGGTGTTAGTTCACTCAGGGCGTGACCTTGAAGGGAACTGTGGAGTTCTGGGCTTTTCCTCCCTCTCCTACTTTCCTGCCACAAGGTGAGGGCTTCCTCTACCATACACTATCCTCAGTTCTGCCTCATCACATGTTCAAAAGCAACAGGGCCAACTGCCCATGGATGAAACCTCCAAAACCTTTAACCAAATGAACCTTTTCTCTTTTGAAGCCAAATAAGAGCTTTCCTCTTATTACAGTAGTGGGAAGCTAATGAACACAGTGAGCATTGACATGGGACACAAATAACTTCACACTGCATGCCCACTTGAAGAGATCCAGCCACATACTCCTTCCCCAGAACTTGCCACCAATCTTCCTGTCATATTCCTCTCACATTCCTGACAATGAGCCAATGTAGATATCTACTTATGGCTATCTCTTGATCCAGACAAAGTGCACAAACAAATGTGCCTCTTTATTTCTGCCCAGTAGAAAGACTTATTTTATCACCGTTCTTCAGGCCTACCCTGGAGTGAGGCTGTAAGGCTTCAGCTGTCCACTTTGTATCGATGCCAGCCATCTGCAGAGCCATCTGTAAATAAGGCACAAATTTATTTCTCCTCAGTCAGCTGATCCCAAAGAATGTTCTATGAGGTCCCAGGACTAAAGGAAGAGAGGTGATGGAGCAAGTGTTGTGGAAGGAGCCCCAGCCACCTGCCTGCACAGCTTACTCAAGCCCTCTGGTAGCTGTTCAAACTGAATCTCTTGTATACCATGTCCATGTGATATGACCCTGCTGCCAAATGTGCCCCATTCCCTGTCTTGGTGAGTAACAGGACATCTGGTATCTGCATGGCTACTTGATGGCTCATGAATCCATGGTTGTTTGCAGAAACAGATCACAGATTGGCCCCGGACCTCTGTAGGCCTGTGCTGTGACTCTCCTACTGGTACATACCTGGGGCTTCACCCAGCATCCCCATTTGCCAAATCCACTTGGAATATTGTTGGATCTGCTGGATCATCAGGGCCAAGTGAAAGAGCAGCTTGCACTGCAGCCTGGACTTGCTGCAGAGAATTCTCTTGCTTTATATTCACCCCAAATTATTTACTTGATGTAGGTTATTTAAATCAATTTTCTTTTTTTTTTTTTTTTTTACAGAGTTTTTTTTTTTTAAATATTTATTTTTTAGTTCTCGGCAGACACAACATCTTTTGTTGGTATGTGGTGCTGAGGATCGAACCTGGGCCGCACGCATGCCAGGCGAGCGCGCTACGGCTTGAGCCACATCCCCAGCCCCTTAAATCAATTTTCTATTTTTTACTTACATAAATTCAACTTCATCCTAAGAAATGGTATCTGTGGTAGGCTGATTACACGTTTTCTTCTACATAAGTAGAACAAATACTTAAGATTTAAAATAAAAACTTTCATCCAAGGGCTGTGTATGTTGCTCAGTGGTAGGGCACATGCCTAGCATGCATGAGGCCCTAGGTTCGATCCTCAAATCAAACCCAAATCAAACCAAAAAAAACTCCCAATCTTCATCCAATTGCTACCTAAGTCATCCACTATGAGTAGCACCTAGCCCACCCTTTTTGGAAACACTCCCCAGGGAAGGAAAAACCCAAAATAGCAAACCAAGACTGTCACAGTTAAGTCCAAATATACTAGGGGATATCACTTAAATTTTTTCTTCTTGGGGTCAGTTTTCAAGAACTCTGATCCTTTGACCATCAATTGAGGAGGAAATTTAATTTCAGCTGTTACTCAGGTATTGCAGTAGCCCTGCCATTTAAATTGTGCTAGTAGAACAATGCCCCTCCAGAATCAGATTACCCTCTCCTTGAATTTGAATAGGCTTCTGACTCTAGTAACCACTAAAATGTACCAGAGGTGACACTATACCTTGTGGAAGAATGGTGCTGTAGTTTGGATTCAGAATGTTCCCCCCAAAGCCTCTGTGTTAAAGGTGGGGCCTCTTGAAGAGGTTGATTGCCACTAGGGGCATGCCCTTGAAGGAGACCATGGGACACATTTCTCTTCCTTTCTCTTGCTTTCCTGGCTGCCATGAAGTGAGCAGCTTCTTCCACCATGTAGTCCCCGTCAGATGTACAGAAACAGGGCCAATCAGTTATGAACTGAGATCTCCCAACTGTGTGCAAAAACTAAACCTTTCCTCTTAAATTTATTTTCAGGTGTTTTGTTACAATAGTGGAAAACTGACTAACACAAATGTTATCCAGATGAAAATTGGGGCAGATGCTATGGAAGGGAGAATGGATACTAAGGAAATAACCACAATTTCCTCTAAAGGAGGCCACAAGTAAGTGTCTACTATACCCAGTGCTGTGCAAATAAATCACCCCAAGCTTGGTGGCATCACCCAATGTTTTTTCCTTTTTTTAAAACACTGACAGCTTCTGTGGATTAGAAGTTTTCAAAAGGAACAGTGGCGACAATTTTCTTCTACTACAGGATGTCTGGGCTTTATCTGGTAAGACTGAAACCTGTGAATGACTTCAGCTGGGAGCTAGAATCATCTGAGCCTACATCACTCACAGGCCTGGTGCCTGGGCTGGGAAAATCAGAAGACTCATGCAGTCAGAAGAGTGCCTACCCATGGCCTCTCCATGAAGCTTGACTTCCTAACAGCATGGAAGCCACAGGGCAGTCAGACGTCCAGCAAGCTGCCTCTGGTCTCCAACACTCAAAGTGGTTGCCAAGGGTTAGAGATTCAGAAGAGTTCAACTACAAAGAGAACTTTGAGGGTGATGGAACTGTTTGTGGTGATGGTGAATCTAAACATATGCTAAAACTTTCAGAAGTTTTAACACCCCTCCAAAAAGTCAATTTTTATTGTATGTAAACTCAAAAATAAAATTATGCTTTTCAACACTTTGTCCTAGAGGGACTGGACCACAAGTGAAAATTGACACAGATGGATCATAGACCTAAATGCAAAATGCAAAATTACAAAGCTCCTAGGAGGTAACATAGGAGAAAATCAATACCAGCATCAACCAGGCATATTTTGCTTGAGACCTCACATGATTCCAGCTGCCCAAGCTGGGTAGAGCAGAGACAATTTTTCCTCACCAAATACTACCTAAATAATGGAATTATGAGCAAATATATGTTGTTGATGTTTAATGCTAATAAGTTTGGGGATGTTGTATTATGAAGCAATCGCCTACTGGAATAGGACTTCTCTTCCGTCTTTTTCTTCTGGATCTTGTAGATTGTTTCCCTTGTGGTGACCCCTGGAGCTACCAGTTCTTCGATGACACTGGCTTTGAGGAAACTAAAATGAAAAAGAAAAAAGTGTATAAGCTGCTTGTTGTGCTTCAAAATATCTTCCCCCCTTCTTCTATAGTCAAGTATTAGGCAAGCCCATGTTGCTTCAAACAGAGAACACATTTCCCAGGCTTCTTTGCAGCTAGATGCATCCATATGATGTAATTCCAGACAATAGGATGCAGGTGGAAGGAATACATGCTGTGTTCAAGCTTTGGGCTGGAACATAAATGAGAGTGTCCCAACTGTAACCCTGAAGATGTGGACAATACCCTAGGAGATGGAACAACAGAGTAGAAAAACACCTGGATAACTATGTAGAACAGAGCAGCTTAGTCATCTTAAACCCCTGCTGCCAACCTCTTGATTGGTGTATGAGAGAAATAAACTTGCATTTTCTTGGAATGACTTCATTTCAGAGTCTTAGTTACAGCCACATAATCCTTTCTTCCTTTTTAATCTCTTAGTTCATTTTTTTGGTGTTTTTCTTCCCATATATTGGTGCATGACAGTTGTACATAATGGTGGGGTTTTGTTACATGTTCATACATGTTACATAGTCATACACAATGTAACTGTATCATTTGACCTATATTATTCTCATGTATTTCCCCTTTCCCTTACCCTCTCCCTGCCCCCTCCCTGTCCCCCTCCTCTACTCTACTGATCTCCCTTCAGTTTTCTTCTTTATTTTATTTTTATATGGTGATGAGGATCAAACCCAAGGCTTTGCATGTGCTAGGCAAGCGCTCTACCACTGAGCCACAACCCAGCCCCTCCCTTCAGTTTTAATGAGATCCCTACCCCCACTACCTTTCTTTTCCTTTTTCCTTTCTAGCTTCCACATATGAGAGGAAAATATGCCACCCTTGGCTTTCTGAGCTTGGTTTATTTTGCCATAATATTCTCAAATTCTATTCATTTTCCTGCAAATTACATAATTTCATTCTTCTTTGTGGCTGAATAAAACTCCATTGTGTATATGTACCACATTTTCTTTATCCATTTATCTGCTGATGGACACCTAGGCTGGTTCCACAGTCTGGCTTTTCTGAATTGTGCTGTTATAAACATGGGTATGCCTGTATTGCTATAGTATAATGACTAATTCTTTAGGATAAACACAGAGGACTAATAACTGGTCTTATGATGGTTCCATTCCTAGTCTTTTGAGGAACCTCCATACTGATTTTCTTAGTGGTTATACTAATTTACAAGCCTACCAACAGTGTGAAAGTGTACCTTTTCCTCTACATCCTCTGTTCTTGATGGCTGCTGTTCTGACTGGAGTGAGATGAAATCCCAGTGTAGTTTTGGTTTGCATTTCCCTAATTGCTAACAATGCTGAACTTTTTTTTTCTCATATATTTGGTGATCACATATATTTCTTCTTTTAGGAAGTATTTGTTTAATTTATTTGCCTATTTGTTAATAGGGTCATTTGGTTTGGTGTTTTTTTTTTTTTTTTTTTGGTACTAGGAATTGAACTCAGGGGCACTCAACCACTAAGCCACATCCCCAACCCTATTTTGTATTTTATTTAGAGATAGGGTCTCACTGAGTTGCTTAGTGCCTCATTAAATTGCTGAGGCCGGCTGTGAACTCCAGATCCTCCTGCCTCAGTCTCCCAAGCCATGGGGATTACAGGCATATGCCACCACACCCAGTTTGGGTTTTTTTGTTTGTTTGTTTGGTTGGTTGGTTTTGGTGTTCACTTGTTTGAGTTCTTTAGATATTCTGGATGTTAATCCTCTGTCAGATGAGTAAGAAGCACAGACTTTCTCCCATTCTGTAGATTCTGTCCTCACATCCTAATTGTTTCCTTGGCTGTGCAGAAGCTTTTTAATTTTATGTCATTCTATTTATTAACTATTGGCATTATTTCCCATGTTTTGGGGGTCTATTGAGAAAGTTGTTTTGTGTGCCTATGTGTTAGAATATTTTCCTACGTTTTCTTCTAGGAGTTGTATAGTTTTGAGGGTAATTCTAAGGTCTTTAAACCATTTTGAGTTGATTTTTGTGCAGGATGAAAGACAAAGGTCTAGTCTTATTCTTTCATATATGGATAACTAGTTTTTCCAGCATAAATTTTTAAAATATTTACTTTTTAGTTTTTTAGGTGGGCACAATATCTTTATTTTTTATTTTTATGTGGTGCTGAAGATCAAACCCAGTGCTTCACGTGTGCCAGGCAAGTGCACTACCACTTGAGCCACATCCCCAACCCTCCAGCATAATTTTTATTTTATTTTAATATTTTTTTAGTTGTAGATGGACACAATATTTCATTTTATTTATTTTTTCATGTTGTGCTGAGGATCGAATCCAGTGCCTCACACATTCGAGGCAAGCGCTCAATCACTCAGCTACAACCCTAGCCCCAGCATAATTTTTTTTAAAAATCTTTTTAGTTGTAGGTGGACACAATACCTTTATTTTATTTATTTATATGTGGTGCTGAGGATGGAACCTAGTGCCTCACATGTGCTGGAAAAGTGCTCTACCACTGAGCTACAGCCCTAGCTTTCCAACATCATTTTTTAAAAAGGTTTTTTACTCTCCAATGTATGTTTTGGGCATCTTTTTTTCAAGGACCAGATGACTGTATCTGTATAGGTTTTTCTCTTTGTCTTCTTTTCTATATCATTGGTCTATGTGTTTTTAAGCCAGTACCATACAGTTTTTGTTACTATAACTTTGTAGTATAATTTGAAATCAAGTATTGTGATACCTCTAGCATTGCTTTTTTGGTTTAGAATTGCTTTGGCTATTCTGAGTGTTTTATTTTTCCAAATGAATTTTAGGATTTTTTTTCTAGTTCTGTAGAGAATGTCATTGGTATTTTGATGGGGATTGAATCTGTATATTGTTTATGTTTGTATGGTCATTTTACCAATATTAATTCTGCCTATCCATGGACATGGGAGGTCTTTCTTTCTTCTGAGGTCTTCTATAGTTTCTTTCTTCAATTTTCTATGATTTTTGTTGTAGAGGTCTTTCACCTCCTTGGTTAGATTTATTCGTAGGTATTTTACTTTTTTGTTTTTTTTGAAGCTATTGTAAATGGAATTGTTTCCTTGATTTCTTTCTCAGCAGATTCATAATTGGTTTGTAGGAAAAGTATTGATTTTTGAAAGTTGATTTTTTAACCTGCTATTTTGCTGAATATGTTTATTAGCTCTAGTAGCAGTCTTTTGGTGAAGCCTTTTGAATTGTCTAAGTATAGGACTATATCATCTGCAACCAGTGTAATTTGATTTCATTATTTCCTGTTTTTATCTTTTTTATATCCTTCTTTTGTCTAATTGCTTTGACTAGAACTTCTAGTACTATAATGAATAGGAGTGATGAGTGGATATCGTTGTCTTATTCTGGATTTTAAAGAAAATGCTCTCAGTTTTTCCCCACTAAGCATGATGGTTTTGGATTTGTTATATATAGCCTTCATGATATTGAGGTAGGTTCCTTCTATCCCTAATTTCTTCAGTATTTTTATCATGGGTACTGAATTTTGTCAAAGGCTTTCTCTGTATTTATTAAGATAACCAAATGATTTTTGTCTTTAATTGTATTTATGTGATGAAATACATTTATTGATTTGTGTATGTTGAACCATTTTTTCATCCCTGGCTTAAAGCCAACTTGGTCATATTAAGTCTTATTAATATGCTATTGAATATGATTTGCCAATATTTTATGAAGAATTTTTGCATACAGCCAGGCACAGTGGTGCATGCCTGTAATCTAAGCAGCTCCAGAGGCTGAGGCAGGAGGATTGCAAGTTCGATGTCAGCCTCAGCAACTTAGCAAGGCCCTAAGCAATTATTGAGACCCTGCCTCAAAATAAAAAAAATAAAAAGGGTTTGGGATGTGGCTCAGTGGTTAAGTGCCTGTGGGTTCAATCCCTGGTTTGAAGAAAAAGAAGAAGGAGTAGGAGGAACAAAAGGTGAAGGGGGAGGAGGAAGAGGGGGAGAAGGAGAAGGAGAAGAATTATTTTTGCATCTAAATTCACCAGGGATATTGATCTATAGCTTTCTTTCCTTGATGTATCTTTATCTGATTTTAATATCAGTGTGATACTGGCGTCATAGAATGAATTCAGAAGTGTTCCATACCTTTCTATTTCGTGAATTAATTTGAGGAGCATTGGCATAAGTTCTTCTTTAAAGATCTGGTAGAATTCAGCTGAGAATCTATCTGGTCCTGGGCTTTTTTTTGTTAGAAGACTTTTTGTTACTTCTTCTGTAATATTCCTAGTTATTCATCTGTTTTAAGTCTTCTGTTATTTTGATTCAAATTTTGGCAGGTCATGTATATTTAGAAATGTATCCATTTCTTCTAGGTTTTCCAATTTATTGGAGTATAAGTTTTCAAAATAGTCTCTAATGATCTGGATTTGTGTGATGTCCGTGGTGATTTCTCCTTTTTCATTTCTAATTTTATTAATGTGGGATTTTGCTTTTTTTTCTTTTAGTTTGGTTAAGGTCTTGTCAATCTTTTTTATTTTTTCAAAGAACCAACTCTTCATTTCATTCATCTTTTGTATTATTTTTTATTCTCAATTTCATTGATTTTGGTTCTAAACTAATGATTTCTTTCCTCATTCTAGTTTTGGAATTAGCTTATTCTTCTTTTTCAAGGGCCTTGAGATGCATTGTTAGATTTATTTGGGATCTTTCTGATTTTTTTTTTTTTTTTATAAATTCTCTCTCTCTTTTTTTTTTTTTAAGAGAGAGTGAGAGAGGAGAGAGAGAGAGAGAGAGAATTTTTTAATATTCATTTTTTAGTTCTCGGCGGACACAACATCTTTGTTGGTATGTGGTGCTGAGGATCGAACCTGGGCCGCACGCATGCCAGGCGAGCGCGCTACCGCTGAGCCACATCTCCAGCCCTTTCTGATTTTTTTATGTAGGCACTTGTAGCTATAAATTATTCTCTTAGAACCACCTTCATAGTGTCCCAGCATTTCTGGAATGTTGTATCATATTATGTTTGATTCTAAGAACATTACAATTTCTCCCCTGATTTGTCTATCATCATTTATCATTCAAAGTGTATTGTTCAATCTCCACATGTTTATATAATTTCTTTCTTTTTCTTTTCTTTCCTTTCTTTCTTTATTTATTTTGGTACTGGAGATTGAATCCAGAGGCACTTTACCATTAAGTCACATCCCAGCCCTTTTTTTATATTTTATTTAGAGGCATGGTTTTGCTGAGCTGCTTACAGCCTTGCTAAGTTGCTGAGATACTGGTTTTGAACTCACAATCCTCTTGCCTCAGCCTCCCAAGCCACTGGGATTACAGGCATATACTACCATGCCCAGCCATTTATATAGTTTCTGCAGGGTTTTTTGGTGTTTATTTCTAATTTTATTCCATTTTGATCTGATAAGATGCAACGAATCATATAAATTATTTTGCATTTGCTAAGCATTGCTTTGTACCTAAAATATAGTCTATTTTGGAGAAGGTTCACAAATTGCTGGAAAAAAAAGTGTATTTAGCTATTGTTGGATGAAGTATTCTGTAGATGTCTTTAAGTTCATTTTATTTGTAATATTTTTTAGGTCCAAAGAGTCTTTACAAGTTTAACATCTGGATAACCTATCTATTGGTGAAAGAGGTATGAATCTATCTGAGTCTTTAAATCAAGTAGTTCTGTTTTATGTAATTAAGTGCACTAAAGTTTGAGGCATAAACTTTAGTGCACTTAAATTTTGTTATTTTGTTGTTGTTGGATTGTCTTTGTCTCTTCTGATTGGTTTTGGCTTGAAATCTGTTTTGTCAGATATAAGGTAGTCTTATATCTAACTAAGAGTAGCTTTTAGGGGCTGGGATTATGGCTTAGCGGTAGAGTGCTCGCCTAGCACGTGTGAGGCCCTAGGTTCGATCCTCAGCACCCACCACATATAAAATAAATAAGTAAAATAAAGGTATTTTGTCAACTACAACTAAATTTTTTTAAAGAGTAGCTTTTAGACTCCATTTGCATGATTTAACAATTTCCATCCTTTTACTTTGAGCCTGTGGTTGTCTTTGCCTGTAAGGTAAGTCTCTTGCAAACAACATACGGTTGGGTCTTGTTTTTTTAATACATTCTGCCAGTCCCTGTCTTAATTGGAAAGTTAGGATCATTTATATTCAATGCTATTATAGAGAGAGATTTATTAATTCCTGATTTATTTATTTATTAGTACAAGAATTGAACCCAGGGGTGCTTAACCACTGAGCTATACCCCCAGCCCTTTTTACTTATTATTTTAAGACAAGGATCTTCCTAAGTTGCTTAGTTCCTTGCTACATTGCTGAGGCTGGCTTTGAACATGCAATCCTCCTGCCTCAACCCCATGGGTTGCTAGGATTATAGACATGTGCCACCATACCTAGACATTTTTTATTTATTTATAATGTTTAATCTGGTTATGTTTTTATGTGCTTAGCTACTCTTTTTTTGGGGGGAGGGGCATTATCATAGATTGAATCCAGAGGCACTTGGCCACTGAGCTACATCCCCAGCCCTTTTTTGTATTTTACTTAGGTTGTCACTGAGTTGCTTAGCACCTTGCCATTGCTGAGGTTGGCTTTGAACTTGTGATCCTCCTGACTCAGCCTCCTGAGCCGCTGGGATTATAGATGTGCACCACCATGCCTGGTACTTAGCTACTCTTCAAATGATATTTTACATTTGTGAGCTTTAGGGTTTGTTTTTTATTTCTTCTGTGTGGAGTATTTCTTTAAGTGTTTTCTGTATTGCCAGATTAGTAGTCATGATTTCTTTTAATTTCTGCTTATCTTGGAAGGATTGTTATTACTTATTCAATTCTGAAGGATAGCTTTATTGGATATAACAATCTTAGTTGACAGTTCTTTTCTTTTCTTTTTCTTTTTTTTTTTTTAAGAGAGAGAGAGAGTGAGAGAATTTTTTAGTATTTATTTATTTTTTTCAGTTTTCGGTGGTCACAACATCTTTGTTTGTATGTGGTGCTGAGAATCGAACCCGGGCCACGCGCATGCCAGGCGAGCACGCTACCGCTTGAGCCACATCCCCAGCCCAACAGTTATTTTCTTTCAGGACTTGGAATACGTCATTCCAAGTGTCTTGTCTCTTTGAGTTTGTGCTGAGAAATTGCAAGTAATTCTGATTGACTTGACTCTAAATGTGACATAATATTTTTCTCTTGAGGCTTTTAAACTTCTATCCTTATTCTATATGTTAGGCGTTTTAGTTATAATGAGTTGTGAAGAGGTCTGAGAGGTTTTTTTGTTTGTTTATTTGTTTGTTTTTTTATCTTGTCTATTTGGAGTTCTGAATGGCTTCTGTATCTTGATGTCCATCTCATTTTCAAAGTTTGGAAATTTTTCTTATTACCCTGAAGAGGTTGTGCATTCATTAGCCTACATTTCACAATCCTCTTTTATCCAGTGATTCTTAAATTTGGTCTCTTAATGTTGTCCCATAGTTCTTGGTTATTCTGGTCATGGTTACTTATTTCCTTTTTTTATTTTTATTTTTTCTTTTAGTTACAGATGGACACAATACATTTTTTAATTTTTATTTTTATATGGTGCTGAGTATAGAACCCAGTTCCTCAGACATGCTAGATAAGTGCTCTACCACTGAGCTACAACCTCAGCCCTATTTATTTTCTTTTCTTTAATAATGTCTGAATGTTCAAGGTCAGCCACACTTGTCTTCCAGTTCTGAGATTCTATCATGAGCATGGTCTACTCTAATTAGACTTTCAACAGAACATTTTATTTATTTTGTTTTTTATTTCCAAAATTTCTGTTTTGTTATTTTTAAATATATCTATCTCCTTATTGATTTTCTCATTCATATTCTATACTGAATTCCTTAAATCATTGAGTTGTTTTTCTTTGTCTCTTGGAATTCATTGATAATTTTTGGATGATTATTGGAGATTGAACTCAGGGATACTTAACCACTGAGCAATATACCCCCAGACCTTTAAAAAAAATTTTTTTAATATTTATTTTTTAGTTGTAGTTGGACACAATACCCTTATTCATTTATTCTTATGTAGTGCTGAGGATCAAACCCAGGGCCTTGCATGTGCTAGGTGAGCATTCTACTGCTGAGCTACAAAATAAAAAATTTTTTTTGAAGCCGGGTCTTGCTAAGTTACTTAGATCCTTGATAAGTTGCTAAGGCTGGCCTTGAACTTGCAATCCTCCTGCCTCAGCCTCTTGAATTGCTGGGATTACAGGCATGTAATTTATCATTTTTATAATTTTTTTTTGAATTTGTTATTCAAAAAATTTAATATTTTTGGGATCGGTTGCTGGTGAATTATGAACTTTAGGAGGTGACATATTACCTTATTTTCATATATCTGGTATTCCTGTGCTGTGTTTTATCCACCTGTTAAGATGGGTTTTCACTTCTGATTATATGTGTGGGCCTTTTTAAGTCACAGCCTTCCCTTGCCAAAATGTTCCGGAGTGATTTAGATTGAGACACCCTCCTCATAGGTGTGATGTCCACAGACTTTGTGTTAATTCTGGGTTTTGTTTTGTTTTGTAGAAGTAGATGTCCCTAAGTGGAATCTGAGAGCCCCAACACCCGAAGCTGTTCCTAACTTGAGGCCTGATTGCTAATTTGCGTTTTGTCTCTTTTATTTTTTGTATTAAAGTATAGCTGATGTTTGACTAAGATTAATTTGTGTGTAAAACCAGGTGCATTGTCTTTTGGCTGGGTTTAGTTTAGCAACAGTCTCTACCCTGTGAACTTGTGGTGTACTGGAGATTCCCAGCATCTCACAGAAAAGGGAGAAACAATCAATAGCATCAAATAATGCAAACAATATTCAGCATTAAAATAAATACTTGGCATTTACTATGACATCTACAACACTAATTACCACAAAAATAGGAAAGATAGGGTCAACCACTGGCCAATAGCAAAAATAATAAAAAAAACTATGAACTAGATCAAACATTAAAGTAAATAGTAGGTGCCAACAATGTCATCCACAGCACTAATAATTGCAATGATATGAGTGGTGGGGGTAGGAGTTATGTAAACCAAATACTTTACATAAAAAGATGGTTAAAAATATAGATCATTAAGAGAAAAGAAAATATGAGAGTGAAGTAGAACAAAGTTTAGAATGTCCAAAATTGTGAACAGAGAAATGTAGCAGGTGATGGTTATAAAGAAAAGAGAGAAAAATAAAAAAACCAAAGTAAGGTAGAGAGAGAATGAGAGAATTTCGTTGTTAGTGGAAGAAGGAGAGAAAGAGACACAAGCAAGCAAACACCAAACCAAACCAAAATAAGCAAACCCCAAACTCTAACCCTTCAAATACAAGGCAAGAAAAAAATAACTATCATAAGAAATGAGAAAATATATATATAATATATATGTCAGCACAGCAAGAACACACACACAGGGGCTGGGGATGTGGCTCAAGCTGTAGCGCGCTCGCCTGGCATGCGTGCGGCCTGGGTTCGATCCTCAGCACCACATACCAACAAAGATGTTGTGTCCGCCAAGAACTAAAAAATAAATATTAAAAATTCTCTCTCTCTCTCTCACTCTCTCTTTAAAAAAATAAATAAATAAAAATAAATAAATAAAGTGTATGTAATTCATGGTAATATTCTTTAAAAAAAAAAAAGAACACACACACACAAAGATTCTTAATGAAAAATGAAAGCATTGACTCTACTGAGGTGGTCAAAAACCATGATGAGAGTGGAATTACTGCCTATGTCCACCTGTTCTTTCAGTTTCTTCCTAGGCTATGTCCTGGGCAGGAGGGCCTGGGGATTGTTAACCCCTTCCTCTTTTTGCATTGCCAATTGGAGAGGCCTAAAACTAAAGTTGGCTGAAATAGCTCCCAGCTTCCCTTCTCACAGTATGAGGTAGGATGGAATGGAAATCCTGTAGGTTGGTGTTTTGTCCACCCAGGTCACATCAATGCACTCCCAGGGAGGGGGACTGCTGCAGAGTTCTGTGAGGGAAGTTCCCACACTTGAGGCGTAGGTCTCCCCAGGCCTTAGCTGGCTTTATTGGATGGTCGGCTCTGGGGAGATCAGATCAACACACCTCTAGGGCCCTGCAGTCTCTCTCTTGGGAGCCTCCCAAGAATTCTACTCATGGGACAAGGGATGAATCCTCCACCTACTCTGCTGCCTATGAACACAGCCTTCTCAGGCTTAGTCCCTAAATACATTCAATCCACCTGTTCAGTTTCCCACCCCTTTCAGGTGGTCACATGAGCCACCAGACTCAAAGGGAAAATCGAGTTACAGGGCCCTTTGTTTTTCTGACTTGAATCTCCTGGGTTCTCTGTGCCAGTTTTATTCATGTTCCACTGGGCATACCCTAAGCAACATAGTAGGTTCTTGTGGAGCCAATATGACAATGTTTGCTATGACCTCCTGGGCTCCCCCAGCAGCAAGGGGCAACATGGCCTCCTCAAGACGATGGCTCCTATCTCAGCTCCTGCGTGCCAGGTGAAAAACACAACATGTTTTAAACACCAGTCCACTGTGCAGCCTCTGGATCAGCTCAGTTGAACTGCTTTTCTATCTACAGGTTTTTCCATACCAAAGACATCTCGTTTCTTCCTCTATTATGCCTCCGCTCTACGGTGAGCCACCAAAGCCACAACTGACTTGTAGTCTTTCTTATTCTTTGTTCAATGCTCCCAAGTTTCCGAGTCTCTAAGACACTATGATTGTCCAATGTTGAATTTTCCTGAATTCTCTCTTTCATCCACCTTGCTGAGAAGCAGTATTCCTGCTGCTTGATTCCAAGCAATGGAGGAACTGGAAATGTAGCCTTCCTCTAATCCGCCTTCTGGAATCTCAACGGCCAATTAATCTTCACTCAAATAATTTGGAATGTTTGCGTCTCAACCCCTATGACTTAGCCTTCTTGAGGCAAGGTCACTGAATTCCCTAAAATGGAAAAATGAAAACACAAGAGAGGAAAAGCCTGACTAATGCTCAGGAAATTATACTGCCATCAGGGCATCTCTGATGGGTGCCTTATAACTGGTTTTAGCAAGGGGCTGTAGGAATCCAAAAAAGGGAGGGATTCCCTTCACCCGAAGCTATTTAAAAAGACTCCCGCTGAGACAGTGATGTTAAATCATTGGTAGGATTTGGTTCGGTGGAAAGAGGGAAGGGGAAATTCAGACAAAGAGAAATCAAATGAGGAAGAGAAGGTAGGGTAGTGCCAGAACTTTTGGGAGGGTGCAGAAGAGATATTACAGTTTAAAGCCAGTGCTAAATTCAACATGGCAAATTCACAGGTTTCGTCTCTTAAAAGCTTTTTCATGTTTCTATTAAAAATCTGTCTGCAAACAAATCTTTACTTGATGAGAAGTTTAAACATAATTACATCTAGTATATTACATGCATATTTCATTGCTTTATTAAATCCTTCAAACAACATAGTTTTTAGAGGTGTAATTAACCTCTTTAGAATATCACCTCACAACAGAAGGAACAAACTATGAGATTTATTTATTTATTTTTGTGGTACGGGGAATTGAACCCAAGAACACTCTACCACTGACCTATATCCCTAGCCCTTTTTTAGTTTCATTTTGAGACAGGATCTTGCTAAGTTGCCCAGGCTGGGCGTGAACCTGCGATTCTCCTACCTCAGTCTCCCAAGTAGCACTGGCTTGAATTCTCTTATTTCTGGAATTATAAGTTAGGGTTGCCTCTGGAGGAAGAAAGACTAACTGGTCAAGATGAGCAGAGATAAAAGATGGACGGACAGAGGCTTACACTGTGGAGTTCCACTTTCAGGGTCTCTGTTCTAATCTAATGATCTATGTCCAGGATCCTACTATGTCTGTCAGCTTTCTATTACTGTGACAAAATACCTGATGCAATCAACTGAAAAGAAGGGAGGATTTATTTTGGCTCATTGTTTCAGAGGTTTTAGTTCATGGTTAGCTGAGTTGCTATGGGACTTGTGGTGAGACAGTACATCATGGTGGTGGCAGCACGTGGCAGAGGAGTTGCTCACCCCTTGGTGTCCAGGAAGCAAAACCAAAGACAAGAAGAGTGGGTCTCAATGTTCACTTCGAGGGCATGCCCTCAATGACCTACAGGCCTCAGCTCTTAAAGCTTCCACCCCTTCCTAACAACTTGCTACCCAACAGCTGGGTACCAAGTCTTCAACACATGAGCCTTGGGGAGCCATTTAAGATCCAAGCCGTAATCCCTTCCCACCTACTCAGCCAATAATTTCTCCTTTGATTTAAATTTCTGTCACTTTCGACCAAGAATCCTGACTAATGCAAGGATGAACTATAAGGGAGTCTCTGCCCATATCATAATTATACCTTAAATAACATATTTCATCAAAGTGAAGATGCCCTTGATTAAAAATATACCATTATTTATTACCACTAAGAAAGGGAAAATACTTCAAAATAAGCCATGACAGGCCTTTGAATATAATGTGCATTCTGGCTTCAGAAGCATGAAAATGTGGGGAAAAAAACATGCTTCCTAGCCCTGATGAAATATGGTTGCTGCGTGTCCTTGGTGACTTACATGATGTCTATGATCCTCGGTTTCCTCATCTATAAAGCAAAGGTGACAATATTCACAGGACACCTACTTACACACAAATATTCTTAACAACTTGGTGAATTTACCAAAAATCAATTGAATTGTACACATGAAATAAGTGAATGTGCAAAATACACCTCAATGAAGTTGGAAAAAAGATGTATAGCATCGAAGTTAGTTCCTCAACACTGTAGATGCTTAAGAGATAACGACTATTCTCAGATCTGCTTGTGGTTCAGAATCCTAAATCCATAAAGCCATTTTTTTCCCCAGTGTCCAGGAAAGGGGATTTTTCTCTTTTGGGGGGATCAGGGGACATGGAGATGGAACCCAAAGGATCTTAACCACTAAGCTACATCCCTAGCCATTTTTTTTAAATTTTATTTTGAGATGGGGTCTCACTAAGTTGCTTAAGGCCTCACTAAGTTGCTGAGGCAGAGTTTGAACTTGCCATCTTCCAGCCTCAGCCTCCCAAGCCTTTTTTAATTTTTTTTTTTTTTGCAAAGTTGGGGATGCAACTCAGAACCTTGCACATGCTAGACAACCACTGTACTACTAAGCTACATCTCCAGCCTTCCCTTTGCTTACACCTTACCCCAACACTTCTCTAGAGGGTACTGAGAAAAATCACTGCTTCTAGAAACTCTTCTAGCCCATTAAGCTGTCCAGAGTTGTGTTGGGAGAGAGCAGAGAAAGAGCCTCTGTCTATATGGAGCGGGGATAAGGGATTTCAATAGGTCAGGAAACCTAGGCCCTTGGCAGCCTCTCCACTCACCATCCCCATCATGCCCACAAACTAGAAGATTGTGGAACTGCAATTTCCTAGTCGTATAAAGAAAGGAGACTGATTTTTCCTCCTGGAACTTGGCTGTCCTGCCCTTGGCAAGGTCTGGGTGAGTCTTCTTTTCAGCCTACCCCTGTTTTCCCACTTCCTTTTTTATCACCTAAAGGTCATGAGCCTTGAGAACCAGGTATCAGAAGAGTGACTTTCGTCATGTTGAGATGCTCAGACACTGCCAAAGACATTTGATCACAATCCCAGAAAGCCACTTTTTTTTTAAGAGAGAGAGAGAGAGAGAGAGAGAGAATTTTTTAAAATATTTATTTATTTATTTTTTTAGTTCTTGGAGGACACAACATCTTTGTTTGTATGTGGTGCTGAGGATCGAACCCAGGCTGCATGCATGCCAGGCAAGCGTGATACCGCTTGAGCCACATCCCCAGCCCCTAGAAAGCCACTTCTAAGAAGGCTGCCCAGCAAGGGGCTTGGAAGGCTCAGGCATCTCCTGCTGGGAAGCCTCTTGGGTCAGTTCCCAGGAGGTGGATGGGCCCTTTCATGCAAGACCATGGAGTGAGGCCTGGCTTCAGTCCCCTCACCCACAGCCATGCCTGTGGGAAGCACAACGTACTAGAAAGAAGTGGGAGCCCTGAGTCCCAGCTCTAGCCCCCCTTGCACCAGCCTCCTGACCTTGGGCATGAGATTGAACAGCAGGAGCCGTAGTTCATTCATCAGTAGAATTAGAGTGTTGGTCATCCCACTTCTCCTGAGTCTGCTGTGGGTTAGTGGAATGTCATGGGTGACTGCGCCAGGAATGGTGGGTACCTACCAATGGTAGGTTCCTGCTCTCAGCTCCTCCCTGAGGCCTGCTGGGGCTTCCATTGGACATGGCTGTTTGTTTTTTTTGTTTTGTTTTGTTTTATTAACTGGCATCAGCAAGTCATCAGATCTGAATGACAGTCTGTTCCCTTTCTTTTTTTTCTTCTTCTTCTTTTTTTTTTTTTAATTGGAGGGCTGCCCGAAGGAGAGGCAGAGAACAGAGAGAGAAGAGAACAAAAAGAGAGAGGAGAGAAAGAAGAGGAAGAGGGCAGAGATGAAGAAGGCAGAGGACAGAGGACAGAGAGAAGAGAGAAGAAAGAGCCTGTTCCCTTTCTTATTGTGCCACTTTTACTTTCTTTGAGATCCTGGCAGACACACTTGAGGTCAGCATCAAAAATAATGTACATTGAGAGGTTTGGGGCTGAAGCCATTTACCTGTTCTCAGCTCAGCACTATCTGGCTTTCCATTACTAGTGGCAGTGTGCAAGACCCCTGGGGGCAGCTTAGCCCTGTAGCCATGTCTTGCTCCTCTCCCACAACCCTCCAGCATGGCAGGGAGAAGAACAAAACAGAAGGGCATCAGCCTCCTGCTAGGGCAGGTGTGAGGCACAAGCCAAGGTTCCTAGAGGGCGGAGAGAGCGTGAAAATGTTAGGCCTGGGTTTGAATGAGTGCTTCTCAACTTGCTTGCTGCCTAATGGCCTTGGAAAGGTCTTAACCTCTCTGGGCTTCAATGACTTGGTTTATAAAATGGGCATAATCATATCTGTCTCCTGAGGGGGATGAATGTGTATAAGGGCCTGAGACAGTGTAATGCCAGATTCTAGAGATCCCAATAGACCTCTGGGAGCCGAATCTGATGCAAGCTCCAGCCTGGACTCTAACCGTTTCTGACGCAGCGGTCCCAGGGAGTGAGTCCTGGTCCTTTGTCCAGTGAGATTTTATAGGTTTTTTGGGGTACTCTGTGTCACAACATCACACAGCAAATCATTCCACTGCGGGAAAATCAAACAACATTGATTAGCACATTCACTGGCGGGAACAAGTTGGGTAGGGGTGATTGGTGAGAACAAGAGGAGGATTCCTTTGAACTGATTGGTTTAGGCCACGAGGGGTGTACGTGCTGAACTACATGGTTTCCCAACATGTTATCAACCACCATAAACTACTAGGGGGTCATCTGGCATCCCAGGTATTTTCCCTGTCTCATGCTGATTGGAGGTTGCTACAAGGGTTCCTATGGGTCCTCACACAGCCTAACTGAGTCAGGGACACCTGGCACCAAAGATCTCTCCTGTTATTTACAGACAAACAACTTAGCAGGGTGGGTATGTGCCTAGAAAGGCTCTGTGGGTTTTTTCCAAGGATAAGGGTCACACCCCCTTCCTTAGGACAGGCCTTGAGATAGAAGCTGCTGTTATTTATTTTAAAAAATGGAATCATATCAGTTTCTCAACAGCACCTGGTATATCCCTGGCACCTATCATAGATAAAGAGGAGAGGAGGTAGCTGGGCACTGTGGTGCACACCTGTAATCCCAGCAACTCAGGAGAATCTCAAGTTCAAGGCCAGCCTCAGCAATTTATCGAGGCCCTAAGCAACTTAGCAAGATCCTGTCTCAAATAAAAAATAATAAGGAGCCAGGCACGGTGGTATATGCCAATAATCCCAGCGGCTTGGGAGGCAGAGGCAGGAGGATCCAGAGTTCAAAGCTAGCCTCAGCAATTTAGTGAGGCCCTAAGCAACTCAGTGAAACCCTGTCTTAATAAAAAATACAAACTAGGACTAGGGATGTGGCTCAGCGGTCGAGTGTCCCTGAGTTCAACCCCTGGTACCCCCCCAAAAAAAAATAAAAATAAAAAGGGCTGGGGATATGGATCAATGGTAAAATGCCCCTGTGTTCAATCCTCATTACCAAAATAAATAAATAAATAAAACTAAATAAAGAGGAGAGGTGGGACTGGAGGGACACCAGGAAGGGAGAGAAGGAAAAACCAGAGAGGGTAATACTGCAAAGGAGAAAGCCTGGGGTTCTGCAAGGCTCTGCAGCTTAGATTCTTTATTCCACTCTCTGTCACCTTTACTCAGGACTTGGAGCAAAGTGACACTCTTCTCGGCCTGTTGCCAATGCCAGGCCCCCTGCCCAGAGAGCACTACCCCCACCCAAGGAGGCCTCAGTTTAAAAAAAAACATCTCTTAGAAGAGACCGTCCATAGCAATCCCCACCCCACATCCTAAACAGAACCTTCTACCCTAATTTTTTCCTTCCAGGCAATATTTCTAGATTCATTTATCTAATTATCTGCCCCCATGACATTCAGCTCCAGGAGGGCAAAGACTGTGTTCATCTTGCTCGCTTCTGAACGTAGCACCCAGTACTATGCCTGGCACAGGGTTTGGGGAGGAGACTACCCCTCCTCTGCACCTTAGAGAGGCAGGGGGACTTTTAGCAGGGACCTGAGGCCACAGAAGCAGGAGTGACTTGGTGGCTGGACAAAGGCAGAGACTCAGGAGGATCAGGGGACATTTGAGGGGTATTCTATCTATACAGAATGGCCCAAACCTACCTGGGGTTGGGAGGACACTCCTGGCAAGTAGCTGCTGCAGAGCCTGGATGGAGGGGCCATGGAGAGAGGAATAGACCAGGTTGCAAATGACCACGAAAGCTCCATGAGGGATCTGGATCTTATCCTGGGCTCATAGATGGGGAAGTAATGTGGCCTAGCATGCCTAGCCCAGAGCTTTGGGAAGGAGGAAGCCAAACTGAGCTCAGGGAGTAGACTATTGTCTTGTGGGCCCTGGCTGGTCTCCAGCCTCACTCCTTCCTGGGTGGAACCATTAGTGTATCAGAAAAAATCCACCTGCTGCAGCCAGTGGCTGACCCTCTACAGGCAGGTGCCTCCTGCCCCCACTGTGGAGATATGGCTGCCAGGGAAATGGAGGTTCATCCAGCAGTGGCTTCCCAGCAGTAGTGAGCCCTTGTACTTTAAGAGGTTCCAGTCAACTGGTTCCCCAGGTGTCTAAGTCCTGACATTGTCCTTGTTCTATCCACCCTCCAGCCCACTTCTATGTGTATGTGTATGAGAGACCTGTTGCTAGAAGGGGAACTCCATTCAGCTGATCTATTAGTCAGGTTGAGCTAGGTTCTGCTGCACTAAGTCAGCCTAGAACCTTACAACTTTAACAATATAATTTTTCTCTCATTCATATTACACACCCAATGTAGTGGAAGAAGATGGAAGAGGAAAGCTGTGCTCCACCTGGTGTCTCAGGACCCTGGCTGTAAGAGGAGCCACTTTCTAGATAATCCCTAATCACCATGGTACAGGAAGACAGGGCATAGAGCACTTATACCTTTTTATCAGAAATGACACAGGTCCTGTCATAGCTGATTGGTCAACACTAACCCATTGGCCAGGGGCTAGAGCTGTGGGAAGGTGGAAGAACCCACATATACTCAATGGGCCAGCAAGTGCCCTTTCAGCCTATTGAGCACCAGCTCAGAGAGCAGGTTGGCTTCTGCCTGAACATAGGCAGATAGACAATAAAGAATGCAGGGAAAAGTATGGGTACCTTCTTTGTTGCCTCCTCCCTCCATCTGTTCCCTGATTCCTAGAGGAGAGCTCCAATGATATCAGTCCCATAGCTTTCTATTCCTCAACCCCACCATTACCTCCACCTCTACAAAATGCAATCCCTCTCTAGTCTGGCTTCAGCAAACTGTCTCATTTCCTTCTCCAGCCACATAAGGCTTCCTGCTGCTCTGTGAACATCTGCTTTATTCCTTTACTCCTTCTGGAATGTTCTACTCCATCTCTGCTCTCTGGACTCCTCCAACCCATTCTTCCTGATTCAACTCAAATATCACCTCACTCATAAAGATTCTTCATCTGCTTCCTCTTCCAGAAGTGTGTGCCCAGCCCTACAGCTCTCCACTGAAGGGGGGACCCTAGGCAGACCATGGGACTCCACTCCCTCCCCGAGGCACAGGTGACTGGCCCCAGATGAACCAGTTTATGGTCTGGGCAATGGTGCTCCTGGTGGGAAAGCATGTGCTGAGCCTATCAAATTCTCTTTCAATTAAAATTGGGAACAGACAGTAGCAGCAGTAGGAGCTGGCAGAATGCATCAGGTGTCCCCTAATGGGCCCACGGGGCCAAGTGGCACCCTGCTTGACACTGTGAGGCAGCGGGATCATGAGTGAAATGAGAAAGGTAAAGCTGTGGGGAACAGGGGCAGCAGCTGATGGAAGAGGGAGAGACAGGCACCATCCCTTACCCAGAAAGCCTCAAAGAGGAGTCACCATCAGGGCCAGAGTTGTACTGCTGAGGACTTGCAGACCAGCCCATTTGAAATGGAGGTGAGTTCCCTGGGCAGAGAAGAGGGTGAGATCTAGCACTGCATGTCCCTCACTCACAGCTGGGGAGAGTTGCCACTGCCTCCTCAGCCCCAGGTCCCGGAGACACCAGAAACAAAAGCAGGGAGGCCAGCCACCTACCCGTCTCCTGCCATTGTCCCCAGACTCCTGCCCCTACCACTACCTCACATCTGTCAGTATCCTGATGCAGCAGGAGCCCCAAGAGCTTGGCTCAAAATCCTAGTACTACCAGTCTGGCAAAGTGCCAGGAATATAGCTGAGCAAGTTTTCGCATCTGTAAAATGGGGTAATAATAGTTGTCTATTTACAGCCCAGTTCATGCTGGATTCAGCCCCCTCGGTATGGAAAGCGCATCTTTATGTCCTCAGGGCTTACTTCCTCATCTTGTCACTGAGTCCGAAAATGGTAAAAGGAACTAGCTAGCTCTCTGGGACTTCTTTTATGAGGGCACTAATCCCAGTCAGGAAGGTACCACCTTCTGATTTAATCACCTCCCAACAGCCTCATTGCATAATCCTATACTTTAGGGATTAAGATTTCAATTTAGGAATTTGAGGGGATGCTGACATCCAGACCACAGCACCATCCAACCCTAGAGGTCCTGCCTCTGGACTCTTTATATAAGAGACAGACACAGATTACTGGATTCAAGTTGGCTTTGTTTCACAAAAGAATTATCTTCCTAAAAAGCTACATGTTAAATAAAATTTTCATTTATTGTCTTCCAGGCTGAGGGAGGATGCCAAGCCCTAACCCATGTTTTCCTGAAATATTCTGTGCAAACCAGATTTTTACCAATGTCGTTACTTGTGGTGAGTACTGTGTACTGTGGCCGCCATTACAAGATGGCGCTGGTTTCCGCTGTAGTCTGTGACAAACAACTCCTTATCAGAATGAGTTGGCACGGTGTGACTTGGCACCCTATGAGAAAAGTCCACGTGGCAGTTGTGCATTGGGGCTTTATGTGCTTTATCAAGGCTGGGGCGCTCGGGTGAGGTAGTAGTAGTAGGAGTAGTGGCAGTAGGAGTAGTAGTAGGAGTAGTAGTAGTAGAGAGAGAAACAAGCTAAAAGACATGTCAAAACAAGGGCCTGAATAAACTGCTGAAAGAAGATTCCTGAGTTGCGTCTTCCTTGCGGGCAAGGGGTCGTGACAGTTACTGTTCCCTATTGACTTACAATGTGAATTTTAGAGCTGATTTGGTATATTTGGTATTCAGTATGTAGTGAGGCCTAACTCAAATTTATTTTATTTTATTTTTTTAATGTTTATTTTTTAGTTCTCGGTGGACACAACATCTTTGTTGGTATGTGGTGCTGGGGATCGAACCCGGGTCGCATGCACTCCAGGTGAGTGCGCTACCAGTTGAGCCACATCCCCAGCCCTCAAATTTATTTTAAATTTGTCAATTGTTTCACTCCTCAGTCAGTTGGGCAATGACCAGTAAACAACATTTAAAAGTCCCAAAGAACCAGGCATGGTGTATAAATCTCAGCAATGCAGGAGGATCACAAGTTCAGGTCATACTCAGCATCTTAGCAAGGCCCTATCTAAAAATCAAAAATAAAAAGGACTGGGGATTTAGCCCAGTTTAGCCCAGTAAATCTCTAGTTCCAAGCCAAACCAAACAAAGTCCCAAAGAGATATTTGAAAGAGGAGAATCCTTTTGGAAGATCAAGTTAGTAGCCACCCCTAATGTTTGTTGTTGTTGTTGTTGTTGTTTTGGTACCAGGGATTGAACTCAGTGGCACTCAATCATTGAGTCACAACCCCAGCCCTATTTTGTATTTTATTTAGAGACAGGGTCTCACTGAGTTGCTTAGCAACTCATTTTTTGCTGAGGCTGGTTTTGAACTTGCAATCCTCCTGTCTCAGCCTCCCAAGCTTCTGGGATTACAGGTGTGAGCCATCTGTAATCCTACCAGGCCCCTAATGTGTTTTGTAATTTGCATTCTTCTTTCCCACATTCTACTCATCCTGGGGACTGAACCCAGGGCCTCCTGCATGTCAAGCACATGCTCTACCACTAATGTACACCTCCCAGGATCCAGAGTCAAAGCCATTTAGGAAAAATACCTAAGCAGATTTTTTTTTTTTAAGAGAGAGAGAGAGAGAGAATTTTTAACTTTTATTTTTTAGTTTTTGGCAGACACAACATCTTTGTTTGTATGTGGTGCTGAGGATCGAACCCTGGCCGCAGGCATGCCAGGCGAGCGCACTACCGCTTGAGCCACATGCTGCTGCAGGCCTTCCCCAAGCCAAATTCCCACATGTATGTGGAATCAAGGAGGAGTCTCGCTTCCTTGACCTGCACCTGCAAAACACACTTGGGAAATGATATCTCAAAATCAAAAATAAAAAGGAATGGGGATTTAGCCCAGTTGTAAAATGTCCTTGGGTTAAATCTCTAGTACCAAACCAAACCAAACAAAGTCCCAAAGAGCTATTTGAAAGAGAAGAATCCTTTTGGAAGGCATCACTTCTTCCAAAGGCCTGAATTCACTGCACTGGGCTTTGAGGGAAGGAATGGAAGTGGTTTTGATCCAGTACTCTAGGACCTAGTTTTATGAAGGTGACAAAAAAGGGAAAAGGCACAAATCTAAGCACTCAACTTTGCTGGAGAGGGGCATTCAGAACACAGCTAATTAAAAAGTAGATGTCTTAATTGAGAAGGCTCAGTAACCTGTGCCCTCACGACCCATGGATAAGAGGGAAGACGGGACCCGAGGTTACCTGGGTCCTGAGGAAAGACCGGTCCTGTGGAGGTTGCAAGGAGTGGATCTTGAACATGGGAAGGAAAGGGAACCAGTGCTACCTGGGCCCTGGGGTGTCCAAGAAGCAAGGGAATTGCATATTCCTTCACTAAGTGCTGTTTCCTTGTCTTGCAATGCAAATAATTCTGATGGAGGGAAGGCAAGTGAATAATTGCAAACTGGGGAAATCAGCTGGAGCAAATTACAGCCACAAGTTCCACAACCACCTCCCCCTCCTCCCTGCATCTGGGTCCAGGAACTGTGCCTCCCCTCTTGTCCCTTTGGACAAACTTTCCCAGCCTCAGTAAAGCCCCCTGCCCTCCCTGTGTATGGCGTCCAGCCCACTCAGGTCTTCAGTCACTCTGTCTTCTCCACCTGCCATCCCTATCATCAGGGACACATGCAGCCCTTTCTCCCAGCTATGAAAGAATTGCTCTTACTTCCCTCTCCAGCTCCCCTTCTCATCCCACATTGTAGCAAAACTCTGCTAAAGGGCTCTCCATGGGATCCCCCTCCCAGTCTTTCTTGCACTTACTCCAATTGGGCTTGGCCCCCACTGTTCCTCCAAAACTGCTCTTGCCAAAGTCACCAAAGTCCTCACTGCTAAACCAATGTCCATTCTCTGTTCTCTGTACTTGACCGTTCAGGATCATCTGGCTAGATGACCACTCCCTTCCCCTAGTAACCTAGGGATTTCTGGGACACTACATCTACCTAATTTTCTTTCTACCTCTCTGCTCCTTTCAGGAATTTCTGCCCATTCTGATTCTCCCCATCTCATTGGCTTCCACATAATGGAGCACCCCGGAGCTGGATCTGTGTGGTCCCCTTCTCTTCTCTAGCCATACTCCCTCTCCTAGATTGGTACTGACAAAAATTTATTGTGACTCACATGTGTAATATATATGCATTATATATGCATATATATAATTTATGCATATATATTACACATGTGAGTCACAATATATATGCATATGTGTGTGTGTGTGTATTTTTTTTTTTTGAGACAGGGTTTCACTATGTTGCCCAGGCTGTCCTTAAATTCTTGGGCTCAAGTGATCCTCCTGCCCCAGTCTCCCAAGTAGCTGGGATTACAGAGGGCTGGGGGTATGGTTCAGTGAGAGAACACTTCATGTTTGAGGCCCTGAGTTCAATTCCAGCACTTGGAGAGCAGCTCAAAAAAAAAAAAAAAAAAACAGTAAAATTAATTTTAATAATATTTTACTTAACCATATACATATATATAATTAGCATTATTTAAACATGTAATCAATATAAAATTTATTAAGGAGATATCTTACATTTTTTGTGGTATTTTTTTTAAAATCCAGTGTGTATTTCACATTATCTCAATTTAAATTTTCATCAAAAATTTTTATCTGGGCTGGGGTTGTGTCTCAGTGGTAGAGCGTTTGCCTAGCACCTGTGAGGCACTGGGTTCAATTCTCAGCACCACATATAAATAAATACATAAAAATAAAGGTCCATCAATGACTAACGAAATATGTTTTTAAATTTAAAAAAAAAATTATCTGCATTTAGATCTCATAAGCTCTGCAATTAAAAAAGTAGATGTACAGCCTGGCATGGTGGCACATGCCTGTAATCCCAATGGCTAGGAAATCTGAGGCAGGAGGATCAAGAGTTCAAAGCCAGCCTCGGCAATTTAGCAAGGTCCTAAGCAACTCAGTGAGACCCTGTCTCTAAATAAACTCCAAGGAAGGGCTAAGGATATACCTCAGTGATTACATGCCCCTGCGTTCAATCCCCAGTACTATAAAAAATAGATTTATTGTTCCAAGATTAATTATTCCAAGCATACTTAAAATTTTAAAGAACTGCAGGGCGTGGTGGCACATACTTGAAATTCCAGGAGTTCAGGAAGCTGAAACAGGAGGATTGTGAGTTCAAAGCCAGTCTCAGCAATTTAGCAAGGCCCCAAGTAACTCAGTGAGACTCAGACTCTAAATAAAATATAAAAAGGACTGGGACTGTGGCTCAGTGGTTAAGTACCCCTGGGTTCAATCCCTAGTAGCGCCCCCCCCCAAATTTTTTAAATAAATGAATCAAATATCAGCTTTTTTCAATTTATTTATTTATTTATTTATTTATTTAAAGAGAGAGTGAATTTTTTTTTTAATATTTATTTATTTTTTTTAGTTCTCGGCGGACACAACATCTTTGTTGGTATGTGGTGCTGAGGATCGAACCCGGGCCGCACACATGCCAGGCGAGCGCGCTACCGCTTGAGCCACATCCCCAGCCCATCTTTTTTCAATTTAAATTAATTAAAATTAAAGTTTTAGTTCTCTGATTACCCAGTTTCTACTAAAGCCAAGTGCTCAATTAGCCACATGTGTCTAGTTAGTTAGTGGCTACCATAGTGGGTAGCACAGAACTGGCTGATCTCAGGCGCCAGTGGCTTTCAACATCAGCAGGTGTGTGCTGCTGCCTCGCTAGTATTTATTCCCAGCTGCACCTCTGCACTGCAGACCTGTCTAACCAGAGTCTGTTCAACCCTCCACTTGGATGTCTAATGGGTGTCTCAAACCTCACACGCTGGAAACTGCTCCTGAGAGTCCCACCCCACCTGCCTAACAAGCAAGGCAAGTTTCCTCCATCTAATTTAATGGTTTCTTCCTGTTACTCAGGCCAAAACCTCATACTAGCCTTGACACATTCTCTCTCTCTCTCTCTCTCTCTCTCTCTCTCTCTTCTCATAGCTGGCCTGGCAATAGATCCTGTCGCCCTTTCCTCCAAAGTATTCCCACCAACAGAATGGCACCGTTCCCCCATCACTTCTGCTGCCACCGCTCCAGTCCAGCTTCAGTATCCCCCTGGGATTACTCTAAGAGCCTCCTGACTGATGTCACTACTTCTATTCCTGCCCCTGCAATCTGCCTACTGGACCAGAGTGCTGCTTTTCAAAAAAAGTCAGACGATGTCTCTCCTCTGCTCAGAACTCTGCATGGCTCACATCTCACCCAGGAGAGAAGCCCAAGTCCTCACAATGACCTTCCCTGCTCCAGTTCCTTTGAGCCTTTATCACGGTCTACCATGCTCCACATTTTAAGTATATTGTCCTGTCTTTCCCATTTTAAAATAAGCTCCAGCAGGGCAGGGATTTTTGTGTTCCTTTTGTGCTGCTGTGTCTCCAGGGTATAGAATACTGTCTGGAACCTATTGGGCGCTCAATATTTTTAATGAAATGAATGAATGATGGCCTCTAGGGAGGGAGAAAAGTTGAAGCAAATCCAGGGGCAGAAGCTCCTTTCTTCAGCCTGAAGCCGAAGTTGGGGAGCATGAGGTCGTGCGTAGGCACTGGAGCCTGGCTGTCTGCAAGATTGGAGCGGCGCTGGCTCCTCAGCGTCCGAGGAAAGCAGGGAGTGGAGTGGATCTTCCAGGTCCGTACCTCCCGGCGGGGCTGGGAGCAAGGGAGAGGAGGGCTGGCCTTCGCCCGCCCAGGGATCCCGGGAGAGAGCAAAGCCGAAGAGCTCTAAAGAGCACACCTCTCCCTCGATGCCAGGTGGGGGCTTGTTTTGAGGACCTTAAGTGACGGGTGCGCGGCGGACGAGTGCCGAGGGCCGGCGGGGCTTTGTTCGGGAGGAGGAGCCACCGCAGGCCAGGCGAGGAGGGGCCGGGTGTGCGCGTGCCAGTTTGCGCGAGCGCCGGGGCGTCCCCTTTGGCGGCGCGCGCACCCGGGCTCGGCTTACAAAGGAGACTTCTGGCCCCTTCCCCGAGGCGTCGCGCCCGCTGCTCCCACCCAGAGTCCACGACCCTCTCGCGCAGGCCACGGCTGAAGGTCCCGCTGGAAAGCGTCGCTCCGAGCCAATCCAACAGGCCCAGCCGCCTGTCCCCACAGCTGCCCTTTATTTATTTATTTCGGTGGCCCAGGCGGAGTCATCTATCTTGAAGACGAAAATCTTTCCAGGAAGTTTGTACCTATTAATATTTCAGTTCCTGGCAGCTGCTTTCAGTGCTGCGGTGGGGGGAGGGCCAGGTTCAAGGCTGCCGGAGAGAGTGGAAGCTGCAGCTGCTGCGCCCACAGCCGACTGTCCCTGGCCGGTCTGAGGCGGAGGGCCGAGGGCAGCCCTGGGGACTCCCAGACATACATACCCACCCGCCACCGTGGGAGCCGGCGCCAAGGCCCGGTGGCTTCCCTCGGGAGCGACGCGCTGGAGGAGATCAAGTGGACACCCAGGCTGCGACGAACCTGCGAGGGGGCAGCCAGCTCGGAGCTTCCCGCAGAGGGCGGAGGAGGCAGCCTTGTGGAGAGGGGCTTTCGGCCACCCCAGATGTCGGGGCGCGGGGAGGCAGGAAAGGTGCATCCCGGCGAGGAATGAGCATCCTGGGAGCAGCGGGGGGGGGGGGGGTGAGGCCAGGCCCCTAAAGTCACAACGCTGGTTCTGACCTTGCTCCAGCCACACGACCAAAGGGCGCTGCAACAGAAACTCACATTTGAAAGTTTGCTCCTTACCACCACCTTGCAAGGCTGATATATCTCCAAACGACAGAAGCACAGAAGCGGGAAACGACGCTCAGAGACCTTAAGTAACCTACTCAGGTCATAGTGCTGCTACCCGACAAGTCACTCAGTTCTGACAAACATCCTGCAAGAAAGGGTCCCTTGGAAGAAAATGCAACTGTATTCATCTTGCAGTATCAGCCAAAAGAAGGATCCCCTGAGGGAAACCACAAAAACATGGAATTGGAGACCTGGGAGCCTGCCAGAATTTCATAATCCCCTTCATTCCCTGGCAGAAGTGCCAGCTCAGGCTTTCTAGTCCGTCACATCTGGAACATCAATCATTTTGCCAAAGCACTTGCATTTTTCACACCCCTCAGGTGCATATTTTGATAAAGATATTTGAAGCAGTTGACATAGCCACATCTGGAATGTTGGCTCTTGACTAGGGTGCTTCAAACCATAGCTGTCCCCAGGGTATAAATTGGAGTCATCAAACACAGACACCTCACACTGTCTCTTCTCTAGTATTCTAGTTGGTTATAGACACTATGGCAACCTTCCTGCTCAGGATTATCAGCCCCACTCTGCTCAGGGACTCTGTCCAGCTCTGCATGGAGGTCATTGGCACCAGGTCACTGGCATCAAAGCCAAGACTTGGAAAGGAAAAGTTTGTCCCATAAACTTTCCCCTCTGGCCCCCAGGGTCCACTCCCCTCTTGGCCCTTCCCCATTCTACCCTTTTACCCCTTCCCCAGGCACATGTGCTCCTCCCAGGAGACCTGCACCACACTGGCCAGTGGGCTAGAGGGAGGGTACGACAGAATCTGACATTTTAAGATAGGATTTGCCAACTAGAAAGTCTTCCCCAACACCATCTCCAGGGGGAAAATGCTCAAAGGAAAGTCCCTAATGGACTGTGAGGAGAGCTGGCCAGGGCATGTCTGCCTGGGATGCCAGGCATGGCCATCTAGTGCAGGAATTTCAGCTTCCCACCAGCTACAGTCAGCAGAAGATGATTTTGAAGGCTTAAGTCTTCAAGCATGGCGACCTCCTCTGAGTTTTCCCAGTCTCTGAGCCTTACCCAAAGCACCCTGCTTCTTTTCGCATTCACGCCCAGGAGGGTTCAGTGAGGGGGGTCCATGAAATAAATGCCTGCTTTGCTCCGCTTGGGTGGGCCAGGCCCTGCCAGCTGCCTTCACTTTTGGCTACAGAAAGCCTGCCAGGCTGCAGTGTGCAAGGGCCTGGAACAATGACTGGTAGCATCAGCTATTTTAATGCAGAGTTAGGCACACAATCCTTGCTAAAAATAAATACAAAGGAAAACCCCAAAGTAGCTTAGCCTATTTTAATACCTTTTATTTTTCTTGTTCCTGGTTCTTTTGTCTTCTCCTTGCAACTTTGGAGCTGTGTTTCACACAGGGCCCACCCTGAGTGTTGTCAGGGCTCCCATCCATGTCCTGGTCATATACCCCCATCTTGATCCTGGGCAGAAACCGAGTAATAGGGAATAAAAAGGGAAAGCCAATGACCATTTCTTTGAGTGTAATTTACATTAAATAGAATGGTGGCACCACTTCTGAGACAGGGCAACTAAAAGGGAGCTTAGAGACTAGGAGACCTCTTCCACCCTCACCCGTGCCCCCACTCTACACAGCCCCCTTGGGTGGGGAGGAATTTTGCAAAGCACCAGCTTAAGAAATGGCTAGAGAATGATGCCTTCCTCCTGATAGGAGAGAAGAAATCTGAGTACCCTGGAGTTCCTGGGGCCATCATTGTTTGTCTTTTCAGAAAGAAATAGGGGTGACAACTTTTGGGGATGTCTACCTAGACTGGAACCAATCTCTTCTGTGGGGACTGATCTATAGCCATCAAAGTTCAAAGAGGTAGATTCCACTTGGTATGGTTTTCAAATGTTCTCTGCTAAGTCCGACACCACCTCCCCCACAGTTGATAAGATCGGGGACAGGCCCCTGTTCCAGTCAGAGTCTCTTCCCTGGAAATTGGAACAGGAGAGAATCAAAGTCCAACATGTAGGCCCCCCTCAGTGAGTTTCTACTGACTGCTTTTCTCCTGAGTATGGGCCACACTTTCCCATTTTGTTGTTGTTGTTGAAAATTGGGCATTTTAAATAATATCTTGTAGTACCTTTGATTCCCTCCCTGCAACGTGGTTTTTGTTGTATTTTGCTTTTTCAGTGGCTTCCTTGAACAAATTCTATGGAGTCTGTCTCCCACTCCTCACAATGTATAGCTGCTCATAACCCTGCTCAGTTTTTATCCTTCTAGTGCTTATTTTTGTTTCTTTCTTTTTTTTTTTATTAAATCAACCTTGACTTCGTCATTTGGAAAGAGGCATTGTTTGTTTGTTTTAAAGAGAGAGAGAGAAAGAGAATTTTAATATTTATTTTTTAGTTTTCGGCAGACACAACATCTTTGTTTGTATGTGGTGCTGAGGATCGAACCCGGGCCACACGCATGCCAGGCGAGCACGCTACCGCTTGAGCCACATCCCCAGCCCCTTATTTTTGTTTCTTTCTTTTCTTTTTCTTTCGGTTCCAGGAATGGAACCCAGGGGCGCTTAACCACTGAACCACATCCCCAGCCCTTTTTCTATTTTTATTCAGAGACAGGGTCTGAGTTGCCTAGGGCCTCAGTAAATTGCTGAGGCTGGCTTTGAACTCACAATCCTCCTGCCTCAGCCTCCCAAACCGCTGGGATTACAGGCATGTGTCACCACGCCCAGCTTCTAGTGTTTATTTTTAAACCTGCCTTTCTAGGAGCTGTCTCTGAGTCAGTGACTGGTTGGAAGTTGAGCAGAAACATTTTGAGCTAGTAAGGTCTGCACTCTTTGTGAATATGTCTGTGTGTAGATTGGGGGGAAATCTAGGCAGTTTTACAAGTGTGACCCAGCTTTTGCTTTCCACTGGGCTCTTTTGTGTCTCCTCAGCAAGTGTGCAGGGCACGAGGATGCCTGCAGAGCCAGGGCCTTCTCTGTCTCTCCTGAGTGTGGTGCAGACTTGTGCATATGTGCAGCCCTCCAGACCCCTGAGGATGGGAAGGAGTTTAACCTCTCATAAACCTCTTATCACTGGCCAGAGAGCAAGATCATTGATCACCAGTATTTGGTTCCTTATTATCAGGGCTAAGAAAGATGCCTGTGTTTGGACCTCAGGCACAGCCCAGGAACCTGAGCCCCACAGCTAAGGTACCGAGGGGAATGTGGGGGTCTTCCTCTCCCAGGCCAATCCTACATAGCCTTCTCCCCATCCCATCCCCCCAAGTTACTTAAAAGTGCTCAGGGAAAGGAGAAGTAAAGACTCAGTTCAAAACTGCAAGAACCAGGTAGGGGACAGGAGCCTGGTAGATGGTTAACTCTGGCAATATCCTAGCCACCCTGAGAAGGGCAGGAGGTTGATTGGGAACAGAGGGCTCAGTCAGGGGCAGGGATGATGGTGGGCAGAGCCTGGGCCCTGAAGGATAGAGGAGCACCCCAGTTTTCCCTTGTGTGCCCCCCAATTCTGTCCCCCAGTGAAGCCAGTGGCGGGCTCACTGCAGAACCCCACCTGGACATTCACACATTGGTCCTTTCATTGGTGGATTTTCTAAAAGATTTGTATGTTACTCTGTTGTGATTCCCCCGCCCCCTGTATGTTTATAAAGCATTTTCTTAGGTATGTGTTGGGTAGAGGACATAGTCACACAGGTCATATTTCTTTTTTTTTTTCTTTGTAGTTTTGGGAATGGAACCCAGGGTCACACATGCTGGGCAGGCACTCTACCCCCTGAGCTATATCCAAGGGGAGTCAGGCAGAGTGGTGCAACCCTATAGTCCCAGCTAGGTGAGAGGCTGAGGCAGGGGGATGACTTGAGCCTAGGAGTTCAAGGCCAGCCTAGGTAACACAGTGAGACCCTCTCTCCTAAGTAAATAAATAAAAGGGGAAAAGGGTATTCAAGGACAAAGGCCCTCCCCTCCGAGCCCCAGCACTCTGGCTCGGCTTGGTCTGTGGAGCCAGGTACTGTTCTGTGTTCCAGTTGAGCAGTTTTAACTCCCAGGTATGTGGCAGAATTTCCCTGAGGTGGGATAATGGGGCACCTCCATCCCCAGCCCTGGAGGCAGGACTGTGCAGATGATAATAATGCCAAGGCCAGAGGAGAGCAGAGCCAGAGTGGGCCCAAGGGCCTGGGAGAGGCCAGGAACAAAGGGTGAGTCTCTTGGCTCTGGCTGAGCTGGTGGGACAGGTGTTGGCTGCTTCTTGCTCATCTGTCTCCCTGAGAGCAGAGAGACTGCTTGCCTTTCTTGGGCCTTGAGGGGTTTTGAACCTCATCCTGCAGGAGAGCCCCACAGCTCTGCTCAGCCTCCCCTCAGGGTGATCAGGGACCTCAGGTCCTGGGAAATCTGCACTTGGTCTGACTCCCCCACCATGTAGGACCTGGACCTGTCCCGTGTTGTAGGGTCCTTTCTTGCTTTTTGGGTTGGGGGCAGTTGTACTATAGCACTGTTGGTGCGTGGGGGAATTAGGTCAGGAAGGGGAGTTGGGTGAGGATTCTCCCTTATTAGGTGACCTATTCCAGCAGACATATGTCCCTTCTTGAGGGTAGCAGCAGCTGTTAGCTACAAGATTCATTAAGGAAATCCCTGGCACTAATGGAGAGGTGAATAGTGGCAATGAATGTTGTTCAGTGAGCCATATATCTCCTGGTGCAGTGCCTGATCCAGCTGCTTAACTGGGGTGCCCTCTGTTCATTGGTTCAATGGTTATGATTGCCCTGGCTATATAGGGTATTTGTGGTATCCACCTCCCTTCTGACCTTGGGGTGCTGTCCATTGGATGGAGGAGGAGAGGAGAACAGGGAGGATGGAGAGGCAAAGAGTTGGGTAATTGGCTTTTACTTAAAGGACAAAACATTTTGGGGGGGGTACTAGAGATTGAACCCAGGGGTACCACTGAGCTATATCCCCAATGCTTTTTATTTTTTATTTTGAGACAGGGTCTCACTAAGTTGCTGAGGTTCTTGCCAAGTTGCTGAGGCTGGCCTGGAACTCATGTTCCTTCTTTCGGAGATTCCTGAGTTGCTGAGATTATAGGCATGCACTGCTGTACCCAGCCAAAGAGCAAATTTTTGAGGCCTGAGTCCCTGGCTACTGATTGAGCTACTTTGGTAGGTAGGTGGTCCAGGGGATGGGTATAGTTAGAGCCTCCTGGTGTGAAAGGGCATTTATGTATGGCTTCCTGGGCATATTTCTAAAGGAGGAAATTTAGGGCCTGGATAAAACATAGTAAGTTCTGCTGACTGCAGGGAAGTGTGAGGAGGCCTGAAACTCCTTCTAGAACAGGCCCTCATGTATGGGATGAGGAGGTGGCAGGGGAAAAGGCAGAGCCAGAATATAGATGGGGCCTCCTCACTTGGGTGGCCAAGAGAGCTTCCTCCCCTCATGGGATATCTGTTCCTAGCCCAGAAAGGAGTCCTCAGTGGAGCCTCAATACTCAGTCAGTTACCAATCATGCAGGAACATGTGACATCGCCAGGCAATACAGAGAAGACCAGTGAGGAAGCCCAGAGCACTCAAAAAGAGTCCCAGGTGGATGAGGGAGTGGAGGAGAGACCAACTGCTTCAGGGTAGAGGGTCTGCACTATCCCCATAGTCCTGTGAATCTAAGTTATCTTTGGATTATGGTCAGAAAAAGTTCCCCTGGAATCCTTCTCAGCGTTATTATGGCCAAGAATTGCAGGGGAGATCTCTAGGTGAGTCACCCTTGGTCCCACTTCACAGATGAGGACACTGAATTTCAGAGAGGTTCACCGACTTCCCTCAGTTCCCACAGCTCATAAATGGTGAAGTCAGAGGAGTCTTTCACCCCAGTATTAGGAAGTTAGAAGCACTATAAAAAATCCTAGCTGGGAATAGTTGTAGGCATCCCTATAATTCCAGCTACTTGGGAGGCTGAGGCAGCAGGATCACAAGTTCAAGGCCAGCCTGGGCAACTTGGGGAACTCTGTCTCAAAAAATAAAAAGGGCTGGGGATGGAGCTTAGTTATGTAGAGCCCCTGAGTTCAATCCCCACTACCAAAAAATATAAGGTCCTATAAAATGTCACCAGCTGAACGTACCCCTACTGCACAACCTGATTCAAAATAAGTGTCAGGGACTATAGATGGGACAAATGAAAAATACATAGAAAACAATGAAGAAATATGTTGCATGAGGGCCTTTCTGCCCATGTGCACAGTGGATAGGATCCATCTCTCCTCAATGGGCTCTGAACCTCCCATGTTGCCAGGATCCGGGGTGGTGGGGAGGACATGTGGGGACTCGAGTTGAAGACAGTTGGGTGGTCCCCCCTGAGGCCCCAGGGTTGGCAGCCCTCCTTACAGGCTTCCCAGGTTCTACCCCCACTGTCTTCCAGGTGGGCCTGGGCATCATCCCAGGAGAGGCTGGGGCACTGGGGAGGGGGAGCTGTCCTAAATGAGGGTGAAGAGGGCCCTGCCAAACATCAACACTGACTTCTAACTCTTCTTCAGCCAAGACCAGGTGAGCCTGTGTATGTTTTGCTAGCTTTTTGGATTGAATGAAAAATTCACAAAATTCAGAGATTTAAAAGCAGTGAGTGAGCAGTAGTATGGACTAACAGATTCCTACAATACCAAGGGACCCAGAGAAGGGCAAGGCTTGAGTTGTTATATTGGACTCAGGCTGGTGAGCCAAGATGCCATCCAGATGTCCCATGGAATCCTGGAGCTAGAGATGCTATTGTATCTATCCCCCAGTGCCCAGAGAGATATTGTGCTGAATTCAGTAATGCCGTGAGCATGTGTGGGTGAGAGTAAGAAATGGGAGGGTGTTCCCAAGCCAGGCGGGATGAGCAAAGCCAGAGCCCTCACGAGGAACACTCATTCTGGCCAGAGACAATCTGGAAGGCCCAGTACACCTAGGCTGTCCAACTGAAACGTGCAAAGCAGCCAAAGAATCCGCCTTAGGAGGTGGGAGTGTAAGAGGGGAAACTGAGGCAGGAAGGGGCCCAGATGCAGGCTACCAGGCCTGAATCTGACTCTGTGCTGGGGTGGATGCAGAAGGAATGGGAAAGATCAAAGTTCAGAGGGTCTTTCCATACAGAATATTCTATGTACCTACCAGCTAAGTCTGGAGCAACCATGTCTACCCTTGATCCATGTGTTAGTCAGCCTTCCATTATTATAATAAATACCTAAAATAATCATCTTATTACAAAAAAAGAGGTTTATTTTGGCTCATAGTGTTAGAGGTTTCAGTCTAGATCCTTAGTCCCATTACTTGAGGTTTCTGCACCTCCCAGTGGGAAATCAAAAGAGAAACAAAGTGGGGGTTGGGTCCCATTATCCCCTTAAAGGACATTCCCCAGTCACCTAAGCTTCTCCCAGTAGGCCCCGCCTCTGTTTGTTTTTGGTACTGGGAATTGCACCCAGGGGCCCTTTACCACTGAGTTATATTCCCAACTTTTTTTTTTTTTTTTTTTTTTTTTGAGACAGGATCTCACTAAGTTGATGCTGGCATCCAGCTTGGAATCCTCCTGCCTCAGTTTCCTGAGTCCCTGGGATTACAGGCATGGGGTCATTGCCTCTGGTACCTCCCATCTCTTAAAAGTTCCCCTACCTTTCTGTGGCCCCAAGCTGGGGACCAAGTGTTTAATACATGAGCCTTTAGGGGACCCTTAGACAAGTCATAGCAGCCCCATAGCCATTTTTTACCAAGGAAGAATTTATTTTACAAAAGGATTCATGTCCAAATCATCTGACCTACTATAAATATTCTAGTTACAAAAGGGATTTGCCTACAATTTATTCATTGAGAAAAATCCCCTTTCAAATTATCCTATTTTCAAGCAGACCACCAGCTTCTGCATGTCGCCTGGGTGGAACAGATCTTTTACTGAAAGCTTAAAGGAAAGTTTTTCATGGTTGTTTCAAATAGTGACAAAAATCAATGTCGGGGAGACGTGCACCTGGGAATTCTAGGCTCTAAGTTTTACCCGGGCTTCCAAAGGTGGTAGAGCCGCTTTCTCCCTCGTCACCAGCCCGAAGGGCGGGCGGGGAAGCCTCGGCATTTTACCCATCTTATTGGAAGTGCCCACTGTCGGGACGATAGGCGGGAAACCGAGACAGGAGGAGGGCCACCAAGTGCCCTAAAGTCATACAGTGACCCATCTCGTTTCCCAGGCTGGTGGCCTGTTGACTCACGTCCTGAAGAGGGACGCACGACCGTTTACCTATCCTACCAGGGCAGCAGGTGACCCGCTGGCCGCTGACCTCCGCGTCTGACTAGGGTCCCGCGCTCTGCAGGGTAGCAGCGGGTGGGGGCGCGGGAGGGCCAAGGTGACGGCGCTCGCGCGCCCTCTGGTGGCCGCCGCGCGCGGCAGCCGGGAGCGCGAAATCTCTGGCCCCGCAGCGGGTGGGGGTGATCGCGGTTTGGGGACCCTGCGCGCTGGGGCTAGTGGGGCTCGCTGTCTCCTTTCCTTATTTACAAAAAGGAAGTGAATGTTTAGTAAAACCTAACTTCTGTGAAACCAGCGGGGACACCTGGCCCTTTGTGGGAGGGGCGCCCTCGTGGCCCGTGGCCCGGGCAGGAGCGGTTGGGGACAGCCGTGCGGAACGGAAATGGTGGCTATTGTTGTGGCGTCGTGTCGCGGTGCTCCCGAGGAGCTCGTGGGTTGGCCGCGCGGCCTCCGGACCCCACCTGGCTGAAGCAACGAGTACCGCCCCCCGGCCCCGGGCGCCAAGTCGCCCCGGAGGCCGAGGCTCCCCAGCCCCGCGCCGCTTTGTTCCGCCGCCTCGCCCCGCCCGAGGGCCCTGGGGGAGCGCCCGGCCGCAGACCCCGCGCAGCTTCGCAGGGTCGGTCCCCGCGGAGAAGGGCGGCTGGCGCCAGTGGCCCAGGAGTTGAAGGAACTGGCTGAAAGTCACAGCAAGGACCCAACTCAGATCTGCTGGGCCCCAGCGGGCACCCCAGGCCTCTCCAGACCTCCCGGGCTTCCTGCGCCCTCCCGCAGCCTCCGCGCCGCTCCTGGGAAGGCCCAAGGCGGGAGGTCAGGGAAGAGCCAATCCAGTCGCTCCAAGCTCTGGCGGATGAATGCCCTGGTTTTTCAGATCGCCCTTATTTATAAAATTCATCAGAGGCGCCGCTTCCTGGACTGTATAATCCGAAGACAGGGTCACTTGTGCCCCTTCTTAGGTGTCCGTCCCAGGTCCTAGCTGTTGGCCAGGCACTTCTGGGCGGCCGCGGCTACCCAGAGGGAGGATTCGCGCAGGCGCACAGCTTGGGCCTTGCTCAGCAGTCCAGGCAGCAACTCTAGCCGGCAGCCGCAGGAGGTAGCTATAAAGGGTGCTGAGCAAATGCTCCTGGGAGACCTCACAGGTAGGGGAGCTGGCCCTGGCACTGGGGAGCCCTTAGCAGGGCCTGCACGCTCCAGAAGCTGACACACGTAGGTACTCAGAAAATATCTTAAGTATGTTCTTGCGTGATGGAGTGGGACCTGACTGTGAGGTGCTGATGGGGCAGAGAGAATGAAAAAGATCCGACGGGATGGTTTGAGCCTGCAGGAGTTCAGGGGGTTACAGGGCAAGAGAACCTGCTGTAGGATCAGGGGCTCTGGATTTTGTGGTTGGAAAGGAAGTTGGCCGAGTGGAGATGAAATTGAGGAGGCCTTAAGGGCTGGCAGAGGGGCTCTCTTTGTCTGTTTGTGCTGTTGTAACAAAATGGGTAATTTATAAACAACAGAAATTTATTTTCACGGTTTTGGAGGCTGGTAAATCCAACATTAAGATACTGCGGGTTTAGTGTCTGGGAGGACCCATTTCCCACTTCCAAGATGGCACTTTGTTGCTGCATGCAGAAGGGAGGAGTGCTGTGTCCTCAGGCTGGGCGTGTGGCCCAGGAGTAGAGCACTTGGGCCCTGGGTTTCATCCCCAGCAATGCAAAATAATAAATAAATAAACAAACAATCGTATCCTACAATATTGAAAGAAAGAAGGAAAGAAACTTCCCCTTTCAACCTAGAGCTCTTTTATGAAGTTGCTAATCCGTTCATTAGGGCTCTCAAAAGCCTCACCTCTTAATCATTGCTTTGAGGATTAAGTTTCCACATGAATTTTGGAGGAGACACCATCATTCAAAGCATAGCAGGGTCCCAGAGACTGTAAGGGCACCTGTAAAGTGGACCCTCTGAGGGTGGAGTAGCGAGAGGCTGGATGAAATAAGCACTGGTACCTACAGCTAAAAGTGACAGTGAACTGGGGGCCCATGGTTCACACCTGTAATCCCAGCAGCTCAGGAGGGTGAGGCAGGAGGATCAAGAGCTCAAAGTCTCAGCAAAAGCAAGCCACTAAGCAACTCAGTGAGACCCTGTCTCTAAATAAAATATAAAACAGGACTGAGGATGGGACTCGGTGGTCCAGTGCCCCTGAGTCCAATCCCTGGTATCCCCCCACCAAATAAATAAAAAATGAAAGGCCCACCTGGCTAGGATGATGATGTGGGGGAGAGGCTGCAGAGAGCTGAGAAGGACACCCAAGGATGAGAGGAGAGACAGCTTGGTGGGTGTGGGAGAAGACCAGGACTGCTCATCCTTGAAGCATCTTCGAGAGCAACAGGGACTCAGATCTCAAGATACTGGCAACAAAACTTGTTTATTTACCTTTGTCTTGATTTAAAAAGATATCATAAGGGAATGTGAAATAATAGGCCTCCTTCACCCCTCCCCAATTCACCCCCTAAGGAGTAACCGTTATTAATTTGCCATGTGTTCTGGTCAGTCCCATTTCCACTCAACCCCTGTGGTTCTGGGGATTGAACCCAGGGATTCATGCATGCGAGAGACAAGCACTCTAACACTGAGGTGCACCCCCTACTCTACACTTTTTTTTTTTTTTGTACCAAGGATTGAACACAGGGTGCTTTATCACTGAGTCACATCCCCAACTCTTTTTTAATATTTTTATTTTGAGACAGGCTCTCGCTATATAAGTTAGGATCGGGCTGGGGATGTGGCTCAAGCGGTGGCGTGCTGGCCTGGCATGCGTGCTGCCCGGGTTCGATCCTCAGCACCACATACCAACAAAGATGTTGTGTCCGCCGAGAACTAAAAATAAATATTAAAAATTCTCTCTCTCTCCTCTCTCACTCTCTCTTTAAAAAAAAAAAAATAGGTTAGGATCTTGCTAAATTGCTGAGGCTGGCTTTAAACTTGCAATCCTCATGCCTTGGCCTCCAGAGTCACTGGGATTACAGATGTGCACCACCCTCAGCTGCACTGTTCTTTTTTTTTTTTTTTTTTTTTTTTTTTGGTACGATGAATTGAACTCAGAGGCAGTGGACCACTGAACCACATCCCCAGCCCTATTTTGTATTTTATTTAGAGACAGGGTCTCACTGAGTCACTTAGTGTCTCGCTGTTGCTTAGGCTGGCTTTGAACTCTCGATCCTCCTGCCTTAGCCTCCCTAGGATTATAGGCGAGCGCCATGGCACCCGGCTGCACTGTTCTTTAATAGATGTGTTGCAGGTCTCCAATCTAGCACCTCCTTTCACCCGTAGCACAATATTCCACAGAATAGGTGCTCCCCATCTCCGTGGACTTCTGCTTTGTTTCTCTTTGCTCCATTATGACTGTCCACCTTTGCACATATATTTGAGTCCAGTGCTAGAATCTGAGGGGAAGTCTCAGTTTGAGGCCCTGTTGGCGTGAGCTTTAAGCTTGGTGACTTGGATGGGCAGGGAACTGGCAGTGCATACTGAACAGGCGGAAATGTGGGTTGGGGATTTGAGATTCAAAGTTCTAAAGGCACAAAGTGTTAAGTCCCTGGTTTTGTTTCTGGGCTATAGAAAAGGCTGAGATCATGTAGGCCCAGGTGAATCCACTAGATGGCGCCAAAACCAGTAATATGAGGCTCTGGCTACCCAGGCTCAGACTCAATGCCGAAATGAATCCTGGGTGTGACCCCTTGGCTCCTAGAAGGCTGGTAAAGCTTCTCTCCTAAGCCAGCACTGACTGCCTGACCTGAATACTTGGGAGGTTGGGAGCGGGAGAGGGTTAAACAGGTTATGCCCTGGGGCTGGAATTGAGGCTCTGGGATAGGCTGGGACAACCCAGACAAGCTGCTTCTAATTTGCACAAGTTCATAAAGTTCTCCCAGTACAGATGGAGGTTAAAACATGGGGCCTGTACTGTGTATTGCTGGTACCTGCACAGGAGCCAGCAGCTGCAGATGGGGAGGGAGCTCCCTTTGCTAGAAGGTTTAATGATGATGCTAGGAGAGCCCGGGGCCCCCACAGATGCTCCCTGGTCACGGGGAGGAAACAGACACTGGACCACCCTTTGTGTTGTGGGGATTGCTCTAAACTCAATTTGGAATCAAACAGGGCAATGAGAGAGAAACACCTAAATCCCTCACCCAGGTAAGGAGAGTTGTGGTTCTTGTCACCATTTATCCAGGAAAGCTTCAAGCAGCAGCAGCAGAAACTCTCTCCCTTCTTCCCTCCTGTCACTTTCCTACCTGGTCCCTGAGTTCAGACACTCATAACAGCCACCAGACCTTTCTTCCAGAGCTGCTTAGGCTCCCAGTGCTAGAGCTCAGACTTTTATTTATTTATTTTTTAACTGGGGATTGAACCCAGGAAATTTCCACTGAGATACACCCCCACTCCTATCCCCCCCCCCCATGAAAGTTTGAGTTAGGGTCTCACTAAGTTGCTGAGGCTGGCCTCAAATTTGTGATCCTCCTGCCTCAGCCTCCCCAAGTATACACCACCGCACCTGGCTTCAGATCTAAAAAATGGATGATTTACAGGAGTATAATAACCCCTAGCCCCAGGTCTAGCACAATAACTCCATGGAATAAGAAGAAGAAAAGGAGGAGAAAGAATTGTTTCTCATTGTGCTTGGGCAAGAGCTAAGGTGTGGTTGAATGGATTTCCTAAAAATGGCACCACCATCTTGTAGTAAGCATCTCCCAATACACACATCCTTTTTGCAATGTGAGGTTAACAGTTGATCATGGACAGTGGGATCTGTTTCTTTTTTTGGAATCGGGATGCCGGTGACTGCTTTGGTAGTGATGTTCCATGATGGTAGAGCTTCCACCATCTGCCATTCTCTGTCTTGCAAATCCACCCAGCACCCATATTGGAGGTATTCCATAGAGCTTGAGATGCCTGAGACCAGTTTTTCTGTCTCCAGATGGTTGAGTCATCTTAGAACAGAAGCCAGATGTGAAACTAAGCAAACCTTCCAATGATTCCACACCCAGACTTGGAGCCACATGCAGTGGAGCAGAAATGAGCTAGTCCTGTCCAAATAACAGATTCAGGAGCAAAACAATATTTAGTTGCTACATTTTGACAGGTGGTGTTTTTTTTTGTTTGTTTTGTTTCACAGTATTGAATAATGAAACACAAGACCTGAAGCTAGGGGTGACCAAATCCCATCCCAGTTTGCTTTCAGGACACAAGACTGAACAAGTCTGGGGATGTGACTCAGTGGTGGAGTGCTTGCCTATCATGTATGATGACTCCTGCATCCCATCTCCAGCATCAGGAAAAAAACAACCACCACACAACTTTTGGTGCTAAAACTGACAGAGAGCTGGGTGCAGTGGCACCACCTATGATCCCAGCAACTTGGGAGGCTGAGAAAGGAGGATTGCAAGTTTAAGGCCAGCCTCAGCAATTTAGCAAGGCCCTAAGCAACTTACCCAGACTCTGTCTCAAAATAAAAATAAAAATGATTGGGGATGCTGGGATGTAACTCAGTGGTAAAGCACTTGCCTAGCCTATGTGAGGTCCTGGACTCAATCCCAGTCCTGCACCAGAAACACCTGGGAATTTATTAAAACACAGATGGTTGGACCCCACCCTGTTTCCAAGTTAGTTGGTCAAGGGTGGAGTCCAGTACTTTGCATTTCTAACTAGCTTCCTGATACTTTTGCTGTTGCTGCTAATTGGAGCCCAAACTTCCAGAAGGACGGGTCTGAATGAAGAGTCAGGGCTGGGACCTGCAAATCTCAGTTTATTGCATGTCTCAGTATGTTCTTCTCCTGTGTCTGGCCTAGCCATATGGCAGGAAATAGAGGGGTCAAGGTCTTCTTGCTGTCAAGCAGAAGAAACCCTGGGCCTTCCTGGCAGAGTGGTGCTATGGCAACAAGGCTCAGCCCAGAAGTTTCCCAGAAGGAACCTGAGCCCCAGGGAGCAATGAAGTGAACAAACAAACCCAGAGGGTAGAACTCAGCCTCTGGGGGTGGGGACGGGCCCCACCCCTCAGAGGACAACCCTGAACACCCTGAGGACCCAGCCTTCTGGGAAAGGAAATCAGTCATCTCCCAGGTCTTCAATTTTGTTTGTTTGTGGTGCTAGGGATGAAAAAACCCAGGGCCTTCTGCCTGCTAGGCCAGGGCTCTACCCCTGAGCCACGCCCCCAGCCCCAACCTCCTCTTCCAGCTGGGGAGGCAGCTGGCTGTGACAGGACTTGTCAACTTTACCTGTTGATAATGAGGTGCCCCCAAGGTTCCCTCTCCCAACCACCTTCCCCATACTTCTCCTTCCCATCTCAAACTCTGGCCCCCACCTCAGCCTGGGCTGCCCACGGTGCTTTTCTCACCACATGGTTCCCTAAAGCTGTGAGCTCATGCCCCCACCCCAGCCATTTAGCATGTCCCCCTCATGAGCCCCTGTCATTTTGGATTTCTTGACCTACACCCACACCAGCCAACATGACCCACAGACCTTGGCAAGAAAAAGGTGCTGTGGCTGTCACCTGACATCCTCACCAAACACAGTCATAACTATAGTCAGGGCTAAAGTACCTGATTCCCGGAACCCATAGCCAGAGAGTCTTCAGACTTGGAGGGTGGCACATTTTCAACAAAAGCCCAACGTGGCATTGCCTTCATGCTGAGAAAAGTCTCTTTAGCATCATCTTGCACAGAAGGCCACCCAGGAAGAGCTGATGAGTGACAGAAACCCAACTCAAGTGGGCATGGGAGGAAGGGGAAACGCATTGGTTTTAAACCTTAGACAATGGACAAGGAGAGCAAAGCTTCACTGGCCTTATGTACAATGGCAGCGGAGACAGGGAATGCCTTCTCCTGCATCTCCTGGCTGATCTCCCCATCCAGCTGGAAAAATCACCCACAGGCTACAACTGCCAACAGAGAAGCATCTAAGATCACAAATTTTAAAACCCCGGGGGGAGGGATGACTTACATCAGGGGCTTCTCCCAGGACCAATGAACCATGATCTGCAGAGTGGGGACAGGCCCTGGGTTAGTGCCACTTAGGGTCTACGGGAAAGAAAGTGTGATAGAGAAGGGGAAAGCCCTGGATGATTTTTTTTCCTTTTAATTGAAAAATAAAAATTGTTCATATTTATAGTGTACAAGGATGTTTTGACACATGTACATTGTGGAATGGCTAAATCCAGCTAATGAACATATCCATTACATCTCCAGAATTTATTTTTTTATTAATTCTGTCAGTTTTTTAAAAATATTTTTTAGTTATTGATAGACCTTTATTTTATTTATTTATATGTGGTCCTGAGAATCGAACCCAGTGCCTCACACATGCCAGGCAAGTGCTCTACTGCTGAGCCACAGCCCCAGCCCCTCCAGAATTTATTTCTAACTCAAGTTTTATATCTAACATCTCCCCAGTTCCCCCTATACCTTTACTGGATTCTTGATTCAAATGTGTGGAGGCTGCTCCCAGTCACTGAGTCTCTGGGCTAGAGTCTTGATGTGTAGTGGGCCTCCAGGATGGCCCCATGATGACTCCTGTTCTGTGTACCCCTTCCACACTGGGCAGGGTTGAACTGTGTAACTAGTAGGACATTGCAGAAGTGACTGTGTATCTTCCAAGGCCACAAAACATATTCCAGCTTCTTCCTTGCTCTCTCTCAGATCAACCAGCTCTAGGGGATACCAACTGCCATATTGTGGGGACACCTAAGCAGCCCTTGAGGAGGGCTAGGATGACGCTGAGCAAAGCACTTACCTCACACCCAAATTTTTAGGGAAGCCAAGAAAATCAGTAATTGAACTAGATATTTTAAAAATAAAAAATGCAAATAAAATATCAAATTTTAAATAAAGAATAACCCAGTCACAGTATCAGCCTGAGGCATATTGGAGCTTAAAGCAATAGGAAAAATCAGTAACATTGATTCTGAAATTGGATAGTTTCTGTTTGGGAGGTCACAATCCTAGGACTGAGGTGACTCTTGCTCACTCCCCTAACATGTGACCAAACAAGAAGAATCATTACCTCCTGGCTCCAGTAAGGCAAATCCAGTCATGCTTTTGACTGAGGGCTCAGCCAATCAGGACAAGAAGGGTGTTGAGCTGGGTGTCCACTAAGCCCAGCTTCCTTCCAGAAGAAACTCAGGAGGCCAGTTCCAGTCTACAGTCCATCATGATCATAAATAATAGCCCCAGTTCCAGAATGCTGATCACATGCCAGGCCCTCTGCCAAGCACCTGCTGGGTATTAACTCCTCACTCCTTAGAACAACTTTTAGAGTCCATTTTTTATTTTATTTAGTTGTAGTTGGACACAATACCTTTATTTTATTTATTATTATTATTTTTTTATGTGGTGCTGAGGATCGAACCCAGTGTCTCACACATGCCAGACAAGTGCTCTACTGCTGAGCCTCAGCCCCAGCCCACTCTTAGAACAACTTTTAAGATAGGTCCTGTTGGTATCACCATTTTACAAATACAGAGCCTCAAGTAATTTGTCTAGGTTTCCTCAGTGATTGACTGAGGCTGAATAAAGATGAAGGAACAAAGGCTGCTGATGGGATACCGGCTGGTAGGATGAAGGAACCACCTCTGCCCCTTCCTTCCCCAACATCCTGCCCAGATTCATATTAAGAGAGCAGCTTTGTGGGCACAGGCTGAGGGCACTGACCCTGCACCACTGGAGGGCAGGCCATGGTGAGCAGGGAATCTATTCCAGGTGGCTCCTGCTCCTGACCCATTGTATTCAGCCCCTTCAACCACTGCTACCCAGCACACCTTCTCAAGAGTCTGTCAAGGATCAGATTTGTTGCTCTTCTCTCCTTGGACCTTTGCCTTCTTTCCTGAGAAGGGAATGGTATTCACTTCATTATGTATCCCCATCACTGCGGCAGGAACCATATGAGATACAGATGAAGGCGGCATCCCTGCCCTCCAGGTCCTCTCTTTTCTTGGTGGAGGAGGGGCAGATAATACTGACTGTGGTTCCAAAGTCAGGGTGACGGTGTGAGGCAGAGTGAGGACAGGGGCAGAAGAGGGGGTCCTGAAGCCGTTATGGAAGGAGGACAGAGTTCTGAAGGTCAAGAGGAGTTAGCCAGGGGAGAGAGGCATTCCCTTAAGGCCCAGAGGGTTACTGATGGACTCTGGGGGTTCATCCTAGAGGCCAGTGGGGAGCAGTAAGAGAGGAGGCAGGAAGGAGGTGGAGCTGGATGTCGCTGAACTTTGGAATTAACTCTGTTTGCTTTTGTCTAAAATTCTCTGGGGACCCAGAAGCCTTTAAACTGAGAAGGGACATGATTAGGCCAACCTATCTGGAAGCTCTCTGGCTGTGCTGCAGCATGGATAGGGCCCAGGCAGCACCACAGCAGAGACACAGTAACCAGGAACCAGTGGTGCTCTGCAGAGAGAGAGGCTCATTTGAAGTCCCACAGGGCTGGCTTCAGACATCAGCACCAAGATGTGGGCGCAGATAAGGGAGAATCTAAAGAGGACAGAGGTCACCAACATGGGGGTTCAAGCTGTTGTGGGGTAGTTCTGGACACACCAAATTGAGATGTCAGTGGAGCCTCTCAACCACCAACTCCACAGTGGAATCCAGGAGGAACCTGGACGTCTGAGTGTAACTGGGGCATCTGCCTTTACCTCTGTGAGCAAGAGTGGCAGTCCCCACCCCCATTATTTTTAAGGACCTCACTTAACCTCCTTCCCACTAGTGTCAGCAGTCTTCTTCCATATGACCATGACTCCCAAACCTCCTCAGTGTAAACAGTGGGTGTTGTAAAGGGTGCAGTCATCACAGTCTCAAGCCCCAAAGGCCTTGCTAGCACAGCTCAGGCTCCCACATCAGTATGAATTGTGGCCCTGTAGTCCTGTCCATATTAGGACATCATGTCACCTGCCAGCTCTGTCTCCAAAATGTATCCTACATCAACTCCCTTGTCTTACCACACCACCCTGTCCAAGCTACCATTGAGCCTCCTCAACCATCAGCTCAGCCTCCTAACAGGGCTCCTTGCTCTACTCTTACGCCCCCACTACCAGTATGGCAACCAGAAAAATCTCAAGATATAAACCAGATCACTTCTCTCCCCTTGTGAGCCCCCACTGTACCTGCAGTAGAATGGCTACCCCTTTCCCTAGTCAACAGAGTACCCTGCCTTCCCTGATCTTATCCTTTCCATTCTCCCAATGCCTACCTCTACCTGTGGCCTTTCTTTATGCACCCAATTGCTTTCCTATCGTATGGCCTTCGCACCAGCTGTTCTCTTCCTCAAAGGCTCTGATCTCCATCTGCTGACCTGGCACTCAACAAAATAGCCCCTTCTCAGAGAACCTGTCCTGAACTCCCAAGCTAAGGTGGGGACCCCTGTCTCAGTATTGCTTCACCTTTTACTCTCAACACTCATCATCTGACATCACTTTGACTTGATGGTCTCTGCACAACAGGTATCAGTTATCTAACAGCAGGGCCCATGCTGGGCTCCCCCACATCCTGGTGTCTGGCACTGGGACAGCAGGTGCTCAAGTGGTATATGTTCAACAAACTGTTATTGAATGCAGCAGAGAACTTGGTCCACAATGCTTCTAAACCCTGGCATTTGGACAGCTTGGTGACATCCTTGTCCCTGAGGCAGCACTTAGTGGGTAAGGAGGGAGTTGGTTTCTGTTACATAGGCTGACTAGGATGCTGCAGCTCTGAGCACCCAGCTGACCTCCTCCCATGCAGCCCAATGCTAGGCCAGGATACACTGTCACTGCCACCTCTGTGCCAGGCTTGGCCTTTTGCCACTGCCTTTCTCCTTACCCAGTGCCAAAGTCCATCCCACTTCCTGCTTTGGGGAAATGATTCTCTTTATAGGAGAACCACCCTCTCCTTACTCCTGTTTGAAGTTGGGCCTAGGAGCTGGTGGGAGTGGAGGAGGGGAGAGACCACGGAGAGTGTGCAGGCCAGCAACCTCTTTGTCTATAGTCCTTTGGGAACAGGTTGATCACTGAGAAAAAGCCCACATGTACATCCTGCATACAGGTTTCTAAGGGGGTCATGTACCCCACAACCCATCTATGGAGTCCAAAGGCCAAATGAAGTGCCCTCCTTCCCCCAGTCTCTAAACTGCTCCAACTGTTTATTGCTCCCTGGTGTTTTACGCACAAGACCTTAATCCTGTAAGGCTTTGTAGGATGAGCTCTTATTTCCTGAGCACAAAAGAGGAAGCCCATAGACCAGAGAACCACGAGACATAGTGGAGGGAGAAGAGGGCTGTGGTCAGAATCCCACTAGAGACATAGTGGAGGGAGAAGAGGGCTGTGGTCAGATTCCCAGGACACTGGCCTTTCTAGAGACAGATGGAGAAGTCAGAGCCAGGAAGAAGGTGGCTGAAAGCCCAGAGAAGCAGCAGGAAACCAAAAAGTTACTGGAAGCTAGTAGAGCAAAGACTTTCAAGGAGGAAGGAACAGCACCCAGAGTCATACTGCACAGGCCCAGGATGTGAAGGTGTTCTTCCATAGAGACTGTTGGTGGTATTCGGGGGGCAGAAGCCAGCTTGAAGGACAGGTGAGAAGTCCAAGACTCCTTCCTGAGTAGCCTGCATTGTGTGATGGAAAGATGGGGCAAACGCTGGTGGGCACCAGGCTCCAGAAACATTAGCATTTTTCCAAGTTGAAATTGGAACATACTTATATGCTGAAGTCTGAAGGCAGCCATACCAGGAGCAGGACTTAGGGTAGGGAGGACTCTGAGGGGGCATGGGATGGGATGTAAGGAAGCAAGGTAGGCCAAAAAAGCAAGAAGGCGTGGGGCAGGGTGGAGAGGAAGGCCTTCTCCCCTGTAGGTAGAGGCCAGCTTACTTGCTGGAGGGGCTGAAGGAGGTTACCAGGGAACCAGGGAGTGCAAGGCTGGTGAAGGGGACTGCAGAGCTCAACACAGCCCAGACCAACACCCCCCCACGCCCAAAAGAAAGTAGGAGACTTCCTCTAGAGCAGCCCTTGATAACCCAAGTGTCCAAAGTGACTGCAGGGGTTTTCTCCTCCTAAAAATTCTCCTTTCTCAGAGGTAGCAGCTGTTCTAACCTTACTTTTTTGTTAACGGGACAACTCTAAGATCAACAAAACACACCAATGGTGGGCATGTGTTATAGACAGGAAAAATGTCTATCACAGAGCTAGCAGACAAACAAAAAGGGGGGGTCACAGGCTATTATCTATAGGAAAAAATAGTCTAATCCCATCAAGGCACCTATTAAGGCCCCACAAAATGACTGGGAAAAATAATAAAATAAAAAGAAAAGTTTCTATGCAAGATGGCTTAAAATCTTAAAATGATTACATGCTACCTATTAGGTAAATGTGGTAATTCATTTTTTAAAAAAAATTTATTAAAGAAGATGAAAACAAATAACTGCAGACTTCCTGGGTGTGAGGCTTTGAGCTTGAGAAATTTCTGTAAGTCAGCAACCACTGGAATGGCCATAGAGGCTCAGCCTGATGAGTCTGACCTTGACCCCAATGGTGGCAGTGAGCATTCCTGGGTATGGCTGCCAAATTCTGGGGATTGTGATTGTTGCTACAGTTGGCTTTAGCAAGACACTCTTCCTTCAAATTTAACCTTGTCTCTGGAATTTGGGTCTGTTTTTGGCCAAGGTGGAGAATCTTCTTAGTAGGGGTACCAGAAGGAATGATGTCTTGCCCAGCATGTGAGAATGGCCTAGAGGAAGATACTGTCATAGACGCCTGAGAGATCAATGCATCTGGTCACAGCAAAGAAACCCAAGTCTGGCCCAGAGAAGTGGAGTGGCTTATCAGCCTCACAGTAGGTGTCAGTATGCGCCCTACACATTCAGGGTTGGGGCAGGGGGCTGTCTGTCCTAGGGGAATCTGAGAACAGAAGGAGGCAGCCTGTTCAGACACTAGCAATTGGTAGGTGATGTCTAAAAGTATTACAGGGACTCTGTGGCACAACCTTTTGGGGCCAGAAGAAACAAAAATCTCGACTTTCATTTCACATAATCTTTCAGGATTGGCTGTTAGTATGTATACTCAATGCTTCCTTATGAAATATAAAGATTTTCCCAAGACTCCAGATACAGGTGCACAATCCCTTAGGCCATAAAGGGATATTAACAGATGGAATATAGAGACAGCATTTGCCACAGGACTTCTATTATTTTTAAAGGATTTAATTATACCAAAGAGCTAAATAATTCTTCTGCAGAAAAGATTCTGTACTCCTCTCCCAGCCAGTTTACTGTGAAAGGTCTATGGAGATGGGAATCTGCCTCCAGAGACAACTAAGGCTTCCAGCTATTGCTGGCTGTCTTATATAGCACAGTATGAACCCAGAGGAGTTCCTGGCAATCACTGTTAGGGACAATGCAGAACTATATCCCCTATATTCCAAACAATTCCTTGGTCTCCTCATAGGTTTCAATAAAGGGAGTGTTAAAGAAGAAAAGTATGTGTGGGGGGGCATATAGAACCCCAGAAGAGTTAGGTAAATGGGGTCTCTGAGACCACCATGGAGACACTTCTGTGAATGCACACTTCAAGGTATAATAACCAACTGAATATGACAACACTTTGTCCTCACCAGACCCTGACTGTGAAGCAGATTCTCAGTATAATCCTGAAGCCCCAAGGGGTAAATATACAGAATATTATCCACCTTATTCTCTCTACCTCTAGCTCCTCCACATTTATTGTTTAACAAGCTCAGCAATCCTGCTCATGCTGATAGGTAGAAAAGCAGCAGGCTTAAGAGGAAACAAAAACAGGGGCTGGGGATATAGCTCAGTTGGTAGAGTGCTTGCCTTGTGTGCACAAGGCCCCAGCACCATATGCAAAAATGAAAGAAGAAACAAAAACAGGGCTGGGGATGTAGCTCAGGGATACAGCACTTGCCTAGCATGGTTCCATCTCCAGAACCTCAAAACAAAAACAACAATTTATTCAACCTGTAAGAATGGGAGAAAAGATTTGCAAGACGTATTTCTGTTCAGGAAGTAATATTCAACATATACGAAAAACGAATAGATGCTCAACATCATTAAGGAAATGGAAACCCAAACCACAATACCACATCACACCCATTAGGATGGGATGCATGCACAGGGACACACACAGAAGTGGAGGGATGTAGGGAGGTCTGAACACTTGTATACTCTTGAAGGAATGTAAAACCACAACACTGTGGAAAACAATATGGGAGTTCCTTGAAAAATTAAAAATAGTACTATCGTATGATCCAGCAATCCCACTTCTAGGTATATCCAAAAAAACTTGGCTAGGGGTGAAGCTCAGTGGTAAAGTGCTTGCTTAGCTTATGCCAGGCCCTGGGTTCAATCCCCAGCAAAGTCAAAATAGAAGACAAAAACAAACCCCTGCAGGGTATGCCTCTAATGTCAGTGACAAAAACAGAAAAACAAAACAAAAAACAACTGCAGGACACACCTGTAATCTCAGTAACTCAGAAAGCTGAGGCAAGAGGATCTCAAGTTCAAAGCCAGCCTCAGTAATTTGGTGAGGCCCTTGAGCAACTTATCCAGGGTCTGTCTCAAAATAAAAAAATTTTAAAAAGAGCTGAGGATGTGGCTCAGTGGTTAAGCACCCCTGGGTTCAATATCTGATTTAAAAAAAAAAAAAGTGAAGAGCAACTTGTCATCAGATTGGTACAATTGATTTCACCATCATCATCACTAAATATTGCCAGGTGTCAATGCTAGTGTCAAAAGGTAAAATCCTTCCAGGATGGAATAATTTATTCTAAAATACCTAGGGTTAGAAGATCAATATGAAAAACAATTATCAACAAACTACAAGACAAGGTATTTCATCTAGATCACACTTCTGCTTAAGTTGTAGAAAAGTGCAAGAGAATGTTGCTTCTCGATTAATGAAGAAAAAAAAAAGTACACTATTCAAAATTATAACATTTCTTTGGCCCATCTGTGAGTTGTAGCAAAGCAACCAAACTGAATTCCAAAGGGCAAAAATCCCATCTGAACAGGAAAGGGATGCACTGAGCATACCTTGTTATGTTGGGCAAGGATGAAGAAGGATTCTGTTACTAGAGATATGGAAAAAAAAAGGAGTGAAATTTTAATAAGTTCTTAAAGGCCAACTGTGTATTAGTGTGTCAGCTGAGAGGCCAGACAAGGTAAACTCATGCTCCCAAATTCTTTTCTAAAATGAACCTCCATAGGGAACAGGACAGGAGGCTGAAGAGATCCATGTTTGGCAGCACAGGACTGCAGGAGTCCCTGGGGACAGGCATAAAAACCCAACTACTTCTCTGGAATGCTTCTCTCCTATAAAACAGAAACCTAAGTTGCTGGAGAGGAGAAGCAAAACTTCTCACTTCCAAAGGCTAGGTAAAAATATCTTTAGCCACTAGAGAGACAATGGAAAGTATAGTGTTGTAATGTTTTCAAACTGTATATCAAATGGCATAATATATTTGAAAGTAGTCTACACTGATAGGACTGTACATTGTGAATCCCAACACAACCACTAAACAAACAAAACCCTGAAAATAATAATTAATAAGTCAATGGTAGAGATAAAATGGAATAAAAAATATTCAATTAAAAGAAAGGAGTAGGGCTGGGGTTGTGGTCAGTGGTAGAGTCTTGCCTAGCATGTGTGGTGAGGTACTGGGTTCGATTCTCAGCACCACATATAAATATTTGAATAAAATAAAGGTCGATCAATATCTAAAAAAGAAAGAATAAAGAAAGAAATCCACTAATACATAGACATAAACGAGCCCTGAACAGGGTGGCACATGCCTGTAAGCCTGCCATCATGGGAGGCTGAGGCAGGAGGTTTGCAGGAGAATCACAGGTTTGAAGCAATTTAATGAGGACTCAAGAAACTTAATCAAGAAAGTGTCTCAAATTTTTTAAAATTAAAAGGGATGGAGATGTAGCTCAGTGGTAAAGTATCCCTGGATTCAATCCCTGATACCAAAGGAGGGGGGTAAGAGGGAGAAAGACACAAATGGACTAAAGTAAAAAGAATGTGATATACCATGTAAACTTTAATAAAAAGAAAGATGGGGGTTGAGGATACAGCTCAGTGGTAGAGCACTAGACTAGCAGGCACATGGCCCTGGGTTCCATCTCCAGTTTACCTCCCCTGACAAAAAAAGCTGAAGTGGTGATATTAATAACAAATGAAATAAGTCAGGCATGGTGGTACGTGCCTCTAAATGAATCCCAGCAATTCCAGTGGATTTCCTTTTTTTTTTCTTTTAAACAAAGGTTTGATTATGAGAAAGCAGAGGTACATTCAAGAAAGAATGTGGGCTATTTTAAGAGTGAGAAGCTTTTGTGGGGTAAAACAAGAAATAAACAAGGGCAGTAGAGGCCATCTCCAGAAAGAGAGCCAGAAGACAGTAAACTTCTGATAGCAAAACCGAACTAACGTATTATGGGAAAACAAAACTACATACTGATCTCTCTTATGAATGAACACGTAAAAATCCTTAATAAGATATTAACAAGCAAAATCTAGCATATGTAAAAAGGATCATTATCAGGGATTTATCTGTGAAATGTGAAGCCAGTTCAACATCTGAAAACCAACTTATGTCATTCACCATATCACAAGCCAGAGCAGGGTGTGCTGGTGTTCCAGCTACTGAGGAGGTTGAGGCAGGACCACTGGAGTCCAGGAATTTAAGGCTAGCCTAGAAAACACAGTGAGACCCTATTTCAAAAACTCAGCAAATTTAGAAGAGAATTTCCTCAAGCTGACAAAAGGCATTTATAAAAAACCTATACCTAGGGCTGGGAATGTGGCTCAGGCGGTAGCGCGCTCGTCTGGCATGTGTGCGGCCCGGGTTCGATCCTCAGCACCACATACAAACAAAGATGTTGTGTCCGCCGAGAACTAAAAAATAAATATTAAAAATTCTCTCTCTCCTCTCTCAAAAAAAAAATTAAAAAAAAATAAACTTCATTTAAAAAAACCCTATACCTATTATTATCACTCTTAATAGATAATGTCTTTACACTCTTTTTAAGAAGAAATAAAATACAAATGTCCTCTCTCTCTCTCTCTTTTTTGCATTGCTGAGGATCAAATTCAGACACACCCCCAGGCCTTGCTGATGTCCACTCTTACCACTCCTTTTAACACTGCACTAGAGGGCCTACCCAGTGTGATAAGGCAACAAAGAGAAATGAAAAGCATACAAATTGGAAAAGAAAAAATTAATAGGGGTCTGGGGATGTGGCTCAAGCAATAATGCGCTCTCCTGGCATTCGCAGGGTGCTGGTTCGATTCTCAGCACCACATAAAAATAAAAAAAAGTAAAGATGTTGTGTCCACCGAAAACTAAAAAATAAATATTAAAAAATTAAAAAAAATTAACAGGACATGACCTTCTACATAAATAGTCTTAAAGACTACAAAAAAGCCATTCTAAGTAACAAAAGTTTAGCACATTTTCAAGTACAAATTCCATATTTTAAAGTCAACCAACCCAGCAACTGGAAATTGGGAGTTTTTAAAAAGTACCATTTATAATACAAAAAAAAAAAAAAACCCATAGTGCCTATGAATAAATCTAAAAAAAATATGGATAAGATTTTACAGTGCAAACTATAAAACATGGCTGAGAAGAATTAGACTTAAAAAATGGAAGTATATACTTTGTTCACACATTGGAAGACCCATTATTGTTAGTCAACTTTCCACTAATTAATCCATACATTCAATGCAATCCACATACTGGGATTATGGGTGCACACCCACAGCACTTGGCAATTTTATCTGTTTCTGCAGATAACAAGTAGTTTGCTGAGGAATGTAACATCTTATCAACTTAAGCCAGGCAGGGATGCAGGAAAAAGAATTTCTTTTTTTTTTTTTTAAGAAAGCACATAAGCGTCAGCACAGTAAACCAGTTTATAGAATTATTCCCTTAATCTCATGTTCCCATCATTCACATTTGTCTGCTCCCTATCATGGACTCCAATGGGACAAGAAAAAAGTTTCTTGCATGATGACATCTAGCAATACATCTAAAAAGGGTGCATTCACTGTATATAATTTATACCTCAATAAACCTGACACTTGAAAAATAAAAATGAAACACCTGTAAACTCACTGACTCAGAAGGCTGAGGCAGGAGGATTGTTAACTACAAGGCCAGCTTCAGAAACCTAGCGAGACCCTGTCTTAAAATAAAAAGAACTGGGGATGGATGCAGCTCAGTAGTAAAGCACTCCTGGGTTTAATTCCCAGTGACAAAAAAATAGCAGAAAAAAAAAATTACATGGTGGCACACACATGTAATCTCAGCAATTTGGAGGTTGGGGAAGGATTGTAAGTTTGAAGCCAGCCTGGGCAACTCAGTAAGACCCTATCTCAAAAAAGTTTAAAATAAACACATACAAAATGTCTTTAAAAAATCTTTAAAGGGCTGGGAATGTGGCTCAGGCGGTAGCGCGCTCGTCTGGCATGTGTGCGGCCCGGGTTCGATCCTCTGCACCACATACCAACAAAGATGTTGTGTCCGCCGAGAACTAAAAAAAATAAATATTAAAAATTCTCTCTCTCTCTCTCTCCCCCCTCTCTCACTCTCTTAAAAAAAATTATAAAAAAAAATCTTTTTTTTTTTTTATTGTTGGTCGTTCAAAACATTACATAGTTCCTCATACATCATATTTCACAGTTTGATTCAAATGAGTTATGAACTCCCAATTTTATCCCGTATACAGATTGCTGTATCACATCAGTTACCCTTCCATTGATTGACATATTGCCTTTCTAGTGTCTGATGTATTCTGCTGTCTGTCCTATTCTCTACTATCCCCCCTCCCCTCCCCTCCCCTCCCCTCCCCTTTTCTCTCTCTACCCCTTCTACTGTAAATCACTTCTTCCATTTGAATTATCTTGTCTTACCCCTCCTTTCCTCTTATATGTCATTTTGTATAACCCTGAGGATCGCCTTCCATTTCCATGTGATTCCCCTTCTCGTTTCCTTTCCCTCCCACCTCTCAACCCTGTTAATGAAAATCTTCGTCTCAAGCTCTTCGTCCCTACCCTGTCCTTGTTTCCTCCCCTTATATCAGAGGAGTCATTTGGTATTTGTTTTTTAAAGATTGACTAGCTTCACTTAGCATAATCTGCTCTAATGCCATCCATTTCCCTCCAAATTCTATGATTTTGTCATTTTTAAATGCAGAGTAATACTCCATTGTGTATAAATGCCACATTTTTTTAATCCATTCACCTACTGAAGGGCATCTAGGCTGATTCCACAATCTTGCTATCGTGAATTGTGCTGCTATGAACATCGATGTAGCAGTGTCCCTGTAGCATGCTCTTATTAGGTCTTTAGGGAATAGACCGAGAAGGGGAATAGCTGGGTCAAATGGTGGTTCCATTCCCAGCTTTCCAAGAAATCTCCATACTGCTTTCCAAATTGGCTGCACCAATTTGCAGTCCCACCAGCAATGAACAAGAGTGCCCTTTTCCCCACATCCTCTCCAGCACTTATTGTTGTTTGACTTCCTAATGGCTGCCAATCTTACTGGAGTGAGATGGTATCTTAGGGTAGTTTTGATTTGCATTTCTCTGACTGCTAGCGATGGTGAGCATTTTTTCATGTACTTATTGATTGATTGTATGTCCTCTTCTGAGAAGTGTCTGTTCAGGTCCTTTGCCCATTTATTGATTGGGTTACTTGTTGTCTTATTGTCTAATTTTTTGAGTTCTTTATATATTCTGGTTATTAGGGCTCTATCTGAAGTGTGTGGAGTAAAGATTTGTTCCCAGGATGTAGGCTCCCTGTTTATCTCTCTTATTGTTTCTTTTGCTGAGAAAAAACTTTTTAGTTTGAGTAAGTCCCATTTGTTGATTCTAGTTGTTAACTCTTGCGCTATGGGTGTCCTATTGAGGAATTTGGAGCCTGCTCCCACAGTATGTAGATCATAACCAACTTTTTCTTCTATCAGATGCCGTGTCTCTGATTTAATATCAAGCTCCTTGATCCATTTTGAGTTAACTTTTGTGCAAGGCGAGAGATAGGGATTCAGATTCATTTTGATGCAAATGGATTTCCAGTTTTCCCAGCACCATTTGTTGAAGATGCTATCCTTCCTCCATTGCATGCTTTTAGCCCCTTTATCAAATATAAGATGGTGCAGCGGTGTTCATCAAGCAAACTCTTCTCAAGTTCAAGAGTCTGATAGACCACCATACAATCATCATGGGAGACTTCAACACACCTCTCTCACCACTGGACAGATCTTCCAAACAAAAGTTAAACAAGGAAACTATAGAACTCAACAACACAATTAATAACCTAGACTTAATTGACATATATAGACTTTACCACCCAACATCAAGTAGTTACACTTTTTTTTCAGCAGCACATGGAACCTTCTCAAAAATAGACCATATATTATGTCACAGGGCAACTCTTAGACAATATAAAGGGGTAGAGATAATACCATGCATCTTATCTGATCATAATGGAATGAAACTGAAAATCAATGATAAAAGAAGAAAGGAAAAATCAAGCATCACTTGGAGAATGAACAACAGGTTGCTGAGTGACATATGGGTTATTGAAGACATCAAGGAGGAAATTAAAAAATTCCTAGAGTTAAATGAAAACACGGACACAACATATCGGAATCTATGGGATACATTGAAAGCAGTCCTAAGAGGAAAATTCATTGCTTGGAGTTCATTCCTCAAAAAAAGAAAAAAACAACAAATAAATGATCTCATACTTCATCTCAAAATCCTAGAAAAAGAGGAGCAAAACAACAGCAAAAGAAGTAGAAGGCAAGAAATAATCAAAATCAGAGCTGAAATTAATGAAATTGAACAAAAGAAACAATTGAAAAAATTGACAAAACTAAAAGCTGGTTCTTTGAAAAAATAAATAAAATTGACAGACCCTTAGCCATGCTAACGAAGAGAAGAAGAGAGAGAACCCAGATTACTAGCATACGGGATGAAAAAGGCAATATCACAACAGACACTTCAGAAATACAGAAGATAATCAGAGACTATTTTGAAGCCTTATACTCCAATAAAATAGAAGATAGTGAAGGCATAGATAAATTCCTTAAGTCTTACGATCTGCCCAGATTGAACCAGGAGGATATAGACAACCTAAACAGACCAATAACAATAGAAGAAATAGAAGAAACCATCAAAAGACTACCAACTAAGAAAAGCCCAGGACCGGATGGGTATACAGCAGAGTTTTACAAAACCTTTAAAGAGGAACTAACACCAATACTTTTCAAGCTATTTCAGGAAATAGAAAAAGAGGGAGAACTTCCAAATTCATTCTACGAGGCCAACATCACCCTGATTCCGAAACCAGACAAAGACACTTCAAAGAAAGAAAACTACAGACCAATATCTCTAATGAACCTTGACGCAAAAATTCTCAATAAAATTCTGGCGAACCGGATTCAAATACATATCAAAAAAATTATACACCATGATCAAGTAGGATTCATCCATGGGATGCAAGGCTGGTTCAATATACGGAAATCAATAAATGTTATCCACCACATCAATAGACTAAAAAATAAGAACCATATGATAGTCTCGATAGACGCAGAAAAAGCATTCGACAAAGTACAGCATCCCTTTATGTTCAAAACTTTAGAAAAATTAGGGATAACAGGATCATACCTCAACATTGTAAAAGCAATATATGATAAGCCACAGGCCAGCATCATTCTGAATGGAGAAAAATTGAAGGCATTCCCTCTAAGATCTGGTACAAGACAGGGATGCCCTCTCTCACCACTTCTGTTCAACATAGTCCTCGAAACACTGGCAAGAGCAATTAGACAGACGAAAGAAATTAAAGGGATAAAAATTGGAAAAGAAGAACTTAAATTATCACTATTTGCAGATGATATGATTCTATACCTAGCAGACCCAAAAGGGTCTACAGAGAAGCTATTAGAGCTAATAAATGAATTCAGCAAAGTGGCAGGATATAAGATCAACACGCATAAATCAAAGGCATTCCTGTATATCAGCGACAAATCCTCTGAAACGGAAATGAGGACAACTACTCCATTCACAATATCCCCCCAAAAAATAAAATACTTGGGAATCAACCTAACAAAAGAGGTGAAAGATTTATACAATGAAAATTACAAAACCCTAAAGAAAGACATAGAAGAAGACCTTAGAAGATGGAAAAATATACCCTGCTCATGGATAGGCAGATCCAACATCATCAAAATGGCGATATTACCAAAAGTTCTCTATAAGTTCAATGCAATGCCAATCAAAATCCCAGCTGCATTTCTTGTAGAAATAGATAAAAGAATCATGAAATTCATATGGAATAATAAAAGACCCAGAATAGCAAAAACAATACTAAGCAGGAAGTGTGAATCAGGCGGTATAGCGATACCAGACTTCAAACTATACTACAGAGCAATAGTAACGAAAACAGCATGGTACTGGTACCAAAACAGGCGGGTGGACCAATGGTACAGAATAGAGGACACAGTAACCAATCCACAAAACTACAAAAAAAAAAATCTTTAAAGCATAAAAATATCAGACTTAAAAGATATCCAATGTTATGAATCTACACTGAGATGTATATGCAAATGATATAGGTACATAATCATTTGTCACAAATTCTAGCAGCAAAATACTGGAAACACCTATGTATTGTAAGCAGTAAAATCCACTGGTCCAAGAAAATGAGATTGAGGTAAAGAATAAACATCTATGTTTTATATATACATATATATATGTATATATAAAACATATATGTTTTGTACCAAAAATTGAACCGAGGGGCATTTAACATTTAGCCACTGAGCCACATCCCCAGTCCCTTTCTTATTTTGTGGCAGGATCTTGCTAAGTTACTGATGGTCTTGCTATACTGCTGAGGCTGGCATCAAACTTGATATCCTCCTACCTCAGCCTCTTGAGTTGCTGGGATTCCAGGCATGCACTATCGTGTCCACCCTATTGGCTTGGCAAGGATGCTAAGACCATTCAATGCAGAACAGTCTCTTCAACACTGTTGGGACAAATGGCTAACTATATACAAAAGAATGAAGTTGGATCCTTAGGAGGGTAGCCTGGGAGGAAGGAGATAGGGGAAAAAAAGAATAAGAAACTGGGAAGAATCTCATGAAAATAGGGAGACCAATGGAAGAAGGGATCAAGGGGGGGCGGAGGGCATGGGGAAGTACTGGGGAATGAAATTACCTGAAGTACCTTGTACAAATTTGTCACAATGAGGTCTATACATCTAATTATAACTAATTAAAATAACAATAGAAGAGATCAGAAGAACAGAGCAAGCAGAACTGGGAAGGAAAATAGGGAAAGGGAAAATACTGAGGAATGAGATGGTTCAAACTGTTATGTGCATGCACAAATATGACATAACGAATCCATTATGTGTAATTACAATGCACCAATAAAAAAGGAAAAAAATTGAATACACTTAAAAATAAGGGAGACATTTGCACTAAAAATAAAAAAAAAAAAACAAGAAATGAAGTTGGATCCCTACCTCACTCCAAATACAATGTGAACTCAAAATGGATCAATTATCTAAATGCAAATGCTAAAATGATAATACTATTAAAAATGAACATAACACCTTAGATTTGGCAGTGGATTCTGAGATTTAATAACAAAAGCACAGGAACAAAAGTAAAGTGGACTTCATACAAATAGAAAACCTGTGCAGCAACAGACATTAACAAGAATGTGAAAAGACTACCTACCAAATAGAATAGTTGCAAATCACATATCTAACAAGGATTTCATGTCCAGAACATAAAAAGAACTCTTAACTCAATAAAAAAGACAAACCAACTTAATTTAAAAATGAGAAATGAACTTGAATACATAATTCTCCAAAGAAAATACAAAAATGACCAATACATGGAAAGGTGTTCAAGATCACTGGGTATTAAGGAAATACAAATCAAAATCACAACAGTAAGGCGTGTATGTGAGGGTAGGGGAAGCATATGACTGTAATTCCAGCTACTTGGGAAGCTGAGGAAGGATTTCAAGTTGAAGGCTAGCCTGGGCAACTTAGTGAGACCTTCTCTCAAAATAAAAATTTAAAAAAAAATTAAAAAGGGCTGGGGCTGTGGCTCAGCGGTAGAATGCTTGCCTAGTGCATGTGAGGTGCTGGGTTTGATCATCAGCACCACATAAAAAATAAACAAACAAAATAAAGGTATTGTGTCCAACTACAGCTAAAAATTAAAAAAAAAAAATTAAAAGGACTGGGGATAGTGCTTGCCCAGCATGCACTAGGCTCTGAGTTCAATACCCTGCCCGCCCCATAAAATAAAACACAGAAATACTACCTCGAACTACTACAGTGGCCATTAAAAATAGGAACCTTCACACAATGCTGGTGAAAATGTAAATTGTATGAATGTAAAAATGTTAACAGCCAGAGGGGGAACAATCTGAATGTGTATCAACAGATGAATAAATTGTGGTAGATACATACATTGGATTATGACACAGCCATAAAAAGCAATTGTAGTGCACTGATATACACTACAACTTGAATGAACCTTGAAAACATTAAGTGAAAGAAAGAAAACACAAAATATTTTCGTATATGAAGTGTCTAGAATGGAAAAATCCAGAGACAGAAATTGAATTAGTAGTTGCCAAGGGAAAGTAAGAATGGGGAATGATCCCTACTCCCATGGATTGGTGTGTTCTGCTAGAGCTATTAAGCTTTTGAAAACTAGAGAGGTGGTGACTACACAGCTTTGTGAAAACACCAAATGCCACTGAATTGTACACTTTTAAAACACTTGCCTGGGGCTGGGGCTCAGTGGCAGGGCACTCGCTTAGCACATGAGAGGCATTGGGTTCGATCCTCAGCACTACATAAAAAAATAAAGGTTTCATGTCCATCTACAACTTAAAAAGTAATAATCTCAGCAATTCAGGGGGTGGCAGCAGGAGGATTAAGAGTTCAAAGCCAGCCTCAGCAATTTAGCTAGACTCCCTCTCAAAATAAAACATAAAAAGGGACTGGGGATGTGGCTCAGTGGTTAAGTGAGGTTGAATTCCTGGTATCTCTCCCCACAAAAAAAAAAAAAAAAAGAAAGAAAGGGAAAAATTCCATGGGCTGGAGGTATAGCTCAGTGGTAGATTGCTTACTTACCACTGGTGAGGCCCTGGGTTCCATTCCCAGCACCTCAAAAAACAAACCAAAAATAAATAAACAAATAGAATAAAAAAAGATAAAACATGATATTCTCAGGGTTGGGCAAAACACTTCAGAATCAAATAAAGATTCAGAAAGCACAAACTATGAAGACTTAATATATTTAAAATTTAGAAAACCAATAAGACATATCAGAGGAAAAAGACAATCTGAAGTGTGGAACCAGTTATTTATAATGCATGTTGCCCCCTCCCCCACCAATAATTATAGTACTCAGAATAAAGTACAAATTTTTAAAATGCCCAATAGAACAATGAACAAAGGATATAAAACATGCAACAAAGGCAGTGACATATGAAAAGATGCTTATCCTCGCTGGTTAAGAAAATGCAAATTAAACCACAGATGCACTTGTTTTATAACCATCAAACTGGCAAAATTCCCAAATCTGACAACTGTTGACAAAGATGTGGTTCACAGGGATTCTTTGTTGTTTTCTGTAGTGCTAGAGATTGAACCCAGGGTGTTGTGCATGCTAGGCAGGTGCTCTACCATTGAGCTATGCCTCCAGCCCACACAGGGACTCTTGTATACTGCTACTGGGAATTTAAATTGGCACAATCTTCGAAGTGCCATTTTGCATTGATGTTCCATGTAGATTATGACTTAACACTTCTACTTTTTTAAAATTCTTGTACAGGAGTGTAAGTAGGCTCAAGTAAGACGTTTATAAAGGTAGAAACTTGGGAAAAGACCCTAACTGTCTAACAGCAGAATGATTACACTGTGATATATGTATCCATATGGTAGCGAGTACCATTTTAAATGCAAAGCTATATGAATCTATTCATTAAAAACAATGTAGATCAGAATAAAAATCATACAACTGCATAAAATTTTATCTAAAATTTTAAAACATTCCGTAAAACCACACTGTCTACTTTTTCTGGCAACTTACATTTGTGATAAACACCATATAGGATGATAAGCATCAACATTAGGAAAGTGATTATCTTTGGAAGAAATGGGACTAGTAATAGGAGAAAGCACACAGAGCTCAAACTCTTTCATTAATGTTCTACTTAGATAAGACCAGAAGCAAAATGGGCAAACTGCAAAGGTGACCAATGTGGCTGGTACCTAAGCACTTACGTTATGCTCTATTCTTTTCTACATGCTCAAATTATGAGATATTTGAAAGTTAGGGGGAAAAAAACACCAGAAAATTTCCAAAATAATAACTATTTCTTCTTACTTACAGGCTTATAATTTTATTTATTCTTATCACCTATGTACATCGCTTTTTTCTTTCTTTTGTCACCAGGGTGTAAACCCAGGGGCACTTAACCACTGCACCACATCCCCAGTCCTTTTTTATTTTTTTGTAACAGGGTCTCACTAAGTTGCTTAGGGCCTCACTAAATCGCTGAGGCTGGCCTCGAACTTGTGATCCTGCTGCCTCAGCCTCCTAAATTGCGGGGATTACAGGCATACACCACTATACCCAGTTGGTATACTGCTTTTATAGTGAGGGAGAAAAAAATCAATGTAAGTTATATATTTTAAAACTCACCTGATAAAGGCAGTCTGTCTGCTAACTGTGCATTAGAGTCCACTTTTTCATATTTGACACTTGCCTCTGAGTCAGTTGGAGTTGGACAAGGGACTAATTGCTTATTAAGAAGTACTGGAACTAATGCCATGTGATTAAATACTTGCTAATGGAAATGTGAACAGAAGTCAAGTTTTCGTTTTAAAACTGGGCAGGCACACCTGCACTCTTCATTCCCTGAAAGGTTTGAAATAGGAAATGTGATACTAGCAAGGCAGCTTCTAACCATGCATATGGAAACAACACTGTCTCTTAGGATGGAGAGCAACAATAGAAAAGCAATTTGAGGCTGTAAACCACTTCCTGAACCACCGGAGCCGACCAGTCCAGCAACATTTGCTTCATTTGTCCTGTGTATGAAAGCAAACAATCTTATACGAACTCCTTTTAGTCTCTATTGCCCCAAATTGTCCAATGTCTTAACTAAAAGAAAGACCTCTTAAGGGCAGTACCTTCTATCTCTTTCTGCTGAAGATAACCATTTAAGAACAAAGAAAACTAAAAGGCAATCTAAACTCACATTAAAAATCAGCTACTGAAGCCAGGTGTGGTGGCACACACCTGTAATCCCAGCAACTCAGGAGGCTAAAGGGGAAAGATTCCAAGTTCAAAGCCAGCCTCAGCAATTTAGCAAGGCCCTAATCAACTCAGTGACACCCTGTCTCTAAATAAAATACAAAACAGGGCTGGGGCTGGGGCTGAGTGGTAGAGTGCTTGCATGTGTGACAGACACACTGGGTTCAATTCTCAGCATCACATAAAAAAATAAAAAATAAATACACACATAAATAAGAGACTAGCAGTAAACTGGGAGAAAATACAGAAATAGAATACAAACTATATATTCATGTGTGTGTGTGTGTATACACACACACACACACACCCACCTCTTTTATATAACAGGGTCTCAATGAGTTGCTTAGGGCCTTACAAAATTACTGAGGGTGGCTTTGAACTCAAGATTCTCCTGCCTCAGCCTCCCAAGTTGCTGGGATTACAGGCATATACCACTGCACCAAGCCCAAACTATATATTTTTTAAAGTCAATAAATCATATCAAAATTTACAAAGTTGGAAAATGGATAAAGGATTCAAAGGCAATTTTTAGGAAAGGGAATCCAAATCCAAATCCAAAAGTGATAACTAGTAGTCTTGTTACTATTTATCAGGGAAAAACAGATTATAGTGAAACTTCATTTTCATCTAACAAGCTGACCGAAACTTGTCTTGATAACATCAAGTGTTAATATTTTATTTAGGGAAAAGAAGTATTTTCACATACTACGGTGGGAGTGGTTTTCAGCCATCCTGAGAGACAATTTAATGTTGTCTATTAAAATTAAAAATGAATAGAACTTATGATTTGGCCATCCACTTATCAGTATCTGCTTTTGACAAACTCATGCAGATCTGCAGAGACATATAATTGAAATATCACTTGTAATAATACCAATCCCAGAGGTTACCTAAATGTTCAATAACAACAACAAAAAAAGACAAAGAATAACAGAATAACACACAGATTAACAGAATACAACAGACCAATACAGATTGAGCATCGTTAATCCAAAAAGACAAATGCTTTTTGAAAATAATATGAGGGCAGGGGATGTGGCTCAAGCGGTAGCACGCTCGCCTGGCACGCGTGTGGCCCGGGTTCGATCCTCAGCACCACATACAAACAAAGATGTTGAGTCCGCCGAACACTAAAAAATAAATAAATATTTTCTAAAAAAAAAAAAAATATATATATGAAACTAAAAGTGGAAAATTCTATGCCTGACCACATGTTGGACAGGTGTAATAAAATACTCAGACACACTAAAGATATTTTATACACATTTAGCCTATGTGTATAAAACAAATTTCATGCTTAGAGTCCCAATCCCAAGATATTTTAATAAGTCTATGCAAATAATTTAAAATCCAAAAGAAAATCCTTAAAACTGGAAATGCTTTTGAGTCAAGCATTTAGGATATTGATACTCAACATGTACTTATTAAGAAAAGTCCTTCAAGACAACCTAGAATACAAAAAGTTGCCAAATATAGACCTTATAAAAAATATGTTCACATTTCTGCCAAAAAAAATATCTCCAACTGGAGATATTTAAGTTAACGATTTGGGGAAAGGATAAAAATGAGTATTATATAGATATACTATTAAAGTTTAAAAAAAATCAGCATTTGCAATCCAATGTGTCCTTGGCTCTTTCCAGAAATAAACTTGTGAATTATCAATTTATCACACGTTTAACTGAGCAATCACAGAAATTTTTATTGTAGCTGAAAGAAATTAATTAACTGCTTCAATTTATATTTCTAACCCATCACCAATGTCAGTTATAGAAAAGTCAGCCACTAAGTTTCCTGGTACGAATTAAGTACCCAATATTACAAACCACAACTTGGAAATTTCCGACATGTAACTAGTAAAATGGAGGTAGTGTGTCTGCCTTTCATTATAAAAGAAACCAAGTAAAATAATAAGCACGTAAAATAATGAACTGAAGGACAGTAATCCACTTTTTTTTTTTGGTACCAGGGATTGAACCCAGTGGAGTTCAATCAAGACACATCCCCAGCCCTTTTTAATATTTTATTTAGAGACAAAGAGTCTCACTGAATTGCTTTAGGGCCTCACTAAGTTGCTAAAGGCTGGCTTTGAACTCACAATCCTCCTTCATCAGCCTCCTGAGCCACTGAGATTACAGGCATGCACCACCCACACCTGGCTCCACTCAGTCTTTTTTTCTTTTGGCAGTGCTGGGAATTGAACCCAGGGCATTGTGCATGCCAGGCAAGCACTCTACCAACTGAGCTATATCCCCAACCCTCCAGTCTTAAAAAAATGTCCAAAGAAAGTTGAATCCTAGGTAAATATATGAGATAAAAATTCAATACTTGATTCAAACCCATTTTGAAAAGTTAGTGAATGATAATGAAGATATACCCCAAGTAGATATACAGGCACACATATTTTAGGTTGCCGACATAACTGATGAACTGAGAAAAAGCTTGGGAATGAAGCAACAATGCTTTAGGTTGTAGGCTGTTACGCTCTAAGCCCAGTGAATCATTAACATTTATTATTTTGAACTGATTGCTTCTCCTTTTCCATATGAAAGTTGGTGAAAACGCCACAGCATGATTCACAAGGGGTATTGACATCAACAGCTCTCCTTTAAAAAAAGTTTAAAACCAAAAACGTTGACATGAATATGTGACAGAAGAACTGTTATATAAAGTAACATACACTGCTCCCAAGAACAAATAATACCTAGTTTCAGGTATTCCTTTGAACTAATGTTCTGTAATCATGCACCCTGAGCAAGGGCTATTCCTCAGTAGACAATTTTAAACAGATTGTCTCCATGTATATCACAGAACACAGTCTGTTACTATAGGGAAACATTTTATAGCCTTACTTATTTACTTTCTTTTTAGTACTGGGGACTGAACCCAGTTGTGCTTAACCACTGAGCCACATCCCCAGTGCTTTTTATTTTTAGACATGGTCTAAGTTGCTTAGGGCAGTGCTAAGTTACCAAGGCTAGCTTTGAACTTGTGATCCTCCTGCCTCAGCCTCCTGAGCCACTGGGATTATAGGCATATGCCACCCACTCAGCTTAGCCCAGTTACTTTCACTAAGAAAAGTTGGTACTTCCCCTCTTTGCATCAAGTCTAGAAAATTTTAAATCTCTTTTAACTCAGCAAGGTAACTCACAGCAAAAACTAATCAGCCAGAAAGTCTTTTTTTCCTCAACTTGATAAAGTGAAAAGATCATTTAAAACATTTATTCTTGTTCTACCCCAATGATGATACTGTACTAATGCTTCAAAGAGTAACTGTATTAATGAAACATCAACAAGTTACAGATAAACATTTTAATTGATTAAATATATTACTTTCAAGATCTTTTTGAAATCGCACGTGTACTGTACTAATCAACAGCCAAAGGCAATAAAAAAGTTTAAAACCAAAAATGTTGACATGAATATGTGACAGAAAAACTGCTATGTAAAGTAACATACACTGCTCCCAAGAACAAAATTTTTAGAAGATACTTCATCTTAATATGTGCAAGGACAAATTTGTAATCAAAGGCTGGAAGAAATATATATTAGTGCCTGCTTTTTAAAAGTTTATTTTACATTTTAAATACAGTATTTTTCTCATTAAAAAAAAAAAAAAAGCCAGGAAGTGCCTAACTCCATGGTTTTTATACCTATGTACATGAGAACTGTGGGACAGCCTAACAAATGCTCTGGATGTAACAGTATGGACACTGGGACTCTTGAATCAAATCTGAAAAACAAATTAAGCACTTCTTATGAGAAAATAATCCAGTTTCTGAACAAACAAAAGAGAACGAAGTTAGATACGTACAAAACTGGGTATTAAAAAACAAAGAAATGCAGTACAGAAAAACTCAAACAGCCTATATGTAGTGAACTGTATTACTGCAGCTAATCAATGGAATCCCTCCTGTAAGAAGTGATTTATGACCTGAAATTTTAAAAATCTAATAACTCTTTCAGTAACAACATATAATAACAACATTAAGTGACTATTGCCATCTTTGTCAGTTTCTGTCTATTCCACCATTCCTTATGAAAACAAGAATCTCTACACTTATCACTAATACAAATTTGAAGCAATTAATTCATATTTGTTTTCAGTAAGAAAAACAAAGATGTGCCTCTTCTCATCAATAAAGACATAATACAGATTAAAGTTAAAAAATTTAAGCATGGGCATTTCCAATTCCAATAAGTAATTTCAAATGGGAATCGTGTAGGATTTGTGCCTTAGTAACAAATGAAAAGAAAATGGACTGTATCTGGCAGTGACTTCCATATTAGTGCAATGGTACTCCCCAAATGCTGAATATTATTTAAATGACTTTACAGATTTTAATTCAGTAGGTTGCCAATTTGAGTTTACAAAATCCCTAACTGTATGTTTTGTGCAGAAAAGTTTTGAGATGCTCTATAAAGCCAAATCAAGAGAAAAACGAGTTTTGGCTTTGCTACTGGTGTATGAATACCAAATGAAAAGAAAAAGCCTGAGAGTTTGTGGAGACTCACTAAGAAGGATGTTTGAAGCGTTCTATCTATGTATCCTGATACTTCAATTATCTATTGGGTTTGAATATTCTAAATTTATGATTATCTCAGAAAATAATTCTCTGTAATATAACTCTGGAACTAAACAATCTGGGTAATTCAGAATAAGATCTAATGGACACAATTTCTTTTTTTACTAAAATCTGTGAGGTCTTGAGTTTTTAAATTAAAAAAAAAAGCGACCTTCAATCAAAACCAGCTGCATTTGATGCAGATTATTAACATAAGCATTTCAAATCAGAGGGTACTGTTAAGTATGGGCTTCAAAAAAAACACATGGAGTAGGCAGCAATGGACTAACCATCAGCCAGGTGGGGTCAACGGTGGGATGTTTTATTTTGAAGACTTTGAATATTTAACACGTAACTCATGTAACTTCAGCATCCACTAGTGACTCTGCTGGTCAGCACCCAAGGGCTAGATGAGTCTGAGGAATCCCTTTTAACCCCAAAGTATTGAAGCTAAAGAGTCTCAAGGAAATCCCTTATTCCCAGCAAGAGTTCACAAATCATCAGACCAAAATCAATAGGGTAAACAACGACTCCAAAGCTCCACAAATGTCAAAAGAAATTCAATGCCATCTTCTGCCAACCCTAGATTCCAGACACTGTAACATTTTTATCTAGTATAATAGACTCTGTAGTAGACTGATTTTGACCTCCACAAAGAATAGGAGTTATCAAACTTGAGGAGATAGACTCCTCTCCCTGGATACTGGTGGCTGCCAGCATACACTTCCTCATGACAGTCCCGCCGGTACACAGGCACAATTTCATCCAGTAGAGGCTTACTGGAATTCTTTTTGGCTTTCTCTTCACAAGTGATGTTTTCTGTGAGGAAAGAACAGGTAGGAACAAGTTAAAGAACAGATCCAGGAAAATTGTCTTTGCATCAAGCAGTTAAATTCTATTCTTTCTTTGAGATATTGCTCGTTAGGAATACTCTTGAACGATTCTACAACTTATGTGCATGTGAGCATATATTATTCATTCATTCATTCGTTCAAATACACGAGTAACCTGCTATGTACCAAGTACTGTTCTGGAACTTGGGAGCCCAGTAGTTGAACTTCGAGTAGCAATACAACCTGCATGCTATCCTTCTGTCTTACCACTGCTCCCATTTCTGGGCCCCATTTTTACCCTTCCATATCCATTCAATTCCAAATTCTTCCCCAATAGAAGGAACCCCGATCTTCTGAGTAAGACCAAAGAAATGTTGCTCTGATTTAATCCTTTCCCACAATATAAGAGTCCTCCCCACTTTAAGGGGAAAGTAGTTTATGAGGACTATTACTTTCTGTATGTCCTAAATAGGAAGGGTAAAATTTCTAAAAACCATAATAAAGTGGTAGGCATTCTGAGATGCTCTACAAATTATTATTTTCAGTAGGCTTACTTAACCAAGAGATGATTCAAGTGGCAAAAAATGAGTTTTGATCATTGGTTTCTCCAGTGAAGTTCTCTGAACTGTAATGACATGAGGTTAGGAACTCACAGGAATGAGAAAATTATGCCAGCTTAAGTCTCAGTTGAGTATATTAAAATAAATGGCCTGAAGGAAAACAGATGAAGGGAATATTCCTAATAGAAGATTTTTTAAAAGTCTTTCAGGGTTATAACTTGGCAGAGTGAGTTCTGGTGACATGAGTTAACTGGGTAATACTTGTCAATGTCCACCATCAGGAATTTAAAACAAGGAAAGTCTGAGAAACTTTCAGTCTAGAGAAATTTAAGGAAATGAAACTATAATGTGGCATCCTGGATTTGATCCTGGAACATTTAGGAAAGAATTAAAGATATCTGAATAAATATAGGCTTTAGATAATGGTAATATATCAATACTGGAATATAAAATAAATATACCATGGTACAAGGTAAGATGTTAACAGGGGAAACTGGAAGCAGAATATACAGATGATATACAGCTGCTCTTTGTGCTACCTTTGCAAATTTTCTGTAAATGTAAAACTATTCTAAAATTAAAAGTTTTATTGAAAAAAACTAGATGGAACTCATATAAAAGTAGGTACAAATCAAATTTGCTTTACCATAAAATACCTACAATCAAACATCTTTCAAGAGCAAAGGCGAAATACAAAATTCCTCAAAATGGTATTATACTATTGGCTATAAGGAGATTAAGGCAACAGATTGGTCCATTAATTCAAAATCCAATTTTGTTCAAATTCTGCAAAACTAAAGATTACTGGGATAGATGAACAATGTACCTTTCACCAAAACCTTGGGACCTAGAAATAGTATAAAAAAAAAGGAGAATTGCCCAAAGGATGGGTAACTATCCATGCTTCCTCAAAGAAAATAAATATCTACCTTTAAGACCTAACCAAACCAACCAATCACCAAATAAAAACTGGGCTCATTTTCTACTGAAATCAAGCCAAAAGAACTCTAAATGCACGTTATGAACAAGACACAGTGCAGCCTAAGGCATATGTACAAATGCAGTTCATGAGCTGAATCTTCAAATGGGGAAGTTATGCCCATTCCTAGTGAACAATTCTTGGGAGCAATAAACTCTCAATGTTGTTCTTGTTAATATAGAGGTTCTGATGGGTGATATTAATTGCAAATTATTTTATGATTAAGAATGGCACAAGGGTAGGTAATGCCATCTCCCCTGGGAGGGACATATATTAAAGCTAGAGCTGAAGATATCAAAGTCCTCACCTTTGGAAATGATCTCTTTTTAGAAGCTCCCTACAGGCAGGACAGGAGAAATGCATTACCTTAACCTTAAAACTTCTAAATAGAGCTTTTTTTTTTTTTTTTTTTTTTTTTTTTTCCAGTGCTGGGAATTGAACCCATGTCCTCCCACAAACAAAGCATGAGTTCTACTACTGAGCCACACCCTCCTCACCTCTTTTTTTTTTTTTTCACTTTTGTATATTTGTTCTTTTTGGCCAGTTGGCAGTATTTATAGGCAACATTTTACCTTGCTAGTGGTACTTAGGAATAAAGGCTGGTGAGAACAAAATGCCATGCAAGACAAAGCAGCACATGAGTCCACACTTATCAGCCCAAATATGGACCTGTGATGTAATAAAGGATTTCAAATCTGTTTCTAGGAAGAGAATCAATTTGCAAGATATACCCTAATTCTGGGGACACTAATGGTACATACAGACAATGGTACGGAATAAAAATTCTTTGGAGCTAAAATACTGATTACTATTAAATATTAACTGTGAAACTGAATGTTAAACCTAATTTCAAGAAATGCTATGGCATACACGCTTTGCGTTTCATCACCATTACATGACCTCAGGGGCTCCAGAGTGCAGCATGGTGTGGCTATATGATTAAATAATCATCTACCAGGGCTGGGGATATGGCTCAAGCGGTAGCACACTCGCCTGGCATACATGCGGCCCGGGTTCGATCCTTAGCACCACATACAAAAAAAACAAAGATGTTGTGTCCGCCAAAAACTAAAAAATAAATATTAAAAAAAAAAAATCTCTCTCTAAAAAATAAATAAATAAATAATCATCATCATCGTCTACCGCTAATGCTGACTGAACTTCATGGTCACTTCATGTACTTCCAAGAATCTCTTTAAATTTATCCCAATATAATTCCTGTCAAACATTACCAACTCTCTTCAAGAACAAGCACTCTGTTTACAAGTCACCTAAGGTCATTTACTCCTAGAGGACTGAGACATGATGCTTTTCCATCCTGACAGTTTGAATACCCTTCTCAATCACTCCCAATCAAATCAATAAACAAATAAGCCTTTACTAGGTATGTATAAAAGCCTCCAGCTCAATTTTTTTTTTTTTTTTTTTTTTGTGTGGTACCTGGGATTGAACCCAGGTTGCATAACCATTGAGCCACCTCCAGCCCTTTTCATGTTTTATTTTGAGACAGGGGTTCACTGAGTTGCTTAGAGCACTGCTAAACTGCTGAAGCTGGCTTTGATCTGATGATCCTCCTGCCTCAGCCTCCCAAACCACCAGGATTAGAGGTGTGAGCCTCTGTACCCAGCTCAAGCTCAAACTTTCCTAGGTAACAAAATTAAGAAGACCTTCTTCTCAAAATATAATACACTGTATAATCTGCTTCCTACAGCAAGGTAGGTTAGACGGCCCTTAAAAACACCTGATTTTGTCTATATACTCAGATAGTTATGCTCTAGTAAATTAGTGGTTTCCAAAGGGAAGAACAATTGAAAAAATTTTTTAGATAGGATGTTCTAGAGAATTTCTGAATTCTCATTTAAAAAAATTTAGAATAATGACCTAAAAACCTATTAACAAAAATATAAATTTTTACTTGCCCCTTTAAAATTTTTCAAACTGGAGGTCAGTGATATTTACCTGTAGCCCCAGCTAAATAGGAGGCTGAGCCCAGGAGTTTAAGATCAGCCTGGGCAACACAGCAAGACCACCACCTTAAAAAATAAATAATTTTTAATAATGTTCAAAGTTATCTCACATCTTTAGCTTTTCAACACACAAGGCTACAAGTAAAACAATATCTAAAAAGCAGTAAAACAGCTAACTGCCAAACAGACATTCCTGGCATTTAGAAAGACTTATGTTCAGACCCTGATCTCCTATAAGAGGATGGCATCTCTCATAGCCTCTTAGTCAAGGTACCACTAATAAAGAGATTGTTTCCTGACCATGAAGTATTACATGAAGCATAAGGTTGACAGATATAGGAATATGTACCATTTTTGCCAACAAACAAATGGCAGCTACTGAATATGGACCAATGGCTCTACCAACCTTCTTCCTCCTCATCATCATCGCTGGACTCGCTGACATGCACGCTGACAGCAGTGTTTGGAGAGTCTGTCCATTCAAAATACACCCCAAACCCAATGTCATAATTGTCTGTAGCAAATTCCCAAAAGAGATATGATCCTTCTTCATGGGTGGGGACTCGAACAGTGACAACTTCTCCTCGGCCCACTGTAATCACAGAATCTGCATCCTGCCGAATCTTCTCTTTAAAGTCTTTGATCTGGGGTCGGGTCCACATGGATGGAGCTGCTATTACTGGAAGAGATTCTAAAGGCAACAGGAATTACAAAAGCTAAAGAGAAAAAGGCTTCACCCTGCAGGTAGCAATATTTGCATAGAGCCACCTCCTAAGGCACTCAGGCACCTAGTACAGTATGGTATAACTAAGACCAAGGGTGGAGGGGAATATAAAAGCCTCTTCATGTAAGTCTCTCCCCAAGTTAATTATTACATTCATTTAACAAGGTCACAAATACTCAGAGGTCAACATACTACTTCAAATAACAAATGGAATCCACAATCTTGGAAGTGATTTTTTTTTAACCCTCTAATTACGTAGGAGGACTTAAGAAAACTTTTGGAAACTCCTTAACTGGACCTACGGGAAAAATCTAGCAAGGAAGAAAGATCTGGAACTTGGAATAAATTATGATTTCAGTCATCTCTTGAAAAAAGGACTGATCTGACCCAAAATTGGAGGGGCTTTTCTGAAGGCGTTCAAAGGAATAAAAAATGTGGACAAAAATAGAACCACTGGATGGGGCTGGGGATGTGGCTCAAGCGGTAGCACGCTTGCCTGGCATGTGTGGGGCACTGGGTTCGATCCTTAGCACCACATAAAAAATAAAATAAAGATGTTGTGTTTACCAAAAACTAAAAAATAAATATTAAGAAATCCTCTCTCGGGGCTAGGGATGTGGCTCAAGCAGTAGCGTGCTCGCCTGGCATGCAGTGCAGCCCAGGTTCGATCCTCAGCACCACATACCAACAAAGATGTTGTGTCCGCCGAGAACTAAAAAATAAATATTAAAAAAAATTCTCTCCTACTCTCTCTTTAAAAAAAAAAAAAAGAGAAAAAAAAAGAAATCCTCTCTCTCTCTCTTAAATAGAACCACTGGGGATTGAGAAAAGGTACAAAGTCTTATTACTGAGAAGTATGTATGTGCACTAGACCACTCAGCAGGTTTTCCAGAATTAGTCACTGGCATAAACTCTTGATAAGAAAAAAAGTGAGGGGAGGGTAAACCAAACACCTCAAGGAACTTTTTTAAAAAAATATTTATTTTTTTAGTTTTAAGTGGACACAATATCTTTATTTTACATTTATGTGGTGCTGAGGATCGAACTTAGTGCTTCAAGCGTGCTAGGTGAGCACTCTATCATTGAGCCACAACCCCAGCCCTTCAAGGTACTTTCTAAAGCTTCTTAGGAACCATACCATCACCCCCAACCCACTGAAACACTCTTCCTTCTTACTTAACTCCTATCCTTGCTTCAGATCTGTCAGCCTAATTGTCCCTTCCTCAGGAAAGCCTCTAGTGAAGTCAAAAAGAACACTAAAATGTACCTCTTTGTCCTTCGTATGACTTATTACAGTTACAATTTACATTTTATGTATGTTGTCACACCACCTTTCTCCTAGCACTCAGAGAACCTTCAACCAATTGCTGAATGAATGAACAAGCTGCCCACAGAAAGCTAGTATAGTTTTGAAAAGGCTGTTACAAATGTTGTAATATATAGTAGCCACCCTCCAAATGGCCCTTAGTGATCCTCATCTGATTTTTCATGCACTTTCAAAGTCTCCACCTCTATACACATTAGGGGTGGCAAGTGTGGCCAACAAAATATGGTTATAGTACTGATACATTGCTTCCAAAGTCAGAGCATAAAAGACCTTGCCACTTCTGTCTTATTTTCTTTTAAATAATGTACTTTGGGAGAAGTCAGTCACTGTGCTGAGGACACTAAAGAGGCTTCCTGGGGCCAGGAACTGAGACCTCCTGCCAATAGCTAGCAACAACTTGCCAGCCATGTGTGAAAAGCATTTCTGAAACAGATTCTCTGGTCCAAGGCAAGTCTTCGCACGACAGACCTAGCCAACATCTTGACTACATACAACCTCTTGACAGACAGAGGGCCAGAACCATTCAGATGTACTGCTCCTGAATTCCTGACCCCCAGAAACTGTGCCACATAAGAATTATTTACTGTTACTTTTCTCAGTACTTTTTTTTTTAGTACTGAGGTACTTCTGAACCCAGGAGTGCTTTTCTACAAAGCCACATCTTCAGTCCTTTTTATTTTTTTGAGACAGGGTCTCTCTCTCACTTATTTGCTTAGGGTCTCACTAAGCTGCCTCAAACTTGTGATCCTCTTGCCTCAGCCTCCTGAGTTGTTTGGACTGCAGGCATATGCCACACAGGCTGGCTGTTTATTGTTATTTTAAGCTGCTAAATTTGGGTACAATGTGTTACATAGCATTAAATACTTGACATTAACTGTCCAAAACACATTTGATTTGCTCTTCTACACTACTCTAAGGATCACCAGAAGCATCAATTCAAACTCACAAGAGTGAAAAAGTGCTCCACTCTCAAAATATGTAATTGCTCTCAAAAGCTTGTGAGCATGCCTTCCTCATTTTTCCTTTTTCATGGGATCTGAATTAGGACACCTGAATTAGAACACATGGGTGGAGGAATGCACATGGTGAACCATACCTTTTGGTCCATTCTCCAAGGCTTCTTCTGCAGCTTCTGGCTCAAGTTCTTTTTCAGAGTTGTCAGTGTGAGTTTTAGCCTGTCCATTAACTGACATCATATCACTTGGAACAGATGCATTCACTTTTGATGATGTAGATAATGAAGCTCCAGCTACTACTTCCTGTTGTTTCTGTAATGCTGCCTATGAATTAAGAGAAAGTAAAGATACACTGACCAGGAAGGCTAATAAATAGAATATCTGCCTTGGAGTATATTCTCCATGCTTGTGCCCTACCAAAGCATTCTACCCCAAGAAATTACCAATAAACTTTTATCAGTTTTTATCCTATCTGTAAAGAATATTAGTTGTATAATACCAACTGATAGCTAAAAATGATAAAAATGATCATGGACAAAACACTATAACTGAGGATCACATTTCCTGATCTGAGCATCATTAGAAAAATTAACAAGGAAAAATTGAAATAGGTAGAAACAATCAACCCAAAATAAAACTATTCCAGCTAAAAATTGAAAAGAATAACTTTTTTGTTTTTGTGTGTGGTATCAGGGATTGAATACAGGGATGCTCTACCACTAAGCTATACCCCTATCCCTTATTATTTTTCTTGAGACAGAGTCTTGCTAAGGTGCCCAGGCTGGCCTCAAACTTCAATCCTCCTGCCTCAGTCTCCAGAGTTGATGGGATTACAGGTGTGTGCTACTACTAGGCCTGGCTCAGTAACAGGTCTTCTTAAAATTGATTTAAAAAAATCTTTTCGTAAAATTCAATTACATAAAATTTGAATTAGGAAAATTATACCATATAGAAACTAGTGATCACAGGAGAAAATTCACAAAAAAATTCTAACTGATAAAATCTGATGCAAGCCCCTAATGAAACCAATAATCTATAAGGACTATTTTGACATGGATAAAACATCAGTAAATTGTATCTTCATGGAAAAACTGACATCCTTAAATTTAAAACTGTTATGTTGTAAAAATTATATTGACCTAAGAATTAAATAGGTTTATAAATGGAAGTTTGAAATAAAAATATTTTCAATGAAAACTTGGCAGTTTTCATAATTAGGATAAAAAATGTATAAAATACAAAATCAAAATGTTCTCTGAATGAAAATGGGAGAATAAGAAGTAACTTTTGCCCAGATGACAATTAAGGGACATTTCTCTTCTAAATCAAGATGGAGTAATATTACTTGGGAGATGGAGACAGGAGGATGACAAGTCTGAGGCAAGTCTGCGAAACACCACAAGACCTTATTTCAAAATGAAAAATAAAAAGGGCTGGGAATGTAACTAAGTAGTAAAGCACTTGCCTAACACATGTGAGACCCTGGGTTCAATCCCCAGTACTACAAAAAATAAATTAACAACAACAATAGTGCTATTGAAATATCTATGTAATTATCTAACAACTTTGGGGAACTTTAAACTGAATTTACATAGAAAAGTGCACAGATAATAAATTATATAGCTCAATCAATCTTCATAAATCAAACACATTCATGCAACAACACTCAGATCAAGACATTATTTGCATCTTAGAATCCTTCCTGGTTCCCTTTTCCCAGATACCTTTTCCAAAGACCAACAACTATTTTGACTTATAATACTTAATTTGCTTTGTCTGTTTTTAAACTTTATATAATTATATCTGTTTTTCACTCAACATTACTTCTGTTAAGGTTCAGCTATAAAGTCATAAATACTTGTAAATTGTTGTTTGCATTGCTCTAGGATAGTTCACTGTGAAAATATGCAATTTATTTACCCTTCCTACTGCTGATGAGCACTTGGGCATGTAAGCACTTTTCAAACTAAAAAACTAAGTCACAAGTAAGCATAGTGTGTTCACTGCAATTAAAATATTATATAAGTATACACAAACATATATACACACAGGTGTGTGTATGTATGTATATATTTATATATGAGAGAACTTTATAATGCCATGGTTTAGGGATAACATTTATTTTATACACATTTCAAATAATGTTTCATTTACAAGCCAATTATTTAAAGGGACAGCAACATCTTTCTCTGTTTCTAGCACTGGTAGGCTAGTAATACACTGAGGGTTTTAATTTAAAACACCCCTTCCCAAGACCTGGATTCTCGATAATCTCCACGTTAGTCTTTCAGAAAGAGTACCAGCATCCGGAAAAAGTATACACAACCAAAACAAGTCAGTATGCTCAGAACATTGACTGCATGACAGGAAAGCAAAAATAAATAATAAACAAACAAACAAATAAATAAATAAATATTTTAAGGTCCTGTGCAAATATCCCCCTTTTATGACTCTTTTATACACTCAGAAGTTTAAAAAAGCATAGAAAGATAAAGGAAAAGGGCTGGGGTTGTGGCTCCATGGTAGAGCACTTGCCTACAAGTGTGAGGCACTGGGTTCAATCCTCAGCACCAAATAAATAAATAAATAAATAAGAAAGAAAGATGTAGCAAGACACCCATTTATGTAACCATACCTGAAGGTTAACAAGTGCTCCCATCCTGTCATTTTGCTTGATATTATATAAGGATTAATACTTTACATGGGCAAAGTTCCCTTTGTTTCTTCTCCTCATGCAAAATTTATTGGAAGGCTGGATAAAGTGATGCACAGCTCTAATCCAGCAACTTGGGAGGCTGAGGCAGAAGGATCTCAAGTTCAAGGCCAGCCTGGACAACTTACCAAGACTTACATCTTGTCTCAAAATAAAAAATATAAAGGGTTGGGGATGTGGTGGCTCAGTGGTAGAATACCCCAGGGTTCTCAGGGGGTGGGTGTTTTAACTGACAACTCTTAAAAAAGAACTTGGGTAGCAATGAAACTGAAAACCTCCTTTAAGGCTCAATTCTGGCCCTATTTATCATAACTGTTCCCAGAGGCAACCAATCAATTTGATAAACTGAGTGTGATCATTCTAATCCCAATTGTGACTTTCTGTTTCCAAGACTGCCCTTGGATTTGCCTAGACTGCATTTCTCCTAATTGACAGCAACCTTTAAAGAGTATAGTGTATATGAGTTATTCTACTAAAAACTATCTCAATGTCTATTCAAAAAGCAGAAAAAGGGAAGCAATATGCTAAAGCAGAAACAAGCTATAGAAGACAGAAAAACATTCCTCAAAAACATTGTTTATTATCTTGAGCTCTGGTTTAGTATCTTTTTCCTCCTCTTATGGATTATTCAAAACAGGGGTGGGGGTGCAGTTTTTTAGATAACATACATCTTCAAGGAATTTAAAAACAGCCTGTCGGGGCTGGGGATGTGGCTCAAGCAGTAGCGCACTCGCCTGGCATGCCTGTGGCCCGGGTTCGATCCTCAGCACCACATACAAACAAAGATGTTGTGTCCGCCGAGAACTAAAAAATAAAAATTCTCTCTCCTCTCTCTCTCTTTAAAAAAATAAAAAATAAAAAAAATTAAAAAAATAAAAAAAAAATAAAAATAAAAACAGCCTGTCAAAAACAACAAAAATGGGCTGGGATTGTGGCTCAGTGGTAGAGCACTCGCCTAGCTCGGGCGAGACCAGGGTTCGATCCTCAGCACCACATAAAAATAGAGGCATTGTGTGGTGTTCATCTACACCTAAAAAATAAATATTAAAATTAAAAAAAAATTACCTCATGTAATAAGAAATGCCACGTACCTATAATCTAACGCTTTGCTTCGTTCAGTTTTTTTGACAGGTGGTAAGTACTTTATTAGTGAAAATTAAATACACTAACACAGTTATGTTTAAGGAAGCATTTTATGCCTCTGCAAAGGTAAAAAATCACCATCTTCCATACACACAAAATAACTATTTTTTCACTTTATTTCTCTTATAGCCCTGAGAGGTTGGTAGAATAGGAAACTTGATTCTGTATTCTATTTTTATAGAGTAGGATAAAAGGCAGAAAATCAGAGCAGTAATAACATGTCTGAAAACAAGATGAAGACAAAGCCAGGATAAGAATCCAAGTGTTACCAGACACCCCTTAGGCCCATGTTCTTTACCTAAACCACTTTCCTCCGTGTTAAAACAAAATACTTAAGGGTAGGGAGTTGGAGGAAGTACACAAATGTGTTGTCATGAGCACTACTGTGGATTTAATATAGCTATACAGATCCCGCCTATGGCCCTAAGGGAATCCTCTTTCTGGAAGTTTCTGGCCTCTGGCAGTGCTTTTCTTGAAGGATGTCCTTGAATTAAGGCTAGCTACCAGGTTCTTATGGTTTCAGGACAACTATTAGGGTCTACACCAGATTCATTTTAATAACACTTGGTCCATACAACTCCCAAATACCCTTATGACATTATAATAATGGTCTCATCATTTGTTGCTTCAAAATCATTTATTTTCTCTCATAACTGCCAGTGCAATGCTGAAGTCTGACTAAAAGATCACCTAAAAGTTATTTTATACCTTAGAGGCTAACTAATGCAAAAAATTCATTGGTACCTGTTTAAAAAAAAAAAAAAAAGAAATTTGGTTCCAATGAAATTAAATATCTTCTCTAAGGCTGAATTCTGGGGTTGTCTATCGTACCTGTTGCTGTGCAAGCTGGACTTGATACAACTGCTGCATATACTGCTGATAGTGTTGCTCCTGCAACTGGCGGATGAGAATTTGCTGTTGTTCGTAGTTCCCTGGATACTGTTGGGCTGCATACTGCTGGAACTGCACGGCAGTCTGGGAGTTTAAAGCTGCCATTATCTGCTGCCTAAAAACATTAAAAAATATAGACTAGTCTGACTACAGGAGATTTTGTTCATGACAAAAATAAAAATGTCATTATTATTTATTTTTTAGTTCATAACTCTTAAAAGTGACTAAGCTAGTAATGTATATCAATCACCAAATATCCCAGCCCCAGAAGAAATATTTAAGAAAATAAATCTGGCCTCTCATTTTTCACCTAAGATTTTTCATGGCAAATTTGGGATGGAGAAGTACATCATCACCATCACCATCACCATAATTATACTAACATTTACTGTGCCCTTACTATGTGCCACGTAGTGTTCAAAGCACTTAGATGTACTAATCCATTTAGTTCTCATAACAACCCTAGGAGAATGTTAGGTAACTTGACTGAGATTCTATTGCAGGTAGATGCCAGAGCCAGGATTCAAATCAGAACAGTCTGGCTCCAGAGACCATACTAATTCACCATTATGCTGTAATTTAATGGACTATCACTTGGGCAGAGATGCTGGATATGACTTCTCTACCTAAAAACATGACAAATAATAGTACAAAGGCAGAAGAATAGTTGAAAGATGTTATTTACCCCTGACAAGGATAAATTTAAAAATCTGAGGGTCTGTAGCACTTAATTTAAAGCTGTCTTTATTAAAGGAAAAACACTAATAATAGTATCAGGGCATACTTGGTCTACAGATACCAACTTCTATAAACTCTTACAATTCTATTTTCTTTCATAGAGAAACCACATGCTTTATAATTAGATTATGTGATCATTTAACAGAATACCTTAAAGCCATTCATTGAGAAACAGATAAACAGGGGATGGGGTTGTGGCTCAGTGGTATAGCGCTTGCCTAGCACTGGGTTCGATCTTCAGGTCACAAAAAAATAAATAAAGATATTGTGTCCATCTACAACTTAAAAAAAAAGAAGAAGAAGAAGAGAGAAAGAAAGAAACAGATAACAAAACAAAAATCTCATAGAATCCTAAATAGAGCATAACACTGGCCAACCTAGGGCACTCTACCCCATCCCCCAAAAGAGCAGCATTTAATCTCTCTCCAAAGTAGAATGAGGCCCTGGATCAGTCTAAGACTAGCACTAAAGTTTTTTCTGACAAACTACCTGGTAATAATAGGGAGAAAGTAATGGACCCTTATGTTATCTGGTTTGACCTATATACCATGCCAGCCCTGGAACCTTAGGCCTTCTCCCACAGTGTTTAACATGTACTAATCACTTCCTTCTTGTACTTACATCTCCCTTTTGAAGAATGATTCCTTCTGAGATAATTGCCCTCACAGCTCTTACTGAATACGAAATAGTTTCAGCCTCCAAGTCCTGTAATAGTAACTAGGGATGGACCCCAGATACATACAGTGGATCAACTAGTGTCTGTCCTCAGAATTTTTACTGGGTATCACAGATTACAGTCAGTCTATTAGATAACAGGGAAAAATTAATCACAAAAATCCAAGTCGGGATAACCTTGCATATGCCAGAGCAGAGTGACACTTTGCATGTATCAGGAAGAATGAAACAGACACACAAGCTGAGAAGTAGACAAGAGGTCATGTGGATCCAGAGATGAACAGAGCAACCAGGCAACCTCAAGTTCCTACGTCTAGTCTCTGGGTTTTGCAAGCTAATAACAAATCCTTCCAATATATTCTCTGATAAAAGATCACTGGTAAAAATGAAAAATAGCTAGTATTAGTCACACAAATTGCAGAATTATTCTAAGACACACAATGGTAAAAACTCAGGTAACAACAGTATGGTAGCCCATTTTTCATTTTTAAATATAAGCTATACAACAAGCTTACTTTTGCTGCTCTAACCGAAGCCTTTCTTCTTCTATTCGCCTCCTTTCTTCTTCCTCCCGTCTAAGCCTTTCCTCCTCTTCTCGCCTACGTTTTTCTTCCTCTTTTTGTAGACGCTCTCTTTCTTCCTCTTCACGGCGCCTTCGCTCCTCCTCCTCCTTCCTAAAAGACCAGAGAGAATGAACCCCACATAATGAGTCTTGCTTAAAAATCAATGAAATTTAATCTCCCAGTAAAAATTGACACAACCTACCTATCTATCTACCCATCCTTTCATCCATTTTTGGAGTAGGAATTGAACCCAGATGTGCTCTCTCATTGAGTTACATCCCTAGCCCTTTTTATTCTGATATAGGTCCCACCTAATCTGGCCTCAAACTTGAGGATCCTCCTGCCTCAATCTCCCAAATCACTGGGATTACAGGCACATACCACCCAAGCCGAGTGAAACAATCTCTTTAGAGAATGACGTAACAATCCCCATCGAAATATAAATCACATACACTTCGCTAGTAGAATCTTACATTATGAAGTGAATCTAACAATATACAAGATACATCAAGAATAATTATTGCTGCCAGGTATGGTGGCGCATGCCTATAATCCCAGAGATTCAGGAGACACAAAAGTATCATAAATTCAAGGACAGCCTTAACAACTTAGTAAGATCCTATATCAAAATTAAAACTTAGAACAGGATGGGGATATAACTCAGTGGTAAAACACCTTTGGGTTCAATCTCCAGTACTGTGGAGGGTGAGAGGGGAGATTAGAAAGAGAGGTGTCCATCAATAAGGTACTACTTAAATGATGACATATCTATATCCTAAAGGATCCCCTTTGATATATATTATTAGTACTAAACGCTTTCCCTTCATAATTCTTGCTGTAGTTGTAATGAAACTTGTATGACAAATTTAGCAATACTTCTGATTTACCCATTAAAATATATATTCCGCAAGGATGAGGATGTAGCCCAGTGGTAGAGTTCTTGCCTAGCACATACAAAGCTCTGAATTTAGCTTCCAGTACAAAAATATACACGCTCCATAAGGACAAAGACTACCTATCTTACACCACTACATCCTTAGGGCTCAGCACAATGCTGGAAAGCACTCAACAAACTCATATATACCATGTGTGAGGCCCTGGGTTCAATCCTCAGCACTACAAAAAACAAACATATATCTCTGAAATCTACCCAAAATGTTAACAAGAATAAATAACTTTTGACAATACTTAAGAGATATACTATAATTATTATTAAAATAAGAACTTAAAAAGCAATGAATAGGGGACTTGGGTTGTAGCTCAGTGGTAGAATGCTTGCCTAGCACGTTTGAGGTATTAGGTTCAATCCTCAGCATCACATAAAAATAAATAAATAAAATAAAGGTATTGTGTGCACCTACAACTGAACAAAAAAAAAAACTTAAAGCAAAGCATATATATTTTCAAGGACACTGTAGCTATACCTCACTGATCCAACATTACTACACAATGGACTTGTAGTACATCAATCAATTTTCCAGTTAAAGCAATCTTATTCCATTCTCGTAAGAATAGAAACTTTTCTTTTGGATTAAAAAATTATATCCTACTTTGCATAAGTAGCTTTTGAAATTGTAATTAAGGTCTTAAACAGGAATAAATTACATCTGATGCTCTGCCTCTTGATAACTCTGGGTTATGACTACAAACATGAAAGTAGTACTGTGTCACATTTTTTTTTTTTTTTAATTTCAGCGGACACAACAACATCTTTGTTTGTATGTGGTGCTGAGGATTGAACCCGGGCCACACACATCAGGCAAGCGCTCTACCGCTTGAGCCACATCCCCAGCCCCTGTGTCACAATTTTTGATAGAAAAATTCACCTTGATATTAAATATCCTCTGACTGGCAAGCTTTTGTAATTCTTTTGTCTATTTTCATTTTTTCCCCCCTTACTTTTAGGCTATTTCCTCCTGTTATTTCTAGTCCAGGTTAAGGTAGGAAACCAGAGAATCAATTGTTTCTAAAGTATAATGTAATCTGGCTTCACCGAATAATCTTAATTATCTAGAATTTTAAAAAGTCAAAGTTGTTATAAAAATAGAACTTCTAGGGGCTGGGGCTGTAGCTCAGTGGTAGAGCACTTGCCTTGCAGGTGTGGGGCCCTGGGTTCCATCCTCAGCACCACATATAAATAAATAAATGAATAAACAAACAAACATTTTTAAAAAATAGAACTTCTAGATAAACAAGGTGCTAATTATAATTGTAATTTACAACAGAGAATCCCTAAAACATAAACAGCACATTCTGCAGCTCCTTCTCCAAACCCTGGAAATAATTAATAAGCCATCTTGGAGACAAAGCCAATATATAAGATTACATAAAGTCTAGCATGTAGCGGTTAAGAACATGAAATGGAATATGAATATTCTAAAAGCTCATGGAAGACAGTAGCAAAGGGTATATAGACCTAAGGTTAAGGAGAAAGTCGTGGTTGAGTTTATGACAGAGTTTATAGTTTAAAAAGACAAAAGAAACGTTGCCATGATGGATGGGAAGTAACTTAAAAGGTATAGCCAGAAGGAAGCAGCACCCTTCAAAACTCAAGCATAAATACCTGTTCACATAAAGAAGTTTGAACAACTACCATTAAAATTGGGACACTCGGAAAGATACTCCATAAAACAAAAGTATCAGCATATTGGCTATATTAGGTAAAATACATTCCATGCTCTCAAATGTCACCTTTTTTTTTCTTGCTCTTCCTTCTCTATTTTGTGGGATGCAACATACGTTGAAAAGAGATGGCAACACCTATTTAAGAGCTTGACAAACTCTACCATGGCATCCTCTTTAGACATGTTTCCCAGGGCCGCCCATTCTCTCCTATAAAGAATAATAAGAAAAGTTACCTCCCCTTAACAGAATAAGAACTTGATTTAATTTAAACCACAAAGTGAAATTTTTTCAATTATAACTAAAAGAATGATTCTAACGTGAGCAAAAGGTTCAAAACTCCCAAGTTTCAACAATCATGTATTGACTTAATAAATTATGCCACAATCTAAAATTTAACTTCATTGCTGTTAATTCCCATATGATGAAAAGTTGTCTATATTTTGTTTTCCTTATATCGTATTTTAGCCTTAATTGAACAAAATACTTTGTGTATTCTTTTCTGGCACAACTCAATAAAGGAATCAATTACTATGAATTATAAAGAACTGTTTTTAATATTTAGGAAGAGGCAAATGAAATTGTACTTGTCTTATGATCATAATCAGATAAGAAAACATTAATATTTAGCCATAAACATCTCTAAGCCAAAAAGTAGAATTAATATCTGAAGACTCCAGAAGCTGCAAGCAAAATGCTCCAGGTCTTAAACTAAAGACCAATTATTTACATCTTAAACAATTTACATTGTTTTTTTTCCCAGCTTTGTTCTTACTACATTTATTACACAACAAAACACTGTTACCTCCTGTCATTCCCCAACACATCAAAGAATCCAACTTCAGGACAAGTGTCTGGATTATATGGGCCCATAAGAACCTGTTTATGCAGTGCCACAAGCTTCAGTTTTTCTTCGTAAGTTGGATGAAAGGCCTTGCCATCCTTTTCTATAACAAAAGAGAAATACAATGGAAACAATTAGCACTGACAAAATACATAATTCCCAGTATAATATGTTGAAGCTTTGCTATAAGGTATGTCACGAACTGCCTTTAATAGATGTAAAAACTATTAAATCCTTCATAAAATGTGAATCATTTCTTCAAAGACAACTGGCAATATTTACTATAGAGAAATGCATCTGTCAAACTGCAGTGGGGTACACATAAATAAATGTACCACTTAACACTTTTTTTACACATATTAAAAACAATGTGCACTGGGTGAGGTGGTGTACATCTATAATCCCAGGGGCCCGTGAGGCTGAGACGGGAGGATGGTAAGTTCAGTCAGCCTCAGCAAAGGCGAGGCAATAAGCAATTCAGTAAAGACTCTGTCTCTAAATAAAACACAAAATAGGGTTGGGGATATGGCTCAGTGGTCAAGTGCCCCTGAGTGCAATACCTAGCACCCCCACCCCACAAAAAAAACCAGTGTGCAAGCCACGCATGGTGGCACAGCCTATAATTCCAGCAACTCAGGAAGCTGAGGCCCTAAGTAATTTACTGAGACCCTATCTCAAATAAAAAATAAAAAAGGCTTGGAAAGTGGCTCAGTGGTTAAGAACCCCTGGGGTTTAATCCCTGGTACCAAAAAACAAACAAAACAAAACAATGTGCAACAATCTTTTTTGTCGGTTTTGGTACTGAGGATTGAAACCAGGGGCACTCTACTACTGATCTACATCCCCAACCCCTTTTATAATTTTTAATTTTGAGACGGGATCATGCTAAGATATTGGGCCTAGACTCAAACTTGTGATTCTCCTACCTCAGCCTTCTGACTTGTTGGGATTATAGGAATGTGCCACCACACCTACCTGCAACAATCTTTTTTTTGAGAGAGAGAGAGAAACTATTTATTTATTTATTTATTTTTTAGTTTTTCGGCAGACACAACATCTTTCTTTGTATGTGGTGCTGAGGATCGAACCCGGGCCGCACGCATGCCAGGCGAGTGCGCTACCGCTTGAGCCATATCCCCAGCCCAACAATCATTTTTTAAGAGTTTTTTTAGTTGTAGTTCGTACAATCTTTATTTATTTATTTTTATGTGGTGCTGAGGATTGAACCCAGTACCTCACATGTACTCACAAGTGCTCTACCCAGCCCCTAAAACAGTTTTTAAAAAATAAGTTTACATCAACTACTTTTAATATTATTAAGCAACGAGCATACATACAGTTTAAAAGGTTATATTCAAAACATATCCAACTACTGAGATAGACATGATATGATACAAGGAACTCTAAAATCAGATAGCTTAGATAATTTTAAATCTCATTTAACCTCTCAGTTTGTTCATCAAGAAAGTGAGGGTCATACTGCTGCTTTCAAGGTACTAGGACATTATTATTAATAATAACTATTACATATTTTGCCTTCCTTCAATATTATTGTTATCTATGGCAGACTTCCAAGAGAATCAAGATTGAAGCCAACACTGGGTACAGTAGCACACACCTGTAATCCCCAAAACTTGGAAGGTTGAAGGCAGAGGACTACCTACAAGTTTTAAGTTCAGCCTCTGCAACTTAGTTGAGAACTTGTCTCAAAATAAAAAATGAAAAAGATGTAGCTCAGTGGAAGAGCATCCCTGGGTTCAATCCCCAGCACCAATCAATCAATAAGAAAAAGAGTGAAGCCAGTTTGACTTGGGAAGATTTAACCTCCACCAACATTCAAAAGCTGTACAAAACGGGGGCTGGAAAAATGAGAAATCTTTTTTTTGGAGGGCGGGGGGTGGGGTGGGGTACCAGGATTGAACTCATGGGCACTTGACCACTAAGCCAGCCCTATTTTGTATTTTATGTAGAGACAGGGTCTTACTGAGTTGCTTAGTGCCTTGCTTTTCCTGAGGCTGGCTTTGAGATCCTCCTGCCTCAGTCTCCTGAGCTGCTGGAATTAGTGTACATAACCAAGCCTGGCTAAAATGGGAAGTCTTTGAAGAATACTGCTTCTTTGATAAATGGAAACATTAATTATTAGTTGATTCCAATAAGAACAGACTACCAAATTTCAATAAAGGTAAAGTAGTATATACGAACTACACATTTAATTCATTTATATAGGAATGACCATAATAAAACCACTAATTAGTACGAAAAATAAGAGTGCTAAGATATGAACAGGGAACTTGAAGAAAAATACAAAAGTTGATAATAAATATGCAAAAGGATATTCAATTTCACTAGTTCAGGAAATGGAACTTTAAATTATGAGATACCATGACTCCCTCATTAGATAAAAAAAGTTAGGTAACATCCAGAGTTGGTAAGAAGGGGACAAATAATGACCCACTCTCTCGTATACTAATGCTGAAAATATAAACTGTTTTTAAGTTATCTAGATCAACAATTTGGTATATATTTCAAAATTGCAAACATGTATGCTTTCCACAAAAAAAAGTAAATAAATAAAGGCATGTTGTCCATCTACAACTACAAAAAAATAATTTTTAAAAAATGTACATGCCGGGCTGGGGATGTGGCTCAAGCGGTAGCGTGCTCGCCTGGCATGTGTGCGGCCCGGGTTCGATCCTCAGCACCACATACAAACAAAGATGTTGTGTCCGCTGATAACTAAAAAATAAATATATTAAAAATTCTCTCTCTCTCTCTTTAAAAAAAAAGTATACACATTAATGTTTGAAATAGAATACATCATTCACATGTAATTTAAAAAAATGTACATGCCCTATGATATAGATTTTTATTACATAGCCTTGATAAGACTCCCAAATATACAGAAAGAAACAAGTATCAGAACTCACTGCAGCACTGTTACTAGAAACAAATTAAAAGTTCATCAATAAAAGCCCAGTGAAATAATGTGGTTTATTCAGACCGTGGTGTAAGTGAAGCAGTTTCGATTACTAAGTGAAGAAAGGCAAGCACAGAAAACTATACATAATCATAGCACAAATGTATTTGATCAATTCTAAGCAACCCGACCCATCCCTTAACATCTCTAAAGTGAGATTAGATTTTTTTTTAAGTTGTAGATGGACAAATACCTTTATTTTGTTTATATTTTTTTATGTGGTGCCGAGGATCAAACCCAGGGCCCTGCACATGCTAGGCAAGCGCTCTACCGCTAAGCCACAACCTCAGCCCCAAGATTAGATTTTACAATATATATTTTACAGTTCTGGCAGTTTACTTTTCTTTTCTCCTTCCTGTCCCCTGCTCACCATGGCAGTGCTGGGGCTCAAACTGAGAGAATTCAGGACCTAGCATGTGCTAGGCAAGTGTTCTCTGCTAAGCCACAGGCCCAGCCAGTTTTTCTTTTGTAATGGCCCCTAAAGTAAGTCTTAGAATTGATGAACCTGTTACACACACCTAACATTAGTGTAAATGCAAAGAAAAAGATCTAGAAGGAGCCACACTAAGGAGATGAGAACAAAGTGGGAGAAAGCAAGAATTAGAAATGGTCAGAGAGAACTTAAGTCTTCCTTACAATATTTAATCTTTCAAAGAAAAATATCTAGAAGGACAAACTAAACAGTTAAGAAGTACTGTCTCTGAAAAGTGACTGGCAACATTGAAGGATAGGAACTGAACAAGTTTCCCCATTAAATAATACATGAAGGGCTGGGGCTGGGGCTCAGCGGTAACGCATTTGTCTGTCATGTGTGAGGCACTGGGTTCAATTCTCAGCACCACATATAAGTAAATAAAATAAAGGTCTATTAACAACTAAAAAAATATTTTTAAAAATACTACATGAAAAAAATTCTTAAGCAAAAACTCATTTGATACGTGGGGGAAATTTTCTTTCTTTTCTGGTACCAGGAACTGATCCCAGGGGCTCTGAGTTACATCCCCAGTACCTTTTTTTTTCCATACAGGGTCTTGCTAAGTTGCTGAGGCTGGCCTTGAACTTGTAATCTCCTGCCTCAGCTTCCCAAGCCATGGGGTTACAGGTATACACCACACCTGACAACCTGACCGTTTGGTCATTTTAAAATATTTTTTTAGGGCTGGGATTGTAGTTCAGGTGTAGAACACTGGCCTAGCATGTGTGAGGCACTGGGTTCAATCCTCAGCACCACATAAAGATGATGTGTCCACCTATAAGTAAAAAATTAATATTTTAAAAAATACATACATGTATATAAATATCTCCCAGAGCTGGGTGTGATGGCACATGCCTGTAATTCCAGCTGCTCGGGAGGTGAGTCAGGAGATCTTGAGTTCAAAGCCAGTCTCAGCAATGGTGAGTCACTTAGCAACTCAGTGAGACCCCGTCTCTACATAAAAAAACAAAAATAGGAAATAGGGCTAGGGATGTGACTCAATGGTTGAGTGCCCCTGAGTTCAATCCCCAGTAACCCCTGCCCCCCAATTTTTTTTTCAAGCTAGGGGTATTGTCTATCCATCTATACACACAATATTTTTTGCCATACTAAGGACTAAGCCCAAGGGCAGTCTGTCACTGAGCAACATCCCTAGCCTTATTTATTATTTATTTTTTTAAGTTTGAGATAGGGTCTCACTAAATTGCCCAGGCTGGTCTCAAACTTGTAATCCTCCTGCATCAGCCTCCTGATATGCTGGGATTACAGATGTGTATCACCACACCTAGCTCTGTGTGTGTGTGTGTGTCTGTGTATGACAAAATTATAGTGACATAAAGGAAAGATTTTAAGAGTTTACTTCTGACCTAAAAAAAAAAAAAAAGGGTTATACGTAATAAAGTACACTTATTATAACTCATTAGGTTAGGACAGTAGTTCTGTTAAATTCCACACAGTACTGGGTATAAAACAAAATAGATTATACACCTTGATGTTATCTTTCATGCTAAAACCAACACGCCTAAAAAACTGTTCTTTATTTCTCTTCCCAATGAAATCTTTCTGAAATATAGCCTTCAATTTTATATCAAGAAAAATGGTGTTATCACTGTTCGCTACATTCATTAATTAAAAAAAAAGAAAAAAGACCTATTCAACAATAATGCAATGCTTGAATTATATTAATCCACTGAACAGACTATAGAGCTATTAAAATGATTATTAAAATAGGCAATTTAGTGAGACCCTATTAAAATCTTATAATTGGCCTTTTATAAGGGCAATTATAAGATGAAGAACACTTTGATGAAGTAATAATTAAGTAGAATGGAAAATTATGTGCTACACTTTCAACAATGTAAAATGCCTACAATGTGACCATATACCCAGAGAGAATATAGAAAGATAAAATTTTTAGAAATTGGGAAGCTATACTTATAGATCATTTTTTAAAAACTGCAATATTTTTCTTACAAAATTAGCTATAGAGAATTCTATTATAAGATGTTGTTGGGTTGTTAAAATACATAAAGCAATAGTGGCTACTAATTATATTATTTACCAAAAAGCCTATCTTCAATTTCAAAAACATTCATTCCATCCATCTTAATTTTAGACATATTAATGACCAAAAGTTTTTCTTTTTTCTTTTTTGGGGGGAGTGGGAATTGAATGCAGGGGCACTCAACCACTGAGCTACATCCCCAGCCCTATTCTGTATTTTATTTAGAGATAGGATCTCACTGAATTGCTTAGCACCTCATTCTTGCTGAGGCTGACTTTGAACTCCTGATTCTTCCTGCCTTAGTTTCCTGAGCCACAGGGATTATAGGCATGTGCCACCATGCAGAGCTTCCTTCTGTCTGTCTTTCTTTCTTTAAAGTTCTGGGGATTGAACTCCAAGGTGCTCTGCCACTGAGCTACATTTCTAGCCCTTTTTATTTTGAGACAGGCTCTAAATTGCCCAGGCTGACCTTGAACTTGCCATCCTTTGATTTAGTCTCCAGAGTGGCTGGGATTATAGGCATGTGCCATTGGTGCCTGCCTTAGGTTTTTGTTTTTTAAAATAAAAAAGGCCTCAGTTTATATCATTTTATTTTGAGCTTTATATAAGAAAAAAGTGCTTGCTAGTGATTCAAGAAAAAAAGATGTAGTGAGCCTGAAAATGACGAGAGTACAGTATTTTCACCTTTTCTTAAAAAAAAAGATATAAATTTGATGAAAATGGTTGTATTAACCTAAATTATTGTCAATAAATATAAAATCAGAACTGTGAATGTGGCTCAGTGGTAGAGTGCTTGGCCCAGGTTCAATCCCCAAGCACTGCAAAAAGAAAAAATAAACAACATATAAATAAGATAAAATCAGATGGAATCTTCTCTGGAAGGCTAATCACTTTTCAGATTGGTCAAGTAATGGCAATTTTCAAACATACACACATTCTTTTTGTGGTAGGGAGATGATCTGAGATGGACTAGTGGGTGTGAAAAGTTTTTCTTAATCTATAACCATCATAAAAGTTATTTGTAAAATAGCTTTTTTAGTATTATACAATAACTTATAATATTCATATGTTAGAGTCATATTTTTTGATAAGTAGTATAAATATAAATGGTAGTCAAGGCTGTAGGAGAGAGAGTATCCTTTTCCCACTAGAAGATAAATTTACTTCATTTTGGGGCTGAGGATGTGGCTCAAGTGGTAGCGAGTTCGCCTGGCATGCGTGCGGCCAGAGTTCGATCCTCAGCACCACATACAAACAAAGATGTAGTGTCCGCTGAAAACTAAAAAATAAATATTAAAAAAATTTCTCTCTCTCTCTCTCTCTCAAAAAAAAAAAATTACTTCATTTTAAGCATCTGGTAGTTCCAACTATATGCAGTGGATTATGGGAAATGGAACATTAAACAAGGAAACTACCCATCATTTAGCAAAGTGTCAGTTTAACCCCGAGTACCAATAGGAGGGTAAGAGCTAGGTCTTGGGAATGTTATATTAACATAAGCCCATTTTTATGACTGTCAGAATTAAGGACATGTTACAAATTAGAAAAATATTTTTTTAAATATATTTTCAGTGTTAGCTCTGGTCAAGTATTCTCCTGAGGATTACACAAAACAGATTTGTCTACCACCATGATACCCCCCCCACCCCCGGGCTCAGCTACATGTTTTGCTCACATGCATTAACCACCAAACCAAGCCCAACAAATCTCACTAAAGAAATCAACTTCAGCAGGGCATGGTGGCACACACCAATCCTAGTGAAAGACTGAGACAGGAGGCCAGTCTCAGCAACTTAGCAGGGCCCTAAGTAACTTAGCAAGACTTTGTCTCAAAATACAAAATAAAAAGATCTGTGGAGGGCTAGGGATGTGGTTCAAGTGGTAGCATGCTGGCCTGCCATGCGTGGGGCGCTGGGTTCAATCCTCAGCACCACATACAAATAAAATAAAGATGTTGTGTCCACCGAAAACTAAAAAATAAATATTAAAAATTTCTCTCTCTTTAAAAAAAAAAATGATCTGTGGATGTGGCTCAGTGGGTAAGGACCCCAGGGTTCAAATCCCTGATATAATAAAGAAAAAAAAAAAAAGAAAGAAAGAAAGAAAAGGAGGGGGAAGAGAAGAGGCGGAAGAAGAAAAATCAACTTTATGGGTCAATTTTTGTGACAACAAGCAAAACTGTACCTCCACTCTTGTGAATTTCTTTTTTTTTTTTTAATTTTTTAATATTTATTTTTTAGTTTTCGGCAGACACAACATCTTTGTTTTGTATGTGGTGCTGAGGATCGAACCCGGGCCGCACGCATTCCAGGCGAGCGCGCTACCACTTGAGCCACATCCCCAGCCCCGCACTCTTGTGAATTTCATTGGCATTTTCACTGAATCTTTTATATACACTTACTATTTTTAAGAATCGTTCTATAATCATTCCTTTATACCTTGTTACTGAATCTTCAAATTAATCATTATTTTCTTTTTCTTTTTTTTAACATACACACCCTTATATTTTTTTTAATATTTTTTTTTAAAGTTTTTGGCGGACACAATATCTTTTTTTTAATGTGGTGCAGAGGATTGAACCCGGGCCGCACGCATGCCAGGCAAGCACGCTACCGCTTGAGCCACATCCGCAGCCCCAAATTAATCATTATTTTCTATTAGGAAAAAAATTTGTCTCAAAAAAAAATTAAGGAAAAGAAAACATGACAGATGTTAATACCAATAATTATTTTGGAAAGACTGGATTATAGATTAATTGTATTTTCTCTATTCATTTTTTATTTTCCCAAATTTTCTTCAATAAGCATATATATCCCCCGCCCCTTTTAAACAAAAACTTTTTTCCTTTTTCAATGCACTTTTAAAAAGTCAAAGCATGGCTCATTGGAAGAGAGTATACTTAGCATGTACAAGGACCTGGGTCCAAATCCCAGGAACAAAAAAAAAATAAAAGGTCAAATCAATGTTATCTTCAACCTTTGGGGCAAAGCGAAAAGATAAATTATTCTCCTGTGGAATAAACAAAACCCAGGAGGCTACGCTAATCCTAACTACCTTTAATATAGCATATGTTACTGATGTTCTAAACGTCAAAGAAACAGAAAAATAAAAATGCTTTTTACCATTTTGGACTGGGTTGTGGCTCAGTAGTAGAGTACTTGCCTAGCTCTACCACTAAAGCACCGGGTTCTATTCTCAGCATCATATAAAAAAAATGAATAAATAAAATAATTGTATTCTGTTCACCAACAACTAAAAAAACAAAATAAGAAAAAGAAAATGTTTTACCATCTAAATTGCTTGGCAAATTATTAGTATTACAAAAAGAAAAAAGGCGTCTCTCTTTTCAGATGACTCCAGTTCACATATCACAAGTGTTTGTTTAAGTCTTTTTTAATTAGGTAAGATAGTTAATCACTGCAAAGTTATTTAGTTCTATAGCAACCAAAACTAAACACAAAAATATGTTTGTAAAGAAGTTACAGAGCTATTTTTCAGATGCAAGTGTGAAAAGATCCTTACTCTGATCAATAAGAAAGAAGTACTTCTGTTACCTTAAGAAGCATGACTGCTAAGCTAGCCCTTCTCAACTGAACTAAGATCACTAGCTGACATTTATCTAGCAACAACCATAAAAAAGTTCCTTTCCATTTCTATAAAACTGAAAAGCAATAGGTTAAAAATCTATTTTACCTAAAGGAGACTGACTAAAGTCCCTAGAGGCTGGTGAACTAGATCAACTCCTCCCACAGCTCCCATTCCCCATGCTGGGGATCAAACCCAGAATCACACATTAGGCAAATGCTCTATCACTGAACTGCATCCCCAGTCCCCAAGAGCTAATTTTTTATGAAGCCTACAAGTTAAAAACGATTTTTACCTTTTTAAAAGGGTTACAAATAATGAAGAGCAAAAACATAAAACAAAGTATATGCAACACTCACTATATATGATCCTTAAACCCTAAAGTATTTACTATCTAGCCTGTTATAGGAAAAGCTTGTTAACCCTAGACTAGAGGAAGAAGTAAATTCAAAGGGCCAAAATGATTTCCAGGAAGTTTTAAAAATGCAAATATAAATAAAAAGTTAGAAAACATACAAATAAAACATCCAGTTAACATAATAGCCTGAACACACACATTTATCTCCAATCATCAATGAAATCCTACTAAAAGAAATAAGCCAATTTACAGAACTCTGAGGAAGTTCAGAAACCAAAGGCAGATTCTTAATAAACAGGAATTTGTTTTAAAGTCTATATAAGAAGCATACAGCCACTCTCTATCCCATTTTGTATAATAACCCCAAACAGGCAGATGGTTACCTTGCTCCTATTTCAACAGAGGGCTTTATCTTTGCTATAGAAAATAAATCGTTCCCAGTCTAAACTTTGGTGCCCAAACAAATGTGATAGTAAAATACAAATTTTTAGAAAGGCATGGTTTCAAAAACTGTAATCCTCATGCACTCTCTTCTCAAGAAGCTACTGTGGGTATGCATTTCCAGTGTATGTGTAGTAAATAGCAAAACAAAGGAAAACAAATGATTCGGGTAAAAAGGAATGTGACAGAACAGAAGGTAAAAGTAATCAACTTCCAGGATGCCACATGGGCAGAAGAAAACTAAGACTGAATCAAGAATTTAAGGGCAAAAAAGACATGACTTTTCTTTTTCTAAAAGATCTTAATTGGCTTTTTGGGGGGTACTGGGATCGAACTCAGGGGCACTTAACCACTGAGCCACATCCCCAGCACTATTTTGTATTTTATTTAGAGACAGGGTCTCACTGAGTTGCTTAGCACGGGCTTTTGCTGAGGCTAGCTTTGAACTTGTGATCCTCTAGCCTCAGCCTCCAGAGCAAACTGGGATTATTATTATTTGTGTGTGTGGGGCTGGGGATTGTGTGTGTGAGGCAAGCACTCCACCAACTGAGCTATATTCCCCAGCCTGGCTGGCTTTATTTTTGATTCTAGAGTTGGAAGTATGTCCTGATGTTAAAAAAAAAAAAAGAAAAAAGGGTAAGTTAACCTGAGGATGAGGAAAACAAATAATTGCCTCTACATGAAAGACAAAAATTTGTTCAAAGAACCAAAATGCAAGTTCTGTCCCAATTATAAATAATATAATCAGCCAACACTAATTCGATCATAATTAATTACTGTCCGATAAAATTGCTGAGGATGACCTCAAATTTTTGATCCTCCTGCCTCAGCCTCCTAAGTTGCTAGGATTACAGGTTTGCACAACCATACCCGGTAGAAAACAGACTTCAAATAAAACCCATCCCTAATTAAAATAAATCCCTATTAAAATTAAAAACATGGAAAAAAAAGAAAAAAAAATTAAAAACATGGGGCTGGGGTTGTGGCTCAGTGACAGAGTGCTTGCTTTACATGTGTGAGGCACTGGGTTCAATTCTCAGCATTACACAGAAATAAATAAAGGTCCATCAACTAAAAAAAATATTTTAAAAAAATTAAAAACACATCTTCACATTTTTTAATTAAGAAAAAGCGTAATTCACAAATTCTTATACTATTTAAAAGAAAAGACTAATATAGTGCAGAATGCCTGACTCAAGGAATATGAAACACTTTGAAAATTATTTAGCACATACTAAATAATAAAAGTTTTAAGACTTCCTCCCCATTAATTCAACACACCCACAATCAATTTTTGGCAATTCCTCCTTTTTAACAACAAATGCAGCTGCCAGTTGTCAGGTACTGTTTAGAGAATGTGTTGTGTATATATGTGCCTGTGTATATATGTATAATTTTTATAATTCTTACAACAACCATTTGAGAAATGAAAGCACAAAATGTTTAAACAATTAAACAGCGGAGGGAGAAAAAACAACCCATATTGACTCCAGGGCTCACCTTCTAAATACTGAGGACTGTGGCTCTCAACTTAGTTAAATGATAAAAGTAAACATCTTTCTGGGTGTTGGCTACATGATTGTTTTCACTTTATGAAAACTCAAGAAGCTATACACTTGGAATCTATGCTTTCTTCTGTGTGACACAGGAGAGGCCTCAAGCAAATTTTAAAATCATTTACATTAAAAAATACACGGGGGTGGGTGGGGGGGTGCTGGGGTTGTGGCTCAGCGGTAGAGCTCGCCTACCGAGTAAGGGGCCCTGGGTTTGATTCTCAGCACCACATAAAAATAAACAAAATAAAGGTGTTGTGTCCAACTACAACTAAAAAATATTTTTTAAAAAATACACACAGGGGCTGGGAATGTGGCTCAAGTGGTAGCACATTTGCCTGGCATGTGTGGGGCACTGGGTTCGATCCTCAGCACCACATAAAAATAAAATAAAGATGTTGTGTCCACCGAAAACTAAAAAATAAATATTAAAAAATTATCCCTCTCTCTCTCTCTTAAAAAAAAAATACACACAGGGCTGAGGTTGTAGCTCAGTGATAGAGTGCTTGCCTTGCAAGCATGAGGCACTGGGTTTGATCCTCAGCACCACATAAAAATAAAATAAAGGTACTGTGTCCACTTACAACTGAAAAATAAATATTAAAAAAAATTCTTAAAATGATACTACACTGCAGGGTATGGTGGTGCATGCCTGTAATCCCAGTGGCTTGGGAGGTTGAGACAAAAGGACTATAAATTCGAGGCCAGCCTCAGCATCTTAGCAAGACCCTTTCTCAAAATAAAATCTAAAAAGGTTTGAGTGTGTGGCTCAGTGGTTAAACACCCCTGAGTTCAATCCCTGGAACAACAAAAAAAAGGGCACAACATATACACCTGTAATCCTAGCTACCTGGGAAACTGAGGCAGGAAGATTCCAAGTTCTAGGACAGCCTCACCAACATGGCAAGACCCTGTCTCAAAATAAAAATGAAAAAGGGTTGGGGATGTAGTTCAAAGAAAGGGCACTTGCCTACCACGCATGAGGCATGGGTTCAATCTCCAGTACTGCAAATAAAAAATAAGGTACAATTTACCCCTTGCCCAAAATAGTATAATTTGAGCATCAATAAGAATTATCAATAAGAAAAAAATGAATAAAAATCACATGTGTAAACGCATGAGTACTTCATGACATAAAAAAAAAGTGTAACTTTTTTTTGGCTGCTAGGGGGAAAATTCATTATTTTGAAAACTAGTAAATAACAAGAAACAAATATTTATCTTTCCTATTTGAACTCCACCCTAAACCAACAAGTACATGAGGAAAAGTATTTCAGTAAAGGACAAAGAAAATATCACCATTTAAAAATCCTTAATAAATTAACAGATCCAGACATTATCAATGGCCTTAACATCACAAAAGGATATACAACTTAATATTATCTGCCTCATGAAGAATGCACACAATACAAAGTAGTCTTGCCAGAAAACCAGAACTTGAATCTAAACTATCTAACTTTAGGAAATACACAGATGGGGAAAAAAAAAAAAACATTTTAAGCTGCCTGGATGCAATCAACAAAATCTAATGAACCACCCAATTTCTTTTTCTTTCTGCTTTTGGGGACTATGGACTGAACCCAGTGGTACTTTACCACTGAGCTACATCCCCAATCCTACATTTTTTAAAAAAAATTTTGGTAGTTGTAGATGAACAGAATGTTTTTATTTTATTTGTTTTATTTTTATGTGGTGCTGAGGATCAAACCCAGTGCCTCACACATGCAAGGCAAGTGCTCTGCCACTTAACTATAGCCCCAGCCCTCCCAGCCCTATATTATGAGACAGGATCTCGCTAAGTTGCTGAGGGTGTTGCTAAATTGCTGAGGCTAGCCTCAAATTTGTGACCCTCCTGCCTCAGCCTCCCAAATCCCTGGATGACAGGCATGCACCATGAACACCCAATTTCTTCAACAAACAAAACGTAAAGGAACTAAAGGATGGATGTGTAGATCTTTTATTTTTTATTTTTTATTTATTTATTTTTAGTTTTCAGCAGACACAACATCTTTGTTTGTATGTGGTGCTAAGGATTGAACCTGGGCCGCACGCACGCTAGGCGAGCGCACTACCGCCTGAGCCACATCCCCAGCCGGATGTGTAGATCTTAACTGAATCATCATTTAAATAAACTATTTAACAAATTGTTATGAAACTGGAAATTTTATTCTTTGGCTAGACATTTGATACGAAAGAATTATAAATTTAAAATTTTTCTATGGGTGATAATGGAATTGTAGTCAGTTTTTTAAAAGGAGTCTTTGCCAGGCATTGAGGCAAGAGGATTTCAAGTTCAAGGCCAGCCTCAGCAATTTAGCAAGATCCTGTTTCAAAATAAAAAGGAATCTTCATCTTTTAAAGATAATTAAATATTTAGATAGCTTGAGAAGTCTGGAGCAGGTCTGGCTGGGTAATGGGTACAAGGGGAATCAATGCACTATTCTACCTCTTTTTGTGTAGGTTTGAAATTCTCCATAGTAAAAAGTTAAAATTTAAATTTAAAAAATTAAAAATGTTACATCTACTTTTAGTTTACAACAAATAAAATCATCATCATCATTACATTAGCTAAATGTAGGCCTCCCAAAAGGTCTAATATATTAGTAGAAATGGAATTTAGCAATAAAAGAACTCACTTTTTTTTTTTTTTTTGGTGAGGGGAGGGAGATGCCAGGGATTGAACCCAGGCCCTTCCTTGCTCAAGCTAAGTGTATGCTCTACCACTAAGCTACAATTTGTTAAACAGTTCATTTAAATAAGGTTTCAAATAAGATCTACACATCTTTCCCACCCCTTTTTTCCTATACATGTTGTTCATTAAGGAAACTGGGTGCCCATGGTGCCTTCCTTCCCAATAACTTGGGAGGCTGTGGCAGGACTCATTTCTGATGGACACATTTACTTAAGTCCATTAGGATTCTCCCTCAATGTATTCAGATTTTCAAAGCCAAAAGCAATATTATTTAGGAATTCTCTCACACTTATTTTACAGACATTTGGGACTTTCTAGAACATGATCATGTTTAGAAAACCAACTTGGATCTTTCCATTAGCCTTTTATATTTTCATGTAAATATAATGAAAAAGTTCAATGTGATAAGGCAACTAGCTAGGTTGCTTTGAATATTCTCTTCAGCGTATCACCAGAAAACAGAGATCCCATTTGTTTTTATCTCCTGGGGTGCAAAGAACTATATTTGGAATCAGTCAGACTGAGAACCAATCTCACCTCTTACAAATAAAAACTGAGCCTGGTGCGGTGGCACATGCCTGTTATCTCAGGTAGTAGGGAGACTGAGACAGGAGGATAACAAGTTTGAGGACAGCCTCAGTAACTTGGGAAAAAAGCCCACAGCAACTTAGGGAGACACTCTCAAAATTAAATAAGGGGGCTTAAAAGGGCTGGGGAGGGCTGGAGATGTGGCTCAGCGGTAGCGCGCTCGCCTGGCATGTGTGCGGCCCGGGTTCGATCCTCAGCACCACATACCAACAAAGATGTTGTGTCCGCCGAGAACTAAAAAATACATATTAAAAAATTCTCTCTCTCTCTCTCTCTCTCTCCTCTCTCACTCTCTCTTTAAAAAAAAATAAAATAAAATAAAAGGGCTGGGGATATATATCCCCAGTATTATATCCTTGGGTTTAATCCCCAGTACCAAAAAAAAAAAAAAAAAAATTAGAATTAAATTTTTAAAAAGGCTTGGGGACGTAGCTCAGAGGTAAAAGACCCTGGGTTCAATACCAGTGCCAAAATAACAACCGAGTGGCTCAGGAAGATTCCTCACCAGAGAAATGAGAATTACACCTTTACAAAAGGGCTCACAGGAAGATTAAACAAATCTTGTATACAGCTTTCACAATAGTACCTAACATTTAGTGAACATCTGCTCAACATATTGGCAATCATTAGTTTGGAATTTTAAGTTAATGTAACTAATTTAACAACTTAATGTAATGTGGCAATAAAGTATTAGAGACAGAAAAATCCATCCCCTTCATAAGAACTCTTAAAAATCAAAAATTTACTTCTGCAGGTCAACTTCATCCAAGAAGCATAAAACCTATATGCTCTGAGTCCCTTCAGTTCTCTAACAACAACAACAACAACAAAAAAAAAACCCACCACAACAACAAAATACTTAATTTTGCTAAAATTGAATTAGGCCAACTTTGCTCCATCCTTTAAAAACCTTTAATGAGGGGCTAAGGCTGTAGTTTAAAGTGCTTGCCTCGAATGTGGGAGGCATTGGGTTCAATCCTCAGCACCACAAAAAAACATATAAAGATACTGTGTGTTCATCTACAACTAAATAAATATTAAAAAAAAACCTTCAATGATTTTTCACCAATATTCTGACAAAAAGGACCAATTACTTACAATAGCATTCAACTCTTACGAGGATCTGAATTAAACCTCTAAAGCCATCTCTCTCCACCAAACTACTTCCTACTTGTCACTTCCCAGACATATGACTTGGCCATTCGGGTTCCTGACCTTCCCAATTTAATGAAATGGCACCACTACCTCAATCTTTCATACTACTGTCGCTGGGTCTTTAACTCCTCTTTAGGACTTATAGGACCTAATAGATCCTAATGAGCTATTCACTTACAGTGGAAAACTAATTTAAAATATTAACCATAATTAAGGATGCAATAATGCCTAAAATTTAGATGGTATTAACTTACATTTACCTGTACTTCCACCTATTATTTCATTTTTTAATTTATTTCTGTGCAGTGCTGGGGATGGAACCCAGGTCCTCACACATGCTAGGCAAATGCACTGAGTTACACACCCCAGACTATATTATTTAACTTTTACCTTCACAAAATTAAGAGGGTAGTTGACATATAGGCTCAATCATTGGCCTATGACTACTGTGACAAGATTACTTTTACACGACTACTGTGACAAGATTACTTTTACATTCTTCCTTTTTCTTTTTTAAACAGTTATTGTATATGTCTCATATGCTGCCAGTATCTTCATTGATATCTCATGTAATGTTCAATGCAGAAAGGTAGCTTTTAATTGCTAAACAGTTACTTCTCTTGTTTAAGTATTTGGATATTGCTTTGAAAACTTGAGAAATGAATGAACCATACCTACCAAAGAAGCTTTTGTTATTAAGGTGACTATAACTAGGCTCCCCAAATTATGGATTTCCCCTAGAATTTCTCCCACTCAATAAAATAATGTTAGGTTTAGATCACTAAACCTAAATCTGAGATATCAAAGAACTAGAATCCAGAGGTTCCTGACTTTCAAGGCAATGCTATACTCCACCTTATACAGTACTTTAATCTTTCAAAGTAGATGTTACTACTATTTTCAAATAAGACAAACTAAAAAGATGAAATTACCCATTTTGCTTTTAGTCATGTGGCAAAATCAAGAATTAAAAGTTGATTCCTTTCTACTCTTAGTATCTACTACAATATACTTGATTGGAAAAATAAATTCCAAGAATAAAATTTTAAGGTAGAACATAGTTTCCCGAAGTGTACAGAAACTACTAGATTTGCATGTGTGTTAATATATCATACCACAGCAAACTCTAAATTCAAGCCAGTGACCTCAGAGGTCAAGTGATCCAAAATCCATTAGCCATTATTAATTTCCCAAGCTAGCAAGTATACAAGGGCTGAATTCATTGTGTAATGACAAAGAATATTTCAAGGGTAAGCTTTTTAATAAAAAACGCAATGAATTCGGAATGCTCAAATGTTCTGAATGATTTACAAAAGAGAAAGCCTCACTAGTTTGCACAATTAAAGTTATTTTGAGAGAAAACATGTCATTAACATGTATCACTAAGCTGAACTACTCAACTTCAGCCAGCAAAAATGTGTACTTTAAAAGGTACTCCTTCTGGGAAAACTGTCATAAATATGCTGTTCTGGAATGTACGTGGAACCTAGCAACCACTTTTAAAAAGTTTCATTTGTGGATGTCTCTCCTTGCCCTCCGCCCAAGAAAGACATAAATATCTTTAAGAATCAAACTAACGGTCATCAGTCTTTCCTATTTACAAACCCATGTGACTGGTCTCTCCACCATTTGACTAAGTGAATCACCCACTTTAAAGAAAATAAATAAATAAAACACTTAGAACAATTTTGTTCTAAGAGAAGAGACATTTCAATTAATTATGCGAGAGGCACAGAGGGTACTTTTAGGCTTTACTCTGAGAATTAATTCTTCCACATTAGTTACTAGATAAAATTTTAACCATTCAGAAGCTACTAGAACATTGTGGACATCTCTTCAGAATTTGACAAGGTGGAAAGCATAAATGAGTTTAACACTTTACTTTTTTCTCTTCCTCATCAATACTACCAGGGGACCAAGTCCTATAGTTCCCCAGAATGGCTGGAATGGGTATGTATGTGGAACCTATTGAAAAATTTCTTCCACTGTAGGAAAAGGGTAAAAATCGGTGGAATCCTAGGTGGCAAACCATGGGAAACAGGAAAAGGAAAATATCGGTAAAGAAAAAAAGCAATCCCAGAATAGGATCCTCTGGGAGAGAGGTTTCATTCTTCCATCCTGGCTCACGGAAAAAGGAGAAGCTAAATCAGGTAAAATGCCCTGGTAACCTAGGGGAGGCTAAAGCAAGGTTCCAGGCCCCTCAGGGGTGTGACCTAGTCCAAGCTAATAGTGACAAACTTCGGGTACCCCCAAGGAGAAAGCCCTGCTCTGGTCACCGGGCCTACCATAGGCGGTAGGAATGAGGAATGAGACTCGTCCGGTCACCCTAGGGACCACAGCCCTGGCTCCCGGTGCCGAGCAGAGGCGGCGGGAGTGGGGGCGGCGCGGCTCACCTCGGAAGAAGCGCAGAGCCAGGCCGTACAGCTCTTCCAGGCCAAAGCCCCAGCGCTGCTCCAGCCGCCGCGCCTCCTCCGCCGCGCCCCCAGCCGCCGCCTCCCCGGACTCCGGCTGCTCCCCTGCGGCGCCCGGGCTCCGGCCGGACCCAGGAGGCGAGGGCGGCGGCAGTGGCGGCGGCAGCAGTGGGGCGCCCTCTGCGCTGGGCCGCTCCTCCGGATCCGGACTTAGCGTGAGGCCGTCGACCGATACCTCAAGGCGCTCGGCGTTCAGCACCGCCGCCATCTCCGGGTGCTGCGCCTCCTCGGCGGGGACAGGCGGCGGCCACGTATCGACTTCCTGCTGACCTCTGACCTCCGCTTGCCGACACCGGAACTTCCGCTGCTAAGGAGGATCCTGGGCCCCCCAGAAGGGCTGAGGCCTGGTGCCCCGCCTCCTCCGGAACCGTCGATTACGCCCCCTCCGCGACCACCCGCCGTCGCCTCATCTGAAGCTGGTCTCCACCGCCTCTCCCAGCCATCACCCGGCACTCTGTGATGCCAGTTCTTGCTATGAGCGGCTGCTACGCCCCCAAACCCCCCGCCCACGTCCCCCAGTTGGGTTCAGCGGCTATTCAGAGATCGTCAGGGGCGGGGTCAGAGGAGACCCGCGCGAGGGTTAGTGCGGGAGCGTGACTGTGTAGACCGGCAGGCGCCCCCACCCACCTACCCGCCCTGGCAGAGACCCTTCACTTTTTGTAGAGGATTATGTGGTTGGAGGAGCTCTTTTTGCCCACCAGTTTCGTTGGTATTTACAGAAACTTTGAGGAAATGAAAGGCAAATACTTTTTTTTTTAAGAGGAAACTGAGGATTGCTGAGAAATTAAGTGGCTTCTCTGTGTTGGTTGTAGATTGATAGAACTTCTGGTTTTGCAGGAACTGAACCTCACGTAATTTAGGGGACTCTTACTGGGGGAAAAAATACAAAACAATAGAAGCAGGAGAGTAGGAAAGTGAATATATTTAGAACTAGAAAGAATTCATAAATGACCTTTTTAAATAACAAGACCCACAGATCTCACACACATAACCATAATATTTTTACTGCCTCATACAAGGTGTCCAAGAACCCCCAAATAATCATTGTTTTTAAAGATGAAAGATGTTCTTGATGCATCACTTGTGTTCTAGACTTTGGGGGCACCATTTATGATCATTTTTCTTACATTTTTGGGAGGTTGCATACTTTTGATCACCTTTTTCTATGATTATTGTTTTGTAATATTTTCTATGAAGAAAGGAGAAAGATCAGTCTTTGGCATGGTTGACTAATTTTTTATTAATAAGTGTAAATTTGAGCTTCACAATTCCTATGTACTTCTTTAGCGTTATTGTCAAATTTAGGGAAATCTATTAAACTTTCCCCATATGTAAACTAAGATATGAAGGTCGTTTGGCAGCTTCAATGGCAATTTTGTGTGGGGGTGTTTTTTTTTTTGTTTTGGTACCGAGGATTGAACACAGGTAGTTAAGTCACTGAGCCACATCCCCCATTCCCACCCCTCTATATTTTATTTTGAGACAGAGTCTAAGTTACTTGGGGCCTCTAATTGGTTGACACTGGCTTTGAATTTGCCTTCCTCCTGCCTCAGCCTCCCAAGCCCCTGGGATTACAGGCATGTTCCATGGAGTCCAGTTTATGTGTGTGTGTTTTACTGGAGCTCAAGAGATTTTTCAGGACAATATTTGTCTGCTGTGTTCATACAATTTGATCCATTAGCATGAATAAAACATATAACTTCTCTAAAGAAAGAACAAGAATTCTAATACATTCTCTTTTGCATGATTCACATAAAACCAAAATAAGTATGTTGTGTTTAAAATTGTATATTTGACATTATTTAGTAGATTACTGATCAGTGAGAACGTGCATTTTGATGAAGTACTGAGAGAATTGATCTCTCTACTTAAAATTTTTCACTTCTGGTAATTGGAAGACATTTCTATAGAATAGATTCTCCTTTTCTTTCAATCTTTGTTTCTCCTCCACTATACCTGTGCCAGGCACTACAGAGTTCTCTGCCCTCTGGCCCTGGACTTTTGTGGCATGGCACTAACTGAATTGTCAGAATGGGTAGTAGATGTATTCCAGAAAGCCATTCCTACGCCCACAGTGAGCAATCATTTAACAACTTGTGCAAAACACTTAAATGCATGCTACTAAAACCCAAGATATATATCCCTTATTCAATCATTGTCCCCTTAGCCAGATCCCTAAAAGATGTTGATCATTCCAGGACCTTCCAACTCAGACCAAAAGTGTAATGAAGGGAAGTCAGAAACAAAAAGACAGCAGTCAGATATGTCTTCTTCTCAAAGGTTTTAAAGGCATTTTGTACCACAAGTATGTGCTACTAAGGCCCCTCTGGGGTCTTAGAAGGAGTCTATGTAAATAAGGAGGCATGAAGCTTGAGTTTCATTAACTTTATGATAAGCCCACTTGTGAAAGACTCAAGATTAATTCTAACTCCAGTACCTGGATTCTTTCTATTTAGCTTGGATGTTTAAATCTACTTAAAAATAGATAGATATAAGGCCCAACCTCCAAAAAGTCATAAATATATTCTCTGTTGTATCTAACTCAGCGTCCTACCTTTAGTATTCAGTAACTGTTGCAGGAGATAATGAAATGGGTGAATATAACCTGCTTCTTGGAATCATAGGTTGTTTTCTACAATTAGCATTTATTTTTTTATTTAAAAAATTTTAGGGCTGGGGTTATAGCTCAGTGGTAGAGCACTTGCCTAGCATGTATGAAGCACTGGATTTGATCCTCAGTACCACATAAAATAAATAAATGAAATAAAGGTATTGTGTCCATCTACAACTAGAAATATGTTTTTAAAAATTAGCATTTTAGGGGCTGGGGATGTGGCTCAAGCGGTAGCGCGCTCGCCTGGCATGCGTGCGGCCCGGGTTCGATCCTCAGCACCACATACCAACAAAGATGTTGTGTCTGCTGAGAACTAAAAAAAATAAATAAATAAATAAAATCTTTAAAAAAAAAAAATTAGCATTTTAGGCTGGGATTGTGGCTCAGTGACACAGCACTTGCCTCGCACATGTAAGGCACTGGGTTCAATCCTCAGCACCACATAAAAATACATAAACAAAAAAGTAAAGATATTGTGTCCATGTATAAATTTAAAAAATTTTTTTAAATTAGCATTTCGGGTTTTTTTGGTACCAGGGATTGATCTCAGGGGCACTTTACTACTGAGCCACATCCCCAGCTATTTTTCTATTTCTTGAGACCAAGGTCTTGCTAAGTTGCTTAGGGCCTAGTCAAGTTGCTGAGGCTGATTTTGAACTTGTGATCCTCCTCTCTCAGCTTCCCCAGCCACTGAGACTTTAGGTGTGTACCACCAAGCCCAGCAAAAAGAGTTAATTTAAAAAACAAATATCAAGGGGCTGGGATTGTGGCTCAGCGGTAGAGCGCTCGCCTAGCACAGGCGGGACCGGGGTTCAATTCTCAGAACCACATAAAAATAAAGGCATTGTGTTGTGTCCATCTAAAAAAAAAAAGTGTGTGTATATATATTCTCTCTCTCTCAAAAAAAACACAAATATTAAAACTTGTAGAATATGCCTAGAGAGCTAAAATATGATAGGAAATTAATCATCATTGATATTTTTGACTATTTTGGAACTTAACATTAAATATTACTGAAAACTCCAAATATCCTCCATACTTAACATCTAAACCTCTTCCTAATAGAACCACCAAGGACCATCCTGAAGGTGGTTATTCTTAAGAGTGACCAGAAAAGGCCTAGACAATACAACTTCCTTTTAACAACTTGTTATGAAAGATGAGTTCCAGACATTCACTATATAAAGAGGTGCATGAGAATCACCTGAAAGTTGTTAAACTGCAGATTCTGATCCAGCAAGTGTGCAGGGAGGCCCAGGAATCAGCATTTATTTCTTTCTCAGTGCTGGGGATGGAATCCAGAACCTTGTGCATGCTATTCAAGCACTCTAACACTGAGTCACACTCCTAACTCTAGAGAACCTAATATTTCTAATAAGCTTTCTGGCAATGCTGATACTGCTGTCCATAGACCACACTTTGAATAGCAAAAGTCTGGCAAACTTTTTCCCTCACAATTTTAGAGTGATATAATTCGTATGTAATAAACTACAAATACTAATGTTTGTAACTTAGATTTTGACATATGCATATGCTTATAAAACTATCACTACAATCAAGGTAGCATAGGGGCTGGGGTTGTGGCTCAGCGATAGAGTGCTGTCTCGCACATGCGAGACCCTGGGTTCGATCCTCAGCACCACATAAAATAAATAAATAAATAAACAAGTGAAATAAAGGTGTTGTGTCCAACTACAACTAAAAAATAAATATTAAAAAATATAGCATACATATCCATCACCTCATTTGGTGTCCTTCCGTCCCCAAAAACTTTTCCAATAGGCATTTGTTATAATTTGTCACAATAGAATCTGACTTCTATGAACAGTCCTGCTTTTCCATATCTCTGTTTTTCATATGTAAGGATGCACAGAGAATTGCCAAAAGGCATATTTTATTTTCTTTTTTGTAATACTTTTATATATTGTTTTCACTATATATATATATATATTCAACTAATATATATATATATATATATATATATCTACAACTGATATATTTCAGTTGTAGTTGGACATTTATTTATTTTTATGCAGTACTGAGGATTGAACTCAGTGCCTTGTGCATGCTAGACAAGCGCTCCATCGCTGAGCCACCATCCCAGCCCCTTCACCTTTCATTTTAAGTGGGGTTAGTCCGTTTTTTTATTTGTTAAAAAGGCATATTTTCTGAAACCTTTCAAATATCTTCTCAAAGCCAGGCATAGTGGCACATCCCTGTAATCCCAGCAATCGTGGAGCCTGGGGCAAGATGATGGCAAGTTATAGACCAGCCATGACAATTTAGCAAGTCCTATATCAAAAAATAAAAAGGACTGGGGATACAGCACGGTGGTAGAGTGCCCCCTGGGTTCAACCCCCAAAATTCCCCCCCAAAACAAACATCTTCTCCAAATTTGTTCTTACATAAAGAGTATTTTTTTAATATTTATTTTTTGGTTGGACACAATATATTTATTTATATATTTTTATGTGATGCTGAGGATCGAACCCAGGGCCTTGCATGTGCTAGATGAGCGCTCTACCACTGAGCCACAACCCCAACCCTTAAGAGAGTATTTTAAACCAGCCAACTTCACTGTGTAATTTCAGTTGTATCCTGTTATGGCTTGAATCTTAAATGTTCCCCAAAGGCAAATATGTTAAAGGTTTGGTCCCCAGCTCATGGCACTATTGTGAGGTGATAGAATTTTTAAGAGGTGGGGTCTAGTGGAAGGAAGTTAGCTAATTGGGGATGTATCTTGAAAGGGATATTGGAATTCTGGTCCCTTCCTGTCCTTCTCTTTGCTGCCTGGCCACCATGAGCTAAGGCAACTTTACTCCACCATGCACTCACCTTATGATCCTGTGCTTTGCCATATACCCATAACAAAAGAGCCAACCAATGATAGACCGAACCCATGAGCCAAAATCAGCTGTTCCTCTATTTAATGTGATTTATTTCAGGTATTTTCTCACAGTAATAGAAGCCAACACATAACCCGTTCTTCAATGATTTTCTGCTGAACTGTTATCATTTCTGAAATGTTTCCTAATGTTTCTTCCCTAAGCCATTTTTCCCTTTTTCTCGCCACATATTTTCATCTCTCTGCTAAATATTGTTAGGTCACCAGATAGGAAGCAAGTTCAATTTTTGGTTTCTTGCTTTATCTCATGAATTAATAATTAGTACTCAGTAAAATTTTGCAGTTAGTCTTATTTAGTAATTCAGAACACTTTAGTGGTAATAATTAGGTTATGTTCCTTGACCATAAGCACCTGGAGTACATAGGCAGTTTCTCTGTACTCACCATAGTCCTGAGCCCAGTATGGGAAATGTGGTAGGCACTCAGAGTATTTTGTTAAATGAATAAATGAAGGTATAATTTTACATCAATTACATAAAACATCAATTCATCTCAACATACATTTAAGGACTGGCTTGTATACCAGGTACTGAAGGAAATACAAAGTTGAGTGATTGTGCTGTCCAACTTCAAGCCATCATGGTCCAATAAGTAAAACCATGTCAGAGCACTAGATAGAGCAGTGACAGACACTGTTCATGCTATTTGTTGTGGACCTGTACGTGGCCCATGTCAAATGATAAGTAGATTTGAATCCTATCAATTTATATTGTTATCTGTCTGGCCACTTCTCTTACTGTGTGACTTATAAATAACAGAAATTTATTTCTCACAGTTCTGAAGGCTAAAAGTCAATTTGATGATTGGTGAAGGCCCACTTCTTGGTCCATATGAGGCCATTAACATAGAAAAATATAAAGAAAAAGAATCAGGTAGAATTCTACCACCAGTTTTTATTAACACAGGTCATATGAACATATGAATGCCATTATTTCCTAATGGGACACTTTCCTGTCCCAGCCCAGAGGAGGTCGCTGTTTGAGAAACAAAACCCCCATCCCCCACCCCTCTATGCCTGGAGCTGGCCAAAGCAGGACAAGATTTACATCCAGTCTCTTAACAGGGAATACAGAGAGCTCCCCAAAATGTGCCAATGTGTAGGCACACAGGCCTGTAATCCCAGTGACTCAGGAGACAGAGAAAGGAGGATCACAATTTCGAGGATAGCCTCAGCAACTTAGCAAGGCCCTGAGCAGCTTAGTCTCAAAATAAGAATAAAAAGGGTTGGGAACATAACTCCATGGTAGAGCACCCCTGGGTTCAATTTCCAGTACAAAAAAAAAAAAAAAAAAGATAAACGCAAAATAGAAACACTGTTGCCTGCCTATTAGTAAGAGAAAAGTGACATACATTATGGCACATCCATCAGTGCAATTCTAATGGCTGTTAATAATAATGCTCCAATATGGAAAGATCTAAAAAATATATTAGTGTTACAAAAGCAAGGCACAAGACTGTGTTTATAGTATGACTCCTTTGGATTAAAACATTAATATAGATATTTTAAAATAGAAATATATGAGATAGGTGAGGGCAGTTTCACCTTTCATTTTTTATGTTTCTGTATTGTTTGAATTTTCTGATCTTATACATTATTCTCCCTAATCCAGAATTTCACTCTTTGTGATTTCAATTGCCCATGGTCAATAACAGTTTGAAAATATTAAGTGGAAGAGTCTAAAAATAAACAATTCAAGAGTTTTAAATTGCTTGCCATCCCACTTCATCCTGCCTAGGATATGAATCACTCACTGTTGATCACTTAGTAGCCCTCTCATCAAATCGACTATCACCATATATCAGTGCTTAGGTCCAAGCAGCACTTATATAGTAGCTTAAAGTGACCTCATGATGCCACCTATGTCATTCATCTCACTTCATCTTGTCACATAGGCATTGTATCATCTCACATCATCACAAGAAGAGTGACTATACCTCAATAAGATTTTTTTTAAATACCAGTGCACATTTTAAAAAATATTTTTAGTTGCAGATGGACACAATACCTTTATTTTGTTTAGTTTTTTTTTTTTTTAAGAGAGAGTGAGAGAGGGGAGAGAGAGAGAGAGAATTTTTAATATTTATTTTTTAGTTCTCGGCGGACACAACATGTTTGTTGGTATGTGGTGCTGAGGATCGAACCCGGGCCGCACGCATGCCAGGCGAGCGCGCTAAAGCTTGAGCCACATCCCCAGCCCTAGTTTTTTTTTTTTTTTTTTTTAATGCGGTGCTGGGGATCAAACTCAATGCCTCATTTGTGCTAGGCAAGTGCTCTACCACTGAATTATATCCCCAGCCCTTTTATTTTTTGAGTCAGGATTTCATTAAATTATTTAGGGCCTCCCTTAGTTGCTGAGGCTGGCCTTGAACTTACAATCTTCCTGCCTCAGCCTCAGGAGTCACTGGGATCAATGGTGTGGCCCACTGTGCTCAGTATTACATGGATTATATTTTAAATGTCGCTGAAGATAGTCTGGTATTGATGGGATAATGGCTGATTTATAAAATATTTATATTATATACTTTACTGTGTTTTTCTAAATCATATTTTTTCCAAGTCTTTTACTACCAAGGCAGCTCTGTTTCCTAGATCCTGACACATGGTAGATACTGAACAAATATTTGTTCAGTGGATGAACAAATAAGAAAACACAGAAGCATTTCTTCCTTGCCTTCATTTCCCTCCTAAGACTATTTTTAAAAATATCTTTTTATTTATTTATTTTTATGTGGTGCTAAGGATTGAACCCAGGGCCTCACACATGCTAGGCAAGTGTTCAACCGCTTAGCTATAACCCCAGCCTCCAAGACTATTTCTTGAATTGAATTAACTGCACCAACCCCTCAAATGCTCTTCCAATTTCCAAAGACAGCTTTATCTTAAGCATAATTTTTGCAGCTGACTTCTCCTGTCCAAAGCACAACCATTTTTTAATATTCTTTTTTAAAATTTTTTATAGTTGTAGATGAACAGAATGCCTTTATTTTACTTGTTTATTTTTATGTGGTGCTAAGGATTGAACCCAGTGCCTTACACTTGTGAGGCAAGTGCTCTGCCACTGAGCTAGAACCCCAGCCCTCAAATATTCTTTTAAGAAATATTTGGGCTGGGGATGTGGCTCAAGCGGTTGCGCGCTCGCCTGGCACACGTGCGGCCCGGGTTCAATCCTCAGCACCACATACAAATAAAATAAAGATATTGTGTCCACCGAAAGCTAAAAAATAAGTAAATATTAAAAAAAAAAAAAAAGAAATATTTATTGGTCACTTACTATATGCACAGGACAGAGCAAGGGGCTGGTGTTAACGTCCCCAAAAGATTGTCCTCATGAAGTTATTCATTTCACAAATATTTGGGTGCCTTCCACATATTCCAGGTACTGGGGCTGTGGAGTGGTTTCTGCTTAGTGTACCTTGAGATCTGGGTGCCATGGATCTTAGCTCTTTTAGACATAAAGTCTCTTTGTCTATTTTTTTTTAAAGAGTCTCTCTCTTGAGAGAGAGAGAGAGAGAGAGAGAGAGAGAGGAGAGAAATTTTTAATATTTATTTTTTAGTTTTCAGCAGACACAACATCTTTGTTTGTATGTGGTGCTGAGGATCGAACCCGGGCCACACGCATGCCAGGCGAGCGCGCTACCGCTACAGCTTGAGCCACATCCCCAGCCCATTGTCTATTATTTTTAGTTTCATTTTTACTATGTGGAGGAAATTCATAGGTCAAACAACATATCTACATAGTGAATTTGGAAATGTCTTAATTGAAATATAAAGGGTAAATACAGAGAATGTGATAAGCATGACTCCTACCACAATAATGAAGATGCTCGAGCCTCTTTCTGTGGGACCACCCTGAAAACATTGCTACGATGAAGACAGTGGTGAGCAGTGTCTCTGTAGGTGAGGTGATCTTTGCTTCTTGATTTTGGATTTATTTATTTATTTATTTATTATTATTATTTACTTAATTTGGTGCTAAGAATCAAACTTGGACTTCATGCATGCTAGGCCAGTCTTCTACCACTAAACTACATTCCCAGTCTAGTGACATGATCTTGTGAATTTTGAACAACCCTTACAAAAAAAAATCAGTTTATAATAGTAGACACTTTCCTGGAATAATAATAATAATTATTATTATTATTATTATTATTATTATTTGTATTGGGGATTTAACGCAGGGACAAAGGTCCTGCGTTAACGTTAATGTGAGCTCCATCCCCAGCCCCTTTTTCTTTATTTTAAGATAGGGTTTCATTAAATTGCCAAGGGCCTCACTAAGTTGCTGAGGTGGTCTTGAACTTATAAGCCTCCTGTTTCAGATTCATGAGCCACTGGGATTACAGGCATATGCCACTGTTGCTGGCTTTTCTGGACGTTTTAATGTAAGTTAAGACCATGTACAAATGCATTGTGCTTATTTGTAAAATTCATTACAGACTATGTTTTTGTCTCCATGACTGCCAACTAGACCTGGGATGGTGGATGATGGACCCATGCATTGCCAGACATCTAGGGTTTCTGCCCCATCCATCAGCAACCAAATTCTTCTGTCTCCAGGGCTGAGCAAAACAGGAATGCCTCTGCCCCTTGGGAATGCTGGGGTCAGGGCAGCCAGGTGAGGCAGTGACTAAAGTCAGAAGCTTTCCTCTCTCACTGCATATCTTCAAACAGCAGGAAGTTCTGACACCCAGGAAAATGTGGTGTGCAAGCCCCAGAGCTGGGCCAAGGGTGTTGGTTTCCCAGGTGTCAGACTGTAGGATTCCAGCTGAGGAAGATATGAAGGTGATAATCAAATAAAGCCTCAATTATAAAGGACTTTATATTAAGCACCAAAAGTGCAGACCTGCCATGCCCTCCCCCAAGGCACAGGCCTGTGTGCCAGGCTACATCTATTCACTTTTTTTAAAGACAACATTTTTTTTTCTTCTTTTTTAATAACATAGAGTCTCTCTATGTTGCCCAAGCTGGCCTCAAACTTCTGGCTCAAGGGATTTTCCTGCCTCAGCCTCTCCAATAGTTTCGGCTGCAACATCCCCCCCTTTTCTGTTTGTTCCTCCCCCTCCCCACCAAGGGCTCTGCCTACCCTGCCATTATTCACAAATGCCATCCTAGTGTTCACTGCAGCATCATGTGCAATAGTAAAAGGAAAGGTTATGATCCTAAAACAACCTAAACACTCAACAGGAGTAGAATGCTTTCATATGTCTGTGTGACAGAGAGAATGCTGCAGTGTCTTTACAAATAATATTTTCAAGGCTGGGGATATAGCTCAATTGGTAGACTGCTTGCTTCGAATCTTCAAGGACCTGACTTCAATCCTCAGAATAATAATAATAATAATAATAATAATAATAATAATAATAATGTTTTCAAGGGATATTTATTGGCAAGTAAAATGCTAATGATATAACATTCAGTAAAACAATCAAAGCCTGAACTTTGTATACAATATAATCCTAATTAGACCCCTTTACAAATGTCTGTTTATTATGCACATACACAGGAAAAAACACACTTGAAGGAAATTCTCTGACAATTCAATACATAGTATTCTCTGAGGAATGGGATTTTGGGAGATTTAATGTTCTTGTTAAAATTGTCTTTATTTTATTTTATTTTTTAAAATTCTTTATTTATTTTTTAGTCATACATGACAGCAGAATGAATTTTGACATATAATACATACATGGAATGTACATACATCAATCATATTGTCAATTCTGTTCTGCTGCCCTTCCTATCCTCCCTACTCCTCCCCTCCTCTCCCATCCTTTCTCTCTATCCAATCTAATGTGACACACTTTTTTTTCTTTTTCTCATTACAACATCATATATGTATTCTGTATAATAATGAGGTTCTCCTTCCATCTTCCGTGCAACTCCCCAAAATTGCCTTTATTAATTACAAAAAAAACTTTTAAAAAGTATTCTTTAAAGATGTAAAAGCAATGTTTTTAAAACTGTCTGGAAAGCAGGGCTCTGCTCACTGTTGCATGAAGGTGTGGAGTAGACAGAGCCGCAGAGAACGGACCAGCAGGCAAGAGTCAGACTGTGGCCTGAGGCAACATTTCCTTATTTTGATCCCTTATGAATTTTATTTATTAATCCTTAATATTAACTATATACTCAATATATCATATTCTCAGAAATGTAAAATGTATATTACACTACTATAATAGAATAATTAATATAAGCATATAAATATTAATGTTATTAATGAATGAAGGAATACCTTTTATTTTTAATTAACTTCTTTCTAATGTATTCACTTCTTAATTAACCCTAAAATAACACATAGTTGGGGTTTAAAAAACTCACATACCACCCAAGGAAATGTATAAGACTGGAAAGTAAAATTCAAGTCCTCCACTGTAGTTCCCCAGTCCCCTGTCCCAGAAGTAAGAGTTTTATGCATCTTTCCCTGAAAGTTTTTCTATGCATATGCAAATATAAACATGTATAGACAGCATACATCCTTTAAAAAACATACAAATGAGATTTTTAAAAATATATTTTTTAGATGTTGATGGACCTTTATTTTATTCATTTATTTATATGTGGTGCTTAGAATCAAACCCAGTGTCTCACACATGTGAGGCAAGTGCTCTACCACTGAGCCACAACTTGAGCCCCACAAATGGGCTTTAAAATTTTTTTCATTATTATTATTTTGTTACTGTAGATTGAACCCAGTACTACATCCTGAGCCCTTTTTACTTTTTGAGACAGAATGCAGCTAAATTGCAGAGGCTGGCCTTGGACTTGTGATCCTCCTACCTCATCTTCCAGAGTCCCTGGGATTACAGGTATGAGTGACCATACCCAACACAAATGGACTTTTAGTATACATCCTGTTTGGCAATTTGCTTTTTCCATTTCACAGTATCTTGAGGATCCTCTTTCCATAATGGTACATTTAAAGCTATAAGTTCTTTTTGCTGGGTCTGGATGTCCTTTGTGTTAATGTAGGCCAGTTTGCTTAACCAGGGAAGAGGCACTCTGAACCTTGGGGGGCGGGACACAGCAAACAGGCATGTAGAACTCACCCATGCAGGAGACTATCAGGCACACCTGGGATAGGCAGGGAGCCACACCCCAGAAAGTGGTTGTGCTGGGTAATAAAAAAACTATTTTTTATTGACACTTGTGAAAGATTGTAAGGACATTTGTTTTCAGGAACATCATGTTAGGTATAGAGCCTTGCTGTTGGGGAGAGAAAGAGGGCTCAACTCCAAACAGCAGGGGCAAGTGGGAATTTATTTTATTATTTTATTTTTTATTTTTTTAAATGGGAATTTGTAACTAAGGTACAGGGCAGGGATCAATGGATGGAAAATGACCAAGAAGAAACAGGGGAAAGGGGGATTCTGACTAAACTGACATAAGAGGCTTCTAGCTAAAGACAGTCCAGGGCAATCAGACATTACCCGAGGGATGGTGAGGGATGAGGAACTGCATCAGATGTCAAGGGTGTTCAGACATCAAGGATGGATGATTTAGCAGTGTTCTTTGTTAAAAGTGGATTTTACAAGGAAGAACACAGATGGGCGTAGGAGAAGTTTCAGAAGCCTAAGTAAAGTTTGGCCAAGCAAAGAATCTTTGTCAGTAGCTACGTCTTCTCCCAGTGCTAGTTAGGTCAGGGTTTGAGTCAGAGTTGGAAGGAGCCTAGAAGACAGTGCCCATCCTATATGGATAAGAAATCTGAGGAGCTGAGGATTGGTCTGAGTCACCACCAGATGATGGAACGGCCCATCCTTGACCCAAAGTCCCATGTGCCCAACTCACCCACAGATCTGCTCAGGATATCAGTTCCTCCTCCCGCCTCATTCCCCACCTGGATGCTACATCAGCTTGGCCTGCCATCAGAGAAGGATAGATCCTCCTGGTCCTAGACACATTCTCAAGGTCCCAGTAAGAGCTTTGAAAACCACTGAAAGGCCTTCCTTGAGGAGTGGAGATAGAGCATCAAGGGTAGTTTATTTTTTGTAGGGCAAATTGATCGGATTGACTAATTTTTTTGTTTGTTTTGTATTTTGGTATCAGGGATTGAACCATAGTGATTGACTGATTTAAAAAATAATGTTTATTTAGAATATTTTTACCCGGGGTAGGGAGGAAGAGCATGAGAAGAAGACTACCACTAAATAGGGAAGAGAGGTGGGAGGGAATGGGAGGGAGAAGGAGAATTGCACGGAAGATGGAAGGAGACCCTCATCATTATACAAAATACATGTATGATGATGTGAGGGAAAAAAAAAGAAATGTGTCACATTAGATTGGGGAGAGAGAGGTGATGGGAGGGGAGGAGGGGGAGGATAGGAAGGGCAGCAGAATAAAATAGACACTAGTATTGCTGTATATATAAACGTGGCTGTATAACCAATGTGATTCTGCAACCTGTACACTTGGAAAAATGAGAAATTATATTCCATTTGATTCAAATGTAAAAAAAAGAATATTTTTACCCACATCTGATTAGTGAGTACAATCTCATCTTCTAAAATAAACTCAAAGTGCATGCCTATAATTCCATTGACTCAGGAGACTAAGTCAGGATGATCTCAAGTTCAAGTCCAACCTGAGCAATTTGGTGAGACTATCTCAAAATAAAAAATAAAAAGGCTGGGGTGTAGCTCAGTGAAAGAGTGCTTCTGGGTTCAATTTCCAGTACTCCTAAATAAATAAAATAAATAAAAATAAACACAATTAAAATTTTGGAAGATACCCCTTCAGAGTTTTTTCTGTGAATATGTATATGTGTATCTTTTTACTTCAAGAAAAATGCTGTTTCCCATATTGTTTTAATGGATATTTTGTTTCTCTCAGAAAAGGTATCTTTTTTCTCCTGCGTGTCAGTTCTTCATGGCTGTGACCTAAATACTTGACATAAATATTTAAAGGAGGAAAAGTTTATTTTTGCTCACAGTTTCAGAGGATTCAGTCTATGTTTGACTGGCTCCAGGAAAACATCATGGTGGAAGGGCATGGCAGAGGAAAACTGCTCAGCTCATGGCAGCTGGGAAGCAGAGAGGGGCCAAGGTAAGATATAGGCCTCAGGGTCATGCCCCAGTGACCTACATTTCCTAACCATGCCCCACCTGCCTACAGTTACCACCTAGTAGTCTGTTCAAATTATTAATCCATCAGATGGATTAATCTACTTACAAGGTTAGAGCCCTCATAATCCAATCACTCCCTATAAGCCCCACCTCTGGACATTGTTGCATTGACTTCAACACAGGAGCTTTCAGGGGATGTTTCAGACACACCATAATACCATGGTAATTAATGCCTGCTACTTCACAGTGTCTTTTTCCTCCTTCTTTTTCGTGGTATTGGGGATTAAACCCAGGGGGTACTCTACTACTCAGCTATATCTCTGGCTCTTTTTATTTTTTATTTTCACTAAGTTGCCCAGGCTGGCCTCAAACTTTCAATTCTCTGCCTCAGCCTCCTGAGTGGTTGGGATTACAGGCATGCACCATCACACCCCACTTACAGCACTATTTAAAATGATTGCCTAGCATTCTATCTTATTGATGTACCCTAATTCACCTAACCAGTCTTCTGCTTGTGCTGGTTTATAATTGAATCAGATGTAGAGAGGTCAAGGTACCAACTAACATGTATTTCCTGTGTAACTCTTCTGTGTCCAGTTGCCAAGGGAAGGAGGAAAGAAGTATTGGTCATGGTCCTGGTCTTTAGGAAGCCAAAGATTTGCATACACCACACCAGGAATGCCTAGAGACTCTATGTCTGTACCAGAGTTGAGAGAAGGAAGTGAGGGCATATGAGAGGACTGTTGTGGTGAGGAGGCAGAGCTGGGTTCAAGCCCAGCCTTAGCCAAGTAGATGGTAAGTAGATGGGATAACCAAGCTTTGGGTAAGTTATCTGGTCCCAGCCCCAAAGCATCAGTATACTCATCTGTAAAATAGGTTAATTGGTGATATTCATACCTTGGAATATTATTCAGCATTAAAAATGAATGCTGTACTGATACATACCACAACATTGAATAAATCTTAAAAACATTATACTAAGTGTAAGAAGTCAGGCCTGAAAGGTCTCATCTTGTATGATGGCATTCTTTGAAATATTCAGAACAGGCAAATTTATAGAGACAGAACTCACAAACTGTGGTTGCCACAAACTGAGAGGAATGGGGAGTAACTGCTGTGGGGTCTCCTTTAGTGGTGGTAGAGTTATTTGGAAATCAATAGAGATGATGATTGCACATTATTGTGGATATGCTCAATGCTACAATTTTCCACTCTAAAATGGTGATGGGGTTCTCTTTTAGGGGTGCTGAGAGATGGCAAGAAGGAGGGCACATTAACCAGATGTCAGGGTACAGTAGAGTCAGGGAATATCTGTTTGCTTTGTTCCCAGATTTTTTTGTTGACTCAAGACTCAATCTCTTTGGGATTCCTGTAGGGAGAATGGCTTGATTTCTCGATGATCCTAAACAACTGCCAGGAGGCAGGGGAGCTCTAAGGCAGGTGGCTTTGGCTTGCCCCTGGTTCCCACTGGGGTGCTGGTGTGCACAAGTTTCTGTTAAGAACTGAGTGGAGGTTTGGAGGTGTGGGCAGATCCATTCCCACCACATATAAGCTATGGAATCTTGAGCTTGTCATTAAATTCTGAGAGCCTCAGTTTCCCAACCTGTCAAATGGGAGAAATGGTAGAGGCAGCATGGATTGTTGGGGAATTAGGAGAGGTACTGTGGGCAGGACAATGCCTGGCTTGGTAGAGCCACTGCTTCCTCCTATCAGTAGGTGGGATAGGGCTACTATAGGATTATGCTGAGTTGCCATTCATTTCTAAGTGGATATATATGTGAGCTAAGTCTCATAAGCAGGTTTGTAACTGAGGTCTATGTGAAGTACGATGCTGATCACAGTCTATGAAAAGATTGGGCAGCATCATGTACAACCACAAAAATGGGAAGTTCTACTCTATTTATGTATGATGTGTCAAAACACACCCTACTGTCATATATAACTAAAAAGAACAACAACAACAACAAATCAGTAGGAAAAAATTCCCAATGTATTTAGGGTTTTTATTAGCTGTCAGATAAAAAATATGGCTGTATGTCCTAACAGAGAAGTGGAAATGAGGGGACTGCCTGGGCTGTTGAAGGCCACTTTCTGATTGCCAGGCTTTGTGTGATGTACAACCAGGGCATGACTCAGGGCCCTCTATAAAACCCCAGACATTTGTAAGGGAACCCTAGAACACTGGGGAAAGGGGAGCAGGAGTGGCCAGGTGCTGAAGAATTTAGTACAAATGAAACACCTACCAGGCATTTGGTCATCTCTGTCTGTCCCCTTAGTCTCTGCAACTCTAAATACAGCACTGGCTTTTTTTCACTTTCTTGAGCTATATAGGGCAGATGGCCTAAGTACCCCCTCTGAACAGGATGCTCCTGCATGATGCATAGGACAGGGTGGGATCCTTTCTGTAGTAGCCTCTGTGTGTCCTTGGCCCTAGCACTGTGGGTTTCTTCTCTGTACCCAAGTTCCTTGGGGAGAGGGTGAGGGGTGGGGGGCAGGTCTAAAGACCCATCCTGTGTCCAGGGTTCATCCAAGTCTGTTCTGGGCAGGGAGAAGAGTAACTTGGACTTTCTGAGGCAGAGAGGGGGACAGAGGCCAGCTTTTAGGCTTCAAAAACCCCTTCTTATAATTTGAGAGTTTGTGGACAATCCCTGTCACTCCTCCTGTCTTCCCTCTGCTGGCTTTCAGGTTTCCACCAAAGAGAGCCTGGAGGAAAGAAGAGATTGGAAACACAAAATAGTTTTATGAGATTATCTATTTGCAACCCTAATTTTTAAAAAATAATTGGTCAAGGGAGAATTAAAATGTAGCTGAAAAGTAGTATAAAGATTGTACATGGGGGCTGGGTTTATGGCTCAATGTTAGAATGCTTGTCTAGCATGTGTGAGGCACTGGGTTTGATCCTCAGCACCACATTTAAATAAATAAATAAATAAATATGTTATGTTCATCTACAACTAAAAAAATATTTTATTTTATTGTATTTATTTATTTATTATTTTTTTTTAAATATTTTATTTTGAAACAGGGTCTTGCTAATTTTTTTTTTTTAAAGAGAGAGTGAGAGAGGGGAGAGAGAGGGAGAGAGAGAGAGAGAGAGAATTTTTAATATTTATTTTTCAGTTCTCGGCGGACACAACATCTTTGTTGGTATGTGGTGCTGAGGATCGAACCCGGGCCGCACGCATGCCAGGCGAGCGCGCTACCGCTTGAGCCACATCCCCAGCCCTAAAAAAATATTTTAAAAAAAAGATTGTATATGTAGATTTTCAGTTCTGTCATACTTTACCTCCCAATGTACAATTGGTTGGAAATAAATTAAGAATTGAGTTCTGGGGCTGGGTCTGTAAGTTGGTGGTACAGTGCTTGCTGAACATGTTCCATTCCCAGCACCAGAAAGAAAGAAAGAAGGGGGCCGCGGGTTGAGAGAGAGAGAGAGAGAGAAAGAGAAAGGAAGGAAGGTCATCCCCAGGAGATTATGATGTGCAGCCAGGTTCTGGAACTGCTGTACTCAGTCTTCTTTCAAACATCTGGAAACCAAAGTTCAGAGAGGGTGAGGGCCTTGTCCAAGGTTAACAAGGATGCCTTTCTGGCCTCCATCCCTTGGGCTCTGTTTCCTCAGCATGTTGTCCCAGTCTCCCCTCCTCAGGGAAATGACAAATTTCATCCCTAACAAGGGTTCCCTTTTCAGTTTCCCACAGCCCTCACGCCCTAGGTGTGGCTGATTGGCATGCTAATTCCCCTCTGCATCACCCTCCAGGTGGCTTCACAACTACCTGTTAGCTGGAGAACCACTTCCTCCAGCCACTCTGCCAAGGCTTCAAAAACCTGGGAGAAACTTAATATGGCTCCAAGAGACTTTCATCCCATTATTGCCTTTCATCTGAGCCTTTTAACGTGTGGTGAAAAGTTTCAATTACTCAAGAAGCCCCATGAAGAAGGTAGTGGGCAGGTATCACGTTCCCCTTTCCCCATTTCGCTGTTGGCAAAACTGAGGCTCTGGGAAAAGCTGTCAGTAGCCCCAGCTGAAGAGCTGCAAATCTTCAGCTGGGCACTTAGTTCCTTTTGAGATAAATCAGTTGACAGAAACTTGCAGGGGCGGAAAAAGAACCCCACTGAGTCTTCCAGAAAGAGATAAGGAATCAGACAATTGTTGGATGGACACCCTCCTACATCCCCTTGTACTTCAGCACCATAGGTGGGCACTTTCCTGACCTTGGCACCCTCAGGAGTTCAAGGTCCCAGCTCCTCATACAACCAAGGCATCAGCGGCCACCTTTGGAGCTGGCCCCAGGAGCTCACTGCCCACCAGGAGCTCACAGACCAGATGGGAGACAAGAGGAGCACACCTGAAAAAACACTGACTTTGCAAAGCAGCTCAGTGAGATGTGACAGACTGGGCCAGGGGCCAGCCATGTTGTTGCCTGCCAGGGGGCTGGCCAGGTGGAGGCCAGGGACAGCAGACAAAGCTATGGGTAGATCCCAAGTGATTGTGTAGGTCCCTCCACCCCACTCAATCTGTAGTCTCAAGTGCATCAGCACCAACACTCATGAAAGAAGGATCCAAAAGACACAACATTTTCTAACAGGTTCAGGACCATGTACACGTCAGCAATGGCTTGGGTGGAGCTAACCAGTTTAAAAAGTGTCTTGGCTCCTCTCAGGTATATTTTGTACAGCTCTGAGAGGTTAAGGGACTTGTCTGAGGACTGACAACTGATAAGGGACTAAAATAAAAACAAATTAAAGACTCTCCATCATTCATGGGGTTGGAATCTTCAGTTATTTGACCTAGAGAGAGGGGGAGCTGCTGCAGATCATTTTGTGGACTAGCAACAGAGACACCCTGAACCCCTCCATGTTTATTCACTGAGTTTTATTAAAAATTTTTTTTTAGATATTGATGGGCCTTTATTTTATTCATTTACTTATAAGTGGTGCTTCCCACATGCTACGCAAGTGCTCTACCACTGATCCACAACCCCAGATCCCCATCACTGAGTCTTTCTTATGTACCAGATTCTGGGCTGGTGTTGGGCATGTGGCGACTATATCAGGCTCTGTTTCTAACAGTCTGCTTGAGAAACTGGACAGTCACACAAATCCAGTGAGACCAGTAAAGATGGGAATGAGGAATGGCTGACAGTGCCCTGCAGAAGACCTTAAGATCAGTCAGGGCAACTTTCAAATATTTGCATACCCACTTTTTTTTTTTTTTTATGGTACTGGGGATTGAATCCAGGGATGCCTTTTACCACTGAACTACATGCCTAGTCCTTTTTATTTTTTATTTGAGACAGGGTCTCACTAAGTTGCCCAGGCTGGCCTTGAACTTTGTTATCCTCCTGCCTCAGCCTACAAATTATTGGGGTTGAAGTTGTATGATATACCCATACTTCTATGTGGGACAGAACCCCAAGATATCCATCTAGCTCAAGTCAGGAACTATGATGACTATGTGGGTGGAAGCAGAGTCACCATGATGAGGCTGGCTCCAGACTGCAGAAGACACCCAGGCACAGTTGAGTATGGGAAAGCTGTGGCTCTATAACAGGGGAGAGGCCCTTTAGAGTCTGAAGTACATTCTCCCAAACAACCTCAGCCAGTCCCTCCTCCCCTAGGCCTGGCTGACTCCACCTCTCAGCTCTCAACTCAAAGTGCCTCATGAAGTCCTAAGGAACAAATGTGCCCTGTCTTCAACCAAGAGTTCCCCAACAAACCCTTATTCTCCTCCTAGATGCTCTAGGTAGCAGATGCTGTTCAGGTTGCTAAGCCTTTCCTGAGCTAATGGCTTCAAGAATACCTTTGGGTCAAGACAAAGGCTGTCCCAAAGACTCCAGCTCAAAGAGAACTCCCTTGGGGCTCTCTTGGAGTTCATTTACTTAACTTTGTTGTTCTCTCACCCTCAAAGTCAGTCAGATGATTCCAAAGCAGGATTGGCCCTGGTAATGCCAAGGTCTTCTCAGAACTAGTGCATTCAGGTAATTTCCCTGCTGTATCCTGAGTCCTTTCAAATTTAGAACTCACAGAAGATTATAAGCATTTAAGACATGATCATTGTAAAAAGTACAAATATTTTAAAAGCATGTAAATAAAGTATGAAAGCCTGGTTCCAATTTAGTTCCTTTCCCCTTACCAACATGTGTATACACTGATATTGGGTTATGAGCTCAGAGATTTCTTTCAGTTATTTGATCAAATAAATATTGAGAAGCTATTACAGATATTTATAGTATCCCAGGCACATGAGGGGCACAATTTGCTATGGTTTGAATATGGTTTGTCCCCTCTGAAACTCATGTTGAAATTTGGTCCCCAGTATAAGTGTTGAGAGGTGCTACTTTGAAAGTGACTAAGCCATTAAAAAGAATTAATGCAGTTCTTGTACCAGAGATTGAACTCAGGGGTACTTGACCACTGAGCCACATCTCCAGCCCTATTTTGCATTTTATTTAGAGACAGGGTTTCACTGAGTTGCTTAGTGCCTCCCTTTTTGCTGAGGCTGGCTTTGAACTCGCAATCCTCCTGCCTCAACCTTCTAAGCTGCAGGGATTACTGGTATGAGCCACTGTGCCTGTAAATTAATGTAGTTCTTTCAAGATTGAATTAGTTTACCACAAGGGAGTGGGGTGTTATGAGACCAACTCTCTTGTTTGTGTCCATTTGCCTTCTGCTGTCCACTATGAGCTGAAGTAGCATGAAGTCCTTGTCAGTGCTAGGCTGTTAGACTTCCCAGCCTCTGGAACAGAATAAACAGAATAATTCTAATAAATAGAATATCTCAGTCTCAGATATTCTGTTATAGTCACAGAAAATAGGCAAATATACAGTAATATTAAACACTTATGCCCATCAATAAATTGTAACATTGTTAGAGAAACAAAATTATACAAAAACTAAACATGAAAAAATATATATGAAGTCACAGAAAAGCCTTACATGAAAGGCTTGATAATAGTGGCTGCCTCTAGATAGCTATGTATGTGGATCTTTTCTTTATTCTGTGGTTTATATTTTATTCTATAATGTACACAATACAGTAATTCTATAATGAGAGAAGACATTACAGAAAAAGGACTAACATGAGAAGACTAGAGAACAGCATGTAATTAGCTAAGGAACTGTGAGGTGGGCAGTTTCAGGTAGAGAGACCTAGGTTTCTAGGGGAAGCAGGACTTGAACCTGGTCTTGCAGAGTGAGTGAGTTTGTGTCGAGTATCAGGAGGAGGCAGCACATTAGCCTACAAAAGGAGCAGGGAGTAGACTAGTGGGGTTTTAGGGGGGAAGAGGGATAACCTAAAGGGGGAGCAGGTGGCCCAGGCCCTGGCATGATCCCCACTACCTTAAGCCTCCTGAGTCCACTTCTTGTTGTTTTTGCAGTGCTGGGGATCCAACATAGGGCTCTGTGCATGCTAGGTAAGCCCTCTGCCACTGAGCCACACTTACCTCACTTTTCACCCTACTGGTCACATCCATGAAATCACATGCAGAGAGGCTTGTAAGAATCCCTTGCCTCCAAGGGCCACCCAGGCACCTCCAGGCAAGGAAGTGCTTGGTAAATCCACTATTAGGCCTACAAAAGCTCCTAGGGTGGACCCTTGAGCTCAGCACTCTACAGAGATACTCTCTTGCCCCACTCCATGTCTCTAGCCTAGGAGCCCAGGACCAAGTGAGCAAGGGGCAGGAGAGGCCCTCCAGGGTAGACTCCACTGCAGGGACCCCGAGGTGGGACCCAGCCTGTGTAGCCTTCCCTGCCCTGGCTGCTGGAGGGATGTTTCCACTGTGTTCGAAGCAGGAATAGGGCAGTGTGGTAGGCTTCCTCCACCTCACTTTGGGTGGCTGTCTGGACTGTCACTGGGCAAGTCTCTACACCAGATTTGTAAGTGATCAGTTCTAAGCTGATCCTCTGCTGTGGGTCTTCTTACTACGGGAGCTAGCATGATTCTAGCTCCTCCCCATTTTATGGAAATCAACACATAAAATTCCTAGAGACATCCCAGAACTCAAACCAGAGTCCCCAGAAACAGGCACAGGACAATGTGGGAGAAACAGAACCTGTGACCCTCAGTGTAGAAGATTGTGTGCAAAAGGAGAAAATGGTCCAAAGTAGAAAAAGAAACTGGCTTTTCCTTCTCTATGTGGACTACATCATCCTCCAGAGTCCTTGGCTATCAGGGTCCCTGCCCCCTGCTTCAAGTCGGGGGTAAAGTTCACGTCCTGAACAAGGCAAGGCCTCACCTACTGACTCTGATTCTCTGTCCTCACATGCTCTGCATTTGTACCATGGTTCACACTGTTGAGCTATACCCCAAGCCCCTCCTCCTCCTTCTTCTTTTTGGCTTTTGACTTCTGCTTTATTTATTTATTTTAAAATAGCTTCAAAATTTTAATTGGTATTACTAGATTCTAAGAAAAAGTGGAATAACTTTTTTCCACACTCCTTTTTTAATTGGTGCCTTACAGTTGTGCATAGCGGTGGGATTTGTTGTTACCCCCTTATTATTCTTATTAATGCTTACATAATGCTATGTTTGGCCAGGGAGAGCCTCTTCAAATTATTTCTTGAGCGCATTTGCTACCTCAGTAGTTTGCAATGGCCTAAATATTCCCGGCTTATGTATTTGCTCTCCTAAGCTTAGAATGAGCCACTTTTCAAAGGAGCATTTTTCTCCTTTTAGTGGGAAATGGTACATAGATACCAGAGTCTCAGTGTTAATAAGTTTAAATAATCTTAGAGTAAGCAACCAAGTTACAGGGTTCTCTGTGGCACTCTTTGTAAAGTGATAAACCTCAAGTGAAAGCATATTTGAGTACTATATGGGAATGAGCTGAGTCTGGGTCTGAGATCCCCATGGGGTGTAAGTCAGCTGACCTAGACAGGCTTCAAAGCAGGACAGCCACTCATCCAAGCAACCAGGCTCTGAACAGAATTCTCCTGACCCGCTGCCGCCTGGGGCCATGCAGTTGGCTGAACAGAGTAGATAATTTCCATCAGAAAGAAGGAGTTATTTTCTCCTCCATCTAAATGAGGAGAGAGTTCAAGTGTGAAAACTAAATGGCCCAGCTGACTGAGAGAATAGAACTGTTTATTCAAAACCACCTCTCCCTGGCTGGGGATGCAGCCCAGAGGTAGAGCACTTGCCTGGCATGTTCAAGGCCCTGGGTTTGATCCCCAGTACTGCAATAATAAATACATACATACATACGCCCCTTTCTAGCACACACTAAAATGGACTAGGGGCTGGGAGCATGGCTCAGTGGTAGAGCATTTATTTAGCATGCATTAGATCCTGGGTTCAATCCCTAGCACTGCATTAAAGAAAAATTTAATGGCAAATCTTTAGGGCTGGGTGTTTAGCTCAGCATGAAGAAGGCCCTGGATTTGCTCCCAGCACCAAAACCAAACAATGTTTAGGATCCATTTGAAAGTATCTTCTTATATCCTTCATGTACCAAAGTGATTAGATTAACTTAGGGTGCTATTTCACCTGTTTGGATGTTCTCCTGATAATATAGGCAACCCACTGAAAAACAGTCCTTTGGAAATACACATCCAATACATGTAGGCTGAGGCCGAGTTCAGACTGATCTTAAGTTACTCTAGGTATCTGCTAACACATTAATAAACTATGTGAGAGGAGAAAAGACAGGTATTCACAAGTTTCATGTTCTCCTGAGGCTCTCTCTCTTTACTTGTCCCTGTCCAGAATGACTTTGCATAGGATACATGATATATACTAATTCAACACCAAGTCACATGCCATGGAGAGTCAGAGTTCCATAGGTCTACTCTCCTATTAGAAGAAAACAGAATGATTGCAACTAAATAAGAGGGCTGGGTGTGTAGCTCAGGTGGAGCACTTGCTTATCATGCAGGAAGCCATGGCTTCCCTCCCCAGCACTTCAAACAAACAAACAAACAAACAAACACACAAACTAAAGGAGGTTTACTTCAAGCAACAACATTAAACTTGTAGCTACAGAAAACTTTAACAAGTAAGTGATTTCAAATTGCCACCTTTAAAAACATTTTTATTGGCATTTATTTTATGCTGAATTTATTCCTGTGGCAAAACTTTCTGTTTCTTCAGTTTCTTCTGGGATATCTTTTTCTTCTGTATAATCTTCTCTTCTGGGTTAGGAACAATTTGTTCTTTTTCAGTAAGGATTGCCTCAATGTGGCTGGGGAGCTCATGTACAGGTTAATTGGATCAAGAACTCTCTGTGGTGATGCATTTGGGTGTTTTGTTCTGGATGTGCTTAATGGCCAGAGAATCTGTCTACACCTGAAGTTCAGCATTTCTTCCTTTCTTCCTTCCTTCCTTCCTTCCTTCCTTCCTTCCTTCCTTCCTTCCTTTCTTTTCTTTCCTTCCTTCCTTCCTTTTTTTTTTTTTTTTTTGTGTGTGTGTGTATTGAAAACACACAGGATTGAAAACTCGGGGCACTTGACCACTGAGCCACATCCCCAGCCCTATTGTATTTTATTTAGAGACAGGGTCTCACTGAGTTGCTTAGCACCTCACTTTGGCTGAGTCTGACTGTGAACTCAAGATTCCCCTGCCTTAGCCTCTAGGAGCCTCTGGGATTATGGGTATGGACCACTGTGCCCGGCTACCCTCTGCATTTTTTAAGCATAAACATGTGTAGCAAAAATTCAGCACTCTTTTTAGGCCATAAATCCTGGGTCCAGCTCCAATGCTTGGCCTGGGCACAATGGCCAACTCCACATTGTAAAGTGACACCTTTCAGATAGTTGGTGGCTTTTTGGATACCATACATGTGATGGCCTTGGCAGTTTCATGGGTGTTCTTAAAGTGAACACCCAAGAAGGATTTCAGCCTCTTGATTTGCATGATTTCATGGGGTTTTCTGTGTCAAGACAATAATGAGTCATTTTTACAGATCACCTTAGGCTGCTTCCAAACTGCCACTTTTGAAGAAAGACCACTTATGAACACAACGGTAATACTTAACACATTATTCAGCCAAATCTATATGAGACTGGGATAAAATAAGGTGGCCATTTCCATGACCTGGAATTCTGTTTAAACAATAAAAACGGAAATCTAGAATTCAAATGTAGTATATGATTGTTGCACCAACTAGACACATCTATACATACACATAAAAAGTTAGCAAAGAAAAATGATTTCCTAGATGATGGCATAAATCTTTACTGGTAAATATGAGAATCACTAGCTGCATATGGTGATTTGACTTTAAATCAATTGAAATGAAATAAAATTGATAGTTCCATTGATAGTGCCAGGTGCAGTGGTGCACACCTGCAAACCCAGCTACTCCAAAGGCTGAGGCAGGAAGATTCAAGGACATCCTCAGCAACTTAGCAAGACCCTCAGCAACTTAGCAAGACACTGTCTTAAAATTTTAAAAAAATAATAAAAAGGACTGGGGATGTAACTCAGCAGTAGAGTGTCCCTGGGTTCAAGCCCCAGTACTGAAGGAAAAGAAAGGGAAAGAAAAACAATTCAGGTAGTCACAGTAGCCAGTAGTCCCATTTTCAGTGCTCAAAAGGCATTTTGCAGAAAGAAATGTCAGTCAAATGTTGAGAATCATATATTCAGTCATTTCAGAGCTTCATTTCCCATAAGCTTGGCGAATTAGTTGTTTCCTTTCTCTGAGGTTGAAACATTCTTTGCAAACTTATGGGTTAGCAATGGGGAGTGGGGTCATGAAAGACACAGAGGAGTGAGTCTTTGAGTACAAATAATTGGAAGAATAAAAAGAATTGTTCTTTTTAAAAACTCAACATGAGTTCAAAATCTATTTTGTGTTTGCTATTTGAATTTATAAGGTGCTGCTTAACCAATACAAAAAGCCTTCTTAACCTTTTATCACTTTCCTGGCCCATTAATACCTTTGGGAGGGTGCTGTCTTTTGGTCTCTTCAAACCACTGGCTCCAAAATAAACTTCAGAAACTGAAGACGAAGACGCCTGGGCAGCAAGAGGAAAGGAAATCAAAGCGGGGCCAGGATCAAAGAGGCAAACAGCCCTGTGGATCTCAGGGTGGAAGTAGAGCCTTGGCTGCTTTTTCCTGGTTTTCCCTTTAATAAACCCCCAGGGCTCCTCTGCCAGGTCTTAGGCAGGATGAGAGGGATGGACTTGAACAACAAAGAGCTGGAGAAGAGAGTACTTAGCACATGGGGAGGAGAGGCAGGCCACTGTGATATTTGGGTGTTGATAACAGGAACTTGATGGGAAATGCTGAGGATGAAGAATGGGGACAGTCACCCTGAGTGGCCCCATCCTTTCTAGACTGGGCTGCCCTAAAGTGGACCTGGATCCACATATTGGTGCCTTTCTTATTTGTATTTACTGGCCCTCCCCCATTATCTTCTATATCACTGTGTCCATTTCAACAGATGTTATTGACAGACCAAATATGAATAATGGCCAAAACTGCTCAGCAAATCAAGTGGTAAACTAGCCCCAGTGTTAGAGAGGGGGACTCCAGATCCTAATCTCAGTGATTGCTGTCTTCAGCTAACTTTGAACTTCAGTTGGTAATCTGAAACTAGCAAACTGACATGTTTCTGAAGAACAAAATACTTTATGAAGCCTTAAATTTCACAGATTATCTAATTTTGGAAAGTAACCTGCAATAATAACTTTTTAAAGTTATTGTCAAGGAGTGGGCTCTTTCCATTTTTTTTTCTGGTTGGGGAAATGGGTATAAAAGAATTATCAAGTTATTCATTTTATGTTTGCAGCAGGGTAACTGAGTAAAGAATTTAGAACATGTATTTTATGAAAACTACTCAAACAAAAGAGGAGAAGGTATTTATATTACAAGTAAAATGCATATTGGTCTTTTGTAGACTCTGTAGTGGTTCCATCTCTCCAACCCTAGTCAAAGAAAATTCAAAGCAACTTGGGAAATCCATTCCCATGGTGATGTGTTATCTTTTTCCAGGTATATCACACTGCCTCTTCTGCTTCAATTTTGTATAATACATTTTTTTAAAAGTCAAATTTCTCCCCCTTTCTCATTAGTGTTCTTTTTCTTTTCTGGTATTTTTCCAGAATACCACATTGCATTTAGGGATTAAAAAAACCAAAAACCAAACCAAACCAAACCAAAACAAAACAAAAAACCCAAAGATTTTAAAATGTATTTATAAGCCAGTTATGGTGGTGCACACCTGCAAACCTGGTTACTCTGGAGTTTGAGGCAGGATTGCAAGTTCAAGGTCAGAAATTTAGCAAGACCCTGTCTCAAAAAAAGACAAAAAGGGGCTGGTGAGGGGCTGGGGATGTGGCTCAATGGTAGATGCTCACCTAGCATGTGCTAGGTGTTGGGTTCGATCCTCAGCACCACATAAAAATAAATACAAAATAAATGTATTGTGTCCAACTACAACTAAAATAAATAAATAAATGAATGAATGAATGAATGAATAAATAAATAAATAAAAGGGCTGGTGATGTAGCTCAGTGGTAGAGCACTCCTGGATTAAATCCCTAATACCTATTTAAACAAAAACAATACAAAAGTACTGACAACAATAATAAATGCACATAATTAAAAAAATAGCAATAAATCAGTATTGAAGTATACAAGTCTCTCCAACCATTCACTCCCCATTCTAACCCTGAGTTTCCACTGTATAGGTTATTTTTTAGGCATATGCAAACATACTCAATAAGAACTTAATTTAGAGAAAAAAAGAGAAAAAAATGAGAGACTGAAATTTTATTCTTGTTAAGTAAGCTTCCACTGTCACACAAACCCTCGGGAAAACAGTCATAAGAAACTAATGCCTGCTTAGACAGTTTGGAGAATTATCAAACTGCAAATTGAAAGATGAAATTTCTTACTTAGTTTAAAAGACAGGGAAAGGCTACATTGCACGTTTGGATAGCTTCATTAAACCCCAGGAGCTTGCAGGAATGAGCAAGCACTCCACTCATCTCCCCAGGTTCATTTCCCTGGCTTATTACAAAATAGGTAGGCTAGGGGTTCCCTCAGCAAGTGAGCCAAGTGAGCAGATGGTGGCAGAGGAATGATGCTTGAATGAAGGACCCAGGGGAACTTCTACAAAATAGGCTGAAGAATTCCTATGACCCCTGGGCAGAGAGTCTGGGTTACCCAGACTATCACTAGCTGTTAAGCTTCCACTGGCAGCCAGCAACCAGCAAGCCTCTGGTGTTCTTCTGGGGTTGACCTCTCTGTCCCTGTAACTACAGTAATGCATCCAACACTGCAGCCTGGACCAGGAAACGAATGAGCTCCATGTTCCTGAAAGACAACAACCTTCAAGACTGAAAAGGGGCCAGGGCTTCACCCTCCTCCTAAGGGTGACTGGGAAGCTCAGTGTGACCACAGGAGTCAGGTCTGGAGGTCAGCGTAGTACTCTGGGTTCCGGGTTCTTTGGGCCTCTGCCTGGATTCTGGTGTATTTCCTGATTTGTAAATTTGGGATGAGAATGCCTACTTCACAAGAACACACATAAAGCATAGCATAGTGACATTCATACATTTTTTTTTGAGATAATGGATTAAAGACTGAATGAGCATAGAAAATTAAAAAGTCTGACCTCTCATCCTATACATTCTGGGCCTGATATAATAGAGGAAGGGAACTGAGAGAAAAAGGAGAGAGAGTGGGAGACTGGTGGTAGACGGACAAGCAGGGAAGGAGCATTGTCAGGCTGCCTAAGAGGATCTTAAGGGCTGGAAGGGGAATTTTAGATGCAATCTCTGACCGCCCCACCCCTATCCCAACTGGACAAGATTTAAGCTTAGAACTCCTCTTTGCAGGAGCTCCCGGAAAACATTCTGCTTTGACCCCTGCAGTGTCGGCTCAGAATGAAAACAGCCAAGCTCTTTTGAGATTTCTATTATCCTTTTAGAATAGAGACAGTAAAGAGCCCGCTTTGAGTCAGCGACAATGAGTGAACCCTCCTGGTGGAAGCAGCACTCAGGTGCTGGAAGCCTGAGGACCTGGGCCTCGGTGCTCCTCTCCCGAGGGCTTGCACCACGATGACATTCAGGCCACGGATTTATCTTTCTATAAAGCAAGTCAGTGACATCCAATTCAAGAGACATTCATTTAAGGGTATAACATTCAATAGATCTGAATGAATGAAAGAGGGGGGAAAAGAAACATAAACCATAACCAAAGTACTAATCAGGATAAAATGGGAGCCTTAAATGAGTCCCAAAGGATAAAGGAAAGATACTTCAGAAGAACGAAAACTTCATGGAGTGCCTTTTATCTCCTCCTGCAGCTAGGCCTGTCTGCAGGCGGGCTGGGGGCTGGGGGGGGGGTGGAAAGGTGGGGTTGGGGGTAAGGGGACACGCTAAATGGGGTTGTATTGTCAACCCTGCTCAGACTCCTTATTGGCAGGCCGTGCGGATATTCCAGGTAGGAGGCTAAGACCCCCCTTTTCAGGATGAGTGTCCTGCCCCTCTTTGAGGTCCCTTTATCTTTTCTCTCCTACCCTCCACGGATTCAGGATGTGTTAGGACAGGGGCTGGGCTGTTTGACCAACCTGGTATAGGGTCTAGCACATAGCAGGGGGAGGAGGTAAATAAATATCTTTGATGATGACAGGCGAGACAGCAGGCAAGGCTCAAAGCCTGGCCATGTGAGTCCGAGCTGGGCCCTCGGTCGCTCTGAGGGGCCGATCTGATTCAGAGCAGGAGGTTCTGACTGCGTTTGGCCTCTGCTCTCTGGACAGCCCCTCCCGGAGCAAAGCTCGCCTCAGGGTCTTAAGATGTTGATTGCGGTGGCGGGGAGTTGGAGGATGGGCGGCGGAGGGGGCCGCGGGGGCTCCCGGCCCAAGTTCACGCCTCCCTCCCTCCGTCCCAGGCTCAACGGAAGCGATTATTCCCACCGGCGTCTGGCGGGGCTGGGGGCGGGCCGCATCCCGAAGAGACACGGGCCTCCCCGCGCCCAACTCTTTGATGGCGCCGCTACCGCCGGCCCCCTCCCTCGGCCCGTGGGCCGGTATAACTGGAGGCGCGCTGGGGTCCCGGGAGGCGCACTGGGGTCCCGGAGCGATGGCCGCAACAGACTCCCAACAGCTACAGTTCCCGGAGGGCCCCGCGTTCCCCGCGTACCTGTCCGCTCACGCCGGCGGGGCGCTCCTGCCTCTGCCAAGTCCCGCCGCTGCCCTGCTCCCCGCGCCCCCGGCTGGCCCCGGTCCCGGCCCGGAGAGCCGCGCTCCGGCGCCCTTCGCGGGCTTTCTGGGCAGGGGCCCTGGACCCGCCGCACAGCCACCCGCCGGCCTAGGCTCACCTGCGCCCCCCAAAGGAGCGGCCGCCCAGTCGGCGTCGCAGCGCCGCAAGCGAACTTCGTTCAGCCAGGAGCAGCTGCAGCTGCTGGAGCGCGTCTTCCGCCAGACTATGTACCCCGACATCCACCTGCGGGAGCGCCTGGCAGCGCACACCCAGCTACCGGAGTCGAGGATCCAGGTGAGCTGCCCGCCGCATTCACAGGTGCTCTCTGTGTGAAAGCGCAAGGAGTCAAAGCCAAGATTCTTGGGCTCCGTGGGCCACACGCCGGTGACCACTTACTTGGGGGACATTGAGCAAGTTGCTTTCTTTTGAGCTTTAGCGTTCTAGACTGCAATATAGGGATAATATCAGTGCGTGTTGCGTAAGGTGATTGTAAGGCTTAAATGAAATAATTTAGACATGCACTCAATGACATATCTCGTGTTAAGTATAATTAGGGCCAGGAGGCTAGCAGGTCCCTAGAAAAGGTCAGAAATTAAATTCCCAGCAGGAAAGTGATATGGAAATAATTTTACATTTTTTCCCCCTTATCCAGGAAGGCACAGATGAGGGAAGTACAGTGGAGTCTCCCTCTGGCTCTCAAAATGGTAGTTGAGAGAGTGTAGGAATGGCTCACCAAGTTGCCCACTTTGTTGGCAGGTATTGGTCTGGGATTTGGGTTCAAAAGGATGTAGCATTTCGGGACAAAGCCTGAAACATTTGGAACTTCTTGTCAGTTTCAAAAATCGAGTGCAAAATGTTTATTGTCTTAAAACATTTTGATCAGAATCCTGGAGTTGGTAGGAGAAGCCTGCCTGTTTGTTTATTAGTCTGTAACTTGTTGGTCTGTGTCCAAGTACAACTTTAAGTAGGAGTCTTATTTAACCCTTGAAGAGTGTGGACTTGGGCTGGGGATGTGGCTGAAGCGGTAACGTGCTTGCCTAGCATGCGTGGGGCGCTGGGTTCGATTCTCAGCAACTGAAAAATAAATATTAAAAAATTCTCTTTCTCTTTCTTAAAAAATATTTTTAAAAAAGAGTGTGGACTTGTTTTTTTTTGTTTTTTTTTTTTTTAATCTGTACCTCTGGCTGCTATACAATTGTCAGTTTCAACAGTTGGCAGGGAGGCTTCGGTATTCTTGGGAAATAGCAGAAAAAATGTATGCATTGAGGTGAAGTCTACTGAGCAAAATATTGATGTTATTGAAAAAGGAGTCAGACTTTCAAAAGCTGATTCTAAGTAATTTGAATGCTGATCATCTTTTTAAGTGTAGTAACATTTTTTCCTAAGAATTTTAAGTGCTTCTATTTATTTATTTATTTATTTATTTATTTTAAAGAGAGAGAGAGAGAATTTTTTAATATTTATTTTTTAGTTTTCGGTGGACACAACTTCTTTGTTTGTATGTGGTGCTGAGGATCGAACCTGGTCACACACATGCCAGGTGAGCGCGCTACTGCTTGAGCCACATCCCCAGCCCAAGTGCTTCTATTTTTTTGGCTCCCTTTTCCATTGCAAATGTCCCTATAAAAAGCATAGACAGAACCAGGCATAATTCCAATTTAGCACTGGGGAATGACAAGGCAGACAAAACCAGTTGCTCTGAACTTCTAACCATCAGATCAAGTGCTTTCTGAAAACCATAAAGCTCTGGAGCAGGGAGACAAGGATGTTAAACTGGAACTTCTATGAACTATGCACAAGAACTCCAACCCAAAGCCATTTTTTTTTTTCCCTTCCATCTTCCAGGTATGGTTCCAGAACAGACGTGCCAAGTCACGGCGACAGAGTGGGAAATCCTTTCAACCTTCAGGGAGGCCAGAGCTTTTCCTCCACCACTCTGCTCCTGGGACTGAAACAAAATGTTTGAAGCCCCAGCTGCCTCTTGAGGTAGATGTGAACTGCCTGCCTGATGTCAGCAGGGCTGGAGGGGGCATCTCTGACTCTAGCTCCCAAGGTCAGAATTTTGAAACCTTTTCTCCTCTCTCTGAAGACATTGGTTCAAAGCTGGACTCATGGGAGGAACACATCTTTTCTGCCTTTGGTAATTTTTGAGGATTCTGGAAAAATTCAGGATAAGCTCAGACAGATAAGACTCATGACTGACAGATCCACTCCAGAATACCGTTTTGTCTGACTTCCATGTTAGGAAAATGTCCTTGTTAACCTTGATGATTTTGACCAGAACCTTCAATGAATCTTCACACATGGCCTGCTCTTCTTTCTCTATAGCTACTTACCTCCCCACCCAGGAATTCTGGCACTCATGTGTACCTGTGTATCTCCAAGTCTGCACATTCAATTTGGTCTGCAAACCTATGCCTTCTTGCCAGGGCTATTGTTATTTTTTGGACTGATTGTTAAGAAATCATTTTATTTACCAGAACCCCTCAGCTTGCCTCAATTTCCTCTTGACCCTGACAGCTGCCACCTTCTTATGGTCCTTCCAAGGCTTATAACCTTAAGCTCACTCTAACCCATCTCCTCTATCCTCATCCTATCACCAAGATTTATTACTTTAAAAAAATGAGTATTTTATTTTTTTAATTGCTATGTAAAAATTGTATTTATGGCATACAATGATGCTTTGATATATGTATATGTTGTGGAATGGCCAAATAAGCTATTTAACACGTGTTACTGCACATCCTTAACGTTTTGGAGTGAAAACACTTAAAATCTACTCTTAGAAGTTTTCAAGTATACAATATATTAACTATAATCATGATATACAATAGATTTTTTTGATCCTGGGGATGGAACATGGGTGTTGCCCATGCTAAACAAATGCGCTACCACTAAGCTACATGTCCAACCCTATAATAGATCCATTGAACTAGTTCTTCCTAAATGAAATTTTGTGTCCTTTGACCAAAATCTCCCTAATCACCCCTTTTGTTTTCATTTGGCCTGTTGTCTTCATATCCAATCATTAATGACTCCACATCCAGATTATTTCAAGGACCTCTAGCTTCTCACTTAGGTAAAATATATAACTCTTTTTAGAAATCTGAAGGAACCTCCAGTTGCTATCAAATTATTAAGTCTTTTCACTCTCTCTGATAACTGATGTCATATTTAGCCTACAGGACAGCTATGCAAACCTTCTTCAGGTTATCTGTAATGTGTGCCTCTATGTCAGTCATTTCTTTTGATTTTTGGATTAATACCTTTCTATTTCAAAATATTTGAGACCTACCCTTTCAGAAACCTGACACTTGAATCTGATTTTTGTATCTATTTTTGTGATCACTCCGACATTACCCTTAGCACTTGTTATTGTATTGCCTATGCAACTTCAGTGGATTATCAAATGCTTTTCACAAATGTCCCAATGGAATTTCTATTTAAATGAACTCTCTCCTTTAGATAGATAGCTCTTAGACTTGCTGAACAATTGCTCAATACATATTAAAATTGCCATGAAAAACATTTCTAAAGAATAAGTTTCTGCAAATATAGCCACTAATTGTTATCATAGGCTACTATGTTGAGAAATTTAATCTGGTTTTTAAAAAAAGTATATTTTTGCTTGTTTCAAGTTTAGTAATATTTAGGAATATTTTGGCTTAGGGAGATTTCTTTTCCAATTTATAATTTTTAGTGTATGTAAATGAGTTTCTAAGTTAGCCCAAGAGCAATAAAAACATTGTATTGAGATTTTGAGGTTTCAGACTCCTTATGGACAAAGTGTCTATGATGTGACGACAGGTGAGGTTTCTCTGTAAATTTGCTTTGTAGAAGGCATCTCCTGGAAAACTATGGCAAAGGGTCAGAACGTCATGTCTTTATTGTGAGCCTGAACTTACTTGAACTCTCAATGTCTTAGATTGCCCTTTCAGGGATATTCAAGTTGTTTGTAATTTTCAGAGTAGCAAATTGGTTGAGTGCCCCTGAGTTCAATCCCTGGTTACCCACCCCCCAAATAACAACAACAAAAAAAACAAAAAAACAAAAAAAACAAGGAGGGGCTGGGGATATGGTTCACTGGCTTCCCTTGCATGAGTGAGGCCCTGGGTTTGAGAACTAGCACTGCAAAACAACAAAACAACACAAAAATCCAAAGAGCTATGTGGAGTGGCACACACCTGTAAACCCAGCAGCTTCACCAACTCAGCAAGACCCTGTCTCAAAATAAAAAATCAGGACCAGGGATGTAACTCAGTGGTAGAGCACCCCTGGGTTCAATCCCCAGTACTGGGGTATATGTGTCAGGAGAAGAAACCAAGGAAGTTCAGGCTTAGTAGCAAAAGGGACTTCTGAACCTTTTGAAAACTGAAACAAAAAGTGAGGTAATAAATATTAGATTGTATAAGTACTTACTTTGTGCCATGTAGCGTGCTCAGGGCCTACCCTGGCAGGGCTGGGAGGTCTCACAGTCACAGAGCTCATATTTAAACCTGTGTCATGGTCAAAAGAGATGGTACCAATACATTCACAAGACTGAAAGACATCTCATAAAACACTTTAAGCTTATGATCCACTAAGAATCTCATTCAAAAATAAAACTTGTGGGCTGGGATTGTGGCACTCGCCTAGCACAGGCGGACCCAGGTTTGATCCTCAGCACCACATAAAAATAAAGGCATTGTGTTGTGTCCAACTACACCTAAAAAATAAATATTAAAAAAAATAAAACTTGTAACTTATTAATTGTATTACCTTGTGAATATTATATTGTTTACTTAAATAAGCAATTAGGAAAAAAATCTACAAATATTTAAAATCTACAAATATTTAAAATCATGGCTGGGCTGGAGATGTGGCTCAGCGGTAGCGCGCTCGCCTGGCATGCGTGCGGCCCGGGTTCGATCCTCAGCACCACATACCAACCAAGATGTTGTGTCCGCCGAGAACTAAAAAATAAATATTAAAAAAAAAAACTCTCTCTCTCTCTCTCTCTCCTCTCTCACTCTCTCTTAAAAAAAAAAAATAAATAAAATCATGGATCCTCTAAGAACATAAGTAGTCTGCACAACTCTCAGGGGCTCTAACTGCTAAATGTGTTGCAAGCATTATATATTTAATACTCATACATAATGTCTAATATAGGGACTATTCTTCCCATTTTAAAGAACAAGAAACTCAATTTAAGTAATGGTTCGAAATCACAAGGGCTTGTGAATATCAATGGCCAGGACTCAAACCTAGGATTAATTCAACCCACCATTTAGCTTTTACCATATAATACCTTCCTAACCATTAGTTAGGACTAATAGGTGATAGATTTAAAAACACCTCAAATCATAATTTCTATATGCAAGTTGATATTGTCTCATCTTTCAAAGTAATCAAAAAAACATTCTCTTACTCTAATAAAAATAATGTTGCTTAGAGCTCTTTGGACACTTGTTTGTTCATTATGCAAATATTTGGTGCCTACAAACAGACACTTTTTTGGGGGGCTGGGGTTGTGGCTCAGTGGTAGAGTGCTTGCCTAGCATGCACGAGGCACTGGGTTTGATCCTCAGCACCACATAAGTGTAAAATAACCAACAAAAACTAAGAAATAAATATTAAAAAAAAAAGACAGACACTTTTTCAGGAGCTGGAAATAAAATAGTGGGGAAAAAAGAAAACCCTCAGAGAAATAGTCCCTTCCCGTCATGGAGCAAAGAGGCCAGGATGGAGACAAAAGACCACTCCAGGAAATATAAAACTGCAAATATTACAAATGCTGGAAGGAGAGGTATGCAATCTGGAGACTCTATGACAGATGCTTATTGGGGTCAAGGAAAGCTTCCTTGAGAAAGTGATGCTTAAGGAAAGCTCTGCAGGATGATCAGGAGCAACTGAGGACACAGAACAGAAGCCGTGCATATGCAAAGGACAGGACAGAGAAATAGGTCTGGGAGGCAAGATCATGTGTGGCTGTCAGTTTTTTTTTTTTTTTTAATATTGGGGATTAAACTCAGAGGCACTTAACCAATAAGCCACATCCCCAGCTGGTTTTATATTTTATTTTGAGACAGGGTCTAAGTTGCTTAGGGCCTCGCTGAGGCTGCCTTTAAACTTGTAATCCTCCTGCCTTGGCTTCCCAAGCCACTAAGATTACAGGTATGCACCATTGTGCCTTGCTGCTTTGTCAGTTTTATGAGTTCTGAATTTGTCCCAAGAGCCACAGACTTTAAAGATGTTTATAGAAAGGAATAACATGACCTGTTCTACATCTTAAGATATCCAAAGAGTGATGATGGCAGTGGGCTGTGAGTAATGGTGGTGATAAAGGTGGAAAAGAATAGTTTTGAGAGAGAAAACTTATTAAAAGGTAAATCTCTTTGTAGATTCCTAATGGTAACAAGGGAATATGACTTTAGGAACTAGCTTAATGTAATTCAGAACCACATCTATTTAAGTAAAAAACCCTGTATGTGCTTGCTTGTTTGCCCAATCTGACTTTTGATAGCTTTCTATGGACTCCGTAAAGGTGTTAAGTGGGGACAGCATTATTCAAATCCGTGTATAGTTGACTCAAAATGACTGCTTTGAGTTGTATCTATTTCTTCTTTCCTAAACAAAAATACAATTCAACTATACTATTAGACACAGTCTCTATTTTCAACGTTGAAAGACAAATGGTGCTTAAATATGTGTAAAATGAGTTATTATTTAAGTGACAAGTGAACCTTAAAGAATATAAAAGAAAAATATAAAAAATACTTCCCAATTCTAGGCAGAAAACATTGAATCAACTTTGACTAGGCCTATACTAGGCCAGTAATTTATTTGCTTAATATTTCCACAGTGATTTACTCACAGATGGAAAAAATCCCTCCCTAAAATAATACTAGATGTAGCATACTTCAAAGTGGCTTGGTAGAGCCAGGCACAGTGGCAAGTGTCTCTAGACCCAGCTACGCAGGAGGCTAAGACAGGAACATTGCTTGAGCCCAGGAGACACCATGGACAGCATTAGCAAGATCCTTTTTCAAAAGAAGAAAAAGCTGGGAATGGAGCAGGGTACAGTGGTGCTCGCCTGTAATCCCAGCTACTAGGGAGATTGAGATAAGATGATCCCAAGTTCTAATCAATGTTTGGGCAATTTAGCAAGACCCTTTTTCAAAAAATAAAGAGTTGGGGTTGTGGCTCAGTGGTAGAGTACCCTTGGATTCAAGCCCTAGGACTGAATAAAACAAACACGTAAAGACTTGATAATTATTCTGTATTGTTTCCCCTACAAACTTAATTCTTCAAGGTTTTAAAATAGAGGGAATACCTATCAATTTGTATTGAATGAGAATGTAGATAATATTAATTTTCATAGATCAATTTATTTAGAATTACAAATATTAAGAATAAAAGATTTATGCATTTCTTAATTAACATAACAGTTTAGCTAAATATAAACTCTGCACTAAAGTTTTGCAATGGCACAATACCAACAAAGAATACAGAAGCATTTTTAAACTATACAAAAATTTCAAATGGAAAATAATCTTCAATTTTATTGTACATTAAAATATAAAAAGTCTCATCTTATGAGACCATCTAAAAGAATCAAAACCACCTCTATAGCTATGTCTTAAACTCCAAATTTGAAAACAATTTATTATATTTTGACTTTATAATATTCTATATTAAAACAAAGAAAAATTAAAATATATACTTTTTACAAAGTTAACATTTTAGGCAGGGTTTTCCTTAAAAAAGAAAAACAAAAAACAAACAAAACAAGCAACCCAAACCAAACCTTTCTTCTGTACTTCACAACATTGATGATTTTGTTTTCTTTATAAAATATTTTTACTTTATAAATTGTGTACTGTTGGATTTTAACCAGTAATCTGGTTTAAAAGTTGTGCAAATAAACAAAAATATGAAAATAGTGTGTTATCAGTCTTTTTTTCTCTTTTAATAAATTTCATAACAACAGCACTTTTTGCCCTGAATTGACGGGAAAGACATGCCAAATCCACTTGTTGAAATTTAGCATTTTGCAGTAATGTTTTTTTCCTGCTCCTTCATTTTCTTTCAACAGACAAACAACAAAAGATTCTTTTATAAATTATGATAAATTAAATATTTATTATTATAAAATGATTTATAGAACCATGTCACATTGCAAGTATGTATCACATATACTTGTAAAGTCCATATTTTCCGTCTATATTCCAGTGGCTTCCTGAAAACTAGGGCTTCCCACACCTTCCGATGTTATCTTTTGAAGACCAAGACGGTGATCAACTAAATCCACTAGAGTGGTAATTTTCCAGATGGAATTTCCACATTGCCACCATTACATACAAAAAGACCATGTTTCTTCATGTTCTCCATTGCAGTAGTTGTCTGCATGTGCTGGGTTGAATTCATGCATATTTTAAAAAATGGTGAACATAGTCTTCCATGAAACTATATTATGTTCAGATATTTTCAGTTTAAAAATACTTGCTAATAAACATACGTAACACAAGCAATGCTACTGCATTTGAATAATAAAAGAAAAATAAATATATGCTGGTCAGCAATGCTGGTTTAAGAAGCAGTACAGTATATTAAAATGACTTATTTGGAGATTAAAATTTCCCTTGTTTTCCAGCAGTTAGGTTATTTGGTGTTGGAAGCCTATATAAAGGAAAAGAACTTCTCAAAAACAATGTCCTATGCAGTTGGAATATTTAAATCTTCTACTCAGTCTCTGTTGGTGTTGTTTGCTGCAAAGGCATGTAAGTTTCCCATCTGGCTCAAGCCACTCTGAATATGTGCAACATGGATTTCTACATTATTCTGAAAGCAACTAAAGAAAGAAGAAACATGGTTAAAGATTTCATTTCACAAAATTACGAAAAACAATTTTTAAAAAAGGAAGAGCTGAATATTAGTTAGAAAATAGCTAAGATAACAACTTCACATCTCTTCTTATGCTTTAGCCATAATTCTACTTCAATGACATTGAAAAGCTATGGGGTAAAGAAGCAAATGAGCAGCAGGACAAACCTCTTCCTGACTTGGGAAGGTCTACTTCTAAGTTGACCTTCACCTAAACCCAAACTAAATATTATATGTCTCCCAATTCCTTACATAGAAAATCCATGTGAAATTTCTATTCTGTCAACAGTATGGATATAACTGGAAAGTTCTTTAAAATACATCCAAAGGATAAAAATGTAAATGCATACTTCACAATATGCAAAATTATTAAAATTTGTTCTGAAAATAACTATGAATTTAACATAAAAATGATTAGAGTATGCCTAATGAATTACCTGATATTAGAAGCATCTATTGTACTCTTGATATCATTTAATGAATCTGTAAGTGATTTGAATTCAAAAGAATTCAGGTCTCCTCCCTCTGCTAGACACTAAAAGGAAAAAATTTGAAAATTTAATTGTAGCTCAAAATAGACATAAAATATTTGATATAATTTACAAATTATGATTTCTTAGCAACAAATTAGCAAAGTTTGCTTAGTGTCAAAATTTAAAAAATAATTTTCTCTGAAATTTACCTTAATTTGTAATAAAATAGCTGTAAGTCTGGAGATCAAGTCTGTCAGATTTTCATTTTCAACACAGGGTTGTCCTGTTGAGGAATTTGCATGCCGAACAATTTCCTGTGCTTCTTCCTCACACCTTCTCCTCATATCTGTTGGCTGATCTGCAGGCTGGAGTCCCTGGTCTGGAGCAAGCTAAATATAGAGAATTGAAACACGCAATATAAATAATGAGGCCATTATTATTTCCTCTGTGTTTCATATTTGGATTTTTCACAAAACTAACATTTATAATTAAAGCAATGTTCAATCTTATCTTTGGAGATTTTTTCCTCCAACAGTGTTTTTTTTTTCCCTAATGTGTTTTGCATTTTTCATATCTTATAATTTTGATATAATTTTAAACTTCTAAGTTAAATAAAAATAAAACTCTTGATAAGTCCTAGCCCAAATTTATTTATTGACTGTTTTACTCCAATTGATTTACCTTTTGTAGCCTATAATCCTAGTGACTTGGGAGGCTGAGGCAGGAGGATTACAAGTTAGAGACCAGTCTAAGCAACTTTTGAGACTCCTTTTCAAAATAAAAAATGAAAAGGACTGGGTAAATACTTCAGTGGCAAAGGACCTCTGGGTATAATTCCCAGTAACAAAAACAAAAACAAATTATTTGCCATTTGCTTTTTCACTCTGTTTGTATATATTATTTTCCTTCCTCACCATTTGAAAATATGCTATAAACATTGTACACTTCTTTACCCCTAAATATAGTACAAAGATATTCTCTTACATACAGAATGCGATAATTACTATCAGGAAATTTAACATTGATATAATACCATTTTCTGATCCAAAGTCCATATTCAAGTTTCATTAATTATCCAGACAATGCTCTATGTGCAGCTACTTTTCTCCTCATAATACACTTGAATGTCATGTTTCTTTTTGTTAGACTAGTTCCTCAGTTGTTCACAACCTTGATCTTTTTGAAGTGCACCAGTCAATTAATTATTTTCTGTAATATCCCCCAATGTGGGTTTGTCTGTTTCTTTGTGATTAGACTAAAGTTATACATTTTTAGCAGAAGTACCAAAGCATGATGCCGAATTCTTCTCTTTGTATCATTATTAGAAAGCACCTTACTGGCGATGGCATCTTTGACCACTGTTAGGTAGTTAAGTGTCTGCCAGATTTCCCCACAGAAAAGAACTTCCCCTTTGTAATTAATAAGTGTTTGTGAAGAGATACTTTGAGGCTATGTAAAGCTATTTGTCACTGAATTTACCTACCAGTTTTAGCACCCATTCACCATTCTTGTCTGTTTAATTATTATTATGATGGCTGCCAAATGGGCTTTGTCTTTTCTTTTCCTCCCTCTCTCCCTTCCTTCCTCCTCTCTCCTTCCCACTCCCCGACCCCTCTTTCTTTCTTGGTAGTAGGTCTTACATGCTAGGTAAGTGCTCTATCACTGATCTATGCCCCCAGCTTAAACAGTATTTTCCTTTTTCTTTTCTTCTTTCCCCCTTCACCCCTTTCTCCCTTCCTCTCCCACCCCCACTTTATTTCTTTTGCTACAAGGGACTGAACCCACAGGTGCTTAACCACTAAGCCACATTCCCAGGCTTTTTTATTTTATTTTGAGACAAGGTCTTACTAAGGGCCCTGCTAAATTGCTGAGGTTGGCTTTGAACTCCTAATTCTCCTGCCTGAGCCTCTTGACCCACTGGGATTATAGGCCTATGCCACCATGCCCTACCCCAAATGGCATTTTTCTTAATCTTATTATTTCTCCTACATTAGCTGGCATTTTATTATAAATAACTTTCCCTTGAAAATTAATGAGTTAGTTAATTCTGTATGGGTTAATGGATTTTTTAAAAATGTTTATAGATTATAAACTCTTATTGTATTTGCTTATTTTAAAGCTCAGACTATCAAAGTGTCTCAGCTTTGGCCAGCAGGAACTCTGTTAAGCTGGCTTTGTTTAAAATATCACCATGATTCTGGGGGTACATTTTACTTACCAGGTTTAATAAGAAGATCCAGGCTCATTTTCCACTTTCTCTGCCCTAGGCCTAGAGTCAGTGTCTTTTTCAAAGATCCTACTACCTTTTATTGGAGGACAGTATTAGACTAAGGTCTGGGCGTTAGGTGTGTTCTTTACTATTAAGGGTATCATTGCTCCTAGGATCTCTCTGCAGACACAGACACATATACACCTATATTATATAAATAAAATAAGCTATGAGACAGGTGGTGACTCATGCCTGTAATCCCAGCAACTCAGGAGGCTGAGATAGGAAGATTATAAGTTCGAAGCCAGCCTTAGTAACTTTGTGAGACCCGGATTGGGGATGTAGCTCTGGTTTAAAGCCCCCTGGGTTCAATCATTAGTACAGCAAAATTTAAAAAAAAAGTGATATCATCAAATATCTATTCTTTTTTGCCCAACCTTATTTGTTCAATACTGTATTTGTGAGATTCATCCATGGAACTATGTTACAGTTGTGTTCATTCATTCTTATTGCTAGGTAGTACTCCATTGTATAATTACACCACATTTATTGATGGGTATTTGGGTAGTTCCATATTTTTAGTGATAATGAACAGTGATGCTATGATCACTCTACTATATGTCTTTTTGTACATATGTGTTCACATATATTTAGGTTTAGAATGCCTTACTCATAGTATTTTCTGTAATATGTTCCTTCTTTAATATTGATATTGTACTTTCACAAGAGCCTATCACCATCAATGAACTTGGATACTATAAAAAGATATGATGATCAATCTATTTCTGCATGTGTCATTAGCTTTGCTATATATTGTCTTAAACTGTTTGGTCTATACTTCTTGTGGATAGTTACTAGTCCAGGAGAAAAAAAATCTATTTACTAGAACAATACATATTATTATGCACATGATGGACAACAATCAGGAAAATAAAAATAAATGAATGGCTAAAGAAATGATTGAACTCTACCAAGAGTTTAGTTCTCTCAGTTCAATCTAAATGGATAGATAATACTACCTTCTGGAAAAATTTTGGGACTTATCTATGAGTTTATTAGAATAAAAAGCCAACCATTTCAGAATCTCACAGTGGTGACTTTACTGGAAAAACAATTTCAAAGAATGCAAATGCAGGAGTATTCTAAGCACATCTCAATAATTTCCTTTAGTAAAAGCTCCCAATCAAACTGTTGAAACACACTTCTAAATAAAATCATATATGAATGAGAAATACAAAAAAACCATTTGATCTACATATCTGAAGTTTAAGAACTCATAGTACTAACGTAAAGTTTAAAGGAGGAGGAAATAAAATTGTATACACAGCATGATCATAACTTTCTGGAAAAAAGCAGGTAGTGGTACCAAAAAAAAAAAAAAAAAATCAAACAAACTCAAACCAACAAACAAAAAACTAAGAGGAAATAAACCAAACATAACATGATCTTTGGAATTAAGGATAATTATTTTCTTTCTGGAACAAAAATTTTTTTTGAGAGCTGTTAACATTTGTAATTTGGTAATTACAAATTGATAGCTTACTGTGTACAAAGCACTCTTCAATACTGAAGTCAAGAGTAAAAATCTATACCAATTATGGTTCTGCTAAAGGGCCTTATAAAGATATTGACTTAGTTTGGACTTTCTAAATTGTGAAGGTAAGAGTATTAAGCTTTAAACAAAAAAGTGAAGGGAAATTCACACAAATCACCTACCTCATAGCAGTACTGTTGAACTTTATGCAAAACTTTGTTTAGGTCCTTGTTCAGCTGTTCAAGCTCTAGAACAATTGTTGCATATCTCCGCTGAAATTCAATGCCGATGGGCATGGAATAAGATTTCTGAGGAGAAAAAATAAAATTAGATCTTGCCAAGGTTTTTATTTAGTAATTCAGTTTCAAATTACCCAAAATATTTGATGTATCCAAAACAAACTAAAGCTTAACAAACTTGTCTGTACTCAAAGTTATAGTTCTTTTTTTAAAAATTTTTTTAGTTGTAGTTGGATACAATACCTTTATTTTATCTATTTATGTGGTGCTGAGAATCGAACCCAGGGCCTTGCACATGCTAGGTGAGTGCTCTACCGCTGGGCTACAATCCCAGACCAGTTATAATTCTTAAGTTTGATAATGGTATGGTTATTAAGGAGTTGGTCCTTGTTCTTTAGGTGTGTCATGATGTCTGACATTTACTTTATGAAAGAAGAGATTTCATATTTATACAGAGAAATTAAATGGAGCAAAATGTTAATGAATTTGCATGTATAATCTTTAGTTTTCAAAATATGAAGTTATTAAAAAATTGCATGAATTCCTATTAAGTGTTCTAGTTGTTTAAATTCAATTAATTCTACCTAAAATCAGTACAATACAGCATAATGGTTAAGGGCATGGGTGCTAGAATCAGATATATTTTCACATTCCAACTCTTTATCAGCTACTAGCTGGGTCTTTAAGCAAGTTCCTAATCTTCCTTTGCCTCAGTTTCCTCATCTGCAAAATGAAAATAATAAAAATTCCTATCTAAAGGGGTTATTGCAAAGATTAAATGAGATAATATGTGCCAACACCATATCTTCTATATATAGAAAATACTTAACACACACACACATTTTAGTTGTGTTGGACTCAATACTTTTTATTTATTTTTATGTGGTGCTGAGGATTGAACCTAGCGCCTCACATGCGCTAGGCGAGCGCTCCACTGCTGAGCTACAACCCCAGCCCAATACATACTTTTTTTTAAAAATATCTTTTAGTTGTTGATGGACCTTTATTTTTATTTATTTATTAATTTATATGTGGAACTGAGAATCAAACCCAGTGCTTGACACATGCCAGGCAAGCGCTCTACCACTTAGCCACAATCTTAGCCCACAATACATATTTTTTTAAAAAAAATTATTACCATCATTTTATGTTTGCTTCCTAAGAACATGTACTTAATGTACTTTAATGCCAATTCCTTTACCCTCTTCACAATACTTCCAAAAAATCACTCTCCATTCCATTCTAGCGATACATGATGGCAATGAGACCTCTCTAATCAAAGCTAACCTTCAGGAACCTCTTCAGGATTTTTGAGAAAGCAATTCATCATGTTCTGAGGAAGCAACAATACTCCTTTTTCCACCGCCTTCTTATGTTAATTACTCTGATATGATCATTATACAATATAAAGGTGTCAAAAGATCACATTAGTATTCCATAAACATGAATATCATTATTTTTTGCAGTACTGGAAATTGAAACCAGGAGCACTCAACCATTGAACTATACATTCCCAACCTTTTTTATTTTGAGACAGGGTCTTGCTAAATTTCTGAGATTGGCTTTGAACTTGTGATCCTCCTGCCTTCTGAGTCACTGGGATTACAGGTGTGTGTGCCACCATGCCTGGTGATCAAGTCTCATCTTGAGGATAAGTATATACTTTGGCAGACTCAAGCTAGTTAATAAAAAATAAAAATCATTAATGGCCCAGTATCAACCTGCATAGAGTGTCAAAAGCTTTTATCCTTAGCTTTTGTGTTCAACATTTTAAAGAATAACTTAAATAAAGACACAGCTGGTGGTGCATGTGGTGGCATATGCCTGCAATACCAGCGACTCAGGAGGCTGAGGCAGGAGGACTGCAAGTTCAAAGCTAGCCTCAGCAACTTGGCAAGGACCTAAGCAATTTAGCAAGACTTTGTCTCAAAATAAAATATAAAAAAGGACTGGGGATGTGCAGGCTCAGTCTTTAAGCACCCCTGGGTTCAATTCTAAGTACCAAAATAAATAAACAAAGAAGTTTTTCATATAGACATCAAAATATACAAAGTTAGGAGAGGGCTAAGATGTTAGAAAACAGAGTGATGTGACTAATGAATCACAAATTCTAAAACTAAAAACACATATTAGCCCATCATCTGGCTATATCTCCAACATCTCAAAATACTTTTGGAGTTCCCTTTTATGATACTGTTCTCAAAGTCTTCAGCCTATCTTCTTAAATATCCTCAATGATGAAAAATTTCTCAACTTTTTAGCTTTTTAAACACCCAAATTATGAAACATTAATATACAAAAAATGTACAAGTATGATCAAACCAATTTTGAAAGAGAAGGGTAAATGCCACCATTTACTTGTTCTTGTATCAAATCAACATAATATTGTCATGGGCAACAAATATATAAATGTTAAAGAATTGTGGCTAGTCCTTAATATATCCTGAATTCACATATGTGTGTTGTATGCTTGGCTTACTTATGCTTGGTTTGGTTTGCGCTTGCTTATGCTTACGTGTATATATATGTATGTATATGTATGGAAATTTAGTACAAAGTTGGCCTTTCAGATTAATTGAAGAGGATGAACTATTAATAAATTGGGAAAACTAGTGATCTAGGAAAAAAGATATCTACCTCATGTCATTCACAAAACTAATTTTAGGATAAACTGAAAGTCTAAATATAAAAAATTATGAACGTATTACAAGATTTAGGAGGATTTTCACAAACAAGAGCTGGAGAAGCCATTTTTAAAATTAATTTCTCATTCTCTTTTATACCTTTAAAAACTTTTTATTGTAGTTATAGATGGACAGCATGCCTTTACTTAATTAATTTAGTTTTATGTGGTGCTGAGGATCAAACCCAGTGCCTCATACATGCTAGGCAAGTGCTCTAACCACTGAGCTACAACCCAGCTTCCAGAAGCTTTTTTAAACAAGGTACAAAAACCAAAGAACAGAAAAGTGGGAAGACTGATATCTGACAACATCAAAGTTAAAACTTCCTATCCTACAACATCAGAAACAAAGTTAAAAAGATATAAATGGCCAATTAACATATTAACCACTTTTCAATAGATGCTTAATTCCACTAGTACCTTAGAATTGCAAAATAAAATGACCCAGTATTGAACCAGCCTAGATGCCCTTCAATAGATGAATGGATAAAAAAAATGTGGCATTTATATACAATGGAGTATTATTCTGCATTAAAAAATGACAAAATCATAGAATTTGGAGGGAAATGGATGGCATTAGAGCAGATTATGCTAAGTGAAGCTAGTCACTCTTTAAAAAACAAATACCAAATGACTCCTTTGATATAAGGGGAGTTAACAAGGACAGGGTAGGGACGAAGAGCTTGAGAAGAATATTTACATTAAACAGGGATGAGAGGTGGGAGGGAAAGGGAGTGAGAAGGGAAAGTGCATGGAAATGGAAGGCGATCCTCAGGGTTATACAAAATGTCATATAAGAGGAATGGAGGGGTAAGACAAGATAATACAAATGGAAGAAATGATTTACAGTAAAAGGGGTAGAGAGAGAAAAGGGGAGGGGGGGAGGGGAGGGAAGGGGAGGGGAGGGGGGATAGTAGAGAATAGGACAGACAGCAGAATACATCAGACACTAGAAAGGCAATATGTCAATCAATGGAAGGGTAACTGATGTGATACAGCAATTTGTATACGGGGTAAAAGGGGGAGTTCATAATCCACTTGAATCAAACCGTGTAATATGATGTATTAAGAACTATGTAATGTTATGAACGACCAATAAAAAAAAAAAAAAAAAAAAAAAATGACCCAGTATTTATTTTCACCTATCAGATTGCTAACATAAGGATCTTTTAATACTAAGATTAAAAAGATTTATATTTACTGATATAGTAGAATGAAAAGCAGAATGTTGTCTAGTATGACATTTATTTTAAAAAAGTTTACCCCCCCAAATCTCCAATCGTATATGTTCTATACTTAATACATTAAAAAAATGAAAAGAAAAAAAGAAAACACATCAAACTCAATAAGATGGTAATTTTTAGAATACATTCAGATTTTATACATACAATCAAAGTTTATTTATTTGTTTATTTTTGGTACTAGGGATTGAACTCAGGGGCACTTGACCACTGAGCCACTTCCCCAACCAACCCTATTTTGTATTTTATTTAGAGACAGGGTCTCATTGAGTTGCTTAGCGGCTCCCTTTTTGCTGAGGCTGGCTTTGAACTAGCAATCCTCCTGTCTCAATCTCCCAAACTGTTGAGATTACAGGCATGTGCCGCTGCACCTGGCCAAAGTTAATTTTTAAAAAGGCAAAAATATGATATTGAATTAAGACTACATGAATCAGGTGAAACATATGAACCACAAAACAAGGTATGACCACAAAGTAATGAATGATTTTCTTTTTTTTTTTTTTAAATGGTTTTCTTTCTTTTTCTTTTTTTTTTTTTTTAAATAGAGAGTGAGGGAGAGAGAGAGAGAGAATTTTTAATATTTATTTATTTTTTTTAGTTCTCGGCGGACACAACATCTTTGTTGGTATGTGGTGCTGAGGATCGAACCCGGGTCGTACGCATGCCAGGCGAGCGCGCTACCGCTTGAGCCACATCCCCAGCCCCAATGAATGATTTTCTTGAATGGCTTATAAGGTAGACATTTTATAAAGAAATGTTTTGAGGGTACAAGAGAGGATATAATAGATTTATCAGTTCATTGTGTAAGAATGTGGATTTAATAGGTTAGTTCTCTATGGATGGCCATTTAAACCATTTGCAATTGTTTACTATTACAAACAATGCTTCAATGAACATCTTTGGTATGCACATTTTTATACCTATATGTGATTACTTTTTAAAAATATATTGTCAATGAACCTTTATTTAATTAATTTATTTATTTGTGGTATTGAGAATCGAACCCAGTGCCTCACATGTGCTAGGCAAGTGCTCTAAGAGCCATAAACTTAGCTCTATATGTGATTACTTTTTGAGAATGATACTCCAGAAGTACAATTTGACTTAATATGGCCATGCTGCCTTCTTCATTAACTTACATTCCTACATACAGTGTACGAGTCTGCTCACTTCCATGCACATTCACCAATGCTTCACTTAAAACATTTAGAAAACTGATGGAAGGAACAGAATATTTTGTTTGAAAAGGAATAGAAGATGGAGAGGTGTAAGCTGCCGTCACACATTTTAATAGTTACCATACAGAAAGAAGTCTTACTCTCTAAAACCCAGTTAGTCTGCTACATCCTGTTTTACAGGGTAAGACTAGGATTAAGGTAGGAAAGATACTGATCAATATTAAGAATTAGCAGCTTGGGAAGCTGAGGCAGGAGGCTCACAAGTTCAAAGCCAGCCTCAGCAAAAGTGAGGTGCTAAGCAACTCAATGAGACCCTGTCTCTAAAATAGGGCTAGAAATGTGGCTCAGTGGTGGAGTGCCCCTGAGTTCAACCCCTGGTAATGATACCCCTGCCCCTGCCAAAAAAAAAAAAAAAGGGCGGGTTTGTGGCTCAGTGGTAAGAGCAGTCGCCTAGCACAGGGGAGGCTAGGGTTTGATCCTCAGCACCACATAAAAATAAATAAATAAATAAATAAATAAATAAATAAAGATAACATGTCCAACTACAACTAAAAAATAAATGTATTAAAAAAAAGAATAAACAGTGTTAGGTAATTTTTTTCTTCTTCAGCTTTGGGAAATTTTCTTCTATCATTATTTTAGTGACTCACTTCCATTTTCTCTGCTCCATTTCTGCATATCCTATTGGTTGAATGGACCTTTTAGACTGGCTCTCTGTGTTTCTCAATTTTTCTCTCATATTTTATATTTCTGGTTTTCAACTTTATGTTCTGGGACAGTTCAACTTTTTCTTTTTTTCTCATTCTTTTTCTTTTCTTAAAATAATTAAAAATAATTATTTTAAGTCTGGTGTGGTGGCATACACCTGTAATCCCAGTAGCTCAGGAGGCTGAGGCAGAAGGATCTTGAGTTCAAAGCCAGCCTCAGCAACTTAGCAAGGCCCTAAGCAACTCAGCGAGATCCTGTCTAAAAAGGGCTGATGATGTGGCTCAGTGATTAAGCATCCCTGGATTCAATCCCTGGTTACCACCCACCCCAAATTATTTCAGAATAGAAAATACATTTGCATGGTTTAAAATTCAAAAGGTGGGCTGAGGTTGTGGCTCAGTGTACAATGCTTGCCTAAGATGTGTGAGGCACTGGGTTTGATTCTCAGCACCACATAAAACTAAATAAAGGGGGACTGGGGTTGTGGCTCAGCGGTAGAGTGCTCGCTTAGCGTGGTGTGAGGACCTGGGTTCGATCCTCAGCACCACAAAAAAGTAAAAAAAAATAAAGGTATGTGTTCAACTACAACTGAAAAAAAAAAAAACCCTAAATAAAGGTCCACCAAGAACTAATAAAATATTAAAAAATAAAATAAAATAAAATTCAAAAGTTAAGTTTCCCCCAAACCCAGCCCTCTCATAATTCATTTTCTTCTCTTTAGAAGTAGCCGATTGCTGGGAGTGGTGGCACACACCTGTAATCCCAGAAGCTTGGGAAGCTGAGACAGGAGGATCTTGAGTTCAAAACCAGCCTCAGGGCTGGGGTTGTGGCTCAGTGGTATACCACTTACCTGGCATGTGTGAGGCACTGGGTTTGATTCTCAGCACCACGTATAAATAAAATAAAGGTTCATCAACAACTAATAAAAAAATATTAAAAAAAAAAAGGTCAGCCTCAGCAATTTAGCAAGGCCCTAAGCAACTCAGTGAGACCCTGTCTCTAGATAAAATACAAAAAAGGGGCTGTGGATGCGGCTCAGTGGTTAAGTGCCCCTGAGTTCAATCCCTTGTATCAAAAAAAAAAAAAAAAAAAAAAAAAGAAAGAAAGAAAATGGAAGAAGCAGTCAATATTACCAGTTTCTTTAGCATTTTTCCAGAGATAGTGTATTTATACAAAAGGAAAAAGATATGTATTTTTTTTCCTCCCTTGACTCTGCCTTTTATTTTTTGGTGGTACTAGGGATTTAACCCAGGGGAACTTTATCACTAAGCTACACCATCACCACAACCCACAGCACCACCCCCACTTAAAAAAATTTTTTTTTCATTAGTTGTTAATGGACCTTTATTTTATTTTATTTACTTATTTATATGTGGTGTTGAGAATTGAACCCAGTGCCTCATACATGCCAGGCAAGTACTCCACCACTGAACCACAACCCCGGCCCCCTATAGCCCTTTTTATTTTGAGACAGGGTCTAGCTAAGTTGCTGAGGCTGGCCTCAAACTTTTGATCTTTCTGTCTTAGACTGTACTACCTATCACTGGCTTTTGCCATTCTTTTCTCCAAATACGTAAGAACACACCATAAACATGCTTAGCATTTTGTTTTTCTCATTTGACAATATTCCTTAAGGGTTATTCTTATAACAGGTATTTTATAAGAAGCTTCCCTGATTGTTTCAAGTTACATGGTGTCTGTCACACTATATAAACATATTACAACTGCTAAATCAAAGGTCTTGTTGATTTTTAATTTTGATAGATACTGCCAAATCACTCTTCATAAAGATGTACTAATTTACATGTAAGAATTCCTATTTCCCTACATCCTCACCAACATAGCGTTTTATTAAAGTTATTTATTTATTTTTAAATTTTTTGGTACCAGGGATTGAACCCAGGGGTTCTTAACCACTGAGCCACATAACCAGCACTCTGTATTTTTGAGATACGGTCTCAAAGTTGCTTAGAGCCTTGCTGAGGCTGGCTTTATACTCACAATTCTCCCAGGCAGCTGTACTACCACACCTGGCTAAAGTTTTTTATTTTTGCCAGCCATATATTCAAGAGTCATTGCTTTTTATTTGTTTGTTATCTATAGACTGTCTATTTACACCTTTTGCTCATTGTTTTCATCTTACTGCACCAAGGGAGCATTTTGTATACTGGGGAAATTAGTCCTTTGTAATAAAAACTGCAAATTTCCTTCAAGTTGTTCCCTTTTGACTTTACTTACACTGTGATTCTCATCCTGAGGAAATTTTTCCTTTTTAATGTAGGCAAATTTATTAATTTTCTATGACTTCTGAATTTTATATAATGTTTAGTTTCTTTAAATCCATAAACTCTTTGGCTCTTTGTTTCTTTTAATAGCCTCCTACTTATGAACACAATATATATATATATATATATATATATATATATATATATTTTTTTTTTTTTTTTTTTTGTACCAGAAAACTCAGGGGCACTTAACTACTAAGCCACATCCCCAGCCGTTTTTATGTTCTTATTTAGAGATGGGGTTTCACTAGGTTGCTTAGGGCCTCACTAAATTGCTGAGGCTGGATTTGAACTCTCAAGCCTCCTGCCTCAGTCTCTGGAACTGCTGGGGTTACAGACATGTGCCACCAGGACCACCATCACAATATTTTCTTGAATCTTCAAGTATATAATTTCTCCCCAGTTTTATTAAGGAATATAACAAATAAAAATTGTATCTATGGTGTATGATGTTTTATGCTTTGATCTATGTATACATTTTAAGATGATTAAATCAAACTGATTAACATATCCATCACTGACATATTTTTGTGATAAGAACATTTAAGATTTATACTTTCAGTAGTTCTTTCCCCTTTATTTATTTTTATGTGGTGCTGAGGATGGAACCCAGTGTCTCACATATACTAAGCAAGTACTCTTCCACTGAGCTACAACCCCAGCCCAGGAGCTTTTACTTATTTTACTTATTTATTTTTAAACTATATATATATAGTTGTAGTTGGACACAATATCTTTGTTTATTTTATTTTTTTATGTTGTACTGAGGATCGAACCCAGCGCCTCACACGTGCTAGGCAAGCGCTCTACCACTGAGGCCCAGCCCTAGCCCCCAGTTTTTAAATATATATTATTACTAACTATATTTATCATGTTGTACAACAGATCTCCAGAATTTATTCATTGTAACTGAAACTTTGTGTCTTTTTACCACTATCGCTCTAGTTCAAGAATATTTGTTTTCAAAATTTTATCTTCTGCTGCCTGAATTAAAGTTTAAAAGTTGGTTATCCTGCTTTTCCTTTCATGCTACTTATTTTCATGTCTGGCCAGTACTCTTTGGTTTTTTGTTCATATTTAATAAAGAAATGGGTAGTAGCTTCTCTGTGTTTCCCTGGTGTTTTACCTTCTCTAGGCCCTGTGAGAGGCAAATGTAACTATGTATATACAGTAGTTTCCCTTTATCTGTGGGCTCACTTTCTGAGACTTCAGTTATCTGAAGTTAATCACCTTTTGAAAATATCAGATGGAAAAATAACAGAAAAAAAAATTTGAATTTTAAATTGTATACTTTTTCTCAGTAGCATGATAAAATCTTATGCTATTCCACTCCATACTGCTGGATTCATTAGTCACGTGGTAACCATGTTGGTAATTAGATTGTTGCAATATTGTAGTGCTTGGGTTCAAGACCCTTACATAGCAAGACATTACACCTATATCATTTACCTCACTTCATCTCATTATACAGGCATTGTATCATGTCACTTCATCACAAGAAGGGTGAATATGGTACAATAAGATATTTTCAGACACACACACACACACAAACACACACACACACACCACATTCACATAACTTTTATTACAGGATACCATTACAATTGTTCTATTTTACTGTTAGTGACTTGTTAATCTCTTACTGTGTTAAGTTGTAAATAAAATGTTATATACAGGGCTGGGGTCAGTGGTAGAGTGCTTGTATGTATGAGGCACTGGGTTCGATACTCAGCTCCACATAAATACATAAATAAATAAAATAAAGGTATTGTTACGTACAATTAAAAAATCTTTAAAAATATATGCATTTGTGTATATGAAAAATAGTATATACATAGTTTAATTCCATCAGGTTTCAAGCATCCACTGGGAATTTTAGAACATATTCCCCATGGATAAGAGTGGGGGGACTACTTTAACAGGATATGTCAACTGTCAGGTTGTGCTTTAAAGTGAGGAAGGGGTACCTGTCAATCTGGGGGCTCCCTAAATGCTAGGATGAGATCTCTCAGATATACCTTCACTATGGAAAGTTTAGTGTTAGAGTATTATTTTAATTGAAAAGCCTAACACATGGACAAAAATGCAAAAACTATAAATGTAAAATTCAACGAATTATCTACCACACACTAAACATCTTTGTAAAAAAAAAAATGACAGTTCTTAAAAGTTAAATATACAATTTTAAAAACTTTTTTTTTTTTAGTTGTAGATAGACACAAAAACTTTATTTTGTTTATTTTTATGTGGTTCTGGGGATCAAACCCAGAGCCTCATGCATGCTAGTCAAGCACTCTACCATTGAGTCACAACCCAGGCCTCTAAATACACAACTTTTGTGAAAACACATGTCCATACATGACTGTTCATAGCAACTTAATTATAACAGCTAAAAACTGTAAATAATGCAAATGTCTACAAACAAGTGAAGAGATAAACAAGTTATACTACATCTGTACAATGTGATACTGTTTAACAATAAAAAGAAAGGAGCTCAGGGGCTAGGAATGTAGCTCAGTTGTGGAGTATTTGCGTAGCATGTGAGTAGCATGTGAAAGGCCCTCGGTTTTATCCCCAACACTGCAAAAAAAAAAAGGAACTATGTTGTGTGAATTATGAAACATGTAACCAAGTGGCTGAATCTCAAAATTGTTATACTAAGTAAAAGAAATCAAGCATAAAAAGTTCTTACTGTATAGATCCAGTTATATAAAATTCTAAAACATACAAATTAATCCATAATGACAGGAAGCAGATCAGTGATTGCCTGGAGGAAGAGATGGATTATAAAGGGCATGGAGAAATCTTGAGGGTGGAAGGAGACAGAATGTTTGTAATTGAGTTTGTAGTAATGGTTTCACAAGTGTGTGTGTAAGCACACATATATGATCTAAACTTATATTTCAAACAAGCACATCATCTACACTTCAAATTGAGGAAAATAACAAATGAACATTGCAAGCACCCTAGAAGCCCTAAAATATTACCTTACAATAATTTTTCTCTAAAGTCATCATTACCCTTACATCAGACATTTATTAATTTTACTTTTTAACCTTCCACAAAGTACAATCATACAAGTATAAATTCTTTTGTTCCTGGCTTCCATCAGTTAATATAAATCTGTGAAAGAGCAGACCCAACTCTCTCATCATGTCAGATTAGGAACCCATTTCTCAACAAGATTCCTAAAGTGCAATAAGTAAATTCAAGAATCAATAAATGGGATGGAATCAAACTAAAAAGCTGTTTTGCAGCAAAGGAAACAATCAAGAATGTGAATAGAGACTACACAATGGGAGAAAATCATTGCCACCTACACCTTAGAGAATTAATCTCCAGGATATATAAAAAACTCAAAAAAACTTGACACCAAAACACAACCTACTCAATAAATGGGCAAAAGAACTGAACAGATACAGAAGAAATACAAAGGGTCAACAAGTATATGAAAAAATGTCCAACATCTCTAGCAATCAGAGAAATTTTCTGAATGAGACTATAGAAGGTTATAGCTATGACTTTAGAATAACATCTTTTTAAAGTAAATAGAATATTAAAAGAATAACCATAAAGGAAAGACTCTTAAACTACATTAAAATTAAGAACTTTTGGACTGAGGATATAGAGCACTTGCCTAGCATGTGCAAGGCACTGGGTTCAGACCTCAGCACCACACATACACACACAATGAAGAACCTTTGTTCCTCAAAAGAAAATTATAGCATAATAGAAGACAAGGCAGAGAATGGAAGGAAATATTTACAATATATATAGCTAACAAAGAACTTGCATCCAGACTATATAAAGAACTATAAATTAATCAAATAAGTTAAAAGATAACTTATTTACCAGAGAAATACCACAATGAGATAATCCTCACTTTTTTTTTTTTTTGTACCAGGGATTGAACTCAGGGGTACTTGACCACTGAGCCACATTCCTAGCCCGTTTTTTTGTATTTTATTAGAGACAGGGTCTCATTAAGTTGCTTAGCGCATCGCTAAATTGCTGAGGCTGGCTTTAAACTCCGAGATCCTCCTGCCTCAGCCTCCCGAGCCTCTGGGATTATAGGTGTGTGCCATCGCGCCCAGCACATCTTTTTATTTTTTTAAATATTTATTTTTTAGTTATAGGTGGACACGGTATCTTTATTTTATTTTTATGTGGTGCTGAGGATCGAACCCAGTGCCTCACACACGTCAGGTGACTGCTCCCTCTCTGAGCCACAACCCCAGCCCCTGGGTTCAGTATCAAAACAAACAAACAAAAATGACAGTTTATATTGGTTGCAGTGGCACAAGCTCAGGTCAGCCTGGGAAATGTAGGGAAACCCTGTCTCAACAACAACAAAGATGGTTTATTTCTTCCTTTTCAGTCTTTGCAATTCTCACTTCTTTTTCTTGTGTTATCATACTGGCTAGAACCTTGAACATACTGTTAGAACCTCAAGTAAACTGTTGAATAGGAACTACTTTGATAGTGGGTATCCTTATTTCATTCCCAATATGAAAGAGAAAATTTTAATTAACAATTTACTATTAAGTATGATGCTTCTGATATTTATTTATTTGTACTGGGATGGAACATAACAGTGCTTTACCACTGAGCTATCTCCCCAGTCTTCTTTTTCTTTTTAAATTATTATTATCATCTTCCTTTCTTCCTTTGAGGTACCAGGCAAGTGCTCTACTACTGAGCCAAATTTTCAGCCCTGCTTTTTATTTTGAGAAAGGATCTTGCTAAGTTGTGGAGTGTCTGGCTTTGTTGCTAAGCTGGCCCTGAACTTGAGAATCAAAACCAGTACCTCACACATGCTAGGCACTGAGCTACAATTCCAACCTTCAATATCCATTTTTATATAATGGTAAAGCAATCAGAAACTAATAAAACTGTTATGCACTGATAGTTCACATGTGATGCTCTATATCATTCTAACATATTTAAAGCATATCTGAAAAATCTAAAACAGAAAAGTGATGCTGAAATTAATAAGCTTAGTCTAACTTCCACTGACTTAACTTTCTTATATAATTAGAGCAACTTTAACTCTGACTTGATAAATTTGTCAGGTATACAGAAATTTGTTTATATATATATGTATAAACACAAAGTGAATTTTAATGTAATCTAAAGTCATTCCCCCACAATCACTTTACAAATAAAAAGTCTGAACATTATGTTTTGACTACTTCGACTTTCGTTTGCTTTGGATGCATGAAAAAAATTAAGGCTTTACCAGATCAATTTTCTTTTTTCATAAAAGCTAAAGGAACGGGTAGGAATATAGCTAAGTTGGTAGAATGCTTGCCGTGCATGCACAAAACCCTGGGTTCAATCCTCAGCTCCAAAAAAAATAAATAAATAAAAACCAAAAACAACAACAACAAAAAACTAAGTCATATGTCTAATACTTTGAGGTGAAAAACAGTGAACATTTAGGTCATTTTGGTAAAAGCTGGACATAGAGTGGCTGTCAATTTAAAAATTAAATTTGAAAACTTAAAATAAAATTAACTATTTGTTAGGATGGAGGTGAGGTAGAGATAGGACAGATAAAATTATTTCTTAGTGCAAAAACACTTGAGGTTTAAAATGCTGGTGTTTTGTTAGTTCAGTGCTTTTTACTTGAGGCTTCATTGAAAAGTAAAGGAAAAAGATATTATAAGGTATAAACAGATAAGGATAAAGAAAGGAATAAACAGCCATGCACAGTGGTGCATGCCTGTAATCCCAGCAGCTTTGGAGGCTGAAGCAGGAGGATTGCAAGTTCAAAACTAGCCTCAGCAAAAGTGAGATGCTAAGCAACTCAGTAGGCCCTGTCTCTAAATAAAATACAAAATAGGGCTGGGGATGTGGCTCAGTGGTCTACTGCCCCCAAGTTCAATCCCGGCAACCCTCCCCAAAAAGGAATAAACAATATTTAAACCAAGATAATTTGTAATCCATAATTCTAGAAGATTTCTGAAGGTCCATTTAAATAATAGTCCTGGAGATATTGAAAATAAAATATTCTACTACTACTCTATCTGTCATGAGTATAGGAGTGAGGAATAGAAGCACTACTCTCTCTCACGCCTATACTCATGACAGATAATCAGTTATAGCACTTTGCTCCCTAAACACTCCCTTAATTTCACACTTCTATTTAGCCATTTTCAATCAATCAGAGATAGTAGTGTGTTTGAGATGTGAATTCCATTACTATTTAAAGATTTTTTTTTTTTTTTTTGGCAGTACTGAGGCTTGAACCCAGGACCTTGCACAAGCTAGGCAAGCACTAAGCTGCATGCCCAACCTTTTTAAAATCTTATTTGGAGACAGGGTTTCCCTATGTTGCTCATAGGGAGAATTTGCAATTCTTCTACTTCAGTCTCCTGAGTAGCTGGGATTACAAATGTATACCACCATGCCTGGCCATAAAGACTACCTTAATGAATATTTTCTATATTAAACAAAACAAAACCTACTAAAAACAAAAACCCTCCAACTCTTTCTTATGAATAAAACTGACTCAATATTTGGCTTGTTAGATTAAAATAGGAAATAAACTCTATCAAGAAATAAACTCTATTAGGATGATACATATACTTCCTGATTTCACTTATTCTGCAACACTTTATAACCTCTGATATTAAAACTTCTTTAGTCTTAGGGATTCTATACTCATGCAAACTGTCAAAGAACCTAGTATACCTATTAATCCTATTCAACTGTAGAGTCAATGGTATAATGGAGCCTATGATAATACATTGTATTGCACTGCTAATTTATTAGCATGTATTTAATATACAAGAGATAGTAATAGTAAATGATTTTAAAATAAAATACATTGCAAAGTTTTCTTCCATATTTTTTTAAGAGAGAGAGAGAGAGAGAGAATTTTTTAATATTTATTTTTTAGTTTTTCGGCGGACACAACATCTTTGTTTGTATGTGGTGCTGAGGATCGAACACGGGCCACACGCATGCCAGGCAAGTGCGCTACCGCTTGAGCCACATCCCCAGCCCTCTTCCATATTTTAAAATCATTAAATATAGAAGGCCTTGCCATTTTAAAAGCAGAAAAGCAAAAGGACCAAAAAAAAAAAAGGTAAATCCTTACCAGTTTTTCTGCTTCTGTATTCATTTCTCTTAATTTCTTGATATGTTCCTTTTTAATCATGAGAATTTTTGATAATTTCGTCTATAAAGAAAAAATGTTTTGGAATAAATAGACGCACTTACGACATCAAATTTTTAATTTTTCACTAAGATATTTTAGCAGGAAATTTTAGTATTTCAATATAAATGTAGCAAAGCATTTTATTTTATATATTTGATTAGGTAACAAAATATTATTTTAAAATCCACTATAACTAGGACGTTTACTAAAGAATCAACCTGAAGAAGCAACTCAAAGTAGGACGATTTGTGGAACAATAAGAAAAATAACTGGAAAGAACTGAAGTGCAAATGAAAAATCCATTAGTTCACAATGATAATTTTTAAAAAATTAACAATTATTAGAGAAAGCTAGTAATCAAACTCATTATTTTGTAAACTGGGAAGCAAAGATAAAGCATTGACCATTCATCTTGCCTTTCCTATATAAACTATACCACAAAGAAACTGGAAAATTTTTCTTTCCTTTACTTTTTTTGTGGTGCCGGGGGGAAAATTTTTCTTTATAGGAGTATGGCTAATAAGCAAAGAAACAATGATAGAATGAAAAGAACACCATTTTGCAATCCCAATGAACAAATAAATCTAGGCATTGATAACCAATGGCATCTAATTTAAAAATAAGAGTGTTTAGGGCTGGAGTTGTGGCTCAGTGGTAGAGAGCTTGCCCAGCACGTGTGAGGCACTGGGTTCAATCCTCAGCACCACATTAAAAACAAACAAATAAATAAATAAATAAAATATATTATGTCTATCTATAACTAAAAATATTTTTTTAAAATAAGAGAGTTTATAGGGGCTGGGGTTGTGGCTCAGCGGCAGAGCGCTCGCCTAGCATGTGCGAGACCCTGGGTTCGATCCTCAGCACCACATAAAAATAAATAAACAAAATAAAGGTGTTGTGTACAACTTAAAAAAAAAAAAGTTTACATTATGGGCTTCTATCAGAAGAACACAAAAAAACACCTATAAAAGTACAGTTGTCACATAAAAACAAATAAAACAATCAAAGGGAAAAAAAATCTAACCGAGATTCTAAATCCAGTTTATGAGGTACAAAAAGAGATAAAAACTTACATCTACACCAAACCCTACACACAGATACTTATGGCAGAACCCCAATTCATAACTGCCAAAACTTGGAAGCAATCAAGTAGTTTTTCACGTAGGTGAATGAATACAAACATGGTGACATATTCATATGGTTGAATATTAATCAGTGCTAAAAGGAAATGAGCTATCAAGCTACAAAAAGATATGGCAGAAACTTAATGGCTGATACATTGTCCCAAACCCTTAAAATGTTCAATACCAAGAGTGAACCCTAATGTAAATTGTGATCTTTGTGTGTAAATGATATCTCAACCTAGGTTCATCAACTCTAACAAATGTGCCTCCCTGGTGGACTGTGCTGATAATGGGGAGAGACTATGCATGTGTAGGGCACAGACTATCGGAAATATCTGTATCTTTCCCTCAATTTTGCTGTAAACCTAAAAGGGCTTTAGAAAAATAAGTCCTATTAAACTAAAAAAATTCAAACATATAAACATAAATAAAAATATAATATACTTTAGATATACTATAATGGTATTTAGCTTGTGGCTCCCTTTGTTTAAGGTTCTCTCTGGAAATCTCAAAAAAACAGTAAGTGTTCCACCTGTGTAAGGGATAAATCTTGACTATTCTTATATATTTTATCTACCTTTGGAAGCCAAAAGGCATAAGCAATTTTATATTACAAGGACAATGAACAATATATATTAATACTGAATATTACATGTACTCAAATGATAAGACTTTTTCTTCAAAATAATATCAACTGCAAAAGGTAAACATTGTGAATATTTTAATGGATTATGTTATAAATATCTTTATTAATAAAGACTGCATCGATCTCAGGCCAGTTGTTTTCATTTTCAAAACTAAAACAGCAGTGGACTATGTTTTACATAATCTAATCATATTTTCAAACTTAGTAGCTCATTACATTTTAAAGAGTTAGGCTATTCAGGCAGATTGTTCCATATAATACTTTACTACTACTTTTTTTTTTTTGGTACTGGGGATTAAACTCAGGGACACTCAACCACTGAGCCACATCTCCAACGCTATTTTGTATTTTATTTAGATACAGGGTCTCACGGAGTTGCTTAGTGCCTCACTTTTGCTAGGCTGGCTTTGAATCCTCCATCCTCCTGTCTCAGCCTCCTGAGCAGCTGGGATTATAGGTGTGCGCCACTTTGCTTGGCTCTACTTCTTCTTTTTTTTTTTTTTTCCTATACTGGGGATTGGGGATTGAACTCAGGGGCACTCTCCCAGTAAGCTACAATTCTATCTCATTTTATTTTTTATTTTGAGATAGGGTCTTCCTAAATTGTTGCAGCTGGCCTCCAACTTTTGATCCTCCTGAGCCACTGAGATTTCAGGTGGCACTACCATCCTTGGTTTAGATTTAGATTATTTAGTGTCTAATTCCTAAATTTGCAACAAGTGATTAGTTGTTTCTAGTCACAGAAGAGAAAAAAGTCAACAAGAAAGATCAAGTCTTTTTGGCTGTTATAGCTTTTATTTCCAAGTTTTGTTGGAAATTACAGGGTCCTTCAAATCTACACAGTGATAAAAAATGTTACCTAAGAAAACTTCAACCATGAATAACACAAAAGACAATTGAGTTTTTAAACAAAGATTAAGATATTCAGAGCAATTCTTACCACTTGTATAAGGAATTCTACTGGAAAACCACCTAATGTTTCAGTGTCAGAGCCAGAAATTTTGCTTCTCCAAGGTGACTGTCCTAATAAAGGATCATTATCCTATCAGGATAGAAAGGAATCATTTAATCATTGACTGTTCAAAAGAAAATATTTTATAAAGTGAAATTAATCACTATTATAACTAATATTATATTAAAATCCATTAAGAAAGAAAATATTCAGAGTTGGCACTACTTATTTTGTTTAATATTTGATGACTCAAAATAATATGGGTAACACCTAAAGTTATTGTAATAAATGTGTACTTCATAATAACATAGTATATACTCATTCTAATAATTAAATTGCTGATGGCATTTCTAAAATATTACTGACCGTAATTGGTGACTGGAGAGGAGGAGTATAATGTAACCGTGGTGGAGTCATAAAAAACCGAGAAGGCCGCTGTTTTTGTCCAAAGGCAGCAATTGGCATTGTCTCATGAGGCTCATTACTCTTTGAGAAAGAGAATAATCCACAATATTTAGTGAAATTTACCAATCATTTAAGATTTATAAACACTACATTTCAGCTTGAGATATTTACTTGGAGTCCAGGATTTATGACAGTGTACAAGGCATACTCAATGACTATCATAGAATATATTATTCTACAAATATCAAAGGCTAGAACTTAAGTTGGAGAATGAAAGTACTACCACTGCCAAAAGGTTGAACCCACAAAAGACAATTAGAAGAAAACAGTCAAAGGATCAAAACAGTTTAGAGAATTAATGATTAACATTCAAGTGTTCTATGGCCACCTTTGGTTATCTACATTTTTAGATGATCTGAACATATTCTACTATTATTAAAGTCTTTTTTGGGGGGGGGTACCAGGGATTTAACCTAGAGACACTCAACCACTGAGCCACATCCCCAACCCTATTTTGTGTTTTATTTAGAGACAGGGTCTCACTGAGTTGCTTAGTGCTTTGCTTTTTTACTGAGGCTGGCTTTGAACTTTTGATGCTTCTGTCTCAGTCTCCCAAGCCACTGGCATTACAGGCCTGTGTCACCGTGTCCAGCTCCCACCTATTTTTAATTTTTAAATTTTGAGACACGATCTCACTAAGTTGCTTAGAGCCTTGCTGAGTTGCTGAGGCTGGCTTTGAACTTTTGATCCTCCTGTCTCAGCCTCCTGAGCCATTAGGATTATAGATGTGTGCCACCATGCCTGGGTAAAGTCAATTTTTATTTAGCTAGGGAGCAAGTTTTGGATGATCTCAGTTAAACAGGAAAACAATTCTCCTTTTTCAAAAGGGAGTTCTGAAGATTTCATCCTTTAATGCAAAAACTTAAGGGTGATGTATTTTGTTCTATTTAGTCCAAATTTTCTTCCTCCTCTGTAGTTTCTCTCTAAAAGGGATATTTGATAAGGAAATGCTCACAGTAAAAAGGGATCACAGTTTTTAAAAAGTATCTATTAGAAAACAAAGATTTTTCTATTTTTGCATTAAGGAAATGGTTTTTTTAAAAAAAATAATTACAAGCTCATAATCCATAAAAATCAAGTTTATAGTAAAGAAATGAAAAAAGGGAGGCTAAAAGCAAACAGCTTAATTTTCATTATGCTTAGAGGAAAACCATTTCATTAAAAGAAGTTCATTTTTTTTTCCAGTACTAGGAATTGAACATAGGGGTGCTCTAACACTTGAGCTGTATCCTCAGCCCTTTTTATTTTTTGTTTTGAAAAAGTCTAAAAACTGGCTTTGAACTTGCAATCCTTCTGAGCCACTGGGATGTGTCACCACACCCAGCACATTGTTTATTTTCAAAACCTTGTCCCAAACTGTGGTTATCTTAGATCTTAAAATTATCTTAATTTATTAGAAAGCTGTGTAGGGCTGGTAGATTGCATACTTAATATATATAAAATCTTGGGTTTGATGATTAGCACCACACACAAAGATGATGTGTAATTTCCACGATACTGCTAAATCAGGAATGATCATGAGCCAAGTGTGATGGCACATGCCTATAACCCCAGCGATTTGGGAGGCTAAGGCAGAAAAATTACAAGTGTGAGGACCACCTCTGCAATTTAGCAAGACCCTGTCTCAAAATAAAGAATAAAACAACCAGTTTCCATGGCACATGACTGTAATCCTGTACTTGGGAGGCTGAGGCCAGTGGACTGCAAGTTTGATGCGAGCCTCAGAAACTTAGTGAGAACTGTCTCAAAAAATAAAAAGGGGGACTGAGGTTGTGGCTCAGCAGTAGAGCACTCACCTAGCACGTTCGAGGGCCTAGGTTCAATCGTCAGCACCACATAAAAATAAAGATATTGTGTCCATCTGCAACTAAAAAATAAATATTAACTAGATAAATAAATAAAATAAAAAGGACTGGGGATGTAGCTAAGTGGTAAAGCACCCTTAGGTTTAATCCTCAGTACTAAATAAACAAGTAAATATTTTAAAATAAAGAATAAAAAGGGATGAGGATGTATCTTAGTGGTAAAGTGCCCTGGGTTCAATTCCCAACACTGGGAGCAGGTAAGGGGGTGGTGGGAATGAGTAAGTGTGAAATAATGGGCCAGTAGTTTTATGGAATATACCAGAAATTTAAAACACCTGTATTCTAGTCCCAACCTAATAGGAAATCATTCTAGAGTCTTGATTAAATTACTTAATGAATAATGTCTCAGTTTCATTATTCAAAAAGTGATGGTAATTATGACCCATCCCGAATAACTATGAGGATAGAATAGGAGAACAAATCTGAGTGCAACATGTCATTTCATACTTTCAAAAGCATTCTGCAAGAAAACTGTAACTTACTCTAACAGCAGGAATTACTATGTATAGCTTCTTCCCAAAGATAACTTAGGTGTGATTAATTCTATTAACTTAAAATATTGTGTGGTAAAAGTACAAAGGGATCCTAGTTTCTTGGAAAAAAAAAAAAAAAAGACTTTCAATATAGTTCTGCTTCATGGGTCTAGCAGACAGGGTTCGGAAGCCCTAAGGATCTCTTCCTCTACAAACTGAAACCTCTACAAACTGAATTTTTATTCCATCATAAAATAGTTTCTAAGAAATACTATCCAAGGGGCTGGGGTTATAGCTCAGTGGTAGAACGCTCCTCCAGCTCGGTTGAGGCCCTGGGTTCGATTCCCAACACCACATAAAAATAAATAAATAAAGATATTGTGTCTAACTACAACTAAAAAATAAATATTTTTTAAAAAGAAATTATATCCAACAGGCTTAATAAACATAAAACATAAATATTTTATAAAATACTACTCACAAGGACTTCATAGTCAGGGATGGTATGAGTCCCAAGCCCTGTCCTATCAAAAGTTACTCTATAAGTAGCATTAAGAGTATCCACAGCATCTATTTGTCCAGTGAACAGACCATCATGAACACCACGTAATCGTGCTGAGAAAAGAAACAAAGGCATTATCATGTTTGAGAGATACAAAGAATTTTCAAATATAAAACTTCCAAGCATGTAATTTAAGCCATAAAGTACAGTGTCATTGTCTACTGGTTTCAACATAAATATGAACTTTTAAGTTTAGAGAAACAACAAGTAACTTTTTTGAAACAAAACTATGATGCACCTTAATATGATAAATCAACGAAATCATATAGCTACCAAACTAAGGGGAAAATATTTAAAAATCATTTGGAGTTTAAATCCCTAAAAAGCCAACAAAAGAATTTTAGCCATTACACTCATGAGCAAAACACAGGGAGTAGTTCAACAACAACTACAAAAAAAAAAAAAAGAATGGTTGGGTGTGATAACATGTGCCTGTAATTTAGGTGGCTGAGGCAGGAGGCTGGCAAGTTTGAGGCAGGCCTGGGCAACTTAGCAAGACCCTGTATCAAGATAATATAAAGGGCTGGGTATGTAACAGTTGCCTAGCCTGCACAAGGCCCTGGATTCAATCCCCAGTGCTACAAAATAAAAATAAACAAGTAAAGGGTGGGGGAGAAGGAGGAGAAAAGAAAGAGGAAGAAGACAATGACAACTGACAATAAGGAATGCTGCACAAAAACCAATCAATACAAGAGGCCAGACAGAGACTGCTATTTTTAGAAAGACCTGCCTGCAAGGCTGGCCCTTGGCTAGCAACTGGAGACCCCAATTTTTGGAGTATTCCCACTGCTCCTTAATTAACAAGGGTGGTTTACTATGACTAGATTACTTGTTCAAATAATGTGATTTATGCTGAATGTCTGCTTTTCTTCTGAGAATGTAGAATTTCAGAGTGCAGTAAGCAGAAGATGCTTATGTGACTAGCCCCCAGTAAGAACTCTGGACACTGACTCTAATGAGCTTCCTTGGTCCACACACTTCAGAAGTGTTGTGACAATTTATTTCTGGAGGAATTAAGCAAGTCCTATGTGACTATATTAGAAGAGGACTCTTGGAAACATGCACCTGGTTTCCTCTGGATTTTGCCCCATGCACCTTTAACCTTTGGTAATTTTGCTTTGCATCCTTTGTTGTAATATCTTAGCCAGGAATACAAGTATGTGCTGGGCACTCCCCAGTGTTTCTAGTGAATCATCAAACCTAGGGGTTTTGGGGACTGCTGACAAGGATGAACTCTTGTCACTATTAAAGTCCAGTTTGAGCTGGGCCCAGTGGCACATGCCTGTAATCCCAGCAGCTCAGAAGACAGAGTCAGGAGAATCACAAGTTCAAAGCCAGCCTCAGCAATTTAGCAAGGTCCTAAGCAACTTAGTGAGACCCTGTCTCTAAATAAAATATAAAAAGGGTTGAGGATGTGGTTCAGTAGTTAAGTGCTCCTGGGCTCAATGCCTGGTAACAACAACAAAAAATCCAGTCTGAAATAACATCAGGAAAATCCAAACAAATATCCAGCATGAGTGAAAATTTTAAGAATTATAGTACAGTTTGGATATAGTGGGGCATGCCCGTAACTGCAGGTAGTTGGAAATCTAAGGCAGGAGGACTGTGAGTTTGAGGCAAGTTTGGGCAATACAGTGAGACCCCACCTCAATTAAAAAAATAAAAAAGAAAGAAAGAAAAAAAAAAGAGAGAGAGCATTTAAGTTTTTCAATGGGGCAAAATTTGCATTTTATACTGACCAAAAAGTACAGAAATATTCAAAACAAAGTATTCAAATTAAAAGGATCAACTGATAAAAACATAATCACAAGAGACTAAAATATCACTCTCAGTTTCTGACAGATCAATTAAAGGAACAGAGAATTAGGGATATAGAAGATATTAGTAATAAAGCTGAATAAACAAACATATAAAGGGACTTATAGTTAATACAACATGAGTGATTATTCTCTGCAAAAGACAAGTACAATCTGGACTAGATTATCAAAAACAACCATTCCAGGGTACTGGAAATAGACCAAATGCATAAAACAACTAAGAAATGCTTCTTGTTGAAAAGCTGCTAGAGTTTCAGGTTAGGACTGGAAGAGTCAGTGGGCTTTTTGCATGAGGTTATTCATATTCCCACCATTATCATCAACATGGTTGGCGAAAATGGTTTTACTAGGGCAGGGCTGGTCACACAAAAAAGCACTGTGTTAGCTGGTGGCCCATGCCTGTAATCCAGCAACTTGGGAGACTGATGCAGGACGATCATGAGTTCAGCCTCAGAAATTAGTGAGGCCCTAAGCAACTCAGGAGACCCTGTCTCTAAATAAAATACAAAAAAGGGCTAGGAGGGCTGGGGTGGTGGCTCAGTGGTAGAGTGCCTGCCTAGCATGTGTGAGGCACTGGGTTCAATTCTCAGCACTGCATATAAATAAATAAAATAAAGGTTTGTTGACAACTATAAAAAAATATTTGCAGTGGGACTGCAAATTGGTGTAGCCAATATGGAAAGCAGTATGGAGAGTCCTCGGAAAGCTGGGAATGGAACCACCATTTGACCTAGCTATCCCACTCCTCGGTCTATACCCAAACTTCTTAAAAATAGCATAATACAGGGACACAGCCACATCAATGTTTATAGCAACACAATTCCCAATAGCTAAAAGGTGGAATCAAACTAGATGCCCTTCAATGATGAATGGATAAAGAAAATGTGGCATATATACACAATGGAATATTACTCAGCAATTAAAGAGAATAAAATCATGGCATTTGCAGGTGAATGGATGGAGATGAAGAATATAATGCTAAGCGAAGTTAGCCAATCCCCAAAAACCAAATGCCGAATGTTTTTTTCTGACATAAGGAGGCTGATTCATAGTGGGGTTTGGGGTGGTGAATGGGAAGAACAGATGAACCATAGATAGGGAAAAGGGGTGGGAGGGAAAAGGAGGGGGTATGGGGGTAAAAAAGATGGTGGAATGAGATGGACATCATTACCTTAAGTACAGGTATGAAGACACGAATGGTGTGAATATACTTTATATACAACCAGAGATATGAAAAATTGTGCTCTACATGTGCAATATGAATTATAATGCATTCTTCTGTCATTCATTATATATAACAATTTAGAATAAAAAAATTTTAAAAAAGGTAGGGGGTTGGCTGGGTATGCAGCTTGGTTGTTAAGCGCCCCTGGGTTCAAATCCCTGGTGCCAAAAAACAGTGGTGTTGTCAGAAGCACCAGACCTGATATGGATGAATGGGTAAAAACCTGTGACTGCCAATTAAAAGTGGTGAACTTGGGCTGGGGATGTGGCTCAAGTGGTAGTGCGCTCGCCTAGCATGTGTTAAGCACTGGGTTCGATTCTCAGCACCACATAAAAATAAAATAAAGACATTGTGTCCACCTAAAACTAAAAACAAACAAACAAACAAACAAATAAATAAATTAAAGTAATGAACTTGATGCTGGGCACAGTGGCTCAAGAGGCTGAGGCACGAGGACCATAAGTTCAGTCAGCCGCAGCAACTTAGCGAGGCCCTAAAGACTTAGTGAGACCATATGTCAAAAAATAAAAAGGGCTAGGGATGGGCTGGAGTTGTGGCTCAGTGGCAGAGCGCTCGCCTCACACGTGTGTGAGACCCTGGGTTCAATCCTCAGTATCACATAAAAATAAATAAATAAAATAAAGGTATTATGTCCAACTACAACTAAAAAAATAAATATTAAAAAAAAGGGGGGGGGCCCGGGATGTTGCTCAGTGGTTAAGTAGCCCTGGGTTCAATCCCTGGTACCAAAAACAAAGAAGTGAACTTGTTCAAGAAAGATTGGAAAAACTTACTGCTTTGGAAGCCCAAGATATGGTCTTGGTTGAAATGAGTGGTAGACAAGCCAGAAATTTAACAGGGAGAACCTGGAAACTAGAGAACCATAAAAGGGCTAAAGAACCATAAAAGGGCTAAAATAAGCTCTTTATTCATCCTAATTAATAAGGAAGCTATTCAAATGGACTGGCAAGACCCAAGACAAGTCTCACAAAAAAGTAAAAGCTAAGGATAACTTGAAAACTGACAGCAACTGTGTATATTCCCTGACTTACTCACAGATCAAGCAGAGGCCTTTTAGGTCTAAGATATTTGAGCATAATCTCTGCCCAAATCATTGGCTGACCACTAAGTTATGCAGATGTAGGGGTAACTACTATGAAGTCAAGCATAAATGAAATGAGACATCAGCAGTTGCGTAGATAAGCTACTAAAGAAAGCAAACCCAACTACACTACAAAATAATTAGAATACAGAAATGCTACAGTAAGTTTTTAACCAAAAATTACTAAATGTGCAAAAAAAATAGGAAAACATGACTCTTACCCAGGAAACAAGTAAATAGAAGTTTACAGATATAATAGATTTAGCAAAGACTTTAAAAAGCAGCTATTACAAATATGTTCAAAGAATTAAAAGGAAAAATGATGATAATGACTTGATAGGAAATCTCAAGAGATGGGGCTGGGGATGTGGCTCAAGCGGTAGCGCGCTTGCCTGGCATGCGTGCAGCCCAGGTTCGATCCTCAGCACCACGTACAAACAAAGATATTGTGTCCACCGAAAACTAAAAAATAAACATTAAAAAAAAATTCTCTCTCTCTCTCTTAAAAAATAAAAAAGAAATCTCAAGAGATTATAAAAAGATTAAATGGAAACTATAGAGTTAACAAACAAAAAGTGAAAACTTTACTACAGGGGTTCATCAGTAGGTTTGAGATAGCAGATCAAAGAATCAGTTAAAATTTTAGATAATATATTGTAGTAAGTCTATGTCCCCCCTCCCCCTCTTTTTTGTGGTGCTGGGGATTGAACCCAGGGCCTTGTGCATGTAAGGCAGGCACTCTACCAAGTGAGCTATATCCCCAGCCCCTCCTTTCTTATTTTTAATTTTAATTTTATTTTTATTTTTTGGTACCAGGAATTGAACTCAGGAGCACTTAACCATTAAGCCACATCCACAGTCCTTTTTATATTTTATTTTGAGACTGGGTCTCAATAAGTTGCTGAGGCTGGCTTTAAACTTGCAATCCTCTTGTCTCAGCCTTTCAAGTGGCTAGGATTACAGGCATGTGCCACTATGGACTAGCTTCTTATTTGTAATTTTTTTTTTTTAAAGAGAGACAGAGAGAGCGAGAGAGAGAGAGAATATTTTTTTTTAATATTTATGTTAGTTTTTCGGCGAACACAACATCTTTGTATGTGGTGCTGAGGATCGAACAGGCCGCACGAATGCCAGGTGAGCGCACTACAGCTAGAGCCACATCCCCAGCCCCTTATTTGTAATTTTTAAATGGACAAATAAGATTGTATATATTTACTAGATACAACATGACATTTTTAAGTGTATACACACTGTGGAATGACAAAATTTAGCATTATCTTATATAATCATCATTTTTGTGAGAAAATGCTTTTATCCATTCTCTTAGCATTTTTCAAAAATATATTAACGATAGATACCATATTGTACAATACATCTCCTGAATTTATTCCTTCCATCTTACTGCAATTTTGACAACATCTTTCCAATCTCCTTTACCCACTAAACTACCTCAGCCCCTAGTAACCACCATTCTACTCTTTATTCTATAAGAACAACATATGAGTGAGATCATATAGTATATATATTTCTGTTTCTGACTCCAATAATATAGAGGAAAATCAAACTGTTTCTCCTACTATATTCTCCCAACACTTCTGACACCAGATGTGTATGGGATTTTCCCCAAACACACTAAGCAAGCAATGCTGCATCAGTGGACACTAGTTGAGTATCCTTTCACTTGTACTTCTCACACATAGCTATGAATTGAGGTTCCTACAACCTCTGCTTAGGTTCCATTTATTTGCTAAAGTGGCTCACAGAATTCAAGGAACTAATAACTTAGTTTACTGGTTTATTATAAAGGCTACTATAAAGTATACAGATGAAGAGATGCAAAGGTAAGGTATGGGGGAAAGCATATGCTGCAGCTTCTAAATCCTCTCTCCAGGAACCTCCAATTGGTCAACTCTGTCCTTTTGGTATTTTATTGGAGGCTTCATCACATGAGCATGATTGATTAAATCATTGGCCATTGGTGATCAACTTAGCTGAAATAAATAGAGCTGGGCATGGTGGTACACATCTATAATACCAGAGGATTGGGAGGCTGAGGCAGGAATATTGTGAGTTTAAGGAAGGCCCCAACAACTTAGTGAAGCCCTAAGCAACTCATTAAGTCTCTGTCTCTAAATAAAACATTAAAAAGGGCTGGAGATGTGATTCAGTGGTTAAGCGCCCCTCCATTCAATCCCCAGTACTACTACTACTACTACTACTACTACTACTACTAAAAAAAGATATCTGGGAATCAATCTAACAAAAGAGGTGAAAGATCTCTACAATGAAAACTACAGAACACTAAAGAAAGAAATTGAAGAAGGCTTTAGAGGATGTAAAAATCTCCCATGTTCTTGGATAGGCAGCATATTGTCAAAATGGCCATATCATGTACAACCAAAAGAATGGGATCCTAGTTAGAATGTTATACCCCAAGGATAGTGCCATGGAGTCGGGGTTGACTGGGCACTTAGCGTGCGCTTAAGCCTCACTGAACCTCAAGTGCTGAGCTATGAGTCCAGTCTTCCCCAGACACAACAAGTAGATCTTGACTTATCCAGGCCACTTTTCACCACTGCTGCACTACTTACAGCATGCAAACAGAGAACCTGGATATTTATCTAGTCCATCCCAGAAGAAAAAGAAAAAGAAAAGAAAAAAAAAAAAAAAACAGTGGTTAAACCACCAGTGAAGGAAATAGAGAAAGTAGAGAGATCCCACATACATCTCAGAAGATGAAGATCTGACACAGGATTATGAAGAACAGAAAAGGAAAATTTTAAAAAATGCTGCCCAAACTCAAAAGACTATAGCAAAGTGATTGCAGTTTCCAGACTGGTATTCGCTGCAAACTTACAGTACACTGCCACTTCCAGGAAGATTTTAGGACTTTGGGATTTTGTTTGAACTTTTATAACAAGGACCCAACTGCCTTCATAGTAAAGAAGCCAGCACTAGGGCTAAGTTCTGTTCTGGGCTATGTGCTGGCACCTGCCTTGGCAACATTAAATCTACTATAGTGCCTCAACCCTCCATAGGTCTCCACTCTCCCACAAGTTGTAACAGGAACCATTTTGCTTTTCAATTGTGTTTTAAGCTAAAGGCAGTTTCCCATTCTATCCAGAATATAAATTGTAGGCTGAATGAAATCTTATCAATTCTACTTAAGTTGTTGTGTAAGTTTTTTGGTTTGACTAAATATATTGCACAGCCTAAGTTAAAAAAAAAAAAAGAATGTTATACCCCATGTATGTAAAATATGTCAAAATATACTCTATTGCCATGTATATCTAAAAAGAATAAAAAGTAAAAGATAGGAAAGAAAAGAGAAAAAACTTTAAAAATAAAAATAAATATACCATTTATGGTCACTTTGAGCTTTGGAAACATTTTCTAAAAATTTCCTTTTTCATTCTTCATAAATATACTAGATAAATAATGTTTTTAGAGTTCTATTCTTCTTGTGTGTGTGTGTGTGTGTGTGGTACTGGGAATCAAATTCAGTCTTGTGTATGTCAGGCAAATGCTCTCCATTGAGCTCCATCAGCAGCCTGAGTTCTATACTTTTGAGAAAAGTATTAGGTGAGGATTGAGGTTGTAGCTCAGCAGTAAAGTGCTTTCCTAGCATATGTGAGGCACTAGGTTTGGTTCTCAGCACCGTGTGTTTAAAAAAATAATAATAGTCCATCAACAACTAAAAAAAATTTTTTTAGAAAGTAATGAGTGAATGATTAGAGTGCTTGAAAAAAAATTCCATATATATGAATATGTATGTATGAATATATTTATGAATACATATATGGATATATAAGCTCTAGATTACAATTTCCGACCTATTTTAATGTACCTGCATCAATTTTGTTGAAATATTCAAAGAACTGAAAACTTGGGACTAATGTCTTTTCAACTTGACTTCTCCTGCTTCAGAGAGTTCTAGAACTATTCAGAGTAATTGATACTTGGCCAAACAATTTCCTGTATTATGTGGCTAAAGTTTCATATCTGGACACTTCTCTGAAACTTCTCCATCATTTGAATTTTTCATCACTTTGAGTACCTTAAAACTCTTGTGTTTTTTTTGTTTTTGTTTTTTCAAGTCAGTCACTGTTTGTGGTACTGGGGGACTGAACCACTCTACCAATGAGCTATATTCCCCAGCTCTTTTTATTTTGAATATATCCATGGAAAAAAAAAATCTTTATCATGTTATTACAGAATGATAATCACCTCAGAAGGTTCCTTCTTCCCTGTTAAGTCTCTTTTCAGAAATAATCACATTTCTGATTTTTTTCACCATAAATTAGTTTTGTCCATTTTGGAAACATACAATATAAGCATTGTTTAGTGTTTAGCTTTTTGCTCAATATAATGTCAGTAATTCATTTCTTTTTACTCTGAGTTGTACTCCACTCTAAGAAATTACATTTTGCTTATCCAGTATCCTGATGATAGGATGATTCCAAGTTTTAGCTATAAGATTAGAATGATAAGAGTGCTTAAAAGATGGTATGAACTTTCTGTTACAGATTATTATGTGGACAGTTGTTTTTCACTTCTGTTAAGTAAATGCCTAAGAGAACTACTGGAGCATAGGGCAGGTATTTTAATTTTATAAAAAACTGTCACGCTTTTTCCAAAGTGTTATACCATTTTATAATCCCACAAAAAATGTTCAGGAATTATGAAAGCTCCATATCTTTGCCAATTTGCATTTTCATGTATTCACTGATTTTCCTTTGGGAAATGTTGAATGTATGTCTATTCAAATGTTTGATCTACTTTTAAAAATCAGATTGTCTTTTTATTACTAATTTATAAAGTTCTTTATATTTTTTAGTATAAATCCTTTCTCAGAGATGTTCTGGAATCATTTTTCCCCCTATTTATTTTCCTAATGGTGCCATTTAATGCATAGAAAATTTCAAGTTGAATCATCTTTTGCTTTTTTGGTAACTCTTTGTCCACACCAAGAAATCTTTGCTTACATCCAGATCACATAGATATTAGAAGTTTCACAGCTTCAGCTTTTACGTTTAGCCCATTGATCCATGTTAGATTAAGTTTATTTCCATATGGATATCTAGTTCTTCCACTGAAGTGCTTTGGTGCCATTATGAAACCAACTGCCCATGTTGAGTGTGGCTCTATTTCTGAACTCTCTATCTTGCCTTGCAGCACTCCAACAGAATGTTGAGTAGAAATGGTGAACATCCTTACATCATTCCTAATCTTAATGGCAAAGCATTAAAAAACTTCACTATTAAGTATATAGCAGTCAGTAGAGTTTTGTATGCGAAATTTATCAGGTAAGGAAGTTCATTTCTAGTATACATCAATGAGTATTAATATTGTCAAATGACTGGTATTTATTGATAGGACTGTTATTTTTTTCCCTTTATCTTGTTAAAGATGGTGATCTGATGTTTTTAATTTATTGACTAACTTTTAAAAATATATATATTTTTAGAGTAGGTTTAGGTTCAGAACAAAATTGAGCGCTGGGTTCAATCCTCAGCACCACATAAAAATAAATAAATAAAATAAAGGTATTGTGTCCAACAACAACTCAAAAATAAATGTTTTTTTGAAAATTAGTTAATTAATGAGTGTGTAAGTGTGTGCGGGTGAGGGTACTGGGAATTGAAGCCAGTGGTGCTCTACCCATGGGCTTCACCCACCAGCCCTTTATTTTTATTTTGAGACAGGGTCTTACTAAGTTGTTGAGTCTGACTTTAAACTTGCAATTCTCCTACTTCAGCGTCCTGAGCAATTTTTCAAAAATTCTAACAATTCACAGCTGTACTTATTTTAATGAATTTAAAATTTTATCTTCATAGCTTTTAGTTTATGCTGTAGTACATGTTAATTTCAACCCTTTAAAAATATATTTCATACATGAAGAGAAAGTAACATACAGTAAATTACTACAGAATCTAAATCTCTAATAGAAACTATCTTGGCTAAAAATGACAAATCACAATTGTAACAAGCTTGTCTTCTTCACTTACCTGTAACTTTGGTTCCAATAACCAGAGGCAAAGGAATTTCATCTGGGAGATCTTTGAATTGTGAAACATCTGCAACTTTCCTTTGTTGTAAGAGCCTTATTTTCTGCCGTTTCTGTTTTAATGCTGATCTCTCTTCCTCAAAAAATGCAGAAGAACATCTAGAATTATAAAAATCATATAAACTGATAACTATCCTATACAGAAACTTAAAAGTCTGACCATCCATTTCACTTTTCCCTTTTTTCTTCTCATTTCTTTTGAGTGTTAGATTTAAAAATGGGATTGTAGAAATTATTACTCTGTAAATTACTTTTAATTAAAAAAAGGAAATAGGGTGTTGCAAGACAAAGATTACATGTACGTCTAGATTATTCCTCCTACAAAGTAGGATTTGTTCACCCTCCTTTGACAAAAATGTCTGGAACCTAGGTCTCCTTTGAAGAATAAAGTTCAATTTCAATATTCTATTCAGAAGAATATGACATTTTCTCTCTGATCCAGTGAGCATATCAATATAGGTTTAAAGATGAGATCTGCCAGTATATGAACTCATAACTAATCATACTTCATGCCTTTAAGTCTGAATACTGAATTCACTTTTAACTCTAGGGTCTATCTTATTTCCATTTTCAAATTCTAGGATGAATCAAATCATTTAGCATGTACAAACCTGTAATCCCAGCTATTTGGGAGAATGAGGCACGAGGATCACAAGTTCCATGTTGTACATATCAACAGTACATTATTTTTATTGATAATATTATACTGTATATTTCATAATTTGTTTATCTATTCACTTGTTGGACATTTGGGCTGCTTCCAGTTTGCTATTAAAGTTGATGTGAACATTAGTATATGAGGTTTTTTAATATTTTTTAAATTTTTAGATGTTGATGGACTTTTATTTTATTCATTTATTTATATGTAATGCTGAGAATTGAACCCAGTGCTTCATACATGCTAGGCAAGCACTCACTCTATCACTAAGCCACGACCCCAGCCCTGTGTGAGTTTTGTATAAACATATCTTTCATTCTACTCCATCTAGGAGAGCCAAACTGTTTTCCAAAATGGCGATACTATTTTACACTATCACCATCAGTGTAAGAGACTTTAAGTTTCCTTTGGTGGTTTCCCTCACGAATATTTGGTATGTTCAGTCTTGTAATTTTGAACATTGTAGTTTAATTTGCATCTTATTAAGGATTAATGATGTTGAACATCATTCTGTGTGCTTATTCAATATCCTTATACCTATAGTAAAAAATCTATCCAAACCCTTTGCCAATTTGCTAATTGGGCTATTTGAGTTTTAATGAATTTTGAAGAGTTCTTCACACATTCTGGATATTAAATAAATGTGTCCACCAGTCAAATTTTATGTAAACAGAATATTTTTAACATATTTACATGGTTTCAAATTTAAAAGATTTCAAAAGGTATTGAAAACTTTAATACCCATGTTTCTCAATTACCCAGTCTACTTCCCAGAGGACCATTATAAATTTCTTATATGCCTTTCATTGATATTTTAGGCATACACGAGCAAAAAAAAAAAAAAAAAAAAAAAAAAAAAAACACTTATGTTCTTTCCTTACTTCTCTCAATGGCTACAATATGCTCTGTTATGTATTCTGTATTTCTTTCTTAATATATCTTAGCAAATTACTCTATTACCAATACACAAAGAGATCCTCCATTTTTGTTTTTGTTGCCAGGTATAGACTCATGGTTTTGTGCATGCTAAGCCTGCACTCTACCACTGAACTACACTTTCAGCCCATCTTTTTTGTTTTGTTATGTGGTTTCGGAATTTTCGATTTTAGGTAGTATACTTTAATCTTTCCCAAATTTATGACACTTAGATTGTTGCCAATCTTCGCTACTACAAACAATATTGCAATAAATACCTTTGCACATGTCATTTCAACTATGTGCAAGTACTATGTGCAAGTACTTCTCTTGAGTTAGGCTCAAGAGAATGAAAATTCATAAATTTGATCAATTTTTATCAAATTTCTCCCCAGAGATTATATACAATTAATCTCTCACCAGCAATATGTAAAAAAATGACTATTTCAACGTAGTATCACCAATCCAACATGTTAAAGCTTTATGAACTTTGTCAATCTGAGAATTAAAAAACAGTACTCCAGCACACTTTGATTTTGACTTTTCTTTTTCTTTTTTGTTGTTGATGGACCTTTATTTTATTTATTTACTTACTTGCGGTGCTGAGAATTAAACCCAGTGCCTCACACATGCTAGGCACTGAGCCACAATCTCAGCCCTGATTTTGAGTTTTCCCCGAGAAAAATTGAAATTTTTTCGTATTTAGAAGAGCCATTTTTTCCTTTCCTATGAATTATCTGTTTATAATCATTTATTACTATGAGTTATTTGATTTTTTTTTATAGACTTATAGGAGTTCTTTACAAATTAGGGAGTTAACCCTCTGTCTATAATAACAATTATAGATAGTTCTGTTGCTATCTTTTGACTTTTTGTTGTTTCTTGGTCATGAAAAATATTATTTTTAGGAAGTCGATTTATTGATATTTTCTTATGGCTCTCAGCTGCTGGGCCTATTAGAAAAACCTTTTCCAATTCAAGACTCACAATATGCTGGTTTTCTCCAATCGTTTTGTCGTTTCATTTAAAAAATATTTAGGGCTGGGGCCATGGCTCAGTAGTAGAGTGCTTGCCTAGCATGTGTGAGGCACTGGGTTCAATTCTCAGCACCACATTAAATAAATGAATAAAATAAAAACCCATTAACATCTAAAAAATTTTTTAAAATATTTAAATCTTTGATCTTTTTTAAAAATTTTCCTGGTACAAGGCATGAGGCCCACCTTGTCTTTTCTCTAGATTTCTACACGGTAGTTTTGATCTCCATTAAACAAACAATCTGCTGGGCATGGTGGTACACGCCTGTAATCCCAGTTAGTTGGGAAGCTAAGGCAGGAGGATTACAAGTTCAGGCCAGCCTCCTCAATTTAGTGAGACTCTGTCTCAAAATAAAAAATAAAAATAAAATAGAGCTAGGGATATAAATCAGTGGTAAAACAAACCTGGATTCAATCCATAGTTACCAAACCAAATCAAACCAAACAAAATAATAATCCATTCTCCTTCTCCATGTACTTGAAAGGTAACCACTGAAACTGTTTTATTAAATTCCTTTAGACTTCCATGATCGTGTGTGGACTGTTTATTCTTCATTCATATTCTATTTATGTACACTCTCACATTGTTTTAATTATGGTCACTTAATAATCTATATTGTATTCTAGCCCTTATATTTTCAATCTCAATCCTAGTGATTATTCCAATACTTTAAATAATATCTGATAAATTCTCTCTTCATTAGTTTGTTTTTTCAGAATTTCCCTATTTGATTTTCCCTTTTGAAATGTGAATTTTAGAGTTATCAGCTTAAAAGAAAAAAAGAGGCTAATGATACTTGCATTGGGAATGAATAATTTACAGATGAATTTAGGATGTTGTGTCCTCTTTTCTAAGATCATGTGTCTTCCCACTTGTTCAGATACACCTTGTTTGTTTCTTCAATTTTTTTTGTGTGGGGGGTGGTAGTGGGTGGGTACTGGGGATTAAACCCAGGAGCATTCTACCACTGAGCTACATTCCCAGCTCTTTTTATTTTTTATTTTGAGACAGGTTCTCAGTAAGTTCCCCTAAGGTGGTCCTGCCTTAGCCTGTCAGTGTCCCTGGGATTATAGGCAATGTGCCACTGTATCAGCTCCTTTCTATCTTCTAACAGGTGTAGTTTTACCAAATGATTTTTTAAAATTTATTTTTATTAGTTCTAATCAGTTATAGATGACAGAAAGTTTTTCGATTCATTGAACACAAATGGAACACAACTTCATTTCTCTGGTTATACATGGTGTAGAGTTGCACCACGTGTGCAGTCATACATGTACCTAGGATAATGATGTTTGTCTCATTCCACCATCTTTTCTATCCCCATACCCTTTCCCCTTCTCTCCCTATAAACCAATTTTTAAGATTAGAACATTTCAAAAAGTATACTCTGGGCTGGCACTGTAGCTCAGTGGCAGAGTGCTTGCCTAGTATGTGTGAGGCACTGGGTTTGATCCTCAGCACCACATAAAAATAAACAAATAAAATAAAGGCATGCTATCTACCTACAACTACAAAAAAATTGTTAAAAAAAAGTATATTGTATGAATAATATGCACTATACTTTGACTTCTGTAGGGAAAGAAAAAGTATAAACTTTTGTTAAGAAAAGACTTCAACTTTCAATTAACTTTCATGAATTGAAGGACTATAAGTATCAGAGAACTATTATATACTCAAAAAGACCTACAGAATTAAGAGAGGAAAATAAATAGTAACTGATATCCTATCTGGTAGACAATAATTAAAAATAGTATAGTTCAACATGCTAAAACATGCAAAATCACAACAAAAAGTCTCAAATAGTCTAATGTGATTATCAAAGATCATACATTTTTCAGTATAAAACACACCAAGTAACAAACTAAATTTTAATTTTGTTCTTATAAATGTTGAAAATATTAAAAATATTATCAGCAAGACTACCTTATAAAAGAGGGATAAAAGAAATATTAGAAGTTCAATTAAAATTTCTTTCTTTTTTTTTTTTTTTTTTTGGTGGTGCTGGGGATTGAATCCAGGGACTCGTGCATGCTAAGAAAGTGTTTTATCATTAAGCTAAATCCCCAACCCCTCAGTTAAAATTTCTCCTTGTATTTCATCACCATCTATGGAGATCTTTAAAACTAAATTCCATTCCTATTTGTCTAAGTCACTTTCTAGACCTTCCTTAAACTTTCCCACCATTTAAAAATGAAAAAGTCTTACACATGCTTTTACTAAGCTGACAGATATAGAACTGATAATCTAATTCTGCTTCTAACATATTTCAAAATTTCACTACAAAGTAATATAAGGTTTCTACTGTGTTACTAGGTAGGATAACACTAGAAAAGGGAACATCATTTCACACAAAGAGAAATTTTGAAAAAGTAACACTGGATAGATTAATTTCTTTTCTGTTTTTACATAAAGTAAAATAGGAAATTGAAGGAAACCTCTTGAAGTGACAAAGGGTTTCAAACAAGATAATAACAATGTACACATAATTTTAGAGCTTACTTAAATACTTTTAGGACATTCTTAAATATTTTGGAACACAGGAGGACACAGGTAATATAAAACAGTAAAATTATGTTAAACCCATGTTTAGAACAAAAATGAAATTGTACATTTAATCATAAGATGACAAATATAAAAGACCTTCATTAAAGTTGTTTAACAGAATATAATGACATATAATCCATTATTTTGAAAAGTTATATTTTGGTACTAGTCATCTATAGATTAAAAACAAAAAAATTAATGGCTAGGTGCAGTGGTGCACACACGTTATTCCAGTGACTAGGAAGGCTAAGGAGAACTGCAAGTTCAAGGTCAGCCTCAGCAACTTAGACCCTACCTCAAAATAAAAAAATAAAAAGACTAAGGATGTAGCTCAATGGTAGAGCACTCCTGGGTCAATCCCCAATAATACACACATACACACACATAATTAATGTCATAATGATACTACCACCTATTTATTATTTTTATTTAAAAAAATATTTTTTTACCTCCGTGGTTTTCCCATAAGCCTCCTGATTTTTCCCCATTCTACTCTTGTTAATTTTCTTGTTTTCAAATTAGGAAAAGATTCCTTTAGACATACACAGAAGTCATTATCACCTTCAAAAAGTGGTCTGTAAAACAGAAATGGTATTTTATTGGTTAATGCACGTTGTTTTCTTAAAAGACACAAAATTCAAAATATGCATTCCAATTTTCCACACCATACTAATCAAAAAATGTCAGACTTTCATATTGACCCTATCTATAGAAAACAGATACAAATTCAAAATACTGAAACTAAATCCTTGGTACTGTGAAACAACTGTTTGTATATAAATTACTCAAGAAATATTGCCTGTGAGATTCCAGAAGAAACTGATTTTGTTCAATCATCTATATGACTATATATTTTGGGATGCTGTCCTGGCCCTGGCATTATATCTGATAAAGACAAACAATAATGCCAGCTACAAAGCATCTTTGTCCCAAGAGTATCACTCTTTGTGACTAAGCCTGGAGGATGCCAGAGGATCAGATTCGTTTTAGGGAATCCCAGAAGAACTCAGGTCACAATAGGACATCCTGAAAGCTTTCTTAAACCTACTGAAAACCTGTGAAAAAAATAAAATACTATTCACAGTGTGAGAAACCACGAATCCAGTCTCATACAATAGTGCCTTGTGCTCAAATATGTACAACCATTAGATTCACAAACTTCAGAGTAGGTAATGGTTTGGAAACTAAAAGGAAAATAAAGATAAATAGCCAGCACAATATGCACCAATAACAGCCATACAAGGATAGATTAGAAATCAGAACTTTTCCTCATTAACTTCTATTGTCAAATAACTGGATTTCAGCCAAATCTCTTCTACTTAAACATTTATGTATAATTAAAATGCTTAAGTATCATCCCTAAAATATAAAGATTACCCTCCTAAAACATCTTATTGAGGCATTTTTACCATTAATAATAGTTTCTATACTATTACACTAGCACTAGATTTATAAAATAAATCTCATTCATTACAAATAATGGAGCTTTGTTTAGGGTATCTCTATAGTCTTTGTTAACTATAATGCAGAAATTATACTTTCATTTAATTTTTAACAAAAAATTCCCCAAAAGGCTAGGGTAGAAAACTATGGGAAACAGAAATAAATCCAACTGCAATGAGGAATAGAAAACTGAATTCAACTGCTGGGTATGGTGGCATACACTGGTAATCCCAGCTACTTGGGAGCCTGAGGCAGAATCATTTGAGCCAAGGAATTGAGACCAGTCTGGATAATATAACAAGACCATGTATAAAAAGAAAAGAAAAAAAAGAGAGAAAAAGAAAAGTGAACTCAAGAAAAATAAGATATAAAATCACAATAAGACTATAAAAAAGTTGCAGTTCATAATATTTGAAAAACTTAAAATTTCTAGTTCAAGTAATATTCATGATATAAGTCATGATACATACTTATCTATATTTGAATAGAACCACTCATATATGCACCATTTATGTGCTTTGGGAAGCTTGAGTAGGTTCCGTAACCGAAAACCAATCTTCTGTGAAGCTTTCTTATCTGGTGTTGACATTGTTGCTGTAAATTTCTATATGATTAAAAAAAAAAAAAAAGATAAATTGTAGCTCTATTAAGTAAAAATAAACATTTAAAACAGTGATTTTAAAAGGTAAGTTATATTTAAGTACTCAAAAATTTTTATAGCACTTAACATAGAATTTATTGTTTAATAAACAAACATGATTATTTCTGACAAAGTTAAAGCCTCAAGTCTCACAACACAGTCTCACAAGGAAGGTGAAATACTTGCCCCCATCATGTGCACACTGCAACACATTATCAATTTAAGTACACAGGAAGAAGAGATTCATATGAAATATTCCTACCCGTCATGGGTCAGAAGAGTTCAGTAAGAGGAACTCTGCTGGGCTGGGTATGTAGCTCAGTGGCTGAACACTTGAGATCCTGGATTCAATTCCCAGCAACCAAAAAAATAAAAATAATAAAGGTACTCTGCTGAGAAGGCAGAACAAGGGAATACACAGATGCATGCAAATAAGCAGTGGGCCCAGAAGTGAATTCTATACCAAGTCAGAGAACTCTTAACGCCATCTGAATATTTTAGATTACTGAAGAAGGGAAAAAAGCTTCACTAGTGTTAAGTCAGCATGATAACAAAAACTGCAAAGTATAATGAAAGAAAACTTCAGAAAATATCACTCACGAGTATGGATTTTTAAAATTCTTTTTTTTTTTTAAAGAGAGAGAATTTTTAATATTTATTTCTTAGTTCTCGGCGGACACAACATCTTTGTTGGTATGTGGTGCTGAGGGTCGAACCCGGGCCGCACGCATGCCAGACGAGCGCGCTACCGCCTGAGCCACATTCCCAGCCCCTAAAATTCTTAATAACAGCTTAATTAAAAAGAAACTTGGGGGCTAGGGATGTGGCTCAAGCGGCAGAGCGCTCTCCTGGCATGAGTGCAGCCCGGGTTCGATCCTCAGCACCACATACAAACAAAGATGCTGTGTCCGCTGATAACTAAAAAATAAATATTAAAAAATTCTCTCTCTCTCTCTCTCTCTTTAAAAAAAATATATAAAAAAAAAAGAAACTTGGGCTGGGGTTGTGGCTCAGTGGTAGAGTGCTTGCCTACTATGCATGAGGCACTGGGTTCAATCCTCAGCACCACATAAAAATAAAAAAAAGATATTGTGTCCACCTGTAACTAAAAAATAAATATATATATATATATATTAAAAAAAAGAAACTTGGGGCTGAGGCTGTGGCTCAGCGGTACAGCACTTGCCTAGCACGTGTCAAACCTCAGCACCACATAAAAATAAATAGGATAAAGATATTGTGTCCAGCTACAACTAAAAAAAAACTTAACAAAACAAAACAAAACTTTACCACTGGAACATAAAAAGAATACAACACAACCTAGTGGAATTCATATCAAGTATATAAGGATGATATAATATTAGGAAATTATTAATGCATTTTCATTATTAATAAATCAAAACAAGAAAAGTCATAATCACCTCCACTGATGCTAAAGACATGAATAATACCCATTAAAAACAAACTTAATAGACTGGGCACAATGCTGCATGCCTGTAATTCCAGAGCTTGGGAGGCTGAGGCAGGAGGATCATGAGTTCAAAACCAGCCTCAGCAACTTAGAGAGGCCCTAAGCAACTTAGTGAGACCCTGTCTCAAAACAAAATATGAAAAGGACTGGGGTTGTAGCTCAATGGTTAAGCACCCCTGGGTTCAATCCCCAGTATCAAAAAATAACAAAAACAAAAAACAGACTCACTAGAATGGAAATAGGTGAAATGAATGAAAGACAAATACACAACACATCAAAAATTTTATGATAGAACTAATGTAGTGCTTAAAGGAAAATTTAATCTATAAACTTTAGTTTTAAGTCTAATCTATATTAGAAAAAAAGAAAGATCTCAAACTACCAATATTAACCTCTTTTCTGTTGCCAATAACATAGTACCATAGAGTAGTTAAGTTATAAAGAAATTTATTTCAGCTTACAGTTCTGGAGGTCCCAGGTCAAGGGGCCACATTTCAGTGATGGCCTTCTGGGGACAGAGTCCCAAGGCAATGCAAGACATTACATGGTAAAAGTCAAGGAGCTTATGGATTGTGTGTCTAAGTATTGGTCTGATCTTTCTCCATCTTCTTATAAGAGCCAACAGGAGCCAGGTGTGGTGGCACATGCCTATAAATCCCAGCAGCTCAGGAAGCTAAGACAGGAGGATCACGAGTTCAAAGCCAGCCTCAGCAAAAGCAAGGCACTAAGCAACTCAGTGAGACCCTGTCTCTAAAAAAAATACAAAATAGGGTTGGGGATGTGGCTCAGTGGTTGAGTACCCCCGAGTCTAATCCCCAGAAACCCCCCCAAAAAAGCCAACAGGATTCAATCATTGAGGTTCCACCCCATGACCTTATCTAATGACATCCCAAAGGCCCCGCATTTAAACACCATAGTCAGATTTAAGTTTCCATTATCTTCATACCTCATAGTAGGGATTATATTTCAACACTTGAAACTGTGGGAAAACAAATCATAGCACTACCTTTCCACTGTAAGAAACAAGAAAAAGGAAGGCAAAATAAATGCAAAGCAACCTGAAGGAAGGAAATAAGAATAAAGCAGAAATAAATAGAAATTAAAAAAAAAATCAGTGAAACCACAAATTCTTTGAAAAGATCAACAAGCTTTGAACTAGACAGACCAACAAAATAAAAATAAATGGATCCTTTCATAACTTGATGCAATAGGTTCAATGTGTCCATTCAATTTCATGAGTTGAAACTTCATCTCCAAAGTAACATGTTAATGGTATTTGAGAGGACCTTTAAGAGGGCTCCACACATATGAATGGATTAATCCACTCACAGATTAATAGCTTGTTAAGAGTAGTTTTGTTTTATAAAAGCAAGATCTCTCTGGCACACTTGCTCTGTCTTGGCATGTGATATGATATACCATACCATGATCCAGCAGAGCCAAGAAGGTCCTCATCAGATGCTGAGCAGATGCCAATACTACACTCTTTACACTCTTAGACCTCCAGAACCTTGAGCCAAAATAAACTAGTTTTCTTTATAAATAATTACTTGTTAGTAGTCAGTCATAGCAAGAGAAAACAGACTAAAATACTTGATAAAATCCATTTTTCCAAACTCCAATCCAAAAATCTGTACTGGGTTGGAGATGTAGTGCAGTAGTAAAACCCCTGCCTAGCAAGCTAAGGCCCTAGGTTTGATCCCCGGTAGTGGGGAAAAAAGAAATCAATATCATTCTTAATGTTAAAATACTAAAAACAGCTGGCACGTGTGGCACACACACTAGGATTAGGGAGGCTGATGCAGGAGGATTTCAAGTTCAAAGCTAGCCTCATCAATTTAGTGAGTCCCTAAGCAACTTAGTGAAATCCTGTCTCAAAATAAAAAATACAGCAAGGCGCAGTGGCACACACCTATGAGCCCAGTGGCTCAGAAGGCTGAGACAGGAGGATCACAAGTTCAAAGCCAGCCTTGAAATGGCAAGGTGCTAAGCAACTCAGTGAGACTTTGTCTTTAAAATACAAAATAAAGCTGGGGATGTAGCTCAGTGGCCAAGTGACCCTGGTTCAATTCCTGTTACACCAAAATAAATAAATAAATATGAAAATAAAAAAATACAAAAGGCTAAGGATATGGCTTAGTAGTTAAATACCGCTGGGTTCAATCCCTGGTACTAAAAAATAAAATACTAAAATCACTTTAATTTAAATGAGGAATATAACCAAGAGATCAACTATTACTACTATTTTTAACACGATTTTGAAGGAATTGGCCAAGTAGGTAAGAGAAATAAAAAACAGAACGAAGATATAACTACCACTATTTTCAAGTGACATGACTGTCCCAGAAAAGTTAATTTAAAAAAAAAAACTGTAATCATTAAAAGAAAATTAAATAAAGTAAATGAATACAAAATTGATATGTAAAGATCAGTATCTTAAAAAGAGTCACTATAAAAAAAAACACTGTCTTTTCTAAAAATAAATGAGAAATGGTTAGATAATAAAAGAAAAGCTGAGTACACACACCTGTTAATCCTAGCAATTCAGGAGGATGTGACAGGAAGATTGCAAGTTCGAGGCCAGCCTCAGCCGCTTAGAGACACTGTCTCAAAATAAAAAATAAAAAATGGCTAGGGATGCAGCTTGGTGGTACAGCACCCTTGGGTTCAATCCCCAATAGGGGGATGAAGCAAAAATAAGAAAAATCCTGTTTTTGATAGTAAAAATGATAAGAACAAAATATTAAGTATCTAGGAATATACCTAAGAAATGTGCAAAGAAATGGAAAAAAATTAACTATTGAGAGCAATTAAGGACTTAAATAAGTGGAATCACAACCAGTTCTTGAATAAGTAGTCTACATTTTATATATATGTCATTTCCTATAAATAAGTTTATAATGTTATGTAATCCCAATAAATTTTTTCCTACTCAAGTTGATTCTAAAGTTCATGTGAAAAAATAAAAGTCCAAGAATACTGAGCAAAAAATCTAAAAAAAAAAAATACATAAAATAAATGTCCAAGAATACTCAGCAAAATTCTAAAAAAATAAACATACATAATATCTTGCCAGACATTAAAAGATAACATAAAGTCATGCTAAAACAATTTGACATTAGCACATATAAACACTCAGTAGACACAGAAATAGAAAGTTTAGAAGTAACCCCACATATATATATAGGAATTTAGTCTGTGATGAAGAAAGCATTTTAAATAAATATATAAAAGATGGATTATAGGGCTGGGGATGTGGCTCAAGCGGTAGCGCGCTCGCCTGGCATGCGTGCGGCCTGGGTTCAATCCTCAGCACCACATACAAACAAAGATGTTGTGTTCGCTGAAAACTAAAAAATAAATATTAAAAAAATTCTTTCTCTCCTCCCTCTCTCTCTCTCTTAAAAAAAAAAAAAAAAAAAAAAAAAGATGGATTATATTAAATATCACCAGACCAACTAATAGAACCTGGGGAGAAAAAATAGGCTGCAGTTTAACTTCCTTACTTAATCCAAAATAAGTTCCAAATATATTGAAGATTTAAACATCTAAAAAAAATAAAGTAAGAAGAAATATGTAAGAATTCTCAGACTATAAATTTTAGGTTAGGGACCTAGGCCTTTCCAAGCATGACAAACTCAAGAAGTGATAAAAAGCACAGTTATATATGACCCTTAATTTTTTTTGAAATCCTGCTTGTTGAACAATATAGAAGCAAAAGCAAAACCCAAACTACAAAAGAAAAAAAATTATAACCAATATAAACAGGGAAGGGTTAATATTCTTAATACATATAAACGTCTTATCAATTAGCAAGAAAACAACTAAAATCCAATAGAAAAACAGGAAAGAAACAATTTAAAGTAATAGTTTTGAACATTGAAAAGTATCTCAACCTCACTTATAGATGAAATGCCAACAAAAACAAGGCACAGAGGCACACACACGTAATCTCAGCTACTCACCAGACTAAGGCAAGAGAATAGCAAGTTTGAGGCCAGAATTGGAAATTTCCTGAGACCCTATCTCAAAATAAAAAGTATAAATAGCCAACCATGAGTCTCAATTCTAGAGTGCCCCTACTTGATTCCCCAGGGCTAGCGGGAAAAGAGTTTATTTCTACATATCAGATTACAAAAAATCTGGATGTTTGGTTATATACTGAGTTGGCCAGCATCTGGGAAAGCAAGGACTCTGCTATATTGTTGGGAGAAAGCATAATTTGGCATTACTTTAAAAACTTTAAATGTGCATACCCTATGATCCAGCAATTCCACATTTTAGGCATCTGTCCTAGAAAAACACTTGCAAATTTATACAAACATGCTTGGGATGTTCACTGCAGCATTGTTTTTAAGAGTGAAAACTTAGAAACCATTTAAATGCTCACAAATGGGAGAACTTGTAAATAAATTATGGTATTACATAAGAATGAATATTATACATTGGTAAAAAGAAACAAAATACTGAATTCTGTTTGCCTATGTATCAATGTAGCCAGATTGGAGAAAAAAAAAAATTTTTTTTTGTGGTACTAGATTGTGAACCCAGGGCAGCCTACTGAGAAATATCCCCAGCCTTTTTTATTTTTATTTTGAAGCAAGGTCTCCCTAAATTGCCCAGGTTGGCCTTAAACTTGTGATACTCCTGGCAGCCTCTGAATAGCTGGGATTACAGGTGTGCACCATTGTGTCTGACTCAAAAAAACCCAAAAACTTTTGAGTAGGGGGAAAAAAAAGATACAAATGATGTATGGAACAATATCAGGAAAATGATGCTAAAGTGTAATTGGAAAAATATTTACATTTTAAAAAACTATATGTGTTAAATACTATTACATATTTCCTATGACAACTGTCTTAAATTAAGAATTTTATTTGAATTCCACCTTTTTTTTAAAACTAATAGTAATCTGTTTTAGAATCCAATTCAGGATCTCATACTTGGAAAATTAAAATTTTAATGTAAAAATAAAAATTTTGAAAGTCAGGAGATGCTTAGCATAACAACCAAATTACCATCAAATATTCTTATCACAAAAAGTGCTACTTCTTTCTATTGAATTAGTGGCCCACATTTTTAAGTTGGATATTGGTTGGATGTATTTACATACGTCCAGTAACACATAATAAAATTATGTTAAAGACATTCCTCTTGGGTGTGAGGAAATAAATTCAAACTGTTAATGGGAATATAAATTATTAAAGTTTTATGGATAATTATATTTTAGTATCTTCCAAATTTTAAATGTAAATACCCTTGTAGCAACTATACTTCTGAGGGTTTATTCAATAAATGAAAAATGAGGAGAGACTACTACTTGGTACAAGGTTTCTTCTGCAGGTAATGAACATATTCTAAAATTGTGGTGATGACTGTGCATGTTAAGAACCATGAGAGCATATTTTTTAAGTAGATGAATTATCTAATATGTAGTTATCTCAATAAACCTGTTCATTTAAAAAAGCAGGACTCTGCAGATAGGCTGCCTACCATGTTAGTATCGGCCTTCACTTTCCAGATTTCTGATCTTGAGCAAGATATTTAACTTCTGTATGTCTGTTTTTTCATATGCAAAATGAGGAGTAATGGAATAGTAATCTATCTCATGGGGTTGTTGAAGATTAAAGTAATACATATGAAATGCTTAGTAAGTACTCAATACAAGTTGGTTTTCATAATTCTTGAATTTTGGATGGTGTTCTTTAAATAAGCACACAGAGAAGCTCAGATGTAGCTCACAGGAAAAGCACTTGCCTGGCAGTGCAAGGTCCTGGGTTTAATCCCCAGCACCCCAAAACAAGCAAACATATGGTCAAAATGCATCAGATTTAGAGAATAGGACTAGAAGGGTAAGAGAATACGCCACATCACATAAATGAAAACAGAAAAAATTAAGAGGTGTAAAGACTAGTAAAGAAAAACTCAGGAGTATATAAAACTTTCCCATATAAAGAAATCTCACATCATGTTTGTCTTATGTTATAACTGTTCTGTATTGCGCAGAATTAGAAAAAACTTTAGAAACAGTCCAAGAAGGAGTGATGTGCCTGGGAGAGAGGGCAGTGGATAGAGCTTGGACAGGGCTGTTTCAGAGTCACAAAGACCAAAGTTTTCTGTACGTGTGAATCATGCAGACTTTCCATAACGGTTCTTCCAAAATCTAACAGAATTCTTATTTAGCTATTTCTTATATTCATTTGACCTTGTATTCAACATCTACCAAGCCAAGAAACACAACATTTTACTTTCAATGAGATAAAAAATTTAAATTGCATGTCAGGTGTTTCTGTACATTTTCTTGATGCTTAAAAAAAAAAAAAAAAAAGTTTAAGACGCATTTTTTTCATTCTACAAAACATGAACATATTTTACTTTTTAAAATTATCATAAAGTTGAGAGTTTGGGGGTAGGGCATATTACCGGGCATGTCTTTATTTGATGAGAAACCCACTTCTATTATTGTATTGAAAATTTTTGCTTTATAATACTTTATGAAGGCTGGGTTTGTGGCTTAGTGGCAGAGCGCTTGCCTAGCATATGTGAGGCACTGAATTTGATTCTCAGCACCACATATCAATAAATAAAAATAAAGGTCCACTGACAACTAAAAATATTTTTAAAAGAACAAAAATAGGAATAATTATATCAAGTTATAAATTTGATAGGAGAAAAATTACATTATTCTTAAAGTTAATATTTTCTTGTCCAATTTTCATTCCTTTGATTCTTACCTGCCCAATGAGTTTTTTAAAAATGTAAAAAATATAAAAGGAGATGTTGGGTGTAGTTCAGTGGTGCAGTGCTTGACAATGTCTAAGGCTTTGGGTTTGATCCTCAGCACCTCCAAAAAATAAAAATAAAAATAAAAAAGGAAAGGAAATATAATTTCATGTTATATGTTTTCTTCTTTTGGATAAAGAAAATACTTCCCTTGGTGATAAAGTTAAACATTTTCCCCCCACTTATTTCCATACAAAATTCCAAACTGATTTGATACTGCCAAACTATCTTCATGGTTACAGAATGATGACTGGCTTTCTACTGGTTTAAAGTTACCCAAAAAACCCATAAAATTTTCTAGGTCACTAAAATAGGATCTGAGCAGCAGTACTGAATTAAAGAAATGAAACTGTTACACAAATATAAAAGAATACATATCAACTTTATTGCATTGAGCAACTGTTTACTTCCTTTCACATGAAAAAATTTTAGCATACACATACCTGTGGAACCATTGCAACCCTCTGGTTTCTTTTAGGTGACTTTGTATTTATTTGTCTGTCATCTTCATCAGAAAAAAGTCGACTTCGTTTTGAATTTCTAAAAGGCTATGATATAAATTTTTTATTTAATGAAAAAGCAGAATACTCCTCATTTTTGTTCCAAAATATAATCCTATATTTGGAAAACACAGCTAACTCTGGATTATCAACAGTAATGAAAGGACTAAGTATGAGTATTACAAAGTACATAAAACCACATAATCTTAGATTTAGAAAACAAAAATATATACTTATGCAATGTATTCACAAATGCAATACTTCTCTGATTAAACTAAAACTAAAACCTAAGCTCCTTAATAGTCTGGAAGCCTTAGATGATGAAGATAGGAAAATAAATTCTGGAAATTCCAGTTCAAATTATATTGGTTAATACCAGTTGGGTTAATTACATGTCTGCTGCATAAAGTTGGGCTGGAACAAACACATTAAATGACTCTAGAATAATATGCCTAAATGTATATAATATTATACTAGATCAGCTGTCAAAATTATTAATTGAATTTCCATTTGTAAGAAAAAACAAGATACTTGAAAACATTCTTTAAAACTAAAAAAAAAAATTAAGTAGCAAAAGTACATAATACACTAATGGGTAATATTTTTTTCAAAATTTATAGTTCACCTTAGGTTTAGAGGTTTCATGAATAAACACAACAGAAATAAGACTCACATCCTTTTCTAAAAAATTTCCCTCCACTCAGGAAAGATTTTCAGGCCTATTTATAAGGGAAATGGGTACACAGATCTAACAAAATTTGGTCAGTAACCAACAGACCAAATTAAAATTAAACCCACTGTGTCTTTACACTTCAAAGTCCATATTTAAATTCCTTCTACCCTATCCCCCTTCTCTGACCATGAGCAGAGAGGAGGAAGAGAATGATGAAACTGATGCGATGGAACTAAAAAATTCCCTACATTCACTGTGGCTACTACCCAGGCTACTGCTGCTGTCCATCCAAGTTCTAGACTTGTTTGATGATTGACCCCTAAAACCTGTTAGCTACCTGACTGGGCAGGCGAGAGACAGAGATCTGAAAATTGTTAGTCATGAAATTTAATGCTCATTTCTACTTTTCACCTCCAAATGCACTAATCCTTGACAAGATTTTAATACCTAACACTTATTTATATATCTTGCTGCAGGAACAAGAGTCACAAGAAACTTTTTGTGTATCTATTAAAAAGTAAGATTTTTGCTTAGCATAATATTCTCCAACTCCATTCATTTACGAGCAAATGCCAAAATTTTATTCTCTTTTAATGCCGAGTAATATTCCACTGTGGGGGCTGGTATGGCTCAAGCGGTAGCGCGCTCGCCTGGCATGCGTGCGGCCCGGGTTCGATCCTCAGCAACACATACAAACAAAGATGTCGTGTCCGCCGAAAACTAAAAAATAAATATTAAAATTCCTTCTCTCTCTCTCTTAAAAAAAAAAAAATCCACTGTGTATATATAGAAGTTTTTTTTTAATTGATTTTTAAATTTTTTTAAATACACGACAGCAGTGGAATGCACTACAATTCTTATTACACATATAGAGCACAATTTTTTGTATCTCTGTATATAAAGTATGTTCACATCAATTTACAGCACAGTTTCTTTATCCATTCAGCTATTGATGGGCATCTATGTTGGTTCCACAGTTTAACTATTGTGCATTCAGCTCCTATAAACATTGGTGTGGGGCTGGGGATGTGGCTCAAGCGGTAGCGTGCTTGCCTGGCATGTGTGCGACCCGGGTTCGATCCTCAGCACCACATACAAACAAAGATGTTGTGTCCGCCGAAAACTAAAAAATAAATATTAAAAATCTCTCTCTCTCTCACTCTCTCTTTAAAAAAACAAAACAAAACAAAACAAAAAAACATTGGTGTGGCTATGTCACTATAGTATGCTGATTTTAAGTCCTTTAAGTATAGATAAGGGGTGGGATACCTGGGTTAAGTGGTGGTTCCATTCCAAGTTTTCTGAGGAATCTCCATACTGCTTTCCAAAGTGGTTATACCCATTTGCAGTCCCACCAGCAATGAATGAGTGTACCTTTTCCCCCACATCCCCAAAAACTAAAGGCCAAATATTTTCTCTGATTAGTGGATGCTGATCTATGATTAGAATGGTGTATGGGAAGAATGGAGGAACTTTGGATGGGACGAAGGGGAGGGGAAGGAGGGATTATGAAGGTGGGAAAGATGGTGGTATGAGATAGATATGATTACCCTAGGTACACGTATGATTGCACAAATGGTATGTCTACACTGTGTACAACCAGAGAATTGAAATGTTGCGCTCCATTTATGTATGATGAATTGAAATGCATTCTGCTGTCACGTATAACTAAGTAGAACAAATTAAAAAAAAATAAGACTTTTGGCTATTGCTGGGGTTTTGTTTGTTTTTTTTCCTATTTAAATACACTATAATTCTTTTTAAAATACTTAATTATGACCAGATATCATTGACTACAGATAATTTATCTAAGGTCAAATACTGTTCAATCACCCTTTACTTAAAGACTCAAATTCTTGTGGTTATAACAAAACCTTGGACATTTTTTCCTGTCTTATAAGAATTTATACAGGACAACAATAAAAGTTAGCTATGATCATTAAAGTCTAAGAAAAACGCATTCCTTACCATTTCCACAGCAGGGCCTGTATTTCTGCCTTTCCAAACAGGGGTTTTCTGTAAAGAACTGTACTTTTCATTCCATGTGTTAGATAAGCTTCCCTCTGTAATGAATAATTAATACTAATAAAATTTAAGTTTAGTTCAAAGGATTTCATACCATGAGCACTATCTATTTAATGGTAGCAATATATATGAAATATACACCCATGTGGAAAAAATACAGTAGTAATAATTTTAGTTTACTTTGAATAAAAAATCTTATCTATATTTTTGTTCAATTCCCTTAATAATTTGATAAAGTGATACATCTTGAAAGTATTGAATTTCTATACTGAAACATATACCATCTTTTCCCTTTTCTTTTTGTTTTTTAATAATTCCTCCACTTCAATTGCCAAAACTATCTCTTCCTTCAACTCTAACTCCTAATTTAGGACACACATTTTTTTGCTTCAGTATGTGGAACCCTTAGGGCTGGGTTTGTGGCTCAGTGGTAGAGTGCTTGCCTAGCATGTGTGAAGTACTGGTTTCGATCCTCAGTACCACACATAAATAAATGTGGAACCCTTGATATATGAAAATAAAATTAATGTGATGTTTCTGTTTTTCTTAATTTAAAAAAAGGTCTATGGAGTTGTATACAACCAGGAAGAATTCAAACAAGTGATTGATTAAATATATTATAAAAATAAAAGGGAGTGAGTTTAATTTTTGTAGAAAGGTATATTTAAATATGTAGAGATTCATAGAAAACTGGGATGAGTATAGATAGGATAATTATTTTTAGTCTCTTCTAGTTGCTCATCAGTAATTTCTAAAAGAAATTTATTTTAGTTGTAGTTGGAAACAATGCCTTTTTAAAAATTTATTGTTATGTGGTGTTGAGGATCGAACCCAGGTGGCTACAACCGAAGCCCCTGTATAATTCTTCTTCTTTTTTTTAAAAAAAAAATATTTATTTATTTCAGTTGCAGTTGGACACAATATCTCCATTTCACTTGTTTACTTTTATGTGGTGCTGAGGATCAAACCCAGGGCCTCATGCGTGCTAGGCTAGCACTCCACCACTGAGCCACAACCCCAATCCCTGTATGATTCTTTTTTAAAAACAAAATAGGGCTAGGGGTGTGACTCAGTGGTACAGTGCTTGCCTAGTGTGTATGAGGCCCTAGGTTTGATCCCCAGCACTGTGAACAAATAAATAAAAAAACATACACACATACAAAATAAATAAAACATAGCCAGGCATGGTAGTGTACACCTATTGCTGCAGCTACTTGGGAGGATACTTTGAGTCCAGGGGTTCAAAGTTAGTCTGAGCAAGATAGGGAGACCTTTCTCCAAAAAAGAAAAGAAAGAAAAATGGATTTAATATTGGGAGAAAAAGATTAGAATATTTTTTCAGATATCTATCTATCTATCTATTTTGCAGGGTGGAGGCCAATACTAGGGATTGAATCCAGGGCCTCATACACACTAGGAAAGTTTTCTACCATTGCTCTATAATCCTAACCCCCTAGATTGACTGATCTATCTAGATATTTGTGTGTGTTTGTGTGTGTGTGTGTGTGTGTGTGTGTGTGTGTGTGCGCGTGCGCGTGCGCGCGTACTCACATGTGTGTATATGAGTGAGTGATACTGGGTACTAAAGCTAGGGCACTCTACCCTGAGCTATACCCCCATCCCTTTTTTATTTTTATTTTGAGACACAGTTTTACTAAATTGCATGAGGCTGGCCTTGAAATTTGCGATCCTCTTGCCTCAGTATCCTGAGTCACTGGGATTACAGGCATGGGCACTCAATCCCACATGTATATTTTAAGAAGGACAAAAGAAAAGAGGTGGAGGGTGTGGGATATAGCTCAGTGACAGAGTACGTGATGAGGTCCTGGGTTCAATCCCCAGCACCAAAAAAAAAAAAAAAAAAAAAAGAGTGATGGAATTGATCTGTTTAGGCAAACCAACCAAGGTATTCTAGAAGATAAGTTGTCTCAAACAGGTCTTCATTTGATAAATCACTACAAAGCACAACACAGTAGCTTTAAAGACACAAAGGACTAATGAATTTTGAGAATATTTAGCTTGGTTCCCAATTTATTTACCTAGTAGAATCTTAACCAAGAGATAAAATTTAAAATGAACCATATTAAGAGGGCTAGTTTACTGTACCTATTCAAAAGAAATAATGAGATCAAGGAATGTCATCTAGCTTTTTCTCATTAAGAGAAAAGTACTATTCTTCTTTTATTGCAGGGAACTTGCTTTATTACTTTTTTTTTTAAATATTTATTTTTTAGTTATCGGCGGACACAACATCTTTGTTTGTATGTGGTGCTGAGGATCGAACCCGGGCCGCACGCATGCCAGGCGAGCGCGCTACCGCTTGAGCCACATTCACAGCCCTTGCTTTATTACTTAGAAGAAAAGATAAACCATTATGCAAACATACAGCTCAGCACAGGTTTAATAAATGCTTTAAATTTATATAAGATCTTTCTAGAATGTGTAGTTTGGAGTTTTTAAAATAATTTTAAGAAAAAAAAATTTCTTAATTTCTAATAATTCAGGACAATTTATATGTTCTAAAAGCTTATGCATTTCAAGTTATCAGTAAAAATCAATAGCTAAAATAAATAATAACTTAGAAGAAAAGAGAAACAATATCAAAATTAATTTTATTAATTAAATTTCTAGGTTATAAACATCCCCCAAAACAATATAATTCTTACCTTTTAAACTGACAAGGGCTTTTGCTGAAGAGCCTGCAATAAAAAACAAAACAAATTAATAATCATTTCAAAAATCAAAGTGAGAAAAAGAACATGATTTGAAGGTAAAAGTAATCCATTTCATTTGAGCAATGTTGAGTTTAAAATGATGCTGGTATGTGCAATTAGAAATAAGTAGATGGCTAGACATAGTGCACACACCAATAATCCAAGCTACTTGGGAGGATCACAAGTTCAAGGCCAGTCCTGGCAAACTTAGAGAGACGCTGTCTCCAAAAAAACCCAAACTAAATCAAACAAAAAAACAAAACCCAAACAAACAAACAAAAAACAAGGAGGGAGGCTGAGGATAAAGTTTAAGGGTAAAGTGCCCCTGGGTTCTATCTATCCAAGAAATAACTAGTATACAATTCAACTATAAACCAGAACTCAAATAGGGTAAGAAAAAATTGGAGAGACATCTGGGAGTCTTGTTAAAAGCTGTGAGACAAACTGTGAAATATGATGTATTAAGAACTATGTAATATTTTGAACGACCAACAATAAAAAAAAATAAAAAATAAATAAAAAATAAAAAAAAGCTGTGAGAGTTGGAAACCATTCCCAGACAGGAAAATGTAGAAAGAGAGGGAAAAAGAAGAATAGGGACAGAAGTAATTTTGGATCTTAACTCAAAATGCTTTGATGGGCTGGAGATACTGCTCAGTTGGTAGAGTGCTTGCCTAGAATGCACAAGGTCCCGGGTTCAATCCCTAGCACTGCTGAGGGACAGGACGGTGTACTTTGATGCTAAAGAAAAGAGAAACTGAAATGACATTTATTCAGGAAAAATCAGAAGAGGTAATGGAGTAGAAAAGCAAAATGGAAATGATTTCAGAGACTGTCATAGCAGGCCATAAGTCCCTAGAAAGTCTAGAATGTAGGTATGCGTGACACTTAAAAAAGAAGTGCAGAACAAACAAAAGGGGCTAGCATAAACTTGAAGGGATTCCCTAGATAAAACAAACTTCAGGGTATATTAGAATAACCAGGAAGTTCCTCATAATGCAGAATCCATACTGTTAATAAAGCTTTTCAGAGGAGGTAACCCACTTTGAGAAACTAAGCTTTTGGTTTTGGTGTGAATAAAGGACAATATCTATGGATGAAAGGTGCAGGAGAATCAATAGGGAAAATGTGTTAAAGTGTAATGACCAAAGGTAGTAAAGTCACGGACAGGAAGAGTTGGGGAAGAATGCCATAAAATCTTGCTAAAAACTTCAAACAAAACAACACAACTGAAAAGCAGCAAAGTAGACAGTGCCCATATCATTGCAGCTAGTAAGAGAAATATAGTTCATTTGAGGAAAAAGTAGTAACCATTCACTCATGCAGTGAGTATGTATTGAGAGCTAACTGCCCATCAGTCTCTGCTCGGGACAACAGGGATACCACAGAAAGCAAAACAGTCCTGTTCTTCTGAAACTTACATATCTACTGAGGGGAGATAAACAAATACACAACAGGTGATGGTGAACACTCTGGAAAAAAGTACAGCAGGATAAAAGGGCCAGTGAGTGTGGGAGTAGGGGAAGGGTAGACTATTTTTATATGAAATGCTCATGATTAGCTGTTCTGAAAGGTAATGTTGGAACAGGGATCTGAAGGAAGAAGTATAAGCCACAAGGATATCTATTTCTGTTCCATGAACACAGGAACCATATCTTACAGATTCTGACCTACCATCTTTTTTAACCTTTTCTTAGAGGCAGTATGGCCTAGTGGTCAAAATAACAGGTTCTAGGTTGACACTAGTTGTGTTTGAATCTTGGCTCTGACACTTTAGCAATGTTACCTCCCCCAAATTACTTAACCTCTCTGTGCTGTTTCTTCATGTGCAAATGAGTGAGTGATTTAACATATATTCGTAAAAGTGTACTCAGCACATGGCTAATTTTCATAGTGGTTACTATTAATATTATTTTGATCAATTTATAAAATCTTTTTAAGAGCATGAATTTTAGGGCTGGGGATGTGACTCAAGTGGTAGCGGCTTGCCTGGCATGCATGCACCCGGGTTCAATTCTTAGCACCACATACAAAAAAAGATGTTGTGTCCGCCGAAAATTAAAAAATAAATATTAAAAAAAATTCTCTCTAAAAAAAAAAGCATGAATTTTAAAGGCAGGTAAATCTGATTTAGAATCCTACACTAACTGGATATTCATTCAACCAATATTTACTGAATGTTTGCCATAGCACTGTTTTGTATTGTTTGGGGTGCTGGGGATCAAACTCAGGGCCTCATGCATGCTAAGCAAGTGCTCTGCCACTGAGCAACAGCAACTGTTTTAGTGACTGAGGTTACCCCAAGGAACAAGACAGACAAAGCTTCTGCTCTCAGGGAGTTTATATTTTAGTGGAAAGAGACATTCAATAAACAAGTATATAAATAATAATTATAGTTTGTGGCAATTGTTATTAAGGAAATAAATAGGGTGATGTTTATGTGGGGGAAGTTACTTTATATAGAGTAGTTAGGGAAGGCTTCTCTGAGGTAGTAACATTTGAAAAGAGCTAGCTATTAGAGCACAGGAAGTCAAAGCATGTATGGGCAGAAGAAACAGGGGAAAAGCCCTGAAAAAACAGCTTAGAATATAAAAACAATATGAGAGGAGAGGGGTGCTGGGGGAAAGAATTATTGTACAAGGAAAGAGTATAAGAGAAAAGGTCAGAGGGGAAGCCAGGTGTTATGCATAGAACTGGGAATGCAGTATAAAGAAAAATAGAAACAGTACCTGCTCTAATCTGGTTAGGCTATTAACTGAATTATCACATAAACAAGCATGAAACTGCAACTGTGACAGCTGCCACTAAGAAGTTACACAGTGGTACGAAAAGATTTAAAAACATAACCTCATCCAAGAGGATAGAAAAATAACTCACTGAAGTTCAAAATGGGATCTAAATGATAAATAGAAGTTAACAGGAAGTGAGGGGAGAAAAAGTATTCCAGTTGAGAATAGCATGTGCAAAGGCCCTGCAGAAAAGACAGCCTGGTGAGAATGAGAAAGGTCCAATGTAACTCAAAGGGATAGAATGATAGGGTGATACATAGTGAAGCTGGAGAGATAGGGAGTAGCCATATCACAAACAGCCTCATAGCTAGCTACAAATGAGTTTTAAACAGGAGGATGGCATGCATACATTTTGAAAGGATCCCCCCTGACCTGTATATGAGGGGAGGGAGTAGATTAATGGAAAGCTGAAGTAATTAGTGTACAAAAGAGATGATGACAACTTGGGCTAGGTGATGGTAAGAAGCAGGCACAATTGAGAGATATTTAGATTGTAAAAGTTCCAAGACTTGGGGCAGTGGCTCAGTGGTAGAGCACTCGCCTAGGCACTGGGTTCAATCCTTAGCACCACATTAAAATAAAGGTATTGTGTCCAACTACAAATAAAAAATAAATATGTTTTTAAAAAAGTTCCAAGTCTTAGCATAGGTTTAAACATGTGAAATTAAAGAGAGGGAAGTGCCAAAGATAAACTCTAGGTTTCTGCTCTGCCAGCTAAATGCAAAGTGGAACCATTCATTAAGACAAGAACCAAAGAAAGTTATCTATATCCTGGGGTGGGATTATGAACCTGTGAAGTTTGAAGGGGCCTATGAAGTATCCAAGAGATACGAAACAACAGGAGATTATCAAGAACAGGAGGAGCTCAAAGGAAAGACCTGGGCTAAAGATAGCTTCAGTTTCCTCGAATACTTGCATCAATTCAAATGAAGATTAAATTAATAAATTTTGCACAGCATCTGGTTCCTAGGTAAGTACTCTATTAATTATAGCTTTTATTATTGATAATGTTACAATGGCTATTAATATATTAGCTAGCTCCCTAGACTAAATTTGGCCAAAAAAAAAATTGCTATTTCCAGTATTAAATTGAAATCACTTTTCCTTTTCAAGATCCTGTCCATTTTAATTAATAATGCCTACTACTCTACATTTGGTTCCATGTAAGTCAAGTATTTATGTATATATGATAACCAGGTAAAGCAATTCTAGCTTTCAACAAAGCTATAGTCTGACTAAATAAGGCATATACCACACAAACATGCATGTCCCTGCCCAACACACCAATGTACCAAGGGATGTCACACAGTAATATAAATGATTAAGTTATTCAGTTAAAGAATGTAGCTGGAACTTGAACCTTGTATAAATTCCAAGTCTTTACAAAGAACCACAGTAAGAAAAAGTTTTTCATATGGTAAGCACACTATGATTATTAGGCCCACCTAAATCACAATCAACTGTATTCTCCAAAAAAGAAAAAATAAAATTCATGGATGGTCTACAGTTGTGCCCTGTCCAATACAGAAGCCACCAGCTATTTAAAATTGATTAATTAAAATTTAAAATTTCATTCCTCTGTAGCCACATTTAAAGTGTTCCACATATGGCTAATGGCTACCCTACTAGGCATTGCAAAAGAAAACATTTCCATTACTGACAAAGTTCTTTTGGGATTTAGTGCTAGTCTAGATCACATTTAAAACCCAAACACTTTGAATATAAACTTTTCACAGCTTGGCAACCTAAACTTTGAACTTCAGAACATATGTCCTCACAAAATAATGAGCATTGGCAATATCTTGAGCTCTCATTTTTAAAGTCTGCCTTGTGTGCAGAAAGATTTAATAGTGAGTAAGCTTTTTGTTATACTAAAACTCTCTCCAAGTGATACATATACACGAACTTCAGTGAGTGGGGATTCTGGACCATTTTTGTAACTAACTCAAATGCAATACCTGCCTTTCCGTATAATTTATGCAATACTGAAAATTACAAACTTTAGTTTCATTATCCTTAAACTATTTATGTATATATGATAACCAGGTAAAGCAATTCTAGCTTTGATGCCCAATCCACACAAATATGAGTATCCCTGTCTTAAGAGGCGGGGGTAAGTAAGCACGGATAAATGAGGGAATGCCCAGGAGTGGGTGTCAGGCAGAGAACTGTATATGTATGCTGTCTGTCTGTGCTGGTCATCTCCATGTGTAAAGACACCCCCATGATTCTTAAGACACATCCTAACAGAAGAAAGTCTGTGGGATGGGGGCTACCTTGAACACTGGGTGTCCAGTCTGGATCATCTCCAGAAAGGTCCACAGCCACCTGTGGTCCCAGGGGAAGGGGCCAACCCTCTGACATGGAAACACTTCCAGGGGTGGACGCGATTTGGGGGTGGGGGGAGCAGTGAAGATCACAAGTGCCTGTAGAAGCAGGAGCTGTCAAGATCAGAGGCTGGGACAAGAAGAGGGGGCTGTGACCACCCAATGCCCAGCCCAAGCCCTCTCCCGGCCCCCGGACAGGCGAGTTACATAACCCCGGCGGGCGTCTCTCGGCGCCGGGCGAGTGGTGCAGGAGGCGAAGACAGCCCCCGCGTCCGGGGACTGCTCTTTCCCCACCTCCGCCGGGGGCCGGGGTCCGGCCAGGGGAGCAGCCACCGCCTCCGCCCGGCACAGGCTGGACTCCCGGGCTTTCGGTTTCCGGCCCTGGCGCTCGCACAACCCCAGAAACCAACACACAGACACCATAACAAAGGCGGCGACGCGGCGGCAACACCGGAGTAGGAGGACTAGGGGACCACGGTGGAGCTGGCAGTCAGCCCACCTACCCGCCGGAGGGCACGGCCGCCTATTCCAGCCGGTGCAGCCGAGGGGCAGGCGGCCGGCGGGAAGAAGGGGGTTCTTTGAGGTGCTACTCACTCTCGTCAGGCAACTGGTCGAGCTCCGCCATCTTGAACGAGCCGCGCCGCTTTTTCAAAGGCTGCCCGCCGCGGTGCATTGTGGGGCGGAGACTGTCTTTGCGAGGGAGGTTCGAATGCGGAGCTCGCTGCCCGCGGCGCCGCGCCGCGCTGCTCCAGCCGCGCTGCTCCCGCCGCGGCTGGCTGAGGCGGGCCCGGCTCCGCCTGCGCCTGCCCGGGAAGCGGGTGCGCCGGGTGGCCGCGCCTCGCCCTCCGCCCTCACCCCCGCCCCGGGCCGGAGGGTGAGAGGAGGGAGGCCGCGCGGAGAGGCCCGGCGCCCGAGCGCGGGGGGCGCAGCGCCAGCTCCAGAGTCCCGCCCGGGCCGCGCCGCCCGCCCGCCTGTCCTCTCCGGGGCTCGCTCCCGGCGCGCGTTTCGCGGCTCGCGCTGCAGCTGTGGGAACTGCAGGCTGTTTGTTCCGAGAAGGGAACCGGAGTAAGGCCCCGGCGGGCCGAGGCGTGAGGCAGGGAGGGGGCACCTGTGGCCTCCACACGGGAGAAGAGCCCTTGGTTGTTGATCACGTTACGCCAGCGGAGCTTTCCATGAAGTCAAGTATTCTCGGTTCCCCAGACCCACGTTTCTCAGGCTCCTCGGTCACCCCCAGCCCCGAGCTTAGCTGCTGCAGCCACCTAGCGTGTGGGTCCAAGACTCGGGATCTCGGCGGCCTCTGGTGAGCCGGGGACTTTAGCTCCTGAAGATTGGAAAATGAGCTCCCCTTGCAGCCCGGAAAGAGAGACCTTGAGAGGTCGTGAAGTTAGTCATTTAGGCAGGCAGCTAAGAACTGTTCTGCTCAGCCTGTGCATCCTTTTGACAATGGTCCGTGTAGGGAACTGGGAGAGAACTACAAAATGACTAACTGATGGCTTCCTGGGGATACATACTAAAACTAACAGTGGCACTACATGGTGATTAAGTACCTTGATCTAAATGTAAAGAGGAAACTGGATGAGAATTGATCCTTTATTGAAAGAAGTCCAGCAAAAGATTTCACAAATTCCTGTTTGTTAACACTTTCCAGTAATAAACCACTGTTTGTGTTTTTTTTTTTTTTTTTTTTTTTTACAATTTCTTCAACAAATGTTTTTGAGTAACAAGCCTTTTCTCCAGGAATTTATGGGGAATAAGAGGTAGGACAGTTAAGAATTGAAAAAAACCACATGATGAATTCCAGAAAATCAAAGAAGTTAAAAAGATGATACATTGAGATGAGAACACAGCAAACAGGCCAGCCGAGGCTAAGAAATTGAACTTGCTGTGAGCATTGTAGCAATGACGAAGTCACATTTTAAATAACGGGGTTGGCATGTTTCCATTTGTTTTAGAATAAAACTTTTGAGAAATGGATTGAAGGGGAACAAGATGAGAGTTTGGAAACCAGGCAGGAGGAAGTCTTTTGGGGCAAGCGAAGAACAGCAGAGAGATGTCTCTTCAACTGGCTGAAGAAATTCAGAAGTTGTGTGGAGGCCTGTTTGGGATTCTGGCTGATAGTTGTAGTTGTATAATCTCAGACAAGTTTGCTTCTTGACTTAATTCTGAGTCCCTCAACTTTTCATCTGTAAAATGCAGGTAATAAGAGGGTTAAATGAGTTGATAGATGTAAAGACCTTATAATAGCTACTAGCCTGCAGCAGTTAGCCACTACTACCTCTGGCACTGGGTAGAATGTGACACATTGGTGGGGGATGCAATCCACCTCTCAAAGAAACAAGGAAGTATGGGAAAAAAGAGCTTGCTGAGTCACTCTGATGTGAGGAAGAGAGTCTGATTAGTGAAGCCATGGATAACTGAGTACTGGGATAGTGTAACAATAGTCCACTTTATGCTTTGGATATATTCCTTAGTGCTTTGCCATTACAATTTATTTTTAAAATGGTCTTTTTTTTTTCTCTTCCTCTGTCCCTGCTCCTTCCTAATCTCACTCTGGTCCATAACCCCAGAGGAAACAGAATTACCTTTCTTCCCAGTTTTAGACAGATTTATCTGTCCTGGAGCACATACCTACCATAGGAATGAAGTCATCCAGACTTTGGGGATGGTACTAGAAGGTCTCAGAAATGACTGTCTCCCAAATTAACAAGTGAATTACAACTCCCAACAGAATGTTACTGCTGTTGACCAGTGATGAGTCCTTGCTTCCCCAGTGTTGAAGAATAACACCAGAGAAGCACGCCGAGGCAAGGTCAGAGTAGAAATTAGAAGTTTATTAAAGGACAGCAGAAAAGACTTCTCCCGGGCTGGGGTTATGGCTCAGTGGTAGAGCACTCGCCTTGTACGTGCAAGGCCCTGGGTTCAATCCTCAGCACCACATATAAATAAATAAAATAAAGGTATTGTGTCCAACTACAACTATTAAAAAATATATATTAAAAAAAAAAAGAGGGAAAAGACTTCTCCCGAGGAAGAAGGGGACCCAAGAGGTGGAATCCGTGGAAGTGTAGTTGTTTCCCCTTTTTATAGTTCTTTCAGTGATGGAATGTAGGTTGGAAGGCACAAGGGGTGGGACACAGGTGGGCCAAAGAAGTAATCTGGGTAGGAGGGACTTCATTAACACTTCTTTGGGGGCTGGGGATGTGGCTCAATTGGTAGCGTGCTCCTTCGGCCTTGGTTCAATCCTCAGCACCACATACAAACAAAGATGTTGTGTCCGCCGAAAACTAAAAAATAAAAATATTTTTAAAAATTCTCTCTAAAAACAAAACACTTCTTTGGGATAGGCTATCTTCAAATCTGCTGGGACTGTTCATTAACATTTCTTTGGGATGGACTTTGGGCCTAGGGCTTTTCTTGGGACTTCATTAACATTTTAAGGGTTGCTCAACTTTTTCTCGGAAATTCATTCTCAACATGGCCTCCATTTTAGATATCACTCGATATTAGACCCGATTTACCTAACTACACTGACTGCCTAATTTTAAATCTGGCTTCAAGAGAATTTATGAAATGCAGCCTTTGAGTCACCTTTTTAAAGCCCCCTCTTCCTGCTGATGGGCAGGATCACAGCTTCTGGGACAGGAGTTCCTTGTGTTTCTCCTTTGCTAGCAAAGCAATAAACCTTCTTTTCCCTTTTGGATTGGCATCCTGGACATAGAGGGAGCTTTCAGCAACAATAGGAGGGGGAACAAGGAGGGTGGAAGTTCAATTTGACAAAGTAACCCTTCACAATGAATTTAACCCCTCCTGTGTCTTCTAACACATTCTGATCTGCTAAGAAGATGAAAACACTGGTCCTAGCACCTGAGGGCCCTTAGCAGCTTGCATTTCATCATCAATTTGGAGTTATGAAAAATCAACCCTCTAAGAATGATAAAATAGAAACAAACATGAAAGAGCCTAGGGGTGTGAGAGAAGCAGAAATTCTGTGAATATCATGATGGTTGGAGTATTGTTAGACCAAGGTAAACTGGGTTTTATTCTGAGGTAGTTTTTACATACACATAACAGCAGGGTTGCTGATTAAAACAATATTTTTAGGCCCTTCCCCCAATAATCTGCTTTTTAAAACTGGCTCAGGTATTGTTATAGTAATGGAAAGCTGATTAACCCACTGTACTACCTAGGCTATAATGTGAAGATAGAGTGAAAAAAAAATTAGATAATAAGATGAACACAGTGGCTTATGCCTGTAGTCCCTGTGATTTGGAAGGCTGAGCCAAGAGGATCACAAATTCAAGGCCAGCTTCAGCAATGCATCACAACCCTGTCTCAAAATAAAAAATGAAAAGGACTGAGATGTAGCTCAGTGGTAAAGCACCCCTGGGTTCAATCCCCAGTACCTAAATTAATTAATTAAATGTTGAATTTTATGTTATTTTAACCACTCTTTTAGTCTGTTTTGTACTACTAAATCAGAATGCCTGAGACTGGGTAATTTATAAACAACAGCTTTATTTTTTATGTTTCTGGAGGCTATGCAAGATAGAAGGTTTCACATCTAGAAAGGGCTTTGGTGCTGTATCATCCTATGGTAGAAGTCAGAAAGGAAAGAGAGGGGCTGGGGTTGTGGCTCAGTGGCAGAGTGCTCCCCTAGCACTGGTGAGGCACTGGGTTCCATCCTCAGCACCACATAAAAATAAATGAATAAAAAATAAAGGCATTGTGTCCACCTACAACTAAAATATATATATATATATATATATATATATATATATATATATATATATATAGAAAGAAAGAAAGGAAAAGAAAGGAAAGAGAGGTTGCATGAGAGAGAGAGAAGTGGCTGAATTCACACTTCTATTAGGAACCCACTTTCTTGTTGACTAATCCACTCCCACAATAATGACATTAATTTTTTAGGAGATTATATATATATGTATGTTTGTTTTGGGGGGTGGGGGGGACTGGATATTAAACCCAAGGGTGCTCTGCTATTGAGCTACAACTCCATCTCTTTTATAATTTTTTATTGTGAGACAGGGTCTCACTAAATTGTCCAGGCTTGTCTCGAACTTGTGATCCTTCTGCCTTAGTTTCCTAAATCACTGGGATTATAGGTGTTTGTCACCATGCCCAGTGCCTGTGGACACTGGGGATGGTACTAGAAGATCTCAGAAATGACTGCTAGCAACATTCTAACAACAGTCTAACAACATTCTAACAAGAGCAACCACAATTTTAAAAATTCATATTATACAAATATCACACAGCAAATATAAATTTACTAAATATATATGCATAGACTAAACAATATAAGATACCCAATATTAATGGTGGCTAACTAGGAAGGTGGGATTTGGGTGATTTTTATTTTCTTTATATGTGTATATATAACTTTTCTACAGTAAATTTTTTTATGACTTTTATAATAAAAACAACCATTGAAAAAAGGTTGTATATCTGTACAATGGAACATTATTCAGCCATAACAAGAATGTACTGACAAATGTTACAGTGTGAATGAAATTTGTAAGCATCATGCTAAATAAAAGAAGCCTGTCACAAAAGACCACATAATGTATGATTCCATTTATATGAAATGTCCAGAATAGACAATTCCATAAAAACAGAAAGCGGATTAGCAGTTGCCAAGGGCTGGTAAGGTTGAAGTGGGGTATGGGGAGTGATTACTAAAAGGCACAGGGTGATAAAAATATTCTAAAACTAACTGAGGTAATGGTTGAACAACTATTTTTTTTAATGTTTATTTTTTAGTTGTAGTTGCACCTAATACCTTTATTTATATGTGGTGCTGAATCAAACCCAGGGCTTCGCACATGCTAGGCGAGTACTCTATCACTGAGTCACAACTCTAGCCCCTGTACAACTCTTTACATATACTAAAACCATTGAATTTTAAATTTTAAATTGGTGAATTGTATGGTATGTGAATTATATCTCAATAAAACTGTTGCCAAAAAATATTATTTTCAGATTGTTAATCAGCTTTCTGTTACTATAAAAAATACATAATCAAATTATAAAGAGAAAAAGGTTTACTTTGGTTCACATTTTGGAGGTTCCAGTCTATGGTCCATTGTCCCCATTGGTTTGGGCCTGTGGTAAGGCAGCAGGTGACAGAATACTACTCTTCATCTAATGGCCAGGAACAAGAGAATGAAAAGGGGACTGGGGTCTTTCAACCCCCTTCAAGGCCATATCCATCCCCAGTGACCTAACAACCTCCCACTAGGTCCCACCTCTTAAAGGTTTCAGCATTGCCCAATAGCACCACCCTGGGAACCATGCATTTAACACATGGGACATTGAGGAACCTTCAAGATCCAAACCATAGCACAAACTTTAGGATTTTTCTCCCTCTAAAATCTTTGGTAGTTACTTTGTACCAGATCCCTTTCTAAGTCACTTAATGAAAATAAGCCCAAGAGGTACTCTACTGGGAGATGTAAAATGATTGCTGCAAACAAAGACTGACATTAAACTGCTATCCGTTCCACTCTGACTTTTCTTCCAAACATCTTACTAGTCTGCAAATATGCTAGAAAGAGAAACTGCTTTTCCTGTTGGACCCAAGTGGCTACAGGAAGATGCAAACTGAATTCCTAACAGATCCTGCTTTTTTAGAATGGGTCCTAGGAGGGTCATCAAAATATCTGTATCTCCTGAGATCCAGGTGAATGGACCATTTGGTTAAAGTGGAGGGGGATTATTAAACCTGTCTCTTAGGGCTATAGTGAGAATTAAATGAGATCACTTATGTAAAATACTTGGCTCACATCCCAGCATATAAACACTAGCCCTCTACCACTCTATCTTATGTCCTGCTTTCCTAAGTTATACCCAGAAGGGACTAAATATTGTTAGCTCTTTTCCAAGATACTGCTTCTAAAGACATTGTTCTTGGCAAAATTTACTGGTATATCCCAGGTTATTTATGGAAGTCTCTTTGTTTCCAATTTGCATAATGAAGCCAGGATGAGGAAGAACAACACTTCCTTGAAGGAATAGCAGTAACCTCTTTTGCCAGATATCTTTTCTAACAAACTATAAAAAGTTATAAGAAAGGGCTGGGATTGTGGCTCAGCGGTAGAGCGCTCCCTGAGCATGGGCGGGACCCGGGTTCGATCCTCAGCACCACATAAAAATAAAGGCATTGTGTTAAAAAACTGTTGTTTTTTTTTTTAAAGTTATGAGAGATTATTCTATGGGAAGGAAAGTAGAGAGAGATACTCACCACACACAAACACTCTCAATCACTGTCCAGAATTTCTTAAATAAATTGGGGGATAAGTTGAAGTTAGGGAGAGGAAATGGAAGAAGAAATATTAATGGCAGAGAGGCATGCACAAAGGCATAGTTTTTATTCCAGGAATTTGGTATTTAAGATGAAGTATGGCAAGAGGTAATGTTACCAGAGTCCTAGGCCAGAGGGTCCTAACAAATCAGGTCCAGCCACTCACCCAAAAACCAAATGGAAAAAGTAAAGGGGAAAAGCAAGAAAGGAACAAGAATTGTTACAGCCATACTGGGAAGATGAGGTGAAATCAAGCATCTTGACCCTGTCTTCAGGGCACTAATATGCACTTCAAGTTTACATAGAGAATGAATAGGGGCAAAGAGCTAAAGATGTGCATAATTAAGTAATCTTGGTCAAACTGTGGTCTGATTGATTGGGGGTGGGGAGATGAGTACCAGTAATTGAACCCAGAGGTGCCAAATCACTGAGCCACATCCTCAGCTTTTTAATATTTTATTTAGAGATGGGGTCTTGCTGAGTTGTTTAGGGCCTCGCTAAGTTGCTCAGGCTGTCTTTGAAGTTGTGATCCTTCTGCCTCAGCCTCCTGAGCCACTGGGATTACAGGTGTGTGCCACTGAGCCTCCTTGGTCTGATTGATCTTTGTGTCTGTTCTGGTTCTGCCAGGTGGGGCTTCAGAGAAGTCCTTATCACTGTAGGGGACAATTTGGTTCCCATGAAATAGTCTTGCTTAGGGAGGCAAGCCTCAGTTCCTGTCATGGGACAATTGTTCCTGCTTAGGGGCATGATCTCATGATGTGGTGACTGTTATGGTTTTCATGTGAGGTGTCTCCCCCAAACTCCTGTGTTTCTGCAGGAATATTCAGAGTGAAATGATTGGATCGTGAGAGCTAGACCTAATTAGTCCATCCTAGATTGAATGAACTGACTGGATAGTAACTGTAGGCAGGTGGAGTATGGTTAGAGGAGATAGGTCATTGGGGGATGCATCTTCCCTCTGGCTCCTTCCCTCCCCCACTTCCTTGTTGCCATGAACTAAGCAGCTTCCCTCCACTAGCTTTTTCTCCATGATGTACTGCCTCACCCTGGGCCCAGAACTACGGAGTTAGCAATGGTCTCAGTCAGACTAAGATCTCTGAAACCGTGAGCCCCAAATAAATTTATCCACGTTTAAGTTGTTCTTCGATCACAGTGACACAATCTAACAGTGATCTGTCTGCACCACTCTGTTTCTGGAATTGAAGGTGACTACAGGTTTAGGGCAATGACTAAAGACTTCTAGTTGCTGCTCCAGGGGGTCTGGAATAGGATGTTGTTAAAACTGGTAGATGAATGTCACTCTCTGCAAGTCCTGAAAATATCTTAGTTACTCATTTCAGTGTCCTTGGTTTTGAAGAGGGAAGAGATGGGTTGGGTATATTTAAGGCTAATAAACCTTGCATTACACTCCTCAAGTGATTAATATGATTACATGCAGAGATGAGTAGGAATCTGACCCAAAGTTTAAAGTAAGAAAGAAGACAGATAAAAATGAAGGCAGAGATGCTAAGATTTTTATCCTGTTTTAAATTTTTATCCTGTTTTAATACCCATGGGGCATCTGTAGGCCCAAGAGAACATCAGGGCTTTTAGCAAAAGCAGCCTCTAATTCCCTGTTACAGTAAGACTATAGAGAGAAACAGGGAACACATAGAGTGGGGGACACTTTTAAAACCTGGTTGTAAAGTGGGTTTTGGTAGCCATGGAGGTACATCACTCCTATCTCCAGCTGTGTTAAGGTTGAGATATGAGGTGTCTCTCAAAAGCTCACGTGTGAGACAATGCAGGAAGGTTCAGAGGAGAAATGATTGGGTTGTGAGAGTCTCAACCTAATTAGTGGATTAACCCCCTGATGGGGGGTTAACTGAGTGGTAAATAGAGGCAGGTGGGGTATGGCTGGAGGAAGTGGTTAAGGGGGGGGGGTAGCTATGGGGGTGGAGAATGAATCTCCCTCTCTCTCTCTGCTTTCTGATCATGATGTGAGCTGTTTCCCTCCACCACACTCTCCCGCCATTGTGTTCTGCCTTACCTCAAGCCCTGAGGAATGAAGTCAGCCTTCTACGGACTAAGACCTCTGAAACCATGAGCGCTCAAATAAACTTTCCTTCTCTACAGTAGTTCTGGTCAGGTCTTTAAGTTGCAGCGGCAGAAAAAAAAAAAAAAAAAAAAAGCTGATTAAAACAAGCTGTGAGGGGTGCTGTTAACTGACAGCCTTTAACTGCTGCCCACTAAGATCTACCACAGCATTCACACTAATGACATGCTCTCTCAGGCTGCTCCTAGCCAATAACTGAGCCTGGCATTGTTGCTGGAGCCAGGCCATTTTCACCCAACTAGGGTCTTTGCTCTGAGCTCCTGCATGGCATGATCTGAACTGGCTACATGCTTATCCACAGAGCTGCCTGGAGCATGATGGTGAACCTTGGCTAACCACTATGGAATATGTCAAATTATATTCTATATTGGTCTGTGCATTGTTTGAGAGGCTGCATGTAGCATCCTTTCGGCACCATTTAAAAGTTGTTTCTTTGTTGGAACTTAAAGAATTTCCATGACTAAAGCTGGTCATGGAGTTGAAAGATGTCTACATAACCAACTCACTCTAAGAGCTTCAACCATGGTCAGCTCTGGACGTCCTGGTATGAATGCCCATGATGATTCAAGATGTGGAAATACAGCACATCCTGTAAGACCTAGCAAAGGGAGGCCAAAAAAAGCCTGTGTCTGAAATCTCCAGCCTCTTCATTGTATCTGCTACTACCATATTGTATCCTTTGTGGGTAAAATCTTGGTCTGTGAGTAAAAACTGTCACAAGTCCTTTCAGCAAGTAAACACAGAAGGTAACTCAAGTGTAATTAACACAGCCTTCATCAGGCTAGCCAGGATTTCCTCAGAGCTGCACTGTAGTCTGAAGCTCCTCCCAGCCAATGGTCCTTTCTTCCCTTCCTCTCTCTCTCCTCTTGCTGGTTGCAGACCAACATTCTGATTTGAGGCTCCTCCCCACCCCTGCCCACATACTCATGCTCTCTCCATTCTTTATTCTTCAAAATTGTTTCCCGGGGCTGGGGATGTGGCTCAAGCGGTAGCGCACTCGCCTGGCATGCGTGCGGCCCGGGTTCAATCCTCAGCACCACATACCAACAAAGATGTTGTGTCCGCCGAGAACAAAAAAGTAAATATTAAAAATTCTCTCTCTCCTCTCTCACTCTCTCTAAAAAAAAAAAAAAAAAAAAAAATAGATGAGACACAAAATTGTTTCCCAAAATCAATAGATATTTTGTATACTTGATTCTGTCCTAGTACCTGCATCTCAAAGAACCTGGTCTGGAACACATGGTATTAGGAGTGGTCTGGAAAAGCAGATAATTTGGGACTGATAACTCCTTACCTGGCTGGCAAGGTGTATCCCATCCCCAGTGAAATATGGGACCTGGAGGATACTTACCATGAGGTGGCTGAAGATGTCACGGTGGTGTTCTGGGAAAAATTCTAGGGGAGAGGAAGATCTTTGCTGGTGAGATGATTCAGGCATTCAAGACAGGAAAGGAACTACTTAAAAGGACAGTGGAATTGGCTGGTTATTATAAGTTGTACTAATGTCTTGTATAGAAATAATGGAAAAAGGAATCAACAACCTAAACACTAAGCAGAGAGCCTATGGCCTCTTTGGTAGTTCATAAGCAGACTGGTAGTGCCTCCGCGTAGTGTGGACACAGCTTAGGAGCAAATTTAGGACTTAATACTTATTGTCATTGAGCTCTAAAGACATTTAAATAAGCAGTCAAGGTAGGTTTCCTATGCTAATGTCAGAATCCTGGTGGAGAAGATATAGGATCCCGACCCGTGAGAAGGAAGCATCTGTGGGGAGATCTCAAAGATTTGGCTCTGCAGACTCAGAAGTGAAAGAAGTGTTTAACCCTTCCTGTTAAGAGCTAGTCTTTCCTCTGTGTTGGAAGAACTGCAGAATCTGCTCTCTGACAAACAATAGGATTCCCCTTCAAGAGTGTGTTCCTTGAGGAGGCCCAGAAGACATAAAGCCAGCAGGCCTGTGCTGGTGAAAAGAATAGCAGCATTAAGGGGAAATTCAGCGGTGACTCTTTTCTGCAGATCAAGGGTGATGGTAGGAGAGGCAGTCACAGGCTGGACTCACTAAGTGTGATAGGTGCCCTGATGAATATAAGAGAGGCAAGATGACAATGCTCAACAAGAGAAGGGAGGGGATATGCTATGTCTTTACCATAGAAGTCAACAAGATTGAGGGATAGTCAATGGAAATTGACCTGTGGGACATGTGGAAATGGAAATGGTTAATAGAACATGGTATCTTTAGAGGCAAGATATAGAAGCAGCTAATAAGTCTGTTGTTTTTCTATAATCAAAAGAAGGCAAGATTAGAGGAGTAGGAGATTGAGGACAATCCCCCAGAAAAAAGTCATGATCCCTTGCTTAATTCCAAGACCTATGCCAACTTTCAGATCTGGAACCCATTGATTAAAGAGATAGCCAGGGGGCTGGGGATGTGGCTCAAGTAGCGAGCTCGCCTGGCATTCGTGCCGCCCGGGTTCGATCCTCAGCACCACATACCAACAAAGATGTTGTGTCCGCTGATAACTAAAAGTAAATATTAAAAAAAAATTCTCTCTCTCTCCCTCTCTCACTCTCTCTTTAAAAAAATAAAAAAATAAATAAAAAAATAAAAAAGAGATAGCCGGACTAGGAAGAAGGACTCTAACACTGCAACAAGTGATAATTATCATGATTCCTAGTCAATCCCCAAAGGCACTTATGAGGAAAGTGACAAACCCAGATATTTCAAGAATTATTGAATGCAAAGTGTTATGGTTTAAGTAGTGTCCCCCAAAAGCTCACATGTGAGAGAATACAAGGTTTGGAGGAAAAATGATTGGGTTATAACCTTAATCTAATCAGTGAATTACTCTGTGATGGGATTAACTGGAGGCGGGTGGGGTGTGGCTAAAGGAAGAGGTTCATTGGGGGCATACTTTTGAGGTATATATTTGTATTTGGCAAGTGGACACCTCTCTCTCTACTTCATAATCATCATGTAAGCCACTTCCCTCTACCATACTCTTCTGCCTTGATGTTTTGCTACACCTCCAGCCCTGAGGAATGGAACCAGCCTTCTATCGACTAAGACCTCTGAAACTCTGAGACCTCAAATAAACTTTTCCTCCTCTGCAATTGTTCTGGTCAGGTTCTTTTAGTCACAGCAGTGAAAAAGCTGATGAAAACACAAGGTCTAAGTTGACACCGAGAGTTACAGACCAGAAGACATCACATAAATCCCCTTTAGAGTAGAAGATAATAAATGGAGTCCTTACCAAAGTCAAGCTTATAGTAGATCTGCTGGGTCTGTGGATGTACCTGGTGGGCATTTCCGTGGTCCCTGAGCTGGAATAACCTCTCCCATGTGGTCCATGGGGGTTAGAGCTACTATAGTAGGAAAGGTTAAAGGTTAAATGAAAGTCCTGAATCTTTCAGAAGATATTAAATTAAAAAAAAATCAAATCCTAGATCTAAAGTATGTCTAGTCTGGGATTTGATTTTTAAAAAATCATTCTGTTTATTACAGACACATTTTAGTTAGCTTTTTGACATTGTGACCAAAAGAACTGATAAGAACAATTTAGAGGAGGAAAAGTTTATTTTTGGCTCATGGTTTCAAAGGGTGAGTCCATGGTTGGCTGACTCCATAACTCTGGGTCCAAGGTGAGGTAGAACATTGTGGTGGAGGAAAATAGCTCAGAACATAGCAACAGGAAGGAGAGAGAGCTCCACTTACCAAGGACAAAATATAAACCCCAAAGGCATGCCCCAGTGGGCTAGCTCCTCCAGCCACACCCTCTCTACTTCATTTACCACCCGCTTGATCCATACTACTCTCATAATTGAATCATTTCCCTCTGAACATTCTTGTATTGTTTCACACATGAGTTTTGGGGGACACTTCATATCTAAACCATAACAAGAAAAGTTTTCAGCACTTATAAAAATCATTCAGTCACACTTGCACATACTAAATATTTTCTCATGTTTAACAAACTCATCCAAATAAGTTATTCCATCATCTAAAAAGAGGAGTAACACTGTAGATATAGCTCAGTGGTAGAGTGCTTGCCTAGCATATGTGAGACCCTGGGTTCAATCCCCAGCAATAGAAAAAGACAGAAAATGTCTGTACAATGTGTACAAACAACTCTCAGAGGTTCTTCTAGTTCTTCCTTTATTGTTATAACACTTAACAACAATAGCTCTTCATCTCACTGGGATCTGAATCTAAAATTATATTCTTCCTCACAAACCAAGTATAATCAATTTCATGTTCACCCAAAATACCATGAAGAGTCACTACAAGATTGAGAATGGTAACGAATTCATGTTAAACAATTGATGTGTTCTATGGGACCCTATTTCATGATGTACTATTCAGTGTTTCCACTGCTGTGATAAATACTTGAGATAAAGAACTTATAAAGAGAACAGGTTTCTTTTGGCTCATGGTTTCAGTCTATGATGGCTTGACCCTGAAGCTTTTGGGTCTATGGCAGCACAGTACATCATGGTGGGAACATGTGACAGAGAAAATGGTTCACCTTATGGTGGTAAAGGGGCAAAAAGGGAAAAAGGAAAAGACTAGTATTTCAATATTTCTTTAAAGGCATATCCCCTGTGACCTAACTTCCTTATATTTGACCCCAATCCTAAAGGTTCCACCACCTTTAAATGGTGCCACAGGCTGGTGGCCAAGCCTTTATAACACATGGGAATTCCTAAATCAACTTTTAAATTCCTCTTTGTTGCCTTCTTACTCCAGTTGAGTCATTTTCTTCAAGTTCCCCTGGATGACCTAGTGGATAACTACAACAAATACTGGTAAGCAAACTGAAGATAATTTTAATGTATGCTGTCTGCTATAAATAATAGCTTATTAAAAATATTTTTAGCTGTAGATGAACAAAAACCTGTATTTTATTTATTTATTTTTATGTAGAACTGAGGATCAAACCCAGTGCCTCACACATGCTAGCTACAACCCTAGCCCAATAGCTTATTTTTTGTTTTCAATAAAGTAATACTTTAGGTTTGATTCAAAGCCCTTTCTCAATGTTTTCATTCATTTTCGATTTTATTATCATTTGGGGCCTAAGTCCAATTTTATTTTCATTTTTATTAATATGAATACACATTGCTGCCAGAAATATAACCAGTTGCTCATTGAAATTGTTGATAGCTTTTCCAAAGCATTGTTGAACTACAGCCGTTTTGTCCTGTTCCAGCTACAGCAGAAGGGCCTGTGTTTGAGTTGGACAGTCTGACCAAGCACGTGCTGTCTGTGCATTATAGGATGCCTCTACCTTTTGGATATCAGTAGTCCCTTCCCAGCTGTGCTAATAAAAAGTGTCTCCGGACATTGTGAAGTATTCCCTGGGGATTAAAATTATCCCTGGCTGAGAACCACTGTTCTAGGGATATTTTAGCTCTATTCCTTCCGAGGTTGCAGATGTGGCCTTTATGGGATCTCTACTGAACCTGAGGATTATTTAGAACTCAAACATCTTCCAACACTGTGTGGGCTCTGGGCATTGTTCAAAACTTGACTACCTGGTTATATTATAGTCTGGCTTTGTAGAGTTTCATGTTTTATATATACACAGTTAATTTCTATAGTACAAGACTCAAGAGGACCTTGAATCTTTCTTTCTTGGCTTATTTCTCTGGGCTCCTTTCTCTCTGTTACTCTGTTTTACAAATTCTAACCACCTGGCTGGGCCCCGTGGTGCATGCCTGTAATCCCAGTAACTTGGGAGGCTCAGGCAGGAGGATTGCAAGTTCAAAGCCAGCCTCAGCAATTTATCAAGACTGCCTGCAATTTAGTGGGATCTTGTCTCAAAATAAAAAAAAAAATGAAAAGGACTGGGTATGTAGCTCAGGGGTAAGGCACCCCTTGGTTCAATCCCTGGTACAAAAAAAAAAAAAAAAGAAAGAAAGAAAGAAAATTAAAGTTACCTTGGCCTCCTTAAACCAATCTTTGTCCTTTAACTTAGAGAAACCACCATAATCTGCATGTATTCTCTCTTGCATTAGGGCAGATTAGGAAGTTTCTCTAGGCAGAAAACCTAGATGATTCTTGGGCTCACTTCATTTCTTTCTCTTCTCAAGGATCACAGTCTTGTTGTATTGCTTGTTGTACAATGTCAATGAAAATTGTTTCATATGTTTTGTCCTGTTTTCTAACAGCAGGAGAGCATGTATGATACTAATTATTCTGTCATCGCTGGAAACAGAAGTTAACAATCAAATTTTAAACATTTCATCTACTAACATGCCCCATTGATGTTGGTCTTCCTTCCTTTGGCTCTTTAGTAGTTATATTGAAAAAAAAACAAAACAACAAAACACTTGATTAGTGAGTAGGTTAAAAAAAAAAAGACATTTCAAGTAAACATTATTTTATTTTTGGGGATTATCTTACCCCAAATTTGCCATATTTTTCTATTTGCTTTTGGATGATTATATTCATCAATGAATAAACACTGACCATACCCATTATTCATTGTACCAAAGGTAGACACACCTCCATTTCAAATTAGCAAGTAAGCAGTCAACACTCAGTTCATCAATCTAGCAACGATGATGATCTTCCACCTGAGTCCCTTTGTCATTTGAAGCTGAGGCTTTTAGGCAATGTTTCTAGTAAAAATAAGTAAAATTACATTACAATACATTTGATCATCAAATAATAAACACTTTTCAACTTGTCATTGTTAAAATAAAAACATTGCTATAAAACAAAAAAAACTAAGAGAGGGGGATTCAAGATGGTGGATTAGAAGAAGGCTGCATTTCCAGTTGCTCCATGGCTCAGGATTCAAGCAGCAAGAGTACTGCCTTTTAATGAGTTGAGTGAGAGATTTCACTAAAATTCAAGATTGGACAGTTAGAGTGTCTTAGAGACTCAGAAATTCAGGTACATTGAACAAAGAATAAGAAAGAGTACATTGGGAGACAAATCAGTTGTGGCAATGGCAGTGTTCAGGGATGTCAAGACGGTGGAGGCAGGGGACAAGAAAAATGCTATTGGACAAGACAGGAAGACGAGTCATTATGTTCCTGTTTATCATAAGTCCCATTACCATGACAACTCCCATCACTGAGGACTTATCACCCATGACAACTCCTGGCACAGGTGTGGTATTCTAAAATAATCAAGGGAGTAATATGGACAGTATTCTAATTAGGTATTCTAAAGTAACCAATGGACAAAAATTGGACAGTATTCTAATTAGGTATCATAAAGTAACCAATGGGAGTAAATGAGATAAGATCTCCAATCAGGTCCATATAGGAAGAGAACACCTAATGGCTCAGCATATAAGAAAAGAATTTCCAGACATTAGGACCTTGAACCTAGGACCTTGAACCTCTCTCTCACCCACTCTGCTCTATCTTACAGAGTACAACTTTTACCTTCCCCTTAAATAAAGTCTATACTTTGGCTGTTATGTCTGTGTGTCTTGCTCAGTTCTTTGTTTGGGACACCAAGGACCTGGATCCCAACTGCACACTCCAATGTTAATAGTAGCAGTGCTGGTTCACCACAGAGAGGAAGGATGACATAGAGAGAGAAACACAGTGGACATATTCAGTATGAAACAACCTGTAAATCAGATGTACAGCCTGATATACAGCCTGAACTTAGCTAATCCAGAGGATGCACAGTGAACTGACTTTTGAGAAGTACTCTGTATTTCTCAGCTGGAAAGTAGAGAGCTGAGGCAGGAGCCACCTTTTTTTTTTTTTTTTTTTTTTTAAGACAGAGTGAGAGAGGGGAGAGAGAGAGAGAGAGAGAGAGGAGAGAGAGAGAGAGAGAGAGAGAGAGAGAGAGAGAGAATTTTTAAAAATATTTATTTATTTATTTATTTTTAGTTCTCGGCGGACACAACATCTTTGTTGGTATGTGGTGCTGAGGATCGAACCTGGGCCGCAGGCATGCCAGGCGAGCGTGCTACGGCTTGAGCCACATCCCCAGCCCCACAGGAGCCATCTTGAGAAGACCACACTGTAGTTTGCTGCTTCAGAAGCCATGGGATCATTGTAAAAGTCACCACATTGCTCTGGAAAGCACCTAACATGTGGCTTTGGGTATGCCTTGCAGAATATGAGTGAAACAGGTATAAAGAAGATTATACCCAAGGTGATTCAAGTCAGAAAAACAAAGGGGAGTGCAACTTGCTTCCCCTTTGAGTGACACAGCTCATATGACCTGATGAAGAGGGTCAGGAATCTGAAGAGGAGGGTGTGAATACACTCAGGGACTAATCCTGGGAAGGCTGTGTTTGTGGTAGCATAGTGTGTGAAGGGTTGGCTCCCCTGCCTCTTGAGTAGAATTTTTGGGAGGCTCTTGAAATCCAGACTACTGGAAGAGAAAGGCAACTGCAGGGCTCTAAAGGTATGTTGATCTAATCTCTCCAGTGTTGATACCATCCAACAAAGCCCTTAAGGCCTGATTAGATCTACTTCCCTCAGAGGACTCCACAGCAAACCTACTCTGGGTTGCATTAATTGGGTCTATGCAAACAAAACTCCAATGAACAGTACTTCCCATTCTATCTTATTGGTGAGAAGGGAAGCTGAGAACTACTTCAGCCAGTTTCATTTCAACTGGCAGCTCAGTGAGCAACACAAAAGCAGGAAGGGGTTAACAATCCCTAGCCCTTGCACACATATTCTCTCTCCCTCCATCTCCCACCATAGCCCAAGAAAAAATGAAAAGAAGGATACTTGGGCATAGGCAGTGACTTCATTTTTTTAAAAAAAATAATTTTTAGTTATAGATGGACACAATATCTTTATTTTGTTTATTTATTTTTATGTGGTGCTGAGGATCAAACCCAATGCCTCACGTGTGCGAGGCAAGCACTCTGCCACTGAGCCACAACCCCAGACCCAGTGACTTCATTCTTGTCAACTGTTTTGACCCACTTTAGTGGAGAGAGTTCTTCTGTCATTCACTAAGAATTTCTTTCTTCCCCCCCATTTTTTTTGTAGTTGGACACAATATCTTTATTTTATTTGTTTTTATGTGGTGCTGAGGATCGAACCCAGGGCCTTGCACATGCTAGGTGAGTGCTCTACCTCTGAGCCACAACCCCAGCCCTCGCTCTTTAATGTTCCTACTGTGCTGATTGGTTTGTGGATATATAGACATATACATACTTGTTATTTTTTCCTCATTTTTAGCATTTTTAAACATAGTTATTTTTTCTTGCCTTGTCTTTGGAGGGTTAAGGTTTTGGGTTTATTTTTTGTTTTGTTTGTCTATTTCTCTTTCTTCTCCTGCTAACAACCAAATTCTGTTGTTCTCTTTCTCTCTTTACTTAGTTTTTCCTATTTTTTCCCTCCTCCTCCTTTTTTTAAAAAATATTTTATTTTTTAGTTATAGTTGGACACAATACCTTTATTTTATTTATCTATTTTTATGTGGTGCTGAGGAATCAAACCCAGAGCCTCACACATGCTAGGCAAGTGCTCTACTGCTAAGCCATAACCCCAGCCCGATTAAAAAAAAATATTTTTAGTTGTAGATGGACACAATATCTTTATTTTACTTATTTATTTTTATATGGCCCTGAGGATTGAACCCAGCACCTCCCACGTGCCAGGCAAGTCCTCTACCACTGAGCTACAGCTCCAACCCAACCTCCTCCTTCTTTATAACCATCACTTGCTACATCTCTTTTTCATTCTCTGTTCACATTCTGAACATTCTAAACTCTCATTACCTTCCTCTCATATATTCTTTTCTCTTAATGAACTATATTTTAACCATATTTTAGAACAATTTAGTTTATATAATTCCTGCCACCACCATTCATGTTTCAATTATTACTGCTATGGATGACACAGTTGAATTAAAGGTGTTTGCTTTAATGCCAGATCTAGTTCATGATTATTTGTTGTTTTTGCTGTTGACAGTTTCTGACCTCACATTCCTATTTTATGGTAATTGGTGTTGTAGAACATAGTGGGCACCGGGTATTTATTTTCATGCTGTATATTGTTTGCACGAGTTGTTGCTATTGTTTGTTTCTTCATTTTCTATGAGGTGCTGAGAACCTACTGGGACACTACAAATTCACAAGGTATAGATTCTGCTGCTGAACTAAAATTAATCAAAAGACAGTACATCTTGCTCCACATACAAACAACATTCAAACATCAGCTATGCTTTAATACAAAGAATGAAAGAAACAAAAACCCAAACTAGTGACCAGGCCCCAAGTAGGAGTGGCGAGGGGTGGATCCTCAAATCCCACTCACAGAAGTGAACTCCTACTGTAAAAACAGAGAGACTTAACACAAAGCCTGTGAATACCACTCCTAGGAGGGTGTATCAATCTAGATCACTCTAGGACATTTTGGCAAGAGAACACTGTACCTTAAAAAGGCCCACACATAAGAGTGGAAGAAAAGAAACCATAAAACCCAACACACGAATACAAGAAATGTTAAAAAAAAAACACAAAGTAAAACAATGCCTCCTAAAGCTCATAATTCATCATCAACTGACCCCAAAGATCCTGAAGTGGATGAAATATAATATAAGGAATTTTAGTAGGGTATGGTGGCACATGCCTGTAATCCCAGTGGCTCTGGAGGCTGAGATAAGAGGATCATGAGTTCAAATGCCAGCCTCAGCAAAAGTGAGGTGCTAAACAACTCAGTGAGACTCTGTATCTAAATAAAATACAAAATAGGCCTGGGGATGTGGCTCAGTGGCCAAGTGCCTCTGACTTCAATCCCTAGTACCCCCCCCCAAAAAAAAAAGACAAGGAATTTTAAAGTTTGATTGTGAAAATGATCAATGAATTCCAAAAGAACACAGAAGAACAACTGAATGAATTAATGAAGTCAGTACAAGAGATGAATAAGTATTTAAATAAAGAGATAGAGATATTGAAAAAGAACCAAACAGAAATTTGGAAATGAAAGACACAATACATCAAATGAAATGTTCAGTTCAGAGTCTCTGTAATAAAGTAGACCATGCTGAAGATAAAAATCTCAGAGCTGGAAGAAAAAGTGGCCAGCCTTGAAAATTCAGACAGTACTAAAGAAAAGAAAATAAGTAACTATTACCAGAATATACAAGAACTCTGAAACAACAGTAAGAGACCAAATTTAAGACTCACTGGAATTGAAGAGGGTTCTGAGATGCAGGCTAATAGCACAGATAACCTCTTCAGAAAAATAATAACAGAAAATCTCCAAACTTTGAGAATGAGATGGACATCCAAATACAGGACCCATTCAGAACACCAAATAGACAAGATCAAAAAAGAACCTCTTCACAACACATCATAATTAAAATACCTAACATACAGAATAAGGATAGAATTTTAAAAGCCTCAAGAGAAAAATGTTAGGTCACACTTAGAGATAATCGAATCATTTCTAATTTCTAAGCACAAACTCCACAACCAGGTAGGCTTGGAATTATGTGTTCCAAGTCCTGAAAGAAACTCAACCAAGATTGCGTTATACAGCAAAGCTATCCTTCAAAATCAAATAAGAAACTAAAGTCTTCAAAGATAATCAGACTACTAAACCAACTCTACAGAACTTACTTAAAGAAATACTTCCCACAGAAAAAATAAAAAACCCTAGAGCTCACAAATGAACAATTATCATTTGAAAAGTAGCTAAATAAATTAGAAACAGGACCAAATTAAACATTAGAAATAAATCAAAATGGTAGGAATTAATAAACATGTCTCTATGATAACATTGAATATAAATGGTCTCAACTCCTCACATAAAAGACATAGGCTGGCAGAATGGATTAAAAAACAAGACCCAACTATATGCTCTTTGCAAGAGATTTTTGCCTATTAGGCAAAGACAGCCATAGGCTAAAAATGAAGGAATGAAAATTTATGTACTATGCTTATGGAGCCCCCAAACAAGAAGAAAGAGCTACTCTCATACCCAACAAAGCAGAATTCAAGCCAAAATTATCAGAAGAGACAAAGAAGATCCTTTCATATGGGTAAATGGAAAATTCAACAAAAATATATAACTATAGTAAATATTTATGCCCTATACTCTGGAGCACCTAATTACATAAAAGACACACTTCTCAAATTAAAGCCTCAGACACACTCCACTGCAACAATCCTGGGTAATTTCAACACAATTCTTTCACCAATAGATAGATCATCCAGAATAAACTCAGTAGAGACTCTTGGGACCTAAAAAATGTTATTAATCAAATGAACTTAATAGATATCTATAGAATATTTCATCCAACAACAGCTGAATATGCCTTCTTGTCAGGCTGAGAACCTTTCCTCTTCAGCCTTTCCAACAAGATAGTCAGATTCTTAGGTGGTGGATCAGACTTCCAAAAATGCAAAAGCAGAAATTACCAGACCTCTTAAGTCTCTGTCCTGGAAATTGGAGCCATCAACCTAACAGATTACCACAGTTACTGTGGACAAGTCACTTTACCTCTATGTCCTAGCTTCCACTTGCTCAATGATAGTTATAATTCAATCCACTTTATTAAATTGTAACAAAAATAGAAAAGGAAAACATTTAAGGCATCTCACACAGTGTCTAACTTACACCTACTATAAATGCAATTCAGTGTATACATCCCCTCTTATGGCCTCAGCTTTTTCAGATAACTGCCTGATACTTTTGCTCCATCAATAAATATGACTAAGGAAAATATAGCAATTTTAAATTTAGGTGATGCTGGTATTCTACAACAGAAGTTCTTATATTTCACAAGTTAATGTGTATTTTATGTTAAGTTCACTCACATCTGTTATCTCAGTATTTTCAGCATTTTATAGATGAAGGAACTGAAACTCAGAAAAGTTTAATAATTTTTTTAAATTTATTTATTTATTTATTTTTGCATTACAATTCTTAATACCATAATTTATCATATCTCTGATTCTATATAAGGTATGTTGACACGAAATTCACATCTTCATACATGTATTTTGTATAATGATGAGGGTCTCCTTTAAGTTTAATAATTTTCCCAAGACTCCATTTTCATTCAAGGAACATTTATTAAGCATCTCCTGTGTACAAAGCACTGAGAATACAAAAGTCCTTTTCTACTAGAAGTTTTCCATCTAGTGAAAGAGACAAATAAGTGAATATGATAAACACAAGATACAAAGGGTACAGGGTAGAGTGGGAATGTATCTGGAGCCAAGAAATTATTCCAGAGGGAATGAAGATTTATTGAGTCCATGCAGGAGGCAGGAAGAGGTATGAAATGACATCACTGGTAAGCGCTGGCCTATGATGCTGAATCAAACTTTGTACTTCCTAGTGGATATCCTTTTAGCATCCAACTTTGGGGAAAAGAGCCAACATTGTAACATTGTATTAAAGTCAGTGTCTTGGGGCTGGAGATGTGGCTCAGCGGTAGCGCGCTCGCCTGGCATGCGTGCGGCCCGGGTTCGATCCTCAGCACCACATACCAACAAAGATGTTGTGTCCGCCGAGAACTAAAAAATAAATATTAAAAAAAATTCTCTCTCTCTCTCTCTCCTCTCTCACTCTCTCTTTAAAAATAAATAAATAAATAAAGTCAGTGTCTTTTTTTTTTTAAGAGAGAGAGAGAGAGAGAGAGAGAGAGAGAAATTTTTAAATATTTATTTACACAACGTCTTTGTTTGTATGTGGTGTTGAGGATCGAACCAGGGCCACATGCATGCCAGGCGAGTGCGCTACAGCTTGAGCCACATCCCCAGCCCAGAAAGTCAGTGTCTTAATCTAAGCATGATTGCTTTGCCATGTATGCATAAGCAACAATGGGGAGAGTGTGCTATGGTTTGGAAATGTCACCCAAAGGCCACATGTTAAAGGTTTGGTCCCCTACTTAGCATTGCTGGGAGGTGATAGAACCTTTAAGAGGTGGAGCCTAGTAGGAGGAAGTCAGGTCCCTGGAAGGGATATTAGGATGCTGGTCTCATTCTCTTCTTCTTTGCTTCCTGGCTGCCATGAGGTGACATTTCCCCCATATGTACTCCCACCATGATGTACTACTGTTGCCCCAAGCCTAAAGCAAACCTCTGAAACTATGAGTTGAAATAAACCCTTCCTCTTGTAAGTTGTTTATCTTGAGTATTTTACACAGGAACATCCAGACACAGATATATAGGGACAGAGAAATTATCTAATTCAGAACAAAGCTAAGCACCTGCTTGGAGCTGTGAGTGCAAAATCAGGTTAGTCTCCGTTTTCCTCTAGAATTGGATCAGGGGAGAGAGTGTGTGGATGTCTGAAGCAGACCAATACTTCAGAGTCACAAACAACATGAGCATTTCCGCAAAAGTAAAAGTGTTGGAAAAAAGAAAGCTAAGAAGACTGTACATAGAGCTCAAACTGTAGATTGGTTTGAAACTGGCAGATTTTAAGAAATTGCTTCCAGAAATGTGGAATGCAAAAATGTGTGCACTGTCAATTTATAGCCAAAACATCTGATATAGAAAGAAGACTGAAAAGAAATATACATAAATATTAATTGTAGCTATCTTTGGTTATTTGGTTGTTATTTGTTGGCAATTGGTAGTTATATTTTCCCTTTCTTCCTAGTCTACTTGATTTATGCCTTAGATGATTTTGCATTCCTGTGGTAATTGCTATTTTGCATTTTTATAATAATAATAATAATAACAACAACAACAACAACAATAATAATAATAATAGCTATGGTCTAAATGTTTACATCTCCTCCAACAACAACAACAACAACAACAATAATAATAATAGCCATGGTCTAAATGTTTACATCTCCTCCAAATTTATATGTTGAAATCAAAAGCCCTAATATGATGGTATTTAGGGAGATGATTAAGTCGTGGGGATAGAGCTCTCTTGAGTGAAGTTAGTGCGCTTATAGAAGAGGCCCCAGAAAGCTGCTTTGCCCCTTCTACCATGTGAAAATGGTGAGAAGGTACCATCTATGAACCAGGAAATGGGCCTTCACTAGATCCTGAATCTGCTGGAGGCTTGATCTTGATCCCAGCTTTCAAAAGTGGGAGAAATAAATGCCCATTGTAAGCCACCCAACCTATGGTATTTTTTTTATAGCTAGTCACTAAGATAATAATAGTGGTTAACATTTATAGATTCCTAAAACTAGTATTAGTCAGTAGTTAACATTTTACTTGCACTTTTCTCCATCAATCCTCACAACTTTTGAAACAAGTTCTGTTATTATTCCTATCTTACTAATATACCAACAGTTTAAGGAACTTTCTGGAGTCACACAACTGGTGAGCAGCAATGGCAATGTATACTTCTATGCTCAGAGGAATTTTGAGAACTCCAAATTCTCTACACCACAGGCACCACGTTTTTACAAAGTCTTTCTTTCTGTTAAGCTTCTGTGTGATGCCATGTATTAATTGAAAAATGTAAAAATTACTGATGTTGAAATGAGTCACACAAGGATTCTATTAGTCACTCTCAAGATTTTTCCATATATTTTTCTGTTTGAATGAAACACTTTGCATTTTTCAACATTAAAAACAATTAGTCACATGTCAAATTCTAACTGCATCCATAATAGACTTGCCTTTTTTAATATTTATTTTTTAGTTGGACACAATATATTTATTTTTTTTTATGTGGTGCTGAGGATTGAACCCAGGGCCTTGCACATGCTAGGTGAGCACTCTACTGCTGAGCCACAACCCCAGCCCTGGAATTGCCTTTTAATCACAACAATAAGAATTATTTGACCTGTAGCAACTTCCAGGGAACAACATTTGAGAATTTACCTACGATAATGTCATTAAATCTATACCTTCTATGCTCAAATAAATTCTCTGTCCCTAGTTGATTCAAACAAACACTTGTTGTATGCATTTTTTTTTAAACCAAGAATTGAGCCCAGGGACACTTAACCACTGAGTCACATCCCCAGCCCTTTTTATTTTTTATTTTGAGACAGGGTCTCGCTAAATTGCTTAGGGCTTCCCTACATTGCTGAAGCTGGCTTTGAAATTGTGATCCTCCTGCCTCAGCCTCTGGAGCCGCTGGGATCACAGGTGTGCATGACTGTGCCCATGTAAGATATGCACCTTACATGCAGCATAAAGCACTCTCCAGTTGTTTATTTATTTATTTTTCCTTTGGAAAGCAAGTCTTATACTTTGGCTCTAAGTATTCTTGGATTTATTGTGTCACCTGAATGAGCAAACACAGAGTAGGGTCTTAATAACTACTAGTGCATTCATTGACTCCCACCCTTGGTCCTAGAATTCATTTCCCCTGGTACTTGGTTCTTTAATTTTGGGTAGGGGGTACCACAAATTGAACCCAGGGGCACTCAACCACTAAGCCACATCACCAGCCCTATTTTGTATTTTATTTAGAGACAGGGTCTCACTGAGTTGCTTAGCACCTTGCTTTTGCTGAGGATGGCTTTGAACTCACTTTCTTCCTGTCTCAGCCTCCCTAGCTGCTGGGATTACAGGCATGTGCCACCATGCCCAGCCTTGGTTCTTTATTTTAATCCTTCCCCTAGACCTCTGTGTTGAGCAAACAAACCATAATACATCATTATTGATTGTCAATATGTTTAAGTTCTCAAAGTTACTTGGCTAATTTCTTTCTGTATCATTCTAATTCCTCTTCGAAAGCATAATTTTCACTCAAACAGTATATATGGAATTTTCTCTGTGTTTAGTGCTCAGCTTTTTATTCTTCTCCTTTCTTCCCTTCATGGTCTGTTTCATTTGCTCCTTACGTGTTGCTGTTCTTTGTGGGGGGGATCTCCCTCTCCATCTCTCTCTCTGTCTCTTCCCTCTCCCAATGCACTCACTTACTTATCAGTTATATTTTGGGATTTTTTGTTTTGTTTTGTTTTTAGTACTGGGGATTGAATTGAGGGGCACTTAACCACTGAATCACATCCCCAACCCCTTTTTTAAAAATATTTTTTTAGTTGTCAATGGACCTTTATTTTATTTATTGATATGCGGTGCTGAAAATCAAACCCAGTGTCTTAGACATGCTAGGCAAGCGCTCTGCCACTGAGCCACCAACCCAGCCCATACCCAGCCCTTTTAATTTTTTATTTTGAGACAGGGTCTTGCTAACTTGCTTAGGGCTTCTTTAAGTCACTGAGGCTGACCTCAAACTTGTAATCCTCCTTCCTCAGCCTCCTGAGTTGCTGGGATTACAGGTGTGCACCACTGAATCTGGCTCGGTTGTAACAGAACCCTCAGTTGAATGACTTGAAACAATAAAGAATGATATTGTATCAGGTAATGATAATCCCAGGCAGGACAGCTTTAGGCTGGTGATGTGCAGTTTGGGGAGGTTATCGTCAACCCCTTCTCTCTTTTCACCCTGCCTTCCCACACATCATCTTGTCCTTGGAGAATACCTCTCACACGGACTGAAGGTTACAGTATGTCTAGGTATCCAAACATCAGAATGCCCTTATCTGACCATCAGTGAGGACCTCTTTTCCAAAAGCCTTCAGCAATCTTCTGCTCAAGTTTCACTGGGCTGTGTGCTTTCCTCATCCTCAGGAAGCACTAGCAAGGGGAATGGGGCCACCATGACTAACCTGATAGTGATGTCAGGTTATCAACCAGATGCCAGGTGTATGAGGAATCACTGAAAACCATTGATGCCTGAATGTTTACCCCTCACCCTCTACTTTAATTGGGTGCATGGTGCTCTGGGTGCCCTGGGTGCTAAGGTTTGGATAAGTGTTTCCCAAGGGTTCATGTGCTGAAGGATTGATCACCAGCCTGTGGTGCTACTGGGAGGTGGTGGAAGCTTGAAGAGGTGGGGCCCATAGGAGGAAGTAAGGTCATTTTGGGGATGCCCTTGAAGGGGATACTGGGACCCTGGTTCCTTCTCTCTTTCTTCACTTCTCTGCTGCCACAAGGTGGGCAGCTCCATTTCACCATGCATTCCTGCCATAATGTTCTGCCTTGCCCGTAAGCAAAAAGGTCAAGAAATAATGGACTAAAACCTCTGAAATCATGAGCCAAAGTAAACCTTTCCTTTTTATAAGTAAACTATCTCAGGCATTTTGCCACAGTAACAGAAAACTGACCAACACATTATGCAAAGGAATTTTAAAAATCTCCCCAGGTGATTCTAATGTATAACCAAGATTGAGAACCATTAGCTTAAACTCCTTAGGATTTTAAGTTGTGATGGGTGGGAATAGAAATCAGGAAAAAAAAAAAAAAGGTGGGGAGGATCAAGAAGGAGAGGAATGATTGTTGGCCTGGAAAACATGGAAAACAGTAGAATCTGCCTTTCCTTTTCAGCTTCATCAAAAGCACTGCATTGGCCAGGCGCAGTGTTGCACAACTATAATTCCAGTGGCTCCAGAGGCTGAGGCAGGAGGATCATGAGTTCAAAGCCAGCATTACCAAAGTGAGGTACTAAGCAACTCAATGAGACTCTGTTTCTAAATAAAATACAAAATAGGGCTGGGGATGTGGCTCAGTGGTTAAGTGCCCAGTACCCCCCCCCAAAAAAAACAACAACAACAACCAAAAAAACAAACACACAATGTGTCCACTCATTTTTTTTTCATTTCTCTTTTGATAGAAGCCTTTGGGGGGGGGTCCCACAATGCTAAGATGAGAAAGCAAAGGGCACTGTTGCTGTTAAGGAAAGAGGAAAAGTTATAGATCAGATAACATAGATAAAGTATATCTCCTCAGGGCAGGCACAACCCCAAGGGCTAAGCCTTGATGAGAGAGAGCAGATTAGACTTCAGCCCATATTTACCCCTGTGGCTAGCATCCTTGTGTAGTATACAAACTGTACACAGAGGATGGAAGACTACAAAGACATAGGCCCTGCCTATTAGGACCTCAGTCTTAAAGAGGGACACAGAAATAAACATACCAACTGCTTTTGTTAGTTTAAGACCCATCCTGCAACCAGAAGAAAGAGAAGTTATATTCCATTTATGTATGATGTATCAAAATACATTCTACTGTCATGTATAACTAATTAGACATATATATGCACATATATATAAAGATCCATCCTGTGGATAATCACAGACAGTAGAAATCATCTGAAAATTTTATCATTATGTTACTTTTTAAGGTTTTTCAGGAAATAAATACTTTTGTTATTCTGTTATCTAATAAGAAGAATGAATGAATGAATGCATACCCTTGTATAACGGCAACCTGAATTGCAGTAATATATGAGGTTGTCTCAAAATGTTTTTCTTGAAAAAAAAAATACAGTTATTTGCAGTACTTTATCTATTTTGTGGGGGATGGAACCCAGGGCCTGTGCATGCTAGGGAGTGCTCTCCCACTGAACTACATCCCCAGCCTTTCACAGTACTTCAATGACTTTTCTCCCCCTGTTCTAAGAGTATGGTTAGCTAATGAGAGCAGGTTGTGCTGATAACCCTGAACCAGAGAACATACATAAGCTCTTCCTTGCTGAGAGCCATTGCCAAGTAGGAATGACTGATGGTGTCACCAGTGATGCAATTTTTATTTCCTTGCCAGCGCACCCCATGTTAATTGTGGTAGTGCTGGCATATCTTTGCTGATGGTGTCACCAGTGATGCAATTTTTCCAAAGGAGCCATCAATTGGCTTGGTGTCGTGGCATTTCTGTATCCTCCCTTCTGCTAGTGATGGTCTAAAATTTGGGGGCCAACAGAGGTGAGGCAAAGAACCTCACCCCCCCACTGGCACCAAGGCTAAATTTGGGGGCCAACAGAGGTGAGGCAAGAACCTCACCCCCCCACACTGGTGCATAGGCCTATCCACAAGTATGGCTGTATGCTGGACCGGTAGTCAGTGACGGGTATGATCCAATTGCAGTGGTATCAACCTAAGACAGGAGGCTGACGCCTAGAGGTCAGTTTTTCCCATGATGGGTAAGAAACATATGTTGAATTGGACAACCTACCAGGCATGGTCCTTAAGCCACATTGCTTGTTGTTTAATTAATCAGAAGCGGGGAGATGCTGAAAGCCATTGCCAAGTAGGAATGACGCATCGAAATTTCCTTGCCATCGTACCCCATGTTGCTTAGAGGAAGGACTCGTGGAAATGGACTTGACATTGCATGTATGTTTGAGAAAGGTGACCCTGCTCAAGGACCAGGGTGGATCCGGGTTTAAGGAGGATCCTACTGGATTAGGGCGGATCAGGTTTTAGGGAGTATCCGGCTCCTAGGGTTTAGGGCGGTTCCACGTTTAAGGTGTACCCTGCGGGGGGGGGGGGGGAATAGGGCGTATCCTGCTGCCTCAGGCATGCCCTATCCTTGAGTTCCCGTTGAGTTGTGGGATTCAGAAAGTATTTGGGATTCAAAGCCTGGTGGAGTACGTGAATTTGGGCCCAGAACATGTTTGTAGAATTTTCCCCAGAACGTGTTTGTAGAGGGCCGGTGTGAGTTCGGGAATAAAGAATTGCTGTTTGAATCTACAAAGCTGTGAGTGGCTCCTGATCTTGTGCCCAGCCAGACTGCGGCACTTCCTACTGCATAAGCTCTCAGTCAGACAGTATCCTATGTACCCTCCTTGGTTGAATTTTGCAGAGGTGAACTCCATATCTTTATGATCTTGTTTTTTTTGTGTGTGTGTATTTTGTTTCTGTAAAGTAGTACTGACCATCAGTAGCTATCTTTAGAAGGAATAGGGATGAATCTGTTTCAAAGAAGCAAAGGAAAAATATTCTGGATGTTAACAGAGATGGAAAGTGCCTCTAGGGAAAAAGTCCAGGTGAGTAACAATTGGTGGGAGTTCTAAATAAATTAAAGGAAATCCTAAATATTTCTTCAGCCCACGTGATTAGTCAGCTTTCTGTCACTATACCAAAATATATGACACAAGACATTTATGAAGTAAAATGAAGATTATTTGGCTCACATTTCTGGAGGTGTGAGTCCAAGATTGGGCAGCACCATTACTTTGGACCTTTGGCTAGGTGGTACATCATGGCAGGAACTTACATCAGAGCACACTATTAAAGCTCAAACCACATCCCACAATCTCTTCTGAGGACGTTCCCCCAATGACCGAAGCACTGCTTGTGACTAAAGCCTTGAACATAACCAGGACCACTCATAGACCATATTTGTTTAATGCTCCTAGTTCCAAAAGTGCTGGGAAAACCACTCATAGAACAGATTTATTTAATGCTTCTAATTCCAGAAGTGCTGGGCAGAACATGAACTACATTTTGCTAGCTGATACTTTCAGAGTGGCGAGAATTATTTCACTCAATTAACAGGGAATTAACAGGGCTGTTTAAAATAAAAAAGCAGGGCAAAGAAAAGCTAGACTTTTTTTTTTTTGCTTACAGTGCAGGGTTTCATGCATGCCAGGCAAGCAATCTACCTGTACATATAAGTTACATCTCCAGCCTGTAAAAAGCTAGGTTTTGATAGGGATTGGGGAGCTGGGTAGGGAATTTGTACAATTACCAGGTTATTTGCCACACAGATAGGTGTTCAAGTAGCAGATTTTGGCTCAGTACAAATCAAATTTTTCTATTTCACAACAAATTGAGTGACCACATGAAGTAGCATTACTGGAAATATTCCAACAGTGTTGGTTTGACCAACACTCAAAGACGCTGTGCAAAAGATTTTTTAGCTTAGCTGGAATCCCTAGATCTGGCATTCTTAAACTTTTTAGGACCAGATGCCCCTGAAAATCTGGAGGAAGGTAGTAGGATTCTTCCTCTTAAAAATTCACACACTCATTGAATTGGTAATTTATTGCTGCATAATAAATCACCCTGACAATTTAGTGGCTTATTATCTTATATTTCCTGTGAGTCAGGATTTCCAAAACCATTTAGGTGGATGATTCTGGCTCACAAGGTTGAAATTAAGATGTTGCCCACAGCTGTAGACAACTAATGCAGTGGCCCTCAGATGGGGGTGATTTTGCTCCTTCAGGAGATGTTCAGCTGTATCCAGAGACAGATTTGATTATCACAAAGTAGAGGGGTGAATTATTGACATCCAATGAGCAAAGATTAGGGTGTTCAACCTCCTGACGAATAGGACAACTCCTCACAGCAAAAAGTTATCCATTGGCTCAGCGTGGTGGCATATACCTGTAATCCCAGCAACTCGGATGTTGACAGGAGGATCACAAGTTCAAAGCCAGCCTCAGCAACAGCGAGGCGCTAAGCAATTCAGTGAGACCCTGTCTCTAAATAAAATACAAAATAGGGCTTGGGATGTGGCTCAGTAGTTGAGTGCCCCTGAGTTCAGTCTGTGGTACACCCCCCCCCCCAAAAAAAATTTATCTATCCCCACCTGTCGGCAGAGACACCCTGATCCAAAGAGTGGGTGTGTTAGCCAGCTTTCCATTTCTGTGATAAAATACCTAACAAAATATCAATTTTAAAGGAGAAAGAGTTTATTTGGAATCATAGTTTCAGATGTTTCAGTCCACAGTAGCTTAGCCCTATTGCTTGGGGTTGGTGGTGGCAGAGTACTGAAAGGGTAAAGTTTCTAAGCTGGAAAGCTTGAATTAAAATGTAAAAGATTAGGTATTATTAAATTCCTCTGGGGCTGGGGATGTGGCTCAAGCCGTAGCACGCTCGCCTGGCATGCGTGCGGCCTGGGTTCGATCCTCAGCACCACGTACAAACAAAGATGTTGTGTCCGCCAAAAACTAAAAAAAAAATAAATATTAAAAATTCTAAAAAAAAAAAATTCCTCTGTTACACCCAGATTCCTGAGATAGTTAAGACAACGCCCTACTGGCCATTCAGCCTAGGGCCCTGTGCAGTTTGTCACAGGGCCCGAACCAATCAGTTTGAATGTGTATCCTGTTTAGGAGTGACCAATCACCCCCGCCCGACCTGTTCCCACCAATGAATGTGCCAATCACGTCTCAGAGTTGTTGTTCAATTTTCCCATGCCTCATGATGATTTGTTCTGATGTATGCAAAGCTCCCCCCCCCCCCGCCCTCCCCAAAAAGTGTACTTAAGCTCTGCTTGACCTCTGCTCTGGGCTCTGGGCTGCTCTCCCTTCTTGAGTGAGCACGGGGCCCCAGCGTGCTGGAATGGATCCCCAATAAATCCCCTTTTGCCAATTGCATGGAGCCAGTCTCTTGTGTGGTCTCTTTCTCCGACGCTCTGCCAGACCCTTACAGTACATCATGGTAGAAGTGTGTGGTGGAGGTCTGTTCACTTCATGGAGACCAAGAAACAGAGAGAGAGAAAGACAGAGACAGAGAGAGAGACAGGCAGAAGGCAGAGAAGGGAGAGAGAAAGGGGCCAGGGTCCCATAATCCCCTTCAAGGGCATACCCCAATGACCTAACTTCCTCCCACTGGGCTTCACCCCCTAAAAGTTTCACCACCTCCCAATTGTGCAACAAACTAACAACAAAGCCTTCAACATGTGGTTCTTGGGAGGATATTTAGACTGTAGCACTGGGACTGGAGGCGAATTCCAAGATGGCTCACTCACACTGAGGTCAGAGTAGGTGGTGTCACCCAGAGTAACCTTTCAAGAAAGAGGGCAAGGAGGAAGATTTCTATGATATGTCTTCTAGAAGCAAGTTGTTGAATTCAGCCTGCACTGAAGGGTAGGAGAAATTAGCTTCCACTCTTGAGGAGAAAATTATTAAAGAATCTGTAGACAGGGGCTGGGGTTGTGGCTCAGAGGTAGAGTGCTCGCCTAGCACGTGTGAGGCACAGGGTTTGATCCTCAGCACTACATAAAAATAAAATATTAAAAAAAAAAAGAATTTGTAGACATATTTTAAAATCACCAACTCCATATGCAACAAAACTTCACACACCAAATTTGACATGTCCCAGATTTCACAGCTCATCATCCATGGAATCCCTAAATGAAATATTTTCTCAGTTCTATAGATATAATCTAGTAACAACTTCAGATCAAGAAATCTTCAGGGACATATTAAAAACTGGCAGAACAGAACAAAATAGTAAAAAAATCTCAGGATTACACTTCCATCCCCTGCTTTCTCATTATACCTTCCAGTCCTCCTTTTGGATTTCCCATCCAAGGTCCTTGTACCTTACTGTGTCACTGTATTTCACTCCAAAACAGAACCGAGGTACTGAGCCACTGACAACCAACATACGGCACAGCTGAGAAGTTATTTCAAGAGAAGGACGGGCTGAGGTTTCAAGACCCGCCTCACCTTTGGATAGATAGGGCTGTTAATAATCTTGCAAATATAGTTAGCTCTCATTGTCGTCTAGTCAGGGACAATGAAGCAAGCTAGGGTAAACATCGTGCCCAGCTTCAGATCTGTCACTGGCTGATCCCAGTTGCTTTAATTTCACTCCATTAATGTATTTGCTTTCCATTAAACATGAGCAATTTCCCCCAGGGTCTCGGTCATATGAGGGTTCCTTGAAATAAGTAACCACAGAATACATCTTTTTTTTTTTTTTTTTTAACTTAGTTATTTTTCATGATTTTCTACAAAATTATTTCTGGGAAAGGATTTTATTGTCAACAGAGAGAAGGAATTGTTTATCATCCAGTAATTTAATGGATCAAAGGAGTAGAACAATGACTTTATTTGGTTACCTTACCTTGAAATGCCCCTTGGGGTGAAATACCAAAGTAACAAAGGACTTTTAGAGACAGCATCCAGGTGTTTCTCATGGCCTGGAAATGCTGCCAATTTACTACTTGCTACCCTTTGATCACCTTTGGAACATTCAGGGGCTGTGAAGGGAACAGTCAGGCTTAGTCACTTCTGTTTTCCTTAGGGGTCCAAGTTTTATTGAGCAATGCTGGCCTAATGGTATCTGTCAGTCAATGGATCTCCCTTCCTAGACTCAGGATGAAGGAAGACTGTGAGTGTGGCCACAGGCACCCAAGAGAATGAATAGTTAGCACACGCCTTGGAAAGCAGATACCCCCTAAGGATCCCTCACACACTGCACATTAAGCCTCTGTGACTCCCTACCCCCACTGCTCTGGAAATGTGAGTGCCATGTATATCCAAGGGGGAAAACAGGGACAGGGGACAGAAGGGCCAGGCAGACAAACTGCACTCACAGCATCGAAAGGGGGAGGTCCTAGGTTTTAAATGATCTAAGTGGAGTTCAGTTAGAATGTAGGATTTTAATGCAATGTCAGTGGGGTTGTCCTAGGAACTCTGTTCTGGGCTTGCCTCTGCTCAGGCCCAGGTCATTCTCTGCCCTGTGGGAGTCCCTGAGCCCAGCCTCCACTCATACTGTTTCTCAAGGGCGAAGGAATGGGGCTCTGACTCCCCTGCTTTTCTATTTCTTGCTGCTACGGGAAAGGCAAACAAACAGATCTTTTTTCAACTCAGGAGTTTTCCTGTTCATCATTGCAGGGAGCAGGCAGCTGTTGAAAATCAGAGCAAATATGGACAAGATCACGAGGTTCCAGAACTTCACAGAGTTCTTCTAGCAGGGATCCCTGATATAGAGCTATCCTCCCACTTCTCTTTAATCAGCTGTTGGGGCTCACCCATTCCCCACCTCGGAGTAGACTTTTGCCTTTATAAAACCCAACTTCCCAGTCAGAAATGGCAGTCAGTACTGTGGAAATGATTCAGGCAGAAAAATGAGTGCCCTTTGTCTCTCGCCAGTGGTAATTACACTCTGCAGAGATGAGGCCTGGGGGGTGGGGGTGGGAGGAAGTGTCCTTAGAAACCAAGGCCAGCAGCAGGCTTGCAGGAGTAAGTTCTGGGGAAAAGGCCAGGAGTTTTCTGGAGAGGCCCAGCACTGGCCCTGGCTAGCCAACCCAACCCCTGCCTGTCCTGTGCAAAGAAGCCCAAAGAGCCTAAAGATGCCACCTCTGGAGAGGAGGCACCAGCAGAAAGCCACCCACAGGTGACTTGTTTCTTGTCTTTGGCCCTTGGTTGAAGGCCTCTAAGGCTTAACAAGGGGTAAACTGAGAAGAGACTTAGGGGACCCAAGGGCAGTGTCTATTTGCAGTATAGAACAGGGACAGTGAGAAAGTGGTAGGAAAACAGACCTCCCAATCACATTAAGAGGATTTTTTAAACCTGCTTATACAGGCTTATTGTGGAAAAATATGAAAATCCCCAGCATTGCAAAAACCCCAAACAAAACAAAAATAGTTGTGTAAAGGAAGCAGTCTGCAAAGAGTTCCATGATTATTGAAGCCTTCAGCCAAGTGAGGAATGTAAAAAGGGGTCAGAGTGGAGGGGAAGGAGCATTTTGCAAGGTTATCAGAGAAAAGCTGAACCAATTTGGTTCAGCCTCTTCCTCTCCTTGGAGAGTTGATCTGTAACCCCTCAGCATGGGGTATGGTGGACCAGGGGGAGCCTCTCATCTGGGAAACTCAGGAGTAACTGCCTTGCAGGGAGATTGGAAAGCATTGCTGTGTCAGAGTTGGCTAAGCTCCTAGAGATGATCAGGCCCCCCAAAATGTGTTAATCAGCTTTCCTTCACTGTACCAAAATACCTGAGATAAACAACTTAAGAAAGAAAGGTTTATTTTGGCTCATGGTTTCAGTCCATGGTCACTTGGCCCCCTTGCTTTTAGGCCTGTGGTGTGGCAGTGCATCATGGCAGGAGGATGTGGCAGAGGAAATTTCTCATCTTATGGTGACTGAGAAGCAAGGAGTGAGAGGTAGGAAGGGGCTGGGGTCCCAGTATCACCTTCCAGAGCTTGTCCCCATTGATCTAACTTCCTTCAATTAGGGCCCATCTCTTAAAGGTTTGGTGACCAAATCTGTAGCACACAGGCCTTTGGGAGACATTTATCCAAACCATACCACTCTTGTAGACCAGGTGAGAGCAACACGAGGTCCTCTTGAGTGCTGTCTAGTGGGCAGCCAATAGCAGGTGAATGCCTGATTACTAAGAACTGCATGGACAACAACCAGAGTAGATAGGCACCTGCCAGGTATGAGAGTCTCCATCTTAGGAGCCCAGCGGGAATGCCCTGAAAAGCCAATGAAAGCACCCCAAGAAACAGCCAGTGTCACGTGCCTGTAAGAGCCACTTTATCAGGTGCCCATACAGAGAAGTCCTTTCCTATCTTTAACACCTGTCTCCTTCACCTCCTCTGAAATCAGCTAGAAAATAAGATGGTGCAGTGGTTTGAATATGGATATAATGTCCCCTTTGCAAAGGCCCATGTGTTAAAAGACTTGGTCCCCAGAATGGGACTGTTGGGCAACAGGGGAAACTTGAAGAGGTAGGGCTAGTGGGAGGTTTTAGATCACTGGGGGCCTGTATCAAAGGGGATCAAAGGGGATTGTGGGACTTGGTATCTTCTGCTTTCAGCCGTCTATTATTCGCTTTCTGGCTCCAGAGGGGAATGGTTGGCTCTGCCATGCACTCCCACCATAACTGCCCCTACCAGAGGCCCAAAGCCATGGGGTCACTTGATCTCGAACTGGAACCTCCAGAGCCCAAACTTAACTTTTCTAAATTAATTGCCTTGAATATTTGTCATGCTGACAGGAAATTAACTAATATAGTTGTGAAGAGGAGAGGCTGAGGAAAAGAGAACACAGCAACTTTGGTCCTTTTCCACCACAGGCGTCTAGCCCAGGGAGGGAGAAATATTAATGATAAATCAAGTTCAGAGATTTAATTGCTATCTAGGTCTGAAAATTTCCAATGTGAGTTGAAACTGTTTGAATCTTAGAGTCACCATGGGGAACTAAGAAGGGAAGTGTCATAGGTCCTACAGAATTCTCTTCCAGTCACAGGAGAAAAGGTTTTCTCAACTATTTTCAAGGGCCACTGCGAGAAAAATAAATGGTTTTGATCATAAGTTGTGCATTTTCAAAACAATGTAGAGGAAGACATCCTTTATCAAGTGTCCATTCATTTGGCAGGAGTATTATGTGTATTTCATCAGCGTTTTTACAAGCCAGGGCCTACCTGAGATGGTCCCTGCACTGGGAATAATACAGAAGATGCCCGAGGAGGCCAGACTCTGGTTTAATGCCAGGGCTCAGAGCTGCAGCTCATGGGGCTCTTGTCTTTAGGGAGTTGCTATGCCTGCTGTGGAAAATCCTCTCAGATCAAAGATCACTGGACACTGGTTATCTACACTAAGCAGCAGTGAAATCACTACAAGTACAACAGGAATTCAGTAACTGTTCAGGTGAAGGACTCTGACCCCAAACAGGGCAGGACCATCCTCTGGGCAAGGACACTGGAATTCACAGCAAAAAGAAAAGTGAAGGAGGAAGAGGAGAGCTTGATTGTTCTAGGGCCGCCTGACAATGACCTCTGCAGTGTCACTAAAGCCTGACTGAGCCCATGAGATTAGCACTAAGTACTGCCATTTAAACTATTTTGGGCAACTGTTTCTATTTCTGTACTGGTTTACATCTTTCTTCACAAAGTCACAGAACGTTAGAGCAGCTGAAAGAAACTTAGTGATGTTCTGCAGCTGTGGTTCTAAAGTCCTTGAGGTCATGGACACTAAGAATCTGATGGGCTCTATGGATCCACTGCCCAGAAGGGTGCACGTGCCTCAGCTTCTGCACATATTTTCCAGGGTGTGGAGCACACTCAGCTGTCATTCTTCATTCCTGGCAAACAGCCCAACTCCCCCTAAACTGGCTGAAAATGCCAGATACTCCCTGTCTAGTTCCTTGCAGCTGGGGCAGGTGTGCGTCCCAACTCTGGCCAATGAGATTATAAGAGAGGTCTATTGGGAGCAAAGGAGAATGGGTTTTGTCTCTGGCAAAAGAAAAGGATGAGGGCGCCTTTGGATATTACTGCTTAGGAGTCCACTTGCCATCTTGCAGCCATGATGGGAAAAGCAAGAGAAACACAGAAAGCAGAATTAACCAGTTCTATAACTGTCCATTTCTTAACAGGGAGATGGTTATGTGTGTATTGTTTAAGCAGTTGTTGGCTTGACTTTCCTCTTCTGGTAGCTGAAACAGCTCAGTTGACACAAGTGGGTTTTCTGAAGACCGTCCAAGCATTTTCCAAAAGTTCTTGGTTCCTGTTTAGAAAGTGGGACTAATCTGGGCTGGTTGTGGCTCAGCGGTACAGTGCTCATCTAGCATGTGTGAGGCACTGTGTTCGATCCTCAGCACCACTTAAAAACAAATAAATAAAATAAAGGTATTGTATCCGACTACTTTTAAAAAATATATTAAAAAAAAAAGGGGCTGGGGATGTGGCTCAAGTGGTAGCACGCTCGCCTAGCATGCGTGAGGCACTGGGTTCGATTCTCAGCACCACATAGAAACAATATAAAGATAGTGTTCGCCTAAAACTAAAAAATTAAAAAAAAAAAAAAAAAAGAAAGTGGGACTACTCTAGTTTCCTCATTCGAGTGATGTCTTCTCTGGTCCTTGGCTTCCTTCAGTAACTAATCATCATTCTTGAGAAAGGTAAAGGCAGATGGGATACAGGTTTCCAAACCACATTAGGCTCTCACTTTTCTGAGGTATATTGGTATGAAAGGCTGTCTTCATATATGGGGGAGGGGTGATGAGTAAGTAACATCACACTGGAAAATTCAGCTTCTCAATTCCAGCCAGTGTTAGGATCTCCTCCTGAGCCTCAGTTTCCACATTCACCAGCTTGCTATTCAGCTGTCATGAGGGACCACCCATGAAAGTGCCAAAGCAGGCTCTTGTTGGCATTTGGTTAGTTTCTTCCTGTTCAGTCTTTCCTCAGCATCAAGATGCAGCCCATCACCAGGTGCAGTGTCGCATGCCTGTCATCCCAGTGACTCCAGAGGCTGAGGCAGGAGGATTTCAAGTTTGAGGCCAAGCTGGCCAACTGAGGCCCTAAACAGCTTGCTGAGACCCTGTCTTAAAAAAAAAAAAAAAAAAAAAGGGTTGGGGTTGTGGCTCAGTGGTAAAGTGCCCCTGGGTTCAAGAGCAATGAGCAGTTAAGTGTGCCCAGGATCTAAGGAGCTGCCATGCTTAGCACCAGAGGAAGAAGGCAGTGCTGGAATCACCTTATACCGTCTGCTACTTGCCATCTTCCACCAGCACTCCCCTAGCTTGACCACCTGCTGATGCCATAGCTGGGGCTCTTGTTGCCTCAGAAAAACACAATCCTTTAAAATTATATTTCTGGGATTCCTCTAAAAGTGCTAGGCAGACACACAGATCACAACTCAATACTTTGTTATTGGCTGTAACCCAAAGTTGTGTACTCGCTTATTCAAATCTAAAAAGCCCAGCCTGGTCCCTGGGTGAGTACCACATAGTTAAAATTAGCCTGGCCATCTGCTGAGACAGCAACTGGGCTATTCTGAGCCCCAGCAAGCCTGCCTGGAAGTGGGGCTGGACCTAGGGATAACAGTGTCAGAGAGGCTGGCCACTTTATGGTCAAGGAGGTGACAAGGAGGGCTGTGGAGAATGAAGCCACACTGAGGGAAGGCCAGTATCATGGTGACATTTCACAGGAAACTGAAAAGGACTGTACCTGTGTCCTGTCCTTCCGTTTCTCCTTTCTTACCCAGAGCTTCCTGCTTACTCTATTCAGACTCCAGCAGGATCACGCCCTGGGATCCCAGCAATAATGATTTACTGAGGCCAGGAACCATGATAAATACTTAACAGGGATAAGCATACACATTCTCAAGACCACTCTGCTAGGGTTTCAGATTCCAGGGATTTAGGACACCTTAAATGTCTCCTTTGTGTAGAGTCAATGACAAAGAGGCCTAGTTGAAAGTGCCAGACAGATAAGAGCAGTAGCTCAGACACCCAGACGAATACAAGGGTTCTCTTCTGTGGACACTGATCCCTAAGTTCCCCATCTCTAGAAAGGGAAAGCACGCCTCAGGCTTTTCAAGAATGCTAGAATATTGCAAGCATTTAAATTCACATTTATCCATAGGGATTTATGTCAATATTGCAAACATTCATCAGGACAGATTGAAGATCTTAAAATTCATCTAGATTTCAAGCATTTGGCTGACTTACCTTATAAATGTAGGGACACTTAATGAGTTTGGAAATTAAAGGAATTTAATAAGTCACCTTCCAGTCTCTGAAACAACTTGTTTATTCTCTTTGACTTACATAGTGTTTCTGTGAAATAATAAATTAAACAACTTTTTGAGATTAAAAAAAAAAATAAGAATGCACTGAGCCAGGCGTGGTGGCCTATATCCCAGTGGTTTGGAAGCCTGAGGCTGGAGGATCGATGAGTACAAAGGCAAACTCAGCAATTTTTAGGCTGTCTCTAAATAAAATATAGAAAAGGGCTGGGGCTGTAGCTCAGTGGTAAAGTGCTTGCCTCACATGTGTGAGGCACTGGGTTCGATCCTCAGCACCACATAAAAAAGAAAAAAGATACTGTGTGCTCATCTACAACTAAAAAAATGTTAAAAAAAAAAGGGGGGGCTGGGGATGTGGCTTAGTGGTTGACTGCTCCTGGGTTTAATCCCCAGTATCAGGGGAAAAAAAAACAAAAAACACAGCATTAACTAAGGGATAAAGAATTTGGTGGGCTGGGGATGTGGCTCAAGCGGTAGCGTGCTCGCCTGGCATGCGTGTGGCCCGGGTTCGATCCTCAGCATCACATACCAACAAAGATGTTGTGTCCGCCGAGTTCTAAAAAATAAATATTAAAAAAAAAACTGTTTAAAAAAAAAAAAAAAAAAAAAAAAAAAAAAAAAAAGAATTTGGGGGTATAAATGTAACCTAGATAGGCATTTATAGTTCATAACCGAGAATCCCATTAATTATGTACTTATAGTTAATATAAGCCATCATCAGAAATCCTAGACTCAGGTCAGAGTTGTTCTCTGGCTTAAAAATCACATGGTTGCACTGGGGTTGTAGCTCAGTGGTAGAGTGCACAAAGCCCTGGGATGGACCCCCCAGATGGGAAAAAACAAGTCAACTCAAACCAAACAACTTACCAGTCAATGGTCCCCAGGTCCCCTAACTGGTTGCTTGTCTTTGCTTTCACAGTTGGTCACAAAGCCATGGCTGTGTGTATGTGTATAACTTATACTATCCTTTCCATATATACTTTTTTAGTATATATTTCTAGTATATACTTTTTAAAAATATATACTTCTGGTATTCCTGAAGGGCAAGTCCTCAATAGTCCTATCCTCTTTTGGGTTGTGGTGTTTTGGTTGCCATATTCCCACTGGCCTTTACCATGGGACATGGGAATACTAGAAGCCACTTCTGAGAATCCCCTGGATTCCTGATTTAGTCCTCTGGGCCTCCAGGGTGTAGGATCCCAGTCTCCCTCTAGTTACTAAGATCAGTCCTGCCGATCAGTAGAGGAACTGGCTCTCTGCATGATGGCTCAGTAGTTTAAGGAGCCCCTAACATCCAGGTGGCAGCTTCAGGTTCCAATTCAGTGGAATCATTATTGGGTAGCCTATTGGATTATAAGGCCTTGTTAAAAAAAAAAAAAATCTTTGGGTGGGGAATGTATGAGACATAGTAATAGTGAGCAGCTACTCCCACACTAGCCCTTGGCTCTCAGACCTATGCATTGTGGCTGTGGGGGACTGCAGCACATATTGGCCTCTGATCTAAAGCATCTACTCTGTCCTATAAGACCCCAAACCCCATCCCTTCAAGGTGTTGTCCTACAACTGGCATCATTATAAGCCATTCCACCTTTCAATTGATTCCATCTGGGTAAAGGAATAGATGGTAAAAATGGTGAATTCATAGGCCTGAGCCCACAACTGCATTTGCTCTGTGAAATCAATTTATCAACCAGAAAAGCTCTGTAGAAGGCTGTGGCAGTGGATGAGCATGCCAAGTCCACTGGCAATGTACACAGGACAAACACCTGGTCTCCACTGGACCAGTGGCAGGCTGCGTTTTCACTAACGTTTTATTCACCAAAGAATAAAATGTTGACATTTCATATTTTCTTTGCCTTCCCTAAGTCTCCCAGAAATGTACCTTATAACCCAGAATACCTGAGAAAACTGTCAGTGGTCATAAGCCACACAAATGGGCATATTTAATGAATGTCAAGAGAAGCTGCTCTCACCTTCCATGTGGAGATGGAATGATATAGCTGCTTATGAGACTGGACCTCATTAAAACCCAGTAGCTCCAAGTGAGACTCAGCATAAAAGGCCTTGATTGGTGAAAAACATACCTCAAAAATGTGATTCTGAATTTTTGAGATGCACAACTTAGGAGAAAGGAAACAACACCATTTAGGAAAATGCAAAGCCCTAAAGCACTCAGGTACACTTTAAGAGCATCATAAAACCATATTTTCTTTTTTGGAATGCTGGGGATGGAACTCAGAGCCTCACACACGCTGGGCAAGTCTTCTACTGCTGAGTCACATGCCCACCCCAAGAAAACCATTCTTTTTATTTAGTAGAGTAGTATGGATGAAGTGGACTTTATTGATGGTGACAATAGGATTCTCTTCCTCACGGGGTCTGGCGTGGAAACTGGGAAGAGAGGAGATTCTGTGTTGGAAGACTTGAGAGCAGCTGATGACTCGCTCTTTCTCTTCTGTTCTTGCTGGGGTGGATGGTCTAGGGACTCCTACTCCTTGGAGGCCATATGGACCATAAGGCCTACCACTCCGTTGCTGTAGCCAAATTCACTGTCATACCAGAAAACAAGTATGCCAGCCCCAGCATTGACAGTGGAATGAGAAGTGCAGGAGACAACTTGGTCCTCAGTGTAGCTCAGGATGCCCTTCAGAGGCACTCTGATGTCTGCTTCACCACATTGATTTCATCATATTTGACAGCTTTTTCTTGATGGCAGGTCAGACCTGACTCACACCTTGGGGATGGCACAGAGAAGGCCATGCCAGTGAGCTTCCCTTTAACTCAGTGCTGACCTTGCCACAGTGTTGGCAGTACCAGTGGATGCAAGAATATTCTGAGCAGCCCCACAGTCATCATGCCAGTTTCCAGAAGGGTCATCCCAAATGCCAATGTTGTAATGGTGGTAGAGGGGGCATTGCTGACATTTTGAGGGAGTTGTACTTCCCATAGTTCACATTCATGACAGATGGAGGCATCTGCAGATGAGGTAGAGATGATCCTTTTTGGTGCCACCTTTCAAATAAGCCCTGGACTTCTCCATAGTAGTGAAGACACCAATGGACTCCATAACATATCCAGCACCAGCATCACCCCATTTGATGTTAGTAGGATCTCACTCCTGGGAGATGAAGATGGTCTTTATATTGATGACAAACTTCTCATTCTTAGTATGTGCCAATTAACTTGCTGTGGGTCAATGATGGAACAAAGACCACACAGCTGAGGTGAATGAAGGGGTCACTGACGTCAACAATATCCATTCTGCTAAAGTTGAAAGCAGCCCTGGTGACCAAGTGCCCAATAGGGTTAAGTCCATTCACTCCAACCTTCACCAGTGTCTTTGAGGACATGGCTGACACTGCATGATAAGATGCTGTTGTCTACTGAACAGGGAGGGACAGAGAGCCAAGGACAACCCCACCTCTCCTGCGGTACTGGGGATTAAACCTAGGAGTGCTCTACCACTAAGCTACATCACCATTATATTAATTTAATTTTGATATAGTCTTGCTAAGTTCCCCATGCTGAACTTGAACTTGTGCTCTTTCTGCCTCAGCCCTCCAAGCTGCTGGGATTACAGTTGTGCACTAGGCAAGAAAACCATTCTTAACATGCAAATCCCAGCAGTGAGAAGTTACAGGTTTCTGAAGGCCAACATCATGCAAATTCCAGGCTGTCAGTGGGAACAGTTAATACAGAATATATATTATGCACACACCAGGGGCCAGGTCATCACTGGATTTCATCTGGTTTGAATTAGTTCCTAATAGCACAGGCTATGAGGTTTACACCACTAAGGTGAAATTCCATGCAAATCACTCTATAGCAACTTTTTAGAAATGTTCTGGGATGAGCTGTTTTCTACCTCCCAGGCCATGCGAGACCCAAAATGTAGCAAGAGAATCATCAATGCAGAACCCATTGGTGACACACTGAAACAATGATGCTTCTCAGAACTTTTGAAAACCCACACATGTGCCACTGTGTGGAACAGTGTGGTCTGAAACGTGAACCAAGTACTGGTTGAGTAGCTATTGCATCTGAGAGCATTCATTTTCAGGCACAAAGACAAGAGGGCAGGTCACCTGTTCTCTTGTGAAGCACTCTGCATTAGGATGGTTTTGAATATATATTTTTTGGTGGTGCTGAGGATGAAACCCAGGGCCTCATGCATGCTAGGTAATGCTCTACCCTGAGCCAGTATGTAAGTCCAGCCCTGGCTCTTAATTTTAGTGTGGTAGCTGTTACTCCTGGATAGAGCTTAAAGAGAAGCAAGTAAATACTGCAACATAATATGATCAGTTCTCTCTTTTTAGAATAAAAATACAGAGTCAGAAATATGAATCTCTCTTTAGAAATCAGTTTTGATTACAGGGAACCCATTAAAGTCACTTCAACCTAAAAATACTCAATCAGGTTCTGCGAAGGTAATTGCTTTTTTCCTGTGCCGTTAAAAAAACCTGAAAAGCACAAAACATTCAGTATGCAGGGAGCTGATGAGCTTGACTGAATGGCTAATATCTCAAGAGACGGGTTCAGGTCAAAGGTGCTAAGGATTTTCATCAAAAGTTAAAAAAAAGTAAGAACTTAATTGCCATCAAACTGACTTATCTACTTTTCTCTATCTGAAATCCTAACACCTTAGCTATGGTTTGTATGGCTCTCAAAGTTTAACTGCATGAAGTTACAATCCTGGCCCCTGCAGGACACAGCTATAGGTCATAAATGACACCTGTTTAATCACCAGATCAACTCAAGAGAAAACTTCAGTGGTTATCTTTTTTCCTGTCCTGAATGAATTCTGTCCTTGGTTTCCCTCACCCCAATTCCCAGTGGTCACACTGAGACAGCAGCTCACTTAGCTTCTCTCCTCTGCTCTGCTAGAGAAGGGTTCCTAGAACCTAATTCCTGGAGCTCTGCAGTTTTTCCAGGGTGAGCTCTCTGCAGTGCTCTGCTATTGGTGGCTGCTTTCTCTTGCCTATTATTCACCTTCTGCCTGCACCTCCCATTCACCTTCTGTAAAAGGTCAGAAGTGACATTTAAGATGTAGCCTGACTTTCAGAGAACACAAATGCAAACATAAGTATCCTTCTTAAACAAAAGACAATTCTATGAGACAAGGAGGTTTTATATAAGTCTTTCAGAGGCCAGAATAACACGAGCTTTCTCACCGAAATGTACCCGATCAATTAAAGAAAAATGAGATTTTCCTAAGCTTTGTGTTTGATTTTCCACCACTCAGGTGGGGTATTCCCAATTGGGAGATGCCTGGTATTCTGAGATTTCAGAGACAGAGGTAGAAACATCCCATAGTCTCTGCAGACCCTTTACTGTGAAGATTAACCATATCCGTAGTCAGAATGAGACCAGACACAAGAGTATAGAAGCCATTTGCATTTTAATCAAGAATGACTATTAGCCCTTGAGTAGCTATATTGGTGATTATAGATGATTTTAATTTGGAAGACAAAATTGCTGATAGGGAAGTCAAAAATTCCAAATGAAACTTTTATTTACTATACTACATACTCTGAGATATTCCATGTTCAAGTATTTCTAGAAAAATTTCTTTTTGTTTCTAACAGAAACTAAAGTTCCTCCTTTGGGTCTCCCCACATCCACCAACAAAAATCCAAATAACACAAACTTAAAATGAGAATAACAAGTACAAGATAAAAAAGAAAATCTAAATAGTATGAAATTAGTTTTTATTTTTAGCTCAAAATAAATGCTTCACATTTTGTCAAAATTAAAACTAAAGATGAACACTTAGAAAAAATAAGGGTGGAAACAATGTGTTTCCATCCCCTGGGAAACCAGTAAGGCAGATGCTGTAACGTGGCTTGTTTTTTTTTCCACAGGACTAGTCTAAGCAAACAAAACAAAACAAAAACCTCTCCCCAACTTTCCTTCTACTGTTAGCTGTATCTATCAGGGCTGTTCCTGGCTGGATAAAATTTCCCAACCCCCAATGCAACATAAAACAAGGGATTTGAAAAGTTGGGAAAAACCTTTTAACTTGTTCATATAAAAACACTTTTCTAAGGAGATTTAGTAAAGGTAACATCCATTGGCAACTTAGTTGAGGTTTCTGCTGGGTGTGTTGGTGCATGAGCACTCTTGGTGAATTCATACCAGAGTTACCAGGGTGCGACTCACACCTCCCAATTTACCACAGGGATGTCTTAAAGTTGAATTTCAGTTTCAGCAGATACTTCAGATTTACCTGAGCAATATCATAGACAATGTACCTGGAGGGAAGTATGTCAAGGAGCCAACAGTGCTGAGTTTGTGTCCTGCCTCTTCTCAAGGAAGATAGGATGCTCAGTGCTATGAACAAGTCATCCTTGAGGCTTCTCTGTGGGACTGAGTTGAGGCCTAGGCAGACAAAAAGCCAATCCTCTGGAAATGGGGAAAGGCTGTGCCCTGTGAGCCAACCAGAGTCAGACTTTTCACTCCATACAGGGAGACTATGCAAGGGCCACAGTCACCATAAGACCCACTATAGGACATCTAATCACAGTCTGCCCTGGGTGATCTGTGCATATGTAAGCCATGTTATGACTCCAAAGCATTCCTCTGTGCTCACACACAGCACACTCACGAAAGGATACTCATTATATAGTAGGCAGGTGTCGTTAACTCCTGATGAGATCCCGGTCCCTAGTGGAACCTCTACACCCTCCAGAGTGATACTGGCTGAAGGGTCAGGGGTAGTTTTGCCCAAACCTGAAAAACAGAAGGTGCAAGTGATAGGAATTGAGAATGGATGTAAAAATGTCCTGGGGGTGTGAGAGCTACTTTAGGCTGGGTACAGGTTCTCATTTTAAGCACACAAATTCCATACCCCATGCTTTGTCAGAAGTCTATAAATTGGTGATCCTATTATAGTATCAATCATAACTGGTTCTGTGAGAAGACTGACAGCTGACCCCTAAGGGGTGACACTGATGAACAGAAATGCACAACAGTCACTTACACCTGATTCAGAGTCCTGAATCATCATATGCTACCAACTCCAGCAATCTAAGATGCTGCAGGTACCACTGTCACCTGAGGCCCCCTTCTTGCCTGATACAGCTAGAAGAGTTAGGTTAAGCCAGTGAATGCCCCTGGTTACTGGTGCTCATACTGAGAATGACCTATGGCATTTGTGATACTAGCTGTACCCACAGAGAGGGAAATTTCTTTTTAATTTGAAATGAATGGATGTTTAACACCCAAACCCAAAACACTAGCTTTTGGAGGAAGCACCACCCATCCCGCCAACCTATGGCCCCAAATGTAGCAGCAGCTCTGGCAACACATTACCTTTGACACTGTGCTTGCCCTTGGGTAACTTGCTGATATGAGAAGCATGCTTCAGTTCATACCTAATCAAGACAGGACAGTCTCAGAAGATCACTCAAGACACTGGTTCTCAAAACCAATAGATTAATTAGCAGAACAATGTTAGATGAGCTAAAGACCCAGAGAACCCAGCACCTCTTGGAACTCCCTCCCAAGTTTCTGGCACTGCTCCAGAACTTGCAGGTGTAACTCTTCCTGAACCTCATTGTTTAATGATCACTACTAGGAAGCCACTTTCAAGGAAAGGTCCTGTTTGGAGCTGTGGCCAGCAGCTCTGGAGGTTTTATCTGAGCTAACAATCCCTGGACCTCCCTCTATGGGTTACAGCTGATAGGATCCCGGCGGATGCCTAAACCAAGCTAGACTAATCAGATTTTCTCTGTGGAGAATTTGGAACTGAGATTAAGACTCCAGTTCCATCCTTGCTGATCTCAGAAAATCTAAATACGTGAGAGGCAGAAGGGAGTTATGGGGTGATCACCTTTTTGTGATTTAACCTCTGCTTCCCAGTCCACAGGGAGAACAGATACTGCTGGTTCCTGAGGCTGAGTTATTCCTGTCCTTGCATTTTCTGAGGCATCTCTGTATCTCCCTTGTTCCCTTGCTTTGAATTGGTTTCTGATTCTTTTAAGTGAAGAGTCATAACTGGTAGAGAATTTTCCTGGTCACCCCCCAGCCAAAGAGATTCTCTTTTCCTCAGTCTACTCTATCTGTTCCCATTAAGTGTTTCTGGCCTCAAAGCCAGGTCTACTTACATGTTTCCAAGGGCAACTTCTCCCAACAGGATTAATCCTATCGGGTCTCCCTGAGATGTGTGGCAGTAGTTAGCACTCTTTGAGACCATGTCAGCAAAATAGATCCCTTTGCCAAACATGTACCCTGTCTGCAAGAAAGGAAAAGGGACAGCTGAAAACCTAATGGGAAGTTAGGCTAGTTACTGAGTTTTGACTTTAGCTTGGCACCCAGCTAAGGGCTGTGATCCATCACTTTTAATAAGCTGGAGCCCAGAGACTACCCGGGCTGTCAGATCCACAAGCTGCTGGATGCTGAGGGGCTGCAAGAAGTTATTTTAATCTTTCGGATTCCACTTTTCTCTTTCCTTCACTGGGGAAAATAATCCCATGAAGCTCGTGTAAAGATTAAATGCAATCATAAATTTTAGCTTAGATTAGTGCCAGGCACATGTACACACCCAAGAATACTGGCTATTATTTCTATTCCCTTCTATATAAGTGAAACACAGGGTTTAGTGTTTGGGTCATTGGCCTGGTCAGACTACACAACACTAGCGAGTCATTACACTTCCTCATGCCTCACTTTTTACAATGGTAAAATGAGGCCTGGAAGGCCATCTCCAAGGTCCTGTCCAGACGGTCCATTCTAATAATCCAGATCCCTTGTGTCTGGGTAAGGATTTACTCAGTTATTATCCACTTTATTGATGATAAAAAGACAAGTTCATGGAAGCTACTAGCTGGGAAGTGGTAGGGGTAGATCTGGACTCAGATTGGCCTGTGGTCAAAGCCCATTCTTTGCTTGTCAATACACCCAATTAGCACTCATAGCATCCCTGGCCTGGACAGTTTACTGCTTTTGTTCCAAAAACTACAGTTGTTGCCCGTGCAGCTGCACCTGTGACAGGGCTGGGACCTGGAGGATAAAGGTGAAGGCACTACTGGGGCTATAGCTGTGGAGCTGGAGAAAAAAAAAAAGTCCACTTGAGCAGTCACAGCCAAGCCAACACCACATCTTTAAATAAGGCCCCTTGTTCACAGGGGACACACACACTCTAACCCAAGTACCTGCAAGCTCTTTGTGGGAACAGGTGTCATTTACCCTATGCTCCCCACACCTCCCCAGGCCAGGCACATACCACAGGTGCTTCAGGCGGGGCTATCCGAAGACCCTGGGAGAGGATCCCAGCAAAGTTGGTGGTCCTGGATCCGTGCCACAGCAACCTTCGATTGTGAAGCTGCTTAAAAGGTTTGTAGCGTTGGCTCTCCCCTTCACGCGCTATCTTAAAGATCTGGGTGGGTATTCAACAAAGGGGAGAAATAAAAGCAGTTGTTAATCTGGTTAAGTGAAAGTTCTGGCTGGATATGGAACGCTGATCACCTGTCTCTATAGCTAGAAATTAAAAGGTCTGTTGCAATAAGGAAGATGTTTTCCACAAGGCTCAGAGTGACACAAGTCATCAAGATCCCACTCAGCAAGGACTATCTATGAAAATTAGCACTATAATGAAGTAGATAGACACTGTAGGACTTTATCTTGAACCTCATAATCAATCACACTTTCTGATTCTAAAATCAGGTCTGGGAAATGGAAATGTCCTTTTAAAACAGAATAAAAAGCCACCCCCAACTATAAGACTACTAGTTTTTCTGTTCAACAGACAAATGAATCACTTCCTCTGATAATTTAAAGACAAGGAGACTGATCTTTTCTACCCAGGCCCAGGTCAGAGGAGTGGGCAGGGAAGCTGGCAGGACATAAGGGGGTGGGGAGAAGGGTTCTTACATCCACAACTTCCAGATCATAGGCGTTGTGTGTGGTTGCGTGGGTGTTCTTAACATACTTCCTGATGATCTCTGCTTCTTCAGAGTCTTTGTCAACTACCTACAAGATAGGCATTTTGGGAGTAGAGCATGGGAGACCAGAGGAAAGCAGGAATATATTAACATACAAGCTCAACAGACCTTAGGACCAACCGCCTGTGGGTCAAAGCAATTCACAGGCCTTGGGCCCACAGTGCCAGCTCTTCATCTAGCTGGACAGACAGGATTTCCAGGATTCCCTTAAAATCCTGTGAATTTTGGTATCAGTAAAGCTAGAAATATGGGGCTCAATGTCAGTAAAGCGAGGGAACCCAGAATTATGAACCAACTCCCAGGAAAAAGCAGTCTAGCTCACTGATAAGATGATGCCTTGAAATTAAAAGTCTGATCAACTCTTGGGGTTTTAAGGACAAATGCTCAGTCGTTAATCTTCACAGCCACCCATATTATGTCTGGCTCAGAGCACATCCTTAATAATGTAATCTACACTAAACAAAATCTGAATCTATCATGAAGGAGCCTATGTGTGCCTTATGTTTCTATACTCTTATTTGAGATAGAGTCTTGCTAAGTTGCTGAGACAGCCTTGAACTTATGATCCCCTGTCTCTGCGTCCTAAGTTGCTAGAAGTACAGGCCTGTGCCACATCACCCTTTTATTTATGTCTTATTTTTAAAGACAAGGTCTCATTAAGCTACCCAGGCTGGCCTCAAACTTGTGATCCTTTTGCCTCAGTCTCTGGAGAGTCACTGGGATTATAGGCGTGTGCCACTCTACCTGGCTCTCTGCTGTCTCTTAACTAAAATCTTAAAAAATTATAAACAGAAATAATAAGAACCCTTTCACTAAGAACCCACAGCTTTCCCATCAAGAAGGGAAAAGAAGGGGCTGAGGATGTGGCTCAAGTGGTAGCGCTCGCCTGGCATGCGTGCGGCATGTACCGGGTTCGATCCTCAGCACCACATACAAACAAAAATGTTGTATCTGCTGAAAACTGAAAAAAAAAAAAAAAATCTCTCTCTCTCTCTCCCCTCTTTAAAAAAAATAAAATAAATAAAAAGAAGGGAAAAGAAGGGACATTTGGTGTCTAACCCTGCTTGGACCCTAGACCTGTGCTTTGTCCTAAGCAAGGAAAATTGGCTCTGGCTCAACACTATAGTGCACTTGAGCCCCTGCCATGCCACAAACAGGGAAGCAGCGGCTGAGGAAATCAAGGCGCACAGGCAACAAAGCCAAACTCAGGACAAGTTAGGAGATAAAGCACAGATTCTTCCTCTGGTTGGCCCAGGCAGGGCGATTTCTGTATGATTGTCTAACGCACTTACGTTCAGGACAACGTGTGTGCCAAATCTGGGCTATTTTGGCCTCAGGGAAAAAGAAAGCTCAGGCACATATTTTCCTTATATTTGTCATTGGGCATTTCACTTCTAAGTGGGAACCTAAAATTACAAGGTTTATGCCACCCTCTGGTTTGCTTTGAAAGAGAGGAAGGGAGATACAAAGGGAGGGAAGGGCAACAGAAAGGAAAGGGAGAGGGAGAAGGAGGTGAAGAGAGGTAGAAAACGGAGAGGGGAGTGGGGGAGAGGAGAGGAAGAAGAGAAGAAAAGAGAGAAGAGAGAATTTTTTGACAAGAGTTCTCAAAAATGAGTCTCCACACTAGCTAAGGTGCTAGCTTGGAAGTCTGCCTTGCAAACTAGGTGCCTGTCTATAGGTTAAATGTCCAGATGGTGTCAAAGGACCTCCAGTGACATCTGAGAATTTATTAGAAAAGCACACTTATAGCAATCTGTGTTTCAATGAGCTCTCCAGGAGATTCTGGTGCATATTCAAGTTTAGAACCACTACTCTTGGGATAAGTGCTTAAGATGTTTGGGGAAGGGCAGGCCCTCTTACCTTAATGTCAGTTTTGAGCTTCTCATAGTTAACATCAATGGGGTCCTTGCTACTGTCATCAGATCCACCCCTAAGCAAACTGTAGGCCACCTCAATGTCCAGGAGGTTGTCCAGCATTTCTACCTTGGCCTGGGGGAACAAAAGACCGCAGAGTTAAGAGCCAAGTTGAGGGAGACAGATTCTCTACACCTTTGGCACACAAATGGAGTGCAGACATTGTCCAACACAGTGGGAGGGAAGATCTCCCTGCTCGTCAGGGTTAGCCTATTATCGTCACTCACAGCATTTCCTGGAGTACCAATGAAGCTTCACTGCCTGGAGGAGTTGTTAGGTGGCAGTAAGAACAGCCTTTCCATTTGCCCACTGATGGTAGGTGGGAACTTATACTAAGGATGTACAAAGCTATAACTCAGTCAGGAACTCTCATAGGCTCCTTCTGGGCAAGTAAAGATCTCCTTGCCCAGTGGCTCCTCCCAAATTTGACTTGGTAGAGCAAAGGCAAGAAAAACAATCATTTATCCCCTGTGGCTCTGTTTCCACCAATATGAGTAGAAACTTCATTTCAATTATGTAAAATTGTGGATGTGTAACCGACATGATTCTGCAATCTGCATTTGGGGTAAAATTGGGAGTTCATAACCCACTTCAATCTAATGTATGAAATATGATATGTCAAGAGCTTTGTAATGTTGTGAACAACCAAAAAAAAAAAAACCCAACTTCATTTCAAAATGAGGTAATGGAGGTGGTTCTGCCCCCACAGACCATGAGGAACTGGGTAGCTGCAAAGGAGCAAGGCTTAGCCCAGTAGCCTGGTATTCCTCCCAAGCCTCAGCACTACCTGCACACTATCTGCATTGTTCAGGAGCGGGGGCTTCTTCATTCCAAAGTCATGGGGGATCAGAGTGTAGAAGCGATTTGAGAGATCCAGGATCTGGGAGTCGCTGCTACCCTGGGACACCGCCTGGAAAAGAGGGAGGAAAAAAATGTAAGACTGAGAAGCAGTAGCTCCAAGTTCCAGCATTTGGCTAGACTTTCTCCTTTAGAGGATGAGTGTTTCAGCTAAGTCTATAGGTAGTCTGCTGTAAGCATGAGCCATTGAGCCAGGACGTGTGGGGAAATGATCAGAAGACCATGTTTCTACTGGGATGACAGCACGAAGTAGGGATAGGATCTCCTACTTTCTAACAGGACAGCTCAACACAATGGGCTTCTCATGTGACAATTCATTTTGTACAAAGAACTATTGTAAAATTTAGACAAGTGGGCTCATAGCTACTGCTGTAAAAATTTCTTTAACTTTGTTGGAAGATTTTAAGTTGGGGGTTTCCCATTTTTAAAAAAATATTTATTTATTTATGTATCTTTAGTTTTAGGTGGCCACATTATTTTGTTTTTATTTGGTGGTGAGGATTGAACCCAGTGCCATATGCATGCTAGTTGAGTACTCTACCACTGAGCCACCCCAGCCCCTCATACTGTTATAAAATTCAGTCAAGTCCTTTTATCCACTGATCCCACCTTTGAGGTGGGGAATTTGTTTATTGTTCTTGAAGGTCCAGGTAGCCAGGCACAGAGAAGCTAAGCAATCCCTACTGACATAATGTCATTTAGTGCCCATATGCAGAGAATGCTAAATAAATGCATGAAAAGCTGGACCACGGGGTTACTGCATATTTGGCAAACAGTCTATGTGATCACAGAATGGTCATGGGGTAACAAGCTAGTACCCTGCAGATCTACTTCTCATTCTGGTGTTCACTTTTCCAGGCTGCAAAATTCTATGTGCTGGAGGCTTGCTCCGTATGATGGAAAAGGAAGCTATTCCAGCCCTCACATCGAGTGCTTCTGGAATAGGGAAAGACTGCACTAAGAAAAGCCTTGAATATTATCAGCTAGTAGATAACAGGAAAAGAACTGATTGCTCTGGGCCAGCTGTAACTGGATTTTTTTTTTTTAGGGGGGGCACGCACTAGGGAATGAACACAGTAATTCTTAATCACTAAGCCATCCCCAGCCCTTTTTTCTTTTTTGAGACAGGATCTCACTAAGTTGCTAAGGCTGGCCTTGAACTTGTGATCCTCCTGCCTCAGCCTGTTGAGAAGCTGAGATTACAGGAATGTCCCACCATGTTGGGCTGTAACTGATTTAACTGCTTTGTTTCAGGGCCTTTTCTCCAGTAGCCAGGCAGTACCCTTCCTGGGTACTTCTGTTTCTTCACAGAGTGTACTCTATTCCCAAATATAAGAAGAATATTCCAAATCCTCTAGGATTTAGCCTGAAGGTTCTGAGGACCGGAGAACCTTGGTACATACTAAATAAATGCTGAATAAGCATAAATGAAAGAAAATGTCTTCTATTTGAAGACTTCCTAGTAACTGCAAAACAAACAGCCTAACTCTTACAGATACACAAAATAAAATCAGTGTTTTTAAGAGACAGGAGGACGAAAATCTGGGTCAAGTTTATAGGAAGTTTATTACATATCTGAAATGTGCTGTTCATAAGTTTTATGATAATTTTGGCCAGTGACAGGCACTTTAATAGAGATCCTGAATTGAAAAAAACCCACATCCTCATGAATTATGGTTTGGTACTTCAGTTTTGTTAAAACTAGAATGGAAAATGACATACCCAGGCAGCTCCTTGCTCACCTGCTGGACTTCACTGAGGATGGAGTATGCAGCCTGGATCTGCCTTTTGCTCAGCTTCCCCAAGGGCATCTTCTGAAGGTCAATCTGAGGAGACAGGGTGAGTGCCCTGTGAAAGCTGAGCATACTGCAGTGTGATGACAGAAGGGCTGGACCAATCATCTACCTGCTGTAGGCCTCTTGGGCCCCCAATGGAGGCAGCCAGAGGCCTGCCTGGCTTTCCTGGGGAGACCCAGTAACCCAACTCAACAGAGGACACAGCCCCTCCCCACCTTGGAAGCTGGGGTTTGTCTGGAAGAAGATTTCTGCTCACTTCATTCATGGCTGGGATAAGCCAGTGCCCCATCCTTATTCTCAAAAAGCCTAATCACTTCTAGAAGAGAGTATGGCATAATCCCCAATCCAATTTCAAAGTGAGAATTAGGGCCCATTGGTCATGATTCCCCACCTCAGGCCACTTTTCCAGGATCCCAGAGCCAAGGCAGCAGACTCTGGGCTCCAGACCAGAAACAAAAGATAAGAATCTTCAAGAGGTAGAAGGTTTTTGTTTTTGAAAAAGAACACATACTTTAATCAATGCTGCCTCATTCAAATCAGTCACTCCAAAAGGTTAGACACTGGTTCCAACACTACTGCCACTGCTTGTACTATAATGGGAGTGACCCTTAAGGCAGGCAGGCTGCATGCCAAAGCAGAAAAGCATGGGACTTGCAGGCAGAAGGCCTGATTGATCAATCACATTAGCTAGGAAGGCAGCTGCTTTCAACCAACCTTGGTTCCCCGTTTGTAAAATGGGGCCACCTTCCTTGAAAGACAGACTCAACTCCATCCTGTGAGAGACCCTGATTGTGTTACTTGGTCCCCAGGTTGAGACATCTAGCTATCAGTGGTCCCCACACTCTATATCCTAAGGCATTTGTCACCTGGCCTTTCCCAATAGACATTGACAAGAAGGCAGAGTTCCTGGGAGTTAAGAATGTGCCTTAACCATCTTTGGTCTTCCAGCACCTCTTGGAGTACCCTGGAACAAGATGGAGCTGAACAAGAATTTTAGAAATGTGATTGCTATGGTGATAAAATTAAATAAGAGGATGTTAAAGATACTCAGCTCACTAGGCAGCAATCAGGGGCCAGTGACAATAGCTTCTAATTTAACAGCCACAAGCCCTGGCATGCATGCTTCTCTGCACAGGAAATACATATACCTTCTACCCTGAGGGGGAAGATCTGATTTTAGGCAATAGTTAAATAGTTGAGCCAAGTCTGAGGAAGAAGAACATGGTACAACAGAAAAGCAGAGTGACTTTAGTGTGGATTATCAATTGACTTTAAAAGCAGTTCTAAAGAAGGAACTCTTAGAAGAGATGTTTCCATTAAGTACAGGGTGACCAGAGCAAGAGCAGACGTCCAGGAGAAGCAAATAGTCCCCAAGCGTATAATTCTGGTGTTTATATAAAACAAAACAAAAAACACCTAGTTGGCCTAATTTTAAACCCCTCAAAATGTACACACAGGCCAGCAGGATGAAAGAACTCAAAAAATACAACTCCCTCCCTCATTCTGGAAAAGAAACTCAGGCGTAGCACTGGACATACAGCTGGGATTGCCAGATTCATAGCAGCCCAGTTTAGGGAGAAGTGGGAGCAATGCCTACAGACCCTGGGCTCCAGACCAGAAACAAAAGACAAGAATTTTCAAGTGGTAGAAGGTTTTTGTTTTTGAAAAAGAACACATACTTTAATCAATGCTAGAACCCTAGAGCCATAGCTGCAGCCAGAAGTGGCTCCTAGAGCTGCAGTCTGGATTCCCCTCCCCACTACCTCTTTTTTTTTTTTTTTTTTTTTTTTTTTTAAAGAGAGAGTGATAGAGGGAGGGAGAGAGAGAGAGAATTTTTTAATGTTTATTTTTTAGTTATTGGCAGACACAACATCGTTGTATGTGGTGCTGAGGATTGAACCCGGGCCGCACGCATGCCAGGCGAGCGCGCTACCACTTGAGCCACATCCCCAGCCCCCCCACTACCTCTTTAAAAATTTTTTTGGTTGTAGATAATCACATGCCTTTATTTTATTTATTTATTTTTACGTGGTGCTAAGGATCAAACCCAGCACCTCACACGTGCTAGGCAAGCACTCTATTGCTGAGCCACAACCCCTGTCCTCCCCCTCCCCAGGATCACCATGTCTGCTTATTGACCTCAATCCCATGTGGGCTCCTTCACTCAGTTTCAAGGTAGGCACCTGCTTTCCTCACACTTACCACAGGCTGCCTTCTGGTGTCTCAGCAGCAGAGGCCCTGGCCTTTCTCTTCCTGCTATTTAATTAACCAGCTAAGTAAAAAAATCAACATAAAAACATCATTTCACAGGAAGAGTTGGGTCTGAGGATAGTTGAGAACATCTATGAATCACAGACAAACCGGAGTACAAAAGGCTAGAAATGATGCACGGACCTCAGAACATGAATGAGACATTAATCCTTTTCTTTTCCCCTTACCCCAGCAACTCCTCTCTTCTCTTGCATACACCTACATCTTGGTATGCCGTAAGTTGTTTAAACTAGTCATTCTTGCAGACAGAAGTCATGTTATGTTTCTGTGAAAATGGGCCCTGGCCTTTTCCAAACTCATCAGAGGATGTAATTCAACGCTGCTCTGTAACAGCAGTGGGGGCAGAGCAGTCCTGCTACGTGGAGCTCCTGCTAGGGAGATGCTGGGTTGGTCCTGATGTCTATGGGGTTGAAGAACATGGGAAGTCATAGAACATGAGGGTGAGTGAGCAGCCTCTTCTTGGAGAAGGAACAGAATGGCCGATTAATCCAAGAATCTTACCCTCTGCATTGGGTTCCTAGGAGCCCAGGACACAGGAAGCTGCTTGTTTTCCAGAGCACCCTGAAGCCTCTGGGCTCAGTGGCTGGGGAAGGGAGAAGCTGTGTTTGCTAGACAGGCAGCAAGAAATGAGAAGCCCTTCTGCACTTGTTTCCTGGGGAAGAATGGAGGCGAGGTGCAGAATGCACATGAAGTGCTTGGCCTCCACCTACAGTGCTGGACTCAACCAACCACCATTCCATCCCTTTGTTAAAAATAGCTAGTATGTGTCCTATCAGAGGAAGCAAGAGTCAGAGGCTCTCTGTGCCTTCTAACAGTGCTATGGTTTGGATTTTAAATGTCCCCAAAAGGCTCATATGCTGAAGGCTTGGTTGCTAGCCTTCGGTGTTACTGAAGGTGGTAGAACCTTTAGTAGGTGGGGGCCTAGTGGAAGGAAGTAAGGTCACTGGAGGTGTGCCCTTGAGGGGGGCCTGGCAATCCTGGCCCCTTCGTATCTATTCTGCTCCCTGGCTACCGTGAGGTGACATGCTTCATCCCCTATGTGCTTCTGTCACGAGGTACTATGCTAACAGATGCCTGAAGTGACAGGGCCAAACTACCATGGACTGAAATCTGAAACTGTGAGCCAAAATAACCATTTTCTCCCTCATAAGTTGATTTTTCTCAGGTATTTTGTCAGAGTGATAGAAAACTAACAGTTCGCTTTTTCTTCAAGCAGACTGTTCAGACTTTTCATGACAAGTCTAGTTGGCCAGTTTACTTGGGCCCCCAAAGAATAGACCTACCCATGCTATCACGGCACCTAGGAGGGGAAAAAGTACAAAGGGGATTGGGGACGTGGGGACAGTTCTCTACAACATACTACATGTTTCAAAACAATCAAATGATCTTTGGCAAAAGGGCAAGGGCTTCAGGATTCCATATTCACACTCTCTGAGGAAGGGCAGATACAAGAAGCTGCTGTCCTGTGTTTTCTATTTTTGAGAAGCACACAAGAGAAAACAAGAACCACCAAAGAGTTCGTCTTTAGCTCAACACTTAATCTTCACTCTTAGCAAATGCTCACAAATCATCAAAGGCACCAACCTCATACTCCACCATGGCTTTCTTCATACTTTCCACATCAAAGATCATCCTAATGAGTTCCTGCACTGGTTTGGGGAGCTTAGACTTGGTGCCAGGGTTTACTGTCAGCTTCTTCACCGCTTCTTCATCCTTAAAGTAGAAATAAAATCAATAAGAGAACCAAATTGACAGCCCAGGCAAGGTGGTATTGCTATTGGGGGACATGGCAATTAGGACACAGGATGGAGTGGCATAAGCAAAAAACAGCTAAGAGCTACTTTTTTCTGGGAGATAGGTCAGGAGTACATGTGGCTTTGCACATGGGCACATAATTCCTATGCACTCTCATGTTCTCCTGGCTGCTCCAGATCCTTATTCCAGCCACCATGGAAGAATCTGCATGGGCTGATTCTTCTTGGGCTTGCTAGCACCCTGTATGGTAATCTCAAGTGCCCTCTAAGGCCCAACATGGAAATAATGAGCAGTTGTGAAGGTGAACCTTGGACCAAGATGGGACATAGGACTTATGGGCAAACTCCTCTCCCAAGAGCTGTTGCAAGAACAAGTTTATACAGACTTCTCTGAAGTCCCAATAGATCTAGCACCCAGTATCATTTCCTGCCAGCCAGCTTGTCAGTGTAAAAGCACATGCTGGCATTCGCCTTCCCTCTCTGCCGCAGTCTGGCTGGGCACAATTCAGGAGCCACCTCTCCCTCTACTTTGGTTTTCCACCCCTCAGCCTTGCTCTCTGGAATCATACTGCCTCAACACACTACATGTGACTTTATCCCTGCTTCCTGAAGGTTAGGTCAATATCACACAATAGTACCTAACCACTAACAGTGTTTGGCATTTGTTTGGTGGAAGGTAACTGGTATTGGGCTTTGAACCTGTAACCTGCCTGGCTTAACCAAGGGCTGTCAATGCTCAAGGCTGCTGTTGTTACTCTCATAGTGGAGGTTGTCTCCATGCTATAATACTGAGTCTTAAATGTGAACTCACTGGAAAGGCAAACTATCAATATGTTAAAAAGCCTTATCAAGGGGCTGGGGATATAGCTCAGTTGGTAGAGTCGCTTGCCTCACATGAGCAAGGCCATGAGTTCAATCCCCAATACCCCCCCAAAAAATAAACAAAAAACAAACAAAAAAAAGCTTTATCAAGTGCACATTCCTTCTGACCTATGAACTCCACTTCTAATGAATTACAGAAGCACACAAATATTTATGTGTATTGGCAGTTAATATAGCAAATGCCTAGATGTAATCTAAATAGGAGTGAGGGAACTATTTTGATCAATTTTGATTTTTGGCCCACTCACAGGATGAAATTTTATGTAGTCTAGCAACTAATGCTCTAGATCAATGCAGTTTAATTTAATATGGTAGCTACTCAGAAATATAGTTATATATAGTTACTAAGGTTTTGAATTGTGGTCTCTCCAAACTAAGTCCTGTGAGTGTAAAATAAGCAACTAATTTCAGACTTAATATAGAAAAAATTTTCTCATTAATAATTTGATTAATGGTTTTCAATCATATGTTAAAAGGAGAATATTTTGCATATACTGGGTTAAGTTAATTACTAAGATTAATTTTACTGTTTTCTTTTTGCTTTTTTAACGGTGACTACAAAAAACTTTGAAGGCATGAGGAAATGCTCCCAGAACCTTAGGGCAGAAGGTGGATGGTTGCAACCTAACACGTAAGGGAGGAATCCAATTTTAAAGACATTAGACTGATATATACACCATGATTTTAACTGTGGCTAATTCTGGGTGGTTTCTATTTTTTGTATCTTTGTATTTATTTCTCAAAAATTTCTAAAACAAGTATTTAATTCAGTAGGGGGCACTACTAAGTCAGACCAAGCCTCTGTGCCTCCAATTTAAGGTCTCCACCTAATACTATATAATAAAAAGGTAAATCCTACTTTAGTGTGAGAGCTCATGATAACCCCTATGAAGAAAAAAAATTGCCCTTGACATCCCAAGTCTCAAAGATTTGGAATTAAAATCTCATCTACAAATCTCCTTCCTTTTATAAAATGAATGTGTATTTCCCACATTAAGAGTAATAGATTCTTTTGGGGGAGTGGAGTGAGGGGTGGGGTACTGGGATTGAATTCACTGAACTACATCTCCAGTTTTCTTATTTTGAGACAAGGTCTAAGTTGCTGAGGCTAGCCTTGAACTTGTGATCCTCTTGCCTCAGCTTCCTGAGTTGTTAGGACTATAGTTGTGAATACAGTCTTATTTTAAAAAGGTTAACACTTTGTTCTCCATATCCCTTGAAGGAACACAAAAGTATCAACCAAAAGAAAACTAAATGCTGTCAAATAACATACATAGGAATATTCTCAAACTATATAATATAGCTATTAGGAATAATTTGGGATTATTCCTAGTAATCCCAAATTCTTGGCAGAGCATGTCAAGCTATTGTATTTCTATCACATGATCTACAATGAATCTTGGGTTCAGATAAAAAGCCTTCTATATATTCATAGATATTGCTCCAGAGTTTTCTTTTGTTATCTTTGGTAGTAGAATGTTAGGTTTTTTGTTTGTTTGGATTTAGTTCTCTGAACACTGGGTAATATTCCCTAATAACACTATGTGATCCATAATGTGTTTTTTTAAAGAATAAGACATCCCATCCTTTTATTAGGAGTAGATAGTGTAGGAACATTAAATGATTGATTACCTGGCCATAGTCAATCTCCAAAGGGTAGAACTTTTTGGGATACTTTGTGAAGTTTTTGGAGTGCCAGGCATTCCCCGTTTTTTCTTCATATAATTTCATAAAATGTTCAATGGCATCCTCCTTGGATGGCATCTGCTCCAATTTGTTACTACCAATCACTGTGCCCACACGGCCCCAGGACCTGAATATCCAGTACCTATGAATGGGGAAAGAGGGGGATGAGCTTCCATCTAGGGAGGGAGAACTTTTATTTATTGTTTGGGTGCTGGGGACAGAACCCAGGGACTTGTGAAGCAAATGCTCTACCAGTTCTACCAGTGAGTTACATCTCCAGCACCAAGGGAGAACTCTAAATGAAAAATGATCATGATCATTTTAGTAATTTAAAGTAACATTAAAGAGTAAATTCAGGGATGTAACTCAAAATGGTAGAGAAATTGCATAACATGTATCAAACCCTGGATCTAATTTTCTATGCCACAACTAATAAAAAAGTTCAATGCTCTCCAAACTTCGTATGCTTCAAGAACTTAAAAACATGGGGCTGGGGATGTGGCTCAAGCGGTAGCGCGCTCGCCTGGCATACGTGCAGCCCGGGTTTGATTCTCAGCACCACATACAAACAAAGATGTTGTGTCTGCCAATAACTAAAAAATAAATATTAAAATTCTCTTTCTTTCTCTCCCCCTCTCTTTAAAAAAAAAAAAAAGAACTTAAAAACACGAATACAGGGGCTGGGGTTGTGGCTCAGAGGTAGAATGCATGTGTGAGGCACTGGGTTAGATCATCAGCATCACATAAAAACAAAATAAAGGTATTTTTCCATCTACACTAAAAAAATAAATACTGAAAAAAAAAAAAAACTCACAAAAAACCCAGGTACAATGAGAAAATCTTAAATCTTGATTCTGTTACTAGAAGAAAAGAAAAGCCATTTTGGAGAATATGCGAAGCCAACCCAGGAAGAGGTAGGCCCAAGGAGAGTTACACAATTGGTAGCAGCGGCTCCCTTCTCTTTACAGAATGATCTTAAAATATTTTGGTTCTTTGTGATTAGGTCTTAGGCCCCGGTCTGAGAGCAACCTTGGTTTCACAAAGTGGACAGGACAGGCCTACCCCTGGACAGTGGCCCCAGGCTTACCTGCTCTCCTTGTCATCCTCAAGAAGCTGCAGCTTGTAATAGGAGTTGGTCCCTTTCACTATGTCCACCAGGCCAAGGGTGGCGCTGAAGACCTTCCCGCCTTTCTCCAGGACATGTGCAGAGTGTTCCAGACCTGTCCCAGAGGTAAAGCTCCTGCAGTTCTCACCCAAGGCCCATGCTCTCAGGCAGAGGGGTCTTAGGAGCCTAGATAACCCCCACTTAGATGGATGCACCACACCTTCCTCAGTAGGGAGGTTCCCTACAGACCTGCGTGTTCCCTATTTACTTACCTGAGTCAGGATCAACAGCTGCTCCCCCTTTAAGAGTTAATTTCATTCTCTTTTCAGACTTGTTGATACCTTGGTAGCAGACACAGAAAACCAAAATTAAACCAGAAAGGGGAAGATAGAAGGCAAATGAGTATTTTTCATATGCATGATTTGCCAGCATGGCATCTTTGCATTGCTTGCCCGACCAGCCAAGGAGGCTGCTGAAAACTGAGTTGAAAACATTGCTTTAGGCAGCTTTCAGCTGACCATTCAGGGACACAGATGGAGAGGCCCTACACAGGCAAACCAGTCACCACAGATAGTCTCTGAACCATGGCAGGATGGGGCCACTGATCTCCCTGGCCCTTGGACCCAAGAAGGGGCAATTAGGGGCTCTCACCTTCCTCCTTTGTAGAGCCCTTGCTCTTCTTGGTGAGTGCAGTCCCTGACTTTCCCTTTGGGGCCACTACTTCAACAGGTTCGGCCTTCACCTCCGTGCCCCATGGGGACAAGATGTGTGCTGAGAATAGCTCCTGAAGGCTCTTGGTCGAGCCGGAGACATCCTGAAGGAACTCTTCAGACACAACGCGAATGTTGGCTTCTTTCACTTCCTCCATCTTCTTATTCATCTTTTCTACCTCCTCTGTTCAAAATTGGAGGGAAAAAAGCCCTAAGCAGTAAGCTTTAAACTAAAACCAAGTCTCCAATGACTACAGTTCTACTTCCCCACCCTCGTCACCTGCAGCTCTCCTTGCCTTTCAATTCTAAGGCTCACAGAGCTGGCTGCATCCCAACAACAGTCTTACCGGCCAATCTGCTTTAAGGTGTGATAACTCAAGGGCAGCCCTCTCCGAACTACTCAATAGGGTGAGATGTCAGAGGTGCCACAGACAAGGTCAAGCACATAGGCCCAATTTCCCCATAAAGGAATGGGCCGGGATATAGCTCAGTGACTGAGTGCTTGCTTAGCATGCATGAGGGCCTGGGTTCAATCTCCAGTACCACTAACAACAACAAAAGAAACCTGTTTATCTCTGCATTTTCCAAACCTACTTGAGTTGTGAACTTTTGTTTTCCTGCAATCCCACCAATGTGCTGCAAAACAGTGCAACATAGTCAAGAATAGTTTATAGCTGGTTGGCAAAAAAGACACATGCAAATGTATGCTACTGCACTACAAAGTGCAAATACTGGTTTCCCTTTGTAAAAAAACATGAGTGATGATGATGAGTTTTTGAGTGATGTTTGTCACAAATTTCCTCACTGAACCTTCATCACATTTGCAAGATAGAAACATTGTTCTGCCTTACAAGTTAATCTTTAAACTCACTTTTAGTACTGATGCATAGAGAGGCCTTGTTGGTCGTCCCTGTCAACTTGCCCCCGAGTTTCTCGATTGTGGCCTTCACTTCATCCTTGTTCCGGGAGAGTTTCCCAAGTGTCAGGATCTTCATGTTGGACAAGGGCTTATCTGGGATAGCAAGAACAGAATCATCACTTTGGACACTCTGGCATTGCTCCCAGGAAGAGGGGAGGAGGAGCAGAAAACCAAGCAGCAAGTACCCAGGGAAGCCAGGCTGCAGGATCCCTGGCAAGCGTCCCTCTTTTATCAGCTTTTTGTGGGAGTAAGGGGTGGGGAAGCCCATGAAAAACCGAAATAAAGGACCAGAGGGAAAGCAGACTGCCAACTGAGAACCCATATGCACCCCTCAATATGGACAGGAAGGGCAGGGGACAAGCCATGAAATGTTGTGATCTGGGTGGTTAGGTGGAAGACCTTTGGTCTGCTCTGAGGGTAGAAGACGAATGAACTTGGGGATGAGGGACCAGGAGGTCAGAGTGGAGTAGGCAGAGGGTAGATCACGTGAGCTCCTAATACCTTCTTTGATTCCTCTCAACCCACCTCCTGTTTAAAACAAACTGTAATTCTTATTTAAAAATTAGACATGTCTGTGACAACTGCTCAAGGTTTTGGTTAGCACAATCAAACTGAGCAAAATCATTCTAAGCAAAAAAAGGTAGGCTGGTGCTGGAGAGTCCAGGGTAGATGGGCTAGATAGGGGCTGCCTTCTGTTTGTTGCAGACAGGAACAAAGTGTTGGTTAACACAGTGCCTGGACCAGAAGATGTAGGAAGACTTCCTTCCTGCTCTCACTCAGAAGGCAGATATTAGAGACACTGACAGAACTTCACTGAAAACTGGCCACGGTCTCCACGGAGAACAAAATCATCAATTTGGATGTAAATGAGGGGAAAGCAAAGGAGGGGACCCTGAAAAGAGGGACCGGAACATTCCTCCCACATATGCACCTGAACCCAGGCTGCAAGCAGCAGGGTGGTGCATGACAGTGACCAGTATTCTGGGGTGGAAACTCATCCTCCACCCACAACACTGTGGCCTTCACTATTAGAGCGAATCCCTGAGTAAATAACCAGAGGGTCTCTTCTGCCTTTCATCTGTCTGTCTTGGCTTGAAGCAAGTCTAATACTGATCAAGAACTTTCTCTAACTCTGTATATAATAGGAATCAAGTAGAACACTGGGTCCAAAGTGGGAATCAAGGCCTGGAAAGAGGTTCCGCAGTGCAGGAAGGACACACCAAACACCACTGCAGGGAGTACAGGCCAGGAGCCCCTCTCTAAGCTTACAAGAGTAAGAAAGTCATTTGCTTTTGAGGACTTTATATTGTTAATGTCCCCTATCCCTGCCCCAGGAGAGGTCCCAGGTAAGGGAGGGGGCCCAAGGGCTTCCCCACATTATCAGCAGAGACCCCCACACCCCGAAAATCCTATTCACCAACTCCTTGTCCCTGCAGCATGGAGGCAAATTCATCTCCCTGAGTAGCTACGGTAGGCTTGGCCCACAGTTGCTCCCAGAGCTGTACCTGCTGGAGCAGAGGAGTTCACAGCAGCAGGTGTTGAGGCTGAAGAGGGTGGGGGTGCCACTGCCACTGGAGCACTGGTCTCTGGGGGAAATAGCCGGTCCTGCTTTTTAACCTTCAATTTTTTGAGGTAAGAGATTTCTCGGAATTCCTAAAGAACACAAATTTTAGTTTTTTAAGAAACCAGCTATCTTTTGAAATAATCACCTAATAACAAAGGAGATTTGGCCTATGCAATCTTTTTCCTTCTTATATTAAAGAACATAAAATAGAAAAATGTGCAACTGCCAGACTGAAAGACACCTTATTGCTGCTATGATACTTATTTCTAGTACTTCTATGTCTATGAGACAGCTGGCATCAATCTGATTTTATGATAAAAATCTTTTGACAATAAGGCCAGGGAAATTGCCACAGGGACCTATACTTGCAACCTCTCTAACCCTATTCTTGAATTCCTCCTTTGATCACTAGGCCTTTCTGGAGTGAAATGCCCATCCCAAGATTGAAAGCCCCATAAGACTGCAAACACCAGGAAATGAAGGCAAGTCCCTTCCTTTCTTAGAAAGCAAACAAATAGATACAGAGTGCCCTACAACCTTTATTGTGAATGCTTCTGTCAGCATTGGTTCAGTCTTCATCTCAGGTGATTTACAATGGGTCTTGCTCTAGGTAGGTAAATGTCAAACAGAAAGCTCTGGGGAAAGACTCCGGTTCCTATGTTCCTAAGTCTTCACCCAAGTGCAACCACCTTTTCCAGCTAAGTCCATGCACAGTGAACGCCAGCTGAGGTAATGGACAGACAGCTTCTGACAGTAAGTGCCACGTACTGCAGAGAAGTTAAAGACAGTTTCCAACCCCAAGAATGAGGTTGAGTCTGGTTCTGGGAGTCAGATATAGATAGGCAAACTTTATCACAGGAGCTCAGTTCTTGACAAGCTAAGATGATGAAGACTGGAGATGCTGGGAGGACACTTATAGGAAGCAACCTCCTGAGACTGCTAGGAGATGAAAAAGCAGGGAACTGCCTAAGAAGGGACATCAGAGTAACAAACGATGGCCTGTATGGAACCCTGAGTAGTTCCCCATTGCTGGGAGTGTAAAAGAGAGACTGAGATGGGTAGAGTGTGTGTCCATGAGTGTGAGGGGCATGGGAGAAGGAAGGCACAAAGGCTGCAGAAGGGCCACAGGCCAGATCATGAGCACTCTGGGGGACACAAAGGAGCTGACCTCAATTCTGTCAGAAAAGCACCTGGGAGAAATAGCCACTGACCTCACAAATCCACATAGGCAGCAAATACTGCAAGAAGGAAAAATGTCTCACATATGCACATACCTTTTTTAAAAAAACAGTATTTTTTTTTTTTTTAGTTATAGATGGACACAGTATCTTTATTTTATTTATTTATTTTTATGTGGTGCTAAGAATGGAACCCAGTGACCTCATGCATGTGAAGCAAGCACTCTACCACTAAGCCACAACCCCAGTCCCATGTACATACCTTCTAAAAATGTACATAGATGCTTTGTAATTGGTATGTATAATACAAAGAACTTCATTATGCTTACTGCCATCTTAATATTTTCTCACTGAGGACAGTAAAAGGAACACAAAAATAGGAATCTGTAAGATTTAAAATTAGAAAAACTGGGAATGTTGAGGAATCACTATTAAAATTTTAAGGATGAGGAAAGTGCCAGGGTCAGAAGCGCTTTAGAGTGACCACTCAGGTAAAAAGAAGAGACTGGGAGGAAGAGAATTACTGCAGTGAACAGAGAGGCAAGTGAGACAATGGCCAGGAGAAACATGGAAGTAAAGGGCTGGGGATGTGGCTCAGTGGTAGAGTGCTTGCCAGCATGCACAAGGCCCTGGGTTTTAACCCCAGCATCACAAAAACAAAACAATCAAAACAAAAACCCCCACAAAATCCAAGATAAAACAAAACAAACAAAAAACCAACCCAAAATGGAAGTTCAGTTCTAGGTGTGGAACAGTTGGTGCTTAACACCTTACTATATGCCATTGTTTCAAATGTTCCACACACAGAGGCAGGGAACAGGTGACCTGAGTCTGAGCAAACAGGTGAGATCCTGTCAGATCCCCACCAGTAGTTCTCCAAAGAAGGCTTTCCAACTGAGGCTTTCTGTGTCCTGAATATCTGAGAATTCAATAGAGTTCCATTTCAATGAAGAAAATGCTTGATTTGAGGAGCCATGTGAACACAAGACCCAATTCTTTAGCACTAAGGCAAGGATATGCTCTTGAGAAAAACTCTTCAATCCAAGGCAGGAATTACTGTTTACTCATCCTATATCCCTTGTACCTGGCTCACAGTAGGCACATGAGAATAAAAGTAAAAATATTTCATGGTCTTTGCAAGCAAGGTTTACACTAGTCAGACAAACCTCAAACTTACAGGTGCTTTGGTTCCATAGCTACGTGGTTTGCTAACGTATAGAACTAATAAATAAAATTTTATTCTGTATTCTGATGAGGATGGCCCAGCTGCAAAGAAGTCAAATAACATAGGAACTATGTCATTAGTGGACAAGGGTAGACAAGGCCAGAAGGCAGAGATAAAGACACTCCCAACCCCTTACCTTTGGGGTTACCCATTCCTTTCGATTTGGTGTCTGTGTCTTGACCACACACTTGGTCCAGGCAGTGACATCCCCAGTACAGTAATAAGCATCGCTCTTGAAGACCAGCTGGCCAGAGCATTCCTCACAGGGAAGGAGGGCTCCAAACGCTATGCCATCAGCGACTTGGTCCAAGATCTGAAGCCATTGAAGAAATGTCAGAGAGGAAAGGAAGCACTCCAATAAAGGACAGTTACTAATGTGCAATGGAAGACCTTATGCAGACCTCACTCACTGCAGAGGCCTGTCACAGGGGCTCACAGCAGCCCTGGGCAGCTGCTTAACAATGAGATGTGGGTTCTCAAACTTTCAGAGACCTTATCTCTAAGTCAAGGGATCCTGCAGCCTCTCCTCCCCTCAGGGACTTAGAAAGCAGGACAGAGTCCGAGCATCCACTGCTACTACACAGGTTGCTGTGCCAAGCTCAATTCCAGAGCATAACAGCAGGGAAGAGGAAGTGGGAAAAACCAGTGGCACATGGGCATGCCACTGAGTTCCCATGTTTCCTTAAATCTATGCCTTCTGCAGGCTTGGCAATCCTGGGGAGTTTGGGCAGAGGCAGCAGAGAGTGCAAAGCACGTAGCATGAACACACACAAGGTAAATATATGTCTCATGTTAGTCCTCACCAAAATTCTAAGAATGACAAATGGTAATGTTTAGTTTGGTCTAAGAAAGTCCACGCCATTTGTCCCAGGGAAATGCTGACCTTGATGGCAATGATGACCGTGCAACACAACTACAGAAGTTTTACTCCTCTCAGTTAATACCAGCAGGTGTTCAAATGGAGGGCCTCCCATGCTCCATGAGACAGTCACTCCAAATCGCCAGGGTTGACCTCACACGCACGTCCCACTTAACACAAAGGCAGCTCACCGCGGACTCCCCGGAAGGCACTTGCTGCTTGTTGAAGATGAGCAGTTCTTTCAGGTCATTTGTTGAACACACTTTCTTTAGCTCATCCTTGATGTTCCAGATCAGGTCATTCTGGGCCTATGGACAAGACCCAGCAGGTCAGAGACCAGCTCTTTTCAAAAAGAGGAAGTCAACTGAAAGTGTCTGCCCCCAGCCTTCAGCCTCCAAATCTACACTTATGAATCACCTGTGTTGCCTCTCCAAGGTGAGCTAGCAAACTTCTACTCCCAGTCACACTCATGTGGATATTAAATTAAAACTGAAGTGTGGTCTCTTGAAGAATACTCTACAAGGTGGGGAGGAGAGACTACTTGGGGTATGGGGAAGGCTGAAACCAAGTCCCAAGAGGCCCTGCAACCAATCCCTAATAAACAAATACCAGGAGATACAGAGAAGAGCCTGGGAAGTTCTAGGTTGGACTCAGGGTCCACATTTACCCTAGCCAACATCCAGCAATTAAAGGAGGTAAAATATGGCTATTCTTCCAGTGATTTCCAAGCACTAGTTCTCTTAATATTACACTGTATTCAGAATCATGCAAGAATATATTTAAGCTCTTTTGGAAACGGAATTTTAGTCTTAATTTTATTCATTTTATTGTAGTACTGGGAACTGAATCCAGGGCACTCTTCCATGGAACTACTTCCCAGTTGTTCCTTATTTTTTTGAGGCAGGGTTTCCCTAAGTCAACCAAGCTGGCCTTAAAATTATAATCTTCCTGCCTAACCCTCCTGAGTTGCTTAGATTACAAGTGTGCCACTATGCCTGGCTAAATCTTGACTTTAATGTTTATGTCCTTTGTGAGACACTTGCACATATCATTTCATTTATTCTCACAACCACCTTGCTGAGGCAAGTATCAGCCTGTTTGTTTTAGAGTCAAGGCCAGGATGAGCTTCCTCTTTCCTAGGAGGGTGGGTGTTATGCACCATCTCAGTCACAGATCCCACCTCTGTAAAATGGAGATGACAATGCCAGCCCTACCATAACAAAGGTGTTGCTATCAGCACCAAGTGAGCATCTGAACTCCTCTGGTGAAGCTGCAGTCATACACTCAGCTTGCTTCCCAGTTCCATGTTTAAAGGCTCTTAACAACACTCTCACCCTCCCTATAGCAGGGGACATGCTGAGGCAAAGAAATAAGGAGATAAGGAGGTGCAAGGAAAAAGTGTAGTGGGGATAGGATTAAATGAAAGTATCTGAACTATTTTCTTCACAACCAAGGAAGGGGAGCCAGCAGAAACAGAGGTGCCAGGGTGGGAAGGCTAAGGGAGCAATTTATTCTTCTTTCTTTACATCTCTGGCAACAATAGAGAGAATAACACCAAACTAAATGAAGGGAAAATTCAGAATGGCACACAATAGATTCTTTTTTTGCTGAGTATGGTGGTGCATGGTGATCCTACTGCCTCAACCTTCTGAGTTGTTAGGATTATAGGTGTGCACCGCCATACTCAGCTCTAATTTTTATCTCACCAGCAAAATCTGAACACTCACACAAGAGATCCAAGCAGATGGCTCACACAAACCATGTTCCCAGGAAGAGATCAACTGTTTTAATTTCCCAAACACCCAGTATCTCTCCTCTTTCATCACATGCCTTCCACTTCTTTGCTTACTGAGACCTTCATTTAAAAAATGAAGTTGGGTATAGTGGCACAAACAACTATAATCTAAGGGGCTAGGGAGGATGAGACAGGAGGATCACAAGTTCAAAACCAGCCTCAGCAAAAGCGAGGTGCTAAGCAACTCAGTGAGAGTTGGGCTGGGGATGTGGGGATGTGGCTCAGTGTCCCTGAGTTCATCCCTGGAACCAAAAAAAATAAAGTAGAAAAACTTTCTCTCTTCAAATCTTCAAAACACTTGTCCATGTTGTGAACCTCTAGTATCCTTGAATTTAATACTTGGTTTCTTATGTTTGCAAGTATCCCCAAAGATGCAGAATGTATAGCAAGGCCCAATTAGGATGAAGCATGATTCTCCCTCCCTAGCTGAGTCTGGTTAGTGAGGATTGAGTGCTTTGTCTGTCTGAGCCTGGATACAGGCTTGGAACCTATGGCCAAATTGTGGGTTCTCCTCCAAATGAAAATCTTATATTTGAGAGGAGGAAATCTAACTGGGAAGAAAGCCAGGCTATCAACAAAGGTTATCAATCTGAGAATTCTTAAAGATCCTATCCTAGTAAGTGGGACATATTTCCTTGAATTTTCTTCCCAGAACGAGGAGAATGAAACAGAACGATGAAAGGAGACAAAGCTTGGAACTCACTTTGAGGGCCTTTTCAAGCTTACTGTCCTTGTCTTTGTCTTTTTTAGACTTCTTCTTGGCCACTTCATCTACTCCATCCACCTCATCACCTTTTCTCTTTCTGAAGGAGACATGGAATATAAAAGAACCAGTAACTGAAACAGACAACCAATGATGTGTAATGACACAATTCAATATCATTTTAACTCCTAATATTGGGCCCTACACATGCTTGTCACTTACCTGCAACGTGTCCCACTCAGGGCTCTTAGGAACTTCTGGTCAAACACTCAGGCAGTATTTGCAACCAAGAAGGCAGGAGACTATCCATTTCATAATATACTCTGCTACCCAAGGAGGTGAGCTGAAATTTGTTCTGGGGCCTTAGAACTGGTTACAGGTTTCAGAGCTCAGGCCCCATTTGATTTCAAAACTCTAGGTACAAAATCACTAGGAAAGTTCTGGTGGGGACTCCACTGGAAATAAACCACAGCTGAAAGGCAAGGATTGCAGACAAACATGGGTGTCATCACTGAGTTTCTGGAGCTAAAACACAAGGCTGCTCCCAAGGCCAGGAGACAATTACCAGAGATGGGACTGTACTCAGAACCTAAACATGAAGTGACAGGTGAAAGCCCTTCTAACCAGTCTGTCCTGGCCAACAGTGAACTAAGTTCAAACTTTTATATTTTCCTCATCCATAAAATAGGGAGAGAATGCCTTACATGATTGTGATGATAACCAGATAAAATAGCCCAATTACAGGGGACTTCAGTGCCTGACAAACCAAATGTGTAGCATTTTGGTATCATACATAAATGTGGCTGGTGAATCCCTACATCCATACCACACTTGCAACATGCTGAGGACTTCATTTATGGGCCTGGTTTGCTGGTTTTCTTACACATTCCAGAGTCATATGTGCCAGTGTAATGAGCTTGTGTGTTATTAACCGAAATAATGCATGAGACTGCTTGATGACCATGGCCCAGCTGCTATCCCAGGGGCATGACGCACCAGCACTGCCACATTGCCCTTGGTGTGCTCATTAACAAGCCACTCTCTCTGGGACTGAGGGGCCAGCAAAGGGTCAATAGGAAGGAGAGGGGCTGCCTATGGACTCAAGGCTCTCAACTCCAAGATGGGGAGCTCATTACCCACTGCCAGTCGCTGTTGACAAATGTGCATGATTCCCTCAGTACCGTTCCCTGAGACCCAGTTACACACATGCCTACAGGATGCTAAGGAGACAATGAAGGTGGGTAGTGAGGGGATCAGAGGAACCATGGCGATAACCTAGGCAAGGGGAATACTCAACAGTACAGAGTGGTGGTCTTTATGTGACGCTCCCACAACCCTGCAGTCACCATGCATTAGTCTACATCTCCCTAGATTTGTGACAGACATCCAAGTAAAACAAGAAACAGTACAGAATTTATAAGGTCTTTAGGCCTCCCTTAATACCCCCACCTAGCAACCAAGCTCCACCCACCCTTCACTCTTAATTCCTGGGAGCTGCTTCTTCAAAGCTTCCTTATCCTCCGCTGAAAGGAGGCTGAAACCCTTGAGCTGGCTGGCGCTGTACTCAGGCCGGAAGCCCAGTTCCTCCCTGTTCTTGACAAAGCAGTTTGGGTGGTACCAGCGGTCAATCATGCCCAGCTGTGGCTTCTCTGGGTCTAGCATCTTCTTGGACAGGCGCATCTGGCCCTGTGGGAAAAGCAGAATGTGGTATAGGGAGCGTCAAAGCAGTGCAGTGAACAACATGCAGAAGGCCAGCCTGTATTCCAATTGGCAAAAAGCTTTGGGGTCACGGCCTGGCCAGCAACTCAAAGACTACTGTGAAGTTTTAGCTCTTATGTCACCAAGGATTATGTTACCCATAAGGATCTGCATCCCATTTTGAATGGGGACAGTAAGGGACTGAGAACATTTCCCTGAGGATGCTGACCTAAGGCAGGCACAAGAATACCTGATGTGTTGTGCTGGATACAACTTGGATCTCACACAACATCTGGCTGGCCCCCCAGTGCAGCTCCCTATCCCAAGAGGAACTTTTTTTTAAATATTTTTTTTTAGTTGTTGATGGACTTTATTGTCTTTATTTTTACATGGTGCTGAGGATCGAACCCAGTGCCTCACGCATGCTAGGTGAGCATGCTAACACTGAGCCACAACCCCGCCTCAAGAGGAACTTTTTTGCTTGTTTCATCCTCCCATGTACTTTCTGGTCTCTACACATAGAAGCCTCCACCAAGAAACAGTAATAAACCCAGAGGCAAGAGCCCATCTTGCCAACCTGCCCTTGTTAGGCATGGCATTCCTGGGAGTTTCATGCCTGTGAGGCACAGATCTAGAGAAACCATAAGGGCTGCTAAAAATACACAGAACTCCATTGCAGGCCAAGCAAAACTCAACAGCACATAGCACCTGGCATTTCTTGAGATGAAGAGAACCTTAATTTTTGCCTCCAATTTTTGGCAATTGAAGGACTTGAAAAGATCCAGCATGTCCATATTTTTGTCAATTTCCTATATGATGTAGTTTGGCTCAAGTATTCCCCAAAGGCACATGTGTTGATGGCTTGGTGACACTATTGGAAAGTGACACCTCATAGACGTTAGGTCATGGGGGCATGCCCTAGAGAGGATAAGGAAGACCTTTCCTATCTCTGTCTTTGCTTCATGACCACCATGAGGTAAATAGACACCTCTTGTGTCTGTTCCCACCATGATGTACTATGTGCCACAGGCCCCATCAGTTCTGGACTGAAACCTCTGAAATGGTAAGGCAAAATAAAACTTTTCCTACTTTTAAGCTGGTTTATCTCAATTATTTTATCATAGCAACAGGAAGTTAACTAAGACAGTGTATAATACCTCGAGGGGACAGAAACTTTCAATGAATAAGTATATGTAACATCAGAGAAGGGAAAGAAGATTGGAGGGTGCAGGCCTTCCCTTCCACCCCACCCACAGCCAGCCATCTATTCTGTTGGACTATTAGTCTTTAGTGTCTCAAATTGGTAGGGAAGTTTGGTTAATGAAGTTTCTCTGATTAAACAAAAGAAAGGTGAAGGCTCATAAGAGGGAAACTATTTCTTAAACTTAAATCTGCCACAAAGCAAGACCCATCCCATTCCAGGGGGAACCTCCTGTGTTAATGCTTTCCAAACCCTCCCAGGTATCCCAAGAGATGAGGCACTATGTACATGAAGACTGGACTGTGAGTAAGCAGGGCCCAACATGCCTGTAAGAAAAGTCACTGCCATCTCCAGTCTCTACTAGGATCCTCACTATATTTTTAGTCACTACTTGTTCAGTAGCACCTAAAGCCTGCTGCTTCTTTTTTTCTTAAGTTATCCAATGCAAGCATTCCATAAAGTACAGACATTTGCATCACAAAGTGCTCACCTTTTCTATTTTCTCCATACACCCCTTGCACGTGCTTCTGTTGGACTTGGCATACTCTGCTGCAAAGTCACCCAGTGTCTTCTCTGCCTTGCTGCCAACTCCATCCTGGCCTTTACCTGAACAATGAACACACGGCAATGTGTCAACAGTTTCATAGTACAGCTCCCCAAACCTCCCTCATCACCTCCCCAGCACCTTTCCCCAGGACACCTTTGTGTTTTGAGGAACTACAATTTATCTATTTCATCTCTGTTTACTATGGCTGCTTAACAGAGCTTCTTTTCTGATAATGTGACTTTTCTCAGACAAGCTCTCAGGAACAGCATCATATTGGCTGGTGGTGAGCTGCAGAGCTTTCCACCATTCTCCCTTTACTCTGGAGTTCCAACACAGGCTTTGGTAATAAGTATTTACCTTAAAATCCTGGAGCAATATTCTTACTCAGCCTTCTAATTTTCATTATACTTTATTTATCAAGGTTAAAGAAAATATCTTGATTCAGATCAAACATAAAGATACATAAAAATTAAATACATGGTAAAGGTATCATTTTATTTTTTAAAAATATTTATTTTTTAGTTGTAGTTGGGCACAATACCTTTATTTAATTTATTTTTATGTGGTGCTGAGTATCGAACCCAGGGCCTCACACGTGCTAAACGAGCACTCTATCACTGAGCCACAACCCCAGCCCTAAAGGTATAATTTTAAATTGTTAGGGAAAGGTTAAATCATTCAATGAGCGATTTGATGGTACTGGCCAACAATATGGGACAAAAGCTAGATTCTTTGCTTATATAAAAATAAATTCTAAGGCTGATGTCTCTCTGAAGATCAGGAATCAGACAAGGCTGTCCTCTTAGTACTACCATTTAACACTGCAGTGGAGATCCTAGTATAGTTAGAGAAAAAAAAAAAAAAGAAAGGAAAGGTGTTAAGTTTAGAAAAAAATAAGCAAAGCCATCTGTCTGTAAACGACATGACTGCATTTGTGGGATATCCATAGGAATATACAAAAAAACTACCAGGACTATTAAATAAATTTAGCAAATTTAAAGGACACAAACTCAATCTACAAATATATAACGTTTCTATATAATAGATATAAACACTGAAAAAAAATGAGAGCACACAGCTACTTAAATAGCACTAAGACACACATACTCAAAGAAATAAATTTAACAAAAGTAACACAGATCTCTGCACTGAAAACTGCCTTTATTGAAATTAAACAAAATCTAAATAAAATGAGAAATGTATGTTCATGGATTGCAAAGATAAACTTGTTAAGATGTCAACTATCTGAAATTTGGTCCACAGATTTAATATGATGTCTACTGAGTTTCTAGCAGGCTTTTTTGAGGAAATTAATAAGCTTAAGTGTACAAGGAATTGCAAAAGACCTAGAAATGCCAAAACAATATTGAAAAAGAACAAAGTTGGAGGAATTACATGAATTACTAAAAAGTTACAGTACTTAAAACACTGTGGTACTACTAGACAAATCAACAGAACCAAACAGAATCCAGACACAGACCCAACAATTCAATGAGAGAACCAAGCTTTTTCAAGAAAATGGCATTAGAATAGCCTATCCACATAGGGAAAAACCCAAAAGACCTCTTCTTCATACATGTAACATAGATTACAAATCCAAATGTGAAAGTTAAACTCACAAAACTTTTAGAAGAAAACAAAAAGTATATCTTTGATCTTAGAATAGGCAAAGATTTCTTATATGAGACAACAAGCACTTCATGAAAATCAAAAACTCCTGTTCCAGGGCTGGGGATGTGGCTCAAGCGGTAGCGCGCTCGCCTGGCATGCGTGTGGCCCGGGTTCGATCCTCAGCACCACATACCAACAAAGATGTTGTGTCCGCCGAGAACTAATAAATAAATAAAATTCTCTCTCTCTCTCTCCTCTCTCACTCTCTCTTTAAAAAAAAAAAAAAAAAAAAAAAAAAACTCCTGTTCCAAAAATATCAATAATTAAACTAAAAAGGCAAGCTACTGAGAGGGAGAGGGTATTCACAATATGTGCATTTAGAATATACCAAGAACTCTTAAAGAGAAGTACAACTTAAAACCATGATGATATAGGTCATGTAACCCTTATCTGAAATACTAGGGACCAGAACTGTTTTGGACTTAAAATTTTTTTTAAATATTTGCATATACACAATGAGATATCTCTGGGATAGGACGGAAGTCTAAGCATGATATTGATGTTCTATGTATACTATGTACACATTACACACAAAGCCTAAAGGTAATTTTATATGATGTCTATGATGCCAGCATTTTGATGTTGACCTGTCATATGAATGTCCCATTTGTGGTGTTGTGTTCGTGCTCAAAGTTTTGTATTTTGGAATGTTTCCTATATTTTTGGATTATGGATGTTCAACCTTCATCAATGTTAGATTAAGACAGCTCATTGGGATGGTCAATATTTTAAAAAAGTGACCATACCAAGTGTCGGTAACAATGTGGAGGGACTGAAATTCTCATTTATGACTGGCACTTTGTGTGGCAGTTTCTCAAATGAGCAGCATATATATCCATCACATGATTAGCCATTCCATTCCTAGATATTTACCCCCAAAAAATGAAAGCACAAGTATACACACAGACTTGTATACACATGCAGCTGTATTGGTCATAGTCTTCATGGCAACAACCTAAAAGTCACCAACAGAAAACTGGATAAATTGTGACACAAAAGACTACAATACAAAAGGACTAACCAATGACACGTGAAATAACCTAGATGAGTATCTTGCTTCCTAAATGAAAGAAACACAAGAAAGCACACAAATGCTTTTCCCCCTGAAACTCTAAGCCAAGCAAAATCAATCTATGAGGGCTGGGCACGGTGGTGCATGCCTGTAATTCCAGCACCTCAGGGAGACAGAAGCAGGAGGATCACAAGTTCAAAGCCAGCCTCAGCAATTTACTGAGGCTCTAAGCAACTTAGTGAGACCCTGTCTCAAAAGGGCTCTGGATGTGCTCAGTGGTTGAATGCCCCTGGATTCAATCCCTGGTACAAACTAAACAAAAGGAAAAAAAAAAAAAAAAAAAAAAAACCCATACACACACCAAAATTAATCTATGGGGTTAGAAATCAAACAGTGGGGGCTGGGGATATAGCTCAGTTGGTAGGGGGCTTGCCTTGCACGAACAAGGCCCTGGCTTCAACACCCAGCACCCCCGCCCCTAACACACACAAGAAATCAAATGGTTTCCTGGGGAGGGGAAGGATGACCAGAAAAGGGCACAGAGGGAAATTTATGATGCAACAGAAATGTTCTACATTCTTTTTTCAATTTATCTAACAAGAAACCCTCCTCCACCTTTTACTTTAAAATTTAAAAAATTTTTAATTAGCTGGATGCAGCGCAGGAGGCTGAGAAAGGAGGATTGGGAGTTCAAAGCCAGCCTCAGCAAAAAGGCGCTAAGCAACTCAGTGAGACCTTGTCACTAAATAAAGTACAAAACAGGGCTGGGGCTGGGGCTGGGGCTGGGGCTGGGGCTGAGTGGTAGAGTATTTGTCAAGCATGGGTAAGGTACTGGGTTCGATGCTGAGACCCACATTAAAAAATAAAGTTATAAAAAATTAAAAAAAACTCCAAACATAGAAGATGTAATGAGGTACCATTATGTAATATTTAAAACATGTATACACTGCGTAATTATAAAATACCATTACCATGAAAAAAGAATGAAACCCTGACATTTGCAACAACGTGAATGGAAAAATAATAAAAACTAAAATGATGTTCTTCAAACATTGTTTCTTAGTGTTTAAAGAAATATTCTACAATTTGATAGGATATGCATTAGATAGGTGTTCGATTGTCAAAACTAAGCTGAAAAAAACTGTAATACATACTTGCGATATGTACCTATAACTATGTGTAAATTATTTTAAAAATTCCAAATACAATTAATACCAAAGACAAATACTATAAATGAGAAGACATGAACATTAGTGAAATTTTAATGTGGCAAAACACATATAAGTTAAAAAGATTAAACTGGAAAACTAGTTGTAAAATGTTATGACAGCATCTTCTACATTTCATAAGAAAAAATAGCTCAAAAGAAAAAATGAGCAAGGACACAGGTTAATGTAGTCGTTCCTCAGTATCTGTGAGGGATCAGTTTCTAGGCCCACAAGAATATTAAATCCAAGGATGCTAAAATCCCTTCTATAAAATGGCCTAGTACCTGCACATAAACCTATGTGGGTTCTTATATATATTTAAAATCATCTCCAGATAACTGAAATACATAATACAATGTAAATGCTATGTAAATATTTGCTATAATGCATTGTTTAGGGAATGAATAATAACAAAGAGTAAAATTCTATACATGCTCAGTATAGAAATGTTTTCTCAAACATTTTGTTTTCTTTTTTTTTATTAGTTGCTCAAGACAATACAATGATCTTGACATATCATACATTTGATTCAAATAAGGTATGAATTCTCATTTTTCCACGTGTACAAATTGCGGGATCACATTGGTTATACATCCATGTGTATACATACAGCAATCCTAGTGTCAGTTGTATTCTGCTGCCCTCCTGTCCCTCCCTTTCCCCCCTTCACTATTCTCTACCCATTCTGTGACACTTATCTCTCTCTCATTCTTCCCTTCCCCCTCACACCATCGTATATGTATTTTGTGAACCCATGAAGGTCTCCTTCTGCAACTCCCCTTTTCCCTCCCACCTCTTTTCCTTGTTTTGTGGTAATTTTCTTCTCATGCTCTTCCTTCCTTTCCTACTCTGTTTTGAGTCACCTCCCTTATTTCAGAGAAGACATTCGGCATTTGTTTTTTAGGGATTGGCTAACTTCGCTTAGCATAATCTGCTCTAGTGCCATCCATTTCCCTGCAAATGCCATGATTTTGTTATTCTCAAACATTTTCAATGTCAAGTTTGTATTACTGGATGTTGAACCCAAGGACTTAAAAAAAAAAAAAAAAAGCTAGCGGGCTGAGGTTATGGCTCAGTGGTGCAGCACTTGCCTAGCATGAGTGAGGCGCTGGGTCTAATCCTCAGCACCACAGGTAAATAAATAAAGGTACCGTGTCCATCTACAAGTAAAAAATAAATTAATAACAACAACAATAATAAAAAGCTAGCAAACACATGACAAAATTTTCTACCTCACTAGGAATGAAATAAAAAAGATACTTTGGATACAACAACAAAACAATATATCTATAGATATATATTGTTATATCTGATATATTGTTAATACACCCACCAAAAAAAAAAGAGAGAGAGAGAGAAAATACTTTCAGAATGGTGTGGAAGTACAGAAATAGGTACATCAAGTATTACTGATACAAGCATACATGATGCAACCTTTCTGGAAGGCAATTTGGCACGTACATGAGGAGGTCTTAAATCTGTTCATCCTCTGAGCAGTAATTCCACTTCTTGAGATTGAAGGAACAACTGGACAGATGCCCAGGATGTATAAGATGTTTATAGCAGCTCTATTTTTCAATTTTGCTAAAAGGTCATAATTCTGGTCTTAAAATCAGCACAGCCTGGATGTGAATTCGGTTTGGGACTTACCACCAGTATTAACTGAGTGCTGCCTATCTAACTTCTCTGTGCCTGAGACTCCTTAGTCTGCCTTGAGACCTACTGCAAAGGCTGAATGAAATGAATAGATATTAAATGCCTGGAATGGTACATGAAATTTGGTAAGACCTGAATAAATGAATCTTACTTATTAATGATGAAAATCTGTAATTTAAACAAGAAAAGAGTAAATATCAAGATGTAAAAGTAACAGAGTTCAATATCATCGAACTGCAAATCAAAACCACAATGAGACTATCACTGCATACACATTGAGATGGCTATTTTAAATAAATAAATAAAATGGTTAGTTAAGAATGTGGAGAATTTGGAACTCTTACATATTGCTGGTGGAAATGTAAAATGGTATAACTCCTATGGACAACAGTATAGACGCTCCTCAAAAAATACAGAATTACTGAATGACCCAGGGATTTCAATTCTGGTATATATAGCAGAGAAGTAAAAGCAGAGTCTCTCACTGATATGTGTACACGCCAGTTCATGGCAGCATTATTTATAACAGCCAAATGTGAAAACCACCCCAAATATTCCATGACATGTGAATGGATAAACGAAATGTGGTATATACATACAATGAATGAAATATTATTAAGGAAGTAAACTTTGACACATTACAACATTGAGTAAACCTGGAAGATATCAGTCACAAAAGGACAAATATTGCATGATTCCACTCATATTGGGTATCTAGAATAGTACAGTTCAGATAGAAAAAAGAGTGGTTACCAGGGGCTGAGGAGAGTGAAAAGTGGGGACTGTTGTTTAATGGGTACCGAGTTTCAGTGTAGAAAGTCAAAAGATTCTAGAGATGGATGGTGGTGATGGTAATGTGAGTTACTTAATGCCATCAACTGTACATTTTGAAATTGTTAAAATGACAAAAATTTTCTTATATGTATTTTACAAAACAACAACAACAACAAAAGGAAAATGAGTACTAAAACAATATTTTATAAAGAAGACATTTCACAATATTAATCTACATTAAAGGTCTAGATTGTATTAAAATTTTCATTACGCCTAAAAATAGCATGTTAGGCCTTTTGGATTAAAAAAATCCCTGGGCAATTAGTAGTATCTTAATTTTATGGTTATAATGGTTTCATGAAACATATCTGCAACAAAATTAATATGCCTTTTCATGTTATAAAAATCATAATTTGATATATTTTAATCATAACTAAACATAATATATTTAGGTCTTTAAGTCTGCAACTTCTGTTATCCTGAATTCAAAAGGGAAATCAAGATCAAGAAAAATTTTAATAAATTCATTCTCTGCTAAAACAGACACATGTAGAGTCATTCTTGGCAAATTTGCTCAAGATTCTGAGGTGTTACTGATCTCTCAATTTTCAGCAGACAAAAACATTTGGAGCCACACATACCAACAACTGCAAGAAGGCTGAGCAAAGAGAGGAAGCACACTTTAGCACAGACACAAACAGCTCCCTGGGGAAGAAAGGAGCGACATGACATCCTGGAGTCACGAGAACAGGTTAAACTGGGCCAACTTAGGAAGGGAGAAGGTTAGGAGGCAGTTTCAGATGATTTCCTTCAAAATGCAATGAAAAGTGATTCTTATCATTTAAATGTGGGGCTGGGCATTGGAGATCAATGGTAGAGTGCTTGTCTACAGGTACAAGGCCCTGGGTTCAATCCCTAGCATACCAACAATTTTTAAAAATAAAAATTTAAAGACACCCAGCGAGTTAGTTTGTGGACATTGAAACTGACTTCTGAAGTTTCCATGGAGAGGAAAAAAGGTTAAGAATAGCCAAGACAATACTGAAGAGGAACAATGTTGGAGGATAGACTCTACTGGACTTTAAGGCTTATAGTTAGCTACTGCAATCAAGACAGGGTAGCTAAAGGATAAACAAGTAACAGAACAGACAGCCCAGAAATAGACCCACATAAATACAGTCCACTGATCTTTGGCAAAGAAGCAAAGGTAATAATGGAGAAAAGAGTCTTTTCAACAAATGGTGCTAAATCGGACATTCACATACAACAAAACAAAAAACCCCCACCCCCATGCCAAACAAGAATCTAGATACAGGTCTTCAACTGTTCATGAAAGACAACTCAAAATGGATCTCAGACCTAAATGTAAAACATAAAACTAGAAGATAACAAGAGAAAACTTGTTATGACTCTAGGTCTAGTGCTGACATTTTAGATAAACCCCAAAGGTAAAATCCATGAAAGAAGTAACTGATAAGCAAGACTTCATTAAAATTTAAAAACTTCTGTACTATGAAAGACATTGAAAAAAAAAAAGACCAGTCATATACTGGGAGAAAGTATCTGCAAAAGATATTATAAGCTATTATCGTAAGTACACAAAGACCCACCCCCCTCCATGTTGGAAATGGAACCAGGGCTTATGCATGCTAGGCAAGTACTCTACCAGTGAGCCACAGGCCTCATCCCAAAATACAAAAGGATTCAAAGCTTAGTGGTAAGAAAACAACCCAATTAAAAATGGGCTGATGACCTAAACAGACACCTCACAAAGACATACAGATGACAAATAAGCATGTGAAAAATTATTACAGCACTAGAGAAACATAAAGCAATAATAAAGTACTATACACCTACCATAATGGACAAAATTCAAAACAGAATACCAGCAGAGATGTGGATAGACAGGTCAGCCATTTTTGAAGATAGTTTGGCAGTTTCTTACCAAACTGAATATACTTTTACCCTAAGATATAGCAATCATGCATCTACACAAAGGAGTCGAAAACATATTGACATGAAAATCTGCAGACATGTATAGCAGTTTTGTTTATAACTGCCCAAACTCAGAAACAATCAAGATCTCCTTCAGCAGGTAAACAGATAAAATAAGGTACAGCCAGCCATTTGATGGAGGATTACTTAGCACTAACAAGAAACAAGCTAACAGAAAAGATTGAGAGGAACCTTCAATGCCTATTACTAAGTGCAAGAAGCCTAGTAATAAGATTCTAACTACATTTCTTTCAGGAAAAGGCAAAACAAGGGAGACAGTAAAAAAAAGATCAGTGATGGCCATGGGTTAGGGAGGAGGGAGCAATGAACCGGCAGAGCACAGGGAATTTTTAGAGCAGTGAAACTAATCTATGACACTGTAAAAGTAAACACATTCAAAATACATTTGTCAAAACCCACAGAATGGGAATGCAGTTGTGGCTCAGTGGTAGAGTCCTTGCCTTATGTGTGATTCTCAGCATTGCACATAAATAAATGAATGAATAAAATAAAGTGAACCCTAACGTAAACTACGGACTTTGGGTAATAATGATGTGCAAAGTAGGTTCACTGATTCTAACAAGTGTGCTACTCTGGTGCAGGCTGTTGGCCGAGGGGGAGGCTATGGAAGACTAAGCAAAGGGTATATGGAAAATCTATGCACTTTGTTCCATTTTGCTGTAAACTAAAGTTTCCCAAAAAACTGTATATGTGTACATAAACACAGAAACTTGAACAAACTGACCACTGGAACAGAAAATTTAAGGACCCCCAAACGCAGGAATTTTTATAAATAACAAGTCCTCTTTATCAGTGGGGAAGATGATGAACTATTCAATAAGTGGAAAAAGTAAAATTGGAGGCATTCCTCACATTACACACCAGCACAAATTCCAAACAGATCAAATGTTTAAATGAAAAAAACAAAAGGAACCATAAAACTACACGTCCTGGTCCAATTCATCTACGTCCTTGGGCTCATTCCCCTTCCCAGGCTTGGGCCATGGCTACTGGGGCCACAGCCTTGTTCCCTAAGGTTGCCACTATCTCAGGGTAAGGGTTAGGCCACAGTTCTGACCTACGGGCCTTCTCCATCAAACCCAGGGAGTTGCTGGGCAAGGTGACACATGCCTGTAATCCTAGTGACTTGGAAGGCTGAGGCAGGAGAATTGCAAATTTAAAGCTAGCCTCAGTAACTTAGTGAGACCCTGTCTCAAAATAAAAAAATAAAAAGTGCTGGAGATGTAGCTCCATGGTAAAGTACTACAATCCCTGGTATAAAAAAAACAAACAAGAAAATAGCCCTCCAAATCAAAATAACAAACAAACAACCACAAATCCAGGAAGTCTTTGATGTGAGATCTGATTGCCAGTTACTCTGGGGCTGAGTACCACACTCAAAGTGCACAGGAACAACTGCACTCAGGTGAGCCTGGTCCAATAGGGGTGATAACACATCCTCCTTCCTCTTCAAGGGGCCTTCCTAAAGCTTGGTGGTGAAGACCTGTTTGGAGGCAACTGACTATTTCTTATGAAACTATGGTCAGCCTGACATGCTGCCATACATAGTTGACCCTTTGTGGATTTTTGCATCCATTGATTCAATCAATTATAGATTAAAAAAAATATTTTGGCAAGGCGTAAGGAGAAGGTCGCCTCTATAGTAAACATGTACACTTTTTTCCTCCTCATTATCCTTAATTACTACAGTGTAACAACTATTTACACAGGCACTGTGAGTAAACTAGAGATGACTTCAGGTATACAAGAGAATGGGTGTAGGTTGTATGCAAACACTACAACATTTTATATAATGGTCATGAGCATCTGGAATCCTGGAACTAATCCCCTGATTTTACCATGGATATCACCTTCCTCCTTCCCTTTTTACTCTCTCTTGCCTCCGGATTTCATCACAAGATAAGGCATTTAATCGCTTTGTTTCCTATTCCTATGTAACCTGACATGACATGGGCTAAGACATCAGAAGAAACTATGGAAACAATAAAAAAGATTTGTGATTTCCAGGGCTTAGAGGGAAGGAAGGGATGAACAGGCATAGCACAGAGGGTTTTGTTTATTTCTTCTTCTTCTTTTTTTTTTTTTTGTGGTGCTAGGGATGAAAACCAGCTTATGCATGCCAGGCAAGTGCTCTTCCACTGAGCCACATCCCCAGTCTTGCACAGAAGATTTTAAGGCAGTGAATTTACGAATGCTGGATAATAATGTCTCAATGTATGTTCACCGACTGTAATACATGTACCGCTGAGGTGGGGGAAAAACTGGTGGTAATGGGAATTCTACTTTTGTACTTTTACTCAATTTTGCTGTGAAAACTCAAACTGCTCTAAAAACACAAAGTCTTATAAACAAGATTAAATAATCATTAAGGGCCATATCTCAAGCATGTGAAAAGTAAAAGGCCAAACACGCTCCAGGCAAGGCAGGTTGAGGAGCTGTTGCTAAAACACATGGGCACTGGGCTCCTGAACCACCTATGTGAGACACAGAAGGAAAGATGGGGGACAATCTTTGCTCCCTCCAAAAAGACCCTCTGGAAGCTTTGGGAAGCGGGGGCAAACTCCCAAGCCCTCCCTTTGTGTACGCACCAGTCACTCCTCCAGCCTCCGCAGTCTTCTTGACTTTCTGCTGGTCATCCCAGCGCAGCTCAGAGAACCCATCTATCTCAAGGTCGGGCTGCCGGATAGAGTGGCCCACCTTCCAGAAGCAGGAGAAGTGGTACCAGTGTGGGATTTTTCCATCAAACATGGGTGACTGAAAGGAAAGGAATCAGAGGTGGTGAGTGAGCAGTCAACTCCAGAGTCAGGCTTGCCAGACCACCCTAGCTCTCAGTGTACGGCATCATAGCGAATGTTTCCTTCTCTAAAATGGCCTGGCCTGTGTCCTCCACATATCCCACAAGGAGCTGCATGTGAGTGATTAACAACACTTCTATCCTATGTTCCTCCTCAAAATCTTTCCCAACAGCTTAGAGAACTGTAGCTCACTACTGCCATGAAGTGGTAGTGTCCTACAACAGATCTCTGCCTTGTGTCCCTTTTAGCCCCTTGTTGTTCCACATTAGTGATTTGCTGCACAGACTAGTGAAATGCGCAAGACAACCGTTTGGTGTCCTGGCCCCACTGCACCTGCTGGGAAAGGCCAGACAGCCACAGCAATCACCTCTGGACTCAAAGGGCCTGGACAGCCTAGAAAGCGGCTCTTTAAATGCTTCTGCAGTTACCAATAATGAGGAACAAGACCCAGATAATGAGAAAGGCAGAGAAAATGTGTCAGAAAAAAGTGTCAAGTTTGCAGCAGTAAGATAGATAAATGGAATGAATTAACTTCTGTGAGGGAAGCACTGTGCAATAACAGTTGAGGGCTAGAGGGCCCTGAGACAGAATGATCTGCCTCTCCTTTAGGAAAAGGAGATAATTTTCTCCCCCTAAATCTAGAGGGGGGAAAAATGGGAAACAGCAGAAAAGATGTCCCCCCTCCCCCCACCCCGTGGGCTGGGGTTGTGGCTCAGTGGTAGAGTGCTCACCTAGGACTTACGAGACCCTGGGTTTGATCCTCAGCACCACATACAAAAATAAACAAGTGAAATAAAGGTGTTGTGTCCAATTACAACTAAAAAATAATTATTAGAAAAAAAGAAAAGATGGGCCCCCAAAACTAGATGACAAATAGCATTTCTGAGAGAAAACCCATGTTCTCATTCCACCAGATATCACCAGGAAGTCCATGCAGATCCCCAAGCATCTGGCTGTCAAGGACACCAAAAGTGGCTTCAACTTGGATCTACCTGGAACCCTCCCTGGTCAACCCCTCCTTGGCAAGCTTGGACTACCCTTGCGCCAAAGAGGACATGTGCCTGTAGCATTTCTTCCTGGCTGTGCTGGGGGACCCTACCTTCTGCTCCTTGGTTTGGGTGCTGTGTTGAGTACTGGGCATCTGAGAGGCGCTGCCCAAAGCCTCACACCACAGATGAGTCCTCACCCAGGCACCATTTCCCAAACCTTCACTATTTCTTCTGTGTAAAAAGGCCACACCACCTGCCTGTCTACACAGACACAGACTTGTGCTGTGTGCCAAGAATGCTCAGGGCTGAGGAACTCACAGGCCCACTACCCCTCCCAGTCAAAACACCCCACCCGGGCCCAGCTCCTCCCTCTAAGGCTGCCTCAAGGCACCATAGCTAAAAAGTATCAGGTATTGGTTGCTTGGAGAACAATCCCCCCATACAAATGTAAAAGAAGGTATTTAAATTCAAGCACCGAGAAGAATGACTTCTTTCTTTTTGGCTTCCACAGCTCAGCCTATAGGACCAACTTTAAGTTCTGAATTAAAATTTCCAATTACAACTACAGAAAACCAAGCTAACTTTGAATAATAAAGAGTTTCTTTCACTATCTAGTAAAGGGAAGGAGGTCCCAGAATGCTAAATTTTATCAGGTTCAGGTTCCTCTCAGGAACCTTCCTGGAATTCCCAGCAGCAGCAGCAGCCTCCTCCTCCCCCTCTTCTTTTCTCAGTACACTGGCTATACTTAGGTTTCTGCCCATACTTCCCACTAAGAGGATCATCTGGCTGAACGGGGAGGCCTAGGAGGTGAGGCCTAAGAAAGTCCTTTTCTAGGAGTAACACCTTAAATGCATAATAAACACAGGAAACTATATTGAAATGATTATCAAAACATTAAAAAAGCGTTTTCGGGGTACATTAATGTATAAGCTTTACCACTCGTAACTAACGGTAATTCTGAAGTAGTCACGGTTATGTATGCTATTTTGAGCAATCCCCAGCTGTAAAGTGATTTGAAAATGTCTCTTGTTGTGACAAAAATCCCAGGTAAAATACTTTTAATTTGCTGCTAATATTGATGACTGAAGAAAATAATGAACTTAATCTAGAGATTAGTAAAGATGAGATGTGAATTTTTTCTTACCTAAATTTGGGGATCTCTTGGATTCTATTCAGTCACCCATAGACCCAGGTTAAGAACCCCCAGCACTAGCAGGGGGAACTTAGGAGCAGGCCTATACATTTGGGGTGAAGATCAAAGACTCTGGGTGTGGTCACTGTTCTTCAAATCTTAGGCCCTATCTATTTCTCCAGTCTCATCTTCCTGCCCTACTTCTGTGAATAAGAACTCTAAAGCTCCCACACTTGGCTAAGACATCTTGGGTTCTCTCCTGGGCACACCGCCTAGTGCCCAGCTCCACCAAGTACCACCCACCCGGTACAGCAATATTTACCAAGCTCAGAAGGATTGATTCTCTTGTATCCTCTTTGTTAAAAAATAAACAAATTACATCTGTCTTTCCTAACCTCTAAATAAAATCATTTTTTTTTCAATCCTGAATATCAGCAGCAAAGCAAAGGTGTGTTAGCAGTATGTGTGATTTCTGTCACCAATGGTAATTATAGGTATTAGTTAACAGTGCTTGGAGCTTATGAGGCACTTACATGTCTACAGAATGAAAAAGTACTGTGCCAGGTACTGAGACAGAAGGCCCTGAAGATACCCAGCCTCAGTCCCTGCCATATTGTGAAATGAGATAACAGAGGTACAGTTGGCCCTTGGTACCCACTGGATAAATGTTTTCCTGCCCTCTACCCAAGTACTGAAAAATCCCTTGAGGGATATCAGGTCACTCGTGAAACACATTACAGTCCAGGGCAATTACCTTGACCATTAGCACTGAACTTGGGTAACAGCTTATGCTGTAGATGGGAGGAATGGGACAACACTGAACCAGAATTTCAAAGGCAGACAACAGCAAACTGGAAACCTGAGAAAACAGGAACCTCTGGCCCTGGCAAAGGCCTGCTAGCCCACCCTCTCACTGCAACACCTGGACACTTCCCTAACCACCTTGGAAGCCTCAGAGAACACCAGAGGGGACCCCCCAATCTTTCAAAAGAACCTAGATAAGAAAGCCCCAAGAGCCACTCTTCCTCAAACCAGACAGCTGCAAAAGCATGGACAATGAATTTGTGAACCTGCAAAGTTTGAGGAAAAGGTTTTTCAATCACAAATCAGGTCCAAAGTGAATTCACTACATGGAAACGAAACTGCCTTGCAGTTTTGCATAATTAAAATAAAAAAGGAGAGGGTGTGGGTGTTGAAATGAGAGCCAAAAATAGGTTTAAGAAAAAAAAAAAATCCTCACATGCCAGTAGACACCACCCATGTAGGACAAAAATCTTCCAGAAGGTAGGTCATAATCAGAGTAGCACAGATTTTTTTTTCTTCCCCGAGGCGAATGGCAATAACACAAGAACTCTGCCACCCAGAAAGAAGTGGTTTCTTAGTTTTACAGAGCAAATGGTACCGCTGGCTGAAAACTCTTATTTCCCGGGCTTTTCTTGCAAGATCAGCAAAATCTCCCGGAAGGGTCGACCGGGAGGGCCACTGGGGGCGGCGGCAGCGCCACAGGCCTGGCTCCTTCCCAGACGGTCCTCCGTCCTTCCTGCCCCGACACAGTTAACCAGGTGGGACCACGCGCCTCATCTCGCTGCCCACAAAGCGGCCCGGGACGCCCCGGGCTGCGCCGAGTGCCCGGCTCGGTCCCTCCCCCACCCCCGCACCTGCACCATGATGGCCATCCGGAGCGAGTCCTTGGGGATGCTCTCGCTGCATTTCTTGCAAGAGGCGCGCCCGCTTTTGGCGTACTCGACTCGGTAGAGCTTGTCCGAAGACTCGGCCATCCCTTCGCTCGTGCAGCTGCGGCTCTGGGACCAGACACCGCAACTTGGACACACACCACCGCTGCAGCCGCTTCACCACTCCGCCCGCGCCGGTCCGCTCACCGCAAGTGCTCAGGCGCCCAAAGCCGCTGCCGAGCACGCCACGCCGACCACCGCCGCTCCCGGATAGATTGCTGATGCCTGGCGGCGGGAACGCCCCTAGCACCCGCGCTTAGGGGCGGGGCCAGCGGCGGGAGTGCCCCCTGCCGGCCGGGAGGGGCGAACTTTCCTAGGCGTGTCGGGGGTCTGAGTTCCCGCGTGTCTAAGCGCCACGGGTCGCTACAGTAGCAATAATCACTGAGGATTTTTCTTTTTGAGCCGCGATCTCTTTACTCGACCTTGAATCGCTGGGCTCAAGCGATCCTTCCGCTTCAGCCTCCCCAGTAGCTGGGACTTCAGGTGTGCACTACCACGCCTGCACTTCACAGATGTTTTCATACCACTTTAGAGTTAGAGAGAACTCAAATTATTAAGATAATCACTACTTGAAAATTGTGGAACTCATTATTTGATGTAGAACTGTATTTTTTAAATACAAAGTTTCTTTTTTTAGTCCCATGCCTTTTGTTTTATTCATTTAATACATTGTATGGTGAGCCTGCCATATTTTAGACTGTTCACTTCTGCTTTGGAAAACAAGAAAAACAAGCAAAGAGATACAGCTGTTAAGTAGGCAAGTAGGTTGAGAGACACCAGTAGAATCCTAAAAGTTAGTAACCTGTTAGCTGTGTTGAAGGTAAATGGAATAAGTAGCATACATGATGAAACATATGTTAAGAGTTTTACTTAGCTACCAAAAGACATGTTCATTCCACCTCTGCTTTGACAACTATGTCATCTCTAAATGGCGATCCTTTGGTCCCATTCTGTCATCCATATGCTCTGTCCCCAAAATGCAGATAAAATCCATGGCTGTTCAGTAGGCTGGTTGGCAAGCTACAGCTGTGGCCAGGTGAACTTCTAAAAACTGGTTATACAGTTTATTTGCCCTAAATTTACCTAACCTATTTTTGTCCCCCTTTAAGACTAAGGACACCAAGATTAGAGTATTTTCAAGATTTTCAGGGACATTCAATTGCCAGCCTTTAAACTCTCCTCCTCCAGACCTCCTGGAGCAGTGCCTAGATATCTCCCGTTATTGTCCTACATGGTAGCAGAGCATTGCAGACAGATTACCTCATGATGAGACTGCCCACTAGGCAAGAGCAATCATCTGGTCTCAAATTGCACCCCTTTTTAAGATCATAGATCTGATAGATAAATATCCTGAGCAGCAAATGGAGATTGCCCTCAATGATAAGAATTTCTCTGGAGCTATTTTGTAGAACCAGAACTGAAATAATGATGAACCAGACCACAGTTTGACCAAGACTGCTTAATTATACATATCTCCAGCCCCTTCCCCAGTTCTTCCTGCACTTAAAACTGAAGTTTATGAAAACTAAGTACGAAATCAGGACTGAGATGCTTTATCTCACTTTGCCTTCCCAATATGGCCATGTTGATTAAAATCACTTTCCCTTTTCTGTCCCCATTTGGTTTTGGGGGAAAATAGCCAGATTGATTTGTTGGGACCCCCAGAGTCTGGCCTAGGACTCTGGTCACAGTACCTTGTATTGAGCCACCAAGAACATCCTCAGCTGTGATCCTCTAATCTCACCATTAGTGGGGCAGGCTGATGCCATAGAGATGAACACATGGTTCTTCTACCTTTCTGTACCTTATCCTGTAAATGTTATCTATCCTAACAATTTTCCTTTTGCAAGTGGTTTAAATCAGATGTTCTAAACTAATTCAATAAGCCTTGCAATTCCAGCATTGTAATTTGGTCTTTGAAGCATTCTGTTTTATGGTTCTGGGATAGCTTGCCTGAGAGTGTCTCTGGAAGATATTATTGTATTCAGGTAATTTTTTACATGATGTTTATTCCTGAAAGGGGTCCATAGGCTTCCTGAGACCACTAAAATGGTCCTGTGCATGTACTCAAATGGTTAAGAATTCCTGCCCTGGAATCCTAAGGAGAACCAATCCTGTCCAGTTGCCTGCTCAATATTTTTGAATGATGGCTTAGTATATACTTCAATTAGAGACAAACTTTCTCCTCTGCTCCCCACATCAGGATATGGCCCACCATTCTCCATATTACTTGGGCCAAACACCTTGGTATCACCTTTTTTCCTTTCTAATCTGTTTCAAGTCACCAAATCTTGACTTTGATGGTTTCTCACCACCTTCCCCAGCACTGTCACAGCCACTGTGGTCTTCTGTGGTTCTGAGATAGTGTCTTACCTGGCCTTCTTCAATACCTGCCCTCCTGCAATCTTTTCTCCATGAAACCATATGCAGTCACTTTATATGGCAACCTGTGTCACCTCCGTGCTCAAAACCCTCCAGATATTCTTCACCACTTAGAATAAAATCCAAGTTTCTCCCCTTGTTCAGGTCTGGTCCTTGCCCACTTCTCAAAATTCATTGCTGCCCCTTCTCTATAACTCCCTCTGCCATACAGAGGGAGCTCTATGGCAGCCTCACGGGTCTTCTGCCTGTTCCTCAAGCACCTCAAGATAGCTCCCCACCTCAAAGCCTTTTTTGCATCAACTGTTGCTCTTCTAAAATAGTCTTCACCCTAGAAAAAAAAAATAGTCTTCACCCAGCCAGCATGTAGTTTACTCCGCTACTTCATTGAGCTTCTGCTCACAAGCCACCTGGTCTGTCCATCCCAGGTATTCCCTGATTACTTTAGCTGAGATGCTGCTTATATACTTCTTTGCACTTATTACTCTTTTTTTTTTTTTTTTGTACCTGGGATTGAACCCAGGGGTGCTCCTCCACTGAGCCACATTCCCAGCCCTTCTTTGTATTTTTATTTAGAGACAAGGTCTTGCTAAGTTGCTGAGGCTGGCTTTGAATTCTCATTCCTTCACCTCAGCCTCCTGAGATTACAGGCATGTTCCACCTCACCCAGCACACCTATTACTCTTAACAGTATATTTTATGCGTCTGTATATGTTTATCATTTTTCTCTCTCACTATACTGGAAGCCCCATGAAGGCAGAAATTGTTGTTTCTTTCGCTCATAGCAGTATCCTCAGTGCCTGGAACAGTGCCAAGCACTCAAAAACACTAGTTGAAAGAATGCTGAACCCCACACTTGGCCCTCTCTCTGCACAGCCCAGCTATTTAATTAATAATATTCTTTCATACTTGTATAGCTTTTCATGTTACAAAGGGCTCTCATAAACATTATTTTGTTTGTTCCTCATTATAATGCTGCAATTGGTTTTTGAGAAACTAATAAACAGTTTTATTTACTTAGAAGCATTCAGAATGTTCACAAAGTAGCTGCTTTTTTTTTTCCCCCCAAAGGGCTATTTAGTTAACAGTGTAAGAATTTCATTTACTCTGTATGAGCTTATATGAACAGAAAGCTCTTCAAGAAAAAAACCCACTATCCTCGTATGGAACTAATTTGTACCATGCACCAACAAGAAGCTACTGCTATAAATCCCTATGTCAATTTACAACCCTGATAATAGACAAGGCAAGGTTGGTGGCTATTGAAAATACCATAAGTACAGGGTTGTCTAACCTCTCTCCCAGCTTCTTTAAGTTATTGCCAATGGACAAGCCAGGCTCTCCTTTGATTTGAGGGCAGTACTCAGAATATAAAGAAAAAAGCCAAAGGAGTCCTTTTGGATGCCCTGGAATCCTGAGCATCTTTTTCATTTCTGTTTTAGGAGGGATGTAAATGTTCATTTCTCTTCATGAGGGAACTCTTACCATGCTTATAGTGATTTCCTTTCTCTTTAACAGAAATGTTATCCACTTCTCTGATTTTTTTTTTTTAATTTTGGTACGGGAGATTGAAACCAGGGGGCCCTTAACTACTGAGACATATCCCAAATCCTTTTTATTTTGAGACAGGGTCTCACTGAGTTGCTTAGGGCCTCACTAAGTCGATGAGACTGGCTTTGAATTGAAATCCTCCTGTCTCAGCCTCCTGAGATGCTGGGATTACAAACATGTGCCACCGCACCCAGCTCAGGTCAATGGCTATGTGTGTGGGAGGTGAGGGCAGGTGGGGGGTGCTGGTGGGCTGTCTCCTGGCTGCAAGAATTCCCATTTCTCCTGGGGATCCCAAAGCCCCTCCAGTCCCCTTATCTGTATTGAATGTGTCTTCATTACCTTGCCCAATGCCCAGGAACCCCCCTTTTTCTCTCAGCTATTGTTATGATTTGCAGCTTCCCATACTGCTGTGTGGCAGACTCCTCTTGTGCAGTTACCCAGGTGTTCCCTTACACATCCAGTTTCTCTGTGGTTCATATTTCAGGATTTCCCGATCAGTCCATGTATTTTATAAGACCTATGATTCCATGTACTGCTTTGCCATCTTTAAACCTCATAGACCTAACTGTGGATTTCCTGGGTGTATTAGTTAGTTGTTCATTACTGTAACAAACATCTAAGGCAATCAACTCCCTAAAGAAGAAAGGCTTATTTTGGCTCATAGTTTTGGAGGCTTTAGCCCAATGGTTGGTTGGCCCAATGATCAGTTGTCCACATTGCTTTGGGGCCTGTAGTGAGGTAGCACATTGTGGTGAGAGTATGTGGTAGAGCAAAATGCCACTTACCTTATGGCCAGGATATGGACAGAGCAGGAAGGGGCTGGCTTCCCATTATCCCCCTTAGGAGCACATCTGCAATGACCTTAGACTTCCCACTAGGCCCCGTCTCTTTAAGGATCCACCACCTTCCAATAGCCCTCAGCCTTTAACACAAGGGCCTTTGAGGGATAATTAAGATCCATATTATAGCCCTGGGCCTCACTAGATAGCCCCCCTGCCCAGCAGGAACCCCCCCCCCCCCAACAGAGAAGTTCCTTATCAGCTTCAGAACCTACAAGCCAATTACTTAATCCCATGGTAATCAGGGTCACCTGGACTTCTTGTCACTGTAAAACCTGCCTCCTGCAGTCCCTGCTGGCAAATGTGCCCCCATGTGTCCTTGCATGGTGTTCTCCACATCTGGGCTGTGAGTTTATGTGAGTAATAAGCGGCTGCCGACCTTCTTAGTTTACTTTAATATATTTTCTTTCTGACTTTGGTTTTGCATGGGTATTGAAGAACTGTGCTTAATCTATCTCTCAATCTCTCAATTTACTAGGCTAATTTTAAAAATGTTTAGATTATTTAAGTTGTTTCCTTTTGTTGTTGTTCTTAAAAAATAATACTGCTCTTTTCATCCATATGCATTGTGTTTGCACACCTCTGCTATTATTTCATATATAAATATAAACATAAATAAATAAATAAATATATATATATATATATATATATATATATATATATATATATATATATTGTAGATGGACCCCAATACCTTTATTTTATTTGTTTATTTTTTCTATGTGGTGCTGGGGATTGAACCCAGTGCCTCACTCATGCTGGGCAAGTGCTCTACCACTGAGCCACAACCCCGGCCATTCTGCTATTATTTCTGTGATAGATTCTGCTTTAGTTGGATCTGAAATGTCCCCTAAAGGTCCATGTGTGAGGACCTGGTCCTTAGGTTGGCACTCTTTGGAGGTGACTGGGCAGTAGAATCTTGAAGAGATGGGCCCTCGTAGGAAGTGTTAGGTCATTGGACCATACTTTTGAAGGGAATAGGGACTCCCTGGACTCTTCCTCTCTCTTTTTTTTCATTTCTCCACCATGAGGCAAACAGTTTATTCTACAATGCTTGTTCTGCCATGATGTACCACCAAAGGCTCAAAGCTGTTGCCAATTGATCATGGGTTAAAACTTCCAGAACAGTGAGTCAAAAATAAACCCTTCCTCTTCCTAAATTGATTATCTCAGGTATTCTGTTAGAATAATGGACAACTGACTAACAAATCCTAGAAGGAATATGACTGATAATGTATGTACATTTAAATTGTTTAGAGATTCAAACTTGACCTTTGATACACTCGTACATTACTGGTAGGATGCAAATTGGACTGCAACCACTATGGAAAGCAGTATCGAGATTCCTCAGACAACCTGGAATGGAAACCATCATTTGACCCAGTTATCTCACTCCAAGGTTTATAACCAAAGACTTAAAATCAGCATACTGCAGTGACGAAGCCACATCAATGTTTATAGCGGCTCAATTCACAATAGCTAAACTATGAAACTAAGCTGGGTGCCCTTCAACAGATAAATAGATTAAAAAATTGTGGTATATATACACAATAGAATATTACTTAGCCTTAGAAAAGAATGAAATTATGGCATTTGCTGGTAATTAGATTGAGCTGGAGAATATCATGTTAAGTGAAATAAGCCAATCCCAAAGAACCAAAGGCCAAATGTTTTCTTTGATATGCAGATGCTAACTCACAATAAGAGGGGGGCTAGGGAAGAATAGAGGTACTTTGGGTTAGACAGAGGGGAGTGAAGGGAGGGGAGGGGGTATGTGGGAAGGAAGGATAGTAGAATGAATTGGACATCATTATCTTATGTGCATATATGATTACATGACCTGTGTAACTCTACATCATGGACAACCAGAATAATGATTAGTTAGACGGCATTTATGTTTGTTGTGTCCAAATGCATTCTACTGTCATATATAATTAATTAGAACAAATTTAAAAAACACAAAAACAAAGTTGACCATTGAAAAAGCTGTAGGGGATCATATGTCCCCTAGCAACATGTGAAACTAACACTATCCACTATTTTGAGTGTGCAGGGAAATGCATAATCCTTTAAATTTTGAAGATCTAATGATTTCCTGATTTTATTTGTAATGATATTTTTGAAGAATAACATACAAATTATGAAGTGTATGTACCTGGAGGTACAGTTTGGTGAACTTTTTACTGCATGACCACCAGCCAATTCTGAATAGAGAACCCTCCCAGCTTTTCCTGAGCATCTCTCCTGCCCATTCCCAGCCATTAGCTCTTACCTCCCACAGTTCTGACTTCTGTCTTTTCAGTTTTGCTTGCTTTTGAGCATCATGTGAGTGGGATCATACACTAGGTGTCTTTTTTTGTGCTTGCTTATTTTGTTCAGTATTAAGCCTATGAATCTCCATATTTTTGGGTGTGGCTGCAGTTTGTCCATTCTCATCTCTGTGTACTATTCCATTGAGTGACTGTACCTCGGTTTACCTTCTATTCTTTGGTGGGTGAATATTTGGGCTGTTTTCAGGTTTGGGAATATTTTAAGTCTTGTTGCCCACTGAAATGTGTACATCTTTTCATTCTTCTTTGTGTAATTTCTGTTAGATATTTACTCAGGAGTAGATTATTGCATCATGGGGTTTGCTTAGTTTTAGCTTTAATAAATTCTTCCAAAGTTTTCTAAACTGGTTGTATCCCAAAAGCAGGATAGGGGAGTTCTAGTAGTTCCATATCTTTGCATATACTTAGTACTTAGTATTGTTTTATTGTCAGTTTTAATGTTATTTTTACTACCAATAAAGTTTCATATACATATATGTGTGTATATATATGTGTGTGTGTATATATATACATATATATGTGTGTGTATATATGTATGTATATTTTCTTTCCTCTTTTTTTCTCCTTTCTTTCTTTCTTTGAAGACATTGCTCAGGCTGGCCTCAAACTCCTGGACTCAAGTGATCTTCCTGTCTCAGCCTCCAGGGTAGCTGGAAATTAAAGGTATGCATCACCATGTCTAGTAAGGTTGAGTCCTTTTATATTTTGTTGGCTATTTCAATTTCTTCTTCTTTGAATTTCCTGTACTACCTTTTGCCCATTAAAAATTTCCCCATATTGTTTACTTTTTAATGATATAAACATTTCTTACCTTATTTCCCTTGTTTGCTCTTAACTTCTTAATGCCGTTTACCATATGTTATATTGTTGGTTTGTTAAAAGAGTGAGCCTGGAGACAAAAAGGCTGTTGTATGATGAAGGAAGGGAAAATCGACTGAGAGAGCTGTGGTGGGTGGATTGGAGCGGGGACCTATGTGGAGTGAGAGGAACAGGACTCTGTTTCCATGGCTGCCTCCACCATACACCACCTCCCCCTCCTTGTCTTATTTCTTTTTTCATTTTTTGGTGCTAGGAATTGAATCTGAAAGGAAAGCGAGGAACCAGAAGATGGGCAAGCAAGAAATGAAAGACAGAGACCAGGCAGAGAGAGACATGAGAGTTTATTTGTCAGAGCTGACAAATAAAGGCATATCTCTCCATAGATGGAGAGAGGCAAAACAGGCTTGGGGATCAGGATTTTTAGGGGGCAGGCTCAGGGATTAGAGAGGTTGGTTAAGGGTGGGGTTGGTATGAAGGAATGGTGAGCCTTTCTCAGAAATGCCCTTGGGCTGGAAAGCAAACTTTTTCTTAAAATGGCGCTGTCACTTAAGATGGCCATCCAGATGCTAAGCAAGGACCTTTCAGAACCTCTGTTCTTGTGCAGGCCAAACATGTGCTCTACCACCAAGCTACATCCCAGACCATTTTTTGTATCCCCCTCCTTTTTTAAAAGAAATCATAATATAAATAGGTTGGATGCCTCTTTTTCTGATTATATAAATAATGCATGCAATTGGTAAAAACAAACCAAAACTACTAATTTCAAGCATAAGGAAGGACAAACACCTGAAATCCTACTCCATTATGTTTTGGTGACTGCTCTAGAAAGCAGGCATCTTGCAGGTAGGGCTCTGAGTCATTATTATTATTATTATTATTATTATTATTATTGAGCAAAAGGAAAAGAATGTTATTGCTTTACTAGCAAAGGAGAAGCACAGGAGACTCCTGTCCCAGAGGCTGTGATTCTGCCCATCAGCAGGAACAGGAATGATTCAAAGGCTATTCCACATATTCTCTGTTGGAGTTATAATTCACTTGTTAATTAGGGAGATAGTCATTTCTGAGATCTTCTGGTACCATCCCAAAAGTGTGAATTACTTCATTCCTATAGTGGGTATGTACTCAGGCACACAATTCTGCCTAAAATGGGGAAGAAAGGCAATTCTGTGTCCCCTGAGACTAGGGATGGGGAGAGATTAGGGAGGAGCAGGGAGAGAGGAAGAGTTCGTTTTAAAAATAAATCACAGAGGCTGAGCAGAAAGGGCTATATTCAAAGCATAAAGTGGACCACTGTCAATTTCTATATTCCCTTTCTATGGAAAAAGGGGTGATGATATTTCCAAGGTACTTCCTGCTAAAAGGAGGTGAAGTTGGGGGAAGTAATCCAAAGTGCTTGTTATTCATCAAGTGGGGCATGGACAGTTAAGGGTAGTCAGCATCAGAGAAGTCCAGAAGTTCTTAGTGGCAGATGTTGGTGACTGGACAGGGCATACATATGGCAGGGATCATGCTAAGCCAACAATAAACAAGGCAGCAAAGCATTACTTTTTGGTAAACAATTAGCACAAAAGCAATTAGTAATTCAGCCAGTCTCTAAAAACCATGACAACAGTAAATCATAATCATATCTGTGAAAAGAGATCAAGTTTATTAATGTAGGAGGTTAAAAGATTTGTAAGCCTATGAAATCAGGCTCAAATTAACTCAGGACAAACTTGCAACTCCTTTGTGATCATTATTATTAGGCACTCTTATACAAGAGCCCTTCCTTTAGAGCCTCCAGCTTTACTTACTTTGGTAGGGCTGACACAAGTGTACATCTTAAGTTACATTAAAAAAAAAAGCATTATTTTTCCTTTTAAATGTCCTTAGAGGACTGTGCTTAAGTGATATTCTCTTGCCAGATGTTTAAGACCACGTTGGTCAAAACTGACCTTGTTCCTATTTACTCTTGAGAGTAAGCTTAGATTCCTTGGAGATCACTGTTTGGGTTGTATGCAAAGCCTCTTGGCTCCTTTCCTGAGTTATTCTTTTCATCTCTGTAACCCTGATGTTAAGAACATGGCTATGAGATTCTAGCTGTTTAGTTCAAAACAAGGGCCATAAGTTGGCTGAACCATCATCCTCCCAATGGTCTGAGCACCTGGCACCTTTGGCACTTGTGTTAGTCAGCTTTCCACTACTGTAACAAATACCTGAGATAATCAACTTATAAAAGGAAAAGGTTTATTTTTGGCTCACATTTTTGGAAGTTTCAGATCATACTTGGTTGGCTTTGGTTGTTTTGGGGTCTGTGTGGAGGTGGTACATCATGGTAGAGAGTGAGTAGAGGAACAAAACTTCTTACCACATGGCCTGGACAGAGAGAGAGAGAGAGAGAGAGAGAGAGAGAGAGAGAGAGAGAGAGAGAGAGAGAGTGGGCCTGGATATTGAGAGAGAGAAAGAGAGAGAGAGAGCAAGTGCGGGCGGGGGGGGGGTCCCCACTATTCCCTTCAATGGCATGTTTCAAGTGACTGGAAGACCACCGTCCACCTCTTAAATTTCTATTGTTATGGGCCAGACTATATGGGCAGTGACCAAACAGACTCCATTTTATCCTGAGACTCCTTATTATATAAGAAATGCTTCTCCCATGAGAAAACTCTGCCATTTTGGAGGAACCAGTGAGATTGCAAGAAATCATTGAGTCAATCTTAAAGCAGGAGACAGAACCGTCTTTATTCACCAGCTGGCAGTCTGGATTCACCAGCTGGCAGTCTGGATTCACCAGCTGGCAGGCCAAGGGGCAAGCTACAAGCCTACACCCTTTGACTCCCTCCAGGGGTTTGAGTACACCTTTTATACCATAAGTAAAGCATGTTAAGACATTAATATTAAGTGCCTGTTGCTATGATTCAAGACCCTAAACAAACATCATGAGATCTAAAATCATAAGCAGAAGGGGAAGGGATCAAAATGACCCTAGTTGAGTACAAGTTAAAGAATGGTTACTAATGTCTAGACAATCATTTTGTGGCAGGGTACATTGTCCAAGAAAAATGGGAACCAAAAAGAGAACAATTTTACCTTGTATAAGAAGAACAGAAACATTTGCTTTTCTAAGCAGGGTGTGCTAAGCAGGATCAGGATGGCACAGGAGGAGTTTTTGGGAGAAGCACTTGTTATATGACAAGGACTCTTAGGGTAAAATGGAGTCTGTTTGGTCATTGCCCATATAACCTGGCCCATAACATTTCCCCCTTTGCTAGAAACAATCAAACCCTTGATTTATCTTTTAAATTAGGTAAGGGATTGTAATGGCCATGTATATACATTAGCTTGACTGATGAAATGTATTGTTTTAGCTTCTTGGTCTTATAACATAGTCCAAGCAAGAGAAAAAAAAAAAAACATGATTAACATTTTTTAGTCTTATCTTTAGAAGGTGGTTGAGGTTTTTGAGGGATGTCATTCTTTTTTTTTAATGTAATTTTAAAAATTTATATATAACAGCAGAATGCATTTCAATTCTTATTACATATATAGAGCACAATTTTTCATATCTCTGGTTATATACATAGTATATTCATACCACTTCGTGTCTTCATACATGTATTTTGGATAGTAATTATCACCACATTGAGGGATGTCATTCTTCTGTAGGAGATGTTTTTGTTGTAATCTCTAGAGGTGATCTCCAACTTTTTGGACCCAAACTGGTCTCCATTTTGTAATCTGACCCAATTTCCAATTGACTGTCTTTAATTTTTGCTGTATTTTCTCCTCTAATTTTAGGTACCTCTTCCTGCTGTAGGGAAAAGGGTGAAACTGCTCTTGCTGCTTTGAACTGAGAGGGGGTGATGTGGGATGGTGCAGGCAGTTTGGAATCTCCTTTTAGAAACTCAGTTGATTGAGGGGGTCCACCGTAAAAGTCTTGTTCAGGAAGAACAGGTTTAAAGTCATCTGGGGATGGGTGCTTCTATGAGAGAGAAACAAAAAGACATGAGTACTGAAATATGATTAATAAAAAATAAATGTTGCAGCATCTAGAACATGTCAATGAATATCATGAAGATGATAGAAATCAATAATCTCTTACCAGGAGGTGGAAGAGCTGAGAAGTTATTCCCGTAACAAGGCCTAACAAAATCTAATAAGGCCTTTATTTGGGAATGTAAATCTTTAACATTGCTAGAGTTATCAGGAATGTAAACACAATATCTAGTTAAGTTACCTAATGTCATCTGATTTTTGTAAAATGTATTTTTATTGGCATGACCTCTGTGTTTAGTAGAGATCCCTTTTTCTTTATTATTACGGCTAGATAATTATATTAGCAAACATTGTTTAAGCCTACCTGTGTAGGAGGTTAGGAAGATCTGTAGGCCTTAAACTGACTAAAAACTTCTGACTCTGGCAACTTCTCTTGATAGTTATCAGACATTTCTGCCTAAGATTCTCTCTTTTGTAGCCTTTGGTCTTACTTATTCTTGGAGGTGGGGGGGGGCTAACACAAGTGTACATCTTAAGTTACATTAAAATAATTACTTTTTAATTTTTTTAGTTGTAGATGAACACAATACCTTTATTTTATTTGTTTATTTTTATGTGGTTCTGGGAATCAAACCCAGTGCCTCATGCACTCTACCACTGAGCCATAACCCCAGCCCTTCCTTGGTTTTTTTTTTTTTTTAATGCCCAGGAATGGCTGTGTTTTGGTTTTAAAGTTTTTGCTAAGTCTTTAAGATCAAGGTGGTCAAACTGACCTTGTTCATATCTATGTTAAGAGTCAGCTGAGTTCCCTTAGGGTCTATCTACTCTCAGGGAGCTCTGCTAGTGCAATCTGCACTAGAATGGGTTAAATTCTTGCTGACCATAAGGCTTTCCTTGGAAGCATCAGGGACATCTCTCCCTTGCAGTACGTGCATTAACTGATTTTCTTTTTAGGGTCCAGTAATCTCCTTAATTGGTAGGTCATGTGACCCAGAGTTGTAGACCGAAGTCTTCCCCTTGTTTCCTGGGTTCAAGATAACTCAGAGGGCAAACTCAAATATTGTTTTTCTTGAATCCTGTATTTTAGACTTAATCTTTAAGCCTTGATCTTTTTAGTTCTCAGCAGACACAACATCCTTGTTTGTATGTGGTGCTGAGGATCGAACCCGGGCCGCACGCATGCCAGGCGAGCGCGCTACCGCTTGAGCCACATCCCCAGCCCAAGCCTTGATCTTAAAACATACAGCAAGCCAGTTTCACCAGTCTTAAAGTAAGAGAACTGAGTTTAAACTTTAATGTTTATAATATGAAGTTATTTTTACCCCTTTTATTTACTATCTGTCAACAGATGATGGCTTAATATCTCAAATTATCTGAGATTGTTCTGTGACCAAATCTAAAACCTGTCCCAGATTTTATTAGCAGGACCATAGTGGGCAGCCGCAGAAGAGAAGGGGGAAGAGAGAGAGAAGAGAGAGAGAGAGAGAGAGAGAGAGAGAGAGAGAGAGAGAGAGAGAGAGAGAGAGGAGAGGAGGAAAGGGGGAAAGAGGGGAGAGAGAGGAGAGATGGGAGAGAGAGAGAGCAGAGGGGGAGAGGGAGAGAGGAGAGGGGGAGAGGGGGAGAGTGAGAGAGAGAGCACGAAGAGGGTGTTGATGTTTATGGGCTTAACGCAGGATGAGGAGGAGAAGGCCAGTGGGCTGTAACTTCTTCATTGTCTAAGAGTTCCCACCACTTCAGGGATTGGAGGTGCATCATTCAAAGTTGGCGCCATTCACAGGGATTGGAGGTGATGGTTCGCGTGACATCATGGGCCTGAGCTCCCGGAAGAGAAACACTCCTGGCGCCATCTTTACCAACATGGGGCTTTTTACAAATCTTAGGTAAAGTGTTCTAGTTCTGAAGCTGATCTTGGTCTCTCTCTTTAAATTGAAAAACCAGCCTCTATCTCAGAGCAAAGCCTGTCCAAGTGATATACCTAGCCTAGTTATCTCATTAGATTAGAAGCCAGCTTGTCACAAGTTATGAAGGATTCATTTCTGTTTTCTGTAAAAATATCAGGATGTCTGTATGGCCTGGCCATTAGTTGATGTTGTAAAGCTGATTGGAATGCCTGCCCGTGCCCTGAACTCACCCAGGTCCGGTTTTCCCTGACCATATAACAACCCTTTCCTAAACCTTAGTGACGCCTCATAAATTCTGGCCTTCCCTGGCCGGACAATGACCCTCTCTGAGTCTCTAAGATCTCCATAAATTCTGATGCCGGGGCCAGCAAAAATGTAAACTTGTGTTATGCTCTTCAGAATGTTGTTATCTGTAACCCCCCCTTTTGTGTAACTTTTTGGGCTATAAAACTGGGCCACAAAGAAGCCTCGGGGCTGTCTTGTTCCCGCTGTTTTGGGAGGGAAAGGCAGCCCGGCTGGTCGAAATAATAAGCTTGCTTTAATTTGATTTTAATTGGAGTCAGTGGTCTTTTCTTGCGTCCTGGTCTAACACAAGGAAGGGACATGCCTTTGTCCTTGGAAAAACCCACAGAGCACTCCTAGGTACATTCCCACCCTGCTAAATTGTTTATCTACAAATAACAGGAGAGATGTGTCCCTGACTCAATCAGGCTAGGTGGGGATCCATAGCAGCCCCCTAGCAGCCACCAATCAGCATGAGACAGGGAAATACCTGGGATGCCAGATGACCCTCTCAGTATTTTATGGTGGTTGATAACAAGTTGGGAAACCATGTAGTTCAGCACGTACTGGCTCAAACCAATCAGTTCAAATGAATACCCTTTTGTACTAACCAATCACCCCTACCCAACTTGTTTCCGCCAGTGAATGTGCTAATCATGTTTTAGAGTTGTTATTTGATTTTCCTGCGGTGTGTGATGATTTGCTATGATGTATGTGAAGTCCCTGCCCTCTCCAAAGAATGTATAAAAATGCTGCAAACCCTGGGCTCAGGGCCTCTCAGCGTCACCAGTTGCTGTGTGTGTGTGTGTGCGCGCGCAGAGGACCAAGCTAGCTCACAATAAACACCTCTTTGCTGTGTAAGGGTCCTGTGAAAAGTCGGAGAAAGAGACCACCAAGAGACTGACTTATGCAAATGCAGAAGGGGATTTATTGAGGATCCAATTCAGTGCGCTGAGGCTCTAGGCTCACTCAAGAAGAACCCAGAACTCAGAGCAGAGGCTAAGCAGTGCTTAAGTACACTTTTTGGGGAGGGCGGGGGCTTTGAATACATCAGAACAAATCAGCATGAGGCGAGGGAAAATTGAACAACAACTCTCATACATGATTAGCACATTCATTGGCGGGAACAGGTGTGGGGGGGTGTGATTGGTCACTCCTAAGCCGGGTACACATTCATACTGATTGGTTCGGGCCCTGTATGCTTACGTGACAAACTGCACAGGGCCCTAGGCTAAATGGCCAGTAGGGCATTGTCTTAACTATCTCAGGAATTTCAGGTTCTGGGTGTAGCAGAGGAACTTTATGATGCCCGGTCTTTTACATTTTAATTCAGGCTTTGCAGCTTAGAAACTTTACCCTTTCAGCTGCTTACATGATCTTGGGTCTCTGGTGGTCTTTGGGGGTCCCAAATTCGAGCATAACAAAATATCATTTTATAAAGTTTACATATTTTGTTTTTTTGAGTCTGTATGAGTGTTAGCTAATACAGCACGACATTACATCTAAAATAAACCAAAGAAAGGCTGAGAGCCTTTAACTTTTTTGGTGTGGAAAAAAGTTGCAAAATGTTTCACAATATTAACCTTTAAACTGATCAGGCTCTTGCTATCTTTCAGAAATACCTTTATATTTTTATATCTCAGTGTAAAAGGTAACATAAAATTTAGATTTGGTCACAGAACATTAAATTATATAAATAAATTTCTAATAAAATTTTTTATCTTTATAAATCCAAAATTACCATTACAGACAAGTTTAGTTTGAAGAACACTAGCTTGATAAAATGTTCCTTTAAACCTTTTACTTTTAAAGACTTGTATACCTGGAAGATATGAACACATTTAATATACAAAGAATGAAAGGGTAAAGTTTCTAAACTGGAAAGCTTGAATGTAAAAGATTAGGTATTATTAAGTTCCTCTGTTACACCCAGATTCCTGAGATAGTTAAAACAACGCCCTACTGGCCGTTTAGCCTAGGGCCCTGTGCAGTTCCTCACAGGGCCCAAACCAATCAGTTTGAATGTGTAACCCGCTTACGAATGACCAATCACCCTCGCCCGCCAATGATTGTGCCAATCACATCTCAGAGTTGTTGTTCAATTTCCCTGCGCCTCATGATGATTTGTTCTGATGTATGCAAAACCCACCGCCCTCTCCAAAAAGTGTACTTAAGCTCCACCTGACCTCCGTTCTGGGCTCTGGGCTGCTCTCCCTTCTTGAGTAAGCACGGAGCCCCAGCGCGCTGGAATGGATCCCCAATAAATCCCCTTTTGCCAATTGCATGGAGTAAGTCTCTTGTGTGGTCTTTCCCTCCGACGCTCCGCCGGACCCCTCTTACAAGAAGAGTAATAGCACCACAATTATGTTGATGTTTTTATATTAACCAAGTTTAGTTTTTAAAGAAAAATCTAGACTTTTGTAATGTAGTACAATACTCTAAAATAGCAGTTTATGTTTAACCAGAGTTGTACATACTCTAATTTCTTTAAGACTAGAGAATAAAACTTAACAGATACAATGTTAGGAATAAATTAGAGTTTTAGAAATCCTTGTCATTTTAACATATAGATCAAAATTTGGTTTCTATCAGTACATTAATATTTGACTTTAGGGAAAAACTTGGAATAGCTTTAACTGTTTTTGTTATTTATAAGCCAACTTAGTTAAAAACAAACCTTTTAAAACTCACCCTTTATTTATATAAACCTTTTAATCACTTAATTAGATCCTCTGGTTCTTTACTTAGATGTATTACAATTTTACCACAAAGACTTTCTTACCTAGAAATTTTTTTTTTTACTAAAAATATTTTTATACCTAGAACCTTCTAATTTTCTTTCCAATCTGTTGGCCCCCTTTTAAAATTTATATTCTGAAACAACCCTTGTAAATTTATGAATTTAGAAAAATTAGTTTAATAAGAAGAAATATTTTATGTACTCTAATTGAGATGTATTTGAAATTTTTGGACCCTTTGTATATAGAATTATACCTGTTAGGACTTTTAGTAACCTTGTTTTTGGTGATGACACAAAGTGATTTTAACACCCCCATCTATTTTTTTTTGGGGGGGGGTACTGGGGCTTGAACTCAAGGGCACTCGCCCACTGAGCCACATCCCCAGCCCTATTTTGTATTTTATTTAGAGACAGTCTCACTAAGTTGCTTAGCACCTTATTTTTGCTGAGGTTGGCTTCGAACTAGCCATCCTCCAGTCTCAGCCTCCAGAACTGTTGGGATTACAGGCATGTATCTCTGTGCTTGGCTTAATCTCTTTTTTATTGAACAATTTATGAAAACACCAATAATGTTTAAGTATTTTACCCTATGGAATTCAAGGAGTTAAGAGTTCTTGATGTTATATTTAACAGCATTTTTACTCTATAAACCAATCAGATATCTATAACAAACACATTTATGATTAATTTCAGATATATTAAATGTAATTTATTTATTTTTTTAAAAACCAAGATATCAGATAAGTGTGTTGAACAGCATTAGCAATCTCTTTCTTGTTGAAGAAAAGCCCTAGAAACAATGGATATTAGACATTTTATAGACATAAATTTATCTGTTTACCCAATTTAAATTGAACCCTTTAAATTATGTGAGCCAAAGGTATTTGGATATATTGTTTTTTAAAAAAATTTTAGTTTATGAGTGCATATGTCAATTTTGGTACCAGATATATGTAGACATGACAATATACTGATGTACACAAAACAAACAAATAAAGGCCTTGTAGCTTATTTTTAAAACCTATGAGATTGAGAGCTAACCCTTGTAAATTGGCCTGTGAACAAAGCAGAGTATATTTATTTATTTAAAAATTTTTTTCATATCTTTATTATTTATTTATTTATTTTTATGTGGTGCTGAGGATTGAACCCAGGACCTCACATGGGCTAGGCGAGTGTCTACCACTGAGCCACAATCCCAGCCCCAAGCAGAGTATATTTAACAAAACTAAACTTTTATAGTGGGATAAAATAGGTCTGATCAGAAAAAAAAAATTAACCTAGGCGCACTGGATCAAAATAATGAACTAAAACAATATAGAATTTTAAAAGCCTTCTGGGCCTCTATCCTTAAGTGGTCCCACCCATCAGAGGTGAAAAGAGTTAGGGATCACAGACAAAGGCCAGGGACCCATCTCTCCCTGAAGGACTTTCTCCTTGGGAGAGCAGTCTCCTTTGGTTGGGGTCCTGTTCTAACATGGTTTTTCTGATCTCTTGGATACTCTCCACAAAATTTTAGACTGTTATTTTGAAAAACCTTTATCAGTTGGACTGTCATATTTAAAAACCTTTTGGCTTACCTCCAATTGTTGAAAGTTATTCATTCCTGCAAATCCTTTAAGTTTTGGGAGTTTTCTGTGAATATCTGGGGCTGACAGAGAGACAGAAACCAAATTTTTCTAGACAAAATGATATGGCAGAATGTGAAAGAGAGAGGGAGAGAGTAAAGCAGTGTGAATGAGAAAAAGAGAAAGAGAGAGAGCCCTGAAATCATTTTCTTTTCCTGTGTCGTGACCAGGGAGAAGTAAAACCAACATTTGTTTTTCCTTCAGTCCTGTGTTGGCAGCCCTTTACATTTTTAATGTAAGCTTTAGTGAGCTGGGGCCTTTTAACCACTTTTTTTCCAGTTTGGTAATCAGGCCAGGTTCTGATTCAGTTTCCCATGAAAGGCTAAGAATTAAACCAATAGGCAGAAATAAAAGGAAGGTGAAAAACGAAAATTTTGGCAAGTTTTGCTAGGGCAAACTGTTAAGGAAAAAATGTTAGAAACAAACTGAAATGGAGACATAAAATAACAAAGGGGATTAAACAATAAACAGGATAAGACAAAAACAGACAGATACTCTCTCCTCCACATAACCCAGCCTCTAGTCTATCTTCCAGGGCTACTGGGCTTTCACCAAGGAGGTCTCCTCAGACTCCTGGTCACTTGATATACCTTTGGGCTTTACAATCAAGCACTTGATACACCCCCAGAGGAGAGCCCCTGATACACTTCGAAAGATTTACAATCAGGAACCTCTAATGCTTTACAATCAAGTTAAACAGAGAGAACAAATTAGGTATCCAAACACAATGCAGTTCCGTCCTCCTTCAAAGCCTCTGGATTTACAGATGTGAGTGGCACCAGAGCTTCCTGTGGGCAACCTGGAGTTGGTTAACACAGGAGGTCCAGACCCTCACAAAACAGAGACTCCCACATCTAGAGAGGGAGGGCTCCTCTCTCTGTCAGAGGATGGGGGACTTTGGTAAATCCAAGAGTCACAGACTTGACTCTAGTTATCATCTTGTTGGGGCCTCCAAAATGTTATAGTGAGATTGCCATAAATCACTGAGTCAATCTTTTTTTTATGCAATGTATTAAATTTTTTTTTAGACATTGATGGACCTTTATTTTATTCATTCATTTATATTCAGTGCTGAGAATTGAACCCAGTGCCTCACACATGCTATCAAGTGTTCTACCACTGAGCCAACCCCCCGCCCCCCAGTCAATCTTAAAGCAGGAGACAGAATCATCTTTATTCACCAGCTGGCAGGCCAAGGGGCAGGCTACAAGCCTACACCCTTTGACCCCCTCCAGGGGTTTGAGTACACCTTTTATACCATAAGTAAAGCATGTTAAGACATTAATCATAAGTGCCTGTTGCTATGATTCAAGACCCTAAACAAACATCATGAGATCTAAAATCATAAGCAGAAGGGGAAGGGATCAAAATGACCCTAGTTGAGTACAAGTTAAAGAATGGTTACTAATGTCTAGACAATCATTTTCTGACAGGGTACATTGTCCAGGAAAAATGGGAACCAAAAAGAGAACAATTTTACCTTGTATAAGAAGAACAGAAACATTTGCTTTTCTAAGCAGGGTGTGCTAAGCAGGATCAGGATGGCACAGGAGGAGTTTTTGGGAGAAGCACTTGTTATATGACAAGGGCTCTTAGGGTAAAATGGAGTCTGTTTGGTCATTGCCCATATAACCTGGTCCATATACTACTACCTCCCAATAGCGCTGAGCAGGGGACCAACCCTTTAACCCATGGAACTTTGGGAGACGTTTGAGATCAAGACTATACCAGGGTCCTTGTGTCCATTGCTGCCCATGAATATCAGAAGGAACCATCTCAATAAGTCAAGAAGTTTTAGTGGGTGGGGAGGAGAGGTCTGAGCCCTGCCCTTTTCTCCCAGGGTCTCCCTGACTTTCTTGCAGTTTTTTTTTTTTTTGGGGGGGGGTGTACCAGGGATTGAACTGGGGGCACTTGCCCATCAAGCCACATCCCTGTCCCTATTTAATTTAGACACAGGGTCTCACTGAATTGCTTAGTGCCTCATTTTGCTGAGGCTGGCTTTGAATTTGAGATCTTCCTGTCTTAGCCTCCCAAGCCACTGGGATTACAGGCTTGCACCACCATGCCCAACATTTAAATTAAAAATAAAAACACATACACATACATATGTATTTTTTACTTGTAGGTGGACACAATACCTATATTTTATTTGTTTTTATGTGGTGCTGAGGATCGAACCCAGTGCCTCACATGTGCTAGGCAAGTGCTCTACTACTGATCCACAACCCTAGCCCTTGGCAGTTTTACTTTCTTGACAGCTCTGCATGCCAAGCAGTAGTTGGTGGAGTTGCACTTCAACTAGGGGTAATGGGGCTCTACTTTTATTTAAGTGATTGACAATGTTTGAACATAGATCTCCTCCAAAGGGACACCTGGGCCAGACAACTTAGAAAAAACAGTTTCTCTGGATCATAAATGAACAATAAATAAAGGCAGCCTCCTGCTCTTATCATGACCATTGCATTTCCTGCTCTCTCATATTCTTAGAGGACTAGCATTTTCTCCTTGAGAGTCTTACTCATTTTATATTCTCATTTCCCGGTGACTGAATGAGTGAATGAAACAAAAATGAATAGCACAGCTGTCCTATTCTGCAATCTAGGTTAAGTGTTGCATGAAAATCCTTTTGTATTCTTAACACTTAGCCTAGCATCTGGTACATGGTAGGTAGGTACTTGGTAAACATTGGTTGAATGAATGAATTAATGACTCATGATACCTAAATATGTGATACCAGTCTTGGAAATTAGGATCAGGTTCTTGTTGTCCTAATTAAAATTGAAGATTAAACACCCAAACAAACACTGAGGCAAGTGTAGAAAACAAATTTTATTTAATAAAGAGACAGACTTCTCTGGAGAGAAGTGGGTGCCTATGGGAGGGGGTGTGTCTTGCTCTTTTATAGACACCAGAATGCGCCCCCCACCTTTCTTCCTTCTCCTTTGTACACACCTAAGGGCAAGCAGGAGGAGCTCAGGGGTAATCAATTATGCTGGGAAGTGGGATCCCCAACTCCAGAGGTGTTAGCAACTGGTTGAGCTGGGAAAGTACTATCTGGAGGTTAGCTGTTAGCAGCCCATTGTCTTTTCTTTGATAACCAGCCCTCATCTTCTCAACCTCCATTATTTATTACCTACCTACCTCAGTTTGTTGAGGAATGTGACATTTCCTGTCCCTTCAGGCCAGCAGGGGCTGCAGGCAGATTGATTTTTGGTAAAGAAAGTATGTGGGGAGTCAGTACAATGGACTCATTTTACAGAATTTTTTTCTTCACTTTGCATTCCTATCATCCTCACCTATTTGTGCCCTTACATACCCACAAAGAATTTATTTTTAACTTGCTTTTCAAAATGTAGGGGCAAGTCCAACAAGGAGTGATGAAGAGCGGGGTCCGTGGTGGCATGCCACCATTATCAGGTTAGCCCAGTTTATCCAGAGCTGGTGCAGCCCCTCCTATGTGCACAGTGCTTGGCTGGGGGTTCTGGGGGTGGGGTGCGAGGTGGTGGATAGAGGGGCCTTTGCCTGGGCACCACAGCAGCTCTGCCCACATAGACCAGTAGCCACTGAGTACATTTCTCACAGAGCAAACAAGCTCAGTTATTTTAAAATGCAAGGCCAACATAACAAAACTCACAACGGCCTCTGAAAATTATGTTCCTTTCCAAGCTCTTGCAGTTGTCTTGGATGCTGATTTTCTGTCAAGAATGGGGCTTCCTTGTGATGGCATCAGTCACCCTGGGAAGAAATGCCTAGAGCTCATAGCTTAAGCTGAAGGTGTAAGTGATTAGTTTCTCAAATGAAATCAAAGCCACAAGACAGAGATTCTCCATTCTCTTGTTAAAGGTGGAAAGGAAAGGGGTGTGTGGGGGAGTGGGGATAGCCTAAACTAAAACACACAAACAAACAAAAACTGCAGATGGCTCATCAATCCAAAAGGGAAATAGTTTCACCAAACCAGTTACATGACAACCCAGCTGGGAACCTTTGGTTTATGAAACAGTGCTGCATTGGAAATTGTTGCATAATTCTAATCTGATTTCCACTTTTTAAAAGTTTTTGAACCTAGGGGTGCTTTACCACTGAGCTACATTCCCAGTCCTTTTTATTTTATTTATTTTTAACTTTTGAAACAGGGTTCTGCTAAACTGCCCATGCTGTCCTCGAACTCGTGATCCTCCCAATTAGATGGGGTTACAGGCGTGCGCTACCACGTACAACCAGGGCGTGTAGATTTCTATCTGTATTCACACAGGAACTTTTTAATTGTTATGATTTATTTGTCAATAACTCTTCCTTTTTTTTAAAAAAAAGCATCAAAATTCCAGTTCTCCTTTCTCTATAATTTCAGAGGCAGAAAATTCAGCTAGAACTAAATAAATGCAAGCAATTTCATGTTTTTAGTTTTGATCTTTTTTTGAATTACATTAGAACCTTATTGTGGCATGATTTACTTGACATATTGAGAAATAATTGAGTTGTATTTAGTTCCTGAAATACAATTACATGCAGTAAAAAAACCCAGAGTTTTAGAACAGGGAGGGATCATGGGGACCTGCCTGGTGTTCTAGATTTACAGCTGAGGCCAGAGGCAATTGATTTTCCAAAGGTCACCACCTACTGTGTGACAGAGTAAAGAGAAGACAGCCGTGGCCTGTGATTTTTTTCACTCTGCCCCAATAGGGACACAATAAATTTATGAGCTGTGGCTAGTGTTCTGGGGAGAAACATTCTATACTGGTGAGATGAGCAAGTGGGCAGAGGTGTAAGAAAGTGGCAAGAAGCAACTAGTCAGGGATGATTCACATTTGGAAAGCCAGGTCAACTCAAGATATACTTGGTCACTTTGGTTATACCACAGATGGGTCATGGAGAGCAAGGTTCCTCTCCAGAATACAAGAGAATCTGTGTCCTGGGGACACTGTCCAAGAGGCTCTTCTTTCAAAGCTGACTGAGAGAAGGTTTTTAACTATAATTAAGAAACCATCACAGCAGATTGGCATTCTGCCCACAGCCTAAACTTCATAGATGTTCTTCTACCATGTGCTAAATCCTGTTTTATAATAATCTGCTTACATATCTGGCTTTCCCATCTGGCTTGGTCTGCTTGGGCTGCTATAACAAAATATCATAGACTGGGTGGCTTATAAACAACAGGAACTTATTTCTCACAGTCTGGAGGCTGGAAAGTCCAAGATCAAGGTGCCAGCAGATCTGGTGTCTGGTGAGGGTCTGCTTCCTCACCAGTGGTCATCTTACCATTATGCCACATGGTGGAAAGGACAAGGAAGTCTCTGGGATCTCTTTTTTGAGGGCACTAATTCCATTGATAAGGGCTTTGCCCTCATGACCTAGTCAATTCCCCAAACCCCTACCTCCTAATATACTTTAGGATTAGAAATTCAATAAGTGAATTTTGAAGGACTATAAACATTCAGTCCATTGTACCATCTAACTTGTGAACTCTTAAGAACAAAGGCAGTATCTTCGTCACTCTGAATCTAGTACCTAGCACAGTGTTTGGTGTAAAAAAGAACTCAATAAATGTTTGCAAAATACATGAGCAATGGCAATTGCCCCACATAGACCTAACTCCAGGACAGCATAAAATCATAGCCATTCATTGCCTAATAAATTTGAACTTGCTCATCTCCTTTGACCTATAATTCCAGCCCTAGGTGTCCTCTTGGAAAACTCTTGCTCATAGGCACTAGGAAGATAGGAAGATTATAAATTTGTCCATAGCAAAATTATTCATAATAACTCCAAATAGAAATGATACAGATATTCATAAATGGTAAAATAGATAAGTATGCTGCAGAATATTCATTCAATGGGCCACTCCACATCAGTGTAAATGAATGAAATACAGCTCATGTATCAATGTGTATGAATCTCAAAAACATAGTGTAAAGTGAAAAAAGGTAAGAATAATTCACTTAGTGTGGGTTCATTTATATGAAATTCCAAGCCAAGAAAAACTAAATAATATATTGTTTCAATTGCATGCACACATATAATTCATTAAAGAAAGACACAAAGCCAGGCATGGTGGTGCTCACCTGTTATCCCAGTAGACCAGGAGGCTGAGGTAGGAGGATTGCAAGTTCAAAGCCAGCCTCAGCAACTTAGCAAGGCCCTTAGCAACCTGGTGACACCCTGTCTCAAAATTTTAAAAAAGGCTGGTGATGTGGCTCAATGGTTAAGTGCCTCTGGGTTCAATCTCTGGCACAAAAAAAATAAAAAAGGCACAAAATTATTGATACATTTTCAAGTAGTGGTTATTTCTTGAGGGATTGGGGAAAATAAAACTGGGAAGGCAACTCAGGAGCTTATTTTATTTTTAAGTTAGATGAATGTATGACTATTTTATTGTTATTCCTTTAAAAAGTTGTATATGAGGGGCTGGGGATGTGGCTCAAGCGGTAGCACGCTCGCCTGGCATGCGTGCGGCCCGGGTTCGATCCTCAGCACCACATACAAACAAAGATGTTGTGTTCGCCGATAACTAAAAAGTAAATGGAAATGAAGGGAGACCCTCATTGCTATACAAAATTACATATAAGAGGTTTTGAGGGGAATGGGAAAATTAACAAGGAGAGAAATGAATTACAGTAGATGGGGTAGAGAGAGAAGATGGGAGGGGAGGGGAGGGGAGGGGGGATAGTAGGGGATAGGAAAGGTAGCAGAATACAACAATTACTAAATGGGCATTATGTAAAATTGTGGATGTGTAACCGACGTGATTCTGCAATCTGCATTTGGGGTAAAATTGGGAGTTCATAACCCACTTCAATCTAATGTATGAAATATGATATGTCATGAGCTTTGTAATGTTGTGAACAACCAATAAAAAAAAAAGCCAAAAAAAAAATAAAAAAAAAAAATAAAAAAATAAAAAAATTCTCTCTCTTCTCTCCCCCCCTCTCTCTCACTCTCTCTTTAAAAAAAAATAAAAAATAAAAAGTTGTATATGATATATTGACATTTCATAATAAAAAGTTTCAAACAACAACAAAGCCCAGATGAACACTTTCTAGCACTGCTGTCTTTGAAGGTGGGAAGCAAGCCTTTGGACAGTCTGACTGCACAGGTACTGAGTAAGTCTTCTGGGGTTTGAAACGGCAATCCATTTCACTGTGCCTGTCTGCTGAGTGTTGCCCTTCTGATTCAAAGGAAACTTCTCAGAAGAACAAGTGTCCTTGGGTCCAGGGGGACCTATGTGTCTTTCATAGGCTCACTTCTTTTTGAGCATCCTTAAAAGGTTAAAGGTTGATCATCTTCCTGCCATCCCCAAATTATGGCTTACTAATGGATTATGCTCAGTATGCGCCAATGTCCATTAGCAGGCAGGTTCTTTGGGGTTCATTATTTATAGTTTTTTTTTTTTTAAAGCAAGGACAGAGCTGTTGCCTGTGGGTGATCTCAGAGCTAGTCCTTTAATAAGTATAGCATGTAATTTTCTCAGAAAGTAAGGGAGAAGAAAAACTTTTGACCAGGTCCCTTACAGATGGCCTACATCCTCTTTCCAGAGTCATGTGAGGAATGATTGCTAAATTGTGCAGGTTGTGAAGTCCCAGGAAGACCTGAGTTTGAAATGTGCCTACCTCTTGCTAGCTCTGTGTCCATGAGCAATGCCCTTAACCCCCCTAGGTCTGTTTGCTCATGTGTGAAATCGACCTATGAGGTCACTATGAAAATTAAAGATAATGCACAGTAAGCTCTTAGTTTGGCCCAAAGAATCCCAATAAATTTGAATGAATGCCTTTGGCTGGACTTGCTGGCCTGAAAAGAGCCCATGTTCTGAACACTCACGTTCTTGAGATTTGACTATGGTGGTGACAAGATGCCATTCCACAGGGGGCCAGTTGGCTGGTGTCAGAAGGGGCATGCCAAGGTGCCTTACCTTGATGGGCTCACCATGTTCTAGGCTATGATCCTCAGCTTTGTAGTCTTGTAGCTCAATTTATAGCCCAACCTGAACAATATCCAAAGAAAGAATCAGTTGGAAACCAACTGTGAGATTCATAAAAATCAGACCACCAACTTGGACATGGTTGTGCACACCTATTATCCCAGTGATTCAGGAGGCTGAGGCAGAAGGATCACAAGTTCAAGTCCAGTCTTGCAACTTAGTAAGATCTCTCTCAAAAATTAAAAAATAAAATAAAAGAGCTGGGGTTGTAGCTTGGTATGCAAGTCTCTGGGTTCAATCCCTAGCACTGCCAAAAAAAGAAAAAAAAATGAAAACAAAATCAGAGCACCAATTTATTAATTTACCATGGGACATAACAAAACTTGGTAGACCTGAATTTGGAATCAATAGGGAAGGGATGTTGTCTTTTTTAGGAAAGAAGGTGGGAAGCCGACTGAGACTCTAAAGGTATAGAGAAAGAAGGTGTCTGAGAGACCTGGGCTATCCCCTAAGGGTCCATGTTTTGAAAGCCTGGTCACCAGTGTGGTGCTATTGAGAGTTGGTGAATCCTTTAAGAGGTGGGGCCTAGAGGGAAGAGGTTAGGCCCCTGGTGGTATGTCACCTTGTTGGGTCTTTTCTAGGACTGGATTCCTGCACATCTCTACTATTTGACTTATGTCTACTTTATTACATTACTGGGGAGAACACAGGGTAGCTGAGATGCCACATGGATGGGGACTTAAATTGGGGCCACTGTGGAGCCAGAAGAAGGTGACCTTCAGGATGGCATGAGGCTAGCTAGGAATGTACAGCAATGGCTCTAGGACTTGCTGTAGGATAAAGTTGAAGTCCAGGCACCATCCCTGCATGGAGGGCCAGGCACTGGGGTGCCAAGGACAGCTTCCCTAAAGGTGGTGAAAGGGATTATGGGAACTTGATTCCTTCTTCCTATTTTTCACACCCTACCCATGAGGTGGGTAGTTTTGTTCCACCACTCACTCCTGCCGTGATGTGCCTCCACAGGCCTAAAGCAACAGGGCCAACTGACTGAAACCACTAAGACTAAGCCAAAATAAACCTTTCCTCTGAGAAGCTGATTAGCTTAGGTATTTGTCATAGTAATTGAAAACTGCCTAACATCATGGAACTGTCATCTAGGGCACAGACAAAAGAGTCTCGAGGGCAAAGATGACCTTCTGTATCATATCATCCTTCCTTTCCCGTCCCTTTGGCATAGTAGCAGGGCAGTGGCTTAAGCAGGCTATAAGTCACCTTTGCCATATTGATCTTGTTATGGGGCCAAGCGTAATCTTTGCTTTAAAAACCTAGCAAGTTAGCCATTCTTTGAAATTAGGAAGATTGACAAATTCAATCCATAGTTTTGAAATAAATTGCCCTACTGTCCACTAGATGGTGTCCAATATACACCCACATCTCTGGAAACATGCAGATGAACCCAGTGAGGGGTGATGTTGATGAAAGACACCCAAAAGAGGTAATCCAGCCCGGTTTGGTTGTCATGTTTTGCTTGCTGGCAGCAATGCTAGAAGAGGAGATTTTGGAACTGGAAGCAGGGGAGGAAGATGTGCCTTTTACACAATCCTTCTGGTTGCATCATGGAATGCAAGGCTACAAGACTGCAGGCAGAGAAAATCAGGGGCTAATGGAGCCATCTCTATAAGCAAGAATGGCCTGAATCAGAAGTGGTCAGTGGCAAGGGAGAAGAGGGTAGATTTGAGGGGCATAATGGACAAGTCTTTGGAGACAGATTGAGTATAGCACTTCTGAATTTGTTAGTTTCAATCTCCCCCCACCCTTTACAGGTTTAAGCTCCAAGAGGGCAGAGATGTTGGTTTGTCTGTATTGATATTTCCAAGGACACAAAGAGTAGATAGTCAATAGACTTTTTGGATAAAAATTAATAAAATAGCTCACATCTATTTAGTGCTCATGTGAGCTCTTCTAAGCACTTTATGCCTATGTTCGTTTCTTTTATTAACCCACCCAAATACTCTCTTGGACCCCTGCCCAGATCATAATCTCTGGGACAGATGGGCCTGGGTCAGGGTACTTTGAAAACTCTCCAGGTAATCCTGATGCTACTTCAAGAAAGAAACATGCTCTTTTTCTCCTTTCCCCTTTCTTCTTCACAGGATACCTCTAGTCCCTACTCATTCTCTCTCCTCACTGCTTATCCCTCTTGGGAATTGTGCACATCCATGGATTCGGCCCTAGCTCCTCATGCATAGACATCCTGTCCATAGGCATCCTCCAGGGACACTGTCCTTGGCACTTAAGCTCCTGTCCCTCCATGTAGGGTTGGCACCTAGACTTCAACCTTATCTTTATACCAAGTCTTGGGCCTATTGCTGCACATCCCAACTAGCCTCATGCCATCCTGAAGATCACCTTCTGGTTCCACAGTGGCTCCAGTTTCAGTTCCCTCCATGTGGCATCTCAGCTACCCTGTGTTCTCCCCACTAGTGCCTGAGCACGCACAAATCAGGACAGTAGAGGGGTGCAGGGCTCCAGGCCCACAGGGGTCCAAAGCATACCTCTATTGATAAAGTCTAGCTTTTGCTGCTTCCTTCTTAACAAAAGTGTAAAATGTAATTGTATTTAGTTCAGTTCAATGACCACTCAGTATCTATGTGTTTGTGCTAGGCCCTGGGGTTACCAAGATGGTGGACACCTGTTATGGTTTGGATATAAGGTGTCCCCCAAAAGCTCACATGTAAGAAAGTCAAGAAAGTTCAGAGGATAAATAATTGGGTTGTAACCCAATCCGTGAATTAATTCCCCTAATAGGGATTAACTGAGTGGTAACTGAAGTGGCAGGGTGTGGCTGGAGGCAGTAGGAATTGGGGACATGATTTTGGGGTATATATTTGTATCTGGCAAGTGAAGACCTCTCTCTTTCTGCTTCCTAACCATCATGTATGTTGCATCCCTCTGCCACACTCTTCTGCCATGATGTTTTTCCTCACTTTGAGCCCTGAGGAATGGAGCCAGCCTTCTATGGACTAAGACCTCTGAAGCTGTGAGCCCTCATCTACAATTGTTCTGGTCAGTCCTTTTAGACAGCAGGAGGAAAAAAAAAGAGATTAAAACAGCACCCCTCTTGTACCAAGCACCTTACATCTGTTTGCAATTGCACCCACATCAATGTCTAACTAGTGAAAAGGGGCAGCATCCACATGAGAATGGGAGAAGTTTATTGAGGCTGTGAGAGTCCTGAGAGTTTCTAGGGAACCCCATGCCTCTTAAAAATCAGCACAAATGCCACCTCCTTCCAGAAAATCTAAAGCCCCTTTAGGCAAACCCTAGGTTGATTGAGAGTCCAGCCACTGGGCTTCCTGGCCCTCTATAGCATTTACTGCATTGTAAGAAAAGCATGATTCCAGGGTCACCCTCATCTGTGAGCAACTTTGGGTAGTCTCCCTGCATGTCATCTTCCTATTCCCAGAAGCAGGGCCTGGCACAGAGTAGGTGCTTTGCTTTTGCTTGATGAATGAATATGAGGTGCCATTGAAGCAGAGTCTTTGTGAATTGGGAGGTTAAAGATAGTGGTGGGGGTGGTTGTCAGAAAGGCAAGGCTATGTTGTGCCCCTCTCTCTGCGTTCTCTAGGGGTATCTCAACAGCAGTGATCCCCGCTCTGCCTCCAGAACACCAGCTTTACCAGGGCACCCTTCTCCTTTAGAGCCAGGCATACTTGCTCAGAATTTACACCACTGTCCCCTTATTCTCTGATGATGGACTTTGCACAGCCTTGAAGAGGAAGTATGTGGTGATTTAACATCCCTTTGCTTAAGGACCTTCCCATCCTATCTCCCCCTATACCCAGCAGCTATAGCTGAGCCTGTTGATCTCATCCTTCAGTGAACTTTAGAATCATCAGGGGAGCAGTTTAAAAATATTGATGCTTTATTTAACTGACCTGTGGTGGGACTGGAGCATTATTATTTTTACAGCTCCTCTGGTGATTCTCATGTGCAGCCAGTGTGGAGAAGCACCAGATTAGCTGTGGCTGGGGCAGGGCCCTTCCTTCCCTGCATGGCCTCTCAGCCAGACTGTTTTGATCTGCTCCAAGCCTGGATCCCACCAATTTTATTTTAAGCAGGGTCCCTTGGCTGCAGATCTCCAAACTCTCTCAGCACTGAATTATACACATCCCAACAGACCACTGCAGTGTGAGTTACTGAGGGCAGAGCTGTAAAGACATTTCCTGGCAAATAAATTAAAGTGTTCAATCACTCAGCTGAGAGCCAAGGCAGAGAGATTCTGAGCCCCTAGAGAGCTGGGAGCAGGGTGAGGGCTGGGAATAAGGGGAGGAGAGGAAGCAAGTTGGCTTACAAGGCTGTCCCTCTGAGAGAAGAGTGTTTCTCTGTCCACTGAGGTAGAGGGAGGGGGAATGAAGGAAACATTCTGGGGGCATGTGCCAAGATGGTCCCTCTCCCTAGAGTCTAATTTGTAGAAGGCTGGGACAGAAGGCACCTATTTGGGGTGTGGAAGCTGGAGACCAGAGGCCTCCACCAATCCTACTGGTTGGAGTTTGGACCAAGTGGGCATGGTTGCCTGTTAAGGTGGACAGTGTGCTGTTAGCCAGAAAAAAGTAAGGTGACTGAAATGCTACCTTCCTTGCTGAGGGCAGGCTATCTCTTCTCAGCAGTCCTCCAGGGCCTAAGCCACATGTTCCTTCCCTGAGGAACAAGGATCCTGTCTCCCACCCTGAGAACACAGATAGTTGGGACCTCTATGGGCTCCTGGGAGCTCACAATTATTTATATTTTTACAAAATGTCAAGTGGGGGCTGGGGATGTGGCTCAAGCGGTAGCGCGCTCGCCTGGCATGCGTGCGGCCCGGGTTCGATCCTCAGCACCACATACCAACAAAGATGTTGTGTCCGCCGAGAACTAAAAAATAAATATTAAAAAATTCTCTCTCTCTCTCTCTCTCTCTCTCTCTCTTAAAAAAAAAATGTCAAGTGGTACTCCATCAACAATCCTGACTCTGGACAGAGGACTGGGATTCTTAGCCTATGAACCAAGTACATCTTATTGGAGCCAAACTCATGTTTTGATTTTGTGGATTCACAATCTCATGTGAAAGGTATGAGGTGCCCATGGGACACGGAGAGCAGGGAAGGTGGCAGTAACATATTTGCTCTTACTGGGACATATCTTCAAAGTACACAACTGGGGTCTTTGTCTTGCAATTGCCATTGGGGAGATCAGCTACCGATCATAGATTTGCTCCAAGGGGCCACCCCATCTGTGGACTGACTCTCCCATGCAGTGTGGTAAGAGCTGGTTAGGCAGGGTGACAGCAAACAAGGCCTTGGGATTGGTACCCCATGTGGTGCTTGGCCAGCGGCTTATCATCAGTGCCTTTGACTCTTCCCACTTATCAGACAGACAATCAGATGTCCAACACATAGTTCTGGGCCTAGAGTGCTGTTAGAGCACCATTGTAACACTGCAAGGGCAACTTGATTCTGGTTCTGGATGACCCTACCAGACAGTGGAAATCCCAAAATGAACAGGAAGTGCATCTTGGTGGGGAGATTTTTGTGAAGTCACTAACAGAACAACTGCTTGGTTAGATAGCCAGTGTTTGGCATTCTCAGAATTTTACATTGAATATGCTGAAGTCTGGATTAGCTAATTGTTAAATTGAGTCACTACTTTGATTGGACCATATTAACGAGCATTTTTATAAAGTAAGTGGAGGTAAAAAAAAATAAATCCAACTCTAAATGGAAGAGGGGGCAATGTACATTCTCTGAGTAAGAACTTAATCCTGATCTTGGTGGGAGCCTAGAGGGTATATTTTGGGATGCTTCCCATTTGGGCAACTTGATATCGCCTGAGTGAGGATCTAAGGCCTCCAGAATGTCATTTATTCCTTCTATAGAAGCAGCCATCAATTTCCAATTAGCAGGAAGCTTGGCAGGCTGCTGTGGGCTCCAGACGCCACCATATTAATGAAGGCATGATCCCTGCTGGAGACAGCATGAAATGAGGATGGGAGTCAAATTAGGTTATCCCTGCAGAGGGACATCCAGTCTTTGATTTGGGGATGTGCTTCCTTGGGTTCATCCGGTGAACTCTGCCTAACATTCTACTCTAGCCTGGGGTGATGGGAATGGGATATTTTTATCCCCCTGAGCTGAATCTCAGGCTTTGGGTCTTTCTTTAAAAAGGGGCAAGAGAGAGGAGCTAATGACAGAGATGTAGGGTTTTCTTTTACCTTGGACTTGGAGCAGGAAGGAGCACTGAGATCCCAGTGCTCATCTGACCATAGGTAGATGAGGCAAGAGGAATTGGAAATGGCTAATTCTTTGGAGTGATGAGGGAGGCTCAGGGAGCTGAAGGTCTCATTAGCTCCAGCATGGAGAATCCTGAGAGGAGTTGGTGTGTCCACAGACATAGAGGAAGTGGGCTTCCATGCACATGACCTCAAACAAGAAGGAGGCTTCACCAGAACCCTGCTCACTAAGCTGATCAGGCATTGTACCCATTCTACAGATGGGAAAACAAAGCAAAAGGGCCCCAGCTAAGTGATGTCATGGTTGAAAGGAGACAAAAAGAGAGGATTTCATTACCAACTCCCATGCTTTTTCACTCAGTGCCTGATCTCAGTTGTATTCAATCTTTAAGAGCCCAAGGATGAGATGTGAAAATGAAATTTCCAGGCCACACTGCCTTAGACTCTGATTAAAGAATTCTGGGGTGGGGTCCTGGGATCTGCATTTTCATAGAAGGGGACAGATGTGCCCACACTGGAGAAGCACTGTCTCAGTCCAGCAAGGCTCCTAAACATCTACAAAACCTCCTTTAAATTCACCGGGAGGCTCAAATTAATTAACAAGCATTTTCTGAGAGCCTATAATTACAACTCCAAATCAGGGCCAGCTTCATGGGTAAGCTACCAACCTGTGTGCTGTTGCACACGGCCCCACTTGAGGTTTAATGCTCTGTGGTGGCTGCCCTTAAAATTCATCAGGATTTTATCTTTGAATTTGTGCTTTGTAAATGAAGCCTAAATGAAGCCTAATGGAACAATGGAGCATGTGCTGGATCTTGGAGACTGGACTCCAAACAGCTGCTTGACATATGGTTCTCAGCCCTCCTGTCGGTGTCCCAACCCATGACTACCTCCTAGCAGGGAAGAGGTGGGGAGTCCAAGTGTGGCAAGGACACCCCATTGTATCTTCATGTTGGCCATTGCAGCCACTGCTCCCACCAGGGCTAGTGGCGCCCCCTGGTGTTGGGAGGCCATGGTGTCTGTGCTCTACCTCTCCAGCATCCAGCCCCCAGACAGGTCTACAGAACCTAGGCATTAGCCCCCTGCTGTGGGTACGTACAATAGGTCTGTGGAAGCTGCAGATGTCTGGCTGTACTTTTTCTGGCCTGGCTTCCTGACATCTAGGGATTATAGCTTCCTAACTTATATGAAAAGGAAGGAAGTCAGTATTTACTGAACACATGTACCCCACTATCCCTAAGTCTCATTTAATTTGCACTGCTATATCCTGGACTGCTTAGGACAATGAATGACATGTGGGTAATGCTAAAAAAAAATTACTCTTTGAGGTAGATATACTTCTTCTATTTAACAGGCTGGAAAATGAGGTTTAATGTCTAGGGGTATAGCTCAGTGATAGAATGCATGCTTAGCATGCACAAAGCTCTGGGTTCCATCTCCAGCATAAGAAAACAACAACAAACCAACCAAAACCAAACCAAACCAAAACAAAACAACAAAACAAAACAAAAAAAAAAAAAAAGGAAAGAGAATAAAAAAACACATCAAGATTTACAGAGGCTAAACATCTTGCTGGAAGTCTAAAAATAATAAATAAAAGAAATAAGATTTGAATGCAGCCTTTGCCCTATCTCCATCTCACAAGTCTTAAGTCATGCTCTGGAACACTGGCTGCTGGTGTGGCTAATGATGCCCATGCTGACTCACTGGTGTCCACTCACCCCTGAGTGGGAGTTGCTCCTGGGAATGGTCTCCTGGTTGTCCAAGGAAGAGAAGGATTCTGAGCCCAGTGTGAGATATGTCACTTGGATCCTCACTAGGACTATTCTCCACGGACCATGGGGAGAGAACCTAAGAGCTATTACCACTAAAATTCTCTAGTTCCATTGAATCACTTAGGACACTTCCAAGTGTTCAAAACAGAAACCTCAACTCAAAATGTCCTCAACAATATTTAGTATTATTTCATGTTACAGAAAAGTCCAGGGCTAATCAGGCTCTGGGGTTGGATGATTCTAGGGCTCACCATGGACCAAGATTCCTGCCATCTCTGACGGTGCCATCCTCAGTGTTGGAAGCTCCAGATGTGACATTTGAGTGGAATCACTGGGGCTGAATTAGACTGTTATTCCTGCATTGCTACAGACAACTGCCCAGCAGCCTGAGTATCCAGTGGATCCAGTGGATCTATCAGTCACACCAGTGGTGGCAGCACTGGCCATGCTAGGAGAGTTAATGGGGTGATGATGGTGCTTGGCCCCAGATACTGAAATGCCTCTTTGCAATGCTTGGTCCCATAGCAGCCATGAAGAGGCGGCTGCATTTAGAGAGCAGGAGAGGGAGGAAGAATGACAGTTGGCCCTTGACATCAAGGATTCCTTCTTTAGTACACCTGGGGCACCTCTGGGGAACTGCAGAAATAACTGGGGTTTCCGCAGGTGGCTGGCAGCAGAGCATAACAGATGGGGCAGGGTGAGGTAGCCAAGTTTGGTTCTTGTTCTCAAAGTGATCCCACTGCCCCCAAACACTGGTTATATGTGCAGTGCCTGAGAGAGCTAGGTGGGAGCCATACAGACTCTCTCTCGGCTCTGCCCTCTCTCTGGGCACATGCTCAGGGCAAACTTGGACCTCATCTCTGTGTGTGCCAGTGGTCACCTAATGTTAACACTAGCTGTTCCCGGGTGGTGCAATGAGATTGTGAGAACTCTTTCTTTTCCCTCCCTTCCCTTCTCCTCCCTTCTGATCCCCTCGATGTACCACTCCCTGTGCTGTTTTTCTTTGGGGCTGGGGATGGAACCCAGGGCCTTGCACATGTTAAGCACATACTCTACCACTGAGATATACCCTAAGCACCCTATTCCATTTTCTTGCTTTTATGTGCTTCTCTGTGTAGCCAAAGTAAAAAAAGTTTTATTGAATTTTTTTTTTTTTTGGCACTGGGAATTGAATCCAGGGCCACTCAACCACTGAGTCACATCCCTAGCTCTTTTTTGTATTTATTTAGAGACAGGGTCTCACTGAGTTGCTTAGGGCCTCGCTAAATTACTGAGGCTGGCTTTGAATTGCAATCCCTCTGTCTCAGCCTCCCAAGCCGCTGGGATTACAGACGTTATTGAATTTTTTGAAAAGATACTATATCTCATGGTTCACAACTAAAAAATATAGTTAAAAAGTAATCAGTGAAGTCTCCAGTTTATACGCCCAGTTCCCCTTCAGCCCTCCTCTTTCCCATTATAATATCTTTAGTTTATCCTATATGATAACAACTTGTATGCACTGGTATACACTGGTAGTTTATTTATTTTTTTCAAAAAATTTTAAACTGTTGTCCTTGGGGATTTAATTTCACTTTTTGCCATATTTTTTTTTTACCAGTGCCTTATAATTATACATAATGATGAGGTTCATTGTTATGCACACTTGTGCCCCTGTCCAATCAACTCCCTTTCCATCCTGTGTGAGGAAACCGCTGCTTTCTATCACTATAAATTAGTTTTGCCTATGTTAGAATTTCATAGAAACGGAATCGTGTGTGTACGTGTGTATCAACAGTTCACTATTTTTTATTGTAGAATACTATTCCATTGAATGCATAGACCACCTTTTCGTTTGTTTCTCATTCACATGTTGATGTATATTTTCCAGCTTGGGACTATTACGGACAAAGTTGCAGTGAACATTCATTGCTGAGGGTCTCATTAAGTTACTGAGATTGACCTTGAACTTGTGATCCTCTTGTCTCAGTGTTCTAAGTCACTGGGATTATGGATGTGTGCTACTGTGCCTGGCTGGTTTAAGGCTTATATTTTACATAACAACTGCTTTCCATAGTGGTAGCACCATTGCACATTCCTGCTAGCCATGTATGAGAGCTCCTATAATTCTGCATCAGCATCAACATTGGCCATTCTTCTGGGTGTATACTGGGTATAGAACCACAGATTTAATTTGCATTTCTCTGATGATTAATGATGCTGATGGGGGGGGCATGCCTTTTCGTGTGTTCATTGGCCATTTTCAATCTTTTGTAAAGTGTCTTTTTAAATCTCTTTCCCATTTTTAATAAAGTTATTTGTCTTCTTGAGTTATGCAAGCAAGTTCTTTATGTGTTAGTGACATTCAATTTATGTTTGCTTTTTGGGTATGAAATGCAACATCTTTTCATGTTTTTAAGAGCTATTTTATTCCTTTGTCTGTGAACTGTTCATTCACATCCTTTGTTCATTTTTTATTGAGTTGGTAGTCTTCATCTTATCAATTTCCAGGAGGTGTTTATGCACTTGGGGGAATAATCTCTTTATCGGAGATAGCGATTGGCATAATTTTCTCCAGTTGTTTTGTAAGGGTCCGGCGAATCGTTGGAGAAAGAGACCACAAGAGACCAGCTTCATGCAATGAGCAAGAGGGAGTTTATTGAAGAGGATCCTAATTCAGCGCGCTGAGGCTCAAGGCTCACTCAGGAAGGGAGAGCGGCCCAGAGCCCAGAGCAGAGGTCAAGCAGAGCTTAAGTACACTTTTTGGGGAGGGCGGGGGCGGGGGGGCTTTGCATACATCAGAACAAATCATCATGAGGCCCGGGAAAATTGAACAACAACTCTGAGACATGATTAGCACATTCATTGGCGGGAACAGGTCAGGCAGGGGTGATTGGTGACTCCTAAGGGGGGGGGGTGTACACATTTAAACTGATTGGTTCGGGCCCTAGGCTAAATGGCCAGTAGGGCGGTTGTCTTAACTATCTCAGGAATTTCAGGTTCTGGGTGTAGCAGAGGAACTTTGCGATGCCCGGGTCTTTTACATTTTAATTTTGCAGTTTAGAATCAGCTTAGAAATTTTACCCTTACAGTTTGTTTGCCTTTGATTTAGTTTATTGGTGTTCTATGTCGAGTAAGATTTTAATTTTTAAAATTTTTTAAATTGTTGATAGAACTTTATTTTTATTTATTTATATGTGGGGCTGAGAATTGAACCCAGTTCCTTACACATGCTAGGCAAGCCCTCTACCACTGAGCTATAACCCCAGCCCCAGATTTTAATTTTTTGTGTATTGAACTTATCAGTATTGTCTTCTATAGTTCCTGGATTTCTGAGTCATACTTAGAAGTGAGCCTCCTGGGCTGGGGTTGTGGCTCAGTGGTAGAACGCTTGCCTAGCATGCGTGAGGCACTGGGTTCGATCCTGAGCACCACATAAAAATTTAAAAAATAATAAAGATATGATCACCTATAACTAAAAAAAATTTAAAAAAAAAAAATTAGTGAGCCTCCCTCACTCCAAGGTTACAAAGCAAGTTGACTATGCTTTCTTCTATCATGTCTTGTCTTCTCTAGTGTCCTAGGCCAGGTTACCTAGAGAACAGAACCTGAGGCAAAGAAGTACTTATTTGGGAGGGTGGGTGGGGAGAGAGAGAGAGAGAGAGAGAGAGAGAGAGAGAGAGAGAGAGAGAGAGAGATATGAAGTCAGGAAAGCACAAACAATGCAGCTCATACCTCCAAACAAATCTTTTGCCACCAAGCTTCAGAAAAGATTAATTGGTTCTCTTTCTTCTCTCTCATTGGTGCAAGCTCACCTGATTGCTCTGCACTTGGGGTGTGGTACTCAGCCTCCTGGGGATCAAATCTCACACCCACAGCCTAGAGTAGAGCCTCATCTAAACTTGGAGGTTTGCAGGCATCAGAGACTCCTGGGTGTGATGCAGTTGGCCTGTTGGTTAGTCCTGAGATAGTGGCAGTGCTAGAGAACAAGGCCATGATCCCTTCAGCGATGGCCTTTGTAGAGCAAGCAGCCCAGGCCTGGGGAGGGGAGTGAGCCTGGGGAGGTGGATGAACTGGGCCAGGACTTGTAATTTTATGGTTTCTTTTTTCTTTTAAGTACCTAATCTATTGGGAATCTCATCTGGTGTGTACTGGTGTGTGGTGTGAGGCGTGCTTAAAATTTCACAGGTAGCAGCCTCACTGTCATCAGTTTCCCGATTGATTTGAGAAGACTTTAAAATTTTTTTTTTTAATTTTTAAAAATTATTTTTTGGTTGTCAATGAACCTTTATTTTATTTATTGATACGTGGTGCTGGGAATCAAACCCAGTGCCTTACACATGCTAGGCAAGTGCTCTGCCGCTGAGCCACAACCCCAGCCCTACATTTTTTTTTTATTACATATACAATTCCTATATTTGGGGATCCTTTAAAAATTTTTGTTCCATTTTTATGTCTCTTCGAGTTGTTTTTGTAAAGGACGATGGAAAAACTCCATAAATTCAACAAGCCAAAACAACCATTTACCTGTCTGAGATTTTATTAGCAGGACCATAGCAGCCATTGCAGAAGAGAAGGGGGGGGGGAGAGAGAGAGGAGAGAGGAGAGGGGGAGAGGGGGAGAGAGTAAGAGGGGTAGAGTAAGAGAGAGAGGGAGAGAGGGAGAGTAAGAGAGTAAGAGTAAGAGAGGAGGAGCAAGAGAGCAAACACGAACAGGGTATTGATATTTATGGGCTTAACGCAGGACGAGGAGGAGAAGGCGAGTGGGCTGTAACTTCTTCATTGTCCGAGAGTTCCCTCCACTTCAGGGATTGGAGGTGCGCCATTCAAAGTTCGCGCCATTCACAGGGATTGGAGGTGATGGTTTGCACGCCATTCAGTGCATCCTGGACCTGAGCTCCCGGAAGAGAGGCACTCTGGGAGCCATCTTTACCAACAGTTTTAATAATTGAAATTTTATGTTTTAATATCTTTTTAATATCAGCTAGGCCTCATCTCCTAACATTGCCTTTTTTTTTTGGTCTGTACTATATTGAACTTGGGGTCTTGTACATGCAAAGCAAGTACTGAGCTACATCCCCAGCAAGCACTTTTAATTTTTTATTTTGAGACAGGTCTTGCTAACTTGTATAGGATGGCTTTGGACTTGCAGTCCTCTTGCCTCAGCTTCCTGAGTAGCTGAGATCACAGGTGGGCGCAAGCATACCTGGCTATCATTGCTTTTTTGTTTTTTTCTCTCAGTACCAGGGATTGAACTCAGGGGTGCTCAACCACTGAGCCACACATTCCCAGCCCTATTTTGTATTTTATTTAGAGACAGGGTCTTACTGAGTTGCTTAGTGCCTCTCTTTTGCTGAGGCTGGCTTTTGATTTTTTTTTTAACAGTATTTTTCCTAGGCCGTCTTGTTCGTTTTTTTCATATAAACTTTATAATCAGCTTGCCAGGTTAAAAAAAAAAAAATGGTATGGGCTGGGGATGGGGCTCAAGTGGTAGCGCGCTCGCCTGGCATGCGTGCGGCCCGGGTTCGATCCTCAGCACCACATACAAACAAAGATGTTGTGTCTGCTGAAAACTAAAAAATAATTTAAAAAAATGGTATTTTAAAACACAGATTGCTCCAGGCATGGTGGTACCCGCCTGTAATCTCAGTGACTCAGAAGGCTGAGGCAGGAGGATTGCAAGTTAGAGGCCAAACTCAGCAACTTAGTGTGAGACCCTATCTCAAAATGAAAGATAAAAAGGGCTGGAGATGTAACTCAGTGGTAAAGTGCCTCTGGGTTCAATCCTCAGTACTGAAAAATAAAAAATTAAATAAAAACAAAACAAAAAAAATCCAGATTACATACAATTTATAAATGATGGAGAATTTTTTGAGATTGGGTCTTTCTATGCTGACCAGCCTGGCCCCAAGCACCTGGGTTCAATCTATCCTCCCTTCTGCCTCAGCCTCCCAAGTAACTGGGCTACAGATATATGCCACTGTGCCTGATATTTTTTTAATTGACATTTTTATTAGGTTAAATCTTCTCCAAATGAAGCCAGAATTAAACAGGCTGATAGGCAAGGGTCGGATCCAGAGACAGTAGGAATTGAAATGTTAATTCCTTCAGGTTATCAAGATAACCTGTCCCTGCTCCAACCTACTGCTAAGGTCACCTGTCCTAGGGCTGGTCCTTCGCTCAGGGGTTTAATTATGCCCCCTTCCTGCCCAGATCACTCCAATCTTCTCCCCCACCAACATCCATCTGCTTCTCATCTTTTGGCCATCCCACCGAGCATCTCCAGGGCCTACTCACATATGTAGGAAAGAGAAAGGTAAGGGGAAGAGAGCAGAAGAATCAAGGAAGCCTAGGACATATAAAAAGCAAAACACCCTTGCTTCTTGGGATACCAGGATACCAGCTATGGCTCCCTTCTCCCTCTGGGGAGAAGTCTGTTTCCCCTTTTTAAATAAATCCTGCTTTATATTCTTGCCTCCGCGTGCATCTCTAACATGTGAAGAAACAGGATTCATCACTGGTAACTGGCGCTATCACAAAAACATGGTACAGTAGTTCATTTGCCCCAGACTTCCACTATGTCCCTCAGTATGTTTTGGAGACTTGTCCAATTTTTGTCACAGTCATTCCTGAAAGGAAAGTGCGGAACTGGGAGACCCGCAAGAAATGAAAGATGCAAAGAGTTGACAAATAAAGGCCATCTCTCTATGAGAGAGGCAATACAAGCTTGGGGTTCTGGACTTTTATGGAGGAGGCTCAGGGATTAGAGCCGGGTAGGGCATGTCCTAATGTGGGCCTTTAAAGATGGGGTTTGTACGCCCTTGGGCAGGAAAGAATGCAGGTGGTAAGGGGTGAGGCTGGTATGAGGGAGTGGTGAGCCTTTCTCTGAAAGGCCCTTGGGTGGGTGTTGATATTTATAGGCTCAACGCAGGATGAGGAGGAGAAGGCGAGTGGGCTGTAACTTCTTCATTGGCCTAGGGTTCGCTCCACTTCAGGGATTGGAAAGTGCGCCATTCAAAGTTCGCGCCATTCACAGGGATTGGAGGTGATGGTTTGCACGCCATTCAGTGCATCATGGACCTGAGCTACCGGAAGAGAAGTGCTCCAGGGGCCATCTTTACCAACAGATGGTAGGATTGAAATTTTTTTCCTGGTTTTCTTTGCTTGAATGTATGTGTGTGTGTGGGGGGGAAGTGAGTTAAATATGTATACCTTTAAATTAAAATAAGAAATCATTATCTTTAAAAAGAAAAAGGAGGAAGAAAACAAACTCAGAAATACCACCAAGTTCTGGTGGCTTGATGCAGCTATGGCTTGGGTTTGGCCCAGGGGCCATGATGGGCCCTTAAGAGCTGACCATGTGGCAGGGGAGGTGGTGAGGATGAGGGCTGTTGCTGCTGCTCAGCTGCCCCGGGAGTCCACACCAGCCCTAGGCTCTGCCCAGGTCCGTAGCATGTTTCCTCTTTACCCACATGGTCTTTATGTTTGGCAAACTGCCTCTCCAGGGAAGAATAAGCAAGATCACTTTTTTCCTTGGTCTCTTTAGGAAACTCCTCCTCGATGGGCCAAACTCCTTTTCCTTGATGGCAGGAAGTATAGGCAGGTGACACACATCAGGCTTCCTCTCCAATCTGGTTGTACTACCTATGCATTCCTTTGTGAACCAGTAACTTTGCCTGCAGAGAATCTATCACAATAAAACTACTTTCTCAAACTAGTGTTTGTTGGGTGGTGATCTGTGGGGAGATGGTAGGGCAGGGGAGGTATTGAAAGGGTAAAGTTTCTAAGCTGGAAAGCTTGAATGTAAAAGATTAGGTATTATTAAGTTCCTCTGTTAAACCCAGATTCCTGAGATAGTTAAGACAACACCCTATTGACCATTTAGCCTAGGGCCCTGTGCAGTTCGTCACAGGGCCTGGACCAATCAGTTTGAATGTGTAACCCGCTTACGAATGACCAATCACCCTCGCCCGCCAATGAATGTGCCAATCACGTCTCAGAGTTGTTGTTCAATTTCCCCGTGCCTCATGATGATTTGTTCTGATGTATGCAAAGCCTCCCGCCCTCCCCAAAAAGTGTACTTAAGCTCTGTTTGAACCTCTGCTCGGGGCTCTGGGCTGCTCTCCCTTCTTGAGTGAGCACGGAGCCCCAGCGCGCTGGAATGGATCCCCAATAAATCCCCTTTTGCCAATTGCATGGAGTAAGTCTCTTGTGTGGTTTCTCCCTCCGACGCTCCGCCGGACCCCCCTTACAGTATCCTGACCTAGGTATTAGCTCTGCCCTCTGAGGTCACACAGGAAATCCGTGCGTGCATGGCAGCATTTGTTGACATGTGTTCTTTCTCTGTATCTTTTCTTCCCGAGGCCGAATGTCATGGAATCAGGAGAAGCCCTCCGATGGCATGTTGTGGCGTCTTTTATTTAATGCATTTAGGAAGTGAAATCAAAGTTTCTTTACACAACTGGCCTTCACAGACTGTTGAGTCCACTTGGTTTTAATGCATCGGTTCTCTTGTTTTATTCCCCTGTTATAGTTATTCAAGAATTTTAAGGGTGTTTTGGGAATTATTCATATTTTACAGTTTTGTGTTTCAAAGAAATGTGGAGCAGTTTTATTTCGGAAGAGAAAATAGAGAGATAATGGAGAAGAGAGAAAGAGAAGAAAGAGTAATAAGGGAGGTTCTGGGAGTCTTGGAGCTGGCTTTTAGAATAATGTAATTCTTGCCTGCTACATCAACCCACCCCTTAGCATATGCACTAGAGTGACAGTCTGACCCCAATGACCACATTGTTCTTTGCAAAACTTTTAAACTCTCCCCAGCTCTAGTCTTATTATTTCACCTTTCCCCTTTTTCTTGAGTTTGGAGAGGCTTTACAAATGGGAAGAAATAAAGGTTATGAATTAGCTAATCAGAGGTTTGGTTGTGAGGTCCTAGTTCCTTCCTACATTGATTCAGAGTCCAGTCAAATAACTTTGTTAAGGGAGATAAGTCTATTGTGTTGTGCCCCAGGATACCAAACAAACAGGCCTGTCTCTTCAAATGTTTCTGGAATAGAAGGAGTGCTCAGCTGGGTTGCCTGTGGCTGCAAGTAATAAAAAACACAGTTCAATTTACTTAAATAATAAAGACAGCTATTGTCCTGCTCCCTCAAGTTCTGAGGTGGGGTGGATAACAGGGTGGACCTCATCTAGAGCCCCTGGCTCTGTTTCTCAATGGGCCTCTGGCTCAGCCCTTCTCGGGTACCTGCTCCAGCCAGTGCAAGATGGTTACCCAGTCTACTAGGAGAAAGTTCCCAGGAAGAAAGTGAGGCTGAAGTCCTGGCTTAGGTGATGATACAGTAACTAAGCTGGAGTTCTGTCAAGAGGGAAGAAGGAAGCCGGGTATAATGACACACTCCTGTAATCTCTTCTACCCAGGAAGCTGAGGTGGGAGGATCACAAGTTCAAGGTCACTGGGGCAACCTAGTTAGACTTTATCTCAAAATAAAAAATAAGAAAGGGTGGGAGTGCAGCTTAGTGGTAGAGTGCTCCGGGTCAAATCTCCAGTACCACCCTCCATCGCCAACCAAAAAAAAAAAAAAAAAAAAAGGGAAAGAGTGTTAAGTAACCAGCAATGTCCACCAGTTCCAGATCCTTCTCATTCTTGTTTTCCCTCCTTTGAGTCTTTTGTTAAAATCAGCCTCAATGATGAGAGCAACTTGCTTGTGTAAGGATTTATTACGAAGTCTGTGGCCCTATCAGTTGGAGAGGGTGCTATGACCTGCAGAAATGGCTGGCTGACCACTGGACAATGATGAGCCATCTGGTTATTCCAGCCTCATGAAAATAAGCAAATGGGACTGTCCAGGACCATTTGTCTCATTTCATATTTACCCAATTTACATTTATTAAGTTTCTCCAGTAGATCTTCTAAGAAAACAATGCTCAGACTGACCAAAGCAAGTTCTCTGATCCTCTTGCTCATTAAATATTAAATGTTGTATTCCTCATTCTAAATGAATAACTAGTTATTCAGTGTCCTCCAGCAATTTCTTTGGAATTTTGGATAAATCAACTTACCAAGGATTGATTACCCCTGGGAATCTGAGGACATTCGGATCCCCAAAACTTAACAACTAAGCCAAGGAGACAACATATATTAGCATACTTAAATAAGCATAATTCGTGACATCATGATGATAATTATTGTGATTGATGTTGTTAAATTCTAGGTGACCATAACAGAATGACAAGCTAGGTGGACCCAACCATAGGATTATTTCCCCCTTTTCAACTTTACCATTCAAATCTGGCTGGTACTATGGACATTTGGAGAGTATATATATAACACATTCAAAAGGGTAGGGTGAAAGCTGCAGTAACATACAGTCTATAGAACTCTGTTCTAATAGCTTAGCCCCATAGGAATTAGCTTGGCTGCTTTGTGAGAGCAACCATTGATGCAGAAAAGTTTGAGCTACTGCATGTCACCTTTACTTCGTAAGTCAGTGAACATATTTATTCATTACCTGTGTGAACAACATTAGAAAATATGAAAATAATAACATGAATATACAACCATCATATTATCAGAACTTCTAGGTTTGACAGAAAAACCCAACCACTGTCTTGTATAGAAATTCTATTTGCTTATGTAACAGAGTTGCTTTCACTTTAGGCACAACTAGATACAGTTACCCAAATAAGGTCCATAGGGTCCCTCCCTCTTTCTTTGTGGCCTCACTCATTTCTACTTGTGTTTTTTGCATGTAGGCACTGTGGTGACCTCCTGGACTCATATCCTTCTAGCCTGGCACCTTTCGCAGGAGGAGAAAAAGTTCTCATGTTTATAAATCAATCCCAGAGACATCTATGATTGGTCCTAATTAGGTCACATGCCCCTTTCTAAATCCAATCACCACAGCAGGAGGATAGATACAATAATCAGTCCATTCAGGCCAGCTTTGCCCAGATCATTGGGAATTATGATCCAATTTGTTTTATATCTCTGAGCAGTTGCTTGCAAGAAATGTCTTGCTAGGGATGTAGTGAAAAACCAGCCTCTACCTCAGAGCAAAGCCTGTCCAAGGAAGGGGGCATGACCCTTGTCCTTGGAAAGACCCACAGAGCACTCTTAGGCACACACTCACCCTGCTGAGTTGTTTGTCTGTAAATAACAGGAGAGATCTTTGGTGCCAGGTGTCCCTGACTCAGTTAGGCTACGTGAGGGCCCATAGCAACCCTCTAGCAACCACCATTCAGCATAAGACAGGGAAAATACCTGGGATGCCAGATGACCCCCCCAGTAGTTTATGGTAGTTGATAACATGTTGGGAAACCATGTAGTTCAGCATGTACACCCCTTGTGGCTTAAACCAATCAGTTCAAAGGAATCCCCCTCTTGTACTAACCAATCACACTTACCCAACTTGTTCCCTCCAATGAATGTGCTAATCAATGTTAAGAGTTGTTGTTTGATTTTTCCCGCAGTGTGTGATGATTTGCTAAGAGATGCTATGATGTATGTGAAGTCCTTGCCTTCCCCAAAGAGTGTATAAAACTGCTGCAAACCCTGGGCTCCGGGCCTCTCAGCGTCACCAGTTGCTGTGTGCGCTCGGAGGACCGAGCTAGCTTGCAATAAACGCCTCTTTGCTGCTTACATCGAAATTGGTCTCTGGTGGTCTTTTGGGGGTCCTGAATTCAAGCATAACAGTAGGAAGTCAGAGAGACATGGTCCCTGCACTCTGAGTGTCAACAAGCTCTGTTTGTGGCTAGGGGAAAACTGATCAGGTTCTGATTTCATTTCCCTCTCACAAAGGCACTTGTGGGGAAGGGAAAGTTTGAGAAGAATAGAGACATGGGACTATGTCTTAGAATTTTGGTTTCATTCTAAGGGTGATTCAAGTATGTGTTTGTAGCATGAATGTATGAAGTATGACTCAATACCAACCCACGAGGGCTGTCTGCATCCTAAGGAAGCATATCTTTTATTTACATCAGTGTGTTAGAGTGGCTTAATCTACATATCCACAAAACCCACAACCAGATTGGGGGGATGACAGAGTCGAATGTACAGAAAAGAAATCTAGGATCGGTGTGCTTGAGTTTACTATTTTGCACGTAACCCATCATAATAAGGGTGTGAAGAGTAAACTCTTGGGGACACCAATATCAGAAATAGAGCTCCCCATCACAGCCTATAAACCCCTGCAACTTTGATAGTTCAGTGGTATTTGCTCCCAAAGCAAGGTGCATACTATCTTTCTGCTAAATTAGTTAATCGAAGACTCAAAAGGCTCTGGCAATCCATAATGAAAAGTCTTCTTACCAGATCCACTCCCCAGGTTGGCCTGTACAGCTGCTGGGGGAGAGTACATGTATTTACAAGGTGACCAAGGAACCATCCCAGACATCCACGTACAGATTAAGGTTCAGTATGGCCTTCACCTAGACCCTAAAGGAACGTGTTTGAGAATGTTTCTGTTAAATAGAAAGAGATTGCCAAGATAATGTCATACTAGAAAATCTTGGTTATGTTAAACAATCCAATGATCAAATAGAAGGCAGCCTCTTGTTGGGTCCCAGGAATGACAATGACAGAGCCAGTGACTGCAGGGGGCTGGGCTGTTCCTGTAAGGTTGACCCACACTGGGCCCAACCTGCTCTGACAGCCCTTCCCACTTAGTTGGTCCCCGAGCTAAATCCACTTTGCCCAGTGAGAGAGCTAAAAGGAGGATCTTTGAATCTAATCAGCACTCACTGGAGACAACAACCCCCCCTTTCAGAGGCCAGGCAGTTCATCCTGAGCATCACTAGAGCCCAGGCTCCCCTCCCAGGAGGCCCAGCAACACAAAGTCCAGGGTCACCTCCTCCAGTTTTCCTGGGGGCTGAGAGCAGAACTTAACACCCACTCCTGCTTTTGCCCGACTGGCTAATGAAGGTCTGTAACTCCCACAGTTTTTATTACTGTTTGCAGATGTTGCTCAGAACAGATGGAGACGTGTAGAACACCTGCCACTATTTGTCTTCAAGCCTGACTTGACAGCATCAGGGAAGGGCTGTCATTTCAGAGCTGAGGGCACTGAAAAACTCAAGGTGAGGGCCTGGACCATGGTCACACAGTCAGGCCAGCATCGGTGACTGAATTGGATCACTGAGCTCATCATGTCTCAGTAGGGAGGAAGTTAAATCCTGCCTGTGCCAGGCTATCTTTTGCACAGAGATCTCAGTTGCTGGAGGAAGTTTTTGAATAGCAGAAAATGGCCTCTGGCCCTGGCCATGCTCTCTCTTAGATAGAGGCCTGGGTGGGTTGGTGTGGGGGAGTCTCCTTGGGTATTTTAACAGGGCTTCCCTGCATGCACACACCTCACTGAGGATAAATTGCAGAAGGAAAGAGGTTTGTAGGTTCTAGTTTTGTATAACTCCTTTTTTCCAGTATTAGGATTTCTAGAAGAGGACGGCACACTTTGGGGCTTGTAGATGGGCTATTTTCATTTCTCCCTTGTTAGTTTTTAAGCTTGCAGAGCATTATCCCTTAATCACAGTAACAATGATCCTAATGCCAGCAGCTCTTCTGTCAGTTGGGATCCCTTTTCTTTTAGAGCAGCCTGCAACCATCATCTCATTTTAGCAATCCTGGTAATCCTCTCAGAAGCCTCTCCAAGGGGTCTAGAGCCTGCACTTCTGTGGCTCTTTCAGGCCTGGTAAGTGAGGGCTGGGGAGGAGGACACAGGAGGATGTGTAATTTGACAAGAACAGATTCTTCAGCCCAGCACAGGGCCTCTGGCTGAGTGATGGCAGCTTAACAAGCCAAGATAGATCTTTCTTTTTATGCCCTGAAATCCTTCAGGGCAAGGGTTGCGAGCTCTGTTTCACATTTTGTTAGATGATGGATCTATTTTGGGGACTAGGTGCCTATTAGCATGCAAGTCTGGCTGTGCAGGGGCCAGTGGGATAACGTCAGTGTCCCAGACTCTGGGCTGGTGGGGCAGGGAGGGTGAGTGGCTAGGGCAGGAGTGCCCACCTGCTTGCCCCCAAATTCTCCACTGCTGACCATGGGCAGAGGAACCCAGGTTGGAATGCTAATTAGCCAGGCCCAGGCCAGGCCCTGACTCTGGGACCTGTTAAGCTATTAAGGAAAAGTCAAATAAACTGGTTCAATTGGGAGGAGTAGAGGAAATTGATGCAGAAAATGAGGAATTCTTTAAGTGCCATTTGAAAGCAGGAAGTGTAGGTGGCTAGAGAGGTGAGTGGGCTGGAAGACAGGTTCAAACGAGGCTGCACTTGCCTGGTTAAGGGATTCATGCTCAGGGATCATGAAGAGGCTGTCAGGCACGTGGGGACAAAAGCGTGCTTTTATTGGGATGGGAGGAAGGGCAGGATTCCAGGGTAGGTAAGGAAGAAAGAGAAGCAACTGTCTTAAAGCCTGTGCAGGAATAGGCGAGTTGTATGTAAATCAGGTGCAAATGAACTTGAGACTTCATTTCATATCTGTCTTTGACCCTGGATGTGATGTTATGATATATCTATATTTTATTTTATTTTTTTTTCATCCACAGTTCCTGGCTTATAAGTCTGATCTACCTTTTCTGATACTAGACCTCATTCCAGAGGGCTCCTGACCCACACCCTGAAGGGAGGAATGCTGTGCAGAGAGGCCAAAAAGAATTTGAACAGACAAGCCTTGCTGGGTTCCCCACCCAGTGTAGTATCAATCATGCTTTTGCAACAAATTCTTCAGACAATCTACAAAGGATAGGATTTGGAGTTTTTCCAGAGAGCTGAACATGTGGAGGTACCTAGGGGCTGGCATGTCTGAAGAGTACATGGGAGCTCTATACACTTTCTCCCAAACCTCACCCTATGCATCTCTTCATCTGTATTCGTTGTAGCATTCTTTATAATAAACTAGTAAATATAAACAAGTGTTTCCATGAATTCTGTGAGCTACTCAAGCAAATTAATTGAACCCAAGTTGGAGGGTGGGGGGAGCAGGGAAAACATGATATGTTAATTTTCTGTTACTGTAACAAATACCTGAGTTAAGTCAACTTATAGAGAGAAAAGATTTATTTTGACTCATAGTTTTGGAGGTTTCAGTCTATGACTGATTGGCCTTCTTGTTTTGCACATCAGGGTGGGAATAAATAGCGGGGCATAGCTTTTCATGTCATGGTCAGGAATGGAAAAAAAAGAAAGAAAGAAAGAAAAAGAGTATGAAACCAGGGTGCCAATATCCCCTTCAAGGGCATGTTCTACATAACCTAAAACCTCCCATGAGACCCCACCTCTTAGAGGTTTTTCTACCTCCCAATAGTACCAAGCCAGGACCATACCTTAAATGCATGGGCCTCTGGGGATGTTTTAGACAGTTTTTTTTTTTTTTTTTTGCTGCTGTGACAAGACAAGAATAATTTTAGGAGGAAGAGTTTATTTGGCAGTTTATGGTTTCAGAGGTTTTTGGACCATAAACAGCTGGCTCATTCCTCAGGGTTTGAAGTGAGACTGAACATCATGGCAGAAGAGTGTGGTGGTGGGAAACAGCTCAAGACATGACAATTAGGAAGGTGGGGGACATCCTCCTCACCATGACAAAATATAAACTCCAGAGACACACCTCTAATGATCCACCTCCCTCCAGCCACATGCTACCACTCAGTTAATCCCTAGGAGGGGATTAATTCACTGATTGAGTTCAGGTTCTCATAACCTAATCATTTCACTTTTTGTATTATCTTCCACATGAGCTTTTTTTTTTTTTTTTTTTTAAGAATACCTAATATTTAAACACTATCAGGGAACATTTCGGGTCCAAATTCTATATCCTAATTTACAGCCAGTTGTTCAGAAGCAGAGGCAAAAATAACCTGGAGCTTGTGATTGGCATCTGAGGTGAGGAGGGGGCAATATTGGGGACTGAGCCCTCAATCTGTAGGATCTGACACTGTCTCCTGGTAAATAGTGTCAGACTTGAACCAGATTAGAGAATACTCAGTTGGTGTCTTCTGCAGAATTGATTGCTTGCTGGTGGAGAGAAATGCCCACACCTTGTGAAGTTGCAGAGGGATCTGTACTGTTGAGTCTGAGTTGGAGTTAGTGTCTCCTTCCATATAATCACACTGGGCAAAGTCCAAGATAAGATCAGGTGCTTCTCTGGAGCACAATCTGGCAGGTTAAGAGATAGTGGGCTCCTTTGTAATCCGCCCAAGGGACTGTGTAAGATCCTGCCATTGGCCAGCCACAACAGGACCATCAGCTGGGCTCAGATGTTTCTCCAGAAGAATTCATCATTGGGTCCTGTTGTCATTTCCAGTTTGACAGAGCAGCCCCAGCAGATGGAGGGGCAGAGCCAGGCTGGCTTGCAAATAAGCCTCACTTTTGCTATTAATAGTTATACCCTGGTCTATGCAGCCCTGGCGTCCTGCTGGTTAGGCTGTGCTGAATGGTGCCAAGCACACTCATTTAGGAGTCCAAATACTTGGGTTGCAGTCCACCCCTCTGGCTTGCAGCCATTGATGGGCTGGTCCATCTTTCAGGTAGAGGCAGATAGATACAATGAATCTCCCCTTCCTTTGATACCACCTTTAAAGGTCAAGAACTAAAATTGCCTCCTTCCTGCTGCTCCCCCACACCCACTTTCCTCCAGCTATTAGAGCTTTGGGTAAGGTGTAAGACATCTGAAGTTGTTGAATAACAAGCAGTTATTATATTTGTCAACTCCATGTCTGCAGAGTACTTTAAGGTAATAATAAAGACAGCAATAATAATTTTTCATGGAGAGCTTTTGCTTTTAGGGCACTGCTACCCCTCTTATGTCGTTTATAAATTGTCAGATGATTCTACTAAACAACCATAAGTATTTATGGGGAAAAGAAACTAGTAGTCCTGGAGTATTATTTAACCATAGGCAGTGGGTTGGTTCTTCACACCTGGTGTCAGGATTCAGGGAGAGAAAATATTCTTGTCTCATCAAGTTGTGTACTTTTTTTCTTTTTTTGCAACGAAGAAGATAAATGAATTGATTCAAATTAAAGTCACTTGCCCAGGGCACACCTGTAGAATCCCCTATGCCCATGGTTCTGACCTCAAGCTGGGTGACATCTGAGGAAGCATTTATAAATACAGGGAATAAATAATTGAAGAGTAATTTTCACCTTTGAATCTTTTGAAGGACCTTGAGGAAGCTCCAATTTATAATTCCAGTTGTTCACACAGTCACTCCATTTTTTTTTAAAGAGAGAGAGAATTTTTTTTAATATTTATTTTTTTTAGTTTTCAGTGGACACAACATCTTTGTTTGTATGTGGTGTTGAGGATCGAACCCGGGCCGCATGCATGCCAGGCAAGCGCGCTACGGCTTGAGCCACATCCCCAGCCCAGTCACTCCATTTTCACCTCTTAACTCCATTTTTTCTGGTCTCTCCAGAACCCTGAATTTATCACCTGCCCCCAAACTTCCTCCTTTATTGGCCCAAGCACTATTTCTTCCCCTCTTCTCTCTTGTGTATTCTTCTTAATAATTTTCTTGAGAATTTTATACTTATTAGAATAGGTCTCTGGATCTTAATTATGCCATAGATCACTCTTGGGCATATGTCAAAAGGAAAGTATAAGGCTGGCAAGGTGGTACACACCTGTAATCCCAGTGACTTGGGCGGGAGGCTAAGGCAGAAGGGTTACAAGTTTGAGATCCACTGCAGCAATTATGAGTCCTTTCCTCAAAATAAAAATATAGTGTTGGGGATGTAGCTCAGTGGTAAAGCATCCTTGAGCTAAATCACCAATTTTAAGATTTTTTAAAAATTTGTGTTTGTGTGTGTGTGTGTGTGTGTGGGTTGGTTGCTGGGGATCAAACCCAGGACCTTGTTTATGCAAGACAGTGCTCTACCCCTGAGCTATATCCTCAGCCCTGTATTTATTTCTTATACACCCCACCCATAATTTTTGTTTTTTATTTTATTAATATTATTATTTTAGGTGCTGGGGATGGTACCCAGAGCCACAGGCATGCTAGACAAACATACAACCCTTGAGCTACACTCCCAGCTTTGTGAGATCATTTTGATGTCAGGGTTCAGCCTCCACCTTGCTTAAGAAATATAATAATTGCCAAGCTTACTGAAAGCCTGTATGTCCACATCTCCATGACCACATCTCCATTCTTTCTGCTCTATGGGAGCTACTTCATAGAATTTTGTGTTTATCATTCCCTTGTTGTTTTTTCTTTCACTGATTTAGATTTATTAATTAGTAAAATATGAACCAAAGAGGATGAATGTTTTTCCAGGAAACATATGAAAAGGTGATTATGCTTTATGCTAGGGTACACAAACAAGAAGCCCAGGATCTTTGAATTTCAAAATCATAAAATTTAGCATGTAAACATCCTTAGTAAAGTGATATTTATCCTTAACTACTGGCAAATTGTGGCATTAGATAAAAGCTGATCTTGATTTTTAAAAATATATGTCTTCTTTGGCAGATAACTGATAGACTGAGGAAAATTTTAAAATAAAAACAAGCATCACAATTTATAACTTAAATTGACTTATGAATTTCAGATTATGAGGTTTTTAAGAGCTTAATGGAGAATTCAAAGCGTACCTCAAACTTTTTTCAAAATCTGTTTGATTCCTAAATTTTCATTTTGCAGTCCAAATAATGAAAGTTCAGATAGAGAGGTAAGGGTTTCAAAGGCGATGCAATTAAGAAAAGAGGTATGGCAGAAACCAGGACACAGCTGGTTATGACAAGTGTTGGCTTGGTTTGAACAAAGGTAACTTATAAGAAAATAAAAGGCAGCTGAGGTAGAAAACAGACTAATCAAGGTTTTACTCTACTTTCAGTATGTTTCTGTCAGAATCTAGTTTCATAGTATTTCTAAATGAAATCACATTTCACTCATTTACTGATACAATCAAACTTAACGAAAGAAATCATGAATGTAATGCATTCCACTATTGTCATGTATGTAAGAAATAAATAAATAAGAAAGAACTCATGAAGCCCTTTTTATTTCTCACTCTCATAAAGATGTACCAACTATATATCTAAAACAAAAACACTGAATTAGATAACAATTTTCTATGACAACCAAGTACAAGCACAGCATTAAGTGTAAATCGTACCTAAGGGATAACATAATTAAATTCAGGATGTTTTGGGGAGAAAGAGGTTTTAGTAAAAACTGGCAAGAAAAATTCTGATGACATGACACACACACATCAGTGATAATAGTATCCAGTCCTATATGCAATAGTATTTATTTTTTATTAGCAATTATAAGACAAATCTTTTATATATGCTTGAAGATTTTATTTTTACCTAACAGGCTAAAAATTCTTAGGACTTAAAATTTTATCTTACAGGGCTGGAGATGTGGCTCAGCGGCAGCGCGCTCGCCTGGCGTTCTTGCGGCCCGGGTTCGATCCTCAGCACCACATACCAACAAAGATGTTGTGTCTGCCGAGAACTAAAAAATAAATATTAAAAATTCTCTCTCTCTCTCTCTCTCTCTCTCTCTCTTTCTCTCTCTCTCCTCTCTCACTCTCTCTTTAAAAAAAAAAAAATTTATCTTACAGCAACACCATAAGTCTAATACCTCTTTTTTTATATTATTTCTTTTTAGTTATACATGACATTAGAATTCATTTTGACATAATTATACAAGTATGAAATAGATTTTTTTCTAATTCAGACTACTTCTCCTTCCCCTTTATCATTTTCTTGGTTTTTTTTTTGTATAGGTTTTCAAATATATACCTTGTGCAATATATGCTTAGTTTTATTTTTGTACTGCTCCATCAGTAGAACTGTATCCTCTATATTCTTCTGTGACTTATATTTTTGTTATTTCATTTTGACAGCTTTATTGAGATATAACTCACAGATCACACATTCCCCCCATTTGATGTGTACATTTTATTGGTTTTTAGTATATTCACAAATATCTGCATCCATCACTGCAATTTTAGAACCTTCCCATCACTTCCAAATAGAAACTCCAGTCATGTGTCTCTTATCCTGCCAGCCATCCCCAGCCCTAAGCAACCACTAAACAACTTCGTGTTTCTATGGATTCTGGCCTTTGAGGTGAATGGAATCATATGATATGTGGCCTTTTGTCACTGATTGCTTTGACTTGGCATGATGTGTTTAAGGTTCACGCACATTTCAGCATGTATTGGTACACATTCCTTCTTTTCTCTGAATAATATTTCATAGAATGGATATGCCACATTTTGTTGATTCATTTGGATGTTGGTGGAAACTTGCTTTTTGAATTTAACATTATGAGAGAGTCATCTATGCAAACATGTGTGGCTGGCTATTCATTTCCATCCAATCCTGTGTACACTGTGCACACGAAATGCGTGATTGATTTTTCTGTTGATGGACATTGTTGGTCTGTTTTCTGTTGCCCATAGCAGCACCACAAACTGGGTAGGTTTTAAGGAAAAGAGGTTTATTTTGGCTTGTGGTTCTGGAGGTCCAAAGTTGAGGGGATGCATCTAGCGATATCAAATAACTTTTTGTTATTTGATATAAAATAATTTTGTGATTTTATTGCTGGCAAATGCCCCCTTCCTTCCTTCCTTCCTTCCTTCCTTCCTTCCTTCCTTCCTTCCTTCCTTCCTTCCCTGAGCATCCTAAAGGAACATAAGTTCTGTTCTTGCTTATTCTATGAACTGGACTGAATGTCTAATTCAGGGAATTCACAGGGAGGGAAAAGAAAAGGAGATGAGGTGGTGGTGTGGCTTTCAGCCATAGCCTGGAGAGCCAAAGCCTGGAAGGAGCTGAAACAGGGGACACTCACCTGCTCTACTGAGCGTGGGTATGAGTTGGGCTCCACCTGCCTGGACACTGGGGTCTGCAATGCAGTTGACATCACCAAATCCATTCTGAACACAGACTGGGCTGTGGGTCATGGGAAATTCAAATAGAAGCCAGCCTCTCACTCTTAGAATGTTTACTTTCATTTTATATAGTTTACAATAAAGAAAGCTGGAATGTGGTCTCAAGTGTTATTTGCCTGAGTCCTGAGCCCTAGTCCCTTTGTGGTTCCTTACTCTGGCTCCTCTGTAACATTTGGCCTTAAAGCTTCCAGGAAAGTGGTCCAATCATTATGGCTCTTTCTTGCAGAACTTGAGCTGATTGTGGGTTTTCTCCTTCTGACCTGTGAGATGTCCTGGAGTCCTTCATGGTGGGACAACCACAACTGCTTTTTGGAGGGTGTTGTGTTCTCTGTCTCCTGGGTTGTTCCTGTCCTTTTCCTTTTAGTCATTGTGTGTGTGTGTGTGTGTGTGTGTGTGTGTGTGTGTTAAGTGGGGATTAAACCCAGGGGTGCTTTACCATTGAGCCACATCACCAGCTGTATTTATTATTATTATTATTATTTTTTAAAATTTTGAGACAGGGTCTCCACCAAGTTGTCCAGGCTGGCCTTGAAGTTGGGATTTTCTTGCCTCAGCCTCCCAAGTAGCTGGGATTGCACGTATGCACCACTACATCTGGCCCTTTCAGTCACTTCTACTGGTTCCACAGCTGGTTAAGGACTGAAGGAAGATGATTTTTTGGTTGACTTGCCCCTCTCTCACTCTTTTCTTCACTCCCACCCCTATCCAGACTTTTACCCATCCTGGTGCAGAGATAGAAATTCCTCCTGCAGAGAGTTCTGTTCTTTTGTTCCTTCCTTCCTTCTCCACACCCCATCCCCCAGCTTGTGGTCACTCAGGCCAGTAGCATGATGTTAGGAGGGATAGAATGGGGCTGGTGAATGGTCACCATACAGACACCAAGGTTGACTGCCTCGGTTACATCTCTTCTGCTGATTTGGATAGAGTTTTTCTCAAACAAACAAGTGGTCCTTACCCTTGTACACTAGTGGCTGGAGGTATTGAACATGGCTTCTGCCCTGATGCTGTGGACCACTTAGGAGAGCCACATTGATCTCTTATGTCTACACATGAGCACACACACACACACACACACACACACACACACACAGAGAGAGAGAGAGAGAGAGAGAGAGAGAGAGAGAGAGAGAGAAAACAAAGGACAACCTGCCCCTGGGGGCTGTGGTGGGTGCCTTTTCCTCCTCTTCCTGCAGACTGACTTAACCTCTCTTTGGCTGTCAATCTCCATTTCCCAGGGCCTATCTGGGCTGTCTTTCTTGGTTCCTTTTCAGATTCCTGCAGCAGTACAGAAAGTCTAGTGTTAGTCTCAGGCTTACACTCTCCATAGAGTACCGTGCACTTGGCTAGCAATTTCAGGTTCTCTTTAGGGAAGGGGGAGAGGGACTTAGTGAGGATGCCTTCCATTCATTTGGGACAGGATTTCTTCAAATCCAGACCCTTTGATCTCGGGTTGTGATGTCACATGTCTATAGGGACCACCATTCTCATAGAGCCATGTCCTTTCCTCCCTGATCCCTGTTGTGTAGCATCTCCTCCTCCCACCATGGCTGAACAGTGTGAAAGCAGAGCCTAGATGTGTCTTTGCTCCTCATTGTATCTTTGTAGTGCCAGTCACCTAGAGGCTCTCCACTAAAATTTGTTCAATGAATGAAGAAATGAAATTCTTTTGTGAATACCAGAGAGGTTCTTGCAGTTACCTGTGTTTTATTTATTTATTTTTTAATTTAAAAAAAAATTAAAAAATTTGTTCTAATTAGTTATTCATGACAGTAGAATGCATTTTGATGCATCATACATAAATGAAGTATAACTTCTCAATTTATCTGGTTGAACAGGATGTAGTGTTACTCTGCTTGTGTTATCATATATGTACATAGGGTAATAAAGTCCGATTCATTCTACTATCCTTCTTACCCCCATACCCTCTTCCCTCCCTTCACTCCCCTCTGTCTAGTCCAAAATACCTCTATTCTTCACATGCACCTTACTGTGAATAAGCATCCACATGTCAGAGAAAACATTCAGCCTTTGGTTCTTTGGGATTGGCTTATTTTGCTTAGCATGATATTCTCCAGCTCCATCCATTTACCTGCAAATGCCATGATTTCATTTTTCTTTAAGGCTGAGTAATATTCCATTGTGTATATATACCACATTTTATTTATCCATTCATCTGTTGAAGGGTGGGCACCTAGTTTGGCTCCATAATTTAGCTATTGTGAACTGAGCTGCTATAAACATTGATATGGCTGAGTCACTGTAGTATGCCGACTTTAAATCTTTTGTTACCTGTATTTTAATGAGTCCAAATCTACATCTCCTGAAGGAAGATGTGGAATAAGAAGAAATGTTCTGTTTAACTCTCCCTTGAAGCTGCCTGGGAACTGCCTTAGTGGAATAGTTACTGATATCTACCCATTCTGTTTCACTTATAACATGGGGCAAATGGATATTAAAAAAAAAAAAGGAAAGTCACTCTGCTTCCCTTGTTTTAGATGTATAGCAGGAGCTGTTTTCGTTAGCTTTTTTGGTCACTGTGAACAAAAAACCTGACAAGTTTCTTTTGGTTCATGGTTTTAGAGATTCAGTCCATGGTTGGCCAACTCTGGGCCTGAGGTGAAGCAGACATCATGGCGGAAGGGTGTGGCAGAGGAAAGCATCTCAGTACATGATGACCAGGAAACAGAGAGGACTCTGTTCACTAGGGACAAAATAAAAACCCAAAGTCACCCCCTGGTGACCTGTCTTCCCATAACTTACCTGCCTATAGTTACCACCCAGTCAAACCATATCGGTGGATTAATCCACTGGTTAGTTTATACCTTATGATCTCATCATTTCACCTCTAAAAATGCATGATTGTCTCACACATGAGCTTTTTTGGGGGACACCTCATATCTAAATCATAACAGGAGCTAATGCTGCCCAGAATTCTTGAGTTGAAAGGAAATGTTAAAACAGTGGAACAAATGTAAGGTAATGGTGTATTAAAGTTCTGGTGGACTCCTTCACTTAAGCAGACTTTTATTTTTTAAAAAATCAGTGTTGGGCTGGAGTTGTGGCTCAGTGGTAGAGTGCTCGCCTAGCGTATGTGAGGTGCTGGGTTTGGTCCTCAGCACCACATAAAAAAGTAAATAAAATAAAGGTATTATGTCCAACTACAATTAAAAAAAATAAAAAAAATCAGTGTTAAGATCCAGATGGACTAGGGAAAGATTATTTATTTTACAAGAATATCTTCACTTAGCAAATAAAATTGACAGAGTGGCTCAAACAGTAATCTCTTCTGGCACTTTAAAAATGCAATGAGGGATTGGGAGTAGTTTAGTTGTGGAGTGCTTGCCTAGCATGCACCAGGTCCTGGGTTCCATCCCCAGTATATATATATATCACACACAGACACACACACACACACACACACACACACACACACACACACAGATGCAATGCAATTTATAATTAAATATTTTCTAAATTTAGAAATGATTATTGTAAGATCGTATCTAATCAGGTCAATTGGGTGTGTGGGGGTATGTGTGGAGCTGTTCTTGAACAGGCTTTTGCTTCTCTTGAAAATTAAGTCTGAAGGAGCCACAGACTTGGTCTGACACACCTAGACCTTCTGGCTCATCTGTCAGAGCCTGATATATCTGCAAAATGGGCACAATATAATTATCTTACAGCATCACCAGGCAGATATAATGGTGGTGGGCTGAATTATAGCCTCTGAAAATATCAAATCCTAATCCCTGGAAACTTCAAATTTTACTTTGTTTGGATAAAGAATCTTTGCTGGTGTGATTAAGTTAAAGATCCTGAGATGGGGAGATTATCCTGGATTACCCAGATAAACCCTGAATGTAATCACCAGTGTCCTCATAAGAGGAAAGCAGAGGAAGATTTGATCACAAATGGGACAAGGGGATGTGAAGATGGAGCTCAAAGAGATTTGAAGATTCTGGCTTGGGGACTGGGAGTGTGGCTCAGCAATAGACCACATACTTACCATGTGTGAGGCCCCAAATTCAATCCCCAGCACAAAAAAAGAATTACTTTATTTATTTTTAAATAAAAGAAGATTTTAATAAATGAAATCAAAGAAGATTCCAGCCTTGATAGTTAGAGTGGTGTGGCCACAAGCCCAGGAATGCTGGTTTGTGGATTCTTTTTTAGAGCTTCTGGAGGAAGCACAGCCCTGCAGGCTCCTAGACTTTGGCTTAGGGTTACTGACTACAGACGTCTGGTTTCCAGAATTAGTTTATATATATATATTTGGTACCAGGAATTGAACTCAGGGGCACGTGACCACTAAGTCACACCCCCCAGCCCTATTTTATATTTTATTTAGAGACAGGATCTCACTAAGTTGCCTAGTGCCTTCCTTTTGCTGAGGCTGGCTTTGAATTCGCAATCCCCTGTCTCCAGAGACCGGATGACAGGCGCGCACCACCGCACCTGGCTAAACTTCTGTTATTTCTGGCAATTTGTGATAGTAGCCATGGGAAATGTTACATAATATGAAAATCAAAAAGCACATTGCTGGACAGAGGAGGTGTTTAGGAAGCCAGCAGATTTGTTTGAGTACTCTACTCACTTGGCATGTGCTTTGGTAAATTACTTTATCTCACCCTAAGCCTTAGTTTTATTCATATGTAGAATGGGAATGTTAGCAATGGCTTCAAAGACTTCTTGCGAGGATTAGATGAGAAAGTGTAAAGTGCTTAGGATAGAGCAGATCTTCCAGTGTTGGCACTATGGATATTCTGGACCAGATCATTCTTTATTGAAGGGGGTTGTGCTGGACACTCCAGGATGTTTAGCAGCATTCTTGGCCTTTGCCTATTCAATCCCAGAAGTATTCCTCACTGTTCTGGTGGTGCTAGTAAAATAAATAAATAAATAATAAATAAATAAATAACTCACTCCAGAAATTTCTACCTGTTCCCTAAGGGCAAAATTGCTCCTAGCTGAGAACCACTAGTAATAGAGCCTGGCTCATGGAAGGTACTTAACAGATAGTAACTATTGTTATTTACAGAATGAATGGGTTGTTCAGGGAAGCAGTAGACCACAGTGTTTGGGTTCTGGCCTCAGGTTGCCTGGATTCCAATCCAAGCTCTACCACTTACCAGCTCTGTGACGCCAGACACATTATTTAACTCCTCTGTGTCCCCAGTTACTCATGTGGAAAAGAAAATATATAATAAAACCTATTCCATAGGGTTATTGTAAGCCTTAGATGAGATGATCTTGGTAAAGCATTTTGGATAGAATCTTCCATACCGTAAGCCTTGATCGTGTGGACTGTTATTGCTACCATTATTTACTCTTTCTGTATAAGTAACTGAGAATCAGAAAGGTGACCACTGCTGAGGCCTACAGTCTTGGGTGGCCACCCTCCCTCAGCTTACCTTCCATCCAGCTCTGCAGGAAGTCTGTCCAGATTGTCTCCTGTCTTAGCAGCTTCTCATGGCCCTTCGTATTTAATTGCAATCTCTGTGTTTAGAAAGAATTCCTGCCGCAGTCTGACTGGGCACAATTCAGGAGCCACTTGTCAAAAGAAACAAACTTTATTTTTAAAACTACAAACGCCAAACAAAACAGCTCCTCAGGAAAAACCCTCAGAGCCCAACTGCCACCACCGGCTTCCAGAAGCCTCTCTCTCCACCAACAACCACCTCCCACAATCCTCCTGCTCTTGAGGCCGATTGGCTAGGTCGCGTGGGCGGAGCCAAAGAAGTCCCCCAATGAGCAGTTCCGTAGTCTGAAGGGCAGGGAAACAGCCCAATGAACATGACCGCAGAGGAGCCAATCAGCTAGATGTTGCTGGGGCCGCTGTGAGCCAATCATCAGCTGGCAGTCTGAAGGGCAGGGAAACAGCCCAATGAACATCACCACAGAGGAGCCAATCAGCTAGATGTTGCTGGGGCCACTGTGAGCCAATCATCAGCCGGCAGCTGGGAGTTTGCTGGCAGCTGGAAGTTTTCTGGGGCCCCTTTGGCTGTGGCTCTCAACATCTCCCCCTCTCTGTTTAAACAACAAGCATGTGGCTTAGGGACCGTGCCTGCCTTAGGTTGTCCAATACTACATATGGTCCTTACCCGTCTTCGGATGAGCTGACCTCAGGGCGTCAGCCTCCTGTCTTAGGTTGGAACAATTGTAATTGGATCTTACCCGTCATTGACTACCGGTCCAGTATACAGCCACACCTGTGGAGAGGTACCAGCGGGGGGGTGAGGTTCTTTGCCTCACCTCTGTTGGCCCCCAAATAGCTGAACGATCATGACAAGCAGAAGAGAGGAAGATATACCAAGCCAATTGACAGCTCTTGTTGGAAAAATTGTACCACCGATGACATCATCAGCAAAAATACTCCAACACTACCACAAGTCGCTGCACCAACAGATAGTTCACAATGCATACAAGTGAGTTAAGCGGTTCAGTGATGGCTATTGCAGAGACTATAGATTAGTTTTATCTTTGTCTTCACCGGCACAGGGATGAAGATAGGAATTCTGGCAATAATGGCTAAAGAAAAAATTATATAACATTCTAGAAGGTACTAAAAGAAAACAATTTTCTTAACAATTTACATTGTTTTCACTGGCACTGGGATGAAGATAGAAATTCTGGCAATAATAGCTAAAGAAAACATTGTGTAACATTCCAGAAGGCACTAAAAGAAAACAATTTTCTTAACAATTTACATTATCTTCACTGGCACTGGGATGAAGATAGGAATTTTGGCAATAATGGTTAATATTAATAATTGTGTAACATTCTAGAAGGCACTAAAAGAAAACAATTTTCTTAACAATTTACATTATTTTGAAAAGAATTATTAAATATAATAAAAAGAATAGGTGAAAGTAAACAAACAGATATGTTAACCTTCTTAACAGTTATTTACCCAATTTAAATTAAACCATTTAAATCACGTGAATAAAAAAAAATTTTTTTTTGGATCCATTTTTTTTTTTTTTTTTTTATGAGCGCTCATCATATATGATATATGGACATATGTACATTCAAACACAAAACACAAGTGTGCACACATAATATAATACATACAACACATAACATAATGGTAAAGGCCTTATAACTTTTTACAGGTGAAATCTCCATTGCAATGTTTAAAAACTCTATAGTAAAAAAAAAAATATATAGAACTGATCAGCAAAACATTAACCTAGGTCTATATGAGCTCAAAAAACAAAATAGAATAAAATAGATATTGAAAAAAGCATCCTGGTTCTGTTGCAGATGTAAGGATAGCCAAATTGGAGTTTTGGATATCAGCTGTTATGGATTTGAGCCAAATCATCTTCTTTTTGGTCTGTAGAAATTGCTTTAGTTAATCTCTCTGGAATCCAAATCGGCTGCTGTTCTTCCTGTGGAAACACACAAACAGACCCCCGACTCCAGACAATTACTGGGTCAGGACCTTTCCACTGTCCTGTTAGAATATCTTTCCAAAGTACCTTGGGCTTATGTACATTTTTTGGACACATATGCCTTTCTGCAGCACTAAGTCCTGATGAATCCAAATTTAAAAAGTTTAGAGTAAAAAGGGTTATTTTAAGTTTATCTTTGGGGAATATATACCCCTTCCCAATTCCGTCTTTTTGCTTTAATAAGTACATTTTAATAGTTTGATGAGCTCTTTCAACTATGCCTTGTCCCTGTGGATTGTATGGGATTCCTGTTATATGAGTAATGCCAAATGATGAACAAAATTGTTTAAAAGAAGTAGACGTATAACCAGGGGCATTATCTGTTTTTAACTGTTTTGGAATGCCCACAGTGGCAAAATTTTGTAAGCAATGAGCTATAACATCTTTAGTTTTTTCTCCGGCATGAAGGGAGCCCATCAAAAATCCAGAAGAAGTATCAACTGTAACATGCAAATATTTTAATTTTCCAAATTCTGGCAAGTGTGTGACGTCCATCTGCCAAATATGGTTAGGTATCAATCCTCTAGGATTGACTCCAAGATTAACTTGTGGTAAAAAGGTCACACAATTTTGACATTGTTTTATTATTTGTCTAGCTTGTTCCTTAGTTATTTTAAAACGCTTTTGTAAAGTATTAGCATTGACATGGAACCTTTTATGAAAATTTATAGCTTCTTCTAGTATAGAGAAAATATGAATGTCATGTGTAGTTTTATCTGCTAAATCATTGCCCAAACTAAGGGCTCCAGGCAATCCTGTATGTGCCCTGATATGTCCTATAAAGAATGGATCTTTTCTGTCCCAGATTAAACTTTGTATAGTGGAAAACAAAGAGAAAACAGTAGAAGAAGGGGAAATCCTACCAGCATCTTCAAGGGATACTATAGCATTAACTATATACTGACTATCAGAAAATAAATTAAATATAGAATCTTTAAACATCACAAAAGTTTGTAATACTGCATTAAGCTCTACCTTTTGAGCTGATTGTTTGGGTACTAAAAATGTAAAAGTTCGATCAGGGGTAACTATTGCTGCTGTACCATTATTTGACCCATCAGTGAATATATTTGGAGCATTCATGATAGGTGTTTTTCTTGTCATTTTTGGAAAAATTACAGGATGCAATGACCAAAAAGACAATAAAGGATTAGATGGTAAGTGGTTATCAAATGAAACATTAGATTTGCACATGATTATTGCCCAAGTATTTAACTCATTAGCTAATTCATCAATTTGATTCATAGTATATGGAGTAATAATTTTATTAGGAGAAATTCCAAACACTGCCTTTGCTGTTTTTATTCCTTTGAGTATTAATTGTCCTACAGCCTCAGGATACCTAGTAAGAATATTGTTAGGAGAATAAGATAAATGTATCCATAATAATGGACCTTCTTGCCAAAATACTCCTGTAGGAATATTTTTTGTTGATAGTACAATAAATAATAAAGGCAAACTTATATCAATTCTATCCAAATGCATATTTTCCATATATGTTTCAATGATTTTTAATGCCTTTCTTGCTTCAGGCGTTAACATTCGGGGTGAATTTGGATCTGATGGACCTTTTAGGATATCAAATAAAGGTCCCAATTCTCCTGTTGGAATACCTAGATAAGGTCTTATCCAATTTATGTCTCCTAATAACTTTTGAAAGTCATTAAGTGATTTGAGTTGATCTACTCGTATTTGAATTTTTGGTGGACGGACCATGGTTGAGGATAATAGAACTCCCAAATAATTAATTGGAAAATTTAATTGTACTTTATCTATTGCTATCTCTAGATTATAATTTTTTAATAAGTTTGTAAGTGTGGCATAACATTCTAGCAATGTGTTTTTAGCTCTGTGTGCTAATAATATGTCATCCATATAGTGAAATATTTGTAGCTCAGGATTTTGATTTCTAAGTGGCTGGATTACTTTGTTAACATAAATTTGACACATAGTTGGGCTGTTAGCCATCCCTTGAGGGAGTACTTTCCATTCATATCTCTGATCAGGACCTTCATGATTCAGTGCAGGGATAGTAAATGCAAAACGTGGACTATCCTCAGGATGAATTGGAATTGAAAAAAAACAATCTTTAATATCTATAACTAAAACATACCAAGTTTTTGGCAAAGCAGACAACTGAGGAATCCCCGATTGAGCAGGTCCCATAATGACCATTTCATTATTAATGGCTCTTAAATCTTGCAATAATCTCCATTTACCAGATTTCTTTTTGATGACAAAAATGGGAGTATTATGGGGAGATACAGAAGGTTGTATATGTCCTTCCACTAATTGTTGTTTGACCAGATCATGGGCTACTTGTATCTTTTCTTTAGTCAAGGGCCACTGAGGGACCCATACTGGTCTTTCTGATTTCCAGGTAATTTTTATTGTCTCAGTGGCCCTTTGTGAAAATCCAACCCATGTCTGTCTGTTCCTTGATTTATTTGTATTGGTGCTGCTATACCTTGTTCTTGTTTTTCTAATCTTTTTCCTTTCCTAAAACCTTGTCTAGCCATAATAGTGGGTGCATTTTGATTGATATTATTTGTTAATGTCAAACCTAATTGATCTAAGACATCTCGTCCCCATAAATTTACAGGAAGATGATCCAATACATATGGCTGTATAGTTCCTTCACATCCTTCAGGATCCTTCCAATCTAATACCATTGCACTTTTATCGGGATTATTCGCCACTCCTAGGCCTCGAAGCGTTTGAGTGGCTTGTTGTAATGGCCAATGTTTTGGCCATTCTTGACGAGAGATAATGCTAAGGTCTGCACCTGTATCCAGTAGCCCATTAAATTCATGTCCTTGAATATTTAGTTTTAGCATGGGGCGAGAATCTAAATTTAAAGAAAGCATAGCCCAATCTACACCTGTGGAGCCTAATCCCTTGGAACCTCTTTCTACAGTATGATTGGAAAATTTATCATGTAGGCTTGGTATTATTAGTAATTGTGCTATTCTATCTCCTGGTGAAATTACTGATATACCCTTTGGAGAACTGGCTATAATTTTTATTTCACCTTCATAATCGGGATCAATTACCCCAGGACTTATCAAAAGTCCTTTTAGAGTAGAAGAGCTGCGTCCCAATAATAAGCCTACTGTTCCTTTGGGAAGAGGTCCTTTCACCCCTGTGGGAATGATTTGAACTCCCATCTCTGGAGTTAGTACTGCTCTGGCAGAGGCGCAGATGTCCAACCCTGCGCTCCCTCTGGTTTGTCTGATGAGGGATCTGATGCCCTGGGCACTACCCTGATGGGGTTGCTGGGGTTGCTGGGTTCCTCCAGAGCTCCGTATATTTGTGGTTTGGGGCCCCGGAGCATTGGGGCCCCCTGTCCGTTTTTTGGCAACGGAACCCGATGCCTTTGTCCACGATATTGTGGATAAAAACCTTGTCCTTGTTCGTTTTTTGATAATGGAGTACCCTCTATGGTGGTTTGAGAACGGCATTCATTAGCCCAATGTCTCCCTCTACGGCATCGTGGGCAAATACCCGGTATTCTATTCCTTTGATACCTAGTATTGTTAAACCCTCCTCCTATGGGGCAATTCCTTTTAAAATGTCCTGCTTGTTGACAATTGTAGCATGTTCTTAGCCCGGCATCTAAAGCCTGTTTTACTGCAGCTGCCACAATTTGCCCTTGTTCATTAATGTCTCTGGCATCTAAAGCCTGTTTTACTGCAGCTGCCACAATTTGCCCTTGTTCATTAATGTCTCTGGCATCTAAAGCCTGTTTTACTGCAGCTGCCATGACTTGCTCTTGTTCATTAATGTCTCTACACAATTTAATATATTTGTTTAAATCTTCCTGTTTCCATGGTCTAATGATATCTCTGCACCAACGATTCGCTTGGTCATAAGCCAGTTGTTTTATTAATGGCATTGCTTGTTCTGTATTCCCAAAAACTCTGGTAGCTGTTTGAATAAGCCTATCTACAAATTCAGCATAAGGTTCATTAGCTCCTTGTATTATCTTAGATAATTGACCTTGTAAACCTCCATGTCCTTGTAAAGTCTTCCATGCCTTAAGTGCATCTATAGCAATTTGTGCGTATACACCAGGATCATATGCAAGTTGTTGCTGCCGATCCTCATAAGGTCCCTTTCCTAACAACATATCTAGATTTCTCTGAGGATAACCAGCTGCTGCATTTCCCATAGCTGTCTCCTTGCAAAATTCCTCATTAGCAACCTTCCATAACAGGTATTGTCCTCCAGTTAGCACAGCTTTACACATATTAGCCCAATCTGCTGGCGTCATGTTTAAGTTGGTAATGGATTCGATCAAGCTTACAGTGAAGGGTGCTTGAGGACCATAGGTTGTTACAGCCTCTTTTAGCTCCTTCACTGTTTTGTAAAATAAACCCTGGTGAATTCGCTGCCCTCCTACCTCAAATACAGGGCATACTTGAGATCCTGTCTCAGGATCCCAACTATCAACTGCGGGGGTTGGGAGTCTCTTAGCATATGGAGGTGGTGCTGTTGATTGGACCCTTATGCCCTCTGGTGATAGAATGCTGTTAGTAGCAGTCTCCTGTAGAGGTGGTGCTGTTGGTTGGAGACTTTCGCTCTCTGATAGAAAGGTGTTATTAGCAGTCTCCTGTTGTAACTTTTCCCCTGATGGCTTTTTCTGCTCTAAACTTCCTTCCTCTGTCTCACTAGCTTGAAAGACCTTCTCTTGTACTTGAATCTTTTCCTCATTCTGACTAACTTGAGAGACCTCTTTTACTTGAATCAATATGTCTTCTCCTTCCTCTACCTTTGTCTGATCTGAAGGCTTTGGACTAAGCAAACCAGATACGTTCGCCCACAATGTCAATGTGCCAACTGGCAGAGTCCCTGGGTTGTTCTTTTCTATTCTTTTTAAATCTTCACCATGATGGTTCCATTGTGATATATCTAACAACTCCTCCTTAAAAAGCCATGGGCTATATTTTTGTATTGTATCAACGTATGCCCTGAGTATTCTTGATTTTACTGAGATGCCTCCTTCGTCTAACAATTTACTTAACACTCTTTCGGTTTTTTTTTTACTAATTGCTGATCCCGTATTTCTACTATAATACAACCCAGCAAGATAACACCAAACCAAACCGAGACAGAATCCAATAAAAATGGAACAACAAAATTTCATTATAGCCTTTCTATCCTCCTGACATGTGCATCCGTCCTTTCTCCCTATCTGTTCCTCAGACGCAAATAGTTTTTCCTCAGATGTGAGCGGTTTTTCTTCCGTCTCACTCATTTCCAGGGACTGAAATGTCCATCCTTCCTTTCTCCCTATCTGTTCCTCAAACGCAAATAATTTTTCCTCAAATGTGAGCGGTTTTTCTTCCGTCTCACTCATCTCCAGGGACAGGCAACTTAAAACAAAAATGAAGCAAAACAAAAGAGTAAACTTAGAATGGCTACCCATCCTCTCGCCCTGCCCTCAGGGGCGAGCAGTTTACTTACCCTCAGTCGCTCCCCGTGCGAGCCACCAAATGCCGCAGTCTGACTGGGCACAATTCAGGAGCCACTTGTCAAAAGAAACAAACTTTATTTTTAAAACTACAAACGCCAAACAAAACAGCTCCTCAGGAAAAACCCTCAGAGCCCAACTGCCACCACCGGCTTCCAGAAGCCTCTCTCTCCACCAACAACCACCTCCCACAATCCTCCTGCTCTTGAGGCCGATTGGCTAGGTCGCGTGGGCGGAGCCAAAGAAGTCCCCCAATGAGCAGTTCCGTAGTCTGAAGGGCAGGGAAACAGCCCAATGAACATGACCGCAGAGGAGCCAATCAGCTAGATGTTGCTGGGGCCGCTGTGAGCCAATCATCAGCTGGCAGTCTGAAGGGCAGGGAAACAGCCCAATGAACATCACCACAGAGGAGCCAATCAGCTAGATGTTGCTGGGGCCACTGTGAGCCAATCATCAGCCGGCAGCTGGGAGTTTGCTGGCAGCTGGAAGTTTTCTGGGGCCCCTTTGGCTGTGGCTCTCAACAAATTCCCACGGTGGGCAGAATTTGTTCATACCATTAGTTTCATTCTGGCCTCACCACCCCAGACCAAGTGGCATGGTTCTATCCTCTACAGAGATAGAGCACGGCTGGAGGGAGGTCCTATCCTCCAGGTCTCTCATACAGAGGTGGCTGTGAGGATGCTTGGGGCCAGACACATGGGCCAGGGAGGCCAGAATACCATGTTCAACAATAGGGGTAAGGATATGCAGGATCCTTTATGGGGTGATGACCCAGACACCACACATAAGCTAGGAACTTAGTACCTGCTATTTGCTGCTTCAGAACAAAGCAGGAGCTCAGGCATGAAAACATGGAAGGTACCCACAGTCCATAGACTAAAGGAATTGCAAGCAGAGTCATGAGGGGCTTGGCATGTACTTGGAGATGTTGTAAACCCACTTTAGGGGACTGTTTATTCAGGATCATATTTGCCAGCATAGAACAATAGTACATGTATTAGTCAGCTTTGTATTACTATAATTAAATAACTGAGGCAATTAACTTATACAGAGAAAATTTTTATTTAGCTCATGATTTTGGAGGTTCTAATACAAGATTTGGGTGAATCTATTGTTTCGAGCCCCTATCAAGGGTGACACATTGTGGCAGGAGTGCTTGATAAAGCAGATTGACTATATCATGAGCCAGAAGGCCAGGAGAGAGGAAGACAAGGGGGGTCCCACAATCCTTTTTGTGGGCACAACCCTATGACTTCCCATTGGGCCCTACTTCTCCAAGGTTCTACACCCTCCAAAGAGCACTGCTCCTCTATACTAACTTTCAGTATAGGGTCCTTTGGAGACACTTGTCCAAACTACAGCAGTACACAAAATAACAGAAGCTTACATATGTTTATTTTTCTCTTATTTATTGGAAAAGCAGACCTGAGTGAGGTAGCCCAAGGTTGATAGGCTGCACGCTCTAGCGTGAGCCCTAATGCAAAACATCAGGACGAAGGAAGAGATGGAGATGGGGGCATACCTCCTTTTAAGACCTGCCCAGCACTTCTGCTCATTTCTCATGGACCATTGTGTAGTCATGAGGCCACACCTAACTTTAAGACTTTGGGAATGGAGCTACTATCTAAAAGTATCAATAGACACCCTAAATAGAAATCAGAATTCTTACTGAGAAGAAGAGGAGAATGGGTTAGTTGGGATAGGCAATACAAAGAGGTCTTGTCACAGGGGGTTTGGTAAGTTTTCCAAGAAGGAGGTAGTTTCCACAAGTACTATGATTTCACAGAAAAATTCCAAAGTCCAAATTTGTAAGCCAAAGGAGCTATATTTAGAAGGTAATATTTAGCAGGTAATAGAAGGGATTAAGTAAAGTGATTAGCTGCTGTTAAAAATTCCTTTAGAAATCAAATCCTTTCCCATCTAATCTTAAATCCAAATCAGATTAATAACCTATCCAAGTATCTCTTCCTTAACATTAACCCTGATTTCAGTCATGATTCAACAATAACCCCTAATCTAACCCCTGATACAGGTGCATGCCTGTAATCCCAGCAGCTGGGATGGCTGAGGCAGGAGGATTTTGAGTTTAAAGCCAGCCTCAGCAGTTTAGCAAGGCCCTAAGCAATGCAGTGAGACCCTGTCTCTAAATAAAATATTAAAAGAGTTGGGGATGTAGCTCAGTGGTTATGTACCCCTTGGTTCAATCCCTGGTAATAACCACCACCACCACAACATAACCAAAGCAATCAGTAAACAAAAAACAGAACCCACCTAATCTTAACCTTAAATTCACGCTGCCTGGTGGGCCTGGGTCCTGAAAGATCAGGTGTGGTTATGTATAATCCCTCTGACATTAATCTCATTGTGCCAAGGCAAAATCCTCAGATCTGATACCTATCTTAACCTCAAACCTAAACATTACCCTAACCCCAGCTCTAATCCTAACACTAACCCTGATAACTGCAACCGAATCCTTGCTTCCTCTGACCCAAATCCTGATCTTAACTTGTTGCAACCATAATCCCTATGTTAGTCAGCTTTCTATTGCTGTGACAAAATATCTGAGATAAATTACTTACAAGGAGGAAAGATTTATTTTGTCTCACTGTTTTACAGGTTTCAGTCAGTCCATTCTCACTTGGCCCTGTTGCTTTGAGCCAGTAGAACACCATGCTGGGAACATGTGGTGGAGGAGGCTGTTCATCTCATAGAAACCAAGAAACAAAGAGATAGGAGTGGCCAGGGTCTCAAATACCCCTTTTAAGGGCATGCCCATAATAACCTAGCTCCTCCCACTAAGCCCTACTTCCTAAAGGTTTTTTTTTTTTAAAGAATATTGCCATGAATTATATACACTTTATTTATTTATTTATTTTTAATTTTTTTTTAAAGAGAGAGTGAGAGAGGAGAGAGAGAGAGAATTTTTAATATTTATTTTTTAGTTCTCGATGGACACAACATCTTTGTTGGTATGTGGTGCTGAGGATCGAACCCGGGCCGCACGCATGCCAGCTGAGCGCGCAACCGCTTGAGCTACATCCCCAGCCCCTCCTAAAGGTTTTACCTCTTTCCAATAGCGTCACAGGCTGGCAACCAAGCTTCCAATGTGGGGCTTAATGTCCTTTGGGGGACATTTAAGATTTAAACCATAATAATTCCTAACTCACCTCCAATTCTACTTCTACTTCTAACCCCAATTTTAATCCTCTTATCCTTTCTCTAATATTAACCCTAATTCCAACCCTAACTGTAACCCCTTCCCTAACCCTAAACCATAACCTAAACCCTAAACCCAGTCACAATTCCAACCTCAATCCAGATTTCAACACTAGTCCTAATTTTCTAATCCTACCTTCTCTACCAAGTCAACTTTACCTCTACAGGTGGGTTGGTCTCACAGGGCTTAAGAGCTATGCTTGGTTGGTAGAGGGAGTCTAGACCACTGACCTCATGTAGGTGCCTTGCCTTGACCCATGGGAGCTGGAGATGAATTTGCAGAACTACATCAGGAATGTTCTTTGCTGACCCAGGCCCACCAGCCTGCGTGAATATTGGTGGTAATTACTCTGTAAGATGGGAAAATCTCACAATGCCAGTTCACCAATTTGGCCTCACAGTTGAGTTTAAATACAATTCTAGCAAATTGTGCTGATTTCAATTTCACAGGCTTGGATTTAGTAGTTTTTGAATTCATCATCTAAATGTATGTAAATTATCCACTCTCACCCTGAATCCAGCAGTTTTGTTAAGAGGACTGTGATTTCTTTCCTAAGAGGACTATAATTTTTGTAGGAGGGCTTTACACTACCTCCTACTAGCACTGAGTAGCTGGGCCTGGGCCCAATGGAAGATTCAAATGAGGCATGAAAGAGCATTAGCAAAATTCACAGGAACAAGAACACTTTTTAGAGAGCAGAAGAAAAGCAATAGATGGATTCAGTTTCTTTACAATTCAACAAATATTTTGGGGATGAATGCAGGGCACGGAGATTGGCATGGCAGGAAATCAAATATGAGAAAGATTGTTACTGGGTATGGGGACCAGGGAAGTTGGGGAAGGGAAGGAGGACTGAGACAGGAACTGGTCCCTGAGCTCTCTGCTTCAAGGTTACAGTATCTTCTTATGCAGGCTATAAACATTACCACCCTTTTGTATGAGACAGGTCCACAGGATATAGAAGGGACAGGGAAATGCAACTAACTAGGAATGCTGAGGCACCCAGGACCAATGTCAATGAGAAGCTGTTCCCAGTCCTGGGCCTGAAGGTGTTAGAAGAGGAAATGGCATTATGAGCACCTGGTTTGAGGTGGATAGTCCAAGAGGGTGCAGCCTCTGTCACAGTTGAGGATGGGAGGGAGCAAGGAGAACACACCCAGAGGACTTCTCTCTCTTCCTACCAATTGTGTGTTGGAACTGGCTGGTGCTGGTTCATGAGGGCCAATTTTATGCAGCTCTTTCCAACTCTGGTCTCAAGTTGGTAGTTTGAAATCTCTCATGGTGGGAGTATTTACATCACAGAAACGGGCAAATGCTACGAATCAGGATTTTTTCCCTGGAGAGCTGGCTGATTAACATTTACTGGCACGAGGTTTTACGGTCTCCCACGCTCTCATCGCTCTCATCGGCTCTTTCTGCTTCTCATTGGCTGATCCGGTAGCAAGTCAGAGGGCAAAGGAGCTTGGATAGAAGAGTCACTATGGGGAAGCCTGTAGGGACAGGGACCAGGGATCAAAGGGAGGAGAATCAGAGGGAGAGAAGGGCAGCAAAGGGAGAATGACTGGCACACCCCACCACCACTTTTTAATTCCCTTACCCTTTAAAAGGAACTTATCACCTCCTGCCATACTGCAGAGTTAACTCTTTACCCTTTGTCTCCCTCACTAGAATGGAAGTTTCATGAGCGAAGGGACTTTGTTTTCTTCTCTAACATGTCTCTAGCCCTTGGAACAGTGCCTGATATCTAACAGATGCTCAATCATTTTTGTTGAATGAGAGACTACAAGGCAGAGTCTAAGTGGCTTAAGAGAAATTGGAAGTGCTGGGATACACAGAAGAGAGATTCTACATAGTACCAAGTATCAGGTGACCATGGAGCACCAAGAGAGAAATGCCCAGCAGACAATCGAAAATGCAGAGATTGGAGCTAAGATATAAACTTGAGTGTCTGATCACAGAAACACCAGTCTGCTAAATATCACTGAAAGACTGGAAGAGGAGGCGACAAATGCTGAAGACAGAGTCTTGGAGAATTTTCGCACCCAAGAGGGAGCTTGAGAAGGGAGAACCAAAGAAGCAAGGTCTGATCAGAGAAATGGGAGAATTAGGATAAGGTGTGGAGTTTAAAAAAATGAGTATTTCAGGGTGAGGAGTGATGCCCATGGGGACTGGCATTTTGTTGATAATCCGCTAACGTTTGTGCTGAATGAGGTTTGAATTGGAGCTTGAGAAATGGCCTCTAGACTGCACAATGAGGAAATTACTTGTAACCAATACAAGGGCTATTTCAATCAAGTGGTGGGTTCAGAAACCAGACTCCAGTGAGCTGAGAAGTGAATGGACTACTTTGAAAATTTATTATAATGCTATGTGGGTAAACACTGAAAAACATTACGCTAAGAGAAAGGAGTCAGTCACAAAAGACTAAACATTGTATAATTCCATTTCTATGAAATGGCCAGAATGGACTAATCTAGAGAGACAGAAATAGATCAGTGGTTGCCTAGGGCTGGGAGATAGTGGGGAGTGACTGCTAGAGGGTAAAGGATTTCTTGTTGGAGTGATGAAACTATTCTAAAACTAATTAGGGTAATGGTTACAGAATTCTGTGAATATATTAAAAACCACTGAATTGTGTGCTTTAAATGGGTGAACTTGTGTGTATGTGAATTGTATCTCAAATAAAGCTGTTACTAAAAAAAAAAAATCAATGATGCAATACTTTGTATAGACAAATATCCTGTGTTGAATCTGCTCTAAGGCGCTATTGATTGACAGGAGAATCATTATTACATGTACCACAATAAAAGATAACAACTACTAAATAAACTAATGCCACTTTTTCTTATCATATTGATTGGGGGATGTGTCCTGATTTCAGAGAGGTTAGAGTTTTTAAAGATGTACCTTAGAATCGGTAAACTAAGGTGCATGGCACAGATACATGATTGTAGGGAGACAGGTATGTCTCTGCATAGGCCACGAACCAAGCAAACAAAAAGAATGAGCACCCAGGATGCCAGTAGAATGTTCCATCAGTACTGCTGTTGCCCTTGATGTGTCTTTCCCAGTCCCTTCACTCTGTGGTGGCCACCATCTTGATTACTTTTTGTTAGTTTTTCTTCACATTTTTATTGGTGCATTATAGTTGTACAGAATGATGGGATTTGTGTGCATAAAATGTAACAATATAATTTGGTCAATATTACTCCCCAGTACTTCTCCCTGCCTCTCCTTCTTCCTCCCCTTATTTATTTTAATGTGATATAAGATGCAACATAAAATTTGCCATTTTTATCCACTTTTAAGCTATAGTTTAGTGGCATCAAGCACATTCATATATCTGTGTAACCATTACCACCAGCCGTCTCCAGAACCCTTTTCATTTTGCAAAACTGAAACTCTGTGCCCACTGAATAACAACTCTCTATTCCTCCCTTCCTCCTGTTCCCTGGTAACCACCATCCTACTTTCTGTCTCCACGAATTGGACTTCTCCAGGTCCCTCATATGTACGGATTCAGTTTAATGCGACTGCAACAATCTCAAGTTGAAATGACCATTGCCCCAGAGTAACCCTAGTCAGTTTTTCCTGTGTAGTTTCCCAGTAAACCATAAATAGAAAAAAAAAATGTTAGAGTGGTATGTGGAGTTTTACAACTGGACCCTCGTGCCAGGAATGTGCCTGACTTTGACATTGGCTTAAAATAAGCCAGGTTCATTCTGACTAGTCACTCTTCTCCTAATCCATATATATACAACCTTCCTCCTGACCCAAATTGTGGGAATCACTTGGTCTTGCTGCTGCCCAGGACCATGCTTCTGTCAGTAAGTCCCCAGTAAATTGTACTCTGTGAAATTCTACATCTATCTGTCTCTTTCTTGGGTCTCATGGTGTTCTGGGGTGAATTCTCATACAGTAGAGCTGAGTTGTTCCAGAACATCACGTAGATGGAATCTTATACCATCTACCCTTTTGTGTCTGCCTTTTTTCACTTAGTATGATGTCTTCACCACAGTTCATCCATGTCATAGCATGAATGAGAATTTCCTTCCTTTAAAGATAACATTAGATTGTATGTATGCACCACTTTCTGTTTTTCTGTTCATATGTTATGGACATTTGGGTTGCTCCTACCTTTTTGCTGCTGTGAATATTAGTGTACAAGTATCTATTTGAGATACTGCTTTAAAATCTTTTGTATATATTCCTAGAAGTAAAATGGCTGTGCCAAATGCAACTCTATGTTTTATATTTTATGGAACTGTGATTCAGTTGTCTATGATGGTTGTACCATTTTACATTCCCACCAGCAAGGGCACAGTGGTCCCAATTTCTCTATATCCTTATCAATACATTTATTCTCTCTCTCTCTCTCTCTCTCACTCTCTCTCTCTCTCACTCTCTCTCATGATAGCCATTCTAATGGATCTGGCTACTGTCCTGATTTTGAATGTACATTGCCTTTGCTTTTCTTTATTGTTTTACTAAAGATCTGCTTTCAAATAACATATTGTTTAATATTATAAGTTTTAAAATTTTATTTCAATAAATCAGTTCAACAAATATTCACCAATCATCTGCTGGGTGTAGGAAACAACACTGAACAGGACAGGTGGGCCCTGCCCTGTAGGGGGTGACGCCTAATGGGGATGATGTTCTTTCTCCGGGGAATTAAAAGCAGGGTTCACTGCCCAAAGGGACTTGTGGGAAAGGGTTGTCAGGAAATCTAATCTGGCTCCAGGGGTCATGAAAGTGCTTCTGAGGAGTTTGATAAAGAAGAGAAATTGAATAGAATGGCCATGTGGAAGGAAAGCAGGGTCAAGGGGAAGTTTTTGCTTGAGGAAGAGGAAATCTGTCCCCACAAAATGAGAGAAGGTGAGACTGAAGATGCTAGGCCCTGTGCTGCTCAGGTCCAGAGGAGGCAGACAGGGTGGAATGCAAGTAACTGAACATGTGAGGGGCCGTTACCTTTCTGCAGGACCTTGGGAGAGGTTGGAGAGGACCCAGGACACAGGAATGTTCTCTGGGTTCCCAGATGAGGGCCTAGGGCTGAAAGAAGACAAGCCTACTGTGCTCCTTCGTCCTGAAGTCTCACCCCTGAGGTCTTTGCAGGGTCTCTGGGAACAAAAATCGGATTTTGAGTGAAGCAATTTATTTAAGTGGGCTGGGAGGCTAGGGCCAGGGTGCAGGGAGGGGAGGAGGAGAGCAGCAGCAGCGGCAGAAGAAGAAGAGTCTTTCACAACCACCCAAAGCTCAGTGCATTGCTGTTCCACTGCCCCTTGCAATCTGCTGCAGTGGTCACCATATGTCTGGTTCTAGGGAGAGGCCCAGTGCATGTGTACCACCTCAAGATATGATAAAGTGGGAGTCTATTGAAAATTCCCTCCGTGCTTTTAATAGGGCAGAGTGCTGTGGGGCTGTAGGAGCTCATGTCTTTGTTGTTCCTATCCTTTTCCTTAGATCTCCTCCCCTCCATGCCCAATGGGAAGAGTCCCATGGGGATCCAAGGTGGCCAGGCCTTTCCATTGTGCTCCAGGCTTCCACTGTGCTCCTGTGGGTTGAAGCTAGGGAAGGTCAGAGGTATCTTTGTGCTGAGGGGCCTGGGGTACCTGGGATGGCCAGGACCTTAGAGGGAAAGCTGGACATCACAACACAGATCAGTGGAGCTGACTTTGGAACCAGACTTGAGTTCAAATCCTAACTCTCACTTTTGGATTCTGTGACCTCTGGGAAGTTATTAAATTTCTAAAGTAGAACTCACAGTTCTGTTATGGCTCAGATATGAGGTGGCCCTCAAAGTTCCTGTGTTAATACAGGAATAATCAGAAATGATTGGATTATGAGAGCTGTAACCTAATCAATGGATTAATCCATTTGATGAATTATTAATTTGAAAGGACTATTGTAATGGGTGGCAACTACAGACAGGTGGGGTGTGGCTAGAGAAAGTAGATCTTTGGAGACATACCTTTGGGGATTGTTGCTTGTTCTCTGGCTTCTCCTCTCTTCCTGTTTCCCAGCCACCATGAACTGAGCAGCTTTCCTTCACTGTGCTCTTCCACCAAGATGGTGTGCCTCACCTCAGGCCAGAGCAAGGGAGTTGGCCAACCATGCATTAAACCTCAGAAACCGTGAACTCAAAATAAACTTTTCCTCCTCTAAGTAGTTCTTGTCAGATGTTTTGGTCACGGCGATGAAATCCTGACTGACACAAATTCTTCTTTGCATATTGATTTACAGATTAAAAGAGATAAATAATAACATATTCACTAAGTGGTCCAGTGCCCACCCAGCATGTAGGAAGCACTTAAACAGTAGTTACGTTCATATTATGGAGCACCACTCAGCACTAAGAAAGAATGAACTATTGATACATGCAGCAATATGGATGGAACTCAAAATAATTTGCTGAGTGAAAGAAGTCAGACTAAAAAGGGTACATTCTGTAGGTTCCATTTTTATAAAACTCTATCAAATGGAGACCTATCTCTTATTATAGGCAGTAAACCAGTAGATGCCTGAGAATGGAGGAAGAGTTGGCAGGGTGATTATAAAAGACTTTGGGAAGTGATAGATACAACCACTATCTCAATTGTGTTGATGGTTTCATGGGTATGTACGTGTGTCAAAACTTATCAAATTGAAGACGTTAAATATATAAAGTTCATTTTATGTAAATTATATCTAAAGTTGTTAAAAACAACAAAATGTGATGATGATGACAATGATGGTATTGAGCTGTCCTTATCCATCACTACCCTCCCCCTCCCTAGAGAATTACCATTATCACAACCAGGAGGGGCTATTAAAACAAACAAACAAAAACCAAAACATCAGCAGAATTCCTCCAGGTTCTAGCATTTGAGAGTTTGGGAAAGAAAAGACCCCAGAGAGGTTCTAGAGGTGGCTGGATGCAGGTTTGCTCTCACTGAGAACTGTGGGTAGCGGGAGCTAAGAGGAAGGGCAGGTGCATCTTCCAGTTCAGCCATGGGTTTGGGGGCAATAGGCTGTAGGGCAGCTGCAGGAGCACCTCTATCCCTTTGAGCTGAGAGTGTGGACCTGCAGACAGTAGCTCTGGAGTTCTGTGGACCCCTGTGTTTCTCTTCTGTTTTGTGGACCTTGGTGTGTCTGTTATGACTGCTGCCATAGCCCATTAATAATGGCAGCCCACTACACCTGCCAATCTAGGTCAGGGGGTTGAATCTTAAATGGACAATCATTGATTCCCATCAAAGAAGGTGAGAGATGGAAGAAATCTAATACAATTCAAGGGCATTTTTTGCTCAGAGGAGACAGAGGCCCCAGGAAGCCAAGTGACTCTCTAACACCACCTGGCTCTTCCTTCCTCTCCCTCCACTGCACAGATGTTGAGCAAGCAGGCTAATGCCAGGCACAGTGCTTGGACAATGGCTTCTTTCTTGGGACATCTGCATGGAGAGTCTCTCTCCTTAAGAGCCCTGCTTATGCTCTGCCCCTCCCCTTGCTAGACTGGAAGAGCAGCTAAGCTCTTGCTTGTTCAAGAACTTATTTGGGAATGCAACCTTCCTGGGCATTTCTGGATTCTCTGGGTGAATAAAGGGTTGTGAGACATAAGGAGTCTTGGAAGATTCTGCCACAGCCAGGTTCCTAATCCTGGGAGGTGGCATGATCCCCACATAAAGCTTCTGCCCCAGGCTCCAGGGCAGAGAGCCAGACCAGTGGGTGGCCCACAGGCTGATGCCACCTGCAGACTGGTTGGGTCTATTCCATACGCACGTTTATTTATGTTCTAATTGAATTAGTTGCTTTATTAGTCAGAGTTCTCCAAAGAGAACTTAAGGAGAGAACACTGAGAAATTCTTTGTTAGGTGATTTTATTGTGCAAACATCATGGTGTGAACTTACATAAAACTAGAAGGTAGAGGTCAACCACTTAATCCGGACTTTTAATGTAATTCAGAGACAAGTGAGCCCCAGACCTATGAGGCTGCTGCTGGTGTAACACAGTTTTTTGTTTGTTTTTGGATTGAACTCAGGAGCATCCGACCACTGAGCCACATCAACAGATCTACTTTGTATTTTATTTAGAGGCAAGGTCTCACTGAGTTGCTTAACACCTTGCTTTTGCTGAGGCTGGCTTTGAACTTGCCATCCTCCTGCCTCAGCCTCCCAAGTCACTGGGATTACAGGCATGTGCCACTGTGCTCAGATTCATATTGTTTTATAATAAGTAGAAATAGTATATTCTAAAAGAATTATAAAAAAAATTAGTATAGTAAATGCATGAACCAGTGATATAGGCCTTTTTAAAAAAAATTTTTTCAAGTAGTAGGTAGTATCCATAATTGTATGTGTTATATCTTTTAATGACTGGCAGTGCCTGTAGGTTTATTTATACTAGTATCACCAGAAACACATGAGTAATACATTGCAATGGTTACAATGTCACTAGGTCAGATGAATTTTTCAGCTCCATTATAATCGTTTGTTTTTTTTTTTTTTTTTGGTACTGATCATCTTTTTTCAATTTTTTAAAAATAATTTTTAGTTGTAGATGGTCACAATACCTTTATTTTATTTGTTCATTTTTTTAATGTGGTGATGAGGATCAAACCCAGGGCATCACACATGCAAGGCAATGCTCTGCCACTGAGCCACAGCCACAGCCCTTTTTTCAATTTTTGAGACAGCTTCTTGCTAAGTTGTTGAGGATCTTGCTAGGTTGCCCAGATTGGCCTTGAACTTGCGATCTTCTTACCTAAGCCTCTGAGTTGCTGGGATTACAGGTGTGTGCTGCCATACCCAGCTTTTATTATAATAATATGGAAACCCGGTTGCATACGTGGTCTGCCATTGATCAAAATGTTATTGGATATGGCACATGGCTGTAGAAAAATACAGATAAAGATATATGAGAGGAAATTTATTTTATTTTGTGGAAGGTTTGTTTATACTAGTATTACCACAAACACATGAGTACTACATTGTGCTATTACAGCCCAAGTTCATATGCAAGCTGAAGAACCAGAGTAGAGAGTAGTGTGGCTCCACTCAGGCTGGAAAGCCTGAGAACAAGGAAGCCAATGATGTTACTGTCAAGCTGAGACTAAAGGCACCAGAGCCCTGGGAAGCTGCTGCTACAAGGCCTAGAGGGCGAAGGTTGAGAAACCTGGAATTCCAAAATCCAAGGACAGGAAGAGAAGGGTATCCTGCTTAGGATGAATGGAAAGTTCTCCCTCTTTCACCTTTTGTCCACAGCTGATCACATAGTGTCTATCCACAAGGAGGGTGGATCTTCCCCACTCAATCTGCAGATCCACATATCAATTTCCTCTGGAAACTGCTTCACAGACCCACCCAGAAACCATGTTTCATGAGTCAAATAAGTGTCCCTTAATCTAGTCAAGTTGACACCTAAAATTAAGCATTACAGTTGCCAATGTGGAAAAATGAGGAGATTTCAAATAAAACTCCAGATTCCCAACTTCCCAGAAGATCCTTCATCACTGTGACTAGCTAACTGAAGGACATTTGTGGTCTGGGGCTGAGTATCAGCTGATCCATTAATAAGAATAGCGAGAATAAGAACTGATGCTGTGCCAGGCACACTTTACATGAGTTTATTTATTGGGTTCCAGCCCAGGGCCCAGTTCTCAAATTTACAGTCTCACCTTGAGCCTAAAGGCTTCAGGGGACTGGTTCTACTCCAGAGGATGGGGGGAAAGTCTGGAGGAGCTCTGGGCCGCAGCCCAGCATCCAGACTGCAGCCCTGGGCTGAAAGATAGCATCTTCTCCTGCCCCTTTGCAGATCCATTTCCATCAGCCTTTGATCTGGCTTCCCAGGGAAACAGAGGGGTTTCCTGTTGGGACCAGGCTTCCACCAAATACAACATAGGTAGGACTCAGGGACCAGCTTGTGGGGCTGGAGTTGTGCCATTACTTTGGGAGCCTTGAGAGGTAATTTTTTTTTTTTTTATATTTATTTTTTTAGTTCTCGGCGGACACAACATCTTTGTTGGTATGTGGTGCTGAGGATCGAACCCGGGCCGCACGCATGCCAGACAAGCGCGCTACCGCTTGAGCCACATCCCCAGCCCCTTGAGAGGTAAAATTTTGATGAGAATTTCCTGTCAGGAAATCTTCATTTTTAGTCATGCATTTGATGAAATGTCCCCAGACATTGCAGCCAAGCTGAAGAAATGTGGGCCAACTGATAGTAGGATTAAATGGATTTTTAACTAATGGAAAAACCAGACCAGACCACTGTATTGATTGGACTGATGTCAATGTGGGTCACTAGAGAGAAAACAGGAGATGTTTGCTGCATCTCTAGAGGACGAGGCCTTCCATGCAAAAGTGAGGGGCCACGTTTCTAGCCAGCCCTGCCACATTTTAGCTGTGTGACTATAGATGGATGATTTCCATCTCCCAAAGGTTGGCTTCCTCATCTACAAAGTAGGGGTGATAGCAATGTTATCTCTCAGGGCTGCTTCTGTGAGGATCAAATGGTTTGAGCCTTGGAGAGCACTTGGTAAATGTCACTTTGGTGGTGATAAGGTTCACCATGACACATTGCTGTGGAGAAACTGAGATACAGAAGAAGGCACTGAGGACTCTGTTGTCCTCTTGGGACAAAGGGAGATGGCAGATGGGAAGGAGGATCATAGGGTCTTGGGATTTCATTGGACACTCGGGGACATGGCTGCAGCCCAACTCGTCATTGGGTGAGAAGAAAAAGGAAAGAGATTATTGTAAGCAAAGAAAAACAGGAGCTAGAAGAGGGGAGGAACAGAGAGAGGTGAGGGAAGGAGACGGAAAGTGACACGGAGGGGCTCCCCAGCCTTGCCCTTTCCGTGGTGAGTGTCTCTAGTTTGACAAACAGGGACCAGAGATCAGAAGGGACTGAGGAGGTTCTAGGAGTGGTGGGTCCTATGGGGAAGCTCACAGCTCCCTAGGGCCACCACTTCAGATCCACTTCAAATTTCTCAACTCCCAAACTGGGAGATTGCGAATGCTATTGTGCTTCCTATTCTTGGGGACACTGGCTCATCCCAAGGGGGTCAGCAGCCCATTTCTCCACTTACTGTGCAAGGAGAACTGAGTTCATGTTTGCACTGATGTGTTAACAGGGAAAATTGGAATATTTTTCTTGAAAAAGAAGTGTCATTTTTCTCTGAAGCCCCAACTTTCAAGAGCCTGGCACATAGAGGATGCTGGATAAATGTTGAACAAATAAAAGGAAAGAAGCCCAAATGAGAGAAAGGGCTAGGTGCTCAAAAGGGACTTGGAAGCCTATTCTGATGAGAAAGAGGACAAGAAGTGTTCCCCATATAACTAGCAGCACCCGCTGGAGAGATCAGAGACTTCTTTTTTTATACTTATTAAAGTAGTAGGGGAGCATTTTTTTTAAATCAAGTGGTATTAAAAGGCTTATAATTAAAACTGTAGAACTTCGGTCTTTCCTGTTTCACTCCCCAGAGATAATGCCATTAGCAAAATGACCTCTCATTGCAGATATGTATTGCAACATAGTTTGCAATAGAAAAAGGATGGAAATGAACTAAATGTCCATTAAAATATCAATGGATGTTATGCAGCAGCAGAAACAATGAAGAATCTCCTTATATACTGATATAAAATGATCTTGAGATACAGTAAGCATAAAAGGCAAGGTACAGATGAGTTTGCATAGGGTGCTACCAGATATATAAAAAGGAGGGGGGATGATATGAGTATTGCCATTTTATTGTGTGCTCAGGTAAGAGCTGGCTAAAAATATCACATTTGAACACAGAACTGCGAGAATAAAGAATGACCCATGCATTTGAGTACATATCATCATTTGTTAAGTCATGAAAGAAACTAGCCCAACATATTTGCTGCCTTTCATGGAAAAGAACTAGTTAGGAAATAAGTGTATGATGATTCGTTATACTTTTTTTTTTTATATACAGTGATAGTTGTTTAATGACAGGGACATGGTCTGAGAAATGTGTTGTTAGGTAATTTCTGTCATTGTGTAAACATAGTACAGTGTACTTCCACAAACCACATGGTATAGGGCAATCATTTCACCTTGTCTCTTGATGTAACCCAAAGATGTAGTAATCACGAGATATGTGAACCTGCTGCCGGCATAACATAGCATCATGTTCTACAGTAAACTTTTTTTTTTTTTTGGTTGTTAGTGAGACTGCACTCTAAAATAATAAAAAGCATAGCATAATGAATCCATGAACCAATAGTATAGTCACTTATTGTCATTATCAAGTATTAGGTACTGTGTTAGCTTTCTGTTGCTATGATAAAATACTTGAGAATATTACCTTAAAGGAGGAAAGATAAAGTTTGGCTCATGGTTTCAGAAGTTTTGGCCCAAGGTTGATTGACTCCATTGTTTTGGACCTGAGGCAAGATAGAACATGATAGCAGGATGAGCATGTGGCAGAGGGAGCTACTCACTTCCTGGCACCCAGGAAGGAGGGTGGGGGGAAGGGGGAGGGGAGGAGGGAGGGAGCAGAGGGGAAAAAGGAAGGAACGAATACTGGGGAAGAGATATGCCCTTCAAAGAATGCCCTATTAAACTGCCTCTTCCAACTAGACTCCTTCTCCTCTTCCAACTAGATTCCTTCACCTCCCAATAGTGCAACTAGCTGGAGATCAACACATGAGCCTTTGGGGACACTCCTGATCCAAACTATAACAGGTATTATTCATAATTGTATTGCTCTTATGTGAGTGGCAGCATAGTAGGTTTATTTAAACAAGCATTACCACAAACATGGGAGTGATACATTTTTTTTACACCTTATGATGGCTACACTGTTACTAGGTGATAGGAATTTTGGGGCTCCATTGTAATATTTTTTTTGGTGTGGGGTGCTGGGGATTGAACCCAGGACCTCGTGCATGTGAGGCAAGCACTCTACCAACTGAGCTATATCCCCAGCCCTCCATTGTAATCTTATGGGACCACTGTCATGTACGCAGTCCATCCTTGACTGACACATTGTTATGCACTGCATTACTGTATTTTGTATATATACTTATAAAAATAAAATTTGGGTAACTTCTTTGTGGCCAATAGATTTCTGGGTCATCCCAACGATCCCCCAACTTGGTGTTTGCATCCCTGAATCATGGCAGGACATATGTGTAGAAGGAGAAGAGATAAAACTCCCATGATTATGTTATGTTATACAAGGCTCCAACTTAGCAGAAATAGAGTGGGATGAGAGGCTTTCCTGGTGGGTTTGATCAAGTCAGTAGCTATGTTGAAGAAGTAAGAAACTGTGCCATGAAGCTGTGGTGCCTTTAGGGATTTGGGTGGCCTGTAGGCCTGAAGGTGGCCTCCAGATGATAGACAGTAAAAAGCAGGTACCCTCAGTCATACAACTACAAGGAAATGAACTCTTCCAACAAGATAATGATCTTGGAATGCTAAATTCTTTCTCTGTGGAGACTCCAGCTCTGAAGGGGACCTGCTTGAACTGAGCTGGAACTCCTGATCCACTGAAACTGGGAGACATTAGATACATGTTCTTAGCTGCCAAGTGCGTGTCAATTTGTTATGGAGTAATAGGAAGTGGATGCACTCTGAGTTATTTTTTCTGGTATCTATCATATAAACTGTGCTTATATTGCTTTTCTCGATTTGACAAGTTTAGAAATTATCAATTGATGCTCTGGAATTGCAGACAAGGATTTATTCTCTTCCTATCCTTTTCCTTCCTCCTATTCTTCCAGGACAGTGACTTTGGTATTTTTCATTAAATCAGTAGTCAGTGCTGAATCATTATTTCAGTGTCGATACTGTTTGGTGTGCAATGATTGTTTCATTATCTTTGTTTATCCTGGTATTAAAAATAGTCAGTCTTGTTTAAAAATCTATTTACTGTTCTGCGTACCTTGCCTCATTTTTTCTCCACTTGTTCCTGCTACTCTGGCAAATGCCCAATGACCTTATTTTTGAATGGTGAGACCTGCTAGCTACTATATTGATCTCATTTCCCCCTGGCTATCTCTCTTCTGCTCTAAATTGCCCTCTAAACAGCCCTAGGAACAGCTGCCATTCAGGGACTTGCTCTCACCACTCTGCTGAACGCTGTCTCTTCAGTCCCGTATCTTCACTTTTCAGTTTACAACCTGGTTTTGGTGGAGTACAATCTTCAACAGTTTCTTCAGACAAGGTGCATGGGAATTCCATTTGTTAGAATCTACGCACATCTGTAAAATGACTTTATTCTACTCTCAAACTGACTGATGGTGGCTGAATACAGAATTCCAGGTTGAAAATAACTCCCTCAGAATATAGAAGGCATCATTCAGTAGTCTGCTGGCTTCTAATGTTGCTTCCGGGGAGTCAATGCCATTTTTATACCTTAGGGTGGTATTTCTTATTGTGCCCTATTTTAACTCTCTAGAAGTTTTTTGGATCCTCTCTTTATTTTTTGGTTTGGTTGTTGAATGCCCTCTAAGAACCAAGATATTAAATCTTTGGTCCTCAGGGTGTTGCTATGGTGTGTGTGTGTGGGGTGGGGGATGTCGAGCCTTTAAGAGGAGGGGCTTAGTGGGAGGTTCCTAGCTCAATGGGGACCTATCTTTAAAGGATATAGTGAGACCTCTGTCCCTTTCTCATCCTCTTTTATATTTCCTGGCCATGAAGTGAGCAGTTTTCTCCATTATGTACTTCCGCCATGATGTTCTACCTCACCACAGGCTCAAAACCAATGGGGCCAACTGATGGTGTACTGAACCTTCTAAAACTATGAGCCCAAACAACCCTTTTCTCTTTATAAGTTGATAATTTCAGGTATTTTACTACAGTGATGGAAAAATAACTAACACATTTGATATTCTGAAATTTCAAAATTGATGCTAAATTTTCTTAAATTTGTAATGATCAGCCTTTAAGTGACTTTTTTTTCATGTGGAAATTCATGACCACTTGTTCTGGGAATATTTTGTATTTAAAAACAATTTCTGCCCATCTGTTTTCTTTATTGCCTTTTTGATTCTTTGATTTTCCCTCTATCAGTTCTCTTTCCCAGCAGTTTTCACTTCAAGCATTGCTATTTTTTAATGTTCAAGAATTCTTTTTGGTTCTCTGATTACTTTCTTCAAAGAGTAGCCTTTTATTTCTCCAGTGTTTTTATTGAAGTATTTTTGAAAATTTCTTCTAGCCCTTGCATTGTCTCTGGGATCCTTTGATGCTTGCCTTAGTTTTGGTCTTTTTTTCTTGTTAGAGTTCTTCCTCAAATATCTGTTGATCTTTGACTGATCTTGTCTGTGTTTCTTGAAGTGGACTCACAGCTCTGCATGCTTTGGTGGAGTAAGAGGTCTCATGGATTTTTTTGACTCTGGAAATTGCCAAATGTCAGTATGTAGAGACCCTTTTCTCCATGGTTATTCAAGAGAAGTCCCCTCTTATCTTTGCCTTGGGCTAGGGCACATTTAGTGGAAGGAGAAAATGGAACTCTGGAATTCTTCCTGAAGCATTTAGACTGTAGTATTGGACCTCACCCATCCCCCACTTTGCTTCGTGTCCCCAATTTTGAAGATTTCTCATCTACTTCACTAGAGCATAAGCTTTGGGCCAGGGGAAGAGGCGTGTAGGTTGCCTATCTTCATGGGGCAAAGGACAGAACTAGGGGGTCAGATTTTTTTCATTACTGGGACCAAAAGACCTTACCAGAAGCATGTGGAAGAGGAAAATTTTATTTTGGCTAATAATTTCAGAGGTCTTTTTTTTATATTTTATTTTTTAGTTATTGGCAGACCCAACACCTTTGTTTATATGTGGTGCTGAGGATCGAACCTGGGCCGCACGCATGCCAGGCGAGCGCACTACTGCTTGAGCCACATCCTCAGCCCGTTTCAGAGGTCTTATTCCATAGCTCAATTTGGGGTGAGGCAGAACATCATGGCAGAAGAGAATGGTGGAGGAAAGCAGCTCAGGACATGGCTACCAGGAAGAAGATAGACAGAGCTCCACTCACCAGTAACAAAATATAAAGCCCAAAGACACATACATTCCCCAGTGACCTATGTCCTTTGGTCACACCCTCTATACTTACAGTTACCATCTAGTTAATCCTTATCGGTGGATTAATCAACTGATTAAATTATACCTCTCATAATGTATTGATTTCACCTCTGAAAATTCTTGAGTTGTCTCATACATGAATTTTTTGGTGATTCCTCATATCTAAACCCTAACAGGGTCTAACCTGGTAAAGTTGGCCCTTGATATTTGTGCGCTCTGCATCAATGGATTCAACCAATTGTAGATTGAAAATATTTGGGGAAAAATGCATTTTTTCTGAATATTTACAGATTGCTTTTCTTGTCATTATTTCCTAAATGGTAGAGATTAGCTACATAGTGTTCATATTGAATCAGACGTTACAAGTAATCTAGAAATGATTTAAAGTCTATGAGAAGAGATAATGTAGGTTTTATGTAGATATTATACCATTTTATATAAGGGACTAGAGCATGGGGATTTTGGTAGCCAAGGGGTGTCCTGAAATTTCAATTTTCCAAGGATACTATATTGGTCAATTTTCTATCATTGGAACAAAACACTTGAGTTAATCAATTTATAAGGAGGATGGGTTTATTTTGGCTCATGGGTTCAGAGGTTTCAGTTCATGGCCACTTGGCCCTGTTGCTTTGGACCTTTGGTGGGGCAGAACATCATGGCGGTAGAAGAGGACTGTTACCACATGGTAGACAGGAAGTGAAAGAGAGAGTCAGGAAGGGGCTATGGTGCCAATATCTCCTTCAAGGGCACATTCTCAGTGACTTAACTTCCTTCTACAAGGCCATACCCCTTCAAGATTCCACCATCTCCCAATAGCGCCACAGGCTGGCAATCAACCCTTTAACATATGAAACTTTGGGAGACATTCCAGATCCAAAAGATAGCAGATGCCTAGGGACAGATGTATACATACTCCTCCTATATATATCCATCTTCTCTGCCTCACACTTGACCTTAATTTGCCCTGTACCTGTTGCCTCCAGGTCCTGAGTATCTCAGGCTTTCTACAGAGTGAATCAGTTCTCTGCTCATGTGGAACCTCCTTTTCGAGCACTTAGCTTATATCCTCCTCTGCTAATGTTTCTCCTCCATCTGCTTTCTGTCTTCCAGACTTTGTTGAAATCTTCTATCTATAATTATCTCCTCTCATATTCTCCTAGTCTTTGGGTTTATACTGTCGAAAAACACATCTGCTTTCATTTTAGTGGGGCTTAGGGTGAAAGGACAAATAGGTAGTTGTGTTCTGTAGGGATTTGCATTTCTTATTCAAACTGGGGTTCCAGGGCTTCCTGATCATCTCCTGATGACTCTGAGCAGAGGCTTGGCTCTCTGGGGTGATAAGAGCACCTGTCCCAGGTGAACCGCATTATTCCCGCACTCCTGATCCCTGTTACATCTTTGAAGTCCCATGTCAGGAAGTTAGAATATGCAAGAAATAAAATACTACCTCTGGCCCAACCCTGGGGACATTGTGATAGTGACTAGCAGAAGTCAGTAGATTTTTTTTTTTTCTGTCAGGGACACTTCCCAACAGTCTTGTAGCAGGGCATTGACAGAGTTGCTCAGAGTATCTTGGCTTAGACACTTGGTCCATCTGGGAGAAGCCAGACAACAGAGGTTGGCTCCAGATTGAGGGATCCTGGTAGCAAGCGACAGAAGTGACAGTGCGGGTAGAGAAAGTATGGGCCTGAGGGTCCTCAAATACCCAGCTCTCAGGGGGAGGCAGAGGTCCCAGATGGCAGGCCCTCTGCACTGTGTTGGGCACACGCGGCAGCAGCCAGAGCTAGCGTGCTGGGCCAACAGGCAGTTGGCTTTAAGAGGTCTGACCTTGAGGAAGTCCAGCCTCCTTGAGGGGATTGAAACTCGAGGACTGGGGTCTGAGTGTGGGGAAGAAGGGTGCCTGCTCCCAAAGGATGTTCAAGGTAGGGATACCTTAGGCAGATAGGTAGTATAAAGGTCAGTTCTTGGGATTGAGATTTGGAGTGGAGAGGGAGCAGGGGCCAGCCACGGGCCCTGGAACTTGAGCTTGAATAGTCGCAAATCAGACAGGACTGATTCCCAAGCCTGGGTCAGAGCAGGATCCTGGAGGTGATGTCTTGAGGACCCAAGGACACAGGGGCAAGTGTTAGGTAGAAGTCTCTCAGCACCAGATCTGTGCCAAGGCCAGCTTGCTTCTTACTGAGGATTTTTCTCCAGGAGGGAACTGACTTTGACCTCCCACCAGCTCTGTGGCCAAGTGAACAGAAGGGGGACACCTGGAAATCTGATATTTTGGGCTGACAAATCTCCTGGCCCTAAAGAGCTGGATTATGGAAAGAAAATAAACTTCTGTTGAGCAGGTGCCTCACAGGCATTATCTCATTTAATACATCAATCCTCTGAGATGGTCTTGATGCAGTTCTCAGAGGCTCAGAGAAGTAGAGCAGTTTGATCAGGATCACACAGCGAATACATGACAGACCCAGGATTCAAACCTGATCTGCATGAAGCCAAAGACAATCTCTTCCCATCTCACCACACTGCCTTCAAGATGTGACTCATGTTCTTTCAAGAGAGAAGTGGGGCCCAAGCCTTGATTTCAGTACTTCATGCTATTGAAGTTGAACAAGGCTTGGGATCAGCTGATGGGGCTACTTCTCAAAGGACACAGCACTTCATGAGCCCTTTGTATGCCAGAGGCAGCTAGGCACAAGTGCGTGACTTGGATTTGGGGGAAGCACCCTCAGTCCTTTGGAGCCTATAACAAAATTTAATTTGCAAGCTCCCCTATGTCTGACAAGTTAATTGGGTCTGGGGCATCTGCGAATTGAAAGTGTCTACATTATCCAGGGAGGGCTGGTCTCGCATGTCCTGTTAATATATTTCCAAAGTTTCAAACTCAAATCCATTTCCAGTTGTTGCCTGGAGTTACCTCTACCCGGGCTCCGAGGGAGATTCAGACAGAGGCAAAAGCTATAGAGATAGAGAGGTCACGATATAGATGTAGAAATAGAAATAGCTACACATGTAGAAATATGGATGAAGATGTAGGTATAGACATAGCGACAGATATGGATATAAACACAGACACAGATATATAGATACCACCAAAGATATCTCTAGGCAAAAGCACACTTTGAAAATAGTTACCACCCAGGGCTGGCTACTTCCTAGGGTCCTTTAGCTGTGGTGCAAATGGGGTTCATGGACAGAAGATGCCATCTACCCCAGGAGGCTCTCCTGAGCCTCAGGGGATTGAATACCAAGAGGATGGATTCCATGAGGAACCACGAACCTTAGCTTCTGCTGTCCCTTGCTGCTTATTTGTAAGTAATAAAGTCGCTTCATAAGATTTGTGGTGTGAGTGGTCTATCTCACCGGATTCAGGTGAAGGGTAGACATTACAGGCCAAGATTCGGTGGAACCATATGGTACCCAGATCGAAGTGGACCCGCTTCACGCCTCCAGAGTGTTTTATAGGGGAACCTGAGCAGGTCTGAGGGGGTCAGGGAAAACTTTGCTGAGGAAATAGGGTTGAAGTTAAGGCCTGAAGGAAGAATAGAAAGTAGCAGGTAAAAGGGGGGGGGGCTTTCTGCAGACAAAGGGGCACTGAGGCAGGAAGCCTGTGGGTTGGGACAAGAGGGAGGAGGTTGCATGGGGAGGTCAGAAATTCAGGTGGGGCTCTTCCAAACCAACTGTGGTCTGCTGCCCTCTTAGCATGCTCGGCTGGGCCTCCCAGAGCTGTGGTCCTGAATTTTGCCAAGGGTTTTGGGGGTAGGAGGTGAGATCTGTCCTTCCAGGCGGGTCCTGCCACCCTCCAGCTGCTCCACAGTTGTAGGGACTGTGCCTAGCTGGGTCCCAAGATCTCACACACGTTACCTCTCCCTCTCCTCACAAACACTGTCCAGTTGCCAAATGAGTCCAGGCCACACCAAGATTATCGGACCCCAGGTTATAAGTTAGACACCCTTTCAATAGGGCTAGTTGCTCTTAGAACCTCAGGGCAAAAGAAAAAACAAACAAACAAAAAAACATTGGACAGCCCCCTTCAGCCCTGCTTTGTGAGATGGGATGAAATCCTGGATTTGATCTTCCCTGAGCTCTGCAGTGAACTCAAGAGCCCAGCCCTGAACAGCCCACGCATGGCCTCCCTGTGGGCTGTCCCCACTTTCGAGGGAGGGGAGGGAGCCACCTCTGAAACATCCTCGTGGGCACAAGGCTGGGGGAGGAAGGTTCAAAGAGAAAACAAGAGAGGGATGTCGTCACCAGGCCCTGCTGGGCGCCTCAGAACACCCCGCAGTTCTAGAACCAGATCCACTCTGTTATTTCCTTTGATTAAACTTCTGTTTTCCCTCAGCCCACTGGATCCATCTTTCAGTTATTTAATTCTAACTGTAATAAAAAATCCATTGAACTGCACACGAACACAATATGAGGCTCTGAGGCAAATAGCAGGTCTGGGAGGGTGGAATTGAGCAGAGCGGAATCCACAGGGCTTTGTCATTTTTATGTGCTCTGGTACATAAAATCGGATCAGATTTTGACTCAGGAGGTGGGGATGGGAGGTACCCTTGGTATAAGCCAGGGCCTCTGGGGGTAGGAGGTGAGATCTGTGCTGCCCTTATTGATAGCAATGTTTTGTTCTTTTCCTCAGTCACAGCTTCTTTCCCTGTAGGTTTCTGGGGTGTCCCAGGTCCTGGCCTCCATCCACCTGTGTCTCAGAGGCTGCTGGTCATGTTCCAGCACTGTATGGAGACAGGCCTCAGCACACTCAGAGTATTCACATCTGGAGGGGAACCCCATGTTCTGATCTACCTCCCAGGCCTCCAACCAAACTATTCTTACTCTTCCAGCTTCTGTCTTAGAGGCTCATTCCACACTTTCTGGCCTTGCCTCACCCCACAAACAACTTTTGTTCCATTCCAGCTACTGTAGAACCTATCTCCCCTGGACCCATCTTCTCACTAGCCAGGCTCCCCAAGGGGTCCTCAGTTCATGTTCTTCATGTACTGCTTGGCCTGGTTACGGGATGAGAGAGAGAGAGAGACAGACAGACAGACAGAAAGACAGACAACTGCTTTAGTGTACCCTCTGCTTTGGGGACCACCCCCTCCGTGCCTGCAGAGACTAACCCCACAGCTGTGTTGTAGGGTAGCTCCCTGCTGGGGTCTGGTTTAGGAGGACTGCCTCATCCAGGTTCCAAGAGCTGCTTTCAGACCAGAAGTTTCTATGAGAGGGTTGAACCAAAAGGAGAATTTCAAAATAATATGTGGTCTGCACAGGAATGGACAAAGCCCTCATCAAACATGGATGTAGCCACCTTGCAGGACCAGGTTTAACCGTTGAATGTGAGCCCAAGGAAGCTCCTGGGTTCTAGAGGAGGGTTCTGAGTGGTCAGAGTGTTGGGGGCCAGGAGGGAGGCATCATAACATCAATCGTTTGCAAACTCATGTGACATGTTTTAGGTTTTGTCCATAGGCACAGCTGTGCTGGGCTTACCAGCCTCTCAGCAGCTCTTCTTTGTTCTGCTGAACAATTGGATGGAAAACAGGGTCTGAATTCTAGAGCTACTTGGCTTGAGGGCCCTATTCCTATTAGAACCATATCCCATAGAGCCTTCCCCAAGGACTGGTCAGGATGCTGATCTCAGCCTCCTAGTCATATCTCTAAAGGAGCGGAGGGGAAGGAAGGGGAGAATTCTACCACAGAGTGGCCAAGAACTCAGACATTGGGGTCAGACTGTGCTGAATTTGGTAAGTGGCTATGCATCACACAAGCTGTGGGACCTTGGGAGTGTTGTTTAACTCTTCTGAGGCTTGTTTTCCTCACCTGAAATATGGCATTCATCATGCTTCTTTCACTGGAGGCCCCTAAGGATTCAGCATGTAAAGCACCTGGCTTAACAGAGGAAGCACTTAACTAATGGGAACTCATATTATAATAGTTCATTTGAATCTGAAGTCTCAAGGTTTTCCCCTTGACAACTCAACCGTGCCCATACCCAGCCTCAGCTCCTCCTGGGAGCTTATCATGTGCCACACACTGTGCTAGACAGGGATTTCAGGAAGGTATACCACAGCTGAGTATTAAGTGTTACATGGAGTATAAATAAATGAATGAAGTATTTGCAGATGAATATCCCCACTATCCCTCATCTTCCCCCTCCTTGCCTACTTTGAATGGAGTCACCCCTAACCATAATGGTCCATTTCCCTATATTTCCACCTGGAAGTCAAGAGGGAGGTGGGCCTTTATCACACCATAGCCCATGTTCACAGAAGGCAAGGGGTTGCTGGCACAGAGAGGGGTCTGTGATCTTCCTTGGGGGAGGGGGCGCTTAACAGGCGACACATGGGAGCCAGCAAGTGTAGGGTGGCAAGTGTAGGGTGGGGCAGCACGGTTCTGGAGTCCTAGAAACGCACAGGCCAAGAATAGGCCTCTTAGGGACCAGGGAAGGCCAGGTCCAGCCTGGGAAGAAGGATGGATGAGCGCAAGCTATTTGTTTGTGGCCACTCTCTCCAGGACAATCAGACATCCACTGCATGGAGCAAGGCATGTTTCAAATGGGCCATTTACATTAGAGTAGATATGCTTTATTTCAGAGTTCTTCAAATGCATGCATTTACGTAGACCACCTAGCCAATCTGTCTTCCCCTCTATATACCTAGCTAGAGAGGAATCTGCAATCATGTCTCAAATCTGTTCTCCCTGTTTAAACTGACGGCACACAATCTGCCAAGCCTGGAAGAATAAAGGATGGAAACCTCATTACCAGCAGCACTGTTTGCACTTGTAAACCCAATGCTATTTATAAGGATAGTGGAGTCCTCACAGCTTTGCAATGGCGACAAATGCTTGCTTTTCTAACATGGCAAATTTGCAGAACAATTGTTGTATATATTGTCCAGGATTGAAGCCACAAGATAATGTGAGAGTGGAATGATCATTTTAGAGAAACCCCTTCCTTATGCCCCATACTGTCACCTGTTACCTGAGCATGCACGGTGCCCTGGGTGTGATGCACCTGCAGGAAGACGTGAAGATGGCACAGCCGTGCGCAGGGCCCATATGTTTCTCACATAAGGAACGTAAAGAGGTGAGGCTACAATTCCTGCTTGTCAAACACTAAAGCTTAATTGAGCCAGAAATACTCCCTGGTTCCTGCTTCTGCAAGACAGATCTCAGCTGTCACTAAGCATCTGTGGTACCCGGAAGGGACAAGTGGAGTTCTGTGGGCAGGAGGCTTGGAGAAGGAGCAGATTTTTCTTCCTCTGTGCCAATTATATGCATGGTGTTTAGTTTTCTTTGTGCTGCTGAACCTTTGGTTCTGTGGCTGATTCTGAGCACGCTTTCTTGGCCCTGTAGAGAAGCCCTGGTAACTTCAGGCATGAGAGTGAAAGGAACTCCGAGCAAAAGGGTGCTGCTCAGGGAAGCTTCCAGAGGCAGGCAAAATGAGCCCTGATGGGTGATGATCATGGAAGGGTGGGAAGAAGAGGGTAGGCAGGCTGGAGAAGCTGTAGGAGCCAAGGCAGTGAGGCAGTACACTCAGACATTCCTGTCTGACAAGTATTTATTGTGCACTTATTGTGTGCGGCAGTGATCAAGGTGGACTCTGTGCCTGCCTTGGGGGGCGGAGACAGACAAGCAAACATGTGGATTTGATGATATCTGTTAGTGAAATGTGTTTTGAAGGGAAATGAAGCAAAGAAAGGAGAGAGGGAGGGATCAGGGGCTGGTTTGGATGGGGCAGTCTGGGTAAAGCAGAACAGAAAGACACGTGAGGTGTTTGGAGGATGGGGCAGGGGTGTGGTGCTGGGGACCAACACAGAAGGAGTTTTGATGGGACCAGATGGACAATATCCATTGATGGTACCCAAAGGGGCAGGGAGGGGGATGCTAGATGTTTGGGCTGTCATCTGCTCTGTGAGGGAATCAGTTACCATATTCTATCCAATACCTTTAGGCCAGCACAGGTATCAGTATGTGACAGCAACCAATGATGTCTCCATTTAATGGAGGAGCAACCGAGACCAGAGAAAGGGTGTGACTCACCTGAAGTCACTCACCTGGAGAGGAGGCAGGAAGCTGGGTCTTCTGATAGAGCTGCCTCTGGTTGGGGACTGAGAGGGGAAGGCAGCACAGGCCTGATGGCTTTTCTGAAGAAGATGGAAAGGGAAGGCATTAGGCAGACCCTGGAGCCTCTTGTGGAGGCACAATGTGGCACTGCCCAAGGTCAGTGCTCCTATCGGAGCAGACACAGAGATACCTTCCTCATCTTCCATTTTCCTTCCTCTATTCATGCCCTTTTTCTTTAAAGCCCTTTTCTGTATTTCCTACCCAGGGCCCACGGTGTGGGGCAGGGGCAGACTCACCTTAGCCACTTGGGTGTGAAAATTCTAAGATTCTGTGATTTCCTGAGAACAGGTCTGCCAGGACATGTCAGCCTCAGCCAGATGCAAAGAGGAGTCTGACCTTGTCGGGGGGCAGGTCTGCAGACCCCACAACCTTCAATGCAGTGAAGTGAGGGGTGTACCTCAGAAGCCAGGGGGGTGCCTGTATCTCAGGCAGGTGCATGATATGACTTTTCTGTTCCTTACATTCTTGCAGGGGATGTTGGGCAAAGGCTGGCTCTGGTGGGAACTGTTCATGTCTTGAATGTGGTCACAGAGCAAAGGCAGGTCGACACTGGCATTAGATCTGCCAGCCGGAGGGAACCTCCAGCTATGTGAAAACCTGAAAGCCTCTCCAAAGAGACATTAATTAGCCCCCAATTAATGCCAGACAGAAGCTCACCCTGGATACAGGGCAGGATGAGCTCTAGCTCTGGAGTCTGTCTGCAAATCACAATGAGGCTTCAATCCTTATCAAAAAAACCAAAGCAGCTAAATGTGGAAATTAAAGAGTTTTGGAGGTTCATTGATTTCCTTGGTGTCATGAAAGACTGTCCCCAATTCCTGTCTTCTGGCTTTCTCTCCCACTCCTTACCATGCCTAATCCCCAGCACCCAGAGAATCCTTTCCAGCAGCAATTTGGCTCTTTAATTAGCAGCTTTGGGATGCTAATGAAGGCGCCTCTAGGGAAGGGAGATGACAAGGTTTCTCTTAAGAATCATTCTTGAGTGGGTTGTTCAGAGGTTTCTGAGGCAGGCAGTGCTGTGCTAGTGACCTCTCTGTCCCCAGGAGAGGTACCTATTGGGGTGTGGAAAGTGAGTGAGCAGAGACAGGAGAGGAAATGTGGCTCACAGGCCGGTTTTCCTTCACATCACGGCCAGCTCTCTGACACCCTTGCTGCTTTAGCTCCTCGGGGATTAAACAATGAATTAACCAGCCCTCAAGACTAGCTGACCAGAGTGGCCAGCCCATCACACAGAAGGCAGGACACGACAACAAAGACTTCATCAGATCTGCTCAGGGAGAAAAGTGTGAAGCAGGCCAGCTCACATCTTTTTCTTTATGTTCTAAAGAAGACCAGTGTCCCACGGCATATGTGGGACATGGGAGCAGGGGCTGGAAGAGGCCTTCTCCATCATAGGTAGATGTGGGTTGATGTTCTTGCCTGGGAACAACTGCTCCAGCAAATCCCAGGTGAGGAAGATTCTTTGGGTGGGGAAGGGTATCTTTTTTTTTTTTTTTTTTTTTTTAAGAGAGACAGAGAGGGAGGGGAGAGAGAGAGAGAGAGAGAGAGAGAGAGAGAGAATTTTAATATTTATTTTTTAGTTTTCAGCGGACACAACATCTTTGTTTGTATGTGGTGCTGAGGATCGAACCCGGGCCGCACGCATGCCAGGCGAGCGCGCTACCGCTTGAGCCACATCCCCAGCTCAAAGGTATCTTTTTAATATAGTTCAAGAAATAGAAATGATGGAAAAGAAGAGAAGGTCAGGACAATGCAAACCAGGGTGTGTGTGAGACAAACAGCCTTCCTTTCCTGACTCCCATCAGCATCCGAGAAACACATACACACACACACACACACACACACACACACACACATATACACACACCTCCCACAGGTATGCATGTGCACATACACATAAACTCAGTTATGGATGGGGGAAGACAGGAGTGAGAAATGAGAGAGGGAGATAGGAGGAGGATGAAAGCCTGAGTGGTGGGATAAACACTCATTCCTTCATAATAGCTCAATCTCAAACAATTAAGCAAATTGTGGCCCCTTGTTGATGCTTTTGAAATATGATTAGAGGTTGCAGACATGGAGAGATCTTGCATTAGTAAGCTTTCTGTTACTGTATACAAATACCTGAGATATCAACTTAAAAAGAGGAGAGGTTTATTTTGGCTCACATGGATGCTTGGCCATGTTGCTTTGGGCCTGTGTTAAGGCAGCACATCATGGTGGAAAACAGTTGGTGCACAGTGAAAGAGAGAGAGAGAGAGAGAGAGAGAGAGAGAGAGAGAGAGAGAGAGAGAGAGAGAGAGAGAGAGAGAGAATATGGAGGAGAATGAGTTCCCACAGTTCACTTTGGTATCATCCCCCCAATGATGTAAGACCTTCCACTGGGCCCTACCTCTTACAGGTTCCACCATCTCCCAAAAGCACCTATAGCTGGAAACCAAGCCTCTACAGTCTCTTGAGAGAGAACTGTGTTCGAGTTAGCAGTGAAAGTTGCACAGGGATGAGTTATCCAACTGGGAACATGATGTTCACATTGAGAAATAGCTTGTGAATTTGTGTTTTAATAATTTTGGCATTAATTTTTTAAATAGTAGTCTATTTTCCAGCAGAAGTCTGAAGAAGGATAGTTTTCCTTGGGTTGGAAGGTTCTGGATAATTTCTCATGTTAAGGACCTGAGGGGCCTGGGCTCAGAATTCCTTGCCAGCACCTTTACGAGTAACTAGTGGCCCCTGTATTTGAACAGGGAAGGGAAACCATTTTATTTAGATTTACGTAGGCTATTTTCCATCTCACAGTTGGGCAATCTGAGTCCCCTAGTTTCTTCATCTCTTAGAATATTGTGAGCACACAAGTCCAAGTCCAAACCAGCTTCTCATCCTACAGATCCAGGTCCCCCAGTACTTGGATGGTCAGCCTTGCTGAGACTCTGTTCTTGGCAGGATGGAGGACATTTCTGCTTTTTAAACACTGGGAACTTATAATGATACTGCATGTTCAAACAGATTGTAAGGGAACACAGACTACAAATATAATAAAAAAAAGCATATACAAAAAATTACTCTAATGCATATTCAATGATATAAGCAATCTTCTTAAAAATTGGGTAATAGAAAAGTTCCCATAAGTGACTGGTTTTCAGTATTTTAATTCTCAATCTTGGTATTGCTCAGTCCTTCTCAAAAGCTCCTGCCCTGCCCTGCCCTTTGGACTTGGTTGGTTGGGGGTTGCCTAGAGCTTAGCCTAGCCCTTGGGGCACCAGGGCAGCAGGACCCTCTCCACACTGAATGTAGAGTCTAGAACCTACTCCTGTTGTCCTGGGCTCAGGGCTCTCCTTGCAATCTGATTTAGTGTTGAAATCTTAGTTGAGTATTGGTCTTTCTGGGGAGGAAGACTTTCCTCCTTACTGCAGCTCCTTTTTTGGCCCCTCTCAGTCTCTCCCACTTTGAGATCACAATCTCTGGCCAGTGGTAGACAGGTTCCCTTCTTTAAGGATGTCTGAATGCTGGTATTAGGCTCTGCCTCCTGCCAGCAAACCCCATTTCTGGATTACCTACGATTTGTTTGCGGTGATATGACCTTGGCATATGACCTTGACTCCCTGGCATCTACCTGCTTGGCTGGGCTTTTACCTGTGTTCTCCAGGTAGGTTGGTCCACATTTTCCTGCCTGTGTCCAGCCCCTCAGCACTCTTCTTAGCTGGCCCCTGACCTGGCTTTTGCTAATCTCTCATTGGAGAATTGAATGTCACCTGCCTCACTCCTGAGCCTCCAACCAGAACCTGATGATGGTGCCGATGGTGCTGATGGTGCTGATGATGGTAGCTACATACATTACCTCTTTTTCCCCTTGTTCTTATGAAAAAAAAAATTCAAATGAGTGGGTGGGGGGAGAGAGAGACAGACAAACACATGGAGCCCCTTTGTATCTATCACCCTACTTCAAAAATTGTTGGCTTGGAGTTGATGTTGTTTACTCTGTTTACTCTGGTTGCTCATTCATTTGTTTACTGGAGTATTTCAAAGTAAATCCCAGATGTCATGTCATTGCAATCATAAACACATAATACCTTCATTCATTTTGAATTGATAATGAAGATATATATATCTCCAAGCCATTATCCCACCTAGCATAAATTTATTCAATTATCTCTACATAATCATCTTCACATAATTATCTCTTAACAGTTGGTTTGTTCAAATCAGGAATCAGACAAAGTTATACATTCATTTAGTGAATTCTCTTAGGAGCCCTTCAGTCCTTTATTCCATTAGCAACCCCTGCTGTCTTTGTCATGTCTTTGATTTGGGAGGGAACCTGGGTGATCTGTTGGATAGGATAATGCTTCCTTAGGATGTTATTTAACTTGCTTTTCTGTATTTTCTATATGCTGTTATTTAGACCTAGAGACTTGATCAAATCCAAGCAGTGGTAATACCAAAGAGGCAGAACCCTTAGGAATGACACTCTGGAGGGGAGGGGTATGTTATCATTGCTGTTGTTTGGAATTGCTGGTTTGTGATGACAATAAGAAGCCGACTCAGTGGAGCTGGTTTTATTATTGCTTAGATTGCTCTGCAAAGTGCCCTGCAGTTGCTTGCACATGAGTGGATGGGTCTCTCCCTAAGTCCCTCCTCTGTATTCTGGGGCGCTGGATTCAGGTTCCTCTTTTTTTTTTTTTTAGGTAGGAGAACTTCCTAGGTGTGCTGCACACTTCTTACCATCACAGTACAAGGCACAGGATGTCTGGCTTGTCTCTCTTTTTGGGAACAAGTGGGATCAGGTCCCACCAACATGGTACTTCTAGCAAGTCAGGTTTGTTATTTCATTTGGGGTACATGGCTTTTCAAGTCTATCTTTTCTTCTGATTTATCATCCAATCATCTTCTATAAAGAAGCATTTTTTTTCTCTCCTTTTAGTCACGAGCCATCAGAGGAATGGATGCCTGAGCAGCCTTGAGCATTGACTCATGAGTTTTGTTGCTTTTAATATCACTTGGCCACACAGATTTTTAAGTTTGATTATGTTAGATATACTCTCATATTGTTTTTGTTGTTGTTGTTGTTGTTGTTGTTGTTGTTGTACTAGGATTGAACTCAGGGGCAATCAGCCACTGAGCCACATCCCCAGCCCTATTTTATATTTTATTTAGAGACAGGGTCTCACTGAATTGCTTAACACCTCACCATTACTGAGGCTGGCTTTGAACTCGCCATCCTCCTGTCTCAGCCTCCAAAGCCGCTGGGATTAAAGGTGTATGCCAAGGCAACCAGCTACTCTCATACTTTTTTAGAGGGAAAATAATCACAAGTTTATTTGATACTTTTAACTCAAATTTAAGATTACCCAGTTTTTACTTAACTTGGTTGAATTTACATTTTCATTTCTTTTCTCCTTGCTGAAAATCTTGGTTTTTAATGACTATGACATACTCACTCAGTTGCCTTATTCCACAATGTAACCCAAATGGTTTCAGAATAGCTATATGAATATTGCAGCTTAATAGTAAGATTACTGAATGCAGTATAAGATTTCTTTGTGGTTCATTTTGTCCTTAGAAGATATCCCACTAGGACTGCATAATCGAAATTCTATATTTGAAAGTAATTTAGAGCAATTATTTTCTCCATGTTTTTATTCCACTAACCCAATGTGCAGTTAGGCACATTCCTCTCCTTTGGCTTTCAATTTTAAAGTCTCATGTTTTTGTCTTTTTTGATTAAAAAAAAAAACAACTTGGATTCAAAGTTAAAATTATATAACAAAATATTTTTGGAGAAGTCTAGCTCCTATCCATACGTTCTTCATCTGGTTCCCTCTTCCTGCAGAGGTCATAGTTTTTATTAGTGTTTGGTTTATTCATTCATTAATTTTCAAAACTATAAGCAAATGCATGCATATTCACATTCTCCTCTCCCAGTTTGTAGTCAATGATGGTAACAAATTTGTCATCACTCACCCCAGTGAGAGATGAAGATTCTTTCTCTTCTCCTTGAACCTGGACTGGTCCTGTGGTTGTTGGAATCATGAGAGTGCAGTAGCTGAAGTGACACTCGGTCATTTCCAGGCCTCACAGGGCTGGACGCCCTGGTTTCTTCCTTCATACACTCCCCCTTGGGTTTCAGGATTCAGTGGCTAAGTAAAAAGCCCAAGCTAGCCATGCTGAAACTGAGAGGTCCTCGTCCCTCAGCAATGTCTGCCAAGGCAGAGACGTGTGAGTGAGTTGCCTGGTTCTGCCTAGCCATCATCTGCTCACAGCAGCATGAGGGACCTTGGGGGAAGCTAACAGAGCTGCCAATCAACCTGTAGAATCATGAGAGATAATTAATGTTCGTTGATAAACCATCTTTCTTACACAGAGGGAAGCATTCTATTTTCACCACTCTGCACCTTGCTTTAGCCACTTAATGAATCCTGGAGGTCTCTGTGTTTCACCATACGTGGATTCTAATCTTTGTGTTGACCGAAGTTGTGGTTGTAAAGGGTGATCTGAGGATCAGGGAGCTTGATAGCTTTTCCAAGGCTGTGTAGCCAGAGTACCCATTTGCTAGGTCTACCGTCACAAAATAATATATTGGGTGACTTAAACAACAGAAATCTGTTTTATCATTGTTCTAGAAGATAAAAGTCCAAGATCTGGAATGAAACCACCATTTGACCCACTTCTCGGTTTATACCCGAAGGACTTAAAATCAGCATACTACAGTGACCAGCCACATCTATGTTTACAGCAGCTCAATCCACAATAGTTAAACTATGGAACCAACCTAAGAGCCTTTCAGCAGATGAATGAATAAGGAAAAATGTGATATATATGCACAATGAAATATTACTCAGCCTTAGAGAAGAATGAAATCATGGCATTTGCAGGTAAATGGATGGAGCTGGAGAATATCATGCTAAGTGAAATAAGCCAATCCCCCCCAAAACTAAAGGCCAAATGCTTTCTCTGATATGCAGATCCTAAATCACAATAAGGGGGCGCGGGTGGGGGATGCTAGGGAAGAATAAAGGTACTTTGGATTAGTAGAGGGGAGTGAAGGGAGAGGGAGGGTATGTGGGTAGAAAGGACAGTAGAATGAATCAAACATTATTACCCTATGTAACTCTACACTCTGTACAACCAGAAGAATGAGAAGCTATATTCTATTTATGTATGATGTGCCAAAATGCATTCTACTGTCACGTATGACTAATTAGAACAACAACAACAAAAAGAGTCCAAGATCCAAAAAGAGTCCAAGATCAAGGTTTCAGCAGAGTTCATTTCTTCTGAGGTCTTCCTCCTTGGCTTGCTGGTGGCCAATTGCTTGTATGGTCATCCTCAGCTCACAGGCATTCCAAGCATCTATGTGTTCAAATATCCTCTTGTTAAAGGGACACCAGTAAAAAAAGAACAAACAAACAAACAAACAAACAAACAAAAAACAAACAAAGGATACCAGTAAGACTGGATTAGAGCCATCCCTAACAGCCTAATTTTAATCACCTTTTAAAGCCTGGTCTCCACAGTCACATTTGGAGGTGCTGGGAGTTAGGGCTTCAACCTGTGAATTTTGAGAGACACAAGAAATTGTCCAGCAGTTTGTGACCATCTTCAGTCCTGCCATGATTGGGTTTAGATTATGCGTGGATCAGATCTTTTTGTGAGGCTATTGGAGATATTGGAGCATAAATTTTTAATCTCTCAAAAAATAGCCACCAAAGTAATAAGAATATGATGGAAAGAATTCAAATAATAAATTTAAAACTGATTTCAAGAGGCACAAGAAGAGGGCAGGAGCCTCCACCACCATTACGAAAGTTCAAGAGAATGGTTTTTTAGGGAAGACTGCTGGGCCATAATGAGGTCTGCCAAGAATTCTTCTGCATTGTAATACTTTCTTTCTTTCTTTTTTTTTTTTTTTTTTGTTGACAGACATTTATTTATTTATTTATCCACGGTGCTGACAATCAAACACAGTGCCTCACACATGCTAGGCAAGCGCACTACCACTGAGCCACAACCCCAGCCCTGCAATGTGATATTTCTGTTTCAATTAGTACTTTTTAATTTCTATCTTCTTAAATTGGGGGAAAAAATGTGAAGGGTGTTAACGGGGGCATAAGACGTTTGACAATATGTTAATATCAGTTGTCTCTGAGTAATGGAACCAAGGGTGATTTCTTTTTCTTAAACTTTTCTGTACTTGTCCCTCCTTTTCTGAGTATTTATTTCTTTGATAATGAAAATGATAAGTAACACAGGACTGTTTCAGGATAGACTGGGACATCCTTTTTCCTGCACTTCAGTTTTATCCTGGTGAAATCTGGTTAAAGACAACAACGAATATGGGGGCGTAATAAACATGAGGGGGATGGGGAAGACTATCAGCTAGGCTCTAGTCAGGTCCACGACAGAAACTTCCATAGAAAGGAACCAGTGCAGCTCACTGAGATGAAGCAGCATGGGGACTGTGCGTACAGCCATCCCCAGGAAGGGTATATGGTTTGCTTTCAGTGGTTTGGGGCAACTCCCAGGGAATGGAGTGTTCCCATTTAGCTCCCAAATGTTACTGGCTTCAACCCACACGGTCAGTTTGTCCTTTCACTCTTAGAGCCGCACCCTGTGTCCTCAACACTGATTAACTACTGAATCTATGATAGACATTTAAGAAATTGGCTCCCATGATTCTGGAGGCTGAGAAGTTCTAAGATGTGCAGTTGGCAAGCTGGTGACCCAGGAGAATTGATGGCAAAGTTCCAGTCTGAGTGCAATTCCAAATCCAAAGGCAGGAGAAGGTCAATATCACAGTTTGAAGATAGTGTGCCAGAGAGTGAATTCTCCCTTAAGTAATTTTTTTGTTCTCTTCAGGCCTTAATTTGATTGGATGAGGTCGACCCACATGGTGGATGGCAATCTGCTTTAACTCTGCTACTAATTCAAGTGTTAATCTTAGCCAGAGCACCTTCAAAGACACACCCAGAATGTTTAGCCAAATATCTGGGCATCCCATGGCCCAGTCAGGTTGACACATACAAATGAGGGGAGGGGGATAAGAAGGGGCAGCATGAATAAAAAACACAGACCCTTTCTCTTTAGGCCACCAGTCACCTATCTTAAGATTCTCAGATCCAGTTCTCAGAAGCCCCTCACTGTTTTATCTACAGCATGGCTGGCTTGGCCTTGCCTGAAGAAGACGCCTTACTGGCTTCCCATGAGGTCCAGAGGAGGGCCCCATCTGGTGATTAGGCAGCCAGAAGATGAAAGGGAATGAGGCCAGTGGATTTGTGCTGGGAGGGGCTGGGCGCAGGTGTTTTCCTGCTTTTGAACCCCACAGTGGGTCCTCTCTGCTCTGAGGGGTTCTGCTCTCTGCTCATGGCTCAGGGGAGAGTTGGGTTGGGAAGATAAGCAGAACATGCTAATGGAGGCAAGACCCCATTGGAGTGGGAAAGCCAGCCACAAGACACTCCTGCTGATAATGACAGTGATGCCTGCCCAGCCACCACAAGTTCTTATACGGAGTTACCTGCTCAGAAGCGCATCAAGAAAGTTCTGCTTAATGACAGTACTCACTCCTTTACCTAGGAGCTCACAACCAGTGCTAGCTTGGATGTAAAAGTCTTTTCTTCTAAGAAACTTAAAACCAGAAATGCTGCACACAAACCAGCCAGCACTTGGATTTCTTTCTTTCTTTCTTTTTTTTACATTGTAAGAACAACTGACTTCCTTCTTTTTCATTATCCTGATTTGGGTATTTGGCATGAAGTATTTGTTGACACAGGAAGGAGTGTAGTCCTAACAAAAAGTTTCATAAACATCTCTCTTGTCAACAACATTGTTATTATAGTGTCTCATGTTTTCCAAGCAAGGCCTTTTTTTAAAAAAAATGCTTTTATTAGTGCATTCTGGTTATATATAGTAGTAGGGTTCCTTTTGACATAATCATACATGCATAGAATTTAATTTGCTCCATTTCAGTCCCCAGTGTCTCCTCTTCCCCTTCTCTCCTCCCTTCCCCTATTTCCCTTTTTCTACTCTACTGGTCTTCCTTCTATTTATTTACTTAGTTTTAATTGGCATCACTTGGATTTCTTAAGAACCACTTCCCAGGTGGTGAGATGTGCAGGTGGACTAGAAGTACCATGTTGGTTGATTTTGAGGAATAACAGTGTGTAGAAAAGGTGCTGGAGAACTGGAGCTAACGCATCCAGGCATTTTTAAAGAGAAAAAAAAAAACAGATTTTAATGTCTATTTCCTGAGAATATAATGTCAACCCACAAGAAAAGGCTATATAAATTGTTAGTTGATTTTTAAATGTTTAGTGAAAAACAAAACAAAACAGTCCTCACTAGTCACCATTAATTGTTTATTAAAAATGAGCTCTTGCTGGGAATGAGCTTCAGGTGGTGATGCCTGAAATCCCGCTACTGGGGAGGCCAAGCAGGAGGATTGCAAGTTCAAGGCCAGCCTTGGCAACTTAATGAGTCCCTGTCTCAAAATGAAAAGTCAAAAGGGCTTGGTTTGTAGTTCAGTGGTAGAGCACTTGCTTAGCAGGCACAGGGCTTTGGGTTTAATTCACAGAACTGGAAAAAAAAAAAAACCCATCCCTCCAAAAAAACAAACAAACCAAAACCACCACCAAAAAAACCAAAAAACAACTCCCACAAGCAACAACAACAACAACAAAAACCAAAGCAAAACCTCAGCTTGTGTGCAAAGACAACTTATCAATGTTGGATTACAGTATCTTCCTTTCCTAGTCAATAAGTCAATATCAACACCAGCATTTATGGGAAAAGAAGATTATGGGTCCATTTCACTTATGAATATAGATGCAAAAAACATTAAATAAAATACCAAAATGAGATTAAAAAAAAGAAGTAAAATACCAAAATGGCATTAAAACCAATATACTATATTTAAATTGGGTTTATCATGGATGTTTGGAATGCCATATTAACATACCAAAAATGTAACAGATGTTCCTTTGACAAATTTGAACACTATTTTCCCTAACATAACAGTTTTTAAATGAGGAATAAAGATCATTTGTTTGATTATAAGTATCTATAAAAAAATCCTAATGGGGAAATACGAGAGCATTTATTTTAAAATCAAGAGTAAGACTATCATAAATTCTATTGTTTTAGAGGCCCTGGACAGTTCAATAAAACAAGAAAAAGAGATTAGAGGCATGAAGATCGGAATTTTGGTAATTTCCACTATCTACTGGTGATAGAATTGCTGCATAGGAAACCCAAAATAATTGACATGCACGTGTGCCCTAGTTTAGCAAAGATGCGAGATACAACATTAATATATAAAAGTTATCGGTATTTCTGTATATCAGGAGCAAACAGCCAGAAGAGTAATTATTATGATGACAGCATTATAGAGTATGAAGTGTCTTATAAAACTGGCAGAGATTATCAAGTATCTGCTAAAACACACGCCAGACCTCTACGAGGAAAATTATAAGATTTTGTTAGGGATATTAAAGACTTATATTAAGGAAACTCTTGGATAGGAAGATGTCAATTCTCCCCAAATTGACCTATAAATTTAGTGCAATCCCTATCAAAAACTAAATCATGTTTTTCATAGAATTCCATGAAATCATTAAAAATTTTATATACAAGGGCAAAAGGCCAAGAATAGTAGGGTACTTCAGAGGAAAAGCAAGAAGTTGGGGTATGCCTCATCAAGCATCAAGACTTGATATGAACTTTTATAATATTTATGAAAATGTGGTATTGGTGTAGGGACAACACCATGACCAATGGCATGGAACATGGAGCCCTCAAAAAAGCTATGCACATAAGGAAAGTTGGTATATGACAGAAGTCATAAATCTAGATGGAAAGAGGGATTGTTCAATAAACAGAACTGTAGAAAAAGGTTATCCATATGGGAAAAGATGAAATCAGGTCTATACTTGACACTGTTCCCAATTTCAGAAGAATTAAGAACTTAAATGTCATAAATCTTTAAAACTCTCAGTAGAAAATATGTTTAAGTCTTTGAGTAGTGAAAGGAAGCTTACCAAGACATAAAATATATTGACACTAATATAAAAGATCAATACACTTAAGAATATTTATTCTTTTTGTTGTTGTTGTTGTTGTTAAATACCTTTATTTATTTATTTTTATGTGATGCTGAGGATCAAACCCAGTGCCTTGCGTGTGCTAGGTGAGTGCCCTACCGCTGAGCCACAACCCAGCCCCAGGATATTTATTCTTAAAAAGTGTGTTAGTTAGATTTTCATTGCTGTGACCAAAATACCTGTTCTGAATAACCGAGAAGAGGAAAGGTTTATTTTGAGCTCACAGTTTCAGAGATCTCAGTCCAGGGTCGACTGACTTAATTGCTCTGAGTGTGAGATGAGGCAGAACATCATGGTGGAAGGGTGTGGTGGAAGAAAGCTGTTAGCTCATGGCATCCAGGAAGGTGGGGGGGAGAGAGGGGGAGGGAGAGGGAGAGAGAGAGGGAGAGGGAGAGGGAGAGGGAGAGGGGGAGAGAGAGAGAGAGAGAGAGAGAGAGAGAGAGAGAGAGAGAGAGAGAGAGATATCAAGGTGCAAGAATAAAATATAAACCCCAAAGGCACAACCTTTGTGACCAACTTCCTGTAGCCATGCCTACCTGCCTATAGATGCCCTACTTAGTCTAGGATGGACTGATTAGGCTACAGCTCTCATAATTTAATCATTTCACCTCCTGCATTAACACAGGAACTTTTGGGGGACACCTCATGTGTAAACCATAACAAAAGGATACCTTACAGTAAGCAAAAGTGAAAGATACAAGTTACAACTAAGATAGCTACAGCACCCCTAACGAAAATGGATTAGTATTAAGACTATATAAGAAAAACAATAAAAAACAGACTAATAAGAAAAACAATTGTATGGAAAATGAGCAAGAGACAAATGAATGAACATTTTGCAAAAGAAGCAACATGTCTGATTAATAAATCCAATAAGAGAGGTTTAATATTTTTAGTGATCAGAGAAACACACTTTACATTTTGTGTGTGTGTGTGTGTGTGTGGTGTTGGAGATCAAACCCAGTGCCTTGTGCATTTGAGGCAAGCACTCTACCAACTGAGCTTTATCCCTGGCTGGAGAAACACATTTTAACCACAATGATAATATGTTTTACCCCTGCTCAATTGGCAATTAAAGATCTGGTCTTAGGAAGTTTTGGAAAGAGGCCACAGGGCCTTTTATACTGGTAGGTGTGTATATTTATGAACCACTTTGGAAAAGATCTTGGCCTTATCCCTTAAAACTGAACATCCACATACCCTATGACTCAGCAATTTCATTTTTAGATAGATATTCAAAAGAAACGTTCATACATCTAAAATAGGAGATTTGAGTAGGAAAAGATTCCTACCATCATTTTTCACAACAGCAAACCTGAAAACAAGTTAAATGTCCTTTAGTGGAAAATTAAATAGGCAATGTATATTCACACAGTGGAATATTATACAGCAGTAAAATGTGAATGAACTCCAACTCAAAGCAATAACATGAGGGCTGGGCCTGTGGCCCAGTGGTAGTGTACTTGCCTGGCATATATGAGGCACTGGGTTTGATTTTCAGCACCACATATACATAAAAATAAAGGTCTGTAAACAACTAAAAAAAAAAATCAAGAAAAAAACCCAACAACAACATGAATGGATAATCTTAGTGACCTAATATTTAGGGAAAAAAAGGAAAATCTGGAAAAACTATATATAATATCTTGTACTTTTTATAAAGCTTGAAATAATTAAAATTTTATAAAAACACATCTTTTAGAAGAACATATAGATGCAATAAAACTTATCTTAAAAGGAAAGCACAGGGCTAATGGACACAGGATTAAGAATGATTACCTGGGTGGGTAGAGTCAGAGAATGTGATGAGTGGGACCATATGGTATAGGCTATGGCCAGGATCCTAACTTTTGTTTGGATCTGTGGGTTCAGGGGTGCTTATTGTATTATTTAAAAGAAGTAAATAAAAGCAAGCCATGTAGATACTAATGGGGAGTCTGTGTCATAAACCAAAGACAGCAGTCTATTCAGTTCTATGCAGTTGAATAGCAATAAAAGGAAGAAAAAGCAGAAATGTAAATGTGATAATTTTTAGATGGAACTGTATCAAATTCTCTTCCCATGGAGGTCGGTTCAGTTCACTTACCATGTCTTTTATATTCCAAAGCTCTTTACTGAGCAATCGTAATGGATTGAAATCCATCTTGAGGGAACTGTCACGAGTCCCTTGGGAGGTTAACTCCTCAGGCATACAAATGGCTTAGCTAGAAGGAGAACCCATGGCAGGCGTAGTCTGGGGTGACTTTCACCCCTTGGAAGAATTAACTCTGTTGCTTCTGCCCTTGTGGTCACTTGGCTCAAGATTCAAAGTCCCTAGAAGAGCTGAGAGTGTAACTGAATGGTAGAACATTTGCCTAGCCTCCGTGAGGTCCTGGTTCCAACCCCAGGATCATGTATCCAAACCCTCCCTCCCCCCCACCCCTCCTCCCAAATAAAAGGTCCATAGAAAGAGACCACCCATATGGCATATGCATGGCTCGGGTCTCCTCTGGTCTTTCCGTGATTAGAGGAAGCACCTGCTGGGCGGAGCCTCCAGGAACCTCTTTGGCATCTATAGTGAAAAGGCAGATGCTCACATTTACTCTTACCAAGATGGCACATCTGGAGAAGAAGAAAGGATGCTAGGTGGCTAAAACATAATGCAGATTCACTATAGGCTTTAATGATTATATTGTCAGTGGTAAATACCAGACACAATTTATTAAGTGCCTACGATGGTCCTAAAACGCATCATTCCCTATATTGACTGTAAGTGGCCAGAGGGCAGGGTCTCAGTCTTGTTCTAGGCTGACTTGCTGGCCTTCCAACCAGAGCCTGCCGAGTTACATGCATTCAACCAACAATTCAATGACTTCAGTGAGGCAGGCACCATTCCTGACAGAAAGGCTGAGTACTCTGGTGCTGGTCCACTACCCTGGGCTGCCTCCTACAGCCATCTGTCATGTTCCACCGATTCCATTCCTAAAGATGCTGCAGGTCTGGTCTCCCCAGCCTCCCTCCATCGCTCCTCCTAGCCCAGCCCCTATCCTCTTTTGCCTGGAATGCTGCCTGAGCTCTTGCTGGGCTTCTTGGCTCTGGGTTCCTGCCTTCATGATCTCTTCCCTGCATTGTCACTGGAGATTTTTTTTTTTTTTGTACCAGGGACTGAACCCAGAAACACCTAACCTCTGAGCTACACCCCCAGCCCTTTTTAATTTTTTTTTTTTTTTTGAGATAAGGTCTCACTAAGTTGCTTAGGGCCTTGCTAAGTTGCTGAAGCTGCATTTGAGCCTGCAATCCTCCTGCCTCAGCCTTCTGAATTACTGGGGTTACAAGCATGTGCTACTGTGCCCAGCCAGAGTTTCTTTTCTTCTTGTTTTTAATGAATTGCTGTGAAATATGTATAGTCATCTACTTTTTTTTTGAGAGAGAGAGAGAGAATTTTTTAATATTTATTTTTTTAGTTTTTGGCGGACACAACATCTTTGTTTGTATGTGGTGCTGAGGATCGAACCCGGGCCGCAAGCATGCCAGGCGAGTGCGCTACCGCTTGAGCCACATCCCCAGCCCCAGCCAGAGTTTCTTTAAAACAAAACAAAACAAAAAAATGTTTTCTGATTTGCTGCTTCTATGGAGAGGGGCATCGATTTCTCAAAGGGGCTAGTAGATCATGCCAGGTGGACAAGCAGTACAGTTCACAGCAGAAAGAAAGAATTTTTATAGTACTATGTGTGGGAGACAGGGGCCTTTCCATGCAGGTATTCAGATGGCTGTTATTGGGACCACAATTAAAGAAGGACATTAAAAAAATAAAAGGATAGAAAAGATTACTGTTAATAGATTAAATGCTTTTGTACCTGGTATTTGGCTCAGACTGTTTTATTGAATTCTCACAATACCCTTTTGAGGCAGGCTATCCTGCTTCCATTTTAGAGATGAGTCCATTAAGGCTCAGAGAGATTAGGAAGGTACTTAAGGTCACACAGCTTGTGAATGGTGGAGTTAGAATACCCCAATCCTATTCCATTCCAGATCTTTCTGGTTCCAAAACCTCCTACTCACAAAAAAGTGCATCAGAAGTATGTGTTCAGGGAACTTTGGAGGAAACAGGCCAACAGACCTGCAAAAGAGAGTCAGGAGAGACCTTCATACAGGGAGCTCACTAGGAGACCCCCTGCCCCCCAGTCAGCAGTGCCTAGGAGAAGGCTCCTTCCTGGCTGAGAAGTTGGGTGAATGAAATATTTTCATAACCTTGCATTTCCACCTCTGAGTTATTTAATTCTTGTGGGCACATCTGATAGATGGAGGGAAAGGAGTCGAGGGAGAAGGTAGAAGCAATGGCTGGAAAAAAATGAATTAATTAAGGCAGTTAATGAATTTAGCTGTGAGTGGAGGGGCAGAGTTACTGACCTGACTATTGCTGGGCGTAGGGACCTTGTGGGTTCCAGTCCCCAGTCTGCTCTATGTGGTCTCAGGGTGGTATTCGTCCGTGACCATGTCACCTGTGAAATGATGGGGTTCTGATCAGATCCCGGGTCCCTCCTTGCGCATCTTCAGTGAGACTGACAAATGAGCAGAGATCACTGCTACAGTCCCCTCATGGGACTGACTGTTCACCGTGGCTTTATTAACAAGGGCCAAACATTGGGTGTGGGGGTGGGGAAGCTGGACTCTTCGTTTTTTAAAAAATTGTTATTTATTTATTTATTTTAGTAAAAATGATTATAAATTGCCTGTGGCTGGGACTTGGAACAGGGAGTGACTGCAAATGGGCAGGAGGGATCTTTTTGGGGTGATGGAAATGTTCTAAAATTGGATGATGGTGATGATTGTATAAGTCTGTAAATTTATAAAAACCATCGGATGCTATGTAAATTATGCCTCAATAAGGCAGTTAGAAAGAATTATAAATACTGGGGAAAAAAATATACACCCAATCATGGCGGTTGCCTCACAGATAACTCACTGTGTGGAAGGTATTCTGGGGAAGCGGTGATGAACGAGCTCTGCTCTGCCTTTTACGGAGCTAGTAAATGAGCCCAGGGAGGAGAGGGCTGTGAATACAAATGACTCCAGCACATGGAAGCAGGTGGTGAAGAAGGCAGAGCCAGAATCAGGAGGAGGGGATTTAGGAGAGTTTGATGAGATCCTAATGAGGATGGGAACCAAGGCTGAACCTGTGAGAGGCTGATAATGGAAAAGAAGGGCCCCGCTATCTGTGCAGTGGACTGAGAGCCAGGAAGGGAGGGGTGGGGGCAGGTCCTGGGGAGGGGGGAGTGCCTATCTTAAAAAAAATTTTTTTTGGTACCTGGGATTAAACACAGGGGTGCTTAACCAGGGAGCCACATCTTCAGCCCTTTTTTATTTTTTGAGAGAGGGTCTCGCTAAGTTGCTCAGGGCCTCACTAAGTTGTTGAAGCTGGCTTTGACCTTGCAATTCTCCTGTCTCAGCCTCCTGAGCTGCTGGGATTACAGCTGGCAGGATCTATGTCTAGGTGCCTAGTGACCATCCGGTCCAGAATAGCCCCAAAGTGACCGAGGGGAGGGGAGGCTGATTGCTCTCATAGTGTTGAGAAGGCTGAAAATGGCCATGGTTAGGCTCCCTCGTTGAGGCTCCCAGAGGGCTGTTATAGTTTTTAGTGTGTAGCCAAGGCCTACTGCTGTTATAGTTAGTGTGTAGTCAGGGTCAGAAACAGTCTGATTAAGATATGTACTCAAGGTCAAAAACATTTGTTTGTGAGCACGCACCCACCTATGTAACCTGTTGGCAACGTGCCTTCTTTGTTTGGCCTGCATGTAAACAAGGGTCTATGGGAAAGACCTGGGGTCGGGGTGGGGTGGGGTGGTGGTAAATGGGGCTAAACAGAACTGACTGGGGCAAAATATGAAACTGGCCGGGGGCTGCAGCTGAAGCTGGAGGCTGTTGCCACCTCTGAATAAAGCATGTCTACTACCCTGTGTCTTGCATCTTCTTCCACCTGCTGGGATCCTGAATTTGTTTCCTGGGTCTGAGCCCCTACCCAACACACATGGCTCTTTGGCCACATGGTTATAGGGACCATGTGCAAGACTGGGCTTCGTGACTTGGGAAGATGGGGTCACTGGTTAGTAAGTGGCCAAACCAGGACTTGGATTCCAGAGTTTGGCTCTCAAGCTCAGTCCTCTGTGACCTGCTTTACTGAAAAGGCTTAGACTGAGTGAGGCACCCAAGGTCACACAGCAGAGAGTGGTGAGGCTGTGATTCAGATCCAGTTCTGCCAAGGCGGAGGCTAATACCTCAAGCCTCACCTTTCCCGTGCCGAGGATGGGGTGAGATCAGCTGGTCCTGCTTTCTTTCACCCTCCAGGACTCTGAGTGCCCCAGTAAGAGCTGAGGGAGGGATGGAGGGCTGGCCATTCTTTCAGCGGAGGTCATGGGGTTTGGAATGGACAAGCAATCTCTTCTCAACCTGACTTTCTATAATGAGGAGAATTGAAGCTAAATTCTAAATTCCCCTTTTGGGGTGCTTGTCACTCATGCTGGCAGGAAATGGTCTGAAGAGACGCCTGCTCAGCATCTAAAAAGGCAGGCCAAGGAGAGAGCGCTTTGCTGTGTTCACCCAAGGAAGGGGAGGGCAAAGCTTTTCACTCACCTCCTTCACCCTCTGCCTTTCTCTCTTATAATTGGAGAGTTCTCATTCGCTCACCTAGTGGGATAACAGGTACTGAATGTACCCTAGAACCAGTGTCCCCTCATGGCCCAGTGACCAAATTTATCCCCGTTGGTGTGGGTCCTGAGCCAGGTGTAGATTCCATGAGAGACTGACTCTCTCAAGGGATCTTGGGAGATAAGTCAGGGACAGAAAGGGGAGGAAGGAAGGCGACACTATATGTCCTGGGCATTCCTGCTTCATCAGGAGGAAACTTGGGTGGAGAGAAGGGGACCTACTCCCTTAGTGAGGTGCTGGGATTTGGCTGACTTTCTTCTGCCTCCTTCTGTGCTCCTCTTCTGCCCTAATGCCTTCCAGTCCCAGGACAGCAGTGTCTGTGGGCTCCACCTGGTGTAGGTGTAATTCCCACGACTCTAACCTCTACCCTGGACTCTGCCTGTATTCCCACAGCTACTCTGCTTCCAGAGTCTTTTCTTGCAGTGCCTCATTCTCTGAACACAGCCTTTTCAATATGCCCTTTAGCTGAACTCTGCGGGAGAAAAGGCACATGCTTGGAGATTGGCCACAGTCTAGCCTCAGGGGGGAATTTGGTGCCATCCAGCAGCCATTTGAGCTGGTCCTCTGATTGATTCCCCTTCATGACTGTCCAGTTCTTTGTCACTTTCTTCAAGCCCTTTGCTCCATCAGTGTCTCCTCCATCACTTACTTTATTGAGCAAATTGCATTGGGTTGCCCCATGTACCCGCCACATAGGTTTATATTATAGTTACCCCTTATACACAGGGAATGCATTCCAAGAGCCCCAGTGGATGCCTGAAACTGCAACAGTACTGAACCCTGGATATATGTTTTTTTTTTTTTTCCTCCATGCATACATGTATACCTAAAACACTTATAACAGTATACTGTAATAATAGTTTGCCCTTTGTTATTGCCTATTATTAAGTAAAATAAAGGTTACTTGAACATGAGCAGTGCTATACTGAGACAGTCAATTCGATAACTGCTTAGTTACTAATGGGCAGGTAGCATATACAACATGGATACACTGGACAAGGGATGATTCACATCTCAGGTGGGACACAGCAGGATGGGGCAAGATTTTATTGTGCTACCCAGAAGGGTGCACAATTAAAAACTTATGAATAATTTCTGGAATTTTCCATTTAATATTTCCAGACTAGGCTGACTCCAGAGAACTGAAACCATGGAAGGTGAAGCCATGGGTAAGGGGTACTAGTATAATGATTTATTTACATATTTCCCCAACTCAACTCTTATAATTGGAGAGTTCTCTTGGGTCTGTCTCTTATTCCTCTTTTTCTTCCTAATGCCTGACCCAGCACCTATAACTGCCTAGTGCTTAACTGCCTAGTGTTTTGGGGTGAATAAGAACAGGTTAGAGTGGACAAAGCAAGGGACACAGGCCTGTCAAAGGCTAGTGGCAGAGGCCAGCTCAAAGAGACAACCTGACACTTGTTCCTGTGAGTTGGGAGGAGCTCCAGAAGGTCTCCTGGGATCCTCATGCTTCTCAGCTGCCATTAAAATAAGGAAGATCTGTAACTGCTCTCTGCATTCTAAAATCCTACATTGAAAAATGAAATGCAAAATCTGAGGCCTTTTGATCTTTTACAGTGGGGTTTCCATGGTGACAGTGGCCAAGGCCTGCATGGGGGGCAGCTGTGCCTCACAGGGCCAGGCCCAAGTCCCACCTGTATGTGTTTAAGAACACCCCTTTTTCTTCATTCCCACTGGGCCAGTGGACACAGGTTTCCAAGTCTCCTCTCCCACTCATTAAACAGCAGAGGAAGCCATTAATTTCCCTGTAGAGAGCTTGGGAGAGGGGGATGTTAGAGCCCTGACCCTGAAGGACCGGGCTGCACCTACACACTCTAGGCTTCTTGGTTCACCTTCAAGTGCCACCACCCAATGTCACCTGACCTGGTTGGAGTAGGGATTTTTTTTCAGCCTCTTTCTTCTGGGAGGGGGCTTCTCTGGAAGTGGCAGTTTTTGCTAGTTTCTTACCTCTATCCTACCCTTCTGGGATTCACCTGGGCTTGGCCAAGAACCAGCTCTTCTGGGTCTCAATTTTCTCACTTGAACAATCAAAGGGGCACACTTAATTAAGAAGTTGTTCTTGGGCTGGGGATGTGGCTCAAGCGGTAGCGCTCGCCTGGCATGCGTGCGGCCCGGGTTCGATCCTCAGCACCACATACAAACAAAGATGTTGTTTCCGCCAAAAACTAAAAAATAAATATTAAAAAATTCTCTCTCTCTCCCTCCCTCTCTCTCTCTCACTCTCTCTTAAAAAAAAAAAAAAGAAGAAGAAGTTGTTCTAAATATATTGTGTTTCTGGGTGTACCAGCTTCTACCCCTTCACCCCACACCCCCTCTCCCTCTCTCCACCCATGTCATATCCTCCATCACATCCCCTCTCCCCTCTCCCTCCTGTCTCCTTCTCAACTCCCTTCCCACCCATTTCCTGTGCACACCTGACTCCTGGGGCCCAGACCCACCTTTACCCACTGGCCTTCTGGACTTTTCTGGAGAGGCTCCTGGGAATCTCCTCACCTTTCTGTGGGACCTCTGAGCTCTGCCCAGGCCATCCTTGAAGATGGAGGGAAAGGAAGTGAACAGATGAGGCTATTATGAAGCACAAGTCTCTGTGACTGTCCCCAAAGTGCCCCCCACCCCAAGTCAATCATGACTTTCTCTTGCCTAGGAGGACGTGCATACCAGGGCCTTTCTCCATAATTTCCTATCACAACCTGGGCTGCCTGAGGTCCCTTGTGTCCCTTGCCTTGGTCATTAACTGCACAGAGGCGGGTGCAGGGGGAGCTTTGTGGCCCGAGCCTTTCAGCTCCTGCCTAGTGTGAGAGCTGTGAGGACCAAATGAGGTCATGTTCACAGTCGCCTGCTCAGGGCCAAGAAATGGAGCCCCGCCTCTGTAGATGAAAGCTCCTACTTTGTATTCCAAAGTTGAAAGGTCTGGTGGAACAGCAGGGGAAGAGCCACCTCCCCAAGTCCTGATGTCACCCTGCCCTCTCAGCTGGGCAAGCAAAGGGCCAGGAAGCCGTGAGGCCATTTTGGGTGGAGACTCATGGAGAGGTGACAGGCCATGGGGATGAGAGCAAAAGCAGGTGCCACCTAGGTCACCTTGAACAGGTGGTTCTCTTTCTCTGGTGACTTCTGACCACTTGATTTTCTTCATCTGTTCAAAAGAAGATAACACCCGGTTCATACAATTGTCCAGATGGCGACAGCAAGAGGACAATGAGAAAAACACCTAGGGTAACAGCTGTGTCTGAGGCCAAGCATTTAAGCTTCTTCTCAGAGGAGGAAGATGTCAGAGGAGATGTGTGCAGGAGGACACTCCCATCATTCAGCGGTTCCTGCCTTCTCAGAAGACCCCCAGCCTGTGTGGAGACCCCCTTGGGACCTTGAGTGAGGGCCCAGGCAGCCACTGACTCGGCCATTCATGGTCTAGTGGTCCTTCTGTTTATATCTTATCATATTCAGAAATCTTGGCTGCTCTCGTCTTTCCAACTGTTATCCCATTCTATAGCTGAGGAAACTGAGACACAGAGAAGTCAGTAGTTTCCCCAAAGTTGTACAGTTGGTAATTGGCAGAGCTGGGATTTGAATCAAAGCAGTCCAATTCCAGAATTGATGCTCTTAACCACTAACAGTATTTTGCCTCTACAGGTTGAGTATCTCTTATCCAAATGTTTAGGATAAAAAGTGTTTCAAATTTCAGATTTTTAAAAATAATTTTGGGATACTTCCATATGTGCAATGAGATATCTTGGGGGAGGGGGCCCAAGTCCTAATAAGGAAATCCATTTATGTTTTGTCTGCACCTTAGAAGGTGTAGCCTAAGGGGAAGGTGGAACCAGGCTGCTGAGAGAGACAGAGTCAGGAGAGAAAAGTAAGAAAGGGTAAGGTCGGGTGATTTTATATGATTCATTTATTACACTTGCATTTTGATCTGTCACCTGAGATCAGGGGTGGAGTTTTACTTTTGTGTCATGTTGGTGCTCAAAAAATTTGGGATTTGGGAACATTTCAGATTTTGGATTAGGGATACTCAACTTGTATTAAAAAAACATCTAAGGGATGGTATCGCCTTTGTTTCTGTTTCCTCCTGTTTCTTTCTTTCTTCTTCTTCTTCTTTTCCTTTTTGGTGCTGGGGATGGAATGGGGGTCCCCATGAACCCTACCCCTGAGCGCCGCCCCTGCCCGAACAGGGATTTCCCTCTCTCACCTTTCTCTCCTGAGTCTGTCTCTCTCAGCAGTCTGGCTCCACCTTCCCCTCCTTAAGACTCTGTGGTTTGGTGGACGAGGCAAGGCTTTCCAGACTTAGCTCTCTGGAAGGATATTCAGGGTCCACTAACTGTGGCTTTACTCAGCTCTCAGCCTCTCCACGCAGATGACATCTTGTTTTCATCTCCTACCTTTGTATAAAGTAGTATGTTGGGAAAATGCCCAAAGCCTTTCTGGAATATTCTGTTCTGCTTTCCCATCTGGGAAATGCATCTGGTTCTTTTCTGCTTGTAGTTTATAGCAGGAGGTTTTCTCTGGGGGACTATATCCTGGGAAACCCTGCCTGCTCCAGCCCACAGAGCCACCTCCTGCTGACCACCAAGCCTCAGGGCAGGCCCTTCTCAGCCCCAGTGTATCATTACTCAATTCTGTTTTTCCTCTTTCCATACTTTAGAGTCATTATAGGCTAAACTCTTCTCATTCATATTCTTCTTTTTTTTCCCTTTGTTTTTAAACACCATGGCACATATTTCCTCTGGACAGAGTGCTTCTTTCTTCTTTAACTCTTGCTTGATTTGTTTTTATATGTTAGTTGTCAAAATAATGAATTTGTTCATTAGCATCCTCAGTTGATAGCCTGTTAGTTTCTTTTTCTTAAAAGTATCATGATCCAGAGTAATGGATTTAAATATATTTGGCCTGTTTCAATCTATTGCCATTACTGTCCTTACGGATACATTGTCACACCTCTGGCCAGGGGAAGCCTCTTCCCCTGGACTCCTGAGTTCTTTTGACCTGACCTTGGTTTCTCCCATTGCTTCTTCAGTATCTGGGGTGACAAGTTGCTTCAGGCAAGTCACATGCCAAGGCATCATTCTCAGGGGTCTGTTATGCCAGGATGGTGGGAAAGTGTCTAACTGAGGTTTTAAAGAGTTCTTTACAACATCCACAACAGAGAGAAGGGTTAGGAAGGTAGGAGGTAAATCTCTTCTGAATTTCCAGGTTATTTAGGGACTCCTTTGGATTTGGGGAAGGGATATGGCTATGGGTGAAGGACCAACCCAGAATGGAGTGGGGAGGAGTTTCCCCAAGAAAGATGAAGTGTTAGGGTTTTGGAAGGTGGCAGAGAGCAAGCCACATTCCCCTTTGGAACCTGGGAGCTGGCAGACTCTGCTGGGTGGCCGTGGTTGCAGGAGGCCACTCATAGGTAGCTGAGGACTTGAGTCCTTCAGGGAAAATCCCTGTTCCCAGGCTTAGCCAGGCAGAAACAAAGCTGCCATAGACCACGCAGCCCAGACAATAGGCATCCTAGAAACCATCCCTTGATGGAAGCCTAGAGACTTCCTGGTTTCCTACAAGTTCTGCTTTTTAATCTTGCACAGGCTTTGGGGATGGGGCTCAACTTGACAGCAACTTGGAGAATGGCAGATTGCATTTAGTTTAAGAAAAGTCAGTTCTCACATCTGTGCTCAGTTGTCTGTGGCTAGGTCCTTACTTTTGAGGAACACTCTCTGACTTGGGACTTTTATTCCCTTGGCCTAACTCTCTAGGGAACAGGAGGCTGTCCTTTCTCCAGATGTGAACAATAAGAAGGGAGAACCTTTCCCTTTAAAGCCCTTATAAACTCCCCCCTACCACTGTAATCCCAGTGACTCTGGAGGTTGAGGCAGGAGGACCACAAATTCAAGGCCAGGCTGGGCAACTTGGTGAGATCCTGTCTCAAAATAAATATTTAAAGCCCTTCTAAATGCCAGTGGTGATGATTTCCCTCTGTGCCTTCTTGTCCCCAGAACTCTAGTCTCATTCTGGTTTCTCTTTCTAGCCCTGCACACCAACCCTCCTCTGGGAAACACTTTACGGAGCTCTATATACTTGGAACCATGTATAAATGGAGGAATATCTTACCTCTGGGTCTTGGTGCATGTAGGTACATCAGGTAAGATTAGGTTCAGCTGTATTTTTTTTTAAACAACAATAAAACAAATAAGTGGTTAAATATGACGTTTATCTTTTGGCAGGTAAAAGAAGCCAGAGTGGGCCTCTTCGGGGTCAGTATAGTAGCTCCACAGTTATCAAGACACAGGCTCCTTTTAAATACAGCTCCATCATTTTTAGTAGTGGCTTCCATCCTCAAGTTTGCTTTATGGTACAAAATGGCTACTAGCACTCCAGACACCAAGCCCATGTTCCAGGCGGGAAGATGGAAGAACTAGGCTATATCTTCTAGTTGAGTTAGAACTCCTTATAAGAAACCCTAAAAACTTATATTTATTTCCCATTATTCATTCTTAGCTCTAAGGAAGTCTGGGAAATATAGTCTTAGAAATATTCACCAGGTGACAAGTTGTTCTAATTATAAGGAAGAAGAGATGGAAGGATGGATACTGGGCAGGAGCTAGTGATCTGTGCAATCAATGCCCTTTCTGTTTGTTGAAGTTTCTCTCTATTGACCCTTTAACTGTTGGCTAAGGTGTGTCTTCTTTAAGCATACAGACTTCTTCTAGGTGTTTCCCCCTGATTTTCTCATTACCGTGCCACATTGCACCTGCTGGTTCACTTGTCAGTCCCCCCCCACGTGAACAGTGAGCTCCAGGAAGACAAGAATTGTAGGAGCTCAATAAATGCTTATGTAGTGGATGCTTGCAGGGGGCTGGAGCGGCCTTCACTCCAGAGCATTTCACACAAATCTCCCTGTTCAGGATGCTGTTAAAGCCTCCCAGTTGATCTTGCAGCTTTTCCCCTCGAGTACCACAAATAGGTACTCACATCTGTTTTTTTTGAAAGAGAAATGGCCTCTTCCCACAGCACCCAGGGCTGGCATGAGACTTGCACCTTCACTGTTTTGCAGAACAACTAGTGTATACAAAACAGCATTTGAGGCTGCCTGGGCAGTGGTTGGCAGGCTAATAAAATAAAAAGAAATTTATAAGTGGCAAGGAATTTGAACTGAAGCATGGTTCCATTTTGCGCAGGAAGCCAGGCTGTTCTGCGTAACTTGACATCCAGCCAAGGCTCTTGGAGTTGCTCAAGCCAAAGGCTCTTGCCTCCTTCTCATCTCTGTTGGCGCCTTTCAATTTAATTCCAAGTGGAGGGGCTCCCAGTGTCCCCAGTGCAGATGTTTACCATCTCTTGGCTGAGACAGCTGGTCTACATGTTTTTTTTTTTTTTTTTTTTTTTTTTTGCAAATGGCTGACCCAAGATGAAAATCTTGCCCTTACTGTCCCAGGAACTGGTTCCCAGTTTTCAGTTATCTATCACTATATATCATCCCATTCCAGTAGGGAGTGGCTTAAAATAACAGTTTGTCATCTCTCATTCTGTCGTTTGACTGGGCTTAGCAGGGGAAGCTCACCTGCTCCTTGGGTATTATTTGTTTCTCAAGCGTCTACTTTCAGCTGGGAGCCCACCTGTGGCCAAGACATTAAAACCTCTCCTCTCCAGATCCTCTCTCCACCTGGCCTCACATCATCCCATAGCTTCATTTGAGCTTCTTTCAGCATGGTAGCTAGCTTGCTGGGGGGAACTTTCTAGAAGGGCAAGCCCTGATTTGCAAGTGCTTAATTTATCAGGCCTTATGCGTGATAATATCGTGTGGGACAAAGCGAGTGGACAATCTGACAGTCAATAACACAGGCCATGAATACTTGGGCCCCTGTGCAATAGTCTTCACCAGTGTCCTCAGAGGAGAACCAAGTTGGGGAGGGGTAGACGGACCTGGAGAGTTTATATGACTTATTCTTTGACCCCCAATGGCAGAGCCAGTCAGGGAAGGTGACAGGGAAACAGGCCAATAGTGAGACATCTAATTGTGAAAAACTAAGTTCCCCATCATGGAAAGTATTCAAAGACCACCTCTTGGTGGGGATGTGTGTGGAGGGAATTCTTGCCTGCGCTGGGAGCTGGACTAAATAATGGATAAGCTTCCTTCCAACTCTCAGTCTATTTAAAGCTCTCCTTGGCAGCCTGAGAGCATTTGTCTCACAGATAGCACATTCACGTGTCAGGCTACTTGCGAGGGGTGGGGGACTTTGTCTTCTAGGTGGGAAATACCAGTGCTGAGTATTTAGGGATTTGGCTTCTAGGAGCTGGGAACGTTCTTTGTGCTCTCATGGATTGACAGCTGCATTAGGAGTGAGAGGGTGGAGCTTCCTGTCCTGTCCAGTCCTGTGAAAGACCAACAGGAAGTCCCTAGTGGCCCTGGACAGGTATGTCAAGTGGCCTTGCAAGAAGCACTTGGGCTCCATGGAGGAGCCAGGGGATGAGGCAGAAGTGGGGGAAAGGGCAAGGAAGGCTCTGGAGGGCCAGGAGAGGCCACTCCCCTTCCTCATCTTATCAGAGCAGCTCAACTTTTGTGCCTTGCAGACAGTTTTCTTGGAGGATTTTTGTTTGGTTTGGAGAAAGGGGTCTAGGGCGGCATTAAGGGAGGGCTGCTGAGGTGAGAAGGAGCAGGCAAGGTTGGAGGCCAGAGCCCTGTGTCAGCTCCAACACCAAGGCACAATTCTGGAACCCACTGCTCTGAGGATGCAGGCCTGGGATGCTTGGTGCTTCTTACCCAGTGGTGGTATCAAATCCACCTAAAGGTGATGAGAGGTCTGCAGATGATGGAGCCTGGGCCAGGGACACTAGGATGTCCATTCCCCAGGAGCCCTCAGGGAGAGTAAGGTACTGGTTCTGCACCAGATCTCACTGGAAAATCTGTTGCTTCTCCCAAGTTCCCAGAAGACCCCCTCTGGGTAAGCCTGGAGCCCAAGTCCTTTGGCTCTAGAGTACCTGGGTCCCTTAAGGCTAAGGCACTTTGTGACTCAGGGAGTCCACCTCCCCACCTCAGCTCCAGGCAGGCATTCTTAGGGCAGCAGATCCAATGAACACCACACCCTTTCTACCTCAAGACAGAAAAAGATGGGGCCAGTCAGGTGGTCAGGGCTGAGTGTGTTGGCCTGAGCTAGTGTGCCTCTGTGAGAAACAGGCCACTGCGCTAAGCTCTGGGCCTGACTTGAGGACCTTCCTGTGGCTGTTCCATGACACTCCCCTACTTAAATTCATCTTGTGTTGTCGTGAAACAGATGACCACAGATTTAGCGCCTTGAATTGACACAGATTATTCTATCGCGGTTTTCCTGGGCCGGGAACATACGCACGGCCAGCTGGTTCCCTTGTGCGGGGTCTCCTAGGCTGCCATCCAGGTGCTAGCTGCCAGCTTGCTCCTGGGGAGTCTCCACTCAGAAGAACCCACTTCCAGGCTCATTCAGGGTGTTGACAGAGCTGATTTCCTTGCAGCTATCCTGCTGGAGGCTCTTACTTTTTGATGGCATTGAGTAGAGGCTGCCTTCAGGTCTGAGACCCCCAGCTCCTTGTCACATGAGATCCTCAACCTGGCCGCTGACTTCCCTGCTGGCTCCCCTTTCCCCTCTAGAGGGCGCAGTTTCCCCCGACCTTTAAGTGCAGTGGCGTTGAGTCAGGACTACTCAGGACAATCTCCCTGTAGATGAACTCAAAATCAACTGCTTTGGGAACCTCAGGGACATCTACAACATCCCTTCACCTTTGCCATATGCTATTGGCCACAAGTAAGTCACAGCTGCCCTCAACCCTCAGACTTAAGGGGAGGAGGTTATATAGGGTGTGAAGGGCAGGGGGTGGGAAACTTGAACGCTAAGGGGGTCACCCCAGGCTCCAGGACCCCAATCCCTTCCCTCACTGGCTGATTGGGACCTCTCCCCTCTACTTTCCCTTCACAGCTCATCCTGACCTGCTTCTTGACCCTGCTGGTAATCTAAGGTTCAATTTTCCATCTTACCTTAGAACAAGTTTTCTCCTGGCTGTTGAACAAGGTAGAAATCACTGGCTCAAAGAAGTCCTCCAAAGTGGATGGTGCATTACTACAGCGTGGGGCCTCTGCCTTACCCCAAAGAAGTGACCAGTGATGGATAATTTAGAGATCTATGACTAGTCATTAGAAATGATGTATTCAAGGGGCTGGGGGTGTAGCTCAGTGGTGGAGTGCTTGCCTAACATACCTGTTGTCCTGGGTTCCATTTCCAACACTGCAAGAAAACAAAAAAAGAAAAGACAAAAGAAAGATGTATTTGGATGCTGGGAAGACCACTCTTAATTGTTCAGTTTAGATGACCACTCATGGGGCTATCTATTATAGAGTCTTGGGGTTGTGCATCCCTCCTCCTGCCATTCCAGAGAATGGCCTGATACATCATCTGCATTTTGTGTGATTGGCAGGTTCCTGGTACCAAGGGAAATTGTCCCAGTCTCTTCTTCAAAGTGTTAATAATGATAATGGTAGTAGATCTCATTAATTAAGCACTTACTGTGTGCCAGGCATTGTGCTATGCATTCTATATAGCCCTTGATTAACTCTATGAGGTGGATATTTGTCCCCATTTTAGAAATGTGAATGTCTGAGAGTCTGAGCCTCAGGTCCAAGGTCCCAAAGTTGGTGAGTGGCAGAGGTAGGATCAACCCGTCTCAGGAATGTCAGACTGCAAACCTGTGTGATATTGCCTCTTAGGCACTGAGTGTATCCTGCCCTCAGTGTTGGTATGCATGCACCCTGCACATCTCCAGTCCCAACCACGGATGGGACTCTCTGAGGCAGCCCTCAACTGGCCTAAGGGAGTGTGAAGGCAGGGAGTATGGGGCAGAAATGGCTGCTCCTGGGCACAGGCCAGGGTGGGGGACCGTTCTGGGTCCCTTTGCAACACAGCAGCCCTGGAAGCCCCCTGAAACCTCAGAGGTACTGACATAAGTGCCGAGTAGTTAAGAGAGAAACAAATCAACCCACGCCCAGGAACTAAATGCCAAGAGAGACCAGTCTGTGGTGCCTGCCAGAATAACAGAGCTTCATGTCCCCATGTGTCATCACAGGAAATATGAGACCACGCAACTGGTGCAAAAGCAGCCCAGGCCTAGTGTGCTGCCTCGTGAGGTGGGAGAGAGGGGCTGGGCAGTCTAGGCTGCTGGACAGAGGCTGCAGGGCTAGGCCTCCTGTTTTAGGGTCAGAGGGCTTGTGGCTGATGGACTTGGAGACAGATCACTAAGGAGACAATGGGTCTCTGCTGTGACCCATCTTCAGTATTTGAGAATGCCCAGGACTGACAGCAACTGATTTCTTGGTTGGTTGGACTTTGTTAGTTTTCTTTGTTTTTTTTTTATTATATTAATTTCATAGATAAATGCTGATTTCATAGATAAGTGTGTATACTCCCACATGATCTGCTAGAGTTTGGATTTTGAGTGTTCCCTAAAGATCCGTGTGATAAAAGCCTGGTCCCAGGGTGGTGCTACTGGGAAGAACCTTTAGGAGGTGGATCCTTTTGAGGGGGATCTTTAGAACATTGGGAACTGAACTTGAAGGGGATTGTGGGACTCCCAACTTCTCCTCTTTAGCTTCCTGGGCATGAGGTGAGCAGTTTTGCCTTACCATGTGATCCCACCTGGATATGCTGCTTCACCACAGACCCAAAGCAACGGGCCAACTGACCATGCACTGGAGTATCTAAAACTAAGTCAAAATAAAACTTTTTCTCTTTATAAGTTGATTATCTCAAGTTTTTTGTTATAGTGATGGAAAGCTGACTAACAACCCTTGGGACCGGGTAAAGATGACCTTCAAGATAAAAGACATGTTTTTCTCTCTCTTTCTCCTTCCCTCCCCCAAACCCACTTCTGCCTTTTCTTCTTTCTCTTCTTCCCTGTTTCTCTTTGAATTCTCCCTGGCTTCTTTCATCCAGGAGCGAGTCATCAGTTCTGGGACTCCCACTGCTTCCGAAAAGACATCAGCGAATTGGGGGATGTCTGGGACAGTTGAATAATAAAAATTGCATGTGGAGACACAGGAGTTGATTGGTTGCTTGGATGAGTAGGCGAATTCAATTCACATTGATGAACATCCAGGATGTGCCAGCCTGTGTGCTTAGCCCTGGGTGTGGGAGTGTGTATTAGGGAAGAGAAGGTGGGTCTTGTGGGGAGATTTTAGAAGCCCAAGCCTGACATTAGGGATGCTCAGAGGATGGGGAGAGGAATGGTCAGAATCCCTGTCCTCCACAGACTCTCCTTCTTTCAATTCCACTTGGGTCTCTGGAGATGGGGAGAAGAGGGAGACCAACTTTCAGATTCCAAGTCCTCTTCGTCATCTAGCCTTCTTAGCACCCCTCCCCCCACACACACCATTTTTGGTCCCCTCTGTCATGCCCACGGCCACCTGCAGTCTCTTTTTGTTACTGCCAGAAATAGCCTCAATCAAAGGAAGTTTCCAGTTAGGCATCTGACCGTTCAGAAAGTGCTCCCTCCCTGGTTGTTCCCGAGTGGAGGGAAAGAAACCTCAGGAAACGGAAGGAAGAAGTTTTGTTACCTGAGACCTGGGGGAGGTGGCATTCACGTGAGTGTCAGGATTAGAATTCTGAGGCTTCCTACCCGTCTTGGAGGGGTCTTTCCCTGAGACTGTCTAACTCTTGTCCTCTAGCCTGAGATTTGAGAGGTTCCCACACCCTCAGCTCAGGGGCTGGAGAGAGAGACAGTAGGGAATCACACAGATGTGGTCAAGGTCTGGCCAGATGAACCATGAGAGAGAACAAGTGGGGTGTTTTAAGGTAACCCCATTTTTTTTCTGCTCATGAGTTTGATTTATTGTTCAGGTCTTTGGTGGTAATTAGTAATTACAGGGAAACTCAAGACTTACTCACCACCAGGTTTAATCAAGACAACTGGTTTGTGTGTTGATTACGACTTAATAGATTTATTAGAAGCTGAGTGTGGTCTGAGTGAGGCTGGGCTGTTGCACTGGGAATTAGAAAAGAAGAATGAAAGCTAAAAGCTAGGAGGAAGGTGTGTGTGTGAGAGAGAGATAGGAGAGAAGAGAGGAAACCAGGACATTTTGAAAGGAATAAGCAAGTGGAATGGAGTGAAAATTGAGAGAAAACTTTTGGGATGAATCTTTCTAGAAATTCAAAGGAACCACGCAATGTTCAGTATTTAACTTTTCTGAGCTGCTGTTTCTTCACTATTGAAATGGATATAATTAATACCTACCTCATGGGGTGGTTGTGAAGGTCAAATGAGATTGTGTATATGAAAAAAACTGAACATGGTACCTGCTATAGTTTGGATCTTAAGCGTCCCCCAAAGGCCTGTATGTTGAGGGCTATGGTGCTGTCGGGAGGTGGTGGGACCTTTACAAGGTAGGGACCTCTACAGTGGGAGGAAGTGAGGTCATTGGGGGTGTGCCCTTGAAGAGAACAGTGAAACCCTAGCCCTTCTTTTTTCTTTCATTTTGCTTCCTGGCCACCAGGAGGTGAATGGTTTTCTACCCTGGGCCCCTGCCATAATGCATTGTGCTGCCACAGGCCCAAAGCAACAGGGCCAAGTGACATGAACTGAAACTTCTGAAGCCATTAGCCAAAAATAAACTCTTCTTTCTTTTAAATTAGTTATCTCAGGTATTTAGTCACAACATTGGAAAGCTGACTATCACAGTGTCTGACACCTAGAAGAGGAGTGAGTGGATAAAGGAAGGGGGAGGAAACAGAATGATAGAAGTCTATAGAACAGAGAGAAAGGTTACATGGAAGAGAATATTGGTAGAGACTGATTCAAGTGCTATATATAACTGTCATGGGAGAGAGAGCTACAAGCCCCCCCAACGTTGATTCTTCCCTGCTTCTATACTAATGCAATTTTTATTTTACAACAGAATAAAGTTTCCCAGCCTCTTTTGTAGTTGGATGAGTCCATGCCATAAATTCCAGCCAATGGATGTAAATGGAGGAGATCTAGAAATGTCCAGGGGCTGCCTTTGACAGGAAGACACAAGCCCTCTTCTCTCTCCTGCTCACTGGTTGGTGTGCCATCCTGCACCATGCAGATCAAATAATACCTTAGGAATGTCAGTGTGCTAGATGGAAGGAACCCGGATCCCTGGCTCTGCAGGCACCATGGAAGCACAGTCAGTCCTGATGATTTTGGGGAAATGAGATGCTTCACTGACCTAGACTTTGATGCAAGAGAAAAATAAACTAGTATCTTGTTTAAGCCACTTTGATATTGCACCTTTGTCGTACACAGCCCGAATGACTACATTCTAACTCAGAACTGCCCAATCAAACTTTCTGAAGGGATGAAAATGTTCTGTATGTACTCTGTCCAATATGGCAGCCACTAGCCACAAGGGGCCACTGAACCCTTGAAATGTGGTTAAGGTGGCTGAGGAACTGAATTTTAAGTCTTACTGAATTGTGATTATTTTAACTTTAAATTTAAGCAGTCACATGTGATTAATGGCCACCATATGCAGCAACATAATAACTCAAACAAGTGTCATGTGGAGTGTAGGCTACTGGATCCTCTCTGGAGACAACCCTTTTGCCCTTTAAGCTACTTCTTCAAGTAGAAAAGAGACCTCTGGGGAAGGACTGGTCCTCTTTTGCTTGTGCTGCAGCAGTGCAGGGACCTAGGAGTCCTTGATTCTTCAGAGAATGCAAATATGTCCAATTTCAACTGCTTTTATTTTTATTTATTTTTTTAAGAGTGAGAGAGAGAAAATTTTTTTTAATATTTATTTTTTAGTATTTGGCGGACACAACATCTTTGTCTGTATGAGGTGCTGAGGATCGAACCCAGGCCGCACACATGCCAGGTGAGCGTGCTACCGCTTGAGCCACATCCCCAGCCCCAATTTCAACTGCTTTTAGACCAGCAGGGCTTCTGTGGGCTCTCCTGTTCTCTCTCACAAGAGTGTTCTGCATTTTTCTTGATAACCTGTCTGCAGCTGCAGCCTTACCAACTTTAGAACAATATAAAAAACTGTTTGCATAAGAAGCAGAACTTGCCAGGGCAATGCTTTTGCTCTGAGTGTCTGCTGTAGGACTCTTAAAGAGATAGTAGTTTCCTCTTTGGCCTTGCTGGAACAATCTCAGCATGTTTTTCTCATATCATCAGACCCTAGTTTGGTGTTGCAAAGTTTCTTTCTTTGGTCCTTAGATACTGAACAAGGCAAGAATATGGTCTGACAGTGAGCCTGGGGCTCACTTTTATCACTATGAGAAATACCAGAGGTAATCAACTTATAAAGAAAAAAGGTTTATTTTAGCTCATAAGAGTTTCCAGTCCTTGATCAGGTAGACCCAGTGCTTTTAGGCTTATAATAGGTATGAAGATTGGCAATGGTAGGAGCATGTGGCAGAGTGAACTGCTCACCTTATATCAAGAAATGAAGAGAGAAGGAGGAGGGGGCCAGGGTCCTATAATCACTTTCAAGGGCACACCCCCAATAACCTAAAGACCTTTTACTAAGCCCCACCTCTCAAAGACTCCATCACCTCCCAATAGTGCTAACCCTGAGTATCAAGCTTTTAACATATGGGCTTTTGGGGGACATTTAAGATCCAACCCATAGCAGAGTCCTAGGGGCCTTCTGTTCAGAGCTGCTGCGTCCAAGCTCAGCCTTCCAGGATGGATAGATTCTGTCACCCTTTCCCTCTGACTTCCTGGGAGCACTTAAGTTTCCAAAGAATTCCATAAACAAATCTAGACTGCCTTATCTGATTGTTCTTCTACAGACAATATCCCTGACCCTATTGTAAAAATATAAGAGACCCACAGAAAAGAGGGCCTTTCCACTAGAACAGAGCCCCATGCTGAGAACAGCAGGGCACCTGATGGGAGGATGGGGCCCTCAAGCCTTCACTTGTTACCCTTGACTTCAGAAGCCTTTCTTCCCTCTTCTCCTGCTCCTTTCAAATATTACACTATTATGGGCTTCAGAGGCTGAGGGCGGAGAGCAAGTGTCTCTTTAGGAAGGAGGAGGAGAAATCTCACCCACAGAGGAATCAGAGAAATGAACCAGTTGTCCCAAAGACCTGAAATAATAATACTCTACCAAATAATGATCTAATTCCACAGTCCTGGTCTTTTGGGATGGGAAGGCTATAGACATGTAAAGTCTATATATTAGGCAAATGGATAAGGGAGGCACAGAGAGATGATTTGGTCTGACCAATCGCAGCTGAGAAGAGTGCAAATGTGAACAGAAACCAAGCTGGCACTCTGTCTTTAAGATCACATCTCACATGAGTAGGCTGTGTCTTAGAAAAGCACTCAGAAGATGGGTCACTGGAAGTCAGCATGGAGAAGGAAGTCCAAACATGTGGCTCATGTAATTCAAGAGACTTAGAAGGTTAATTACTAAATAGTCCACTTACTGTTTTTGTAGTAGACTGTGATCACAATAATTATGTTTGTCAATAGCATGCATCCTAGTCCCTTATCTGGTACCATCTATCACAGTACCATCTATGTCTTTGGAAGCACGTCTGTGTACTTCTCAGGTTTGATGGAGACTGTGTCAATCATAATATCTTGCCCATTACAGGCCATGTCAAACTTGGTACTCTACCCCAGCACACTGGCAACAGAGACTGATTCTAGAGGTGGGCTCATTACCCAAGATGGAGTAATCAAATTGCTTTCCTGTGAGAAAGAAAAAGCCTTTTTTTCTTGAGCTTGCTGGGCAGGATGTAATTCTGGGTTTTCAGAGGTCATTGAAGCCACATACAGAAGGAAGCAGGAAAGAGGTGGTAGGTGGGGGGTGGGGGAAATTTCAGACCTCCTTTGTACTTTGCAGTCATGTAAGGCCATTATATCACCTACAGTTCTGCCAGAGAGACAGAAGCATCAGAATCGAATAGATGATACATAGATGAGTTTTAGTCTCTTTTCTGTTGCTATAGCAAAATGCCTGAGACTGGTTATCTTGTAAAGAATAGAAATTTATTTGGCTCATAGTTTTGGAGGTTGGGAAGTCCCAGAGCGTGGCACCACCATTTGTTCGGCTTCTGGTGAGGTCCTTAGGTCACATCATAACATGCTGGAAGGCATCACTTGGTGAGGGAGCAAGCCAGAAAGAGCTTAGTTTTATAACAAACTCCACTTCCACAACAACCCCTAACTCACAAATAAATTCATCCACTAGAGTCCACATGACTTGATCAGCTCCCCAAATTCCAGCTTCCAAATACCATTAACGTGTAACTTTGGGATTACATTTCTAACTCACAAAATTGGGGGGGGACACATTCAAAGCATAGTAAATTGATAGGTAGACAGAGGGTGGATTTCTTACATGGAATTAGCTTACACAATTAGGGTCTTGCTTAGGGCAGGCAGTCAGTAAAGTGAAAGCCCTAAGTGGGCTGGAACCCATGGCAAGGATGGAAGCTTGATGGAATCCACAGGTTGCAGGCTGGAAGAAGGATCCAGGGGCACAGGACTGCAATTGTGGACCCAGCAGCTACTGGGAGTGTTTCTGTCAGGGAAGTCCTAAACCTGCTTTTAAAGAGCTTAAGTCAGGCTCACCCAGGATTATCTCCTGTTAATTAACTTGAAGTCAGCTGATTGGGGAGCTTACATCACATCTGCAGAATTCCTTCACCACAGCACCTGAAAGGGAATTTGACTCAGAGGTCTTTAGGGTGTGTGTGTGTATACCTCAAAATGGCTGCTGACCACCTCAATTGAGAGAAAATGTTTCCTGTAGTGATTCCTAAATGAAAACAACTTAGAAAGGGAATTCTGGGGGCCTAGGCAAGTTGACACATCCCAAAGCGGGATGTGTCCCCTGTCCCTGTTCTTTTTTTTTTTTTTTTCCCTCCCCATAAGCTAAATTGAGTTGGGTTTCTATCACTTGGGGTAAAAAAAAAAGGTGCTGATTCAATTGCCATTGATTTATTGAGTGCTTCACACATGTTATCTCACTTCGTTCCCTCACATACCCAAATGAGGCAGGTATTATTTACTGTTTTAGGGACTAAGATTCAGAGATGTTATGAAACTTGTCCAAAGACACAGAGCTTCAAAGTCTGTCTTTCCACTGCCCATGCCGCAGTACCAGTCCTTGCCCAAGGAAGCCATCCCAGTTGGAATGCAAATTCCTTATGCAGTTGGAAGCTGACTTAAGCAATTTTTTTTTTCCAGGTAAAAAGAGAAGTCCAAAGCTGATGTACTTTACTTTTTATTCAAGCCGATGACAGAACAAGGCCAAAAAATAGATTTTTATCTTCCAGACCCAATGCTTGGCCTAGATGAATTATTTGGCTGATGGAAGCAATCGTTTGATCTGTTTCCCTTGTTGTGTTTGTGTCTAATTTTTTTGAAGATTATGATTTAAGGTTTTTAACTTTTATTTGGAGGTCTATTCTTACATGAAATAAACTCTCCTACAAATGTCAGCCATCGTCACGATGTCAAACAGATGCTTGAGACACCTCTTGCAAGACTTTGAGTGCTTCACACATATTCAAGAGAAAAAGAAAAGTACAGAGGAACAACATCAGGTATGAGAGAGGGGGCTGCACTGCAGATTTGACAGATATTAGAAAGATCCCAAGAGGTCTTAGGATGAACTGAATGTCACAAACCCAACAACTTTGATGAAAAGGATGAATTCCTTGGAAATGGACACGGTGGGGGAGACCCCAGAGAGCTGAACCCCCTACCTGCCAAATCCAATGGGTATTTGAGATTATGTGACCTTTTTGTGGCATTTGCCACTGCTGATGGCATCCTCCTTGAAATCTTCCTATTTTGGCTTCTGGGAAACATGTTTCTCTATTTAAACTGCTTCCTTCCTCTTCCTTCTTTTTGCTTAATTGCAGAACCCTCTAGTGACTTTCCTTGCCCTTACTCCACATTTACATACAGGGCTTTAACTATCATTAGCATATGTCGATGCCTCCTAACTCTGTGACCCAAATTGCTTGGCTGAGCCTCCGTTTGATCCAATAGCCAGCAGCCATCTGGACAATTATCTATGCTAGCCATTTAATCAATGAGGTCCTGCCCACCCCCACTTTGTATGTCTTCAGACCCCTCAAACTCAACATTTTCTCTTTGTCTGCTAATAATAACCAGTTATGATTTGGGGCGTCTTCTCCCCTTCTGCATCCTTGAAGGTTGGGAACAGTTCTCCCATCCAGACTCCACATGGGCACCCCACAACCTATCCTTCTCACTCTAGGCCAAGTGCTCTTCCCAACCAATACATCTTATCATGCTGGTTTCAAAGCCTGGAGTCCTCTTTCTTTAACACACCTTCATTGAGAGGTGGGCTTATCTTTAAGCAGTCTTGTGACTTCTTTGATCAGAGCCCTGCGCCAGTGATAAGATGTGTGACTTCCAAGGTGAGGGCAGCAAAGTCCATGCAGGTTCTACGGGCCCTGCAATGCTCATTCTCTGGAGACCTCCTCTCAAGAAGTTCTCTGTCAGAACCCAGCCGCCGTATTGGAAAAAGCCAAGTCATATGCTTTGCAGCTGAGCCAGTTTTCAAGCTCTCCCAGTCCAGCTACCAGACCTGAAAATTCTTTTAGAAGTGAATTCTGTGACCCCAGCTGTTCAGGCCACCAGCCATTTGAGTGTTCCCAGCTGAGGCTCTGGATACCACAAAGCAAGGAAGAAATGTCTCAGCTGTGGGTTGGCCAATCTCCTGACCACAGACTGTGATCATAAATAAAATGGTTGTGTTAAGCTGCTAAATTTGAGGCTAATTTGTTACATAGCAATAGTAACTGGAACATTCATGTCACTCCCTTGCTTAAAATGTTTCAGTGATTCCCCATCTCCATCAGGATGAAGTCCAAGTTCCTTTAACTCCTGCCCACCTCATCAGATACAGCTCCTGTTCCTGCCCATCCCAGCCCTAGTCCCAGCCATACTACAATTCCTGGAATATTCGCTACTTTCCTAGGCTTTCAGACCTCCTATGAGCTGTTACTCTGGCTGGATATCAGGAAGATGACCAGATATTCATAAGATCGACTGGGTATTGTGGGATGCAAATTAATTTCTTTCTCTGAAATCCTTTTTTTTTTTTTTCCAGGAATAAAAATCAAGTGGCTCTAAAACAGTCCAGGTATCCTGCAAAAGAATATCTAGATCTTTGAATAAAATAATGGTTATGCAAATGGATTCCAAAGCCAGATTGCCCGCATTCAAACCCCAGCTCTGTCACTTCAAGTGGATGACTCTGTGCAGGCTACTTAATTTCTCCGAGCTTTAATTACCCGATCTGTAAAATAATAAATAAATAATACTTCATAAAGTTGAGGTAAGAATTAAATGAGTTAAAGGGTGTAAGATGTTTAGAATGGTGCCTGGCAGAGAATGCTTGGCTAAATAAGTGCTTGTTTAAAATAAAAGAAATCTGTTTACTCTTGTTCAAGGCCTGCTGAGTGTCACTTTTTTGGAGAGACCTCCTCTGATGTCTCCCGATACTGGCTGGTTTCACAGACAGGTCCATGTTGTCGCAGCACTTTCAGCATGTCACAGCTTGGCATTTGTCACTGCCTCTGTAATTCTAACACTGTGGTTGTCAGTGTCCCTCAGTTCATCTAAATGATTCTTGAAGGCAGAGGCTGAATTTTATTCATTTTTTTTTATTTCCCTAGAACCTGAGTCATAGTAGGCTTTCCATAAATGTGTATTAAATAGAATCTTGCTTTAGTTTTACAAACGCAGTAACTCAAGCCCAGGAAAGGCTAAATGAGTTCTTCTAAGCTATACAGGTAATTAGTGGCTAAACAGAAACGAAAACATTTTTTACTGCCAGGCCTAAACTAGTTATGTGTGTGTTAATATCACCACTAACCCCTGGCCATTTTGCTTTTAAAATGATTTATCAGATACTTATAAAATAATCCAAGTGCTTTTAGCATCTTCTGAGTCCCTGGACCGATTTAGCATAAATCACTATTATTCTTGGGGAAAAAAAAAAAAAGAGGATTACAGGGAAGGAAGTAGATTTGTCTCCTTCCAATTATTTAGACGATTTGCTGAATATCTGGATAATTCTGAAGCCTTGAATCTTCCTCATGTAAGAGGTTACTTTCATCCATTTACTCTTTCCAGATGCAGAAGTGAAAGAGGTATTACTGAGAAAATTAAATTCCATAGGGGGTCTCCTGCTGCCGTCTGGGACACCGCCAAATCTTGCTTAACTCAACTGCCCAATTGTCAACACCAGACGGCGCTGTGTCCTCACTCCGTCGAGTACACAAAAGACTGTGGTGACCCCCCTCCCACCTCGCCCACCCCCGCCAGCACAGTCCAGGGGATGCTTCCCAACACCCGCACCTCTCCTCTGCAGCAGGCGCATTTCTTTTCGCTTTTCGAGTCAGTGCGTGGACGAGAGTGTGTGGTGGTGGCGGTGGAGATGGTGGTGGCAGTGGTGGGTGTGGGTGTGTAGATCAGTGTCTCCTGATCTACACACCTGGCTCTGTGTTTGAAAAGCTGTATCTTCTGCTGGCAGCTCTATCATGGAACCCTGGATTGCTTTTCCTTCGTGACTTGAAATACATTTAAGTCAGAACGAATCGGAGGGTTATTAGGTACCAGGAGCTTGGTATCCCGTGCTCCCTTCGCCCTAGCGTTAAATGCATCCCCCAGAGGACGGGACTCAACCTTGACGCTTTGCCAACGGTGTCAGCTTAGCATGCACGCCTAGTTCGTGCTGTTCCTTGGGCGAGATTTGGGGTTCACCTGTCCGGGGAGGGCGAGGTGTGTTCATCCCACGTGGACAGCCAGCTGTCTTTGCGTTCCTCTTCTACTTTCTTCTCTTCGCCCTGATTTTTCATTCCTTTTGAGTGATGTGTTTGGTGGGGGGAGAGGGGTTAAAAGGGGGGCGGGGTTGGGACCCAGCAGGGAGGGGCGTCGGAGCGCTGTCACAGAGTGTCATGCTGCCCTCCCCGCCCTCCGCCGGGGGTGTGGAGCGCGGCAGAGCGAGCTGCAGAGGGCCAGGCGTGTGGGGACGCGGGAGGGCGGAATTCTCCGGGAGTCGCGCGGCACACGGAGCCCGAAGCCGGCGGTCGCCTGTTCCTGTGCGCTGGGCGGCATCCCGGGCATCGGTAGCCCGGCTCCCGGAAAGCGTGCCTGGCCATGGAGTCCTCGCATAAAGACGCCGAGACGGCAGCAGCGGCTGCGGCAGTGGCAGCGGCAGACCCCCGGGGGGCGTCCTCGTCGAGCGGGGTGGTGGTTCAGGTCCGCGAGAAGAAGGGCCCTCTGCGCGCCGCCATCCCCTACATGCCCTTCCCGGTGGCCGTCATCTGCCTGTTCCTCAACACTTTCGTGCCAGGACTGGGTAAGACTTGGTAGCTGTGACCCCTGAGACCCGGGGCCAGCCTCAGGAGGGCGGGTGGGAAAGGGGCTGGGCGCAGCTGGAGACACTCCGGCGGCGCCCACCGACTGCAACTGCTGCGCTGGCGCTCGCCAGTCGGTGCTCCCAGTGTCCGCTAGCAGGTGGCAAAAGAGTGTGGAATGGGCACTCCGCAGGAGAGGGGGCACTCCGCAGGAGAGGTGTCATTCCCAGGTCTCCAATCCACAGGCGAGGTGACTGGGCTTGGAAGAGCTAGAAACTTTGTGAGGAACGTTGGAGATCGCGGGCGGTGGCCCCGACGGCACCCAGGGCTCCGGGCTAGGCTCCTGTCCAGGCGTCGGGAATTCTGCCCCTCCTTTCCGTTGTGCGCACCCATTTAGCAATCCGTCTGGCTGCCTGGCAGGGCCCTGGTGTCATCGATATTCTAAATATTATGCAAGCCCATTCCTTCCTGGAGAGTGATGCCAGAGCAGGAGGGCCTCTGGAGCTTACTTGGTGGCTTTTGAGGAGTTGGTGGATCTAGGGGAAGTGGAGGCAAGCAGTGTATAGGGGTCACTCTGCAACCCCCTCTGCGTTCGCGGAGAGAGAGCTCTTTAACCAGTCTCTTCCACCTCCATCCCGAGTGCCAGCACCCCCGCAGGGCGCCAAGAGGATGGTGGGCGATTTTATTAGTTTGGATGCCTGTGGGTTTGGACTGTATCTGGCTGGCCAAAGGTGATCCACAGCAAGCGGAGAGCGTGCCCATGTAAGTTTGTGTTGGATTCAGGCTGCCTGGAGGGGCTCTGGTGACATTGATATTCTAAATATTAAAAACAGAGGTCCATCACAGAGGTAGTGATACAGGATGAGTAGAGGTAGAGAATGAGCCTTTTCCCTGACACTCCTTCCCTTAACCCCAAATCTCTGCCTATACCTCCTCCCCCACCTCCAACTTGACCACTAGCCACTGATCTTGTGTGCAGAGATGTGACCCCTCTCACTGGTGCTGGGGGTGGCGGGGAGAGGCTGACACCTATTGCTTTCACCTCGGGAGAAAGCCTGCCCCTTTCCGGCTAGCCAGTTGCCAGCACAAGGGTGCGAGTTCCCAAGAGCAGAGGTCAGCTCCAAGTGGTTTTGTGTTTTACTTTGGCCTTTCTCACGGCCTTGCCCTTAGTCAGCTTGAAGGGACCTCATGGCAGTGGTCACCAAGGACATGCCCACCCACAGAGGACCTGTTCATTTTCCCCTTGTCACATATTTGTATATGTGCCCCAGGGGTCTGTGTTGCCTGAGCAGAAAATTGAGTAGTCTTTAGTTGGGCTTCCCTCTTCAGACATGCCTTCAGCAACCTGACTGCGTCCCCTTGACCCGATTCGGTGTCATCAGACCAGCCCTTCTTGTACTTTAGAGACTGTCAGGAGGCAAGCTGATGCTAATTTAGTTGTGTCAAAAATTTCTACCTGCTAGAGTAAAAAGAGACCTCCTGTCATCTCTCTGGAGAATGTAAAGATCATAAGCATCTGGTTTCTACTTTTTTTTTTTTTTAAAGTGGTGAAGTAAATGCCACCCTATAGGCTTTTGAGGAAACAAATGCATTGGTGCCAGATGGGAGTGGTTGCAAAAGTTCCTGTTGCCCAGGGAACCACCCCTGTGGGAGACCTGCCACAGGAGATAGCAGCTGCCCATCCATGCACCTTGCATGCCCAGCTGGGTTTCACTGGCTAGGTACCTTTTCTACCCTTAGTCTAGCTTCAATGACAGGATCCATTCAACTCAACTCTGACACGTACTCCCAGCATCCAGCTTCAGTTCCTTCACAGTTGGCTTTGTTAGATCAGAATCCCATGGGATTTTAATTAAACATACACATGTGGTGCGTGTACACACACAACTTTCTCAGAAGCCAGGAGAAAATAAAGGGGAAAAATAAGCAAACTGCAAAAGTAATGAAACAGGTGAGACATGGGTGTAAAGACTTTTGAATTTCCAGTGACTTAACCCAGGCATTCTTCCCGTCCCCATTTTGCTACAGTATAGTTTCTTGGGTGCACAGGTCCTGTCTCCTGTCCACAAAGAATGTGAGCTCCCTGACCCTTGGTAGTGTTTCTTATCTGTAAGTCAGGGACACCTGTCTCTCCAGATTGTTGGGAGGATGAAATGTGATTACCTAAAGCCCAGGGTCAGGTACATAGGAACATGACCAGAGATGGTGGGTCTATCCTGCTATTTTTGCTCTTCTGCAGAGCTGAGCCCTGTTCCCATCTGCAGGTGGGGGTTGCTGTAGCAGTGGCTGCATTGCTTCTAATCACTTCTGTTCTTTCTGCTCAACTCTCCACCTGTAGTGGGGAGACCTCAACAGATCATGCAAATCTTGCAGGTAGTTGGTGTTTTGTTTTGTTTTGCCTCCCTCTCCTGCCCCCCTCACCCCAACTACCTCTGCCTAGGAATGGTTTGAATTGGCCCCAGCTCTTGGTATTCCTCTCCTTAGCCCAGATCTTCTCCAAATCCTCTTGCCTTATTGGAATATCCAGTGACAACTGAACATCCATGCTGTTTCTGCTCTTTGATGAAATGCTGCTCCTTTCAATGTGTTCACTCATTCATTGGGTCAACACAGACATCCACCAAATGCCAGGCAATGGGGTATATGAGAATCAATGAATCAGTCAAGATGTCCTGGACTGTTAAGGAACATTGATAAAACTTTGCTGAGTGCTATGGGGGCAGGGAACAGAGTATTTTAGCAGCAATTAATTGTTCCTGAGGGTTGGAGAGAGCACCTTCCAGAAGTAGTGGTGGGTTAGAACCTTCTGAGGAAATCTACCTATCTGCCATCCTCACTACAGTCCCACTCCCTGGGAACTATGTAGACCACTGACCCAAAGATTCCTTCATTTTTCTAGAAACTTCCTTCCTTAAAAGTCCTCTCCTTGTTTGCCAACTGGATGAGAGAATAGGCTTTTTTTTTTTTTTTCTCTGATGTAGGTATCTCAGGTCTACCTAGTCTTCAGGACCTTGGAGAAGCCCCATCCTTAAAATTCCCCAGATTCTTCTCTATCCAAGCAACAGTGCTTATCATGTTCATACCATAAGAGATGTTTCCTCTCCTGAGAAGTGCATGGGAAGGAGAGGTAATTTATGATCATCTGACTCCTCATTAGAACATGACAAACAATTTCTTAAAATGGACTATTGTGAGAGAGTGATCCCCAGCCCTGCTTATTGAAATTCTGCTGATTAAGATCATTGCCAGTATCTTCATGTCCAATAGAAGGTGTAGATGTATATATGCCATTTTTCATGCATGTAATGAAAATTAATTGCTATGCCCCCAAATGGTCATAGAATTTGTCAGTGAAGGATTATAACTGTGCTTCCATATTTAAAAATTATATCTATTGTGATTTGGAAAGACAAAAATGTTGATGACTCAGATAGGGACAGGGAAAGTGGGAAGGAAGACCGACCATTAACCACTCCATCACACTGATGCTGGCCATTAATCTACTGTTCAATATTACACAAACATTTAATCTATCCCTAATACACTGCTTACTCGTTGACACCATTAAAGTCTTGTTTCTCTAGTAAGAGCACCATAGGCTGGCTCAGCTTCTATGTCTCTTTCCTTTAGGCCTGAGACTCAAACAGATGATTAATCATGCCTACCTTGTGGCATCTTTTGTATTGATGACCTTGTGTTACTGTTCTGAGAGTTCATTCTTTGCCTAGCTACATAGATTGTAAATTCCTCGAGAGCAGCAACTATTTTAAATTTCTCCTTGAAACAGTTTGCTATAAATGAATACACGTTGACAGAATTATACTCCTGGAGCAGGCGTTAGAGATCATCTGGTCCAATGCCTTTCTTTTATCTATAAGTGAAGTAGGCCTGAGGATGCATGGACCAAGCAGGTTTGCCTCCTCTCAACCCTACTTCTGGCAGCCATAAAGAGCCACCCCAAGATGAAATTAACCTAAAGGGCAGTGAGTTTTTATTACAGTGGAAGGATGGTAGGCTCCAGGAAAGAGGTTCTCTGAGGATGACATGAGATGGTAATAGTCCATATAATAGAGACTATTATTGGGACACTGCGAGAAATCAAGATTTCAATAAGAAACAGAAAGAAAGCAAAACCCATAAGGCAATAAAGATAAAAAGCTATGCAAAATCATTAAGATCCCAAGGTGAAGCAAACTGCCCAAAGAGATCAGAAGGTTATAGGTTTCAAAAAATAATAGGAAGGTGCCAAACAATAATTAAAGTGAGGAAGGATTAGGAAAATATTAGGGCTATGATACACAAGGCATATGTTTCTTCTGACAAAGGGAAAAAGGAAAGGTAGTCATAAACTTCAGGAAAACAGAAAAAACATTTTTATGAAAGGCATAACTCAAACATGAAGCAGTCCAAAATGTGGCCTGATTTGCAGTAAGTGGTAGAATTTAAGATAGATTCTTAAATGCATAGGTCTATGTCATTGGAACAGTGGTACAGGATATGGGCTCTTTTACTCTGCAGTCAAGAACATTTGCTTAGTCATAATGATATAAATGCTGCTCAGTGCTTTTCAATTTCTAAAGCCAACAGCAAACCACTGAAGACTCCTTAAGAATAGCTACAAAGGAGCATATAAAGATTTCCCACCTTGACAATGTAAAATGAAAAACACAGCTTGCAGAAGTTGGAGAATGAAAGAGGAGAGAAGTAGAATTGTGAGAGAGTAAAATTATTGTTCCCAATCATTCACTGTTCTCCCTGAAAGGGGATGATTGCGCATTCCCACCTGATGCCATATGGCTTGGCTGCCTCTTGTAGGGAGAGAATACTTCCTTCCTTGCTCATTGATAGCAGACTTCCCATGTGACTTGCTTTGGCCTATGAAGTAGGAATAGAAGTGGCATAGGACACACTGAACTGACACTGTAAGAAGCATTGTTAGATTCTGCCATTGTTCTTTCTCCTTTTGCAAGAATAATGGCAGGTCTCATAGGGGTACTATGTTTCCACCTGGTTCCCAACACATCAGAAACAGGGTATAACAGGCCATGTAAATGAGAAATCAGCTTGAGTTGCTGAGATTTTGTTGTTAGCATTGTTACTGTCCCAGAATTATGTGCCAAAGCTGACTAATATGTAGAGTTAGTGTAGAGACATGAATAACCACTTCATATAAAGTGGGGAATCAAGTGATATTGGGTATAATTGACAAATTAAGAAATAAATAGTACCAAAGTGATTGGTGAATAAACTGCACTGGTAAAATTGGGGCCATGGAACAATAGTGATGTGCTGGAACAAAGTTGGAATGAGAGTAACATGGAGATAAAGTGTGGTGTAGGCAAGCTAACTCTTAAGTGTCATAGCATAAATTCAGTAAGTGATGCTTCAAGTTGATGAAATATGAAAGAGTAAGATAAGCACACTGGAGATTAGAGAGAAACTGCAGAATTACCACTGTATTGGCATCATTGATTTTCCTCTGTCTACTGGCTCATTCCTCAAAGCATATATACCTGCTTAAATTATCTCTCATCTTTTAAAAATAGTCTTTCTTGAGCTTGCACCCCCTCTTTGGTCATTGCGCATTTATTTGTCCCCCCCAAGAGCAAAATTCCCTGTAAGTCTTCTCTGTTGTCTCCAGTTTCCTCTCTGTTTCTTGTGAATCCTCTCTATTTATGTTCTACCCCTATCACTCAGCTGTACTGCATTTGTGAGGGTCACCAATTTCTTCCAAGTTGCTAAAGGCTGTGGTCAATTCTCTGCCTTCCTCTTCTTGGCCCTCTAGGTAGTGTGGAGTTCTTGCTCCTTAAAATGATTTCTTCACTTGGCTTCTGTTTCCTTATATCTTGTGGCTCCTTCTCTGTTTCTCTTGCTCTTCTTAACTTGGAAATTCCCCAGCACACCATCTTGTTGACTTTGATCTTCTCTTTTCTACCCATACTTACTCCCTTGATGACCTTGACCAATCTCTGGGCTTTAAATTGCCATCTCATGATGATGCCTCCTAAATTCAGATCCTCAGCTCAGCCCTCTACCTTGAACTCCAACTGTCTTATATCCAACTGTCTTCTTCACATCTCCTCTTAGAAACCAAAGATATCCTAGACTTGGCCAAACTCTTGGTCTTCTTCCCCAAATCTGCCTCTCCTTCAACTTTCTTCATCTCAGTAAAATGGCATCCTTCCATTGACTTGGAACAAAAACTGGCTCTCGCCCTTGAGTCCTCTTTTTCTCACACCCTATACCCAATCTGTGAGGAAACACTCTTGGCTCTGCTTTCAAATTCTATTAATTATCTGACCACTTCTTACCACTCTGGCTCAAGCCTCCATCTTCTGAATTATTTCAATAGCTTCTTAAATGGTCTGTTTGCATTTATTGATGTCCCTTACAGTCTGTCCTCACCATATCAACCAGAGTGATCTTCATAAAACAAAAGTGAGTCATATCATGTCACTTTTGACCCCAAATCCTCACGATTCCCATGTCACTCAGAGTAAAACTCTGTACTACCATAGACCAGAATCTTCCAATAGAAATAATAATCTAAATCACACATGGAATTTTAAATTTTCTAGCACTTATATTATGAAAAGTAAAAAAGAACAGGCAAAATTAACCTTAGGCAAAATTAACTTATTTGACTTAAGGTAATATATCCAAAGTGTTATCATTTCAATATACAGCACAAGATCATTGATGGGATATTTTGTGCTTCCATTTTTGTGTAATGAGTTCTCAAAATCCAGCATGTTTTATCTACTTGCAGCACATCTCAATTTGGACCTGTGTAATTTCAAGTGGATGTGTAAACAAAATTTGCATTTCTTCTGAGATGTGAGTGGGAATGGATGTGGTCAGTAAGAGATGTATGTTTTATTTCAATGAAATGTAGACAGCCTGCTCAGCAAAGGAGAATGACTTCAGCAGCATTTCTCTCTCTCTAGACGTGCTTTGTGCTCCTACTATATGCCAGGTCTGTGGCTGGAGCTGGGGTGCAGTCAAAGAAGATGAATCCCTGACTTCCAGGAGCTGACAGGCTAATGGGAAAGCAGACTCATGAACACAGATGGGGGTTTGTGCTTTCAGGGAGCATGCAATTCAGTTTGCCTGGGGCCCATGCAATTCAATCTGCAGCAGTGAGGGGATGCTTTCCTAGCAAACTTGGATACTTTGGAAATGAGCAACAGGCTGAACAGAGTGACCTGAAGGACACTGAACTAAATGATTGCAGTTCTGTGTCAGATTCATGATGCCACAAAGCCTCATGAAAAGGGAGGTGAGCCAGGAGGAGGAGGCTTCAGGCTCATTCTGATTTCTCAGTAGCATGACTGTGAGCAGGTCGCTTATTCTGTCTGACCCTCTGTTCCTCTGTTGTAAAAATGGAAATAATAATCTCTGCTTAGATGCCTCACAAGGTCATTATGCTCTGTTAACTGCAAAACACTCCATGGTTGTAAAGTGTTATCATTATAAATTAGCATTCACGTCAATTGACAGTTGCAAAATTGCCTTTATTCCCAAGATCATTTCTGGAGTCTTTCTCAGGGTGACACCAGCGGACGGATGTGCTGTGCAACAAGCACTTCCACCTTTTTCAGCTTCTTGGTCCCACACGTCTGAAAGAGCTAAGACCTGGAGTTCCTTCTGGCATCTTTGTTAGTCAGTTTTCTATTTCTATAACAAAACAAGTGAGATAATTAACTTATAAAGAGAAGAGAGGAAAGGTTAATTTTTTCTCATGGTTTTGGAGATTTCAGTCTGTGATTGATCGGTCCCATTTCTTTGAGCCTGTGGCAAGCAGGAGCATATGGCAGAGCAAAAGCATTCACTTCACTGCCAGGAATCAAAAGGGGGGGAGAAGAAGGTCCCACTGTGCTCTTTGAAGGCATGTCCCCAATCACCTATGGTTCTCCCACAGGCCCCATCTCCTAAAGGTCCACAGCACCTCCCAATAGTGCCATCCTGGAGATGAAGCCTTTAACTTTAGTTTTTGGGACTCATTCAAAATCCAAACTATAGCACCTGATCAACATCACACACCTGACACATTGGAGTGAAGGGCAAGAGCCCACATTCTCTAGGTTGGGTTTAACACACTAAGTGGAAGGTTTCTACATGATCCTCTTCAAACCCTGGACCTACGCAAGGGATGTGTCTTTGAGGGTAACTTTATAAATTGTTAAAAGGTTGTAGGGATATTGCTGTGTTGAATCAGTGTGTATGTTTAGTGGGGTACAGAAATGTCCCCATAGGCTTTACCAATAGTTATTTTACTATAAAAATTAGAGGACAGTTCTTGATTTTTTCCCCATAGCCTCAAGACACGTACTCACCTAATCTTGAAACCCTGTCACTTGGGGCAGTGTGGGGTGGCGGGTTCATTTTCAGCAAGAGACTTTTTTCCTTGAGAATGGAGTGCCAACCCTCCCTGGCGTAGGCTGAGTACATTTTCTCAAAGCCATGCTAGGGGAAAGCTGATAAGGGGACAATATTTTCCGAATTGAAAGGCAGAACATGGGGATTAACTATGTCTTTATTTTATGAAAGGTCTTGAATTACTTTGGGAAAAAAGTCACTTTTCTGAACCAACTAAAAAGACATGATACTAGGGCTGTCCTTGAACCTAAATGTGTGGAAGTTCTCTCCAGGGTCCTCTGTTTAGCCAAGCTCTTGACCAGTTCTGTTGACTGAGAAGTTTGACCCTGAGGCCAAGAATAGTTTGACTTTGCTGGTGAAGAACATTCCAAAAACTTCAACAAAAAGAAAATGATCCAACTTTCCTAAGGCCAAGGAACTTTAGGGCCTCTTGAACCCTCTTCAATTTACAGACAAGAAAAGGGATCTCCCATTTATTCCAGGGTCTTCCCCAGAATCTCACCTGCAGTTACCCCCGTACCCTGGCCTTCCTGCCTGGTTTGATGTAGAGGGTCAATTCATATTTGCTGAATTAATTGCATGTTCCAGAGTAAATAAAAATCTGGGGAGGATTGTGGACAGGTCAGAGCTGGCCACCAGGACCTTCTCCTTACTGCCCTAGCCTCTCCCCATCACAATAAATGCTATTGAGAAATATTTACTATACTAGATTTTAGAAATTATATTTATTCTAGATAAATATTTATGTGTAAATATTTACTATACCACACAAGTCTGTCTCTGTCTGTCTGCCTATTTCTCTCTCTCTCTCTCTCTCTCTCTCTCAGTTTTGGGGATTGAAACAGGATGGGGGAGGTGCTCTACCACTGAGCTACATCCTCATTCCTTTTTTTATTTTATTTTGACACAGGGTCTCGCTAAGTTGCTTAGGTCCTCCCTAAGTTGATGAGGCTGGCCTGGGACTTGAGATCCTCTTGCCTCAGCCTCCCCAGCCTCTGGGATTGCAGGCATGGGTCACCAAAGCTGAATCACAAGTCTCTCTTTCAAATTGTACAACTGGGTGGTCTTTAGTAAGTTTGCAGCTTTTTGCTCATTCCACAGCCCTCATTGCAATCTCACTATTTGACCACTTCTCTTTCAGAACCTCATAAGCTTCCTGCAACAAGAACTCCTTAGAACAGGTGCTCTTGAGGAAGAGGGGTTGGTTGGAGACCCATAGCCTTGCTCTTTCAGAGTTCTACAGGGGCAGGATCCCCATCTCAGAAGAGGAGGCCCACCTTGATGCTCCAGGTAGACCAAAAGAGTCCAGAGGCCAGGGAACACTTTAGGCCTATGATGTTTTACAAAGAAGCATCTTTGTAAAACACTCCCTTGGGACATTCTCTCAATGGAAATGGAATAGCCTGGTGCCAGTGGCATCAGTTGGATGGCAGGTGTGACCATGGGAAGGCAGCCACTTTCTCTGGGAAAAAATGGACTCTCTGGTTCTGGTCAGGGGTGGAGCGCTGGTCTGTGAAATGTCACTCTTGGGGCAAATTGCTGACAGATTCTCCAATAGCCATTAGATGGAAATGGAACTTCCCAGGTTGTACCTGGGGGTGGCTGTGGTATTACCTTACCATGCCAATAGAATTTCTATGTTAGCAGATGAAGCACATCTCTGTTCATATCTCAGCTCTGATCATTGCCTTCTATTCTGAGCTCTTCAGTAGCTCCCCACTGTCCATTGAACTAAGTTCCTATTCCACATTGGACCCCTCAGGGTCTAGTGAATGTCACCTGTATCTTCCCTCCCTTTATTTATTTATGCATGTTGCTCCTGCCCTACTTCCTGCCTGGAATACCTTCCCCGCCATCACAGTCTAACTCCTATGTAGCCCTCTTCAAATGCCCTCTTCACCACTCCAGTGAGGTGGGCTCCTCCTTCCTGGAAAGATCGAGTCACTTAGAATGGACATTTCTCTTGCTCTGTCTTAAATTCTGGTTCTTTTGTGGTTGCCTTAATCCTCTTGTGTGAAATCCTCTCCTTCAGGGTGAATGCTGTGGTTTACTTATCTTCTACCTCTCATAGCACCTGCTGCTCTTCCAGCGAGTATTTGTTAAACTGAAGATACATATACATTCTATTAGTTGGAACAATGGAGTCAAGAGCAGATCTGCTATTGTATCGAAGCATCCTCCAAAGGCCTAAGTGTTCAAGGTTTGGTGATGGAACCTTTCAGAGAAGGAGCCCAAGGGGAGGAAGTTAGGTTATTGGGGGCATGACCTAGAAGGGGATATTGGGACCCTGGTACCTTCCTCCCTCTTGGCTTTCTGGCCACCATGAAGTGAGCAGCTTTGCCCCACGCATGTTTCCCATCATGATGTGCTGCCTCAGCACAGGCTCCCAAACAACTGAGCCAACCAGCCATGGCCTGAAACCTCCGAAGCTGTGAACCAAAATTAACCTTTCCTACTTTTAAGTTAATTTTTTCAGGTATTTTATCATACAACAGAAAGCTGACTCACATAAGGTCCTTGCTCCTTTAGCCCAGTGCTATCTTACTCAAGTGGCACAGCTTCCATGTCTCTTCTTAGCTTGCCTATCTTAGAAGGAAGTAGAGTCAGGATCCTCAGGGCTCCACACAGGATAGGGGTGGCAGGGAGCATATTGTATGACAGCATGCATGTCTCTGAGGAGTCCTTGGTGCCCTAATCCCTCAGGGCAGGAACATGGACCAGAGCAGAGGTTTGAACTGTTATATCTCTGGGACAGGCAGCCTGCTCTGTTGGAGACTCACTGGAGCAGTTATGATGTAACTGAATAGGCCCACAAGCCATAATTATTTAAAGTCATGTCATTAATGATAGATAGGTGTCAGGGGAATGATGGAGGTGACCAATCTTAGCAATTCTTCTTAATAATTAAGGGCTCTAACCATCAAATGTAAATCTAGGGGAAGAGGTTTTTGAGGAACAGGATATTTATTTGTATTATTTTAAAAGATCTCTCATTGGAATACTTATAACTTGCAAGGGGGAAAATCAGAGTGGAGAGACCATTGGCACCTTGACTGGGTGAACAAAATTTAGATGCCCTAAGCCTTGAAAAAAAAAATCATGCTACATGAAAGAAGCCCATCACACAACCCACATACTATGTGATTTTATTGATATGAAATGTCCACAATGGGCAAATCCAGAAAGACAGAAAGCAGTTGCTGGGGAATGGTCCTGGGGTGGGAGGATGAGGAGTGACTGCCACTGTCTTGGGTGATGAAAACATTCTAGATGTTCTAACGTCGATAATGGTGATGGTCGCAAAACTCTGAGTATACTAAAAGCCACAGAATTATTGAATGGAATGAATTTTAGGATATGTGAATGATATCTCAATAAAGTCATTAAAAATTAACATCATCGATAATGGACAGACAGATGTCTTCTGCCTCCTGATGTGATATCCTGAGAGGGACACATCAATTTTTTAGTGTTCCCGCCAGTGGTAATAACTTGAACTTATTCATGTGAAAACAGCAGGCAAACCCAAATTGAGGGACATTCTACAAAAAGCTTGTCCTGTAGTCTTCAAACAACTATCTACAAAAACATGATTTTGAATTGGAACCTGTGGGAAGGGGAAGAGGATACTAAGAAGGGCATTCCTGCGACAATTGATAAGATTGGACTATGGACTCATTTTTACCTAATCTAAATAAAAAACACTTTGTGGAGGTGCCAGGGATTGAATTTAGGGGCACTCAATCACTGACCCACATCCCCAGCCCTATTTTGTACTTTATTTAGAGACAGGGTCTCACTGAGTTGCTTAGCACCTCACTTTTGCTGAGGTGCTTTGTACTTGGGATTCTCCTGCCTCAGCCTCCTGAATAGCTGGGATTACAGGTGTGCGCCACCACGTGGAGCTTACATAAAGTATTTTATTAATATGAAGCTTCCTGAGTTTAATAACTATACTGTAAACATATAAAAGAATATCTTAGATAGGAATTCTGGCAATAATGGCTAAAGAAAAAATTATGTAACATTCCAGAAGGCACTAAAAGAAAACAATTTTTTTAACAATTTACATTATCTTGAAGAGAATTATTAAATACAATGAAAAGGAAAGGTGAAAGTAAACAAACAGATCTGTTAACCTCCTTTTTTGTTCACATATTAAAACAATCCTCAACAGGAAATACACACTGAAGTATTAAGGAATAAAGGGTCATCATGTCAGCAACTTATTCACAAATGGTTTGGGGAGGGGAGAGAATATAAATAAAGAGAGAGAATGTTGTGGAAAATGTAGTGAAATGTTAGAAACTGATAATCTGGGGCTGAGTTTGTGGCTCAGTGGTAGAGTACCTGCCTCACATGTGTGAGGCACTGGGTTCAATCCTCAGCACCACATAAAAATAAATAAATAAAATAAAGGTATTGTGTCCATCTAATATATATATATATATATATATATATATATATGTATTAAAAAAGAAAAGAAACTGATAATCTGAAGAGTAGACATTTCTCTGCATGATTCTTGCAAATTTTTTGCCAAGCTTGAAATTATTTTAAAATAAAAAAACTTAAAAATATAGGCAACTAAAAGCCAAACTAAATACTCATGACATAGTAATTGCCCAGAAATCCAAATTACTGTACCCTAAGTCAGTCACATCTTCTTTCACTTAAGGTCTACCAGCTCTAACTAAATCATGAGCCATCTGGGAGGCTACAGGAAGAAAGATATGGCACAAGGAGGCATTAATTTGCAAGGCCAAGGTCTCCAAAGGAAATTTTGGACCCCTATCATTAAAACCCTAAGGGCGCAACAAGTTTACTGCAGCCATTTGGGAATCTGAGGTGTTCCTCGGCTCCATCAGCATATGCTTGATTATAACTGAAATTAGCTTCCCAGGAGGCCAAGGCCAGAGCACACGGTTGGATTCCCTTCAGTGGCCCATGGGGTCTAACAGGCTGTGTTTGTAGCCTTCCTTTGGGGCCAGCCAGGAATCTGAGTGCTTCAGCCAGAGCTGGAGCATATCCCAATGCTACAAAGCTATTTTGGAGAAGTCTGTATTTTCTTAGTTATTCCTCTTTTTGACATCTCAGTTGGGGTCCAAGAACCATTCACAGACCTCAAAGAAACCACTTCAAACCACCAACCAATATCTGTGCCATGCATACCAAGACTGGGCATGGGAGAGCTGCCCCCTAGTCTTGGCTGCTCTGAGGGGTCATGTGGGTGAAACATGCAAGTGGAATCCTTCCAGGAATCATCCTGTGGCCTGACTCAGAAGGGAAAAAAGTAAACATAACCATCTTAGGACTAAACAGCTGGGGTTCTGAGGCCCAAGGCAGAAAGGGTAGCAACCCCAACTCATCCATGCTCCCAGGTTGACCTTGGCCAAAAGGCTTGGGTAGCCTTAAGTCTGACTCCTAATGGCTGGACTCTAAGACTGACACATTCTGAGAAAAGGAGCCTTGGTGCTTGGGAATTGATTTGGGCTAAAGAAAAAGCAAACAGAAAATCTGTGGGGTCTGGCAAGATACTCAACTGCTTGGGCCCACTCTTGGGACTACTGTGTGGCTTATTTTTTTAAAAAAATTTCTCATCTGAGCCCAATAGAGCTTATGTCTCAGGATGATTGCAAACTCCATATGTGGGTTCCCCTGAGGACTTGAAAGCGGAGTCTACCCCGTGTCAGTATGCAGGTACTCAGGAAATGCTTGGACATTCACCAAAGCCCTCCTCGAACGTAGACACAGGGGAGAGAGTGAGTGAATGATTATGTTGCCACAGGGTTGTTTCTATCCCCCCATTTCATATTTTAGGGGGTCCCCACCAACCATCACAGACCTTGGGGCATTGGCACTACTACCATTCATGAGGGGAATTGCAAGTGATTCTTCACATATATCTGAAGGCAATTCACCTATGTTCTGAAGATAGTCAACGTTCTAAAGGGAGATAGGGTGATGGAGAGAATATGCATTAAAATCAAGCATCTGCTCCTCAGGATTATCTGGTCTACCAACTACACACGTCTTTCTCCAAAGTGTGGCCCAGTGCAGTGCACCCAGTAGTATCCCTGCCATACTTACTGACTGATCATGGACTGGGAAGTGTGCCTTTTCCTCAAGGAGACTGTGGCCTCCTTGGATTGAATTCTGGAATCCTGGCTTCCAGCTCCAGTACTGTCGGAACTGCACCTGAGAGTGTTCATTTGTCTGTACCTTGGCTCTACTTGGAGCTTATTTGAAACAGAATGGTTATTATTCTTGCTTCTTTGTTTGTGCTGAGGAAATAAAATCAGAGCTATATGCACCTTGACATAGGAAGTGTGTGAAGGAAGGCTCTAGCTTCTTTTCCTGCTGATGGGAAATGGAGATCCACATCCTGATCCATCCCATTGAACAGGTGAGAAGTCTTGTCCTTGAAGAGGTGGGCAAGAAAAGAGAACTGGAGCTTGGGTTAGTTGGCTCCCACTTCCTTGTCAGTTATCTATCATTTCTGGTCTGCTCTGGACCCAAAGAGCTGACTTCTATGACTTGAATCACTGGCTCCCTGGACCTCCTCATTTCCTGTCTATAAGCATGGCTTCCATTCTGCAGCCCCGACCAATATCCCAGTGCCAGCACTCTCCAGACTCAGTCAACCACACCCTTCCCTCTGGATGCCCACGCTCAGGCCCAGGCAAGGCAATGGTCTCCTGATGCTGCTAATCACAAGCATTTCAAGGGTGAAAGCCTTTGGTTCCTGCTGGAAGCCCCTGTGGCACAGAGAAGATTGTTTCTGGCACCCCCCAGTGGACTGTGAGATCATGAACCTCCAGCCTTTGCACCTCACTGACTACCCCTCACCCCTCCCTCTCGTTTTCCTGAAAAAGTCGGTTTCAAACATAGTCTTCCTGGAAGCTCTGGAACACCTGGTACATGAAGCCAGAGTGCGCTGTCATCTGAAAAGCACAGAAGTCCACAAATGGCTCTTGGAGCTGAGGAGATGCCATAGTCCCAAGTAGGTTGGGGGAGGGGACAAATCCAGAGGTGGGTGAAGTTTGAGAAGGGGCCAGGTGGGATTCCTCACCCCCAGCTCTTCCTCGGATAGCTCTGGACCCTGGAATGTGGCTCAGAGATTTCTGGTCTGTCCCCTCTTGTCCTGAGGACTCCCCAGTGGCATAATCCAGGCTTCTGCCCCTTCTCATCTCAGATGGCTAGAAGCTTTGGTACCCCCCAGGAATTCTATTTCCTGCTCTTTCTTGAAGCCCTCATTCTGGAAGATGCAACATCAGCCTAGTTTGTTGCTTGTGTTTAGACCTAACCATCTACTCCTCCTTGCTCTTCATGCCACAGGGAAAAGCTGTTGAAAGTAAATCATCTGTCAGTCCAGCATAGTCTCCACTCCCTGTATTTATCATTTTGCTTTTTCTCCCCCTCCTCCCTTCTGTCCCCCCCCACCCCCGTGGAGCCTGAGACCAACTAACGAAAGAAATCATCAGTTGCATGGTTTGATTTTTCTTCCTGCTCTCACGAAAAGAACCTCCACTGTTTGCATTGTTAAAGCCCCCAATGATTCCTTGTTATGAGAAGAGTCATCAAAATACGCCTATTGCATTTTAAATTTTACAAAAGACACCAAAAATTAGCGCATCATCTGCTTAAAAGATCCCCTTTGATAGCCATACCAATTACATATTTTAAAAGCAAAAAAGGTTCTGGTTGGTACTTCTGATTCTGTGCCCCCCTCCTCCCTGTGTGATTTGTGTGCAGACTTCTGAGAAGTAGGTTTGTAATAGAGATTCAGCCAGGCTAAATCACAGCAGCAGAAGATTATGCAACTGCTAAAAACCTATGAGTTAAAAATGGAATAGTCTTGCAGAGTGGGGAAGGTAATAATATCAGTGATGTGAAAATAGAAAGTAAGAAATTAGTATTTCAGTGGTTCAGGTGTCTTACCCACATTTTTCTGCACCAGAAGATCTTGGAGTCATTTTCCAGCATAAATCCAAAGTTCAACCTCTTATTAGAAAAATCAAACTTTGCTTTCAAAGACTCAACCCTCTTCCCTCAATTAATCCACAGACAGGAGTCTTTTTCTTTTCTTTTTTTTTTTTTTTTACTGATTTCTTTGCCATCAAACACATTTTGTGTTTGTTAGAATCTCTGTGTTCACTAATGCCCATAAAGGAACAGATTTTAGGTTTTTATAAGTGGGTTTTGTTAATTTGCTATTTTAAAAATACTTGTGAGACCTTTACAGTTGCCATGGCGATATAATTTCCATAAACATGATTTTTGTGGGGATTTTTGCACATTGAAGGATGAGGTTGATATGCAGTGTTGGGGGGAAAGTAGGTGGTGAATTTGGCAGCCACCTCATGGCTCCTTCCCTCAAATGCTGCAAATAAATTCCAAGAATTCATGTTATGGCAGGGCCATGGGTCTCCAAACACCGCTAGTGACACAAGAGACTTCTAGAAAGTGAACTGATCAACTCAGAAGGAGACCAGCCTGTTCCTGAAAAGAAGCCCGGTGAGGTACAGGGTTCTCTGTCAATCAATGGTCCTCTCCAGGTCAGATGGACCTGCAGTCTCTCCCCAAATCTCTTGGTTTCAAAAAGCCTTTGCAGACTAGATATCTTGCAGCCTTTCAAGGGGTGGTGAGGAGTCTGAGTGCCCTTTTTTCTCTTTCAAGCAGATTCAGGCAAAAGTCTCACTGAATGTACAATACTGCTAAAATTCTGAACATTAGCAATGGAAAATAATGGGAAGTAAATACACAACATTCATTAGCTGTTAAGCAAAACAAGAAAACATTAAATAAGAAGTCTTTTTATATTCATCTTGAATATCAACGGGTGAGGCAAGGTAGATTTAATTAGAAGAAGAGGTAGATGGTCCCAATGGCACTAAATGACATTGTTTTTATCAATGTTGTGAGGCATTTGTTTTGGCTCACAAACAGGAGCTTACCATTAAACTTTATTTCCCAGGGAACAAACTATACTAAGAGTTGGTGGGAGAGGCAGAGCAAATAAGAGAGAATTTTCTAATCACTAAAAACCACTTTGGAAAAGAAATAACATATACAAAGAATCAAAAGTGGAAGTGTGTCCACATGATCCCACCCAGGGCTCTCTAGGAAGTAGGTCAGGATTTGGTGACAGGCACTTCCTAATTGAGCACCTGGGTTTAGCCAAGGGTTTGAATCATACAGAATTATGAATCATAAGGAATTATGAATTACTAGAAAGCCATTGTGTTAACTGACATTATTTATGTACTTTTGGAAATGTGAACAGGGGGCCGCCCAGAGGAGGTGGCAGACAGTGTCTGGCCAAGTGCTGATCACCATGGCTTGGAAGCCAAATGTGAGTATGAGAGGAGAGGTCATGTGGGTGCCCCGTGTATGCTCATGTGAACTTGCATGTGTATCTTCTGTGCCTAGATCAGTGCACGTTCAGAAGTTTGCACGAGGTAGAAAGATGCAGGGCACCAGCCCCAAGACGCATGGTTTCATCCTTCACACCAAGGGAAAGGCCCAAGGACTGTCCCATCTCCAGACTTTGCAGACTCTGCAACGACAGCTGGCAGCTGCTTCCACTTGAGATTTGTTAAGCACAGATTTTGAAAAAGAGTGATGAACGAAGGAGCCAGGCAACATTCTGTGCTTCTAGAGCAGCTAGGGACAAATCTCAGTTGAGGGTGCTCCAGGCTGTGGGTTTCTCCAAGGGTTCAAGGTGACAAGGTGGGCATATTTGCAGGCAGTGGCTCCCCTGCCTGAGTTCTGGGGACCCACTGACATGCCTTCCCCCAGCTAGCTCTGCTACCAACTCAGGGCGGGGCAACTTGTTCAGGGCCTGCCTGAGCTGCCCAGGGGACTTCCCAGGCAATTTTTGTTTGCTCAGAAATAGCCTGCAGGAATTTGGCAGCAACAGCCACAGGAACGTGGCTCCCCTCCCATCCAGGGTGGAAGTTGGAACCAGAGCGCTGCAGCAGCGCAGCTCCAGCCTCTTTCCTCAACACACATTTAATTAAAAAAAAAAAAATTTTTTTTAAAGCATCAGTAGCAGGCAGCTTGGCTGGGGCTGGTGGGTGGCCAGGAGAGGAAAGGAGCTTATTGAGGAAGGAACACACACTTGGGACTGGCTGATGCCACACTGCTTGCTGCCCACTCTGAGTGCCACTGCCCAGCTGTGGGGAGGAGTAGCAAGTCCCCCGTGTTTGGATTTCCAAGGTGTGAAATGCAGTGGGGAGCTTCACCCAGGGGCATTGCCCTCTGAAGTGCACCTCCGCCCCTGCTGGGGTGTGTGTGTGTGTGTAGATGCATGTGCTTCCCCAAATCCTGAAGATCTTTTTTGTTTGTTTTTTGGATACATTTCTTTTTTAGCTGAAAGAATACTCCCTAGATCCCACTCTGCCAATGTTAGGCTGTATGACTTTGGGGGAGTGACTTACTGCTCTGTGCCAAGTTTCTTCATCTGAAAAATGGGCATACTGATAGTACCCATCTCATCAGACTTGGTCGAAGATGAAATGAGTTATTCCATATACAGTCCAAGAACAGAGCTTTGCACATAGGATTAAATAGGATTTTTGTTATTATCCTTGGGATTTCACTGTGTTAAAGCCACAGTCTAGCTCTCAGAGCCCTGATGCCATGTGGACCCACTAGACTGAGCCCATCAAGTGGAGGACAGGTCTTCACTCAGCTCTGTACCTCCAAGCCTGGTAGCAGGTGCTCAGTTATTTTAGAGAAAATTAACAAGCCAGGGACATGGTTGATGTGGTCTTAAACTGTGGTTCTCAGGGTGCATCAGAATCCCCTGGGAAGCTTAGCAAAACTCCCACCCACAGAGAGGCTGATTTAGTATAAGTAGGTGTTATGGTTTGGGTATGAGCTCCTGTGTGAATGCAGGAGTATTCAGAGGTACAATGATTGCATTGTGAGAACTGTAATCTAATCAGGCAGTCCTGGCTTGAATGGACTAGCTAGGTGGTAACAGTAGCCAGATGCAGTGTGGCGGGAGGAGATGGATCACTGAGGATGTGTTCTGGAAAGGTTCCTCTTCCCCAAGGCCCCCTCCCCTTATTTTCTCTCTCTCTCTCTGCTTCCTGAGGCACCATGTCCTGATTCCCTTTGCCATACTCTGCCCCCATGATGTGCTGCCTCACCTTGGGCGAAGAGCAATGGAGTTGGCCCACCATGGACTATACCTTTGAAATTGTGAATCAAAATAACCTTTTCCTCCTCTAAATTATCATTGTCAGGAATTTTGGTCTCAGCAAGGAAAATGACCAACAAAGAGTGTGGTGGGGCTGGGGAACTTACGTTGTCTGGCAAGCACCCCATTTGAAGAACACTCCTCAGCCTAAGGGGTTCTCAAAACCAGAGGCTGGCCGAAGAACCAGAGTGACCTCTTCAGGCAGAATCCTGGCTGCCTGGCCCTTGTCTGTCTTTGGGCAGGGTCCCCTACTAGAGCTCTGGCCTGAATGGTCTGGTAGAATCACCAGGAAGACTGGAGCCTTCCAGGGCTGAATTTGGTTTAAAGTGTGTTTAATTGGTCAATGGTTGCATTTGTTTTGAAGTGTGTTTAATTTGAAGCTCCTCTTCAGCGAATGGTGAGGTCAGTGTCCTTAGAGATACTAAAAGCAGCCTGCAGGATAGTGCAGCAACTCACCAGTCCCTCCAGGGGCCTGCTGCACATCAGGACCCTTCTGGTCCTCCAGGCTGGGCCTGTTCTACTCCCTCCCCACCCCACACACCCCTGCTTGATGTTTGCTGGTGGCTTTGACTACAACAGTGTCCTTTCTGCCCTAAGCCATCACCCCAGTGTGGAAAGTGTTTCCTCTGTTCAGGTAATTGGAATGGGACTTGGATTTTCTTGAGGCTCAAAATGTGGCCTTTGGTGAGCAGTTGTTAGAATAACCCAAGTGGCCCAGGAAAAGACGACGGTGGAGTAGAGTGAGGAGGAATGTGCTTTTGTGGAGCTGTGTTTAAAGATACCTCTGGGATTTGTTTCTTAGCAACAGGACTTCATCCAAAGCACACTGGCAATGTCAGAACATCCAACAATGCCTGATGCCTGCAAGTGCCATGTAAAATAAAAGAAAAGCCTGCCGAGCTGGAGAGGAGAGCCTGAGCAGATGGAGTTGCCATGGGTTTAGTCTAGGGAATATCAGGGTCAGACTAGTTCCAACCCCGCGGAGGGCAGGCTGACTCCTAGGCATGACTCCTCAGTATTCTCACCAGGTCCAGCTTTCCTCCTTGGAGCATCACATTGGACTCTCCTCTCAGGCTTCCCTCCTTCCCTACCCCCTAGGGGGCCCAGCATCCTAATAGCCTGGGTGAAGCTATTAGAGACCTAAATCCAGAGGTTCTTAACTTTGTTTTGGTGCCATTGGACCCTTTAGCAGTCTGGACCCCTTCTCAGATTTGTCTATTTTTTAAATGTATTTAAAAATATATTTAATACACAGACTTCCAAAAACATCCCAAATGATGTTAAAAAACAGTTATTAAAATATTAAATTGATACATAGAAGTACTGTAAGGTTGCATTAAATACCAAGATCCAGCATCAGGTCTAATGAATACTATAACTTTGAGATCGTGGTGTCAATGATAGTTTGAGAAATCAACTTCACACCTGCAGTGGGGTGTGGAAATGTCTGTGGTTGCTGTCGGTGATGAAGACCAGGTTCTGCTCATGTGGCCGAGGTTGCTGCCTGCATTCGAAATGAAAGGGAATGTTAAAATTGAGTTCAACATTAGTGAAGATTAAGATGTCGTTGTTTTTCAGTGTCAGGTCCTGGATGTGTGTGTGGGGGGGGGGTTGGAATAGATGGGCCAGGGAAGCCTCCTGAGTTCCCTAAGTCTCTGTATCAGCCATGGGGCAGCATTCCTGGGACCCAAGCATAAATTCCCCAAGCTCTGGGCAAATGCTGAGCACCTTCCGAGTGCTTCTGTCTTGGCAGGAAAGTTGTGGGGTCCATGTCACTGGCACAACTTTCAATGACTTTTTTCTGTCTCACAGATCAGGGCACAAAAAGTTAGAGCTGAAGAAACCTTGGGGAAACACTCAATCCAAGCTTCCCATTTTATAGATGTGGATACTGAGACTGAGGGAAAGAGCAACTCTCAAGGCCATAGGGCTGAACTAGGGCTGGAATCTAGGGCTCCTGAGCCCGATCCCTGAGCAGGATTAGGGGGAGGTCATGCCTTACGCTGTGGGGAGCCATGGGGATGAAGATGAGTTTACACCTATTGCAAGTTATGGGTTTGACTTGTTGCTGTCCTTGTTTTAATGTAGCTATCCAGAGAGTCAGCCCCATATCCCCGGTGCTGCTTCCTGAGTGGGTCTCATACTAGTGATCTGGGTCCCTGCAGAAGTTAATTGCAACTTCCAACAGGTTTTCCAAAGAGGTACATTAGTCCTGCCGTCCCTGACTCTGCCCTTTCTAACCTCAGCCAGGTCAGTTAAGCTTCTTCAGGCTTAATGAACCTGATGTTAAATGAAACCCGTTACACAGGCTTGTTGCCATAAAGGAGTTAATACACATAGAGCATCTGTGACAGATGGTGGTGGGTTAGTCATGAATCTCTCCATTAAAAATGTCAGGAAACCAACTCAGCTGGTTTGAACAGAAGAGAGGATTTGTTGGTTCATAGAAGAGTGAAGTCTAGAGCATAATGGATTTCAGGCCTTGATGGATCTAGTTGCTCAAAGATATCCTCATGGCTCATTTCTCTTTTCAGCTCTTAGCCCTGCTTCCATTAATCTGTTTGTTCTTAGGTGGACTTTTTCTGCACAGTAACTCTCAGGTGCTCCATGGTGACAATGTCTTTGAAACTGGCAATTTCAGTGAAAAAAAAAAAAGAGGCTTCTTAAAAAAAAAAAAAAAAAAACCTTATTATTATTTTTTTTTAATTAAAAAAATTTTCAGTGCAAGGAATTGAACCCAGAGCATCTGGCATGGTAGATAAGCAGCTGGACCACTGAGTCATTTAAGAAATATTTTTAAAATAAAAATTGTTTTATATGTAATATATAAATAAATGGGGTTACCAATCAGAGAGGAAAATGGAGGATGACAGTGAAGTCATATCCATGTAAGAGTGACCCTTTCATTAATGGCATGTCATGTTAATATGTTAATCTGCTTGACTGAAGTATTGGTTATCATTACATATCTGTGTATATGTGAAATGAGTCGCCAGAAAAATCCATACATGAGATGGCTACTACAGTAAAGTTACTTAGCTCACTCATCATCTCCTACCTTTTTGTGTCCATGGTGAAAATGCCTGAAATTTACCCTCAGCAAATTTCTAGGATACCACACAGCATTTCTAACTATAGTCCCATGCTCTAGAACTCATCATTCTACATAACTAAAGCTTTGTGCCCTTTGACTATCTTCCCATTTCCCCTACCTCCCTGCCCCTGATAACCATCTTTCTATTTTCTGTTTCTGTGTATTTGACTTTTTAGATTCTACATATAGGTGAGAACATGTATTTTGTAGTATTTTCCTTTCCGTCTGGTTCATGTCACTTAGCATAATTTCCTCCAGATTCAGCCATGTTTGCAAAAATGGCAGGATTTCCTTCAATGGGAGGGATGTTTCCCCCCTGGTTGCCTAGCAAAATTTCCTTGAATCAAATCTCATTGGTTAGGCTTGAATCATGTGACCATCTGTGAACCAATCATGTGCCCTGGGGGAATGAGATGCTTGGCTTAGCCAGATCTGTGTCATGTGACTACCTTAGGAATTGAGGGTCAAGGTCAGTCCCACTCAAACCCCATGGCCTGAGCATAGGGAAGAGGATGCCAAGAGAAGTTTTGGGCACAGCTTTTTTGAAGAGGGAGTACTAGTGTGAGGTAGGCAAAAATAACAGGTGACCAGAGCTGACGAGGGACATGGTGACTTCACATAAACATTCGCATCTAAGTGAGGCTGAGGGTGGGAATCTTGTCAACTCCCAGAATGGAAAGGGCTTTGCAAGGTGGATAAAAGGGACTGCAACTAGACCGAAGACTAAGAAAATAGACACCACGTTAGAGAGATTGCCTTTGATATGAACCCAGAGGCTGGGTAGAGGAATTTCCTTGGGGAACTTTTCACTTTGGGAGGTATAATTTGGCCTACAGGTCTGGTTCCTGTCTATCTAATCATTTCGTCACATGAACAGGCTTTACAGGGAGATAGTGGTGGGGCCCTCCAAAATGTATTTTGTAGTTGGGATGTCTAAATGTCACCAAGGCTGTAGCCAAGCTGGGGATGTGATAGGAACCTTGAAACCCAGAAAAAGTGGGAGACTGTCTCTTGCAGGAAACAAACTAGAGATATAGAACAAAGCATCAGGCTGGGGTACAGGGGACCCCAGGGCCACAAGTCTCACTGCCTCCCTCCCTCAAGGGAAGGCCTGCTCTGCACTTATGGGGGACAAGTGAATGGAGCAGGTGTGGATCATTACCCCCATCTCATCATGAGTTTCAGGCAGTGCCAAGAGGGTGTGCAGCATCCAGGTGACCACACAGGTCTGGATCACATGCCTGAGCTCCCTGCTCTTGATGCTGCCTGATTGTCCAGGAACTGTGTGTGTGTTAGGACCAGGCATCTGAAGTGGGTACAATGAACATCACCCTTTCTAGCAGGAGGAGGACCCCAAAGACCTCAAAGAGCCTAATGGCCTGCCCAACATTAAAGAGAGGCATAGCCAGCTGAACTCAGGCAGCCTGGCTCTGGGAGCAATGGCTTGACCTCTGCCCTTCACCTCCTCCCTCACAAGTTCTGTCCATCTGAGAGGATCTGTGAGGACCAAAGGAGGCCTGCATGGCACAGGACCTACATAAAGTATGCACTTGATAAAATTGAGCATTGTTGTATGGCCCTGTGGCACAGGTACTATGGGGGTACCCAGTAAAGTGGGATCAGAAAAATTGGGGATCACCTCTCACTGGGGGATAAGTGTTCCCAGAAAGTCACTTTGGCCTGGACTGGGGCTCCAACAGGCCTCCCTCCAGTCCCCATGTCTGCAGAACTCTCAGGGCTGGGGAGGTAGAAGAAGAGGTGGTACAGGAGGTGGTGAGCCAGGTCCCTGCGCTGAGCAGCTCAGCCCAGTTGGTTGTAGGGAGCTGAGTTGGGGGTGGTTGAGTGGCAGCTGGAAAGTTTGGGATCAAGTGGGTGAGAAAATGGACTGAAGGGCCAACCTCTCAAACCACATGGCCTGAGCACAGGGGAGAGGACATCATGGGAAGTTATAGGCACTGCTTTTTAGAAGAGGGAGAACTAGTGTGAGGTAGGCAAAAATAACAGGTGACCAGAGCTGACCAGGGACAGTCCTTGTCAGGGAAAACCAGAAGGTGCTTCTTGGTGTCGGTATGAAGACAAGATTTTCCAAAGTGCCATTTCTAAGAGGGAAAACGAAGCAATCGTTTCTACAGAAACCACAAACTATACCTCACCATCCATCTTTCAGTTCCTTTTAGGCACACTGGAGCCTGCAGCGGCTAATTTGAACCATCAAAACATTAAAGGAAATACACCCTGAATGCATATTCTGCCTTTCACGTTTGCCATCTTCTTGCCCTAATAGGAAATGTCTGCTAGTGAGTTCTCCCCAGAGTCTGCTTTGGCATCTGGCCAGGGGCCGAGTCCTGCCTTCTCCTCCCAGGAGCTGCCTGCTTGGTCATTTTCCTGCTTGTTTAAAGTGCTGGAAAAGGAATGTGCTGCCGTGAGTTGCAGAGTCCCAGTTAAATCTCCCTCCACATAATGAGTTCTGCTCTGAGAAATCCATCGGTCCCACAGAAGCTACCCTGTCTGACCCTGTAATCTCCTCCTTGGTTCAGTAGTCAGACGGAGATCTCCAGAAAGGGACACAGCAGGTCCTCTTCCCAGCAGCAGCCTGGCAGGTGGATTGATCGGTTGTCCTTACTACAGGTTTCAGAAGCGTCTCATTAAAGGGAGTGACACACAGTGACTCTCAGAGCTGCTGGCTGGGGTTGCTGCAGGAGCGGGAAGTGAGAATTAGAGGGACAGAGCTGGTGCTGGGGGCCAGGGTAGGTAGGGGTTTTAAGGTTCCCAGCCAAAAAGTAGCCCTGGTTACTGGTAGCCCTGATTTTAGTGTTCACGTGCTACCTTCCTGTGCATTGGGCTTCATTTGTTATCTTGACAAAGAAAAATGGATTCTCCCCGTGCTCCAAAGCTGTGATGGAATTAAATTCAGCCTTGATCAAGGCTCCCTGGTAGCTGTTGTGACAGGTGTGGCTGTTCTAGGTAAAGACAGCCTCTTGGGCTGGGGACGTGGCTCAAGCGGTAGCGTGCTCACCTGACATGTGCGCGGCCTGGGGTTCGATCCTCAGCACCACATACAAACAAAGATGTTGTGTCTGCCAAAAACTAAAAAATAAATATTAAAAAATTCTCTCTCTCTCTCTCTCTCACTCTCTCTTAAAAAAAAAAAAAAAAAAGACAACCTCTTGCTCAAGTTGCCAATGACTAGTGAGCATACAAACCAGTGGAAATCCAGTAGGGACTGGGTTTTCAGTTGACAGAGAAGCCCAGAAATGAAGCCTCTGATAGTGTCAAGGTCATCCAAAGGGATTGGGTTAGCCTGCTTTCCATTACTATAACAAATACCTGAGATAATCAATTTATAAAGAGAAAAGGTTTATTTTGGCTCACAGTTCTAAAGGTTCTGATCTATGTTTAGTTGGCCCTGTTGCTTTGGACCTGTGGCGGTACATCACGGTGGGAACCTGTGGTGGAGCAAAGCTACTCACTTCATGGCCAGGAAATGAAAGAGAGAGGGAGGGCATCTAGGTTGGTTCCACAGTTTAGCTATTGTGAATTGTGCTGCTATAAACATTGATGTGGCTGTGTCCCTGTGGTATGCTGTTTTTAAGTCCTTTAGGTATAGACCGAGGAGAGGGATAGCTGGGTCAAATGGTGGTTCCATTCCAAGTTTTCCATGGAATCTCCATACTGCTTTCCATATTGGTGCACCAATTTGCAATCCCACTAGCAATGTATGAGTGTGCCTTTTCCCCCACATCCGTGCCAACACTTATTGTTGTTTATCTTCATAATAGCTGCCATTCTCACTGGAGTGAGATGGTATCTTAGAGTAGTTTTGATTTGCATTTCTCTAATTGCTAGATATGATGAACATTTTTTTCATATATTTGTTGATTGATTGAATATCCTCTTCTGAGAAGTGTCGGTTCAGGACCTTGGCCTATTTATTGATTGCGTTATTTGTTTTTTTGGTGCTTAGCTTGTTGACTTCTTTATATACCCTAGAGATTAGTGCTCTATCTGACGTGTGAGAGGTAAAAATTTGCTCCCAAGATGTAGGCTCTCTATTCACCTCACAGATTGTTTCTTTTGCTGAGAAGAAACTTTTTAGTTTGAGTCCATCCCATTCATTGATTCTTGGTTTTAATTCTTGCACTATAGTAGTCTTATTAAGGAAGTTGGGGCCTAATCCCACATGATGAATATTAGGGCCTACTTTTTCTTCTATTAGAGAGTCTCTGGTTTAATTCCTAGGTCCTTGATCCACTTTGAGTTGAGTTTTGTGCATGGATTAAAAAAATGTGTCATATATACATATATATATATACAATGGAATATTATTCGGCAATAAAAGAGAATAAAATCATGGCATTTTCAGGTAAATGGATGCAGTTGGAGAAGATAATGCTAAGTGAAGTTAGCCAATCCCCAAAAAACAAATGGCAAATGTTTTCTCTGATATAAGGTGACTGACTCATAGTGGGGTAAGGAGGGGTATCATGGGAGGAATAGACAAACCCTAGATAGGGCAGAGGGGTGGGAGGGGAAGGCAGGGGGCAGAGGGTTAGCAATGATGGTGGAATGTGATGGACATCATTATCCAAAGTACATGTGTGAAGACATGAATTGGTGTGAACATACTTTATATAGAGAGATATAAAAATTGTGTTCTATATGTGTAATAAGAATTGTGATGCATTCTGCTGTCGTGTATTTAAAAAATAAAAGCAATTAAAATAAAGAAAGAGAGAGGGAGGGGCTATGGTCCTATTACCCCCTTTGAAGGCCCACCCCCTATGACGTGAAGACCTCCCCGTAAGCCCTACTTCCTAAAGGATCTACCACCTCCCAATAACACCACCCTGGGGACCATGTGACTATCCTGCCCAGGCCAGTTCCACGCAGCCCAGCGAAGTATGCTCTCTGGATTGCTGAAAGATCACTGGCCCCTGTCTGGTGGATGGTCAAGCCATTGTTCTGTGTCACCTTCTTAGTGTGTTTCCCTCTTTCTTTCATAAATATCTTCTCTTTTCAGCTCAGGGGATCAAACTCATGGCCTCATGCTTGCTAGGCAAGTGCTCTACTGCGGGGCTACTACATCCCAGTCCCCTTCTCAAATACCTTTTCAAATAATAGTCTTAATCTTAAATGTTCTCACAGTGAGTTAGTTCCTTTGTAAAAAGACAGCTATTTCCTGTGCTAGCATTGGGGTCCCTTGCTTCTGCCCTGAAGTGGAGGAGGTGATCCTTAATGGGTATGGGGAGGGGCTGATATTCAGCAGCTCAGGAAAATGTCCTTTAGATTTGGGGCAGGATTTATTCTCCCATCTACTTCCCACATTCCCATGCTGAACGCATGGGTCCCCAGACCAAACGTCTCTTCTACTCTCCAGAGCCTCCCTGGGGAGGGAGTCAGGATCAACTGGAAGGGTCAGATATAAAGGGCCTTCGGTCACTTTAGTGGTCGTGTCTCCAGGCAGAGGCTGCAGGCCAAGCTAGTCCTTGAAAGGCCCCCCTTCCCATGTCTGAGTCTTGCTTAGCTATTCCCCCTGCTCCAAGGTTTTTTTTTTTTTTTTTTTTTTTAATTTCTCTCTCAAGTAATGAAATAAAGTGATGCTGAAGTCTTAGGGACTTTATTGAAAATAAATTTGCATCTCGCAAGAGAATCATAGGTAGCTAAAGGCACATAATGGCAAGAAGTAGGTGCTAGAGCTGGAATTTTCTATTTCAAAGGGGCTCATATCTCTGCCTGAGGAGTCTTCTGGTCAATATTAATATGTTATCAGGTTTACTTGTCCACTGTGCCGGTGTGGATGGTGGGTTCTCACCTGGCCCATTCCAGTGTGTTTTGTGGGGCCTACAGCTGTGATATATACAAGGCTTGCCAATTCTTTGAGAAAAGGGTAGTAATCTCACACTGTTCCTCTGGCAAATGACAGGGTGAAATGACTTGTCTTAGCAATATGGTGGAGAGAAGCCACTATGAGGTGCTGGCTTAGTGAGAGAAGGATGAGGGATAGAGGGGGATGGGGGGGCGCCAGGCCATCCTGGTAAGGGCTGTCAGTTCTGGGCCAGGTGCTGGGCGGGGTGCTGGGGATACAGTGGTATCAGCCAAAATTTAAATGACCTCTGTCCACGGGGCACTTGGCTGTCTCTTGGAGGAGACTGACGTTACATCAGATAATCCCACCCATAAATGTGACATTGCCATCATGAGGAGCTCTGGGGAGGAGAGGCATTGGGAACTGTGAGAATGAGGACCTATGCAGGTCATCCTGAGGAAGCCACACTTGAAAGGGAAAGGTAAGTTGGGTGGGGCAGATCGGGGAGGTCATCTGTGGAAGGCGTTTGTCTTTATCCCACGAGCCATGGGAAGCCACTGAAGGATCTCCATGTCATCATATCCACACCTTGAAAATATCTCTGTGATTATTGTGGGCAGCACGGGGGTGGGTGGGGAGACTTGTTAGAAGCAGCAGTCCAGGAAGGAGAGGATAGGAACTTAGACTAGGAGGTAGTGCCAGTAGAGCTGGAACAAAGTGAATTTAGAAGTAAAATGGGATTTAGAAGTCAGGTGGCAGATTGATCCCAGATGGGCCATGGGGACTCTTGGTTTCTGGCAGCTGATGGTGAGGTGTTGACCTCTGAGATGAGCAAGAGGCCAGGCTCTGTGCAGAGACAGGGCTAATGAGTTTGTTCTCATACATGTTTTTTGAGAGGTTTTGAAATATCTGTGGGGAGGTGTCACCCCAAGCCATCGTCACTATGGGAAGATGAGTGCTGGGGAAAGGAGGTTTCAATCATGTGCCCTGGGTGGTGGGGAGGACCTCAAGAGAAGGTGTATCTTGAGTTGAAGAGAAGCCTAGGACTGAATCTGACCTCTCATTGTATGTTCCATGTTGGGAGTGGGGGAGGACAGAGGAGGACAGGCAGTCCCCTGAATGTGCCACTCTTCATGGCATAAATGACATCCTTTCTACCTGCCCAGGCTCCTTACTCATCCTGAGGTCTCCCCTTCATCTAGGAAGTTCCATCCCCACAGACCTGGGTCAAGTGCCAACCTTTGCCCCTCAGTTCCTTGTGCTGCTCACCTCAGCCCTTATCACACTAACTTGCAAATATCCATCTATGTGTCTGTATCCACCTCTAATCTAAGGGTTCTGAGTCTTGCTCACCATTGTTCCCCCACTGTCTAATACAGCATTTGGTATATGGTAAGTGTGTGAGTTCAAGTGGAGTCTTAGCTGCCAAAAAAAAAAAAAAAAAAGAAAAGAAAAAGAAAAAGAAACCAGAATCACAGAGGATTAAATGCATTAGAAATCCTGTGAGTATTCTTCATACAGGTTCTACCAAGACCCAGGATATATCCTAGTCCCTGAGGTTGAAGTTGAGTGTGTTAGTCAGCTGTTCATCACCATGACAAAATACCTGAGTTAATCAACTCAAAAGGAGGAAAGGTTTTATTGAGGCTCATGGTTTCTGAGGTTTCAGTCCACGGTTGCCTGCATCTGTGGCAAGGCAGAACATCATGGAGGAGAACATGTGATAGAGCAAAACAGCTCACTTAGGGTGGCCAGGAAGTGGGATAGGGGAAGGATGGCAGAGTCCCAATAGCCTCTTCAAGAGCATCCTCCCAATGACCTAATTTCCTTCCACTAGGTCTCATATCCTAAAGGTTCTACTCCCTGGACCATCAACTAACAAGCAAGCCTTCAACACATGGCCTTAAATTTAAAATCCAAACCATAACTTTGGGTCACTGCTTTCAGTCCATAGGAAAGGAAAAGAATAAAGGACAGAGAAGGCAGCCAGATCTAATCTGGAGATGACCCAGACATTTCTCGGATACATTACTTTTGCTTACAGTTCATTGGCCCAGACTTAATCCAATCCCCTCTCTTGGTTGCAGAGGAGGCTGGGAAAGAAGTCTCCAAATAAGCCTAGATAAGTGTTCAGGAGTAAAGAGAATGGGATGAGGTGCAGGTGTGCAGTGACAACTAGCAGCCTTCCCAGGCAGTGGGCAGTAAATACTCATTGAATGGATGGATCGTTGGTTGGTGACCTGCATGACAAGACCTGGGTCACAAAGACAAATGAGATCTAGCCCCTGCCCTCTGGGACCTTAATTGGGTTATCAATAGATTTTTTGTTATTTCAAGATTAAGCTTAAATTTTTCCCAAATTTTTATCTCCTTTATTTGGATATAAATAATTTCCTGAATTCAGGCTACAGAGTATAGTGGAGAAAAAATATGTATTTGATATTATGGTCTTGCCTCTTCTGATATGCAATTGTGGGTATAGTATTTAGTCTCTGAACCTCAATTTTTTCTCAACTATAAGATAAAGATTATTGTATCATTGGCATGTGATTATTGTGAAGATTAAATGAGACCATATCTGGCAACTTTAAAAAATTGTTTTTGAATATGATGGTCCTAGTAAATACTCTGTAGTGGATGCTCGGAGGGTGCCTGAAAGTGAACACATAAGAAATGCTTCTTCAGGTTGCCAGATGGTCTGCAAATAAAATTTCAGGATGCCCATTTAAATGTGAGTTTCAGATAAACAAATGCAAATATTGCTGGAAATTTGAACTTCAATTTCGGATACACTAGGAATAATTTTGTAGTATAAGTATGTCCCAAATATTGTGTGGGTTATACATATACTAAAAAAATGTACCTTGTTTATTTGAATTCAAATTCAACTAGGTATGCTGTATTGTATGTGATGATCCCACTCATTCTGTGCATAGCATTTAGTAGGTGCTCAGTAAACCTCAGTTTTTCTTTCCTCCCAAGGAGGGCATCTCTCTGGATACAGAGAGCTAGGTATACTCATATATCTATTCATGGACTTCATGCTCAGAGCTAAGCATCGAAGCTTGGGTTCAGCTTTATCTTCATTCTTTGTGAGGATTTCTATGTGTTACTGGAAAAAATACATACTTCTTTCCCATACATTGGTCAGCAGTGAAAATAATATCACATCTAGAAATATAATGTCCTATGAAAGGCTGTGTTGGGGACCAGTGGCCTGACTTTGATTGCCAGTGTGACCCATCTGGGATCCTGTCAAATTCCACAGACCATGTTAGATCAACCACTTTTTGTATCCTGAATATATTTCTTCTTTACCAGGTAATGAGCAGGCTTGATTAAGAACCAGGAGATGCATTTTCTTATTTCATATTCATTAAGACTTGCTATTCAGTTGCATTAGATACTCCAAGAGTATATACTGCATGCCGATTATTTTTCTATGTTCTGTAGGGGCCTCAAAGATGAACCAGACAAGGTGGGGACCCTCAAAGCCCTTATATGATGGTGAGAGAGCAGATCTAGGCTTTTAATACAAAGGGGCCATCTGAAAGTGTGTGTGTCGGGGGGGGGGGGCTCGGGGGAAGGTGTGGGTGGTGTGTGGAACAGCCTGGGCTCCAAGCTGGAGTGCTCAGTGGGAAGGAGTACTTGCAGAGATGATGGTGGGGGAGGACAGAACGCCAGTTAGTAGGTGGGGAGAATTGGAAACCAGCAAAATGGGCTGAGAAGAGGCTGTGGGAAGAAAGCTGGGCAGGCTGGGAGGAACTGGTGCAGAGGGACTTGTCACTCTCTTAGCAGGTTACATCCCTATCTGGAACTGGCCTAGCTCCACTTGTGTCTCAGGTAGGTGCATTTTCACGGGATGTGCTGCAACCAGTCCTCTCTGAAGGATTGTGTGCAAATCCCTTTTGCAGCTGACAAGTTTTCTCTGGGATTCCACTAAAATCTTCCTTTTTTTCTGTTTGTAATTGTAGCCCCCCCCCAGCCTCTGCCTCTCCATCTCCCCACTCATATGTCTTCCTCAGGCATCACAAGCTTCTGAGTCCCCTCCTCTTCAGTTCTTCCTAGGCTTAGTCACCCTGCCGCCATATTGGCTTCAAAGCTGTCCAGCCTCCTTTTGGAAGCTCTGGTTCCTGGGATTCTACCCACAGCTCCACCACTACAGACTCAGGCTCTGTGTTTTAGTCAGATTTTTTGCTACTATGACCAAAAGACCTGACAAGAACAATTAGGGGAGGAAAACTTCATTTGGGGGCTCACGATTTCAGAGATCTCAGTCCATAGACAGCCAGCTCCATCCCTGAGGGCTCCCGTGAGGCTGAACATTGTGGTGGAAGAGCGTAGTAGAGGGAAGTGGCTCAAGACATGACCATTAGGAAACAAAGAGAGACTAAGCTCAGTTCACCAAATATATACCCCCAAAGGCATGCCTCCAAGGACCCATTCCTTCTAGTGACACAGTTACCACCCCTTCTACCAGCCTACAGTTACCACTCAGTTCATCTATATCAAGGGGTTAATGCACTGGTTAGGTTAAGGCTTTCATCAACCAATCATTTCCCCTCTAAACTTTCTTGCATTGTCTCACATGTGAGCTTTTGGGGCACACCTATTATCTAAACCATAATACTCTGGAACTGCTCTCCCAGCCCTTCCCTGGTGAAGGTCAACTCCAGATCTCCTGGACCTGCCTGAGGGGAAGGACTCCTTATGAACAGCTGATTTTCATTCTTGGTTCTTTTCTGAAATCAGTTCCTGTTAAAAAGTAAGTTTTTTTTTTCAAATTCATTCGGCTCTTTACCCTTTTAAGAAATCAGCAGTGGATCCTGAAGATATCCCCAGATAGTTGGTCTCTTCTGGCAGCAAAGTGTGAGAACGCTTTTATTTGTCAGTCATGTCTCATAGTCTTAGGACAGGCTTCTCATGAAGTCCAGTCCATCTCTTCCCTCTTGCCTTCTAATGGATCTCAGAGGCCATGGGCCTTGGGGCTCTCACTTCCCCTTCCTGGTTGCCAATAGGTTTGTGAAAATAGGCACAAGGGTGTCTCAGTCAGCTTTTGCTGTGTAACAAAACCCCAAAATTCAGTGGCTGAAAGCAACAGCTATTTATTTAGTTCTCAATTTTGTGAGCTGGACTCAGGAGGGTAATTCTTCGACCTAATTATTCTCAGCTGGGATGACTGGATGGCTGGGACCATCCCCACCTGTTCTCTCATGTCTCTAACAGGTTACCTTGGGCTTGTTCTTGTGGTGGCTGCACAGAGCTTCATGGGAGCAGGCAAAAACATGCGTGACTTTTGTGGCCTTGGCTCAGCACTGGCACAGAGCCACTTCTACTATGTTGTGTTGACCACTGAAAGTCAAAATGCTAGCCCAGCCAGGCACCGTGGTGCATTCCTATAATCTCAGCAGCTTGGGAGGCTGAGGCAGAAGGATTGCAAGTTCAAAGCCAGCCTCAGCAACTTAGTGAGGCCCTAAGCAACTTAGCAAGACCTTGACTCAAAATAAAAAACAAAATAGGATGGGGATGTGGCTCAGTGGTTAAGTACCTCTGGGTTCAATTCCTAGTATCCACACTCAAATAACAAAAATCAAACAAACAAACAAAAACCAGCCTAGATTAAAGGGGGTGGGGAGGACAAGATTCTACTTCTTAATGAGAGGGTCTGTAAAATGACATTTCAAAGGGCATGGATACAGGTGTTACTAGAAAAGCTCTGGCTCCAGGAGTCCCAGCTAACCAACCTTGACCACCAGTCAGAATCACCGGTTGATCAAAATGATGAGTGATGGTGAAGGTGGCCAAGAACCTTATTGTCAGTGAGACCATTCGAGGAAGAACAGAGAAGTCTAGTGACTTAGGATCTGTCTTTGAGGGGCTGACAAGAGCTTTGAGGTTTTATAGAAAAGGGGGACAAAGACAAGGATCTGAGGTTTGCAGAACTGGCACAGTGTATCATCTTAGTCTGGCCATGGTCAGGTTGATCATTATCCCAGACAATTGTCTCAGGTTGGGCCATGTATAGCTTTGTTAGCACCAAGAGGGTCACTGTTACATGAGGGGAGTTTCAGCCTTCTGTCAAGATGTGTATCGATCATACTTGTGTTTCTGGACTCCAAGGTGACTGCAGGAGATCATGATTCAGGGGAACTTAGGATGAAAGAAAACAAAAAGTCAAAAAAGCAAGATGGAGAGTCAGAGTCAGAGAAGCAAACCAGTTGGTTAGGTCAGTGACTGGGGCCCCTTTCAAAACCCTCCTGTCAGCCATCATTCCATTTCTACAGGGAAAAGGCTCAAGGCCTTGAGAGTGGTTTTTTGTTTTTTCTTTTTTTTTTTTTTTTTTTTTTTTTTAAGTTCTGTAACTACTTCCTCTTGTTTGGGGGTGGGTATGTAGGGATTTTGAAATGGAAAACTTTGACAGGTAAGAAAACTTTTTTTTTTTTCTTGTTCCTTTTGTGGGGACCGTGACAGAAGCATTTCCGTGCTGGAACAAATAGTACAAGCACCATTCTTACAAATTCACTAAGCTAAACTTCACCCAAAGAGCAGAAGGGAAAGGAAAAACAACAAGTGCTAAACATTCAGTATCTCCATTTAGAAAGAATTGTCTTTATCAGTTACTGAAAGGATCTTGCGAAGGTATCAACAGTGACAATGCTTGTCTGAGTCCTTCATTGCTTTGGTTATACATTTTTTGAGTAACTGGGGATAATAACACAAATTCCTTCATCCTCTTAGTGAGATCACAAGTTCCTCCTTGGGCAGCAATCAAAATATCTAAGGCCATCCAATTTTGGAGGACCACTTTTGGGATATGTGTGGCTTTGACACTTAGGAGGGTGCTGGTCTGTCAGGGTGGGATTAAGAGTGGCAGCTGTGTGTTTAGTTAGGCCTCCTACCTGCAATTCCCCATCAATAGAGGCGGCTGCTAGAGAAAACGCAGCCAGAAGGTAGAACCAACCACCAAGAGGCTGTCTTTATGTGGAGTCTGGCTTTCACAACATCCTGGTTGTGTGGGACTGCCCATAAATGGGAGACAACTTGTTCTGGAAGGTATGGACAACCCCAGGTGTAGTGACCAAGTATGGGGGCAAGTAAGGCCATCCATGGCTTCCTCAAGTCCCCTGGGGACAGAATTGCCCCTGTCTTTATGGGGTGCTTCTGTCAGTGAAGCCATATGGATTCGGTTAAAGTGACAGACATATCACACATTTGTCAGGGGTTCCAATCTGTTGCTTGGGGAGTCCGTGAGAGTCATTTGGTTTTTCCGTGCACAGAGTGCTATTTCTCCTAATTTTGCAGGTAGCCATTCAGCTCTGTTGTGTACTCCTAGCCTACCCCAGGAGTGGCATTAAGTTGTTCTCACACCACAGCAGACACGTGCTGCTTTGTTTCAGCTGTTGTTAGAAACACCTTAGGGTCCTCTTGTTCAGGGGAAGGGAGAAGCTGTTTTTTATTGGATGAGAGGAAAATGCACTCTTCTTGATTTTCATACTGTTTTCGCTCCGCTTTTTCACTGCTGCAACTCAAAGACCCAACCAGAACAATTATAGAGGAGGACAAGTTTATTTAGGGGCTCACAGCTTCAGAGACAGTCCATAGACAGCTGGCTGCATTCCTCAGGGCTCGAGGTGAGGCGGGACATCATGGGGGAAGAGTGTGGCAAAGGGAAGCAGTTCACATGATGATCAGGAAGCAGGGATAGAGATTCCACCCTCCAGACACAAAATATATACCCCATAGACGTTCCCTCAATGAACCACTTCCTCTAGCCACATCTCACCTGTCTCCAGTTACCTCTCAGTTAATCCCATCAGGGATGAATTCATTCATTGGGTTAAGGCTATGACGCAATCATTCCTCCTCCAAACCTTTTTGCGTTGTCTCATATGTGGGCTTTTGAGGGATACCACATCTAAACCACAACACATACCAAGTAGAGAACCTTTGTCAAACAGTCATATTAGCTGCCTAAATGTTCTAAAGCAGTTCATTAGTGCCAGAAAGAGGGAGCCCTCCACATACCCAATAGTCAGCCTGATTATGGACTCAGAAATGGTCAGAGTTCAATCTGCAATCTGGTGGGGACTGATCTGGAGTAAGAAAAAGGCAGAGAAAGCAAAGAGTGACCGTACTAAAATCCATGGTTACCTAGTGTATCTCATTTGACTTTTATCTTTTGAAGAGATATTTGAGGTCTTCGAGGAGATTCATGGCCCAGCTGGACTGCTATCCATCCCAAAGAGGGTCAGAAGGGTCTCTTTCTGGTACCAACCTGTTCCCTAAAGTGTGTGGCAGACCCATGTCTTGACACCTGCAAGTTTTAAAGAAATATGAATGGTGAGGAGTGTATCACATGGGCATGTCCACTCTTCTGTCAGCTGGTCTTGCAGGTTCCATAGTTTTAACAAGATTCAGTTTTCTGGTTGAAAAGAGAGCCCTCGGTTAAGATCTTATCCTAGAGGAAGCAAACTCATGCCTTGAAGTTAGAACTTGATTAAGCTGCTATACACAACGCTTAATTTTATTTTCATGTTTGAAGAGTATCCCCTTTATGGAAGGATACTCCATATCCTTCCATAAAAAGGTCCACCATATATAATTTCATAAAGATTCAATTGTAGCTCACTTCTAGGAGCCACCCCTCATGCAGAGCAGGGCAATAGACAATCCTCCCCCCTCCCGCATTAAACTAATCTCTTGATGTATTTTTACTAAAGTCTTATTTCAAGGATGGTTTATTTTCTCTAACCTGTCTGTCGAGGTCTCCAGGCAGAATGAATTCTCTCCAGCAGATTCCCAGGGCTTTCTTCACCTGGTTTGTTACCATAAGGACAAAGTCAGGACCATCATTGTTCTGTATGGAGTCAGGAATGCCATACCTGGGGGTGGTGACCTTTAGTAGCACCCATGTCATTTCTGAGGCTTTCTCCATCTTAATGAGATAGGTTTCAACCCAATAGGAAAAACTAGTACATTTGGAAATGCAAATCAAAAGTACACTAAGATTTTGTCTCATTCTTGTGAGAATGACAGTTATCAAAAATACAAATAATAATAATAAACGCTGGTAAGAATATGCAGGGAAAGGTACTCTCATACGTTATTGGTGGGACTGCAAATTTGTACAACCACTCTGGAAAGCAGTATGGAAACTCCTCAAAAAACTAGGAATGGAACCAACCACCATATCACCCAACTATCCCACTCCTTGGTATTTATCCCAAAGAACTAAAATCAGCTTACTACAGTGACATAGCAGCACAATTCACAATGGCCAGCCCAGTTGCCTGTCAATAGATTAATAGATTGAGAAAATGTGCACAATAGAGTTTTCTCAGCCATGAAAAATGTAATTATGGTATTTGCCTGTAAATGGATAGAAATGGAGAACATTATGCTAAGTGAAATAAGCCAGCCTCAGAAAATCAAGGATTGAATGTTTTATCTGTGGAAATTAGAGCAAAATAAGGGAAAGGAGGGGGAGGTTTGAATATCACAAAGTGATAGGGAAGATCAGCAGAGGAGAAGAAAGAGATCAAAAGGGAAGGAGGAAGGATGAGAAAGAGGAGGAAATGTAGAATGGATTTAACAAAGTCACACTACGTGCATATACGAGTATGCCACAGGGAATTTTACCTTTATTTATATGTAGAAAGCACCAATCAAAAATAAATAAATAAGTGAATGAGTAAAAGGAAGATCAGTAGAGTAGAGGAATGGCTGGGATCATTTCCACCTCAGGAAGAGGATGAAGATGGGGTGGAGGGGAACAGGGACTAGGAATGGAACCAACCACCATATCAACCAACCACTCCTAGGAATTTCCCTAGGAGTAAATTCCTAGGATTTACTCCTAGGGAAAATGGAGTAAATCAAATTGAACCCAACTACTATGTGTAACTATAATGCTCTAATATAGATGAATTTGCTTCTGTTTCTGTGAAAAACAAAACAAAACAACAACAACAAACTAGTACATAGTGGAAGTTTCCAACAGCCTTCGGCATCTGGGTGAGATCCACCTGCCAATCTTCAGAGGGTTATGGCCTACGGTATGGAACCCCCTGAATATTTTTTTTTATTTGGGCAGATTTTCCATTTGGGGGTTGTTCTTAGCATAAAGTTGGCATCTCTGAGTTACCTCTACTGCCCGATATCATCCTGCCCCTCTAAGGTATGGTCTAACAAATTCCATTAACACAAAATACCCGTGACAGCCTTGCTGAACACAGGTAGCAAATAAGAGATTCTCTGGTACCAAAAAGGCTGTGAGAGTTTACCTTCTAGTAAGAGGAAGAGTCCCAATCTTAAAAAACCCTTAAGAATGGAGGCCCCAACTAGTCTCTCTCCTTGTCTGCTTCTGAATATTCAGGACAGAAGGAAGTCAGGTAGATTTCAGGTATCTGCTGGGCCAAAAACACAGTTGTTTTATGCAGCTGACTTAGTAGCCTGATTGGCTAGGTAATTTCCCTGGGATATTATCTAGTCTCCTTTTGGATACCCAGAACAGTGGATGATATAATAGCCACCTCTTTTGGCATGAAGATAGACAGCCTCCAAGAGCATGCACATCTCCTGATTATGGTTCTTATTATTAGGGGACATCTTTTCCTATGATTTCATGGGCATGGAGAATCAAGAAGGCATATTTTGGGTCAGGATAAATGTTAGCCTTTTTTCCTTTTTGAAAGCTGAAAGGCCTGGGTAAGGACTATTAATCTAGCCTTTTGAGTGGATATGCCTGCCAGAGGGGAATTGACTTGATGACCTCTTGTAAAGTCACTATTGCCTGTCCAGCATGGTGTTTCCACAATCCATGAAACTGCTTCCATCTGTGAACTGGTTATGGTGTAGGATTGGAGGCTTGGGACCAGTGGGCAGCAGGGCAGCTGGGTTTAAAACTGATGTAGCTTGAAGAGTCACATTAGGGTCATCTAACAAGGTAGCTTAAATTTAACTAACCTCCCAGCGGTTAGCCAATATCTGCCCTTTCATTTTATCAAGGTGAAGACCTGATGTGGCACATATACAGTAATTGGCTATTGCAGTGTAAATTTTTCAGCTTAATTTAGCACATGGCATGTAGCTGCTATTGCCTGGAGACAAGGAGGCCCTCCCTTGACTGAGTGATCTAATTACTTTGAGAAATCAGCTACAGGCTGGGGAACTTCCTCCAGCAACTGAACAAGAACCCCCAGCCCAATGTCTTGTCATTTATTCACATACAGTTTAAAGTTGGTCAGTCGCAAAGCAGAGGTCAATGTCAATCAGTTCATGAGAGTTTTAAAAGCAATTTGACACTCCTTTGTGCAAATTAAGAACTCAAGATCTGACCCAATTAGAACTTTATGGGCTCATAGGGGCTTTGCTCTCTGCCCAAAGTTTAGGTAGCCATATCCTCCAATAATCTGCCAGCCCCAGATATCCTCTTGATTGCAGGTCTTGGGGACCTGCATGCTGGCAAAGGACATTTTTCTGGACAGTTGCTAGTCTTCATTGACCTTCCTGATATTGGAACCCCAAACAAGTTGTTCCTTGTAAGTCTGTGCCGTAGTGGTTAAGAGTCTGGATGGAGTTTTCTAGGCAAATTTCCTAGGTCCAACTTGCAATCAACATGTTGTCATCCACATATTGTAGCAGGGTTCCATGGTTTAATCATGACATTCTCATTCTTTAGCTAATATTTCTCCAAAGACTGTGGTTGAGTTCTTGAATCCCTGAGAAAGTGCAGCCCAACAGTATTGGAAACTTATATTTGAGTGGGGGATTTGCCCATTCAAAAGCAAAAGGTAGCTAGGTGTGGTGGTGTAATTCTAGCGGTTCAGGAAGCTGAGGCAGGAGGATTGCGAGTTCAAAGCCAGCCTCAGCAAAAGCAAGGTACTAAGCAACTCAGTGAGACCCTGTCTCTAAATAAAGTATAATATAGGACTGGGGATGAGGCTCAGTGTTTGAGTGCCCCTGAGTTCAATCCCTGGTACCCCCCCAAAAAAAAAATGTAAAAGGATATTATGATTCACTTTTCAGTGGAAAACAAAAGAAGACATCTTTTAGATCAAGGACAATAAGCCATCTACATTCTACCATCAAAGCATTATTACTAGTAGCATTAGTATTAGTAGTAATAGTATTTTGTGGAATTGGGGATTGAATTCAAGGACACTCTACCACTGAGCTACAATCCCAGCCCTTTTTTATTTTTTATTTTGAGACAAGGTCTCACTAAGTTAGTGCCCAGGCTGGCCTCAAATTTGCAATCCCCCTGCCTCAGCCTCCTGAGTTGCTGGAATTATAGGTGTACTCCACTGCACCTGGCCCAGCAAAGCATTTAGAAGAGTATAAGGATTAGGCACAGCAGGGTGAATGTCCTGGACAATTTCATTAATTCTCATAAGCCTTGAACAAAATGATATTCCTCCAACCTGGGCTTTTTTTTTTGGACAGAATAGGATATTATAAGGTGATTGGCAGAACTGGATAAAATTGCATTTTAAGAATTTTTGAAGCATGAGTTGGATTCCTTCAAGGGCCTCCTGCTGCAGAATATTAAGCAGGAAGTTGGTTTGGCCTTCCCTTAAAAAAAAACTTCAATAGACAGGGTGGTTTTTGCTTTGCCTGGGGTCCCGTTAGCTTTTGCTGCCTGGTTGATAAGTCGGTGGACCTCAAGGGGCATTGACTCACCCTCTCATGGCTTCTCCTGGCATAACCGATGGCAGAAACTTACAGAAAGCTGTGTGTTGGGTGCAGGTCACCCACACTGCACTCTAGGGACATGGAAAAGCCTGCTCTGGGGCTTTCCTGATACTCTTGTGATAGGCATAGTTTGATTAGACCTTTTTGTCCAAGGAGTTGTTAAAACCAAACACGTGGCCCCCATGTTGACCATGAAGTTTAAGGTTTGTTTTTCACTACCAGTTATAGCTGGGGTTTCTGAGGGGAAGGAATGATCAGAACCAAAAGTGTTGGGGGGAGCCCTTGGATTTTAGGTCCTCAGTAAAGTCCTGCCATCTGATGCTTTGGCTCTTTGGTACCAGGAATCGAACCCAGGGGTGCTTAACCATTGAGTCACTTTTTTGTTTTTTATTTTGAGATAGGGTCTTGCTAAGTTGCTTAGGGCTTCGCTAAGTTGCTGAGGCTGGCTTTGAACTTGTGATCCTCCTGCCTTAGTCTCCTGAGCTGCTGGGATTATAGGTGTGCACCACTGCCCCCTGCTGAACTGGTCCCCCCCCCCCTTTTTTTTAAGAGTTTGGGGCAGTTTTTCTTCCAATGCTTGTTCTTATTACAGGATGTGCATTGAACCTTCCCTAAGGATCAATTTTCCAGGAGGGCCTCCGGTTCCAACCATGAATATTTTGCATGAAGATGGTGGCTTGTTAGGCCTTTCTTATTTCCCAGTCTTTATAGACCATGTAGGCTGTGTTTGCCATCTGAGAAGGGTTCATACCCACAGTCCCTTCCCTCAACTTTCTGTAATTTCTGCCTATTGTTAGGGCCCTCTGCCCAGTGAGGGCTTTATTGACCATCTGTACATTTTAGGGGACTTCTGGGTCTACGTCAGTAAATTGCTTGTAAGTTTGATTTATTCTTTCTAATCAGGCTGAGGGATCTTCAGTTGCTCCCTGTTGGAAATGTTGTGTCTTTTTTTTTCCTTTTTTTAGAAATTTTTTTTAGTTATGCATGGACACAATATCTTTATTTTGTTTACTTATTTTTATATGGTGCTGAGGATGGAACCCAGGGTCTCACACGTGCGAGGCGAGTGCTCTACCACTGAGCCACAACCCCAGCCCCAGAAATGTTGTATCTTATTTAAGTTTTCTGATTTACGCACCTCTGTCAGAATCCTCCCAGATCCAGTTGAAGTCTGTCATCGTCACCATTTGGCTTTCAGTTTGGTTCTGCTGGTGTTATTGCTACTGTTAGTTAGATCTGGGGTGTTTTGGAGGTCAAGCAACCTGCCCAAATTGGTTACTTTGACAGGTCTTAAAGGGACCATTCTGGACTCAGCAGCATATTGAGGAAGTGGTGTCTTCCCTTATGCCCTGGTGGCTCTGTTACCCGGAAGTCTTCTTGGTGCAGCCAGAGAGGGTAGAGGACCTTTTAGGAGTGAGGGAGATGTGGGATTTAAAGCAGTGACATGCTTTCTTCCCCTCAATATCTTTGTTGTCATCTGGGAGGGGTTTTGGCTTTGGCATCTGGGGGTCTTTGCACCAGGAGTTTGATCCTTTCTTCAGAAAAAAACTTGAATGTGTAAAACAATAAAGGATTAAATATATGGCACCTCATCCCATTTTCCTGATCTTTCACAACTTTAGTTGTGAGATAGTATAATAATTTAAAGATGCATTTACACCCATCTCTCTTTTGAATATAGTGTATACATAGGCCATGCCATGTTATAGTAATAAATTACCTTTTACTTAGTCATAGGTTCATAGCTATATGTAGACCAGTCACCTAAAATTCTCCGTAGGGGGCTTCCTGTAGACTTAGTATTGCTATACAAATTATAATAGAGATCTCCCAAGCACCCTGATTCCTCTTATGTCTCCTCTTGCTATGTAACCAGGTTCCTACAGAACTTCACATTTCCTTGTCAAAACAAATGACCTAAACCCAGAATGGAACAACAAAGTTCAAATGACAAAGAAAGAGCAAGGGTTTGGCATGCACTGTCAGAGAAGATGCACCAGGGTCTTCAACTAAAACCTCCAAATCTCAAGGCCTATTTATTTGCTTTACCAAATAGCAGTAGAAAGTAGCCAAGGCTGGCCTGAAGTGGAAAAAAAAGTGAGGACCCTGAAATACAAATAATTTTGGCTTCTGTGTGGAACCATTTCATCCTTCCTGCTTGTCAGAGGTTGGCTAGCTGCAAGTGGCTATTGCCCCAGGGAGTCTGGCCTCCTGGCTGGCTCAACAAAGTTTGTTAGTAGAGGTAGGGGAAAGTCTAGGGGGTCCAACTGACCAGGCTCAGCCACCAGTTCCAGAAAGCCAATCAAGAGATGAGTGGTGGTGAAGGCAGGAGAGGAAGAAAGTCATATTGGGAAGAACAGAAAGGTCTAGTGATCTAAGATCTGTCTTGGAGGGGCTGATAAGAGCTTTGTAGTTTTATAGTCAAGGAGAACAAGGTCAAGGATCAGGGGTTTGCAGAGTTGGCACAGCATATCATCTTGGTCTGGCCATGGTACGGCAGATCATTATCCCAGCTAATTGTCAGGATTGGCCATGGGTAGCTTTGTGGGCACCAAGGAGGTCACTGTTACATGGGGGTGGAGGGGGCAGGTAATTTCAGTCTTCTGTTTTAAGATGTCTATTGATTAGATCTGTGTTCCTGGAATCCAAGGTGACTACATGAGAGAATGACTCAGGGGAACTTAGAAGAAAAACAAAACAAACAAAAAAAATCCAAACAAGTCCAAACAGCGAAATGGAGTCAGAGAGATAAAATGGAGTTAGATGTAAAACGGAATGGGCCCTCCTTCACAGCAAGTAGAGAATTGGGGCCATTTCTGAAATCCACTAGAGTCCGTTAGCGCACCATTCACTCTAGGCCTGTCTTTATTAAGACAGGATGATGATGTGGCATTGTTGTGATAATTAGGTGAGGTGATATAGTCCAATGCTAATCTCTAGTGAGTACTCTGTGTATCACAGATTAGTAATAATGATGACGATGGCTATACCTTTGACAGCTGGAAGGTTATAGATAATCAGACTCATATGTCTAGCCCAAAGGACAGCCTAAAGCAATCCTCTGATATTTCTTCTCAGTAGTTCATTTGTCTGTCCCTGTCCACCTTGAAAGTCCCTCAGGGAGTCTTCCTCACTGGCCCTTCCTTTTTCTCTTTTCCCTCAGCCCTGTGTCCACTGTAGTCCTTCTTTCTGCCTCTGACTCGGCCTCTCATCTCTAGATGGAATGGGAGTTGGAAGAGGAGGCAAGAGAATACAATGTTCCCTGATGAGCAGGTGCAGGAGTCAGAGCCACCTGTCTACAGGACAGATAAACCTCTCTCTTCTCAGGCCTGCAGCCTCTGGCTGTGTGGATCGTAGGTCATACAATGCATCCCTGCCAGCCTTGTCATTTGATAATATTGAGTATTTTCCCATAGCATTGATTGCTCCAGTGTGGTATTATCCTAACAGAATCTCTGACTCACTTCAGTTTTTTTTTTTTTTTGCTTGATTTGGCAGGGCTCTGAGAAGGAAGATGGCAGTAAGTGCATCTGTGCCCAAGAGGAAGCCCTCGAGGATTTTAGTCAGTTGTTAAAAGATTGCAGTGAGAATCAAAGAGCCTGCCTACTTCCCATTCCCTTCCCTACCGTCATCTTGTTGTCCAGTGAAACGCTTGTACCAGTTCTCTATTGTTGCCCAGAAAACTATCCTAAAGTTTAGCCGTGTAAAACACAATTGAGCATGCACATCAGTTCTGTGGTCAGGCATTTGGATGGGAGGACACAGTGTGATATCTTATCTCTGTTCCAGAATGTCTGGTTTCTCAGCTATGAAGACTCAAAGAGCAGGATGACTTATTGTTTGGGGGCTAGAATCATCTGGAGGCATCTTTACTCACATATCTGGTGGCTGGTGCCGGCCATCTGCTGGACCTTACCTGGGCTATTGGTTGGACACTGTCATGAGGCCTCTCAGAATATTTCATGTGGGCTAGTTTGGGCTTCCTTCCAGCATGACAGCTGGGTTCAAGCGTGGAAGCTGAAGATGCAGGAAGTGAAAACCATTAGTCTATTGAGGCTTGATGAAGGGAGCTAGCACAGTACTTCTGCTGCCTCTGGCTGTGTGGATTGTAGGTCAGATAATACATAGCCTGGAAGCCATATTTTGTTGGTGCCCAGTCAGAGAACACAGTTTTAATAGGAAAAGATATGAACCAACTTCTTGATGGAAGAGTGTCAAGGAATAGGGGGAAATGTTTTAAAACTACCATATTCTCACTTGATGGTCCAATTTACCTTTTTGCTGCTTGACTCTATTTCACATTTCTCCTATTAGTGAACACTGCTGATCACTCACCTAGCATCATTTTACCCTATTTCTTTTTCCCAATAAAACCCAGATATTTTCACTCAGGAACTCATTCCTCCTTCACACAGGCTGGGCGTTGTAGAAAGATGACCCCACTTCTAGCTCCAGATATGGACCCCATTGCTTAAGCCAATCAGCACATTCCATTTCCATTGCCAATCATTGATTCAAGGGTGGGCATATCACCTAAGCAGTCCGATGTAGGTATATCCAGGACTCCTGCTTGGAATGCTAAGGCAGAAATATTTTTTCTTCTTTGGACATTTGGTATGTAGATGTGAAACCTGGAACCTCCATGATCATTTTGTCACCATGAGGGATGCTAGACTTGTGATAAAGCTCACAGTATGGAAGACACAGCAGAGAGATGGAAAATGGTGGCTCCTTGTTGAATCATTGAGCCAAGGAATCAAACCAACCCTGAATTCCTAATAATAATAATAACAAAACAGCAATCAGTCATTCAGCAGTTGAGCATAATCGTTATCAAACCTCTTGAATACCCCTGCCTAGATATGGTAATTATCATGATCTATACCTTACAGATAAGGCAACTGTTCCTAAAAGGTTTAATGAGGACTTACTCTTCCCCAGAGGTAGAGTAACTTGCTTAAGTTCATACAGCCAGTAAGTAGTCAAGTCAGCAATGGCACCCAGCAGTCTGAACTTAGAGTTGGTGCTTCTAACCACTACTCCACATTTCCTTTCTGAGCTTTTCCAATTATGTGAGTCAGTAAATCCTTTTATTTAACGTCTATTCATGTTGGTCATTTCTAAAATAAAGATCACAAGGGAGAACCTTCCCTGCAAGTGTGGTATGCCCCTGAGGTATGAGCAGCAACGTCAGCTCCAGCTCCTCCGCATGGAGGGAGTCCTTCTGAGCCTGATCCCATGAGTCCAAGCAGGAAGTTGTCCCTGTTATGGGAGTTTACATGTGGGCCTCCCTGCAGGGCACAGCTCCAGGAAGAAGCAAGTGTGTCTGCCAGGGCTGTGGGGAGCCACAAGTCAGACAGGGAGCACCTGAGCCTGGGCCAAGGTTTCTTCCACTTTCCCCCACTCTTCCCTGGTCCTTTGGGAGGTTGGGGCACCCGCTCAGCTGAGCCATCTCCTTTCTCCCTGTTGTTATCCTGTGGCCATTTAAATGAATCTACAGTGGTTCTTTAAGGTCTCTTAGAGCTGGGGTCCTTTCCTGGCTTCCAAACCAGAAGCCTCAGTGTTTTCCATCTCTTTCTCAGGCCTGTTTTGCCTAGTTACCTAGGGTTGTGGGGCATGCTTAGAAGCATGCTTAGAAGTTCAGGGGCTTTTGTCACAGCCCTGGCATGGCTCCATGGCATCATCTATTTTCTGTGTCAGGTGTCTGTGTGCCATCTGTCCCCCAGTTTGCTTAACCACTATATCACCTTCTGTGCAGCCAGTAGGATGCTATTTGGTAGTATGAGATCCCAACAGGTACTTAAAACTCTTTTTTTTTTTTACTGAAAAGAGAATTTGTCTTTGAAAAAAAGGAAAAATTCACCAATAATTGGTATGATAAAAAAATTTTCATTTTGCTTAGTACACACCAGTCCTTGTCCACATGCATGAATATTTTTAAATAGTCCCCCCAGCATAATATAGGTACTATTTTTGTAATTTCACTTAAAGCACTTTCCCATCTCACTGTGTGGTCATCATGAATATAATTTTTACTGACTGTATAATACTGTGGCATAGGGATGAGTCCTGAGCCTCAGGCTTTATGAGGCTGGCGTGGTGAACTTAGCAGTTTTAATAATTTTTTTTAACAAAAGGTACAGTGGAGAATAGGGCCACTGGCTACAAGCTGCTACAAGAACAGCCTTTATTGAAATCTTCAATTTCATATTCATATTCATATTTTCATATTCATACATAATAGCCAAGATTCTTCTCCAGTCCTGCCTCCTGGGAAGGACCATTCTGTCAATCACCCTCCTAGTCTGGTAAGGGACCTCCCCAGATTCCCAAAGGGTCTTTGTAGCTCTTGTTGTGTTCTGAGGACTTTACAGCATCCCTTAGCCCTCCCACCCACCCTTGAGGTAGGAAGGGGAAACTGAGGCCTAGAGAAGCCATGTCCCTCGTCAAGCTTATCTTTCATAGCTTATCTGTGAGATTGAAATCTTGGCAGTCTGGTGCTAGACCCCATTGGTGGCCCTGGTGTCCTGCATCTCTGCCTCAGCCCCTTCACAGGGTGAACCATACAGCACTGTGTTCCATGGACTGTTTCTCTCTCATGCTACCCTGTGGGAGTCTTAATGGCCAGGACACTGTCTTTTTGTGATGATACACGTGGGTTTGGCCTGGTCCTTGACCCCAAGCATGTGCTCCATAAATATTAACTGAAAAACATGGAAAAATGAAGGGATGAATGAATTGGGCATCATTTTTAGGAAGATACATGGCTTAGTTGGGGCTGGTATAACTGGGTAGTGTATAAGGAACAGACATATTTTCTCTCAGTTCTGGAGCTTCGAAGTCTGAGAAACCTCTTCCTGGTTTCCTTTCATGGCAGGGCAAGAGGGGAAAACTGGGAGAGTGCTTGGGTGTCTTCATCCCTTTATTTATTTTGTGGTGCTGGGGATTGAACCCAGGGCCTTGTACATGTACCTCCTGTTTTAGTCAGCTTTTTTGCTGCTGTGAATAAATGACATAAACGGCACAATTGTAGAGGAGAAAAGGTTTATTTGAGGGCTCACAGTTTCAAAGGTCTTAGTCCATAGAAGGCCGGCTCCCTTCCTCAGGGCTCAAGGTGAGGCTGAACATCATGGCGGGAGAGAGTGGCAGAGGGAAGCAGCTCACATCACGGTGATCAGAAAGCAGAGAGAGACTGCACTCTCCAGATACAAAATACATATATCCCAAAGCCATGCCATGCCCCAGCAGTACCCTACCACTTTAATTACCACTCAGTTAATCCCATCAGGACTCTCACAACCCAATCAATCTCCTCTGAACCTTCTTGCATTGTCTCACACATGAGCTTTTGGGGGACACCTCACATCCAAACCACAATACCTCCCAAAGGCTCTGCCTCCAAATACCATCAGAGTGAAGATCAAGGCTTCAACGTGTGAATTGGAGGAAAAGACACCAACATTAATCTGTAATATGGCCACCTTGCAGCTGGGAATGTAGGTGTCCAGGCCCACCTGGCATAATTGGGATTGTTCCACTATCCCATGTGATACATGTCAGAGGCCCACTGAGGCTTCCCCTTGCACATGGCCCAAGGGCAGGATGCAGAGCACATTGTTCCTTCACATACTCAGTATGCACAAGTACAGTCTTGGGCGCCTGAAGACAGCTCTCCCCAGAAGCCCCAGTGACTGCCCACACCTGGCCATGAACATCCATTGGTGCCTGGCACACTTGGACTCAACACACTCAGGTGCTGGAGTCCCAGGTAAATCTTACTCCCCTGGTTTGGGTTGATAAGCAGTAGGTGATTGACTTCAACAAGCTCTATGCTGAAACATAGTAGGTGTTTCATAAATGTTATCTGTGAATTGGGCAAACAAATGGGGTTTAGCTATGAACTCTGATGTCTCAGCTTAGCCCCAGTGAATTAAAAGCACATCAAGGCAAGAGGTCAACTAGGGGACTCAGGTACTGTAGTGTCCCCAGAAGAGCTGCCTCTGGTCTCATCGTGCCTGTCTCTTGCTGCCTTTGATCTCAGACAGCCTCCCTGGCAGCCACAACTTTGGGCAGAGATCCTCTGTGTTTTTAATCTCAGTGTCTACCCACCCATAGAAATGTCATCTTGTCGGGTTATAAATTTTAAGATGACAGAAGCCATGCCATGCTCTCCAACAAACGGCACCCCAGTTACCCTTTGCCCATCTTTCTACCTGACCGATTGCCCTCAAAACCATACCTGCTGGACTGTGGGAGGATAAAGCCAAGTCATCAAGAGCCTCATCACCATTCCCTGTTCTGCTCATTACACAACCACCCTCCCCTGTCTTCCCAGCCCATCCTCTAGCATATAAGCCCAAAATCTGTTGTGATAAGACTCAGATCCAGGAAACAAAGACATTCCAGGTGGTTAAATTTCTGCTCAGGTTTAACAAATTGGGGAGACCCCGAGAGAGACCTAAGGTGTCCATCTCTCGTCTGCATCTCCTAGTCCCTCCACGCTGGAGGATCGAGGAGAGGAAGGCTGAGGACAGAGGAGATTTACTAACAAGCACGGGGAGGCTGACGCAATGCCCAGCACCATTAAAATTAATGATCAGTTCCAGTCGACTTAGCCTCCAGAGGGACAATCAACCTCCAATCAAGGTGGGGGCACTGAGAAGGATAGAGGAAGGAACTTGTCTCATTTTCTCTGTCCTTGGAAGGAAGGACAACTAGGAGCTGCTTGTTACAGGAAAGATCCCCCAGTTACTGCACTGAGATGATAGATGTCAACCAAACTCTGGGCGTCCCAGTGGGCAGTTCTAAGATAGCTCCTCTTTTTGCAATGGTGAAAACCATTCACAGACCCTTTCTACCATTGCCCCAAGATACAGAGATCAAAGGCACTGGAAGGTTCATTCTGAAGAACTTTGAGGGTGGACAGGATGATGCCAATACCAGAATTGCCAGAGTTTTGCCTTGCTCATTCTCAGTTGGTCTTGGATTCCATGGTCTCTGTGCTGGCTAGGATGGGAAGCTGCAGACCTGTGCTTCTATGAAAGGCTTTCTTGATGAGCTACTTGGTGCAGTTTGAGAGAAGGACCCAGCTGGGAGGTGGGTTTCTGTGTATGTGTTCTGTGTGTGTGTGCCAGGAATTGAACTCAAGGTCTCAGCATGCTAGGCAAGAACTTTCCCCCTGAGCTACACCACCCAGCCTCTGATGCCTCTTTCAGTTCCTACCTTCCTGCCCATCAGCACAGCTTTCTTCGCAATCTCTGTTCCATCCTTGAGCTAAAAAGGATGATAGTGCCTTCCCACAACACAAAGAAACACACGGTTCGCCAAATCTACCCCATTCTGTGAGAAAACAGACATCAACAGGGTCAGCTCCTGCATCCCAAATGGGGTAGGGAAGTGGGGCAGGATTCTGTCCCTATTTTCTGCAGACTCCCCCAGCTGACTTAGGCCATGGCCACACAGACCCTGTTTATAGGCCCTATTTGCTCTCAAAGCTATACTGATCCTGTGTCCAGGATTTTTATCCCAAAACAATTGTGAACTTGAAGTTTTCTTTTCCTTGCTTTTCCTTTTCTGGTTTAAATAATTGCACCATGATGAAAAGATGATGACTGAATCTGCCAATTAGAATCTTGAGGGTCAGGGCCCAGGAAGGTGTATTTTTAGCACAATATCCATTGCTTATATTCCCAAAGGTTTGAGTATTGAATCTTCATAGGGTTGAGTTTGACCCTGAACTCAGTGTGAATGAACGAACTCCATTTATTCTCAGTGTGACCCTGAAGGAGGCAACCTTTACTTGTGGGACCTATTTCTTGGGGTGGGGCTTTTCCTTCCAAATTAGCTATAGAGTTGGGCCCAGGACTTCCTTTGTATTTCCTTCCTGCCTCCAAATCTCATATTCAGGGAAATTTCCCAAAGAAGACTCAACCAGTTTCCCCGGAGGAGCAGTGGAGGGCATCCAGGTGTAATTTATGGCCACTGACAAGCACCACATCTTAATGACTGCAGAGCCGGCTGCAGGTGACATCTGGGATTGAGCTTGTCTTACTGGCCTAAGTCCCAGGGGCACTTTTTATTGGAGTAGTTGCTTCAGAGGACAGTTCTTTCAGGCTGGCGTTGTGGCTCAGTGGCAGAGCGTTTGCCTGGCACCTATGAGGCACTGGGTTCGATCCTCAGCACCAAATAAAAATAAAATAAGATAAAGGTATTGTGTCCATCTACAACTAAAAAATACTTAAAAAACCCCCAAAACACAGCAGCTCTTACCTTCTCCCCCTGAGTTCCAAGAGGTCTGGAGATTCCCCTCTCTGAACCCAGCCCCTTCCACTGCTCCCACATGAGTCGTGCAAGAAGCCGAGCTCCCACAAGATTGCAAAGGACGGTTCCAGCCCCCAGGCTCTGTCCCGTGGGAGCAGAGCCGCCCCCTCTCCTGACAGGAGGCTGCACCAGTCCTCTGCTGGCTGCTTCTGTTTTTTTGTGCCTGACAGAAGCAGAGTAGGGAGGTGAGAGCTGCGCTCCGGGAACTCTGCCCAGAGTTCAAGCCCAGAGAAGCCCTTTGGGCATTTCCAGGATGGAAGAGGAAAGACCCTTTCTCCTCCCACCAACTTGGCTGGGGCCTGAGCCCCTTGAGCAATGGCAGCCAGAGAGACTGTGTTAGCAAAGTCCAGCTTAGCTGCTTCTTTGCCGTGACTCTCCACCAGAAGACCTTCCTCAGGCTTCTCCTGCCTGCGTTTCTTTCTCAGGGTCATGGAAGGATGTGCAAAGAATGAGTGTGTGCCTATAGTCCAGGTGCCTTATAACAAACTGATTTGGGGGCTTGATAGTACAGTTTATTACAATCATTTTCCCCTGTGCCAATTGGTGTTGACCGAGTCGTGACACTTCCAGGAGGGATATGCCCGGAGCCCAGTTTCCCTGGCTGTGCTGCAGAGGAATGATCTGGAGTCATCACTGAGTCACAGGGTTGGGGGAAGCTGTTGGACCCAGTGAAAGGTCAGAATCGTGGTCTAGCTACTGGTAAAGTTGTATGTGTTTCTGGTTCTGGACCTGCAGAGTCTCAGTCCTACCTGTCCATTAGTACATTAGGACATTTGCTTATTTATTTATATATTTTCGGTGCTAGGGATGGAACCCAAGGTCTCAAACATGGTATCTAAGCACATGTTCTATACCCTCCGACCCATTTTGTCTTTTTGGACATGCAGTTCTAGATCCATCCCTGTGTCTTCAATGGTCTTGAGGTGGGACCCTAGAATCTGCATTTTTATGAACCTCAGTTTGAGAATTCTGATGCACAACCTGGTTTGGATTCTGTCTCCTCACCACCTTCTCATTTTACCAAGAACCTTGACGTCCACTTGTTCCCTATCTGGTCATATATCTTCATCCTCCTCCTTCCCTGAGCTTTTCCTTAGCTTATAAACAAACTTGTGCTTTTCCCCCTTAAGGAGGAGTGGCCTCTCCCACGTCCTGGAATCCTCAATTCATTCTCTCCTCAGACCTCAACGTTGTGCTCCAAACCTCCTCGTTCTCCCATCCTCCCACCTGGGGCCGCTCATGCCCACTCAGATCTGATTCCACCTGTGTTCTGGCGTCCTATTACCCACATCCTCCTCCTGTAGACCCTCCTTTCCTGTTCCTAGGACACCCTCCTCTGTCCTCTGATGGGTCCTCCGGCATCCCCTTTGGGGTCCTCCTAACTTGCTCACCTCTAAGATCTTCATGTTCTGAGGATGACCTCAGTCACTTCTAGGTAACTTCCATGACCTGAAATTGTCCCCTCCCAAATTCCAGTCTCCCCACGGACATGGCCCCTCTGGGTTCCCCACCTGGTCAATGACTCCACCCTCACCTCAATGTGGACTACTAGAAACCCAGAACCATCCTGGGCTCCTCCCTTACTCCAACAGCCAGCAGGACATCCAACCCAAGGACACCATTGCCCTAGCCCCCTGGGTCCCCCCTCGGTCCCTGCTCTCTGCCGCTTCCCTGTGTCATCTATCCTGGGGCTTTCAGCACACCTCCCCATCTAGCTTTCAGCCTCACCCTGCTTGACCCATTCTCCCCTTGGGGTCACAGTGTTTGTTCTAAAACTCAAACCCAATCTCAGAGCTCTTTGTTTAAATCCTTCCCAGGGCCTGTCCATCACAGGACTCCAGATCAAGCCCCTCGGGCTCCTCCCTGGCCTAACCCCTATCCATTCCATTCTTGTTTTTCTTAATTTATGTAGTTTTGACTGAAGTATGAGCCAGCCACATTGGGGTCCTCCTAAGCTGCACGCATCCTGTGGCCAGCTCCAGCACCAGTCTCCGGACAGATCTGAGCCTTGGGTTACTCTTCCCTCCGTCCTTCTTTCAATGAGCTCCTCAATATGGTATCCTCTATAGTGTCAGCTTCTGGGATCCCTGCCTGCATTCCTATAAAGCCTTTCTTGCTACAAACAGAATTATCAGTGTTCCTTGTGTGACCCTGTATCCCGACCACAGTGGAGTCCCCAGGCAGGGGTGGGCCAAGCCCCCTAACCTGTTGGGTCTCTGTATTCAGAACTGGCATATGGCTGGTGCTCAGTGGAATGAATTGGAACTGACACATTGTAGTTGGGTGGAGATCTTTATTTAGCAAGTAAGACTCATTTAAAATAATGAACACCTCTTTGTGTAAAAATGTGCCAAAATCTTTTTTTTAATTTACTCCTGGAGAGATTAAAACCATGTGTTTATAATATCAATTCATTTACTTACTTAATCCTTACCTTTTATGGATTTTTTTAACCTTCTATGGCAAAAGGGACCTATTATCACTATTCCCTTTAAATTAATGCCACGTCAGATAATAGGTGTACATGTTGTACAAGTAGATTATGTATAATGTGCTTATCTTTTGATACAGTAAGAATTATCAGGAGTATGTCAAGATGGGTAAAAGGGAGAGAAATTACCAAAGACCCCTCCCATGCCACACACATGTTAACGAGGTCTCTTTTTTGACATAGAGTCCAGCCAGCACATTTTTCCCTAACATATAAGCCAGAGCCTTTGCTGATGTCATTCATTTCTCAGGCCCTGTGTATCTGCAGAGCATTGGGCTCACCAAGCCTTTCTGTCTCTGAGGCTAGCAGGCAGGTAATGAAAAGATCCATTGGCCCCTAATTGGTTTGGTAATTCTGATGAGATTCGATCTTTTGACAGGGGATTGAAGGGTGAGCATCCAACATGAAGAATCTCTGAGTTCAGGGACAGTTTCTTCATGCTGAAAACTTTCACAAACAAATGAAGCTGAACCAGGTGAAATTGCTATTATGCAGCTGCTCTTGACCTACAAAAGTACTAACTGGATATCATTCATAAAAACATGAAAGAGCATTGACCACTGTTCCCTTTCCTTGGCAGGAAGATTGAGGCAAGGCTACAGGCTACAAAGAGCAGAGGATCACAGGATCTCAGCCAGATCCTGCAGAGTCAGGATACTGCAAACCAGAGATGAGGGCAGCATCTACTTTAGGGCCTCCGGTGGGACACTGGCTGGGGTAGGGTGGGGTAGAGTAGCATATTTTAGGAATATTTGAAAGTCATTAAGGATGAAGGATTTTTTTTTCTTATTTTTTTTCAATGTAAGAATGTAACATCCCAGACTGAAAACAACTTAGACTTCTAAACTAGATTGGGGTTCAGAGTGGGTTCTGCCATGTGGACAAGTCATTTTGTCTCTCTGCGCCTCAATTTCCCCATCTGTAAAATGGGGATAATAACCACTACCTCTGGTGGTTTTAAGAATGAAGAGTAATGTAGGTAGAGAGAGGGGAGCTTGTGCTTAGCACCCCATAGGTGTGCAGTCATTAGCATCCTTGTTATTTCTACCTAATGGTTTCATTTTCTTCCATCTGCAGAGGTCTGTTTTGAAACAGTGTCAACTCGTGCTCACCTCCTCTGACCCAGACATGTTAGTCCACCAGAACAAAGGACAGTAGCACATACTTCCTGATGGTCCCCGTGCCCTTCCGTGTTCACTAGTAAATCTGAGTCCATATCCATGCCATTTCTCAGCAGCTGCCTTTGCCTCCCCGTCTGTCTTGCCCATCTCAGACAATTTGAATCCATCAGCACCCTGTTGACAGATTTTCTTAAGTCACTGCTCTTGCATCCCTGTCCGGCTCAGAAGTCTGTGAGACCCCCAATTCCTGCAGGTTAGGAACAAACACTTGTTCAGGCATCCAGAGCCTTCCACAAACAGTCCCAGTCAGTCCTACCCCAGCATCCCCATTACTTCCCCATGTCCCCACTCCTGTCCCCTGCAGCATCTCCACTATCTTCATCCCAATGGGAAGAGGCTGGAGCTCAAGTCCCAGCTCCATAACCTTCACCTCTGCAAACCTATACAAGCCCTCAGCCCCCTTCTCCTCTGCCAAGTGGGGATGATGAATCTGCCCAGTACTGTGACCTCCTAAGGGCAGGGACTGAGCTCCTTAGTGTCAGTCCTGAATTTAGTCCTGAGTGAGCCTCCACAGAGGTTTTTGAGTGGCAACCCAGTCTCCACACACAAAAAGAGGGTCCAGCAAATGCTGTGCCCCTGGCTAGACTGTCATGGGATGGACAGCTTTGCCTCTCCACAATTCCCATAGGCCCTTCTCCCCTGGGTTTGGTGCCAGGAACACTGGATTGGCTGGTTAGCAGCTTGATAGATTTTGAATCTGTAGTTCTCACACTTTAGTGAACTTCATCATTCCTTGGGGTAAGGATGGAGCTTGTTTAGGAATGCAAATTTCTGAGCCACCTCTTAGACATTCAGGTGGGGCTCGGGCACCAGCATTTGTAGCAAATACCACAGGTGGTGATATGGGTGGTCTGAGTCTGAGGACGCCCTTGGTGTTGGTTAGTCTTTCAGATGTCCACCGGCCACCTGCTGTTTTCAAGGCACTGTGCCATGTTGGAGGCATGAAGCCGCAGGCTGGACCTCAGGTCAGAGTTGATGGCGGTTGTTAAGAGGAGGGGGAGGATGGGTGTGGCCAATATGAGAAATCAGCCTATGGCATTTGCTGGAAAATGGATGGAAATGGAGAACATCATGCCCAGTGAAATAAGCCAGTCTTGGAAAATCAAGGGTCGAATGTTTTGTCTCATATGTGGAAGCTAGAGCAGAGCAGTGATCAGAAGGAGGGGAGGGTCAGCTTTCACAAAGATATAAGGAAGATGAGTGGAGGAGAAGAAGGAGATTGAGAGGGAGAGAGGAGAGATGGGAATGGGGAGGAAATGTGGAATGATTTTTTTAAAACCATACTATGTGCATATATAAATATACCACAAGGAATTTCACCTTTACGTATAGTAGAAAGAACCAATTTTTAAAAAAAGATGAATGAAAGGAAGATCAGGAGAGGAAGAAGAATCGGGGGAGGGAAGAGGAGAGGGGAAAAGTGTTTTTTTTTTGTTGGAGGGACATGAACTGAAATTGAATTCCTTGCATGTGTGATTTTGTCAGGATGAACCCAACTACTATGCGTAAGGATAATACTCTAATCAAAAGAAAAGAAAGAAAATTATACCATGGACCCAGGCTTCATTCAGTCTTGGGTCTCAGGTGTAAGGATGTGGGTGGGAGCAAAGGCCACCTCTGAAAGCCACTAGGAGCCAGCAAGTTGGTCAGGGAAGGACCAGAAACCAGAGTTCAGAGAAAACTGACCACCAGGCAGCTTCCTCCAGGAACAGGAACCATGAACGTGAGAATGACCAACCAAGTACTGGCGGATTCCTCATATTTCCTGCTCCCTGGTCCAGCCCTGCTTTTAACAGGTCGTCTACACCTGGAGGCTGCAACTTGGGCAACAGAGGAACATACCATTGACATGACACAGCAGTGTGCTCAGTGCCCACCTGCGATGATGACCTTGAACAAGATGCTTAATTCCTGAGTCTGTCTGTCTCTCTCTTTCTGCAAAGTAATGGCCCCTAAAATATCCACTTCCCAATCCCCAAACATGTGACGATGTTATCGTAAGTGGTTGCACAAGTGATTAAGGGACTCTGATCTGGGATTATCCCAGTGCGCCCTCATAAGAGACAGGCAGGAAGATGAGGGTAGGTAGAAAGAATATCACTTCTCTGTGATGATGATGGGGTCACAAGCCAAAGAAATGAAGGGACCTCAAGAAGCTGGAGAGGGCCAGGCAATGGACTTTTCCTTGGGGCAACCAACCTTGAAGTCCCACTTCACTCTTCTGACCACCAGAACTGTATAAGAATAATTCATGTCGCTTTAAGCCACTAAGTTTGTGGCAACTTGTTATAGCACCCACAGGAGATTAGAATAGAGATGCAAAGAATGCAGCATTGGTGCCAAACTCAGAACCCAAGTACAGAAAGAGCTTGGTTCAAGTGCAACTCAGTAAAGGTAGCAATATTACCCACATTAGGTAAGTCTTAGATAAGGCAAAGGATGTGAGTACACCCCCATGTTTCTTGGTACCTTGTGGATGCCCAGTAGGTCCCTATCCTTCCCCTGAAGGTCTGGGTGGCTGGGGGAACCCCACCAAGGAGAAGTGTAGGAGACCTGCAGTGGCTTGTGCCCTCCCCACCCTTCAGGTCTCTGGGTCTGAGCTTCTGTCCTTTGGTAATCAGTGTGTGTGCTGGGGGGTCATTCCCTAGCCCTCCGACTCTCCTGAATTTGTTGTTGGTTTCTGTCTCCCCAATGGTACCTACTCTTACATATGACTCTAAAGCCCTTGGAATCTTTCCTGCATGAAGTTGGTGCTTTTCCAATTGCTATCTCTTGTCCTTGCAGGTGGCTGCTCTGTTGCTTCTTCATGGCACCGACTGCTTGTCATGTGACTTCTTTGTTTCCCCAAAGGCTCCACGACTGTGCTGGGCCCTTGGCAGCCCCATGCCACACCTTCCCCAAGGAGTCCACTGTCCTTTCTAGTTTGGAGACAACAATATATGGTCCAGGGTCTGAGCCAGGCATTGGCTGCTTCTGCCAGAGCTCTCAGAGGGTGGGCTGCTGCTGGGCCCCAGCCTGTGAGGAGCATGTGTGCCCCTTTATCTCCTAGCACCTTCTGAAGGCTGTTCCCTCTGGCCTCCAACAGGGACCTTCGTCTCAGCCTTCACTGTGCTGTGTGGGGCCCGCACTGACCTCCCAGACAGGCACGTGTGCTGCGTCTTCTGGCTGAACATCGCAGCGGCCCTCATCCAGATCCTCACAGCCATCGTCATGGTGGGCTGGATCATGAGCATCTTCTGGGGCATGGACATGGTCATCCTCGCCAGTGAGTAGCTGCTAGTGCCACGCCTTCTTGTGGGTCTGGAGCCTGGAGGGATGTGAGGGCTGAAGGAGCGGCTCAGGGACAGGAGGGACTTGGGAGGCCTTCTTGGCTGATCACAGTCCTGCTCACCTCCTAAGGACAGGTGCTCTGCAGCACTCACCCCTGTCCTCCTCACGACTTCCCATGGCCACTTGGCACAGGGGGCATTCCCCACCACACCTGGCCAGGACACCTGTAGGGAGCTGAGTAGGCAGAGTCTCCTCTCAGATGGCGGAGACCTGAATGTTGCTTGGTACCTTGTGGATGCCTGGTAGGCATCCTGCAGGCATTTGTCAAGAAACAACCCACACTCAAGTCTGTGTAGCCCTGGAAGTGGCCTGAGTGAGCTCAGCCCCTTCACTAACCCCATCCTACAGTTTCCAGAAAGAAGGACAAGGCCATTGCCCACAGGAAACCCTACACTGTGTTTCTTACTGCTAAGGCTATGTGATTCCTTCTCGGGTTAAACTGAGCTCTTTGTTCATTGATGGTAAAGCTTTTCTAGTCTCATTTGGATGGGGCTGACCTTCACCAATCTGATGCAAACATGATTCAGACACAAAACCATTTTGCCAAAGGGTATAAAGTTACAAACTCAAATTTACCAAAGATGACTTGATTACTATTTTTAAAATAACCAAGCAAAACCTAAATCAGACATCACCTGCTTTGAGCAGCTGCACACACTTCTCCCTTTGCCACTGTCCAAGTTCTCATGAAGCTGTAGCTCCTCAATAATCAGGACCCCATCTCTTCGGGCACTTTGCCCTACCCTACCCCAGCCTGACTCCATACTCCTCATTGGGTCCCACACCCAATGAAACCATTCATAGGTGGAATTGCCAGTGCCAAAGGCAAGCTGCCCTAGGTGAGGGCAGCAGAGGCAGACAGGGAAGCCCAGGGTTCAAGGAACCTAGAATGATCTAGAATAATCTAGAAAGATCCAAGTCAACAACCTGAGTTTGGGATCCTGTGAAAATCCAAGACCTGACACACACACAATGCCAGGGACAAGGCCAGTGACTAATCATGTCACCAGGCCAGAGAAGATGCAAGTACCTGAGCCTGAGTAATACCTGCAGAGCCAGTGTCTGAGTCAGACAGGCTGCCCACAACGGGTCCTCCAGGAGCACCGGTAAGGGGAGGAAGTGGGTTGGCTGGACTTAGGGCATCTCAGAATTAGAGCAAACCAGGCACATTCTGGGCAACCAGGGGCAGCCAGAAATGGGAAGAGGCACAGCAGGCCTGGCCAGCAGCTGAGTGTGGGCTGCCCTGGTGAAGGATAAACTGATAAGCAGTAAGAGAACTACTCCTTCCTGCTGCAAAGGGCCTTTCTGGGGCAGTGGCTGCTCCTGCAGGTTGGGCTCTGGGAGGTGGGCCTGGAAGAGTCAGTAGAGCGCAAGGCAGGCAGGTACCGCTCTCCAATGGAGACCTGCCCTGTGTCCAGGGGCCGCTTACATTTTGTAGGAGAGGTCAGAACATTACTGATTCAAAAGAACGGTTACCCACCTTCTGGTGAGTCCTCAAAGCTGCCTGACAATTTCTCAGAGGGAATTGGGGTACAGGCTCCTGACCTCGTTTCTAACTGGAACCTTGGAAGGCCATGAAGCCTGCCCTGGCTTCACACCTATGAACCCCTCTTACTGGTTCATCTGCTCATCAAACCAAGGGTCTGGCCAGGTGCTGGGACTTTCGTGTGTTAGTCAGCTTTGTGTCGCTATGACAAATACCTGACATAAATAAACTTATAAAGAGAAAAGTTTTATTTTGGCTCACAATTCTGGAATTTCAACGTTTTGGTCCATGGTCAGTTGACTCCATTGTTTTAGGGTCTGTGGTGAGGCAGCACCTCATGATGGAACAAAGCTGCTCAGCTCACAGCCAGGAGGCAAAGGAGAAAGAGGAAGTGACCACAGTCCCACAGTTCCCTTGAGACACACCCCCAGTAACCTAAGACCTCCCACCAGGTCCCACCTCATAAAATTTCTTCTACCTCCCAATAATGCTGCTGTGGGGACACATGGGCCTTTAGGGAACATTCCACACTTGCAGGATGAGCAGGTACATCTCTAACCCCAGTCTTTCCCCCTCCCTTCCCAGAACCCTAATCCCTTCCTGTGGATGAGAGTCAGCTCCTTAGACGTGTGGACGCTGGCTCTACGGAGCTGTCTTTGCATCAAACTCTGTAGGGAGCACATAAGAAAAATAGTCACACGGTAGCCTCGTGCCCACCGACCCTGCCTGACCACCAGTGTCACTCCCCCAGCTCAGCAGGCGATGGCTTTGCACTTTTTCCAAAAATCGCACCCGCCCTCCAAGGACACGTCTTGCCACCTGTGCGATGGGCAGAGATTGCTCTGAGCAACAGTGGAGTGTGTGTGTATCTCAGAGTCGCTTCTAGAAAGGAAAGGCCACAATCCACTTGTCTGTCCTAGTAGACAGTTGGATAAGGGGCTGTTCTTTCTGGTGTCACTCCAGGCCCTTCCTGTGAAAATGAAGGAAACGTTTCAGTTGTGACCACACAGGTTGACTTTTCACATGGCACCCTCCAGGGTATTATCGGCAAGAAAAACTCCTAATAATCCAAAATAAATGGGAAAACTGGGGGTGGGGGAGGGGGTTCTGAGGAATGATCAGTAGAGTAAATGAAGGGGATTGAGGAGGGTTGGGATAAGGGAAGAAAGGGGGACTGAATCCGACTGACCTTTCATACGATGTTTATGAGTACACCACAGTGAATCTTAAAATCAAGTCTATCCACCAGACACTAAAAAAAACCTGTAAGTAAATTGCAGAGAGATCAGTAAAAGTAGGGGGAGGAGATCGGGAGGGAGGAGGAGGGAACGGGAAGGTGCTGGGGACTGAATAAGAGCAGATTATAATCCGTGCTTTTGTGATTATGTCAAAATGAATCCGAATGTTATATATAACTAAAAAGAACCAAGAAAAAAAAAAGAGAAAAGCTCCTAAGAGGGAAATCAGAGAAATATAGACAAAAGTACAAGTGAGAGTCAAGAACTTACCAGCCTGCTGCCCTATTTGTATTCATCATAACATCAGTAATGGTCTGTCTTGGGTCACAGGTTAGTAGGTACTTGGTAGCTGTCTGGAGGGTTCCTTCTACAGCTGTACCCATGACAGATGTTGCTACTCCATCATGACACTGTCATCCCAGGGCTTCAGGCAGTTGATCCAAGATGTCTGCATGGTCATTGGCCATCTCTGAGCCTGGGTATTTTCCCAGAGCATTAGGTCTTATATATGTGGCTCCTGTCCATACAGAGGGCAAAACCACATGGCCCAAAGAGCAGGGTGGACACCAGAACAGTTCACCTCGGTATCTTTAGCTTGTCACAACCAAACCTGCCCTGCACCCATCACTCCTGAGATGCATCCAGAATTTATCTCAAGGCATGGGCTGGGGAGGAAAAGAGAATGAGGGCGGGAGGTGAGCAGAGGTGTGGCCTGGCTGGGATGTGGGGGCTGGGGAGGCACTGGACAGAGTGTCTTGGCAGAACTTCTGTGTCTCCCCTGCCATCCTAATGGGCCTACCGCTGGCCACAGTGACTAGTCACCATGACCAGTGAGCACCCCTTGTCAGAGGACTGGACTTCTAGGAAGTCACTGGAACAGCGCCTATTCTGCCTCCCGGGACCCTCCCTGGGTCCCCTCCCATTGTGTATTTCAGGCATCTCTGTGGCTTCTGTTTGTAGACTGTATTTTCTTTCTCTCTTCTTCCTCCTGCTGCCTCCCGTCTCTATGTTGCTGCAGTTTCTCAAGGTGAGTCTGCTGATGGGCACATGGACCTGGGGCTGCCCGGGGGCCCTCTCCTCTCTGGGACCACCACTCTTGCCCACAGACACCCCACTCTCCCAGTTGGTCAGCGGTCTTTTATTTTTAACTTTATATTTTGGAAAAATATAGATGAAGCTCACACCAGCTTCAAGCAGTCACTGCCACCCTGTTTCATCCATTACTCCCACCGTCTCCACACCCCCACCAGCACTGGATCATCAGCACCTAAGGTTAATGAGTAATCTGCTAGATGAAGAGGGAAAAACCCAGTTAAGTCCATGGACGCTCCTTCTCAGACTAAGATAATTAGTGGATGGGGATAATGGCTCAGCAAATCCACTCAGATAATTTCAGCTCTGTAATTTCACCCAAACATATTAGCAATGATTCCTTAACATCAACAGTGTTTGTATTTTCCCAAAGGTGGCTGAGGATGTAGCCCAGTGGTAGAGCGCTGACCTAGCACACACCACACAGATACACGAACACATGGGTTGAACATCCTCATGACCGTTGTTTCCTTCCAGGTACTGCCTTCCTCCTTTCTTCCTGCCTCCTCTCCACCTGTGCCACAGGACCAACACTTGCTCACTCACTTGCCTGGACTTTTCCCCAAGGCTCTGCATTTTGCCATCCCACCAGGGCAATCTGGTGGAGCCATTTTTATGCAGCTGCTTCTGGACTATGAATTCAGGAGCACATCAATAGCCTTCCAACCTGCACCCTAAACACCCCTTCTCATCTATTGCACAGTTCTTGATTCATCCTTTCATTTTCTAATTAAAAGCCAATGCCCTTGGGAAGTCAAGTCCTGACATAGCAGTCATTTATACCATAGTATGAATTAACTCTCGCGAGAATATTCTGGTCTACAGACATCTCCTAGAGAATTCTTAAAGGCCAAGGGAGCCTAACCATCTCTCTCTTCTGCTTCTTCCTCACAGGGTACAAGGAGCAGGGCATCCCACAGCAGCTGTGAGCCTGCAGGACCCACCAAGGAAGTCCCGGGGCCCTGCAAGGGCTGCACCAGGCAGCTTGTGGCACAAGGACCTTTACATGTTCTTTTCTGCCGTTTCCTGGATTCGGGGTGGAAAAGGGGGTATTTTTAGAAATATTATTTATTTTGAAATCGCATCTGCTTTTCTCAGCAGGCTCTGAGGGCTGCCAGCCCCTCCTCCTGCCCGGGAAAGCATGGTAGGCTCAGGCACGTGGAGCACTGGGGAGTGGGGCAGAGATGGGCATGTCGACAGAGAGGCTGGGATGCTCCTGCAGGCTCACCTTCACCTGGCAGTGCCCACCGCCCACTGCAAGGGTACTCCAGAGCTGCAGGGCTGGACTGCAGTGGTCCCTGTCCAGGTGATTGGGGCTTGCTAAGGGGGCGGGACTGTGGAGGACACTTCCTCTGGGTCCCCATTCCTGCCTCAAATATCTGGTGCCCCTAGTGTTTACTCTGTGGTCTCCTGGGGGCAGCTCCAGGGTGCAATTGAGGATGGCCAGTTGCCAGTCCAGTGTGGAAAGTTCCACTATGCTCACAGCTGGCATTGGGGAGAGCATGGGTCCCCATGGGTCTGACCACAAACTCAGTCTCCTTGCCGCTGATATGTAATGGCAGAGTGTGTTTGGTCCATTATTTCCCTGGGTGGGAGGGCAGTGGCTCTGTCCCTGGGGTGAAATTGCTGGAATTGCCAGGCTGAGGTGTGAGTGGGCACGAACTGGCTGCTTTCCTCATGATGCTTAATACCATTTCTGGTCTACAGTCCTTTTTTTTCTGAAATCCTTGAAGCCAGATGTGTCTCTGAATCAGGAAATTTTGGATTTGAGAAAGATGGTATGATCTATTTTCTGCATATTTCCTAACACCCTGGCAGAGTCTGGAACAGCCCACCCACCATCCAGCACATGAGTATTTCTGCAGAGAAACATGTGAATAGTCAGATTAATTGGGATCAATAAAAAATGTAAATAGTGTTGCCTATTCAGGTCAGACTAGATAAGTCCTGGAAGAAAGACTACCGCTAGATAGGTGGCTTTTGGAGTTTCAGAATTTCAAAGCAATTTAAGGAGGTGGTGGACCTCCATCTGAAAAACCCGACTTGCACACAGATGCATTGGAGGTGAGATTGTTGGTGCTGCACAGGGACCACAAGGCTCCTTTAAGCCACTTCTCTGAAATTGATGGCTGCAGATTAGATTTTAGTGGAACCAGGAATCAAGAGAAGGCGTGCCCACTGCTGCCAATCAAGTGCCAGTCTGAAATTAAGAGAAAGGAGATCCAGGGGCTGGGGTTGTGGCTCGGTGATAGAGAGCTTGCCTAGCACGTGTGAGGCCCTGGGTTCGATCCTCAGCACCACATAAAGATAAAATAAATAAAGGTATTGTGTCCATCTACAACTAAAAAGATGCTTAAAAAAAAAAAAAGAAAGAGAAAGGAGATCCAAAATGGATATATCTAACACAGGAAGTGATAACACATGGGAACTGGCCCCAGCGCTCAGGTTCCAGACCCCTCTGGGCTTTGAACTGTTGGATGTGTCCCTGTTTAAGGGACTTTTCTGATCTATCAGAGGCTCTGTCAAAACCCTGTCAGGGCTAGAGCAGGAACCTGGCTACAATGCGGGATGTGGGCTCTAGGGAAGTGGCGCCCACTGCTCTGGGGATCCCATTCCACCTACCCCTACTAGTGGGCTATCTAATTACAGTTCTGCTGGGGAGCAGACTTTGAGATTCCCCACAAACTGAACTGTCCCCTGACCTCTGTGAGGCATGGGGTCCTGTCCTGCCACTTACTCCTGGCCCCTACTCTGAGGCAAGTTCTCTGCTCCTACTCTGTCCTTCCCACGGTCTGCCCCTCAGTTTTCATGAGCCTCTTTCCTTTCATTGACGCCTGGGGCTGGGCTGCACTTTCTGAGCACCACGCAGTGTCTCAACGTCTTCCTGGGCCCCCTTCCTCCTGACCTCAACCCCAACTTTGATTGCTTTTTCTCCTATTTGGAACCCTCTAGACTTCAGTCATGGGATCAGATTTGGTTCCACCCAAATAACCAGAGGCCTGCAGCCCGCCGCTCTCCAGGAAGGTGCATCAGAGAACGGGGACACCCCTCAAATGAGAGGAAACAGCATCAGCAGAGGTCCCAGCCACCCCCTCCCACAACCCACCAACCCACAGCCCTTCATCCCCAACAGTCCCCCAAAATTGCCTAACGCTCCCTGAGTGCTGACAAGTCTTGGGAGGGGGCTGCCCCCACAAGTGAGAGAGCAGGAGCTTATTTTCCTGGCTGGGGCTGGGGGTGGCTACTGAAGAAGTAGAGGAGAGGTAGCAATTTGTGTTGGGTGTTTAGTGACACGATCCAGACGCGGGTGGGGTATTCTTGAGTGGCAGGTGTCACCGTGTGTGGGATGGCTTAATACAGGGGTTTGTGAGCTTGGCAGGCCACCTCCTCCCCACCCCGCACCGTCCTCTCATCTGAGGGCTGTGTCTCTGCATTTGGGAACACATCAGGCCAGAAGGAAGCAGCCACTCTCCAGGTAAAGGATGTGTGGGAGAAGGCAGGGGCCCCCATCTCCTGAACAGCGAATCTGTGAGGGTGGCCATGTGGGTGGGAACAGCTCAGAATAGAGGTCTTCTGAATTAGACCATGGTCATAGCATTATCAGGAGATAAGGACAGCGGCCAGTTTACTCCAAATCATCCAAAATGGCCATTTGGATGGTCAGAGTTCATTGATTAAGCAAAATGGAAAGAAGGGTCCTTGTGCCAATGTGTGCTTGACTGACACACAGCCCTTTGGTGACACAAACTGGAGCTTTGCCTGGATGGTATGGTACAAGGCTGATGGTTCAGGAGTGGCAAGACACGTTTCAGAGTTCAGCAGGATGCTCCCTGGCTGGAGGGTGTGGGGCAAGAGTCACAGGCTTGTAAATGAGACCCTCCAAGGACCTAGTTGTGACACTGTGATCAGGGTGGCCATTTCCCTTTGGCCAGAGTGGGACCCTGGAGCAAGAGTGAGGCACCTGGCACCCTGGGTATGTCCCAAGGATAGTAGCAACTGTCAGGCCAGGACAGCCAGGACCCCATGGGTACAACAGAAGCAGTACAGTACCCCTGTACTGGTCTTGGCACCCCTGGGGCCTGCTGTGCTGCTGGGCCCCAGCCCCAGCCCCAGCCCCAGCCCGACAAGCCGCTGGCCTTTCCTTGGCCAAGTCTCTTTGAAGGAACAGAAGGAAGGGACCTGCAGCATGGTTTCTCTCCCAGACCCCCTTGCCCAGCTCCAGTGAACAGCCTCCACATGAGGGACCCTCACCCGGCATTTTTATCTCCTGTCACCCTTCACAGAAGCCTGGGAGGGGAGATCCTTGTGCTGAGTTTTCAAATATCAAAGTGAGGCCTCAAGAGAGTAAGTTCCATGTCCCCAGATGTATGGCTCATGTGGCAGAGGTAGGGAGTGGCCAGGTCTGGCTCCTCCTACAACCAGAGCCAAAGAACTCCTGGCAGGGGGCCTGGGAAGGGCCCCCTCAGAAGTATAAGGCGTTAACAAATAGAAAGTAACCTTCCGGGAAGAAACCCCGGGGCCTCCAACCTGTCCCACGTGCTGCCTGTTCTCACCATTTTGAGTAGCCTCCAAGCCCACACTCCCTTGCTGGGGTCAGGTCCAGAGGGATGTCCCTTATGGAAAGATAAGATGACGGTGGCCAGGGAGAGAGCGAGAGCTGGTATTGGGAGTTATCTGACCCTAACTCAAAAGACCACTCCTTTCCCATCTGGGGGGTTCCAGCCTTTCAGATACATGATGGAGAGTCGGGGTAAATTCAGCCTCGTGCAGGATGCTGTGGGCTGAGGAGCCCTGGGGAGAACTCCCAGGGAATCTACAGAACTACAGTCTCCCCGGGAAGGAAAAGGGACCTAGATGTCCAAATCAACCACACCCCAAACACGGAGCCCAAGGCCAGCACACAGCAGGGCGGAAACCCCAGGACCAGGGCCAGGGCCCTCCAGAGCCCTGAAGTTCCTGATGGGGAAGGTACCGCTGAATGACAATGAGCCTCCTGCACCAGCTTGGCCTTTGAAAACACCAACCTAAAACCCCACTCTCAAACTTTTCCTTTAGCTAACCCCTTCCCTGGGGTGAGTTTGCGGGGGTTCGCTTCAGTTTGGTCTGGACACAGAGTCCGGCCTCCTCAGGGGCCCATCCTGGCTCCCAGGCCCCCGCTCAGGTTTTCATACTCTGAGTCTGTTTTTTTACTGTGTTTAGTGATATTGGCAGAGAAAGCTTGGAACGTTGTGTAAACGGCTTGGAGATGGATGCTTGAGACGTACATTCTGCACTTAGTGGCTGGAGACATTATTTACAGTTATTATTAGTCCCTCTTTCTGGCACTGTGTGGAGGGCTCCCCTCAGAGGGACAGGAGCTGGGGAGCCTTTGAAAGCCCCCCTCCCCCACCAGCCCAGTTCTCCGTGGCTTTGCCTGTGGTTGGGGGCCTCAGGCTTGGGAACAGTTAGAAGTTGTGGCTGCCAGCCTGCTGTCCACCTCCCCACCCCTGGACAGAAGTGGGCCTGGGGCTGAAGCAACATGCCACCTGGCTCCCTAGGGCTCAGTAGAAGCCATTTGCTGGCCTCAGGGAGTCCACCATGGGCCACCTTGGCTCTCAGTCAGCAAGCACTCTGGGAGATCCTGCTGGGACAAAAGATACCCTCACCTCCACATGCCCGTGACCCCAGCCCCCACAGGGGACAGCAGGGTGTAGGGGACATCTTGTTCAAGGAACAGACTGCCTCTTCTCCTTCCAGAGCTCTCTTAAGCGCAGGCTGTAGGGGATGAGGAGGTCATCTTGCCAAGGAAAACTGACAGTGGTCCTGTTGGATCGGCGAGGTTCTGAAATAACAATTTAATAAAAAGGTCAACCTGAGTAGGTGCGTGAGAGGCTCAGGGCTGTGGTTTTTCCTGAGCTTTCTCCCCAATGAATTCTTGGAGCTCCTGAATGTTCATGGGGTTACAGAGGTGGGGAGTGCTCATGCTCAGAGCATAACCCACCCCAATTCTCAGGACATGCAGAGACTGGATGAATCCCAACCAGAGTGAAGCCAAATGCCCCCCCCCCCCCCGGTGCGGGGGAGCTCTGGCCCCAGCACGGTTAGGGCTGCCCACCTTGCTCCATGGGCTTCATGCCACAATTGAACCATCCATAGGCTGGGAACCAAGTGGGTCCTGGGAAGCCATCATTTTTCCTATTTCTGTCAAAGCAAAGGGCTCTGAGGGCCCAGCCCCACAGGGGCTCTCGCAAGGCCTCGCCTTCTGACTCAAAGTACTGGCAGTCCTAGAGTGGAGAGAGCCACAACTCATTGGCAGAACAGAAACACTGTTCTGAAATTCCACAGTCCCCTCTCCCAATGCTGTCAGAGGGCAGAGAGACCCAACTTGTAAGTGTGTCCTGAGTTTCTGGTACAAGTCAAAGTCCCTTGATTCAGATTTAGCTGGGAAACCTGGGTCCCCAAATCTCTCCATGTTCTTCTGCCTGGATTTGCCAAAATGCCAACTAGTTGGGCTGGTCTGGACTCCACATTCCACCACCTGCCCTGTTCAGAAGGGCAGAGGTATGGACACACATGGGGCACACACACCCACACTCCAGCCCCTGGACTATGGGTGAAGCAGGGCAGGGTCTGCCTGGGGACCTAGAATAAGACTTATCTCCACTGGCCCCCTACCCTGTTCCAGGGTGATCTCTGGCTGATGGTTCCGTACACCCTCACCATGCACAACCTTTACACACAGGCATACATTGTTTTCTTTCTCTCCAGGGCCTCTGACCTGTGGATCTCTTCTTTTTGGGGCCCAGGGGCTCAGCACCAACCCCCACTCCACCAATCCTGCCTGTGTTTGTCCTCCACATCCCTTGCTTGGCCTTCTGAGGGAGGGATGGTGGGGGGGCCTGGCCAGAGAAGAGTGTCCTCTTTCTGAGGTTCCCCTGAAGACGCAGATAATTTTCTCTTCTGAGACCCCTCTCTGTTCCTACAACACACCCACCTGCCCCAGCATAGGATCCAGAGAGGAAAGAAGGAAGACGCATATTTCAAGCAGGGAGAAGGGGTGATGGGGGCTCTGTGGGCACCTGTGTGACTGGCCCTTGTCATGGGCTCTTAAGCCATGCTGTTGAACATGGCACCATTTTTAAAAACAACCCATGTGAAAATAAGACCAATGCTTCTGTGTGTATCTGCTGAACATATGTATGGATGAGTGTTGTGTTGTGAACTGCAGTCTTTTAATACCGGACTCTGTTTGGGTCTCTCTTCTTTTTGTTAATTTAATTGCTGTACATTTTTGTCACCCTCAGACAAATTCACTCTGATCTCCTGGAGCTTTCTTATCCCACTTCCACCCAGACCCCCAGGGAGCATTCCCAGCCCATTCCAAAGACTGGAACCTTTCTTGTAAGAAAGATTCTAATGTTGGGGACCTGGGGAAGCTTCCAGCCTGGGGCCCAGCCTGCCTGCGGTTTAGCTTGCTCAGCACCCTGGGGCCTGAGACCTGCGGCTGTCTATCAGGGGTCTCCACAGCGCCCTCTAGACGCCAAAGAGGGTTCCAGTTTCTCCAGCCTTCCGCCACCTTTGAACTCCTTTACTCAAACAGCATTGCTGTCGGTGTAACAAAAAAAATCCCATGTAGACAATAAAACCCGTGTACATATCTCCATGTACATATTTATACATACACATGTGTTCCTATTATAAATATATAAAGCATGGCATCTCCTTGGCATTCCATTTTTGTGTTGTTGTTTTTTTAATCCTTGGAAATATGGCTTTGGGAATCTTTTCTCCCTTTCCCTCTTTTCTATGTAATAAACATTCACGTGACCTTTTTGGAGCTTCCTCAATTCTCTGTGTCCTCCCATTCTCATCATCAGATGGGGCTCTGATACCTGCAAAGCATCTCTCTCTCTCTCTCTCTCTCTCTCTCTCCAACCTTTCCATTTGGCTTCCTTTCCATTATGAAGGCTGTGCTGCCCTCTTTCAGGTCATTTTCCCCACTTTCCCTTTCCTGGTACAAGTCACTCCTCAAACCACCACATCTTTGGGCGTCTGATTCCTTTGCAACCAGGAACACGGACAATGGATTGAGCGTCAGGACCTAGACTGGGTGTAGGACCGGCATCCATTCCCTTTCATGCTTGTTGGACTGGCCGAAGAGGGAAATGTGTTTGATCTACATACTTGATAATGTCTTTTCTGGATCGGGGTGAGTAAGAGTGGTTAGGAGAACTTACAACGAGCTGTTCCACCCTAGCCAGGGCCTGGTAGAACCGTGGAGGGAACTGCAGGATGTTGTGCACAGCCTGGCTGATACCTTCATTAATAATTCAGTGAAGACCTAGAGGACTTATTAAATTTGTGGATGAGGGGAAATGAATATCCAAGATGAACAAATCAGAATCCTAAAAGCTCTTGACAGGCAGAGGCAATCTAACAAGATGAAATCTAATCCCATTAAATGAAAGAGTTCTGCTTGGAATCAGCCACACTCTACGCCTGCCTTCATACCTAGGGAGTAGCTGACAGGCAGCTTGGCGTTCATCAGCATCGTGATGGGGCTGAAAAACAGATCATCTGGATTTCGATGCATGAGCAGCAGCAGGCTGGGGCCCAGAATGAGACCACATCTGTGGTGTTGCCCGCAGCACCAGTGCCATGGTGGAGGTGAGTGCTTGCACAGCAAGTGGCCCGCTGTCATCCCTGCTCCTCAGACCCCAAGGGAAAGGCCCTGGCCCTTTCCAGCTCCTCAGAATTCCTCCAGTCAGCCCAGAACCCTGGGGACCTGCTGTCCTGGTCCATTTTTTTCCCCCCCAGGGAGATGCCACATGCTGCTGCTGCTGCTGCTGCTGCTGCTGCTGCTGCTTCCAAAAAATGAATCAGTTTCAAAACAAAATCTTTAGTGAGACTTCAAGCTCAACAGCAATGGTCCCTTCAAGGCTCCAGAAATGGCATCTAGGCATCAGGTTAGCTTTAGTCACTGCAAAGACAAGACCCAAAATCCAAGGAGGCATAATGAGCCCAGGCACTCTCAGGGTACCCAGACACTCTGGGGAGCACTTCCTGACTGTGCACATCTTTCACATGCTGCGTGTGATCAGCCAAGGATGCTCCTGGCCAGAGAAGTCTGTCTGCACAGTCATTCAGCTGCAGAGGCACTGACCAGAAGGCATGATGGGAGATGAAGCAAGCAGCACCCTCTAGCCCAAACCCCTCAAGTCACTAAGGTCCCTTCTCCTCTCCCAGCCCCAGTCCTCATATCCTTAGGAAGGGTGACATGGGTTGAGCCATCAGGGACCTCTTTCTTGGGGTGTTAATAAAGGCCCCATAATGGGAGCTCTTCTCAGACCTAGAGAGAAGAGACCTTGACAAACACAAAGGTATCTGCTTCCCAGAGTTCTCTGCACCCCCTGACCCCAGGCTCTGGAGAGGTTTGGGCTGCATAGGTTGAATTATGTCCCTCTTCTCAAATCCATTTGTTACAGTTCTAACCCTCAGCACCTCAGAATATGTCTGTATCTGAGACGAGATCTCCAAAGAGGGTAGGAGGTTATTAGCATGACCCTATTTCAGTCTCAGTGGCGTCCTTATGAGACAGGAAGAATCACAGATACACTGTAATGCCAGATTCGTGGGACCCCAATAGACCTCCAGGAGCCGAATCCGATACAATCACACAAGAGTCTTTATTGCAAGCTCGAGCCTGGACTCACAACCGATTCCAAAGCAGCAGTCCCAGGGAGTGAGTCCTTTGTTCAGTGAGATTTTATAGGGTTTTGGGGATACTCTATGTGTCACAACATCACACAACAAATCACTTCACACCGCAGGAAAATCAAACAACTCTTAACATTGATTAGCACATTCAGTGGTAGAAACAAGTTGGGTAGGGGTGATTGGTTAGTACAAGAGGGGGATTCCTTTGAACTGATTGGTTTAAGCCGTGAGGGGTGTACGTGCTAAACTACATGGTTTCCCAACATGTTATCAACTGCCATTAACTACTGGGGGGGGGTCATCTGGCATCCCAGGTATTTTCCCTGTCTCATGTTGATTGGAGGTTGCTAGGGGGTTGCTATGGGTCCCCACCTAGCCTGACTGAGTCAGGGACACCAGGTGCCACAGATCTCTCCTGTTATTTACAGACAAACAACTCAGCAGGATGGGTATATGCCTAGGAGTGCTCTGTGGGTTTTTCCCAGGACAAGGGTCATGCCCCCTTCCTTAGGACAGGCCTTAGGTAGAAGCTGATTTCTCAAAAATGGAGTCACATCAGTTTCTCAACACAGAGAGGGAAGACTGCATGAGGACAGAGTGAGAAGGTGGACATGAATACAGTGACACAAATCAGGAATTACTGAGATGGTCACTTGGCCGGAAATAGGAGGAGAAAGAGGGACCATCAAGGAAACAGGAGACAGAGCAATGGCAGGCCACCTGAGTGGGGCAGCACTCTCATGGCTCAGGGGCAAATCCTCGGGTCTGGGATGCCTCTGGTACTTCTGGTGTCCACCCAGCTCCCTGTGGCTGAGGCACAGCTATTCAACTGCTCCTGGGGCCACAGTGTCCTTGGGATAAACCTGGAGACCTAATCGGCCCGGAGAGGCATCGTATCTTGCCAGGGTGTGGCCGCCCTGTGAATAGCCTGTTGTGTTAGTGCCTCTTTTGCTCACTGGACACTGAGTTTTGAGTCCCCCAAAGAGTTGCTCAATCAGAAGGAGGAGGAGGAAGGAGGAGGCTGTGCTCAGAGCAGAAGCCTGCAGCTGCCTCCCAGTCAGAGGGGTGGGTATTTATATTTTTCATCAAAAATAGAAATGCTAAAAAACAAAAAAAAACTCTACAAGGCAGAGAAACGTCTAAAACTAGGCATATCAGCAGCAGAGGAAATAAGCTTCCTCTAAGAGCTGTCCCCATCCTCTGAGGTTCCAGGCCAGGAGGAGAGCCCAGAAGTCAGGGGACAGAGAGTTTACCTCTGCGGTTGTGTATTTTAGTCAGCTTTTGGCTGTTGTGACTCAAAGACCTGACCAGAGGAGGAAAAGTTTATTTGGGGAAATCACAGTTTCAGAGGTCTCAGTCCATAGACAGCAGGCTCCATTTTCCAGGGCTCCAGGTGAGGCAAAACATCATGGCGGAAGAGTGTGGCAGAGGGAAGCAGCTCACATGATGACCAGGAAGCAGAGAGAGACCCCTCTGGCCAGATACAAATATATACCCCAAGGCCACGCCCCCAATGGCCCACCTCCTCCAGCCACGCCCCACCTGCCACCAGTTACCACTCAGTTAATCCCACAAGGGGTTAAGTCACTGATTAGTTTAAGGCTCTCACAACCTAATCTGAACCCTCTGAACTCTCTCGCATTGTCTCACTGTGAGTTTTGGGGACACCTCACATACACACCATAACAAATTGCTTCTGATATTGCTTGAAACACATCCAGAGTCCTTGGGAAAAGTGGAGGTGGTGACGCATGGGTTGTATTACAATTAACTCAGTGTGGCGCTTTGAGCATGCTGTCCTCCAACACGTTAATACCCCTGCAGTCCTCACCTGCTATCTTCTGCCTGGAGACAGCCCTCCACACCTTACTTCCCAGTCCTACCCTACGCCTCAGGTCCAGCTGGGGAACCGCCTCCAGCGGAGTGACACATGGCTTGTCTTGTTCCCTCTGCTCTCCACTCTCATTTCCCAGAGGCTAGTTCCTCCTCCACTCACACCGGAGAAAGAATGGGTCTGTGATCCCAGCCAGGACACGAGTGTGACCCGCTCACAGAGCTAGCCCGGAAGGATCAGGGTCTTCCCTGAGGTCTCTTTAACTGGGGTCACGTGAAAGACTCCTTGGACCTGAAGATGTCGTTGGTGAATCTGAAGCTCCTGGTGGCCAAGGATCCCACCTCACAGAGAAAGATGCCAACAGGCAGAGAAGGACAGAAAGGAAAGATGGAGGGAGAATGTCTCACTCTGTTTTCCCCTAGGCCAGGGATAGCTCTACCCAACTACAGGAGCTGACACTAAAGGAGTGTTTCCTTTTTGCCTTCTTCCCTTCCTCTTTCCTTCCCTCCCTCCCTCTCTCTTTCTTTCCATAAACTCATTGTTTCTCTCATTAATAACAGTAAGAAAACATTCTAGTTAAGTATTTGCTCCCCAAAGCCTCCCCTGTCTAATTGTCTTAACTGTTTCTCTTCCCACCTAAAGACAATAGCCTCCATCTATTGAGCTTCTATAATGGGCCAGACCTGAACCAAGGATGTTAGTCAGTTTTCCCATTACTATAACAAAAACTTGAGATAAATCAACTTAAAAAGAGGAAAGGTTTGTTTTAGCTCACAGTTTCCAAGGTTTCAGTCTCTGGTCAGTTGGCCTCATTGCTTTGGGGCCTATGGAAAGTCAGCATACCATGGTTGAAGCAGGTGGTAGAGGAAGCTACTTACCTCATGGCAGGAATGAAAGAGGAAGAAAAAGGGTCTGGGGTCCCAATCTCCTTTAAGGTCATGCCCCCCAATAAACTAACTTCCTCTAATTAGGCCCCACTTCGTAAAGGTTCTACCACCATTGGGCTGGGTAACAAAACTTCAACACATGAGCCTTTGGAGACATTCCAGATTCAGATGATGGCACCATGTCTTTACAACACACACACACACACACACACACACACACACACACACACCTGGGCACATGCATATTTGTTTTCTACACTTGGCAAGTGATGAATAGGGCATTTCTATATTACCAGTTTTCATCTTCTCCAACACCTCCCCCATCTTCCCACTTTACCCATCCCCTCCTGCCTCAAATGACAATAGTGGAGAACATTATTTAGAAGAAAAAGGTATGGATGTATTTATGCACAAAATTCCAATTAAACTCTTTTTTTTTTTGGTTGGGGGGGAGGTACCAGAGATTGAACTCAGGGGCACTTGACCACTGAGCCACATCCCCAGCCATATTTTGCATCTGATTTAGAGACAGGGCCTCACTGAATTACTTAGTGCCTCACTTTTGCTGAGGCTGGCTTTGAGCTCATGATCCTCCTGCCTCAGCCTCCTGAGGCGCTGGGATTATAGGTGCGCACCACCACGCCCAGCTTAAACTCTTTTTAATATAAACAAGTTCTCATAAATATTAACATACATGTGCAGACCCTCTTCCTGTCAACCTGGGGTGTAGACATGTCCCCTACTGTGGGTACGGTTGCTCTCTCAAAGTGGCACCCTCTTAGAGTACACTGGGAATCACTAGCTGGTTAATGAGGAGCCAGTGAAGGATTAGACACTGATGGAGTCTTAGTACCTAGGTCTAAGCATCTCCTGTCTGAGCCCTCCTGAAAGCTGAGTCCAGAGATTAAAGTTCAAAAATCTTTGGGAATTCTCTGAGAGCATCCTGCCAGTCATTCCTGCTAAATTCTCCACAAAGCAGGGGCTATGGCCCAAGTGGCTTTACAGAAAGGGTTGGGTTTCTCAAATATGAAATTCCTCCCTATATCCCCAGTTTCTGTGATGTTTTTATTTTCCTCTTGCCATGCAAGGCCCTGTGCCAGGTAATTTAATTTCATGGAAAATGTAGAATTAAAAGTAGCAAATTGTGGGCTGTGGCTGTGGCTTAGTGGTAGAGCGCTTGCCTACCACATATGAGGCACTGGATTCGATTCTCAGCAGTGCATATAAATAAATAAAATAAAGGTCCATTGACAACTAAAAAATTTTAAAAAGTAGCAAACTGCTAATTGATATGAAGCACACCTGCATATTAGCCCCTTCCCCCACCTCCCACCTTCTACCTAAAATGGAAAATGCTTTATGCAAAGAGTCCTCTGTACCTAATGTTAAAGCAGCATTTGTTTTCCTTGGCTTCCTGCCCATTTGGAGTGTTGGTTATTTAGCCATACAAATAAGCACTACCTAGGGGCTCTGAGAATTTCATTTGGACCTGAAAGAAGTTCGACAGAAAGAGAGCAAACATTTGCAAGAATATGAAAAGTCAAGACTTAGGAAAGGGTGGTGACATCTTGGTAGTTTGACAAAGATTTCCAAAGTGTCTTGCAATTTTAGTAAAGTATCTAACTTAACAGGCTTTGCTCTCTCTTCACTGTGAGACAAAGAGGCATGATCTAATGTGGCCATAAATTTTACACAAATTGGCATGAGTTGGGCTTATGTGAATTAATTTCTACATATGATACAAAGTTTGAGGTAAGATCTATTCTATTTTATATATGGAAATTTGTTGTTCCAGCATCATTTGTTGTAAAGATGTTCCTCCCTCCCCTGAATTACTCTTTATCTTTGTTGAAAACCAATTTAATTATATGTATGAACCAGAACTCTTTTTTAAAAATTCTTTCCCTCTTATGTTTCACTGATTTATGTGTCTATCCTTGTATCAGTGCCACACAGTTTCCATTACTGTCACTTTATATAGTAAGTCATGAAATCAGGTAGTATGATTTCTTCAACTTTGTTCTTTTCCAAAATTGTTTTGGCTGTTCTTTCAAATGACACTCAATTAGATAGATTTTGAAAATTGACATTTTATATTAGTCAGTTTTAGATAACTATAACAAAATACCTAAGACACTCAACTTATTAAAGGGAAAAGGTTTATTTTGGCTTATAGTTTTGGAAGTTTCAGTCCATGGTCAATTGGCCCTATGCTTGGAGCTTGAGATGAATCAATACATCATGGTGGGAATGCATGGAGGGCCAAATCCACTCACCTCATGGCCAAGAAGCAAAAAAAGTGAGAGAGGGGCCAGGGTCCCACAATCCCCTCCAAGGGCACAGCCCCAAAGACCTAAGGATCTCCCAATAGGCCCCACCTCAAAAGAACCCCTTTCTCCCAATAGCACCACTCTGGAGACCAAGAATTTAACACATGAGTCTTTGGGAGACATTGAACATCCATGTCATAGAAACATTGAGTCTTCTCCTTCACAAGCATAGTTTCCACCCCATGTATTTAGTCACTCAACTTCTTTCATCAACCTATTGTAGTTTTCAGCAGGCAGATCCTGCCTGCATTTTGTTAGATTTATATCTAAGTATTTTATGTTTTTTAATGTAATTGTACTATGAGTGATATTGTTTTAAAAATATGATATACATTTGTTCATTGCTATTATATAGAAATGTAATTGATTTTTTATATTTACCATGTGTCCTGCAACCTTGTTAAATTATTTGTTAGTTTTAGTTACTTTTTTGTAAGTTTTTAAAATTTTCTAAATAAACCATAATATCATCTGCAAATAGATGACATTTAGTATTTCCCTTTACAATATATGTTTTTAACTTTTTTCTTGCCTTATTGTAATGGATAGCACTTCCAGTACAATGCTGAATAAGAGTAGCAAGAGATAACACTTTGTCTTGTCCCCATTCTTAGCAGGAAAACCTTTAGTATTTTACCATTAAGAATGTTAGCTGCATCCTAGATGAGTGGATAAAAAAATATGGCACATACATATATTGGAATATTACTCAGTAATAAAAGAGAATAAAATCATGGCATTTGCAGGTAAATGGATGGAGCTGGAGAAGATAATGCTAAGTGAAGTTAGCTAGACCCAAAAAGCCAAATGCCAAATATTTTCTCTGATATAAGGAGACTGATTCATAGTGGGATAGGGAGAGGGAGTATGGGAGGAATAGACAACTCTAGATAGGGCATAGAGGTTGGAGGGGAAGGGAGGGGGCATGGGGTAATTAATGATGGTGGAATGTGATGATCATTATTATCCAAAGTACATGTATAAAGATATGAATTGCTGTGAATATACTTTGTATACAACCAGAAATATAAAAAATTGTGCTCTATATGTGTAATAAGAATTGTAATGCATTCTGCTGTCATATATAAATTAAAAAAGAAAGAAAAAAAAGAATAGCTGCAGGTTTATTATTATTTGCAAAAATTCTTATCATGTTAGGGAACTTCCTTCTAGTTCTGGTTTATGGCATTGTTATGAATAAACTGATGTTGAAATTCTTAAGTGTTTTTTTCATTTTTACTTATTTATTTTTAAAATTTTTAAATTGATTTTTTTAAAATATGTTTTTTATTTATTAATGTGATCATGACTTTTCTTTATTGTCTATTGATATTCTTTATTAAATTAGATAGACTCGGTCATCATATCTTCCTCTACTGCTTTATGAGTAGTTTCTTTTTTTCCTTAGGACATATTTATATAAATTTTTTAAATAAAATATTTATAATGATTATTTTAAAGTTTTGCCTCTTAAATTCAACCCTCTCACAGTACTTTCTAAGAATCGGTTGACTTTCCTTTTTCTTTCTACTTCTAATAACATTTTGTTGAAAAATTTACACTTTAGGTAATATACAATAGGTTATTTTTAATGTTGGTTTCTTCCAGACATTTGGTTAGGTTTTGCTTCTTTAAAGTTAACCTTCTCTCTTTTAATTGATGGTTAGAAAGCTGACCTTTCTCTCATAAATTTTTAATGAAAATTACAGTCATAAGACTATATATTAACAGTGTAAAAATAATGGTGATGTGTTATGAGCACAGCTTGAAATCCAATTGTCCACATAGGATCCAATGTCCTTTTATAGTGGTGATATTAGTTCAAATGGCTGGGGACCTGGGCACTGCAGCAGGGAGCTTGGGACCTCTGTGGCCTGTTTCCAGCCTGGCCCTCCCCAGTGGCAATGGTAGCAATGGTACCCAATGCCCCCATCTTCCTGCAGATGTCTTCAGGCAGGAAGTAGATATGCCTGGAGCCCACAGCTCTTGGTTTGGGGCAAGCTCCAGCCTTTGTTGAAGAAAGAAGTGAATGTCAATCTCCTCCCGAGAGGCTCCAGCTGCACTTGGAACTTGACTGAGTTGGAGAGTAGATGGGTGTGAAAAGGACTGTGGAGGTCTGCCGCTGGGGTGTCCAGGACTTGTGTCAGGGTTTACAAAAAGCGGGTGGCAGGAAGGACCCAGTTACCACCTGTTCTCTCCCTCCCTCCACATCTGGGAGAAGGACCCCTGGGGCAAGGCCACTTGGAGAACACAAGATCCCCTGGGACCAAGCAGGGAGCACCATGGGACCCATGGAATGATGGAGGGCATGTGTTGGGGGTATGGATTTTAAATCCCAAAGTCAAATGTGAAAAAAAAATCTCATTTAACTCTTATCTGATGAAAGGATTTATTTTTTAATCCATGTTCCCCACTCTGTCTAAGGCAGAAAAGTTAATCCAGTCATTTCCAGATGAACTCAATCAACTTCAGTGATTTTTTTTTTTTTTTAATTGTCACTTCAGGTTGAAAACCCTGTCACGTTCAGGATCGTTTTTTCCTTTACCTTCATCCCCCTCAGTTGAGACTAAGGGCAGGGTGTCTTTCTAGGTGGGAGGGGGTGTCTCTTTCTCAGACTCCATCAGTCTCACTAACCTCCTGCGAGAAGTAACTGGTCTCTGTGGTCCTGGGCCCCCCACCCCCACCCTCTGAGCTGGCAAGCCTCTGAGATGCTCCTGCTCTTCATCTGTGCTCGGTCAGTGGTCCCCCCGCATCCTCATCCGGGACTCTCCTGTTCACTCTCACCTTTGCTCTTGTTCTCCATCCAATGTCTGGAGGTTTCTCATAGGACTGGGTGGGGCTGGCTGCTCTCCAGGTGGCCCCGATAGCCCTCCAGGCCTGTTCTGCTGCTGTCCCCCAGAGGCACCAGGACACCTATGAGTTCCCTGGTAAGCCGCATTCCAGTTGGCAACAGCCAAGGTGCTCCTCCATTCTCTGGGTTACCACATCTCTCAGGTCAGGGCTTCTTGTTTTTTCTCATCCCACTCCTGCCCCCAGCTCTAGCAGGTAGGGCACGAAGACAGGCAACATCTACGCTCTTCAGGCTACCCATCCCTCACCCAGCTCCTGGGCCACTTATCTGGGGTAGAGGTAGATTTGGACACAAAAAGCACAAAGAGAGGTTGCACAGGAGCACTTGCAAGTCTCTAAGGAGGCACGGAGGACCATCCCAGCAACAAGGAGGAGACACAGGAACCCTAACCCTAACCCTAACCCTAACCCTAACTCTTGGTGTGCTTCATTTTCAGTGACCTTCTAAGCTTACGTCAACCCCAGGAGTGAGGCTGAGTGTACTTCTGTACTGCCGTCCAGGCTGACCTGGACCTGAGTCCCAGCCTCCTGCAGACATACACGCCTCAAAAGTGAGAGCTTGTACAGACCCCGAAATCATAATTCACAAAGGTTTTTCCCTAGGGATGCTGGTGTTTGGTGGTCCAAGCCCACGGGAGCCAGGCCTGTGAATCGTAATGTCTATCTCCTGCAGCCTGGGATCCAGAGACCCCCAGGTCTCAGCAGCTTAGAAGACCTGGGAGAAAATTCCAGGCGGCTTCTGGGAGAATGGTGAAAAAGAACCCTCTTTCTGTTTTATGGGGTCCAACAAAGTTCCCATGGTGAGCCCTTCACCTGTGACAACCTGTCCAGTTCTCGAGCCAGCAGCTGTCCCCACCTCCTGCCTCCTGAACTCCTCTGCTTCTTGACCCTGCACTGTTTAATCCTGATCTCCCTTTGGTCAGTTTCCTAGAAAACACCCTCACTTCCCTGGGGACTCAGGTCACCCTTTGATCACACCCTGTGTGACATCTGGCCAGCCTCCAGCACAGGCCCTCAGAGTGGTTCCTGTGGTGACCCAGACTCCAGAAACCAAATGCTTCATTCACCCTGGTTCCCTAGGCCTGCGATCTGGCCCCGAACACTGCGCCAGCCCCACACAGACCCTCTGCTCCAACACCAGGGGAGCAGCTCCAGATGTAGTGTCCTTCCATATGTCACTAAGGTTTTTCGAATATGTTCCCTCCTCCCCTCAATCCTCTGGATAATTCACAGCCAACCACTAATCCAATCTTGATGGCACCTCATCTACAAAGTGTTCTCCTGGTGACCTTCTTGTCCCTGTCCTGGGTTCTCTGCCCTGCGGAGCCTTAGGCTTTTCCCACCATGATACCCTTCACATACATTGTGCATGCCGGCTTACCTGGCCACTCCTGTGCTAAACCTTATGCCTGGGTTCAAATCCTGGCTCTGGTAGTTACCTGGCTCTGTGTGACCTTGGTCCATCAGTTTCTTATTAAATCACTTATAATTATATTATAACAACAGTAATAGGCCCTCCGACAACTGGTTGTTTTCAGGATGAAATTAGAAATGTAAGTGCAATGCTTACCACCTGCCCTTTGGTTATTGGTGATTCTTTTTTGCCAAGATCACTGCACCTGTGTCAGGCCATAGATGTGGCCAGGTTAGAAGAAGCCATGAAATACTGGAAACTATCTTGCCCGAGGTACTTCCGGGGCACAGAAGAGGAGGTTCTCTGAACAATGCAGCTTCCAGACTTTTTGTAAATTAAAGGCACTCCCGCGCCCACCTTCCTCTTCCCTGGGTACCTTGTAGTGCGCGAGACCGTCCACAAGGGGGCAGCCTCGCCGGGTGGGGTCCCCCTACAGCGGCTGCGGTCTTGAAGTCACTCCAGCGCGCTGTTCTCTGTCACTGTGACTAAAACTGGGCATTTCCCCCCTCCATTTAAATAAAGCAGGGCTGCTGTCGACAGTACACGGTCGCAGTCAGATACTGTCTGTCCATAATTTGCAGAAGCTATTTTTAAATTAGACCAAACACGTGTTGCCACATTGAAAAACCACAGAAATTAACAGGGCACGTCTCTGCCCCCACTTCCCTCCCAAAATGTTGTTACTCATTCACAAGTTTGGAAAGGTACAGGATGGAAGGTGGGAACATCAGTGATGTTAGTTAACAACAGGGCACCCAACGAATGTTTGTGGTCCCTCCAAATTCATAGTGAAGCCCTTAACTCCCCCTCCCCCCACCCATGTGACTCTATGGGGGATCATGAGGACAGAGCCCTATTCCCAGAAGGCCGGCCCCTTTTCAGTAGAGGAAGAGATGTCAGAGCCCTCTCTCCTATGTGAGGACAGTGAAAAGCTAGCTGTCTGTGGGCTGGAAGAGGGTCCTTGCCTAAACTGGACCCAGCTGGACCCTCAGGTTGGACTTGCCAACCTTTAGAACTGAGAGAAAGCAAATTTCAGTTAAGACACAAAGTGTGTGGTGTTTTGTTAATGCCCAAGCTCACTGAGAAAGGCACCTCTTCAGGGAAGGTGCTTTGGCTCTCTTTTATATTATTTTGTCATTATCATATAAACTAGTTATTTCCTTTCTTTTGTGTGTGTGTGTGTGTGTGTGTGTGTGGTGCTGGAGATGGAATCCAGGCCTTCTGCTAGGCACATTCTCTACCACTGGGCTATACCCCAGCCCTGTTTTCTTGTTTTAAAAAAATCTATCTGCAAACCCTCAGATCTTGCTAAAGCATGAAATGCGTCTTCTCTTTCCTGGTTTTCCATTCCCTTTCTCACTTCTCTGTTGAATGTGTCATCTCAGGCCTGTGCATGGTGCACTAAATGCCAGGAGTGAGGCCACAGCTGTCATCGTGAAAAAAAAAAATTAGAAAAATGACACATACATTGTTTCTTGGCACTCGCAGGAACTAGGATGTGTCTTCTCTCTTTCTGTGGGAGGGCATGTGAGCCAGCCTGCGAACTGGCAAGTAAACTTTGTTCTGCATAATCAGTTTGTTGGGGGAACAGAGGGTTGGGGTGTCATAGGCACCAAGGCTGTGCTTCCCTGAAGGGTCGCTCAGAGCCCAGAACAAACAGTGCCTTATTAGAGAGATCCAGAGTCCCCACCTCACTTCCCCAGACCTGCTCAAGAGCACGTCCCACTGGTCAACCTTGGGGGCTAGGGCCAAGTTTTGGTGCAGCTCAGCCTCCTATCCCAAGGGCTGGTTATGTGTATCATGCCCCATAGCAGGATTTATGGCTTACCAATGGGCTGTCCCAGCAATCCCATGACACAGCCAGATGCTAGGACAAACCTTGCTGCTTAGGAGACTCCCTGGACTGTTCAGGAATAGAGCATGCAGTCACGGAAAGATCTTGACTGGCTCATGTGATCCTCTCTGAGCCTCTGTTTTCTTATGTACAAAATGTGGCTGACAAAGTTCATCTCAAGTTTTTAAGAGCATTAAACTACTTTGCCTTAAATCAGCTGTTATGTTGCCTGACACATGATTCTTAATTGCTGGTTTCCATTATTCTCAGGCAGCAGTCGGCAAACATTTTCTTGAAGGGGCCAAACAGTAAATATCTTAGACTTTTCAGCCATCTAGTCTCTGGCAACTGCTCAGCTGGACTCTGGCTGTAGTGCAGAAACAGCTGTAGGCAATGCAGAAAGTAGTGACATGGTTGTTTCCAATAAAACTTTATTTATAAAATCAGGTTGGCCATATTTCCAGGTGATATATGTTCAGAAGGTTGGATGGTTGAGGGAGTGGGAAGGAGGGGCCAGGGGCCAGGTAGGTCTCCGATGCACAGAGATGCCCATGCAGTGCAGGGAGCAGGCAAAAGGGACACTTGTCCATATATATTCTTAGAAACATTGTTATAGGCCAAGGATTCTTCAGCTGGGACCCAGACGCCATCTGGGAATTTACCAATGGGCCTTGGGGATGTTGATGCACCCCTCAAGTTGTATATGATATTGTTTGTGTCTATGCATACAGGTATTTTTCTAGAGAAAAGGCTCACAGCTTCCTCTCAATTATTTAAGTGGTCTTGATCCTAAGAGGTGAAGAACCACTGAGATAAATCAAACAACTCCCCAGACTTCAGTGAGGACCCCCAGTGATGGTGGGGTCCTTACAGATGTGGGGAGAAGAGGTCACAGGACTGAGAGGGCCCACAGCTACTTAGAAGTACCCTGGTCTCTTGGGGTCTTTCCTTGATCGCTGGTTCAAAGAGTGTTTTCAGTGGCTCCTGGCTGGACACAGAATCCTGCCACCCAGTTAACCTATGGTTCAGCCCCCACAGAGTGCTTATTTTCAACTTCTCTCCCATTTTCATTCCTGCAGAATTGTGGGGCAGTCCCATGTGATCCCAGCTGCCTGTCCAATGGGGAAAGGGGATAAGGCCTTTATTCATGTGACATCAAGGGACTGATGGGATAAGGCCTTTATTCAAGTGACATCAAGGATAGACTGGTCTGCTCGAGTTTGCCAGGAAGGGTACTCACCAAACTTAGTTTACAAGACATGGGAAGCTGGAGCAACTCAGTGGGTCTCAGCCAGATCATCAGTGTGGCTGCCACCTCCGCCCTGACCATTCATCCGCTTCTGTGCCAATGGTCCCATGGCTACTGGAGAGGCGGTGCTCCACTCCAGAATCCATCTCATAAGCAGACTCACCAATGGCCTCTCAGAGGACATCCCATAAGACTGAGGAATTGATGGCACTTCCTGCTAAGCAGTGCCCACAGTGACCCATTTCTAGGGAACCCAGGCTAAGGCAGTTGATGCCACAAGTGGTCCAGATAAGGAACAGGTAACTGACCTTGGAGGTTTCCTAAGATGCATGTAGTCCTGTCCTGGAATAGTCAGTGGCCCTCAGGGTGGGATTTTCAGCTGGACTGTCCCTGTGTGCAGACTAGAAGGGCTGAATTGCTAGTGGAAGCTAGGAGGTGGGCCAGTGATCATGGCATCTGTGGGTAGCTGACTGAGGCGCAGGTGGAAAGTGAGGCATTGGGGCATGTAGTGGCCAAGGCCTGGCTCTGTGTGACAGGGATGAGGATCAGAGTGTGGTCTGGCTGCTCCGACAGTACTGGGGGCACCGATGGCCACTCATGGCCAACATAGGCCTGCTGCAAAGGGGCTCCCATTGCCCAGGGCCTGGGTGCTTGGGCAATGTCATATACTTGCAAGGGTGTTTCAGGGTCGTTCCTCAAGGGGCCCTGGCCTAGCCTTTAATTAATGTCTCCAGTCTGTGAGCTTAGTTCAGCAAGAGTTTGCAGGTTCCCATTCCAGCAGTCCATGTCAGTGGGCTGGGGTCTGAATGACAAGGCTCCCAGCGACCTGAAGGCCTCTGGTTAGAGGGGAGCTCACAGAGCCCATGGGGTACAGGAGTTTTGGCTGCAATTCATCTTGTGGGGAGTCCAGTGGGTCCATGGAGCCATCTGTGGCTCCTCGGTTCCCAGATGCGTTAGGTCCACCTGCAGCCAGCAGCATTCTGCTCGCACATCCCTCCTCACCTAAGGACTGGAGGCATGCTGTCTTCGGAGCGCATGCACAGAGGCTTTGACTCTGAAGACACCAGTGCTGACTGATGAAGGAGAGAAGCAGCAAATGGGGACCAAGGTCAGACTCTTCTGACACAGGCTCCACCTGGATCCACCCTTGGATGTGGAGGGTGCCTGTGTACAGCTGGGATAACCGGTGACTCCCCTCGTCCAGGAGCAGGTAGAGCTTTTCTGTGGACAGCCTTGGGCATTGACTCGTAACCAGAAAGCCCCAAGGTTCCATTCTCTGAGCCAGCGGGATAATTCTGCCCCATGCCAGGCCATGTGTCCTTGTGGGTAGCTGGGTCATCTAGGTCCCTCCCCCAAGATGGGGACTGGTCCTTTCTCCATGGTCAGAACCTCTGGGGTACACGTGGGTCCAGATGCCCCAGGCTACAGGTTGAGAGGATATGGAAGGGGAGATATCCTGGATGCTCCTTAGCCCCTAATTACAGCACCAGTTAGGAGACTCCATGCAGTGGGCAGCTGGCATTCTGGGAAGAAAAGGTGGAGTGGGCTGAGGCTCTGGGAGAATGAGGGTTGGAGAGGAGTCCCTGTCACCCAGTGGCCTGGCACTAGGAGGCTAAGCAGGGAGCCATAGGCAGACGCAGGTGGGTGGTGTCTATTGACTTCAGGGGCTTCACGTGGGTTGGGGCTGATCATAAAACCCTGGGGTGCTCCAGGGGAAAGGGTCTATGAGTAGGGGAGTGACGTTCATGCAGACCAGAAAGTGTTTGCTGAATGACAATCCAGAGATGGGTTTTTGGTGAGGACGAGGTCTAGAGTGGGACCCTGAGAGCAGATGGCCAAAGAGGGTGCTGGAAGAGCTCACTGGAGGAGAGGAAGTGAGAGGCCAGGGAATGTCTACTCCCACTGCGAGATGTTCTTTTTCTCTGGTGACCTGACTGCTGTGGTCACAGGGACAGTCAGAGGCACTTTAGTCAACTAACATTTACTGGCAGACACTGAAGAAACAGCAGCTACCAGCTCCAGTCTGTGCCCTCAGGCAGCATGATATACAGGGGACAGACCAGAGTCATGGGCTACATGGAAGGCAGGGCAATGCAATAGAGGGCTGGGGTGGTCTTGCTGAGGCTGGGGGTAGGAGCCTGGGGGCTGAGAGACCTTCACAAGAAGGCAGCCTTGGAGCCAACCCCTGAAAGATCCTGACTCTGATTCACCTGTTAGCTACACCTGAGATGGAATCTTTCCTTCAGTGCCCTAGGGACAGGGATGGGGACAGAGGGGCCCCGATATAGGGATAATGATCTAGGGGCCACTACTTGGTCCAGCTGGTTGCTTGATCTGTGGGATTGTTCTCTGAGAAGCAGTCAGACTGCAGCCATCAGTTGGGCCTGAAGTGAAGGAAGAAAAAAAAAAATCTCTTTCCTGTTCTTGTCTCTTATTGGTGAAAGGTTTGTACCATGGAGGACAAGCTCCCCTAAATTTTAAGGTTATGTAGGGTCAGGCCTGACCACACAACAGGGAAACCTTATGGCAGGAAGCAACTCAGGTACAGGGTGGGTAGCATTCAAAGTGCTGTCAAGTTATACCTGTGTGAAGATGGGTTGGAACCCAGAGTTGGTTGCTATGGATCCAGGAACATGGTCCACAGGAAGGCACCCACATATGAAGTGAGCAGTTTCCATGGGCTAACCTGGGGCACACACCCCAGGCAAAGGGCAGAACCTGCAAAGGCTCTGAGGCGTTTACTTTCTGTAATTCCATCTTAAACTTCTCACAGCAATGAAGAAAGAATATACCCCGGTCCCCAAATAAAGAATTCTCAGTTCTGCAAATGAAGCCCCAACAATCCAGTGCTGCAGAGAAGCTGAAAGGAGGTGAGCGTAGATGACGCTGAATCCTTGATGTGTCGCAGAGGCTTTTACTGGAGGGTACCCCCCAGTGGACACAGCCATTATTTCGCCACCAGGTTGCTACAATGTACAGTCAGGTGCTTGGTGTCTGGGACCCAGGACACAGAGAAGTCAAGGTCTGTCTCTGCCCTCCAGACATTCCCTGAGTGAGGACGACAGCAGGAATGTTTTTTAGTAGTCAGTATACTTATGTATTTTTTCCCAGTGGTGCTGGGGATTGAACCCAGGGCCTTGTGCATGCAAGGCAGGCACTCTACCAACTGATCTATATCCCCAGCCCCAGGAATGTTTTTTAATCCAGGCACACTGTGGGTTCAAATCCCCACTTATTTCCCAGGTCAAATTGATCTGCCTAGGCCTCAGTGTCCCCCACTGTACAATGGAAACATGTTCACGGAGGTGATCTGGGTAAAATGGGAGCACAAACATGAGCATTCAGCCCGAGCCCAGAACAGAGTAAAGCTCCACAAGCTTCAGCCATGCGGGAGACCCTCCAGCTAGGGGCAGGGGGACTCTTCTTCATTACTGATTGACATACCGGGGTGACTACTTAAAGGTGTTGTGGACAAGGTAGGAAAGTGTTTTAAACTCTTTGCAGATTAAAATATTAATCTAATGCCTCTTTCTGGGGATGGTCATAACCCCCATGTGGCTCCTCCAAGTTCCAAAGACACCCTGAGCCCATCCTCAGCCATGGTGACTCAAGGGCGTCTCCAGGGTGGCTCGAGTGCTGAAGGATGAAACCCAGGCGGCACTGGTCTCCAAGGTCTTTATTCAGGAAGGTAGAGAGCGTCTGCAGTCTGTTGGACAGGCACTGTGCAGGGAGTGTAACAGTTCCATTTCCCCAAGATCCATGGGGACAGGGGTGCAGAGGAGGGACACCTGTCTGGGCAGGACAGAGGGGTCCTCTCCTCCAGAAGGAAGGCACTGGCGGGATGAACATCCTAGAGCAAAGGGACCGGGCTCTATACACATGGGTTGACCAGATGCAACTCAAAGCTAAATACAGCCAAAGGGGAAACTGTCCATCTTGGAGCGGGGGCAGGGGCAGAGCTGCTTCCGGACTCTTCCCACCAAGTTGGAAAGGAAGTTCAGAAAGAAGGCCAAGCTTGAAGGATAAAACAGAGTTCAGCCTTTCAATCTTAGTGTTTTGTGCAATTTTAAAAATAAAACCAACAAAATAAATATAACTTAAAAACTTCTTACAGGACACTAGAGGTGAGTCTGGGAAGGACAGTCAAGGAAACCTTCCAAGCGTTCCAAGCAGTGCTCACTGCCAAGAACCCCTAGGGCCCACAAGGACAGAGCAGGAGGGCCTAGCACCCTCTCACTCATGCGCTACCTCCTGGCACCTGCATGACCAGGATCTAAGGAGTCCCTGCCAGGACCAGGGCTGGGTCTTTTGGACCTCCAAGAAATAGGTTCTGGGAAATTCTATTTCAGGACCTATCTATTCCACCAAGAGGAGAGGGAAGGGCCAGATAGCAAGAGAGTGGGAGAATGGCTTGAGAGACAGAGCAGGTGTGGGAGCTAGTCTGGTAAATATAAAACCTAACAAAGACAAAACACCCTAGGTAATAGGATGAGCCTAGAAAGATGCCTTCTTATACCTCTCTCTCTCTCTCTCTCTCTCTCTCTCTCTCACACACACACACACACACACACACACTAAACCCAATGCAAAATATTGCCATAAGAGGTTCCACGGGTGAATAAATGGTCGTCTGCATATTATCACATTGTTCGAAAACAATTGGTGCCTTCTTAAAGTGCTTGGGAAGTTTTGTTCACTTACATAGGTTAAACTGGTCCCTGCAATTTTTGTTCATATCATTAATTTGCTTTAGCAAATGTTTTTTTATACATAGAATGGGGGTAACTTTTGGCCAGTTCATAGCTGTAGAATCTTTTGTGTCTGAATTAACATGTCTTGTTCCCCACAGATCTGAAGCCCAGACCACCAGGGTCCCTTCTATCCTGTGACTGCAGCTTGGGCATTCCAGAGCTTAATGTGGCACTCAATGCCACCCCCATGCTGCCTGCCTTCCAGATCACGTGCTGTCACAAGGGCTCAGGCTCAGCCGGGGCGGGGGTGTGACCTTTAGCAAGTCAGCCCACGCAGGAGCTCACCACCGTTTTGAACAAGAGCCAGGAAGTTTAAGTGATTTCCTTTTTTAAAATCTGTACTTATACATTCTCATGTGTCCCGCCCTCCACCCCCAGCCAACTGTCACTCACCCACCCAGCATGGAAGAGGAAACATATGTGTCACGTGGGCAGGTCAACAGCGTCCCCCCCCCCCCAGACCCTGAGGTGCCAGGGTGGGTAGCCTAACCCTGAAGCAGTTCTTGGTCCACATGATTTCCCTCCGTGTCCCCCAAGTGGCCTGGTACCCAGTAGGGCTCCTCTGACTGCACTCTGCAAAGCAGGGGGTGGTAAGCCCCAGGGACCTGATGTAGAGCTCCACATGGCAACAGAGCTAGGAGTTTTGTTCTTAAAAAGTCATACAAATTGTATATTCTTCTCAGTAATACAGACTTCCTTGCTTTACAGTTAAAATGAAGCTTTAGAATGGCTCTCCATGAATCTTCACACAGCACAGGGACTCCAGGAAGAGGGGCCTGGGACACCCCCAGGTACCCAATATGTTCCTGGAAGCCATCCACACTCCATGGGGAAACAGGTTTAAGCCCTCAGTCAGGCTTATTGCAGGGGAAATTTAGAAATGATGCCAGCAACCCCAAATCCTGCTTCTTTCTGGCCTGGTGCTGCCCTGAATCCCACCCCCAGACCTTGTAACTGTTAGGACAAAGGACCCTGTATATGCTGATAGGGTTGACCAACTAGCACCAGGGACATGAAGGAACAAGAGATCAACTTCTTCCCCTCGATGGGGCCAGGGTCCCAGAGATCCTGAAGGATTCATGCCCAACTTCAAAGGGGCTGTCTGCACCTTGACTTCTCCTACCCAGCCACCTAGATCTTGTCACAGCAGGGCAGTGAGGCCATTGAGCAGTGGCTCTGGGGTGATCAGAGTGGCATCCCTGGAAGCTCAACTTGGCAGAATGTCACCTCTGCATTCTTGGGTAGCAACTTCAGATAGAAGAATGAAGCTCCTGCCTGCCCCCTTCTGGGAAGGTCTAGGTCAGAGAACACAGCCAATTGACTTCAGCCTTCTCCTGGTTCCCAGTTGGGTCTGGCCCAAAGTTGGAGGGTTTCAATATCAGAAGAGTGGGGGTTGTGATTTAGTAGCCCTAGAAGGGCCACCACAGCAACTCTGGAAGCCTCTGGAGCTGCTCATAGGAAGGAACTGTGCTCACAAACAATATGCGATTTCCCAGAGATTTTTGTGTCCCAACTACCAGGAAGCCAGGAACCTGGCTGGGATGCTGGGCTCTGGGTGTGAGGCAGAGATAAATGTGCTTGGCAGCAGCGCTGATGGCACTGGCCACCAGGGGGCAGCAGACTCCCACAGGTAGCCCATCTAGGCCTGCACTTTCTGGGGGCCACCCATAGGCAGGTTCATCTCCTAGGGTTCCCTTGGCAGCTAGGGATTTCAGGGCCCCCCAAACTCTAAACCCAACTGACTTGTACAGGAAACTGAGCCTAGGTTTGGGAGGTTTTCTTCCAGAAGGTGATTCTATTTACAAAGAGAAGTGGGAACACCACCTCCAAGCCCTTAAGTTAGGAAAAGAACTGGAAACTCTCATCTTAGCTCCTCTTCTACAAAGTGTCTTGTAGTGCAGTTCAAGAGGGTCAGTTCTGGGGCTTGAACCCAGGAAGGATTGGAGGAACAATAAGGAAGGAGAAGGGAGGCGAGGAAGAAGAGAAGAGGAAGAGGGGGCAGGGATGAAGTGGGCGCCTCAGGCGAGTGGGGAACCCTGGGACATTTCTGTCAGGATGTCGATGAGATTGTTCAGCCCGGAGAGGTAGCCATCCTCCCGGTTCCCTTCCTGCCAGGGGACGTCGTGCTTCAGGGTTTGGCCTTCGGGCAGAGGCGTGGTTTTCCCAAAGTCAATCATCCACACCTTGGCCTGTTCTTTCTTGTCGTGGATGAAGAGGAGTGAGCTGCCAATGACCTGGAGGAGAACAGGCAGTGAGGAGGGGGACCAGTTGGCACACCCTGGCACCTGAGGGGGCCTAGGAAAGGCCTGTAGCCTGCATGAAGCTAAGAGGGGTGTGGGCCAGAAATTCTGTCCCCTTTTCTCAGCAGGGCAGTGGAGCTGGCCCAAGAGTGGGCCATGCTGGGGGCAGGAGACATCAGATTCTGAGAATGGTGACCAGCCTTCTGTGTGGGCAGGGGCATGGGGAAGTCTGGAATGGCAGACAACACTTCTCCACCCCCAATTTTGGCCTGCACTCTTCCCACTATTTCTAGATCATAACTAAACCTGGGGGCCAAGTCCCCAACCCCCAACCTTGAGACCCCCATGTGATGAGTAATGGGTGACTGCTCTAGTGAAAGGGAAGGTGCCAAGGAGATTCCACACTCTAACCATGGGGGCCAAGGAAGGACCCTGTGCCAGTGCACACTCTCCTGCCCCAGCAGCATGGCCCCCCGCAGGTTCTGGCCAGACATGCCCAGCAAGGCCTCCTCAGTCTGCCCCAACTATGGAGTGTCTTCAGGGACAAGAGGACCCTTTCCCTTCTGTGAAAGGTCAAAGCATTAGTGTGGGAATATGGAGATCCTTCCACCCAGTGCAGGGAGGCCAGGGTGGCTCAGTGCCTGAAGTCCTGCTAGGCTCAGCTCTCTGGGGACCCCCCAGTACCCCACCCCATGTCTAGGTACCCCGTCAAGGCTGTCACATAGGGGGATAGGTGTACCCAGTGGAGAGGTGAGTGGGAAATGCAATCCAAGTGCAAGGCCTGTGGTCTCTCCCTGGGAAGAGCCAGTGGTAAGTTTTGCATGAAGGTACAGGAACGTGCTCTGCCCTCTGGGGATGGTCCCCCAGGTAGGTACCCCAAGACCCCCGTCTGCAATTTCCCACTGTGGATCCCCAACCTTTTCCATAGGTGGGGCTCAGGCTGAGAATCCCTCCATGCAAGACCCCTTAAGGGACTGTGTCCTAAAAGAGCTACAAGCCTGCACCGAGCCTTGGGGTCCTGCTTTGCAGCCCCACCCCCACCCCCCGCCAGCTACCACATTAACCACTTCAGGGAGTGCTGGGAGCTGAGAAGGCTGTAGCTCTATATGTACGTGCACACGCTATTGCCAGTGTGAGTGCATGCATGGGGCTAGGGGTCCTGGACTCCCATGTCAGGATCATATAAACCCCTTCAGGGATCCTCCGATGACTTGCAAAGCCTCTCCCAGGTGACTCAGTTCCCAGCCTGCTGTTGAGCAACATCTGTAAAGGTGGGAGCAGGTGGAAAGCTCCAGACCAGCTCTGAGTGGCATCTTAAGACCCGCCCACTTTTGTCGGGGTCTCCTCTGAAGATCCTAGGTTAGTGGGGAGGAAGCATCTGGGAATGCTTCTGCCCTGAGACTCCTGGGGTGGTGGAACAGGCATCCTGCCATAGATGCCCAGAATTGAACATAACTTCAGAGCAGGGTCAGAAAGAAGAAAGGGGCAATGACAACTAATCTTTGGCAGGACAACTTATGTGGTCATCATGGATCCCAGCACAGTCACACAGATGAGCTACCTTCTTGTAGCGAGGGGGTTGACCCTCAGTGGCCTGCTTATGGCTACAGCTATCCTAAATGTCTCTCAGGCTTCTGCAACCATGGGGTCTGTTAGCATGCATGCTCTCTGCCCAAGAGCACAAAGCCAAACGTCTACCTCATGGCACTTGAAGAAGGGGGAAACTTCAAGGGTAGCTCGAATGGCCTTCAGTCGGTCCCGGTAGGCGATCTGGGAACAGAAAGATGGTCAGGCTTTACACACTGAAGGCAAGGGGGTGGGTTTTCAGACCCTTTGACCCCATTCAGAATCCCTGAATTAGAAGTGGGAGTGATCTTAACCCTGATCACTTACTCCAACATTTTTATCTACCAACAAGGAAACTGAGCCAAGAAGGAGACCCCGAGTGGGCCTTGGTTGCCACCTTTTCCCACCCCACACTGTCTCACAAGCAGGAGGCACAGAAGAGAGATAGTCCAGAGAAACCCCTGAGGAGCTCCTACGTGAGAGGCCAGCTGTCCTGGAACACTAGCAGTGTGGAAGTGGAATCTAACAACAAGAGACCATAATGTCTTCCTGAACACAAACTGCCATGCTGATTTTTAAAGACAGAGTACATGGGGGAGTCACAAACATGTCTGCCAGTGGCCTCTCTCCAGAGCCCTACAACTCCAGTTGTGCTATGTTGACTCTGGGGTGCCCTGTTATCCCCAAGTGCCGCTCTGTGGGTCTCACCACCAGGGCTGCAGGGCCAATTAGGAAACTTGTACCACACAAGCAAACAGCGTTCCTCCACAGCCACAGGGATAGCAGTGACACAGCTTGGCAGGGCTGCTCACAGTTTTGGAGTCCCCTTGCTATGAAGTACATAGTCACAGCATTGCTGAGGGGCTGAGATCCTCCCCAACAGGTGGCCCAGGAACCAGTGAGCCTGAAGTCCAGTGCATTCCCCACGCCTGTAACCAGGGGTCTTGCAAGGGGCCAAGGGGAGCCTCCCTGGCTGGAAAGGGAGGGAAGGAGACTTCCCAGCCCCAGCTGACACTGTCTTCTTGGAGAAGAAGCTCTCTGGAGCCCCTCCCTCTGTAGCTCCTAGGTTCTGGTCAGAAGGTACATCTCAGAGGGGCTCAGGGCTCACATCCCAGCCATGCCTGGATCTCCAACTGTCATAGGGCACTTATGCTTGGGGTGCAGTGGCCCAGCACATCCCAACTCAGCTAGGAGGGTCAGCACATCCTGGTGGGCAAAGTATCTGTCCCAGCCTGCTGGCTGTTACAGCAGCCATCATAAAAGGAATAAGTTTATCATAAACTTGTATATCCACCTCCCAGGCTGACAGCTGGCCAGGTCTTGCTGGGGAGGGCAGTGTGACCTACAGGCATACCTTTCTCGTTCAGCCTCACAGTCAACAGAAGCCTATCTAGGCCTGAAGGCATTGGGGGTGCAGGGACCAGCAGGCTGCTGGCTGTGCTGGGCAGGGGTCCCAGAGGCTGCCTGGCTTCTGTGTCAGGCAGACTTGGGTATGACTCTATAAAGTTTATGCTTTCCTAGCTGTGTATCCTTGATCTCTCAAGTTTCCCTTCTATAAAATAGGGACAAGAATGTCCATGGCACCAGAGAGTTGACAAGAGGATGTAATGAACACTTAGTACAATACCTGGATGGCAAGTGCTCAAGACATCCAGCAATGATCTCTCTCTCTCTACAGGGGATGGAAAATGTTTTAGGGAGCTCTGAGATGGGAGGCCAAGGCAAGTGAGTGACTATTCACAGAGCTTCCCAGTGCACCCATGAATGTTGGGAACAGCCATATCACTTTTTCCTCACCTTCCAAGCAGAAGTTGGGGCCTGGTTTTTCTGCGTGGGCACTGTGGCCATGGCCTGACTTAGGCAAAGCCTGGACAAGGATGTCATGGTTATCCCAAGACCCAGACTCACCAGGATGTTACGGTTTCCTTTAGTGAATTCTCTGAAGGCCTCAGTAACTTGTTCCCTCGTTTTGGTCTTCTTAAAGTCCCTGTTCACTGAGCCATCTTCTTTCTGAGAAGGAGAATGACACCCCACCAGGATGTAGTCAGCAGAGAGCCCAAAGGTAGGTGGACACTGTACTCATCCACTCAACAACTACAAAGCAGGTGAGACCCATCTTGACTCTCAAGATGCTCTAGGGACAATGGAGGCAGCCAAATACTCAGGTATGGTACAAGGAGGCAGGTGCAACCAGGAGCATGGTGATTATCACACAGCAGTAGGGGTTGAGGGAGGGAAACAGCATTGTTTTCTATTCAGAGACCTGGACTTGTCCATCAAAGGTCCCTGCTATATATGCTACCCTCTTGTTAGTCACATGGCAGGTAGCTGGGTATCTGAGTGGCTACTGCTATATCCCAGGGCTTATGATCAAGTAACCCTTCTTTTACTTAATAATTACCCCCAAAGCACAAGAGTAGTGATGCCATAAATTTGGATATGCCAAAGAGAAACTATAAGACCTTCCTATAAGTGAAAGATGAAAGTTCTTAACATAATAAAGACAGAAAAAAATGTAACTTCTTTGCTGAGGTTGCAAAGATTTCCAATAAAAACAAATCTACCTGTGAGGTTGTGAAGAAGGAAAAAGAAATTTGTACTAGGTTTTACTGTTACAACTAAAACTGCAAAATTTATAAACTTTACCAGACATATATGTAAAGGCAACAATATAGTACAAGGGACTTGGTATAGTATGCAGTTTCAGGTATTTGTTTTAGGCCTTGGAATACCCCCACAGATTGGGAGGACTGCTGAATAGTTTCCCTGAAAGCCAAGATCTAATTTTATCTCTCTGCCTCTGTTCCCTGGTCTACCCCAAGAAAAGATGGCTCTGGCAAGAGCCCCGATCTTGGGCCTGTCCGTCCTCAGGTTGGAGATAGCTATAACTTCACAATGGCAGTCTCTAAAAGAACAGATGGGTGGCTGGGGCTCAGGGAGTTCCCAAGATGCATGGGAGGGAGTACTAGGTGGAGGGACCTGAAAAAGAGTCTTCCCCATGGGGCTCCTCTGCTGGCCATGAGCAGGCGGGTGCAGGTGACAGTATGCACAGTCAGCCAGTCTCTGAGCCAGCTGATGGGCTTTGCCTGTACCTGTAGCTGCACAGAGACCAGGAGCACATCCTGCTGGGTGCAGGGGAGGCACACTGTTTCAACAGATATAGGGGTAGGGAGCAGACTGAAAGGGAGGAAGAAAAGGAGGGGGATGAAGAGAATGTAACTTGCATCCACTCTGAGGGTCAGAGGCTACAAACATGAGGGAAGGCTGGTTTCAGAAGATGAGGAAGGGGCAAAGAGCTTTCTCAGCCCTGAGCACACAAAGCAGCTGTCCTGGGGGAAGGTGAAAACAGCTCCCACAGGCCACTGTGGGCAGCAAGTGAGACACTGGCAACTGCAGAAACTCACATTTAATGCCATCTGAAAAGGCTGACAGGAGGCTCCGCTCCCTTCAGCTGGAGAGTGAGGACTCAAAGACACCCAACCCTGACTCCACAGCTGGACTCTGGAGGCAAGTGGGCTGAGACTGGACAGAGAAGGGGAGAGCCAAAGCCCCTGTGGGGACTGCTACCTGCTCAGGTCTGCCTGAGACCCCCAAGGGGTGCCTCTCAGCCCTGCCTCTTGAAGGGAGGTGCCCTGAATCTTTCTAGCAAATATAACAGCAAGGGGCCTGGGCAGCAGCTCAGGGACAAGAGAGTCTTCTTAGACACTTCTCAGGACACTGAAGAGGAAAGACGGAAGGATGAGGTTTCCAAGGGCCCCTTCCTTGCTGCCTATGAACCAGCCAGGTTCCCTAACTGCCACCTCACTAGCTGGTTCCTGTCTGGGCTTCTCTGTGTTGGGCAAGGCTGAGTTAAGTGGCCATTTCTCACAGGACTGACTGCTGGACAGGGCTAGAAGCCACCCCAACTCCAAGGCCTAAACTCCCTACATGGCCACCCCACCTGTACTTCAGGCTGAGAAATAGGCCAATGGTTCCAAATGTCTGTCCCTGGGGCTGAAGGTAGCATCTTGGGCCTGAGCCAGGCAAAGCTTGCAACCCCTAAGGGGTTCTGAGAACAGTCAGGAGCCCTGAGCCTGTCCTGGAACACCCTCTCCTGAGTGCAAGCATCAGGGGTTGAGGGAGGGAAACAGCATCGTTTTCTACTCAGGGGGCCTGGACTTGTCCATCAAAGGTCCCTGCTATATATGCTACCCTCCTGTTAGTCACTTGGCAGGTAGCTGGGTATCCGAGTGGCTACTGCTATATCCCAGGGCTTGTGTTCAAGTAACCCTTCTTTTACTTAATAATGTTAAGCCGGATGCTGGTGGGGCCCCCATCACCCCACTGTGAACTGAGCACCCCAGGCAGCCTTGGGTCATGTCTTGCTGGTCTCACCTTGATGCCCTCTATCCTGAAGCCGAGGGTGGCAGTGGAGCTGATGGTCTCCCTCCATTGCATGTACCGCGGCTTGGTCACAGCCCGCTGGGCTTTCTCCTCCTCGGTCGGAGCCTCAGGGTCCACCTCGATCATCTTCTGGTACATGTCCTTTCGCAGGCTGGGCTTCTTCCGGGCCTTGGTGAGCTCCTCTTCCAGGTATGTCCTGCATGGAAGGTGAGACTGCATGAAGGCTAGGCCTGGACCACAGCTCACCTGCCACTCCTCTGGCTGCCTATGTAAAGACTCTGAGCAGCCCATACCTTGTCCAAGGGCCACAGTCAGTCTGGCAGCCCCTGAAATGAGGCACATTCATCATCCAAGATGAGCCAAGTACAGCTTGGGCTGATCCGAGGGGAAAGGGGTGGTCCTGCTGGATCAGAGCACCTCCATGCCAGGACCACCCTAAAGATCTGGCAAGCTGTAGGAGCTCCATGTGAGACCCCCACAGGGCCCAGCAGAAGGAGGAAGAAGGAAGCAGAGCAGCTGGGTGAACTGTCCAGCTCCTCTAGCTAGGATGCTGGTGGGAAAGGCGACTGATGGCAGGGTCCACTCAGGACCCCTGGGGTGCCCCCCTGGCTGCCTGGAACCCTCCCATAAAGTGAAGACTTCAGAAGCCAGGACCTGTGTTGGTTGGAGAACTCATTCTGTCCTCCACATCCCCATTCCCAGGCAGCCTGAAAGGCTGAGTCTGCCTTTAAGTCTCTGGCTCTTTCTAAAAGGGGGAAATATTTCTAGGCACAAAGGACAGACCAGAGGTGGCCTATGAAGGGGCCAAAATGCTGGTTGGAGAAACCCATATTCCACAGGAAAGATCTGGATTTCTTAGCTTCTGCTCTGTCCCAGAAACCTGCTTGGTGACCCCTCCGCATCCCTGAGCCCAGAAAGCCTGAGAAAATGTATCCCACTAAATTGCTTCATGCTGGATCAACTAGCAAAGGTCACTGATGGAGGTGACAGGGGCAGATAGCACAGGTCTTAAGTGGCCCAAGGCTGAATCACTGGTCTTGGGCTGTGGGGACATGCTCCATGCTCCAGAACATATTGCCAAACTTCCATCACCACTCCAAACTGGAGTGGGGGGTCACTCACTCTTCCCCATATCCTCCTTTAAAGTTCCCTTGTCCCCCCACAACAGGTTCAGATTCTGCCCAAGATCCTTAAAGAGGCTGAAATCAGCAGTGTTTGTTGCAGGCTGGGGAAGTGGTCTCCCCTTCCCCCCTGCGTGGGTGAGAGCTGCCCTCAGAGGTGCCCCTCCTTCCCAGTCCCCTACTCTTCTCTTCTTGTCTGTCCCCTTGTTCCAACACTTCCCAACACAGGGTCTCTAGGCTGCTGGTAAGGAACCCATAACAGAATGAATGAAAATCTACATCTTACAGATGATAGGTTTCTGAAACTACCTTATCAATTGATATCGCACTGAAAATAAAGAAAACTAAATCTCCAAGTCTTTGGAGGAGCCGTCCATGGGAAGCCTCATAGACAGAGACACCTGGTGTTTGGGAATGTCCAGTGGACATTTCCTCTGGTCAATTGCTCAGGGACAATGCAATTGCTATGGCCCACACAGCACCTGAGATGGATGTGACCTGCCAAGATATCAATCAACTGCAAGACATCAAGAAGCAAGACTCCACCCTTGAAACCTTAACCCTGTCTTTGATGTACCCCCTTAAATAAACCACCGGAGCCATCTTTCCTTTGTCCAGTTTCAGAACCCATGTGGACTAGATCTATCAAGGGCTTCGACTTTTGTAAATATATTTCTGAGTATTTGTGTTCTGTTATTCACTAATTATTTAAGATTTTAAGTTTTAGGGTAGCTTACACCCTCCTGGGAAGGAAGAAGCCCTAATAATACGCTGGCCTCTGATATATGAACTTGGACCTACTCATTCAGAGAGATGATGAAAACTGTAAGGGGGAAGTCATTAGCTTTGGGTTGGGCACTTCCATGCATGTGCAAGCATGTACATACATATATGTGTCCTTGTACATCACATGCAAAGCCAAGTCAATGACAACAGGCTGTCCTTGAATTTGTAGGTACTGTGTGGCTGGGACAGGGGGCAGCCAGGTTGGGTCAAGGGTTCCAAATGCTCCTTAGGGCCTTGTTCAGGCCTGCAGGATGGGTGGGTAGGTGGCTGCACTTCTGCAAAGGGCTCTCAGTAGCTCTTTAAACAGGAAGTAGCCTTTAGTAGTGTTGAATCCCTGGTCACATGGACCTTTCTCCTAAAAGGGACCCTGCAGCTCCATCTGTACAGAGTTGCCACACCCCAGAAGAGGAAGGAGCCTAGGAGGAGGTGCCCCCAAGAGTAGCCAGTTGGATAGTGGGACTGTGGGTCCACTGAAAGGTGAGCCTCCCTGCACCCACTCACCTCCATCCCAGAGGGAAGATCAGAGCTCCATCTCATACAGAGGAGCAGAAACCTGCTCACCCAATGGCTGGACTCTGGGAGAGGAAGTGACCCAAGACTAGGTAAAAGAAGGAAGGCAGCTCCCATGGGGAGCCAACAGGTGGCAGACCAAAGTCACCCACAGCTTTTTGAGGGCAGAGTGCTGGAAACCCAACTCCAGTCTCCCCCTCTGTCCCTTGTTGCAAATGACAGGAAGATACTACCAACTCTCCACAAAGAACAGCCCCCAGAGCATTTTGAACATATGCCCATGTGAAACTGAGGACCAAAGAAGCTCCAAGTATAAGACACTTTCAGCACTTGCATGGCCTCTTCCTGAGCAACACCCACCTCCTGCCCTCCAGCCCCTCCATGGTGTAGCTGGGCTTGCTGATGGGCCTTCCTACCACTTCAGTAGCATGTCCCTAGTATTCTGAAGCCCAGTGTTTAAGATGGCCCCAGGCTCCAGCTTCTCTCTGGGAAGGATGAGCCATACTCTAGGGATGACCAATGGGTGTTGGTCTTAGGACAGACTCTGAGGCCAAGGTTTTTGGATCAAAGTATTTGGGAGGTCACATTCCACTTTCCAAATGTAGCTAGACTAGCACACTAAGAAGACCCCACGGAACCTGGGTCCGTGGCAGGCACCAGGCTGCAGATAAGGTCTGTCATGGCATGACGGATGGCCCTGGTAATACCCAAGGTGCAATGGGAGAGATGCTGTCGAGTCAGGGGATGGGGGCAGCCTGGGCTGGGAGATGGGTCTCCTGTCCCCTGCAGTCTCTCAGGGAGCAGAGAGGCACACAGAGAAGCCTGGCCTTGGAATTAGCTGCAGCAGGAAGCTCTGGGGCTTCTGTCTTCCAGGAATAACTAGCCCCAAATTCATCACTTGGGGTACACTTATTTGGGCATCCAAGTGAACACTAAATAGAATATTTTCCATGTGTTCATGCAGCAACTTGAAAAGCCCCTTCCCTGCAAGTAGGCTGAGCCCTCTGCTGTTTGGGTTGGAAGGAATGATTGTACCTCCCTTGAGAAAGCACATCCTGGTGTGCCAGGGAAGGGTCTTCCAGGGACAAAATAAGACTCTGGAAAAGAGGAGCAGCCATGTGGTAGCTAGAGGGACAGTTTGCCCGCCCCCCATGCCCAGCTCCCTGTGGGCTGGAGATATTGAGGGCCTTGGATAGTGGTAGGGGGTGACCAGGCACGGAGTAGAAAAAAACAAAGAGGCCTGTACTTCTCCATGTCCCTGTCCCTGCCCTGGGGGGCAAGGGCAAGGGAGCACCAGGCAGCCAGCTGGCAGGGTCTGATTCTAGGACACAACTCCCAAGAGAAGCAAGGAGAAAGAACAAGAAACCTGGCTGGCTTGGCCTACTTCTCTCCTGGCCTCTGTCTCTCTCTCACACACACCCCTCTTTCTCAATATCCTCATAGAAGAAGTAGACCATTCAAAGCAGACACAGGCTTCAGCTCTGAACTTGGCCTCTCTTGGGAGTGGCATGGAGGAGCCCATGTCTGGCATCCAGTCTGGGCATCAGCAGCCAAGGCCAGGCTCTCCAGGGTGAGCACATGGTGCTGAACACCTCCTGCACGGATAGACTCAGGGGGTTACACCAGTCTCCCAGGAGAAGAAGGAGCCATGAGGGGGTTCTTGGGTTGGAAAATAGCCAAAGTTTGAGAGGAAATAAGAAAACCCTGCAGCCAAACCAGTGGCTCAGGACTGCCCTGGTCTCAGGCCTCCTGCTCTGTTCTCCACCCTGCCTCCTCCTGCCCCTTTTCCTGTCTCCTCTTCCTGCCTGGGTTCTCTCCCAGCTTATCTCCTTGGACAGAAGGCAGGCTGAGCCTGGGCCCTGTAGTTAGGAATCTGGAGGACAGGGCATGCCAATTATGCCCACAAGTCCAATGACCCTTCCAGTCTAGGGAAGGTCAGACCCCTGAAGCACCCTACTCAGGGCTGAGGCCATCTGTAGGCTGATCCACAATGGGGACCTACCTCTCAAGCTCCTGGGCTCCCTCCCTAGTCATACTCACAGTGGGCACACAATTTTTGTTGTTTTGTTTTTTGGCAGACCAACATGGTTGCCAGCCAGTTCTCTCTACTCCTCTCTATTCCTGAGCCCCCTGCAGCTTGCATAACAGGAGGTCACCATCTTCCTACCTCCCTACTTGATATTCCCTCACCCCCCCACACCCAGGAGCCATCCCACCTGTCAGAGGGCAGCTTTATCTGCCCCTCCCTGGGGGGCTTGGCATCCAGCCAGGGCCTCTTTCTGGCTCCTGCTGCTTCAGGTCAGCTCACCAGAGTGGGGAAGGAGGTGTCATGACAAAACCAGGGTCCCTATGCCTTCTACACATAAAGGGAGTGGACTTTGGGGTGGGAGAGGTTATAGTTGGTCAAGCAGCCCCCATGGCCTGTCCTAGCACACATGAGATCTCTGAGACACCCTAAATGCTGCCAGGTATCTGCTGCGTGGCCAGATGTGGTGTTGGGGTAAATACTCCTGCAGCAAGGAGTCTGGCCCACCTGATGCCCATCTTGCAGTCCATCACGCAAGGAGAGTCAAAGTCAGCCAGCAGGTCATCCATCTGGTTGTAGCGCTCCCCATCCTTCACCACGTCCCCATGGTAGGCAGGCACAAAGGGCCTCAGCACATCAGCCATCAGTCGATCCAGGCAGCGCTGCTCCGACTCACAGTGCTTCTTTAGGATCCGGCCATTGGCAGCCTCCTTGAAACTCCCTGCAGAGCAAATGAGAGGAGGCCCTTGGTCCCCAGATATAGCCCACAGAGGTACTCTCCACTCAGAGGACAGCTCCTCCATCATAGCACCTGGGTCTCCCTGGGATGCTGCAGTACTGGTTAAGCCTGGGGTTAAAGACAAGTGCTTTAAGGGGAATGGGATGAGACCCAGTTCCCCCACTCACCAAATGCAACCCTGGACTGGCTCTCCAGCTTCCCTGACCTCAATCTCCTCATCTGAGATGGAGACTACCAGTGCTCACAACTGGAGGGTTAGCAGGGCTACAGGAGAGATCTCTTCACTTCATGGTATTATTATTAGCGTCCCCATCCTCATGGTCAACCTGCTTCTCCAACATGAAGGTGTCTCCCAGTCTCAGTAGAGGAAAATCCCTGAGAAGACAGGATCTAGTACCGGGACAAGGGAGAGACAGTGAGCTGAGAAGTAGAGGTCTAAGGTCTGGGTTACCTGGGCAGAGTTCCTGCCAAGCCACTCCTCTGGGTAAGTATTTACAAAGCGTGTCCATTCCTGTGCCTGACTTTGGTTGGGCCAATGTGGTTGAGGAACTTAAAAAAAAGTCAGCCCATGTACTGGCCCAAAAGAATCTGCAGGCCAATGAAGCCTAAATCCACTAAAATGACCCCAGAGGACAGTGCATGCCAAAGGGTCCCCAGAGGACTAGATGATCCTGGGGACTTTGGTGTCAGATGTTCCCTTCTTCTGTTGCTGATGGGTGGAATAAAGATCACACTCTAGCCAGGCTCCCTAGCCACTTCCACCTGATGTTGGCAAGCTGTGGTTGTGGGGCGACCTGTCCATATCTTCCAAAGCTTCCAGCTCCTTTAGGGCAGAGACTACATGTCCATGAAAGTCGCAACCCCTAGCACCACAGTGATGCAAACAAACAACAGGAGCTCAGTGAATTGGTTAGTTCCGTCTCTTTATCCAGTGGTGTCCCAGCTATAAAGACTGGCAACTTCATCTGTTTTACTGAGTAAAATTGGAAGAGACACTGAGAGAGAAAGAGAGAGCCTTGAAGATGATAGAGACAGAGACAGGGACAGAGAAAGGGAGGAGGCAAGGGACAGGGTGGCATGGATTCTACAGAGGTCAGTTGTCCATGCTCATTTGCAAGGCAGTGTCAAAGTCACATCTGTCACTGCTGTGGCTGTACTTGCAGACGAGAAAGTCTCTTGGAGAGGAAGCTGTTCTGATGCTTCCATCTCCAGGAGCCTCAGGGCCAGGCCCTCCCCTCCCACGGCTGATGGGTGGCTTCCCACACACAGAGCAAGTCCAGGAGAGTCGCGTCTACCTGCGTGTCCCGCCAGCTGGATCCAGGGATACTTCTTCTTGAAGGACATGACAAAGGGAGACCAGTGCACCATGTTTTTTATTTTTCTCCATGATTTGCTCTAGAAACAAGCAAACAAAAAGTTCTACATTAGAAAGACAGCCACAACTTTCTGGTTAGGATGTAAATCACTGGGGCTACAAGGCAGGAGTGCCACGACCACAGCACAGGTGCCCTTGGGACACTTCAAGCACCTTCCTGGTGTCATCCAAATGGTGCAGTCACGTGTGGCATTGTCCCATTTTGTAAATAGGCTTAGCAAGATGCTCAAGGGGTCTCCAGGGACGAAGGTCAGGGATAGGTGATGGAGGAAGGCAAAGTGCTCCCAATCCAGTGCTCCCCTTTTCGGATCCTTCCCCAGGACGTGCCCTTCTTTGTGGTCCCTCTCAGGGCCTCGGTTTCCTCCGCTGTCTAGTGAGAGATAGACAGCTGGTCCACCAGGCTTCTGGGATGAATGGGCACCAGAACTCTGGAAAACGACCTCCCTCATGCCAAATTCGATGCTCCTCTGAGGATGATTCAGCAGGCCACTGTTACCCAGCTGCAGTGTTGCACTGCACATTCAATTTGCAGATGTGGTAGCAACAGAGGTAGATCCTGCCTACAAGTGGTTTGAAGAAAGACTTTAAAAGGAATTTAAAGGGACAGCACTTCCCACCCATGACCTCAGTGTCCATGGAGGTGAAAAGTCCACAGCTCTCTCCTTTACTCTACTTTCTTCTTAGGAAAGTAGAGTAAAAAGTAAAAAGTAAAAATGGCCAGAAACATCAGTGGAGGAGGGGGTGTCCTTTGGACAGAAAGGAGAACTAAGGTTTATTGAGCACCTTATTTTATTTTTACCACAAGCATACAGGAAGTTATTAATATTTCCATTTGTCCCTGAGCTTCCAAGTCATAAGAGAGAAAATTGGGATTTAAATTAGTCTCATCTTGGAACCAATCTAGGTGCCCTTCAACAGATAATGGATAAAGAAAATGTGGCATATATACATAATGAAATATTATTCAGGCATACAAAAGAATGACTTTATAACTTTTGCTGGTAAATAAATGGATCTGGAGACTATCATGCTAAGTGACATAAACCAATCCCCCCAAAAAACAAAGGTTGAATGTTCTCTCTAATATGCAGATGCTGACTCACAACAAGGGGCAGGCATAGAAGTTCAGTGGATTAGACAAAGGGGAATAAAGGGAAGGAAGAAGGGATGGAAACAGGAAAAACAGTAGAATGAATTGGATATAACTTTCTTCTGCTCATATATGAATACATGACCGTAACTCCATATCATGTACAACCACAAGAATGAGATCCTAATTAGAATAAGTTATACTCCAAGTATGTATGTATACTTTCATGTATATTTAAAAAGAACAAATAAATAAATTAACCTCATCTATATAGCTCCTTACAAAAAAAAAAAAATCCCTTTCGCTCCAGAAAGAAATATGTCCACAGCAGGGGAAACAATCCTTATGTTAACTTTAAAAAGAGTGGATCAAATGTCCCCCCAAACACTCCAGCTCAAAAGGGAGGGAAAGAACCTGTAACAGGAAGCATTTCAAGGTCCTGAGAAAGTGGGTCCCTGACCAGCCAAATCAGAGAGCAAAAGTCACAACAAACAAGGCTCTGAGCTGGGAAAAACAAGGAACTGTGCAGAAGAGGGAGATGATGGGTTGGGGGGACCTCTCCTTTCCCAGTCCCCAAAAGCACCTGTGGAGGAAGTGGAGGCTGAGGAATCTCAAGGTGAAATCAGCCTCCTTTGCGTTTCTCTTTGGTGAGACTGCTCGGTCATAGCTGCTCTGTCATCAAGTTTTCAAGTGAAAATCTGTTGAAGGAGAGGAAGTCTTCCCCACTGAACCTGGTAACTTCCGTCCCCTTCCCAGAAACTTCCACCCTGCCACCAAGACTGACTAGGTTCTTAAGTGAGGGCAGCACAGTGCAAGGCCATGTGACAAAGGGCCGGCCTCTGCTGACAAGGATGTTTTTCCTAGATGGTTATGATGGAGATGGCCAAAGAAGGCTGGGAAGGCTGCTGCACTTCTTATCTAAGCTCCCAGAAGGCTGCGTAAACAATCAGGCAGACAATGGGTGAGGGCAACAATGGAGGGGCAGAATTACACAAGGAGAACCAAGCAGGAGCTCAGTCATCGCTCTCAGAGGCCATTAAGGTAGGTCCAAAGGAAAAATGCACAGGCCCTCACCACCTGCTGGGCATATCCCTGCAGCAGACAAGGGTCTGACAGGCTGTGGGCTGCAAGGAGGAAGAGGAAGATGTGGTCCCCCGGGTGTTCCCTATCCCAGGCCCTTCCCCAGTAAGGAATAGCTAAACTCCATAACCTTCCTTCACGGCCCTTCTCAGGGCCTCTGTTTCCTCTAGAAAGCTGGTCCACCAGGCTCCTGGGACTGATGGACATGCTAAGGACCCTGGAAAATGAACTCCCTCATGCAACAAGGCAAAACCAGAAAAGAAGGATCTTGTGTGGGGAGTCCTCATGGGGGTCACAGGTAATTTGGGGACAGACTCAAGAGACAGAAGGAGACAACTCCAGCAGGACAGACCTGAAGCAGTTGGCTCCAGATCAAGCAGGCACAGAGGCTGGGAAGTGGAGGGAGTATAAGCAGGGGAGGAAGCTGTAGATGCCCCATGGAGAAACTGGGACTCGAGAGTGAGGGATGGGTATGGGAAGGCAGCCAGGACCCCGCAGTTAGGACCCTGGCCTTCCTCACTGATGGCCCTTGAACAAGTCCCTGACCCTTTTCTTGTCTGTTAAATGGGAGTAATGCATAGACCCTTTTCTCCCAGGAGATGGAGCTATTAGAAGACTGCATGGGCTCAGGGGTATTTGTGGAGAAGCCTTTAGGTCTCTGTGTTCAAGGAAGGGACACAGGGGTCTCTGAAGATACCCTGGAAACAATCATTCTGGGCTAAACAGAGGTATTGTCATAGGAACTGGAGAATAAAGACAACAGAGCCTCCGACTGGTTCAGACCCATGCTGTTGGTAAGAAGCTTCCTGCAGTCCCATAAGGACACCAGGCATAGTGAGCCTATGACCCCAGGAGGCTAGAGGGAACCATGCTGGACAAGAGAGCAGGACATGGACTCAGCAAAGGCACTGGAAGCTGTGAAACCTCTCCTTCCCCAATATTTCTTCCAAGGCTAAAGACCAGCGGTCCAAAACAGAAAGAGGGGTACTCCAGGGTGGGGAGCCCCTGTCAAGGTCAGCGTGTTCAAGGGCCTCCCAATACTCCTGAGCTCTGAGGAGGTGGGGCAGCCTTTCAATTGATTTCCCTTTTTCCATACCTCCTCCCTCCATTTGGAAGTATTTCTTCACCATGAGAATGGGCAGAAATTCTCAAGAGTCTGGCCATCCCAAGGCTGCTCCGCCTGGACAAAGGCTGTGGAATATTCCACTGGCGAGGAATACCATGCCTCTGCCCTCGAGACTCCTGCCCTCTTCCTGGCAGCAGCATGCAGGGGTTTTCCCGGGGGGTGGGGCGTGGGGGGCGACTGTTAAATAGCAGCACCCAGGCAGTGGCCAAGTTGCTGCCAAGCATTAAGCAGAAAAAGTTCTTTCCAGATCCAGGGCCAAGGTAGGGAGAGGAAGGCTGCAGGGTGAAACATACCCTCCTGTCCTAACTCTGAGGGGCGGAGAAAAATAAAAGAATGAGAGGACATGACAGGATCATTCCCTTCTGATGGTCCTGAGACCATAGCATCCAGCTCAGAAGTCAGACCTACTTCTGGTAGAAGCTGCTTTCCAGGTAGTGGGTGAGGGCAGGTTAGGCAGATGGTCTTGCCTCCAAGCCCTATGCTGCTGAAGGAAGCCACAGTCCTCAGAAATGGATTTCGGGCCTCTTCCCCTGGCTAAGACAGGTGGTGAGGCAAGAAGGAAGGCAGCCAGACAACCTGGAGGAATCTCATCCAGGGGAACGTAGTGCTGTCAGTCCTGGCCCTCCTCCAGGGTAGATTCTCAACAGCAGACTCCATGGTTTTCTAGTCCAAAACCAGATTATAGACCCAGGCTTCTGGTTTCTGAAGCGGAGCAACCAGCAACATCAAAGCGACCTTCAAATGCCTCCAACATGGTGGTCTGGCAAAGAGTACCTGGGTACCTATTGATTTCACTGGCTTGGCTCCTCCATCACCTCCCAACCTTCGGGGGCATCCTCTGAGGACCCTTCCCAGAGTGCCCCAACAGCTCCATTGGCATGCCCAGTCCCCACTGGCATACTGGGCTGCAGGGTCCTCCTAATGTGAATCTGAGGCCATTAACTAGCTGACTGACCAGATCTACTGGGTCATGTTGCTGGCTGGCATGCAGTTCTGGGATCTACCTATCCAATGAGTAAATGTGTGGTCTTCCTAAGTCTGCTGAGCATTGAAGTACAGGGGGACTCACTGCTGGCGGGCATAGCTCTATCATCTCACTGGGAGATAAAAGAGCTCATTTCCATAGATTCTCAGACGAATCCTCCAACCCCACAGCCAGCACAGGGACTGGTGTGTGTATCTGTAACTACTGTCATTTACCATGGTCTGGCTATGTGAAAGGCACTGGGCCAGGGGCACATGACCTTGTTCTGACCTTCACAACAACCTGATAATTAATAGGGGAGCATTTTCTCCATTTTACCTCTGGCCCTAGGCTCAGAATTGCCCAGAGCCCTTAAGAACCTAGGGTAGAAATGATCTTTCCTCCAGTGGGACTGCCCTAGCCCAGGCCAAGCCCAAGGGAGGAAGTCTAGACAGGGTCTCCAATTCCATGTGGCTATGCAGACCAAATTCCAAACCTCCCAATGAGGTTGGTGGTCCCTGGGGATATGCCATCCTCTAGCTGATTCTCCCAGTCAGGCATCCCCAGTTGTGCTACAGGGAAACACTGTCTTAAACAAATAAGAAGGCCACCTGGCATAACCTCCACATCTGGCCTTTGTCTTCCATAACACAGGTAAAAGAGAAATGGTGGGGAGCAGGAAGCGAGGGAAGGGAAGCAAGGACCAAAGCCACGGGCTGTGGGGAAGAAAGGACCTCGGGCCATCCACTTATGTGTACTTTAGCCATTATCAGGATCAGCCACGTGATATTCAGGTCCAGCCCAAAATGAGTATGAAGAGCCCCTTGTCCAAAATGTAACAAGAGTGTCCAGATGGGAAGGGCAGGGTGTTAACCATGTGTGGGGGCCCTTTGACAGGCCTTCTGCACTGCATGGCTCTCAAGCATGCCCAGGATGCTGTTCTGCCTCCCAAGGGGGTGTGGGGGGAGCTTTGAAAAAAATGGTCCCATTGTTTGGTGGTGGCAGGTGACCCTGGGTCTTCATGTCTCAGTGTCCTGACTTGTGTACTTTGACAGTGATCAGAAGCTCCTCAATGCTGGGGGAAGGGGGAGAGCTCAAGGCTAGGTGCCTTCCGATCTCCTTGTGGGGCTCAGAGCAGCCTCCTGAAAAAACCTAGCAGGGGAGATGAGGAGGGTGGCAAGTCCTCAGCTTTCCGACTCATTCATCTCCTGCATGTTCTTATTCCTGGGCTGCTGGGGTATGTCTGAGCCACTCAGTAGACACCCCTCCAGTCCCCCCTCAGGAGGACTAACCACTCAGGGCCAGCACTCTCTTATCCTCAGTTGGACCCACATGCCCTCGGGTTCTGCTTCTATCTCCTAGCTACTTCCTGCCCTGCAAACAACATGGAAATTCTCAATGCAATGTGTGTGGGGGGCGCGGGCAGAAAGGTTAGGGGTGCACACTCCTCTGTTGTGAGGACTAAAAGATGCTTAGCAGCCCCAGCAGGTCCCATCCCCTATCCATACTTGGAAATATCTGCAGTCTACTAAACTTGAACTCTTTCAGGCCTGTGAGGTTTTGCAGGCAACTAACTTCTGGTTCCATACACTCCTTCCCACCCTAGCCTCAGACTCCTAAAGGTGTTGCCATTAAGGATTGTTACAAGAGTGGCTGCAGATTGCACAGGATTTAGCTAACCCTGTGAGTACTTATAAGCTATTGCACGTGTGTGCACACGCGTGTGTTACTGGGGAATTAAATCTAGGACATGTTAGCAAGCATATGCTAGCAAGCACTCTATCTCTGACCTACATCCCCAGCCCTCCCTGTGTGTATTTAAAAACTCAGCTCAGAAAACTTTCTCTCTGATTTAACTTTACTTTCTGGGTTTTTCCAACTTGCCCTCGATACAGCTCCATCTCAGTTCTGGGTTTTGTTTTTTGTACCAAGGATTGAACCCAGGACTGCTCAACCACTCAGCCACATCCCCAGCCACTTTTCATTTTTTTACAGTCTCACTAAATTGCTGCTGCTGGCCTTGAACTTGTGATCATCCTGCCTCAGACTCCTGAGCTTCTGGAATTATAGGCATGCGCCACTATGCCTGGTCCAATTCTGGGTTTTTGAGTGACACCATTACCCAGCCAGGCCTAGAGGTTGAGACAAATCTTAACCAGCTAGGAGGAGGGAGACCAAACCCAACCCTCTGGGAACCTGATCAGAGGCACCTGGAGAGCATTACATTTCCAGGCAGGTGTGGGCTTTGCTGTATTTCTTACCAGAGTCCCTGTCATTCTTCTCCCAACAGCTGCAGCAGGCCTCCTGAAGACAGTGACTTACAGTTCCAAGTCTACCCTGAGGCAGGCTGCCCCTCCTCCAGTTACCCTTCTGACCAGATTTGATGGGCCCACGGCTGGTTCACCCTGTAAACTAGGACCCCTCTCTCCCTCCAGCAGATTCTGTCCAAAATCCTCTGCCTCTGAGCTAAAAAGGCAGTCCACAGCCCTAGAACTCATTTCTAGAAGGCGGCATGATAAAGCAGAGCACAATTCCAGTTTGGGGGTTAGAATGAATCTCTGCTCTACCAACTCCCTCTGCAGCTGGGCCCAGACTCGAGCATCCTCATCTTTAAACTGGGCATCCATACAGAGAGAACTCAAGGAGGCAGTAACCATACACAGGTGCTCTGCATATGGTGGTGGATGGGCAGACCAATGCATTAGGCATTTAAATGTGACTTCTTTGCATGTGCAGACTCAGATCCTCGTGCATACACACACAGCAAAGAGTTACCCTAGCTATATTGTTTTTGGAGTCACAGAATACAGAGATTATTTCCCTTTTCAATATTTGACAGATTTCCCCATCATCTCTTTTACTATAAGTATATGGAAATTCTTCCTTTATAATTTTCTGTTCACTTTTTGACTTCTGTGTATTTTATTATTTTTAATGCAATACTTTTTCCTCCAAGGCACAGTGAACTGGCAAGAGTCCAGTGGGGCCCTTCCAGGAGACCATATTGCCAGATGGCAATCAGATAAGCTAACTGTGTGATTAATTGATTAAAAGCTTCTCCTCCAATGAGAAGCAGCTCCAGAACTCTCACAGGGTGGCTTTAGCCCTCTGAATCTATGACTCCAGGAGAATCTGAGCTGGTGTGAGCCCAGCTATGTCGATATCAGTTTCTGGTTCAGAAGGTCAAAGAAGTTGCAAAAAGGAGAGAGAATGAATTCCCAAACCACCCATTTCAGGTGTACAGAACACTGCTAAGCACCACTAAAGAGCAGTGTTCTTAGGGTCAATAGTCAGAGTTTTCAAATTTCATTTTATAAGGGGGGATTATGACCATTTTTAGCCCCTGTCCCAACTGACTCATTCCTCCAATTTGCTACTTTTTCCTCCAGCACTTCCCTTTTTATTTAAATAATTTGATAACTCTGCTAACTTCTATTTTTAGATAATTATAAAGAAAGAATTTCCATCTACTTATAGTAAAAGAGATGATGGGGAAATCTGTCAAATATCAGAAAAGGGAAATAATCTCTGTATTCTGTGACTCCAAAAACAACACAGCTAGGGTAACTCTTTGCTGTGTGTGTATGCACGAGGATCTGAGTCTGCACATGCAAAGAAGTCACATTTAAATGCCTAATGCATTTCTGGGTATTGTGGTAGCATCTTATGGACACCTTATAGCACTGATAGCATTATTTCCATTTTGTTAATTATGAAACACATTCAGAGACATTAAGTAACTTGCCTCAGGTCACACAGCTTCCAAGTTTTATGCCATTTAATTCTGAGGATTTTTACTTCAGCAAACAGAAGACTGGGCCTCTGATGTTTCTCCTGTTTCTCCATCTACCTGTCTCTACTCCATTTATAAAATAGTGTCACACAACACACCTATAATCCCAGGATTTAGGAGGCTGAGGCAGGAAAACTGAAAGTTCGAGGTCAGCCTCCAACACTTATTGAGACTCTTCCTCCAAATAAAAATAAAAAGGGCTGGAGATGCAGCTCAGGGGTAGAGCACCCCTTGGCTCAATCTGTAGTACCAATAAATAAATAAATAAATAAATAAATAAATAAATAAATAAAACAAAATCACACATAAAAAGCAAGTGCTTTGTCACAAGAGTGACCTTTCAGATGGGGAAGGCCTGAATAAAGACCTGCCTTCCCCTCTTCCAAGTCTGTTCCCAGAAGGTCCTGGCGGACACAGGCTTTAGGGAAGGCACATTTGACAAAGCGCTAAAAGCAGAGGAGGGAGGGTCCGTTCCGTGTCAAAGCTCCTGTTCTGCTCTTGCAAAAATCTAAGTGAAAGTCATTTGAGTTTTCCATGTTTGGAAAAAAAATGCTTTTTTCTTCCTCCTTCTTCTTTTGGTCTTTCTAAAAAAGCAGTTAGGGTTTCCCTAGTGATCAGTGCGGCCTTCACAAGGGAAAGGCCTGCTGCTTCTCCCAGGCTGCAGCGGCCAACTTTGTTCTTTGTGCTCTCCCCTGGCAGAGCCTGCAGTGACGCAGAGTGCGAGCCCAGGCAGGTAGGGCCCTGGGCTCAACAGCTCCCTCCTGGGCCCAACAGCTCCCTCCTGGGCCCTGGGCAGAAACCTGGAGGCGGCCCAATGCAAAACTTGCTCTGCCAAAAAGGAGCCCTGAGCTGAGAGGAGGAAGGCCAGGCCTTTCAAACCAAGACACTGAAGATTGGAAAAATAAAGCCCAGGGACTTGGCAGGGCAGGTAGCTCCAGCTAAAAATAAAATCTAGATTTAAGACTAACTGCCTTCCTCCATTAGCAAACAAGAATCCCCTGAAAACCAACTGCAAAAATGCCGTGTGAAGAAGACTTTAGTCTATGTTTTATTTTATTCCCTCCCTGACCCAGCCCTCTCACCATGTTCCCACATCCGGGTGGCCCAGAGCTTCTCCAGAGCTGCCCACCCAGCTGGAACCTCTTCTCACCTCTCCTTTTCAGCCACACCAGTGTAGGGGGAATTACGCCACAAACTGCAGCTCGGCTTGTACAGGTTGAGGATAGTTTTCTAAAATGCTTGGGACCAGGAGTGTTTCAGATTTTGGAAAATATGCAAACATATAATGAGATCTCTTGGGGATGGGATCCAAGTCTAAACATGAAATTCACTTCTGTTTCATATATACCTTGTACATACAGCCTGAAGGTAATTTTATACAAATTTTTAGTGCACCTGTGTTTTGACTGCAAATGCCATGTGAAGTCAGGTGTGGAGTTTCCATTTGTGGCATCATCTAGGTGTTCAAAAGTTTTTCCATTTTAGAGCATTTCGGATTTGAGATTTTTGGTTTAGGGATGTTCATTCTACACCTCCTTTAAAAATCAGTGCTGGTCTGGGGCAGGAAAACAAGGATGGTGGGTATTAGATCAACCCTTGCAGGCCAGGATGCCCTGGTTACCACAGGCATGAGAAGCATGTACTGGCTTTGTGTCCTCTTGGGGTGAGTGTTCTATCTTCTCCACTCCTAGCAAACCATTAGGGCCACCGTACTTGGGTGTGCGGTGTGTGGAACTGGTCAAGCAGGAGGTAGAAGCTCTGGATGCAATGTTCAAGCCCCTGCTAACTCTTACTGAGGGTCACCTCCTGGCTCAGTTCACTCCTAGCAGCATATTCTGGTAACATCCAGGAAAATCCTAAGTGTCTGCCCAGCTATTCTCTCCTGATTAGTTATTTTCTTCCTGTTACAACTCACAGTTCAGTTTCTAGACCATGGGTAGCACCCAAACTGGCACCTTAAGGGTCCTTCCACCTGCTCACTCTCCCTCCTCCATCATCGTCCCAGGAGGCTGTCTTAGACCCAGGAGGCAAGGACAGGGCTGCCTGTGTAGAGTCTCATCTGAGTTCCCTGAATACTTAGGAGCAGGAAGAAGCAAGATTCCACCAGGGCCACAGGACCAACCTCAGATACCTCCCTGCACTCACTAGGCACCCTCAGCTCTCAGGTACCTCTAAGATCCAGCAGAGGAGGCCATCTTTTTGTCTCACATCTGTCTACCTCCAGGTCCCTGCTCTGCCCTGCCTGCCCACTCTCCCTTCTCCTTTCTGTGCATCCACATCCTACCTCTCCTTCCACAGATCCCTCTGGAATTTGCAAACTTGCCCTGCCTTCTCGGTGAAGCCTCTTTTGGGGTGTTCCAGCCCCACAGCATTCCTGGGATCCTCCCCACAGCTCTACCCTTGAGTGCAAGTGATTCTTATGTACCACACATCATGCCTGTCAGTGGTGGGAATGCTCCTGGAGGACTGGGAATCTGTCCTAACCCTTTGGTATATCCCCAAGCTGGATTCCCAGTAAATCTGCAATACTCCTAAGAAAATTCTTCAGGGTCCAACAGACAGTAAGGGCTCAAGCCTAGAAGAGAAAACATACCCAAACCAATGTTCACCCTGCTGTACCCTCATCTGTTCACACCTGGATTTTTCCAGAGACACCTCCAGGTATCAGGAAGGGCTTGCATATGCAAACTTCCTGTTCTGTCTGCCTGGGGTTGTCTCCATGTGCCCCACAGTTTGGCAACCTGGCTGGCCCCACACACAAGAGGATCTGGAGAATCACCTTTCACTCAGTTTAGTTCACCTTGCTTTTCCCCTTGCTCTGGGATGTCCTTGCTGGTGGGTAACATCCACAGCCAGGACACAGGGGACACCAGCAAAGAAGGCTCTTCCACTAGAGACTCTTTCAGATTCACCCTCCATCCCTTGTCCTCATTTTCCAGGAGCTGGCATCAAAGGGGGCTATAGTCTTGCCAAACCAGTCTTTTTTTGGTTATCCAAGAATCGAGGTGTCCTTCACCCAAAATGGAAATGTTCCTAACCCTCCCCACCAGACAGGGCCCAGAAAATGCTCCATCTCTGGTGAGAAGGTCACTAGCTTGGCTCTTCCCTCCTCCTCCCTCTTGGAGTCCATCCTCTTAAGAACTAAAAATAATGGAGGGCGAGAGGACAGAGGGGAATCTGAGAATGATGTGGAGCCCTAGGAAATGCCTTGGTCCACACAGAGCCCAGTATGGCTCCCACACCAGGAGGCCATCCGGGTGGGAACCAACAATAGGCGGAAATAGGGAGCAGCAGAGGAGGGGGCCCGGAAGGGAGCCCGAGGGTGGGCAGACTCTCACACCACACTTCCTAATGGATAAAGCCCAGAGGACACAGAGTCTCAGCCTTTCCTCTGGGAAAGGGCCCCTGGGGCTCTGCCCAGCTGCTGAGGGCCACCCCTGCAACATGCACCAGCTCCCCCTTCCCCTCCCCCACCATCACCCTTAACCTCTTCCACTCCTCCCCAGAGATTTTATTTTTATTTTGGTAAATGCAAAAAACAAGCCTGAGTTACATAGGGTGGAAATCTACTGAGGGCTTTCACTGGCAACAGACAATCAAGGCTAAAGTTATGGAATGCTAAGCACCCCAGAGTTTCTTCTGGGCCAATCCCTCAAAAGGACCAGTCAGGATGTGAGACCTCAACCCCACCCCAACACCTTGGGAGGGCTTCGCTGGCCTGGGGAGCTAGAGCCACTTAATCCTTCCTTCTCATCCCCTGCAGGAGTGAAGCAGAGCCAGAGTACATGGGCTGTTCTGGTAACAGTGGTGACAGCTGATAAGCATTATAAGCCAACCACAACCAGACACAGTGTTAAGTATTTGATATGCATTGTGTATGTACAATAATAAAAGTGCCTCAACCTACCATAGAACTGTTCTCATTATCCCATTTTACAGAAGGGGACACTGTGGCACAAAGAATTAGAAAATTCATCCAAGGTTCTATGGATAGTACATCTAAACTGTGATCTGAATCTAGGTAGACTGGTTCCAGGGTCCAAGCTCTGTGTCACCTGCTTGACTACCTCATTTCTTGCCATTTGTAATAAGTAACTTTATAGCCAGATTAAACTCAAGTTTAGATCCTGTTATTCCTGGCCAGTGGTATTAGGCAGGTTACCAAACTTCTCTAAGCTTTGGTTCCTCCTTATCTGCCAAGTGGGAATACCACCTATCCTGCAGAGAGGCTTTCAGGATTAAATAAAACCAAGTGTTGTGCCGGCTACAGGAGCGCTCAACCTCTCACTTGAACAATCTGGTCTCTGAGCTCTCAAGGGCAACAGCGCAGGTAGGATGAGACCTAGGGGATGCAGCTCCAGACTTTCAGTGGATATTAGCAGTTAGGCCAGACTACCTCCTCCTCTATTTCATCCCCAGCCTTTGAATCCCACCTTTCTGGGAGGAAAGTTGAGGGCAAAGGCCACAGCTGACAGGAAGTGGGTCCTTCCTAACAGTCTATTCCCTAACAAAAGCAGACTCCTCCTTTAATTAAGCAAGGTCTTTCTGAAACTTCAAAACACCCAGGAGCCACTGTTTGTTTAATACCTGGGATTGAACCCAAGGGAGCTTAACCACTGAACCCCATCCCCAGCCCTTTTTAAACTTTTTTTAAAAAAATTTTGAGACAGGGTCTTGCTAGGTTGCTTACAGCCTCGTTAAACTGCCGAGGCTGGCTTCAAACCTGCAATCCTCCTGACTCAGCCTCTCTAGTTGCTGGGATTACAGGTTTGTGCCACCACACCCAGCTCAGGAGCCACTAAGCCAAGTGTGAGAGAGCATGAAGACAATGAAGTAGCCTGGCACAAAGGTCACCACCAATAATACTGAGTCTTGCAGACCCCACTCCCCATCCAGGGATCTGTGTGGCCTGCAGTAAGTAACTCAGCTAATTCCCCAGGGAGATTTGGCTTGGCAACAGGACCCAAACTCTATGCGGTAGTCACCTGTAGAAACACTGCTTTATTGTTTGCTGAAGATAACATTTAAAAATTCAGGAATCTGAAAGGGAATTTTATGCAGAATGCTAAAGGATCTGAAATGTCACCTTTGCTCCACTGACTCTCATAAGCACAGCATAGCTGAGGGAAACCAGTTTCTGAGCTAACGGCTCTTTGCCAGGCGTGGTGGCTCTGGAGGCTCTGGAGGCTGAGGCAGGAAGATAACAAGTTCAACGCCAGCTTCAGCATCTTAGCAAGGCCCTAGCAATTTAATGAGAACTTGTCTCAAAATAAAAAATAAAAAGGACTGGGGATGTGGCTCAGGAGTTAAGCACCCTTGGGGTCAATCCCCAGTACCCCCCCCACCCCCCCAAAAAATAGAAACTCCCTTATCCCCTCTACGCTACGGACACTCATGGACAAAATACTACCTTTTAAGTTGCTTCTGGGAATGCAGAAAGTGCTTGTAAGAGATTGGTTAAGAGGGTTACCCTGAAGTAACTCCAAAGCTGGAATTTTGGAAACTCCCACCTAAGGAATTTCTAACAAGGAAACTCTTCAGGAAGGACTTGAGAGCTTACAAGTGGTATCAAATATTTAGCTATATTTAGAAAATTATTTCCAAGCAAGATACATTGGTGCAATTCATATTTCAGAAAAATAATACTGATTTGCCTGTGGCTAACTGGCGCTCAGCATATGGCAATACAGATTTGCAGAGAACCAGAAACCCCAAGCTACTTTCTGAAGAAGGCTGTACAGCCTGGCCTAGTAGAGGCTGATGCACAGCTCAGAATTGTGCTATGAGTCACCTAGCTTCCCTCTCCCGGCTGGCTGGAGCTGTGCAGGCCAGAGTCCCCTTCTCACTTCATCAGCCATGCATCTGTTCACGTGTAGACTGCTGGAGGCACAGGAAACGGGTTGCCAAAAAGGCACACCAGTGAACCCCTGAGTATGAACAAGCGCCATCAGCCCTGGGAACGAGGCTGTCCCCCGGGTGGTGGTGACGTCTTTGTGGGAATGTGTGATTTTCATAAACAGATTGACTCATCACCCTTTCTCGTGCATCTGTCAACTGGGGCCTGGTAGTGGCAGCAGGGTGCTTACTTAGCACTATTACCTGCAGCATAAGGATCCCAGGGCCCCCTAAGAAGCAGGAAGCACAATGGCCTCCCTTTCTCAGAGAAGCAGACAGGGGCATAGGGATCTCCCAGGCAAGTGTTCCCATCTGGGGCAGACCTGGGGGTCCTGCTCAAACTCCTAACCCTGAAAGCCCACATGCTCAACTGCTGCCAGGTTCTCTCACCCAGTGGGAACAGGGACAGCTCACCATAGTTTCCCTCATTTTTTGCATTAGGCTATATTTTATATTGCAATTTTATACAGTAGTTCCTGGGATTATTACAGACAGAATATGTTTTCACCAAACTGAGGTTGGGCTCTCCAGTGTAAAAGAAAGGGGCAAAGAGCTTCATTTCAGGCCCTCTCTGCCCTCCCCTCAGATTGACAGGGAGGAAAAATCAACAAACCTTCAGCAACATTCATATATGCCATTCATTTTTCTATCTAAAGGATCTTCAAGCTTGGACCTCTTGCCTACATGGCTTACAGAAGACTCTTGTTAAAATGGAGGAACTTGAGAACATTTTGTTAAACAAAATAGGTCAGACTTGGAAAGTCAAGGGTCATGTATCTTTTCTCATATGTAGAAGCTACTGAGAAAAAGAGGGGGGTGGCACGGGGAGTGGGGAAATCTCATAAAATTAGAAGGGAGAGTAGCTGAGTAGAGGAAGGGGATTCCGGGAACAGAGGGGAGGAAAGAGGAGACACCAGGGCATAAAATTGACAAATTATGTTATGTGCATGTATACTACATAGAATTCTTTGCATGTCACAAAAATTCCACTATTATGTATAATTATAATGCAACATTAAAAATTATTTAAAAAAAGAAGACCATTCCATGTCCTTCCTACTGAGAAGGGGAAAGGAAACATTATTAAGGGACACACATATTTCTCTGAAGAATGCATTCTGGAATGGCAGAGGATGAAAGAAAGGTGACCCCTGAGGTCCTTGCAGCCAGGGATCCTGAGCTGAAATCACCACGGAGTAACTTGGAAGAATGGTCTGCTCTCACAGACAGGGTTTTTCATCCTCAACTGGCTCCAAGCCTCCAGGTTCAGGAAGCAGGATCTGAATGTGTGCCTTTGACAATCTATGAAGCCAGCGAACATCCTTAGCAAGTCTACCTGCCATCTGCTAAGCACTGTATATATATCCCAGTGGAAGTCACAGAGCAGCTTCTGAGCTGGGAGTCTGGCTAGGATCTGAGAGCTACGCTAGGTGAGCAATGCAGTTCACTCAAGGACTCCATCCTAGAGGGAGGGACTCCGGACTTTCACAGTGACTCTAGCCCTCTTGCAGGCTCAGCCCCTCCGAGGTCTCTGGGGATAGCCAGCATGTAAGAACTGTAACATCATTTCTAGGGAACAGAACCAGCTGGATGACTTCTTCCCCTTAACTTTTGATGCTATTAATAGGGCACATCTGTCTCTTGAGTGAAGTCACCAAGGAAAAACCCACATGGAGAAAAATAGTTTTAAACAGTCGTCACTTCAATTTTCGGAAAAGGAAGCAAGTCAATAAACTGCCAAAGAATTCCAGAATTCAGGGTGACCAAGGAGGAAAATGGAAAGTATGTGCCCTGGGAATGCAGGCAGCTAAGCTATGTACACACCACTTGGCCAGCAGGATGTGAAGAGACCAGAAACCCCTCAAACTGTTTCCTCTTCCCTTTTCCTAAACTTACTTCTTTCCTTTCCTTTAACAGGAAAACCAGCCAGCAAAGCTCCCCCTAAGCCTGGATCGAAAAATCCGTCAGCAACAAGTGGCCAGATGATAGAGGGAAAAGGTTCATGCCAAAGAACAGCAGACATTCTTTTTTCAGTTTTAATTTTTTTCTAAATTCATTGCCAACATTTAAAAAATCCAGATTTCCAATGCCTTTTTGAAGGGCTGCAGCTGAGCAGCAGCACCTTGGGATGCTCTTTCCATGTCAGCTGGCCTCTGACAGCATCTGGAGTTAGCCACTGGATTTAGAGACAAAGGAAAGTGCTGAGGAAAGCCATAAGACTTCCACTGTGGTCTTCTTACAGGCCACATAAATGTAGTCAAGTCACCTGATTTGCTGGGATGCAAACAGAGATGAAAACGCACAGCCATGCAACATCTGTTAAACTGTACGCAGGATTGGGCAGGGAGGCACGGAAGTGCTTGGGAAACTGAATGTTATACCACATGCAAAGTCAGACGTGACCATTCAAGGTCTACAGGATAAAGCACACAGACCACCAAATCCACCTGACCCAGTCTTTCCTGCTCTACTGGCTGCTCAGTAGGGGAAGGGGAATATCCTCACATAGCAGCTGCATAGTGCACGACTCTGACTGACCTGCCTCCAAGGTGGGAATTTATAAATGGGGGCACGTGGCATTTGGGATTGCCAGCTATGGCCCAGCCTGGGCAAGGAGATTCTCAGGGGAACCTTTAGGGCAGGCCTAGGAGGAAGTCAAACATGTTGGCCATGAAACTCAACATTCAAAATGCCAGAGGAAAGTCTTGGTATTTCACAGTGCAGCAGCCAACTGTATTTTGAGTGTTGACCCAAAGGTGTGGCCATCTTCTCTTTTCCCCACCAGCCTGCCAAAAGAGAAAGAAATGACAGAAATGACCATAGAGGGCCAGCTATCAATGGCTTCCCAGTAGAGAGATAAGGAGAGGGTTAAATGATAGAAAGTAGAGGAAAAGAAGAATTCAAACTATCATTATTTGCTGACAACATGATTCTATACTTACTTAGAAGATCAAAAAAAAAAAAAAAAACTCCACCAGAAAGCTTCCAGAATTAATAAACAAATTCAGCAAAGTAGCAGGATATAAAATCAATACCCATTAATCAAATATATTTCTATATATATCAGTGATGAATCCTCTGAAAGAGAAATTAGGAAAATTACCCCATTCACAATAGCCTCAAAAAAATAAAATATTTGGGAGTCAACTTAACAAAAGAGGTGAAAGATCTCTATAATGAAAACTACAGAACACTAAATAAAGAAATTAAAGAAGACCTTAGAAGATGAAAAGATCTCCCAGGCTCTTGGATAGGCAAAATAAATATTGTCAAAATGGCCATACTACCCAAAGTGCTACACAGATTCAATGCGATTCCGACATCATTCCTTATAGAAATAGAAAAAGCAATAATGAAATTCAATTGGAAAAATAAGAGACCCAGATTAGCCTTAGCAATCCTTAGCAAGAAGAGTGAATCAGGAGGCATCACAATACCAGATCTTAAACTATACTACAAAGCTATAGTAACAAAAACGGCATAGTATTGGCACCAAAACAGACTTGTAGACCAATGGTACAGAATAGAAGACACAGAGGTAAACTCACATAAATACAGTTATCTCATATTAGATATGAGATAAATAAATACAGTTATCTCATACTAGACAAAAATATACATTGGAGAAAAGATAGCCTCTTCAACAAATGGTGATGGTAGAACTGGAAATCCATACACAGCAAAATGAAAATAAATCCCTAGCTCTCACCATGCACAAAACTCAATTCAAAATGTATCAAAAACCTAGGAATTAATCCAGAGATCCTGAGCCTAATAGAGGAAAAAGTAGGCCCAAATCTTCATCACATCTGATCAGGCCCTGACTTCCTTAACAAGACTCCTATAGTGCAAGAAATAAAACCAAAAGTTAATAAGTGGGATGGACTCAAACTAAAGCTTCTTCTCAGCAAAAGAAACAATCAATGAGGTGAAGGGAGACCCTACATTTTGGGAGCACTCCAGGATATATAAAGAACTCAAAAAACTTAACACCAAAAAACCCCACAAATAACCCAATCAATAAATGGGCTAAGGAGCTGAACAGACACTTCTCAGAAGAAGATATACAAACAATCAACAAATATATGAAAAAAAATGTTCAACATCTCTAATAATTTGAGAAATGTAAATCAAAACTACTCTAAGATTTCATCTCATGCCAGTAAGAATAGCAGTTATCAAGAACACAGACAAAATAAATGTTGGCGAGGATGTGAGGGAAAAGGCATACTCATACACTGCTGGTGGGGCTGCAAATTGAGGCAACCAATCTGGAAAGCAGTATGGAGATTCCTTAGAAAACCTGGAATGGAACCACCGTCTGACCCAGCTATCCCATTCCTCGGTCTATACCCAAAGGATTTAAAATCAGCAGACTATAATAACACAGCCACATTAATGTTCAAACAGCTCAATTCACAATAGCTAAACTGTGGAAGCAAACTAGATGCCCTTCAACAGATGAATGAATAAAGAAACTGTGGTACATATACACAATGAAATATTACTCAGCATTAAAAGAGAATAAAATTATAGCATTTGCAGGTAAATGAATGGAGGTGGAGAATATCATGCTAAGAGAAGTAAACCAATCCCAAGAAACCAAAGGCCAAATGTTCTCTCTGATAAGTGGATGCTGATCCATAATGGGGGGCTGGGGCATGGGGAAAATGGAGGAACCTTGGGCAAAACGGAGGGAAGGTGGGGAGGGTGCATGGGGGCAGGAAAAATGGTGGAATAAAATGGGCATCATTACCCTAGGCATGTGTATGATTGCATGAACGGTGTGACCCTACTTTGGGTACAACCAGAGAAGTGAAAAATTCTGCTCCATTTGTGTACAATTAATCGAAGAACATTCTGCTGTCATGTATAACTGACTAGAACAAATAAACAAATATATATGTAGGTATAAATAAATATATATAAATAGGTATATATGACAACAGGATGCATTTTGGTTCATTGTACACAACTGCAGCACAACTTTTCATTTCTCTGGTTGTACACAATGTAGTGTCCCACCATCTGTGCAGTCATACATATACCTAGGGTAATGACATCCATCAACGCCCAGAGAATGGAAGGGACTTACCCAGGACCACAGCTCAGCAGAGGAGGAGCTAGGGAAGAACTTCAGTGCTGCCTGAACAGCAGGCCACCTGCTCTTCCCTATCCTTTCCCTCCACAGGTGTCTACACCTAGGGAGAGCAAACCCATCCTGCTAGGCTCTCCCCAGGCTCCCAACCCCTTTCTGACTATGACAGCCTTTACTCATTCCTCCTGTCCAGGAACTCCAGTAGCCCTTGCTGCCCATTTTCCCTTCCTTTTGCACATTACCATGTTGCATAATTTATCCATTCAAATCTAGACTGTGTTCTAGCTCAGGCCTAAATCCTGGGAGGCCCACCATTCACTAAAAGGATGAACATGGGCCTCAAGAACTGAAATGGAGGGTAGAAAAATAAGTAATGATTTTTGTAAAGAAAAGTGCAGATATTATGCTACAGGAAATCAGAAGGGGGTAATACTTCAGAAAAAGGGGGATAAATTAAGGAAGTTTCATGGAAAATGTGATATTTAAACTGAATCTTGAAAGCTAAGATGGATAGCATGTATGTGTAAGCATAGAGACTGAGGGTAGGATTTTAGGCCTGGGAAAAGCAAGAGCCAAAGCAGAAAAACAGAAAGGCACACAGAGAATAGCAAGCAGCACAGCTCGGCAGGGATGGCCAACGAAGCAGCTGGCTGCAGAGGCAGGAGATAAGAGGGTACATTGCCTACAGGGAATTTAAAACAATACTAAAACTGATAGACTTTTATCATCATGACTAGCAGACAATTCAAATTAACATATTCCAGCTCACCCAACATTTTGACTAATCCTTAACAACTGCGCTACTTTCTACTTTAAACTTTTCTCTTTTGAGTGCCTCACCATGCTAAGCAAGTGCTCTATCACTAAGTTACATTCCCAACCATGGACTTTTTAGTATGCCTCACACATGCTAGGCAAGTACTCTACCACTGAGCCGTAACCCCAGCCCTCAGCCATAGACTTTTAATAATATATGTGAGCTCTGAATTCACATGGACTTATTACCTGTCCTTGAACAAATATTAAGTTCTATACTGAAGTTCTTTCAGAGAACTTGCAGTTATAGTCAGCCACTGACACACACTGACACACACTGAGAGGTTCACAGGATTCTATATCAACAGAGCTCACTCTGGTGGCTTGTCACCCAGATCCTGTGTTATTACATGTTCCTGAACTAGATGCCCAGATCAGACATAAAAGTGGAGGCACAGGCATTATATATAAGGACAAAACATTGAGCCTGACCTACTTGCACCCATCCTGTCACCTGAGGAGACCACTGGGAGTTTCAATTTGTGTTTTAAACTTTTCAACAGCTAAAATCCTGATGAACTAAAGTCAGGGACAGTATTGTGTCATGGCATTTTTGTGAATTTTTGCCAGATCTCCTTTATGTTTAAGATTTTTTAAATCTACTTGTATATCTGTTGCTTTTTAGTGAAAAACTTTTCAAAATGAGTGTGAATAAAAAATGCTTTACAACCAACTATGGGAGGAGATTGACAAATCTGGTTCTGTCTACTAAATGTGTTGAAAACACAAAGAAGACAGACTTTCATGAAGTCTGACAAGTTTACAGAAGATTCAGAAACTGAAACTGTAGGGTTCTTATTAATCACTGCCATAGACTAATATATGTAAGTATAATTTTCTAAAATAAACATAATGTGATTATCAAGTATTAAATCCATTACTAACCCTTCCCCCTTTTTTACTGGCATGATCATATACACAAAATTCAATAACACAAAAATTTCACTGCCTGCATTTCTTTTCTAACCATTATTATTTGTTTTATTTCTCAATTATTTACTGAAAATAAATTTGTCACTACAGAAGAGGGGAATATTTTTAAAAAATCATCTACTAGATATTACACTGATTCAGATTTCTGATGAGGTGTTAATAGAACAGAGGGGGAAGTTTCTGGAATAACTAAGTGAAGATCAGCAAAGGCCTTGACTTTGGGCTAACGAACTTGGAATTAACTATACAGTCTCTTGATAAATGACAAAATTACCATGAACTCTGACTCTCCAAAATGTAATACTTCTAAGAATTAAAAGCAAAAAAAATCTGCAAACCAATGCAAAATTCAAATAAACTGGAGATATTTTCTTATAAAACATTATGGTGGAAAGTTTAAAGAGATTTTTGAATATAAAGAATCAAGCAAATGCATAAGAAAAACTGTAAGATGCCAATAGATAACCTCATAACATCCATATGATTCAACATACATATAATAAAAACAATAAACTGCGTACTAAATTCACAAAAACAGAAAAATAATAAAGACTATTGATGGTAAGGAGATTACAGCAGGATATATACAAATACACTGTTGGGACACATCCCAAATGCCATGATCTTTTGGGAAAACAGCCCAGGAATATGTTTCAAGGCCCATAATAATGTCTCAACCTTTCATTTACTTATTTTACTTCTGGAAATCTACTTAAGGAAATACTTTAAAATATGGAAAAAGTTACAAGCACAAAAATGTTAATTATGCCATTGTTTCTAATAACAATAGTATTGAAAATAGCCCAACATTCAACAATAGAGGAATGACTAAATAAATTATGGGTACATCCTTGGGATTGATCATTCAGTCCTTAATGATAAAGATTAAAAAGAAACATGGAAATTTTTGCTACAATGGGGGAAGAGAGGGATGGGCTATGAAAAATGGACATACTTTATATTTTAGTTTTTGCACTGCTGGAAATCAAACCCAGAGTCTCACACATACTAGGGCAAATACTCTTCCACAGTGTTCAACCCCCAACCCCCAAAAGGACATACTTCAAAGATTGAGTAGAAATAAACCAATTTATGGTTGTAGTAGTAGGTATTCCTGCACATTAATTTTAAACTGACTTTAATAAACCATTTGACCTTTTGATTCCTATTGATTTATATTCCATTGTACTGCATGCAAGTAAATTTGTAAGCATCCTCAAATCCTTTTTGAGTCAAGTAAAATATAAATTGACCAATTAATTAATAAGCAACAGAATCACATGCTTAGTTATGATGGTAAGTTTATACTAATAGATGTTCTTTCTCTTTATTTTCAAATTTTATGTACTGTGGTTAGCTTACTTTTACAATTTAAAAATTATACAGATCACCAAATAAACAGATGACATGAAGAAACCGCAGCCATATCTCACTCAGCTCCTTTGGTGCCTCTTCCTGTATCTGCTCTGAGAACACGGCCCCCTCCAAAAGCTCCCTTCATCTGAGGGAGCAATAGAGCTTCCTTCCCTCCCGTCTATGAAGGTTCCACAAAGTTAAGACTGAAAAGTTCCCTGAATGGGCTGACTGCTCTAGACACCCAGGAACACTAGTGAAGGGCCATTTTGATGACAGACATCTAGAACCATAAGGTGAAGGAGACTTTTCCAACATTCAAAAGCATGGCAAGAACAGGAATGGGGAAGATACTTACATAGGGAATCCTTCCACAAAGAAAAAAAAAAAGGAACCCTGCAGCTTGGGAGCAGGGTTCATGATATCTTTGTACCCTTTACTAGAAACTCAGCACTCAATAGAGACTTAACAAATGTCATTGCTCATGGATTCGTTTGTTCGTTCATTCATTCATTCATTCATTCATTCATTCATTCATTCACTGTTAGACAAATTTTTATTTGCAGATGTGCCACCATTCTAGGTGTGGAGGATTTAGCAGTGAGCACAACACAGTCCCTACCATTGAAGGAGCTTCCCTTGTAAATGGAGGGAGGAGATGATAAATAAGCATATATTGCATCAGGTGGCAATAAATATTTTGAAGACAAATAAAGTCAGGTAGAAGAAAAGGGAGCAGCCAGAGGGTATGATGAGAAGAGTATGATGTCTTTGATGGGCCTTTTCTGCAGGAAATGTGGGACTGGACCACACACTGGAGAAGGGAAAGGCAGTAGAGGGAACAGCCAAAATCCTGGGCCTTGAGACTGGGTGTGCTGGCAAGTTTAAAAGCTGGCAGGAACAGCAAATGGAGTATGAATGGAGTGTGCAAAAGGGGTGGTGGAATAAAAAGAGATCAGTACCTGCACAGTTTTCCAGGCTGTTAATAGGATTTGGGATGTTATGTGAGGTGGAAGGCCACGGAAGTGTTTTAAGGGAGGTGTGTCATAATCCAGCTTACGTTCTAAAGGATCATTCTGCCTGTGTGTAGAGTGAACCTGGGGCATAGAAAGCAGATGGGAAAGGGTGAAAACAACAAAGATCAGATGTGAGGCCACTATAACTGTCCAAAGGAGAAAAGAAGATGGATTTTTTTTAACCCTTTACTTTAGACCAGGGCTCTTTCATGAGAAGCATGTTCTGTTTCAGTAATCCTTCAAACTGGAGGTGTGATCTGTTGAAAGAAAATGCCTTCAAAGGCCAATAAAGAAGTGGGAAGAGCATTTTTGTGCCACAGATAAAGAACTGATCCACAGGCAGGGGTGGGGAGCATTGTGCCAGGTATGCTATAAAGAAGTATATGTCCTTCCTCGGTGGGAGGCAGTATCACTGAATGGATCTCAGATTTACTTAAGTTGGGCAGCAACCTCACTGTCTTCACACTGCAGCTCCTAAGACAGATGTGAACTTGGGAAGGGAAATAAGCCCAAGTAGAGATCTTGCCCTTGGCTTCTGTGCCTCAATTCCAGTAATTAAAAATCAAAACCTGCCATACCCAGAATGATGGCCCTTCCTAACTGGAATTCTGCTTGTGAAAGTGATAAGCATGCATTAGATAGTACCAAGTGTAAGGCAAGGACATTCTTCTAGAAAGTCCCATTTAAAACAGATGAATTGGACAAACCATGCAAACATAGGCTCTGTCTTGCTTAGAGGGGGAGATGATTTAAGGAAAGCTAACACAAGGCCATTGGTTGGTCTAAAGACAATCACAGTAACCAGGTGGGCAACAAGCACTGCCCAATTCCAACCTGTAGTGAAAGTGATAATGACGTTTCCAGTCCTGAGATATTTCTGGGAAAAAGTGGGCCTATGTATCTCTGTTTGGATCTTGCTTGTATCTTGTATCTTATATCTGTGTATCTTGCTTTCACCTATAAAACTCTCACTTATAAAGGGATCCTCTGAAATTCCCTAGCATCTTAGGTAGGTCTTTCTGAAGCTTCTAGATATAGAGCAGATATAGGAGGTAAGGATGGCATAGTATAAATACAAACTACAGACACTGTGTAGATAAAGACTGACCCATCCATATACATTAGATACATGTTACATGTTGACATTTCCTGGCTTTTCAGTTTTATCATCTGTCTTCACAAAGCAAGAAACACGACAAGCCTGTTTGCAATGTTAAGTTTCTATATCTGGACAGTCTAGTAAATCGGTCAGAGCTGCAGGAAGCTCCTGCTTATACTGCTGAGAGATCCCTGCCAGATAGGCTCAGGGACCCACTCTTTCATTGTTCTGTGAAATAATGCATAAAGGTTAAGCACAAACACACAAAGGGTATCTTGACTTATTTCCCCCTTTTTTGGCTGAGAGACAGTGGTGAAAGGTTTTTATGGCCCATATATGCTCCAAACTCCTCCATTCCCCAACTTGATCTCAATTGCCAGCCTATAAATTCAGAAGTAACAAATTCCACACCACAATGATTTTCTGGTAATAGCATTCCATGGACTTCAAGGCTCTAAGAAAAACTGGGGTGGATTTAGAAGAATTTTGTTGTTGTTGTTTGTTTGTTTGTTTTAGATCCCAAATGAGCAATGACAAGTATTTTAAAAGATCTAAAATTAAAAGTCCTCTTCAAATCCTTTAATCATCTTTTCTCAATATCCCTCATGCCCTTCCAATTTCTTCACAATCCTTATTTGTTTCCTTTTCTCAGTACCTGCCCACCAGGCCTGGTCTGTTCCCTGTCCCCACTTTCAGAACCACTATTCTAGTGTTCTGACCATTCTTAATGACCCGCCAAATCTGTCACCTTCCTGTTTACCCACAAGCCTTTGGCTGATCCAGTACTCTCCATAATGGTTAATGACTCCACATTCCTACCAGGGTGACCCCAGCCCAGTTCCCTCCCAAACAGAGCAGAATGACAAAACAATGGGGGAACTGCATTTGACCTCTGTGTGGGTTTTCTGTTTCCAAGGCCACTGTAGAGGACTCTGAAAACTCTAAACCAGAGGGGAAGCAGACTTGTCCTGCAGAACCCACTGTGTTTAAAGACTTTTAAAAAGAGAAAAAAAAGGAACCTAGTGAGGTTCTCAGAAGGGAATACTCTGCTGTAATGGGTGTTTACCCATGTCCCACTGGGTGCTGAGGAGGAAGTGGTTGCTATAACCCAAGGGGGAAATGCTTGCTTGAAACAGGAAAATGGAACTCTTACTACTTTCCATTAGCAGCCTTCAAGAAGCTGGCCACACTGGAAACACTTACATAAGCACTCTCAGGAGGTCCTGAGCTAAGTATCAAGGTTCAGTCAGATCATCCCCCAAATCCTAAGCACAGATGGGGATATAGATATGGGTTCACTTGTTTCCAGAAACATATCCGAACTGGAAAAGTTTTCTTTATCACTTCCCTTACCACTAGCCAGCTGGATGGCTAGGAGCCACTGGGGAGCTGTGGGGAAAGGAAGGAAGGGGAAGAAGCCTGGATGGCATCCTGCAAAGAACAGTTAAGGGCCAACAGACCTGAGTTTTGGTGCCAGCTCTGCCATTACTAGCTGAAGAAATGTGGGCAAATTGCTCAACCTTCCTGCTTCTTAGTATCTACTTCCTCTATATGATAGGATGGTATTCGCTGCTCTGCTCACATCCTTGAGCACTGTGAGGATCACATGGAATGAGTACAGATAAAGCTCTCATGGGCTGTACAAATGCTGGTTCATCCAATAACTAAGAGCAAAGAATGTACATAGTTTTCTTGAGTCTCTACCTTGCTCCTCATTATCATCCCCTCAAGCTACAGTTCCACTCAAGTACTCTTCCAGTTACCCTTCTGAGCCCCATCTGAAATTTGGCACACTTTCAGTAGAATATCCTCTAGTGTCTGGTCAGAGCAAAAACAAGTCCAAATAACAGAAGTAGGGAGGACTCAACCAAACCACTGGAACTTGGGATCCCTGCTCCTACATTCTCTATAATCCAAAAGCAAAGACTTCATCCTCAATGGCTAATTTGCCTGCTTAAAGGGTCAGACTAACTTCAGGTCTGAGTCATATTTTCCATTTAGTAAAATGAACATCTGGCTGCTGTATGATGACTTTTGAATACAGTCTTCTAACTCAGTTACCTGAAGATAATTTTGATGTTCAAAGCAATATAGAAAGAATAATCAGGTGCACTCCCAGCCTACTTCATACTACTCTGGCACTTTGCAATAAAAGGGTAAGTCTGATGGGTAAAAGCCAGCCATCTTGGTTTCAATATTAACACAGCAATTCTAAGGAAGCAGAGAATGGCAATTCAGAAAAGCCACTCCAAACATGTGCACACAACTCACTAAGAACCCTGAGGAGTTCTTTAATATAAGAGTTAAAAGGGACTGTAGGTCCCAGAGGCTCCCTGCTATTTCATCACAGCATGGGGCATAATGATTTAGGGAAGACAGCTGGATGGCCCTCTCTGCCACTCCATCCCTCACTCTGATGTGACCTTGAGCAGTGGCTCAACCTCCTAAAAATCTTGGCTTCCTCATCTGCAAACTAGGGATAACAAGAAAATATGCCCTGCCTGTATCCCAAGGTTATCATGACACCAAGTGAGAAAACAGATGTGAAAGTACCTTGCAACCACAAAACAGGGCCTAAGTGCAAGTTATTGTTATCTAGCAAAATTGCCTTGAGAACAGCCCAGAATCTGGAAGTATTTTATTCTAATTCATGAGAAGACTAAAATCACATCTTGATTTGGAAATAACTGAGGTAGCTGCTTCAGTATTCTTAAATAATTTCTAACAATGTTTCCCCAAGCAAGCTGCATAAGCAACCTACTGAATTGAATAGTAAGCTTGGGGGATAAGAGGAAAATTGCAGAGCTTTTACTATTCTTCTTTTGGCTTTTGAGCCCTGAAAAAGAATCAACATAACTGTGCCATGTTGCCTTTCAGGTACAAATTAAACATACTCTCCTAGAACTCTTCCAGTTCCCACAGCTTTCTCTCCAAACCTGTAAACCCTCTCTTCCCTGCCCTGGGGATGGTTTGGAAGCCTAGAGGTATATGAAACGTTGTTCAGCTAAGATCTTGAAGCCAAAGACATTCCCATCAGCCCTCCCAGTTCCAGGACACACAAAGACTTATTCTGCTCACAAGGATTTTTACCAATCCAGCCCACAGAAGTCTGCCAGGATCAGTGTGAAAGAGCAGAGCTGGGATGGCCTTCTGCTTCATTGCTTGGCAGATGTACCCTACTCTATTATTAGCAACCCAGGCAAGATGCCACCAGGGCTGGGGACAGCCCTTTGTGTCAAACGGGTGGAAGCAGAAAGAAGTGCAGAAGAAAAGCAGGTGAACTGTGAGGTTTCCTCCAGAGAAGGAGAGCAACCAACTGAGTACACAGGGGTTTCAAGCAACTTCTCCTTCCTCCTCAGCTCTTGGACCCCATCTGAACCTCAGACATGCCTAGCACCAAGATTAGAAGCCCTGGAACTCAGACCCACCCTGGATATACCTCCACCTCCTGCCCCTTCTGGGTCCAACTCAGAGTCAAGCAGTACCATCCCTGCCAATACCTTTGGGCTTTGGATTGCACCACAGGTTGCAAGCTAGAGAAACCTAGAAAAACAAAGTAAGGGGAAAGTTGGAGAACCTCTTTCATGCTGAAGACTCAACTTACTGCAGCTATAATATACTTATGCTCCTTCCACCTGATCACAACCATTAACATATGCATGTACATATACCACCTTCAGTCCTGTACAGAAGTGGGCACCACCCTTCTGTTGCAGATAAGAAACAATCTTGGAGAAATTAAGTAAATTTTCCAGGAGAAGAATGTAGCTAACACTGATTAAGAAGGTCAGGATTGAGGGGGAGATGAGTGGCAACACCTTTATATTCTTTAAAATGTATTATTTCATTTGTTCAGGTATTTTCACTTGTACTATTTCACTTGCTATAATACATCTATGCAGGCAATACTTGAATACTTTGAATGAAAAAGAAAAAAAAGACATGTTACCAGTCAATAGCAGAGTCTAGATTTAGATAGTTTTGTGCAACACCAGAATATACTCTCTGGTCACATTTGTCCAAATGCCAAACCAAGATATGGAAGCTAACAAAGACTATTTTTAGAACTTTATTCTTACAAAAAAAAAAGTTTCGTTTTTTTTTTCTTTTTACAAAAGATGGATACCTAAATGACAGTTATTAAACTGGACAAAATAGCCTGTCAAATAAAATGACAGAAAAAACTAGTGGTCATGCACATTTAGGGGAGACCCCAGACTCTTACTCAAAAAAGAAAAAAATAAAATCTCCTGCAGATGGCTACAAGTCTCTTAAGAGTATGCTGCCACAAAGGGCCTGGGGTCCTGGAGGAAGCCAACTAATCTAATCTAGTCTAAAGGTTAGAAACACGGTCTCTGGAGGCTTAAGTATTCTACCTCTGTCATTTCCTAACTGTGTAACTTCAGGTGAACTTGTCCCTGTCCCCATCAATTTCTTTATAAGTAAAATGAGTCCAGGACACCTGAGTATTAATAGGTAAAGTGTCTAGTACTAAACACTACTGGTTCATTATTATCACCAGGATCAGTCCCTGTTGCGGGGGTGGGGGTGGGGGTGATTTATCTGTTCCTAAAAGAGCCAGCACTGGGCAAAGGCTTGATGAGGTTTTTACATGATTTCAACAATTACATTCACAGGGGACTTATTCTAGGTCAAGCTCTGCTCTCAGGAAGGAGGTTTCCTGTGTGAAGAGTGAGTCCTCCCCCAAAAGACAGAGTTGTCAATCAAGTAGAGCAAATGCCAAGAAGTGAAACCCAGGGAGCAAGTCTCTGCTAGGTGCTGTTGACACAGGAGGAAAGTTGGTTGTGCAGAGGGCAGGCTTGTAAGGGAAGGCATACAGGTGTCAGCACTTGGCCCTAGTCACAGAGCCAACATCTTCAGGGGACTGGTGCATCTGTCCCAAAGATATGGGTCCCTCTCTAAGGCAGAATTCTTTGCCTCTCAACATATCTCCTTGTTGGTGTTTGCTTCCAATGGTGGCAGCATCTATCTGTTCAGTATTTTAGAAAACATCACTCTGCTTCATTTGTAAAAAAGGAATTGAAATATGTACCAAAATTCCAAGAAAAACTGCCCCTTTTCTAATGTGACTGCCTTGTCTCCTCTCTTCTCTGCCTTTGATCTTATTTTAAATATGACCTAAAAAGTGAGCTGTGATAATCTGGGTTCCTACAGTTTGGGGAGGGGTCTGACTTTGGAGGCAGAAATATGGGTTCTTCTGCAGCTAATCTGGCAACCCCAAGCTAGTCATTTCACTTGAGCAGAGGTCCAGAAAATGGAAGGATTAGCCACATAAACTCAAAAATATTACTGAACTCTGAAATCCCGTGGTCCTGGGATGGTTTCCAAAAAAAAATTAAATTGTGAGGACTAACTTAAGTCAATATTCTATTTCCCTTTTCAACTGGTGGTTGAAGGTGAATGAGAATGAACATGTTCTTCATTATCCAGGATTCTTAAGAAAAAGGAAAGCAACTAAAAACAATATACTTAAAATTTAACTTTGACAATATAAAAGCAGTTTTTTTGTTGTTCTTGTTTTGTTTTGTTTTCAATGGTAGGGAAAAATCTAAGAGGGTAAATATAGGTGATTTTCACAGTATAGTCTTCTGGACTTATCCTATTATCACAATGAACATATAACATTTTTTAAATAAAGGTTATTTGTTTTAAATTTTGTTTTTCCAGAGACAGGATTAAGAAAGCGTGTGACTTCTGGAAAATCCCATTTATTAGTGTAAAAGCTCTCATTTCCCAAGCAGGAAGAAAACCTAAGGAGGGTTAAAGTGATGGCCACGCAGGACTGTGTGTGTGTGTGTGGGGGGGGGAGTCCGAAGATTCTGTAGTCTTCCTATTGATGCGGACACCTCACGAAGACCCACCACCTCTGACTTTAACACGTATTACAGACAGCTTGGGGTCAACCCTACCGCGGTCCCAGTCCGGGACAGGGATCAGGATGGAGCTACCCCACTCTGCAAGCGGAGGGGCCACGGCACGCCTCCCGGCTCCCGCAACCACAGGAGCGCGGCCCCGCCCCGCCTTTCCATGACGCAGGACGTGGAGGGCGGGGCGGAGCATGGGGAGAAGCAAGTGGAAGAGGGCCCGAGCGCTAGGAGGATGAGGCGGAGCACGCGAAGCGGGGCGACCCAGAGTCCCGAATCAGCGAGACTCTGAAAGTAGCCGCACTCGTGAAATTTAATTCACCTTCCTTGAGATCTGAAAGGCAGTATAGTTTTAAATCTACTTAAAAGTGGGAGTTGAGCACCCGCGAATAAACAAGAGCAGCAGAATATATCACCTTTTCCCCTAGAAGAGGAAATGCTAAATGGTTTAGGGCTTTCCCCACACACACACACACCCCGGGAACAGCTGGGGAACGAGGGACCTTTACCACGATTAGTATGAAGTTATCCACGATTCTTATGAAAATGGAAAGCAACAACCCCACAGTAGGGAGAGGAAGGGAAAAAAAAAAAAAAAGATGATCAGGTTTTTCTGCACGGACAAAAGTCCGACATCTGTGATAGGAACGTCTCAGAGACCCAGCCTAGTTTGAGATGCAGCTCAAGCCAAAGTCAAAGGCACTGCTGTCAAAGAGACATTTTAGGTGCCTTTGCTCACCTGGAGGATTCATCCTGCCCATTGTGTTGAAGACATCTGGGCACAGAAGAGCTAGCCTGTCCCTAGGGTAAACAAGGGAAAAAGTTCTATCCTATCTTGGTTAAGGCCAAGACCTCTCCCACCCTCAACATGAACACAACTTGTGAATAATCTAAGTGGCTGTGTTATCTCATTTTGCCAAGAAAAAGGCCCCAAATGCTAAGTGGTCAGTCTAGCCCTCTAAAAACTCCATTTAGCAAAAATTGTTCATTGCCACTGGTGGTGGTCTTTCAAGCTGAGTGCCTTGCCCAGAAAAATTAACCATCAGCTTCCCCTCACACCATCAAGCCCAGTGGCCTAAAGAGACCTAAGAGTGTACTTTGCAGCCCATAGTTCCTGCTGCTGGTTCCCAGGGAGAAGCTAGGTGGCTCCTTTCTTGCCAACCAGGAAATAACAGCCCCATCTAAAACCAGCCTTTTTTCTCTTAATAGACTGTATTTTGTTATCTTTAGGTTAGACTATTGCTGACATCTCCATCTTCAAATTAATTCACAGGAAGAAGGGAATAGAATTAGTATGTGTTGGGTACATGCCCCGTGCCTGGCATTATGCAAGAGAGCTTGCATCTTAAGTTATGCTTCACAGACATCCTGGCTAGAGGACAGAGTCAGAAAGTGTAGAGCATTTGATAAATCCAGAGCCCAGATCCAACAGAGACCTGAAGGATGTCAGACTGCTTTCCTGCAATTACCTGGGGCATATGGAAAAACATGCACATCAAGGTAAAAGATTGATTCCAAAATTAAACATGATCTTTTATTTTAAACCCAGTTTACATAGTTTTGCATTGTGCAGATTTGCAGTTGTGCTTTATTCTCTCCCAACTTCAACAATATTTAAAAAGAGCAAATACAGGTCTACTAACTGGCCATCATTTTTAGCAACATGCAGAACACAATTTCCAACTTTCCAGGCAATAACTCATCCTCATCCTTCAAAAAAAAAATGCCTATATTCCAGCATCTGTGTCTCAGAAGTCCAAGCTGGGAGGTCAATGCTGCTTGTAATTTATAAGACCAACAATGTCATTAAATGAAAAGTCAGTCACAAAACTATCTGGAAGTGGGGGGGGGGGGCTGGGGTTGTGGCTCAAGTAGTAGAGTGCTTTCCTAGTACGCCTGAGGCTCCACATAAAAATCAAATAAAGATATTGTATCCACTTAAAAAAAAACTAAAAAATAAATATTAAAAAAAAACTATCTGGAAATGGTATATCAGCAATGTAAGTAGGCCACCTAAAGGGCTGGCTGAAAAAAAATGAATCAAACCTCCCCCCCACTATGAATTCCAGACAGCTCACATGTCCGTTAGCCAAAGGAGCATCATCAGCCGAAGGCCAGGTGAGGAGTACTGTGGTCCTTAGCCTTAGTTGCTCATCATCATTACCTAGGAGCTTTACATTCACTGTGCCTGTGTCCCAATTCCAGAGATTCTGATTTAATCAGCATGGAGTACAGATTAGCACAGGGATTTGTTAAAGCTCCTGCATGTCTCAGTGCAGCCTAGGTGAGATCCACTGGTTTAGTGTTTGGTCAAAGTGCCCTAAGAGAGCTAGAAAAACATAAATAACATTCAGCAAGACATTCTGGTTCTTGAGAACAGGCAACACCCAAAGAGACTTGTATGTATTGGCAATGAAGGTGAAGTGGCAAGGTAGAGCAAAGCCTTGGGAGCAAAGCAGGCAGAAATTTGAATCCTAATTCCAGCACTTTGCCCACTTTGTGACCTAGGACAAGTCACTTAAACATCCTCATCTGTAAATGGGAATGATAATTATACTTGCCTGGCAAGGCTGAGGTTAAGAATTAGCTGTACTAGGATATTGTCTGACACCATACTAGGTCTCAAGTAAATGATTCTATGATTCTGAATAAACAAATTGCCTCTGGGATTAACTTGTGTTTGAAATAGATGGAGATGCTATGGGCTGACAGCACCCTTTCAAGGGGACCCCTTCAGTAAGGGAGATTCCTTCTTCCTTGACAGGAGCTACAGGAGCTAAAAGAAACTAAAAGTGGTGTGGGAGGAGGCCAGGCAACTGCTCAAGCATCCAGGACACCTCCAGCCTTTGTTCCCCACCTCCAGGTCACTTGTGAGTTCTGCCTCAGGAGGAGGTGTATATTTAGAGGGAGAGTCCAACAGTTCTATCTCCCAAAGTAGGTGGCAATCACACTGTATTGTGCCATCCTATGCCATTCTGCCTAAGACAGGTCTGTCTGCCCAAGTACTCACGCCTACCTTCTTCTTCCTCCTTTACCAAGATGTACTGAGGGAAGCCAGGCCCAGAAGGGGCAGCCAGTACTGCTCCCTGTTACCTGTTTTTTATAAATTTGTGTGAACCTGGATTAAAGAGACATACTTTGGGGATCTGTAATAGGTTTCCCAAGGCAGAGAGGATGAGGAAGAAGCCTCATCAAAGCCTGCAACAATGGCTCCCCATTCATGCTTTAAATAGCCCAGCACAAAATAACTTGCTGCCACCATGACTATTTCTCCTTTTCCTCTTCCTTTTCTCCTTTTACATCTACAGAGCTGATAGAGCCCTTTTGCATACATTATTTCTTGTGGTGCTCAAAATAGCCTTGTGAGGCAGGGGATGGCAAGGATTAAGATTACCCTGAAAGAAACAGAATCTCAGTTTCCTTGACTTAGTCAAAGTCCTAGAATTCATCACAGGCAGAACTAGGACTTGAATCCATGTCTTAGTACTGAGAACCCATTCTATCATGCTCTGCCTCCTTGCCCTCTACCCATTTCAAAGACCTTACTGAAAGCTGTACAGTATAAGCCATCTGTGAAATGGGGAGGATGGTGGAAGCAAGGGAGCATAGATTTGGAATTAATCTAAGTTCTAGCCAAGCTCAAATTTCCCTTGGTTAGATATTTAGTCCTGAAATTGTGATTTTTGGGCAACACATCACTCTCCCTTTTCTGTGCCTCTCTCCTTTCCTCATCTGAGAAAATGGCAAAGCCACCTGCCCAAGGAGGGTGAAGGAAGACCAAAACTCAACCACCAAGCATCTTACAACACCTGTGGCCCCAGAATGTAGCTTTTATCTTACCAAACTTCTTTTTAAACAAGAAATGAGGGTATCATAAAATATTTTACAAAGATAGATTATTCATTGGTGGACCAAAGCATGCAATGTTAAATTTCCTTCAAAGAAAGTACAGATAGCCTGCTAATTCCCCACAGCATATCTCATAATGAAAAACCTGTTTTTCTGAGTAGCAGGGAAATTTCTAGTCAAAAGAGTAAAAGAACTTGGAAAAGGAGAAAAATGGCCCCCAATTCTCACTAACTTGGATTTATCTTCCCACCCTTGGGATGATGTACTGATGCCAGACTCACTAGGAACAAAACCAAGAAGGCAGCAATGGAAGCAGCACAAATATGACCAGAAGGGAGCATGAGAGCAAGGAAGAAGGACCCCAAAGAACTCAGAGCAGGGGAAGCACTTGTTTATCTGTTACCAGAGCCTCTCCAACCACCCTGCCTGGCATGATTCTCCAGAAGGAAAGAAATACCAGCCTGCGAGCAGAGCGGTCAGCCTACAGGTCCCACTGGCCTCTCTCAAGGGCCTCTATGGAATGCCTACATTGGGGTTCACAGAGCATCCTTTCTTCAGTGAGCGGGGAGAGGAAGATAGAATCAGCACTATATATATATCAAGAGAGGGACACTCACAGTTGCAGTATATACAAACCTGACCCTGGATCCTAAAGAGTTCCTCTTCTCGGGTGGAATACTTTCCACAACAGAGGACACTAGTAAACAACTCCTCGGAGCAATCAGCCACATGATGCAGATGAATGCATGCAAGGGTCTCAGGCCTGATGCTTTTAAAATGATATTCTCATCTATGATTTCATTTGTAAGCCTAAACACTGGGTCCAGGCGACTTGCCTGGAGGTACACAGGTGGAACCAGAATCCAACTCTGCCAAGGCCACTGGGCTGCCTCGCTGATCATGGCAACCAGCCTCCAGATCTCCACCATTCACACCCATGGGCCAGCATCCCCCAAGGCAGCAGAATACTGAACCCAGAATCAGCTCATCTGAAAGTTCCCCACAGAGAAAGAGAAACTATTTGTTTCTTTCCCCCTCCTCCTTTTAAAAAAATATTTTTATTAAAACACAGGGTCTTCCTATATTGCCCAGGCTGGCCTCCAACTCCTGGGTTCAAGTAATTCTCACGTCTCAACCTTCTGAGTAGCTAGCTGGGGCTACAGGTGCCCATCACTGCACCAGAATTATTTTTCCCTTTTAAGTCTGCAAGGACATTGAACGGTGGAGAAGGTAGAGAAGGAAGGAGGTAACTTTCCTCCCTGTGTTTGGAGGGAAAAGGTCCTTCAACAGGGACAACACAATGTGGTATTCATCTAGAAGTCAGTGACAACAGAGTTACCTATTAATGTCCCTTTCAAAACTTGACATGTCCTCTTATCATCCAAAAGATATTTTAACTGCTTTAAATGTAGCACTTCAAAATTTTGTTCATGACAAGTTTAATGTTCAGTATCCTTCTTTATACCACACATGCCAGCTCAGCCCCACCCCTGCTCCTAGGTCCTGGTAGCATTGGCCCACTCACCATTTCCCGGTCCTGTCGAATTCTCTCTGGTCTCTTGGCCATTCTCACAGATCTTTCAGTTTGGAATTGTATTTACCCTGCGTGTCCAGCCACTGAAGTGTAACTCAGCAGTACACCTGCTCCTGTCCCCTTTTCCACAGAGCCTTCACAGATGAGCTTTGGCACGGGATGCCTCCCAGCAAGCCCTGGGGCAGAAGTCACCACTCCCTGTTTGTGCCCACACCACTCTGGCCCTGCCCTCCTAGGCCTCCTTACCACTTCTACCACTCAGTAGTCTATGACCAATAACACCTCCAGCTCCCCAAGGGCAGGTACTAGGACTCACTCAGCCTGGAATGTTTAGCATGTAACAGGTGTTTAGTTCAATGTTTATAAAATGAACATACAAGTTAACTAATTAAAAGCCTGAAGACACTATAGTTGAGGATCCCTTATCCAAAATAGTTGAGGTCAGTAGTGTTTGGGATTTTGGATTTTTTTGATCTGATTATGGAATATGGCATATACATAAAAATATATCTTGGGAATGGAACCTAAGTCTAAACATGAAACTCATTTCTTTCATATGCATCTTATGCACATAGCCTGAAGGTAATTTATACAACATTTTAGTGTGCCTATTATAACTGCCACCCATTACAGGAGGTCAGGTGTGGAATTTTCCACTTTTGACATCATGTCAGTGCTCAAAATGTGTTGGGTTTTGGATTTTTGGTTTAGGGATGCTCAGCCTATATATATTTTTTAAAATTCCACTTTGTTGGTTACTCTAGAGCTGGAGATGTGAAGCAGCTTGCTGCTGAGAGCTTCAGGAAGCTATAGGACAACAGTAAGGTTTTCCTCTGGGTAGAGAAATGTGGAACAATACAAGGAGCTGATAATGGAGGAGCATGGGGAAGAAGAGGAGAAGAATGGGGCAAGATAAAGATACCAATGGGAGACATTAGTGCTGAAACCAACCCCAGATTAGCAAGGCAAGTTGCTACAGGAACAAGAACAGCCCATCCACATGCACACAGAGCACTTAGCAGGGAACCTGAGGAAAACCCAGGGGAAAGCCATGTGGGCCAGCAGGCTTCCAAACTGGTTTTGTCTGCTCTAATGAAGTGCTGGAGGTGGGTGGGCAGGGGGAGGGTCACAGAAGCATCTACCCTTGAATTCACAGAGGGGATCTCCTGGCCAAAAATCTCTCTCAATTCCTTAGCTATCCAGTGGGCCTAATTTCACTTCTGGGCATGTCTGGTAATTGATTGGAAAGGAGGAAATGATTAGTTTTAAAAGAAAGTAAAGTGGGTGTGGTGGCACATGCCTGCAATCCCAGTTGCTTGGGAGGCTGAGGCAGGAGGATTTCAAGTTCAAAGTCAGCCTCAGCAACAGCAAGGCACTAAGCAACTCAGTGAGACCCTGTCTCTGAATAAAGTTCACAATAGGGCTGGGAATGTGGTTAAGGGATTGAGTACCCCTGAGTTCAATCCCCAGCAGCCCCCACCCCCACAAAAAAAGTGGAAAAATTCCTTGGGGTTCACAGAGTTACTATTACTAGATTCAGGTCCTCTCAAGCATTTTGCAGTGGTAAGTGATAAGTTCCAAGCCGGGGATCCAACTTGGCCTTGGAGAAAATGGGGGAAATTCAAAAGGATCAAATTACTCAAGTACCCTTAAGCTTAGTATAAAAACCCCAAGTATCTTGTACTACCTCTCTTTATCCTCTGGGGCCTTGATCCTCCTCCACCCCTGCACAGACCTAACACATTATAAGCCTTATTAAAGATGACCAGCCAGAAACCTCAGTACCTACTCAGAGGTAAAAGGATAACTTCTGGCCATATGCCTCCTGTCTAACTGGGATTCTTTGATAAAACAATATGTAGCTATGCACCATGTTGAAAAAGTATATCCCAAAGGGTTTGAGTGTGTGTCCATTTTTCCTAAGGGTTGTCCTGGGGTGGTGAGTGACTGCTTGTCACGGTACCATAGGGACTATATGTGGCTAGCTTATATGGTGATGGGAAGGGAAGAGAAGAAGCAGACAGAGCTCAACATGACCAAAGGCTTGCAAAGAAAGTAAGAATAATTGCCCAGGAAGATTGACAAGCAAGCCCCCTGGAGCAACTGCCTCAGTCTGAAACCTCCAGAAAGTGACATAACCTTGGACCAATTCCCTGCCTCACTGATGTGGCACAACTCATTTGTTTCCATGGGCTTCTAGTATATTTGTAGACAGTGAGCAAAAAGGAATACCTAAAAAAGGAAACTTTCTATAGCGTCATTTACACTTGAGCTGAAATAAGTTCAGTGTGGAGCAAAATAAACTCTGGTCAAGAAGAGAAGGCAGAAATAGTGAGTGCAGAATACTGCCAAATATTTAGACCATGAGATCCAGAACCATAAATTACTCATGAACAGAACACTTTCAGAGTCAGGATCTACGACTTCTAATCTTGGATGAAAACAAAAGTCTCATCCACTGTCCACATGGAGTTACCAAAAGTGAGCCTAAAAAGAGGGTACAAGGGCCTGGAGTCTCCCCTGATTCTATGTCACACAGATCCCTTGTTTCTGGTCTCCCAGTTCAGGTACCAGCCTGGGAGTTACACTCTGCCTTCTATCCCCAAGAACAGCTCTGTCAACAAAGACACACTAGAAAGGAACACAAGCAAGCACTGCAACAGAATCTGCCTCTGAATTTGCCAACTTGGAGCTAGAAGATTGAAAAATTCCGTAAAATCCCAGTTCCAGCAGCTTCCACACCATATTGGGCACCTACCCAGAGACACCTCCACTCCCTTGGACCTTCCTGGTACACACAGGACCACACAGATGCCAATGGCAAGGAGGGGGCAAATCCTCCAGCCTGGGCAACACCATAATTGCTCCTAATTTTCAAGGGGTCACCTACATATGGTCCTCTTCCCTAAACAACAGAGATGGAAGTAAAAAGACACCCACCAAGCTTATGAGTCCCACAGACTTTTGGAGGGACATAGGGCTGCTCATTAGACCTCAGGGCTCTTTGCCAAGTCTAGCCAAGGCATACTTTACAACAACTTCCCTGCCCCCTATTTTTGTACACGTTACATGTTTACTCTCTGTTTTACTGTATGTTTTATGTGAATGTCATACAAATAACATTCACAGAGAATGAGTTCTGTGTTTTAAAATCAAGTTTATTTTTAATTGGTACATAAAAATTGTACATTTTAATGGGCTACCTACCATGAGATGTTTCAATACATAGGTGCATTGTGTAATGCTTAAATCATATTAAACATATCTGTCTCCTCAAACATGTATTATTTCTTCTTGGTAAAAACTTTCAAAATTCTTTCCTCCAGCTTTTTGAAATGTACATTTCTATAAGTTTCTCCTATTTTAAACAAGAAAGTGGTCCTAAGTTTGTTTTCCTTAGGGAAAATACCAAGTCTCAGTCTTAAGCCGAAAATAAAGGGGGAAAAAAAGGATATAGTATTTATTTCTGAAAGCATTAACACCCTGAGAGTGTTCTGAGTCCCTCTGAAATGACAAACCAGGCTGGTGGTGTTATTGTAATAAAAGATCTCTATAGCCCTTGATAGTTCCAGAAAAGTAAAGAATGTTCTTAATTGCATTTCCCTGTATGTGACAGGTGACATGCTGGCACTGGTAATGCAAAGACGAAATCAGACAACATCCCTTGGGGAGCTGCTTTAATAGAGCTGTTTCTAGAGACCCAGGATGTAAACCTCCAAGTCGGCCAGGACTGCCCATTTGTTTAGGGTCCCATGTAAGCCAAGAGAAGAGTCACCCTAACTCTGCTGTGTGGCAATGCACAATAATGTGAGCCAAGAGAGGCAAGAAAGTCTCCATCACCAAGGCAACTGCAAGCAGGCAGAGGCTGCCCAATGCTAATAATGATGCCCATCAAAATTAGTAGGCGCATCAGGGGCAGCCCAGACCACAGGGTTGGTGTGACATTCAGATGTGCTGGAGCAGAGTTTTGATGCTAGAGCTTTCTCTTCAGCCTTCCTATTTGGAACCACATCAACAATCTTTGTTCCCTTTTCTCTACCTGAGCCACAAACTACCCAAGGAGGCTGGTCCTCTCATTGGCCAAACCACAGACAGATGCATGAGGATAGGGAAGGGGGTCAGGGGGCCATAAAAAATTATTTAAACATCTCCTTGCTTCCATTAATAACCATTCAGTTTCCCCCAACATTCAAATTTCCCCCCACTTTACTGACATCTAGAGTCTATACCCCTCACTTGGGACTGAGTTTGTTCTGTGACCTCCTCAGGGTATTCAACAACTAGTGTTCAAAACAGTTCTCTCTAAGGAGATATGTTTAGCTTTACAAAAATTCCTAAAGCCACTGGGATATGTTCTCTTGCCAAAACTGACAACTGGCCTATTTTTAAAGTCCTAACCAATGATCTCTTAAAAGCACTCTACACACAAAGAGGCAATGAATGACCAAAAATTAATGGGCCAGTATTAGGTTTTTGTTTCTCATACAAGCCAGAATTTATCCATCCAAAAAATAAGGTTTTCTTCAAAGTGGTCTCCGCTTATGAGAATGTACTTATTCCCCTGGGGCTGTAGTTACTTAGAATGTTTTTGGAAAGTCCTGTTATGGAACAATATTTGCTTCCCATAGCATTGTGTAGGATACAGTTAACAAGCATTCAACTGGCAGGAGCTTCTGCGTACCAGGCTCTGTAGTAGGCCTGGGGTGGAGGGCTCCCACAAGGGAATGAAACAAGATTTCTCCTACAAGGCAATGGCTGTCTAATAGTGGATGGAGGAAAAAGAAAACAAGGGATTTTGGAACATATACCATAAGCCAGGTCCTGGGAAACATATTTTGATAAGTTATATTTAATATGCATCCCAAAATCTTAAAAGCAAAGACTGAGATCTGGAGAGGCTAAAATGACTTAGCCAAAGTTTCACAACCAGAAAATTACAGGACTGGTCCTGGACCTGGCTGTCATAGGAATGCTGGTGCTGTCACCACACCAGGGCAGCACCCAGCAATAAACAGATCTTCCAAGCAGGAGGCTGACTCAGGAGAGGCCTCAGAGCAGAGCAACCCGATCTGGGTCGCTTGCCACGTGTCTCGTCCTGCGTCAAGCACTCGCCTCCTGTTTACCTTTCATCAAGAGTCTTTGACAAGCCTAGTGGGAAGGGAGAGTTTCTTCAGATAAAAAACAGAGCTTTTTATACTCCTACTATTTACGTCAGCTGAGAAAGAGCTGGACACACAGACACATTTACAAACATACCTCACTCACACAGAGGACGGTTTGTCTATTCAGCTTGCCCACCATACAAGGAGGCAGGGACATCAGGCCTTTGTTTCTACACGTCAAAACTAGTTCCTTACAATAGCCCAAGGGTGGAAGCAACCCAAGTGTCATCTGACAGGCAAATGGATAAACAAAATGCGGTACATACATACACGGGAATATGATTCTGCCTTCTCACAAGGAACAAAATTCTGACACATGCTACAACATGGATGGACCTTGAGGACATGCTAAGCGAAATAAGCCAGACAGAAAAGGACAAATACTGCATGATTCCACTTGTGCAGGTACCTAGAGTAATCAAATTCATAGAGACAGAAAGTAGAATGGGGAATGGGAGTTATTAACTAAAGGTACAGGTTTTTGTTTGTTTGCAGTGCTGGGGATTAAACCCAGGGCCATGCATGCTAGGAAATACTCTACCACTAAAATATGCCCTCAGCCCCCAGGGTTTCAGTTTTGTACCATTAAATGAGTTATGAATAGTAGGATCGATAGTTATATATGAATGGACTTAATGTTACTGAACTATACTCATAAAATGGTGAATTTTATTCTTTATTTTACCATAGCTTAAAAAAAATGTTTCTTTTCTTCAAAAGAACTTCAGACACATTCAACCAGCTTCTTCTATTCTCTTTTCAACCTGAGGCTTTAAATGAAAGAGAAAAGAACCAGGCTGGGCAGAGGCAGTCCTAGGTGATCTCTGCACACACACAGTAAGCAGGTTTTCTAAAATCACCCCAGAAAATCCCCCAAATATATATGGACTCCTTAGCCTGAGCCTGAATCAGTAGCAGGAAAGAGAGGAACTAGAATTAGCAAACATCCCCCTCTACCCCCAAATTTGCAAAACAGTAGTCTGGCTAATGCAGTTGGCCCAATATAGAGCAGAGCAAAAAAAAAAAAAAAAAAAAATGAAGAAACAATGAAAAGAAACTGGTAGTCCTAAAATTCTCTCTTCTAGAAGAACTTGGTTCTCTGGCCAATTTCAACTTTTCCTAATAAAAACACAATACTATACTAATGCTAAGTAGTCGGTCATGACATCTCAACAATTTGACTTTGCCTCCAGAGATTGTTTATGTTGCCATTTACCCCTTCTCACCTCATAATCGTACTTAATGGGTTCAATTATAAACTACCCCAGACCAAAAATAAGCCAATAAGAGCTCAGGAAGCAGCATTGTGTTGCATGGCCCTAATCACGAACACACAGGGTCACCAGGCTCAGGCCCAGAGCTCCCCAGGAGTCTGCAGATTCCCAGGTACCTGCTGAACCCTAAACAAGTGACCTATAAGCCAGGATGAAAAATAATAGCCCTGGGGAAACAAGGATACATCTGCAAGTCAATCAGTGTTTACTGACAGTCTATTATGTGTATGAAACTATATTTTCATTGGACCTTTAAAATCCTATAATGTTTGAGTACTATAAATGAGAAAATGGAAGAATTCAGCAATGTGCCCAAGAAGCAGAGCTAAGATTCAACCTTAAGTCATCTGACTCTTTCCATTACATGAGGCTACTTCTCAGAATGAATTTTTCTTTTTAATCCTGTTTGCCTGGCTTCTCGGCTTCTCCAAGTTTTCCATAGGCCCCAGCCCAGCCCAATTTTCCATCTGGGTAAAAAGAGCATCATCCCAGCTGCTGCCTCTCAAGTCACATGAAATAGTAAGAAGAGATTCCAAAAATACAAGTCCCAAAGCCTCCTTAAACAGATAGTAAAGTGGAAATCCTCTGTAATGGAATAAGCATCTAAAGAAAGCCCTCTCCCGTCTATAGCTCTGGGCTCCTCACCATAACACACTTCCAGTTCTCACCCTCCATTACCACAGAGCAGCTGAGGCTGCACTTGTGTCCCAGTGTTTATGTCCTACCCGCACAGCCTTGTGGTCTGGGTGATAATTGTGCTGGCTATTTTTGTAAGGAAAAGTCACAGCAAACCACCAGCCTGTTTGCTCCCAAGAGTGATAGCTAAGGGCAGCACACTGTTCAAAGGATTTAGTCTTCAAATGTAGAATCATTAATGTCCTAAATATACTATCTAAGGAGAGCCAAAAGGAAGGTAAGGGAGGGAGCAGAGACCTTTTTGAGTTAAAGGTCTGTGCTGACATCATGGGCCAGACAGAAGGTTGATTTGTATCTTTTCCTGTCCTGGATAATTCAACTTTATCCAAAAGTTCCCCACCAATGCTTTTAAGAGAATTCATCTTATCCAGTGGTCCTAGCCACAAAGAGACCTTACCAAGGGCAGCCCTAAAAGAATTTATGTTCACAAAACCATTGCTAACAATCTTATTTCCTCCCCCCCCCCCAGTACTAGGGATTGAATCCAGGGGTGTTCTACCACTGAGCTACACCCTTAGCCCTCAACACTCATTAGGTTGCCCAGGCTGGCCTTGAATTCTGCCTGTCCTCTCAAGATGCTGGGATTATAGCCATGTGCCACTGCACCCTGCTGTTGCTAATAAATTTTAAGATACCATAGAGAATATGAGAAGGGTCAAAATGTTAAAGATGGGTAAATATTTGCCTAATGTTTTGTCAAACTGGATTCTAGCAGATTGGCAAACATAGGACATGATTATACAACAAGTGATTTGTGAGCATTTACAGGGAAAGGTAGAAATCACTAACAGTCTTCATGGTTTCACTGAGAAAATCTCAATAAGCCAATCTCATTTCTTCTTCTGTTGCAGGCTTCAAGATGTGTTCAGATTTCATCAAACTGCATAAAAGACTGAAAAAATAAAATCTGTATCAAAATGTAGTTGAGTAACTTTAAAATTGTTTGAAAACCTATACTCCCAAGGCCTTAAGAACCTTGAAGACTTTTCTAATGGGACCTAGAAGGTTCCTTCCTGAGTCTAATCCTAGTCAACCTGTTTATCAATGACTTTAATTTGTGAAGAGTAACAGTATTAATTGGCATAGAATGCTCTCAACAAAAAGTGATGAGTGGGTGACACCGTACAGTTGCATCAAGTACTTCTACATCTTATCTCGTGTGGGCCTGTTTAGTCACAGAGCCAGGAATCATTATGCGCACGTTACAACTGAAGACACTCAAGTTCAGCCACAAGAATTTCTCAGCTTCCATAATACTGACATTCTGGATAATTCTCTGCTGTCCTGTGCACTGTATGATGGGTAGTAGCATCCCTGGCCTCCACCTGTTATTGACCAGTAGCACTACCTTTATAGTTGTGACAACCAAAAATGTCGCCAAATATTGCTGAACATGCTCTAGGGGCCCACATCACTCCCAGTTGAAAACCACTGGATTAATCAAGTGATTTTATCAAGTGAAAGCCACTGGGTTAATCAAGCCTTGATCAAGGTCCAGGATTAAAACGTTGCCAGGGCAGTATTTGACCATAGGCTCCTTATGTTTCCTTCCCTTGCAAGAAGCTGGGAGGGACAGTGAATACAATAAATCACAGAAGCAAGAGTCAAAATTGTCTTGATGGAAATGCAAGGCCAAAATCAGCCACAGAAGAGTGCAAAGGCTCATATTCTGGTTTTAAGAAGATCAAGTGGGCAAAGGGAGGCTGGTACTGGTTTCACAGCAATTATGTATGGGGTGGGGGATCCAGTGAACCTCAGCTCCATAAGCAGCAGCCCCATATGACTCTGCAGATGCCAACATTACCTTGGGCTATCCTGATGAAGAAAGCACCCTGGCATCTCCCATACTCCAACCCAGGCTAGTCACAGGCATTTCTTACCACCTCTTATCTCTTCTCACCCATAGCAGCAGACCCTGACACCTCCCATGAAGTCTTCCACCTCTCCTACAGAATGGGGCATTGACCATCCTAACCTGGCCCTTCTGGTGGCAGCAGCACATGGCCTATGGCAGGATTAGAAGACAGAAGGCAAGAAGGAAGAGAAGGAAAGGAAGGAGATGAGAGAAATGAGGGAGGAGAAGAGAAGGAAAATGCAGTAACTACGGCAGAGCCTACAACACCATAGTAAACCCCCAATGCACAGTAGGACAAGGGTAAAGAGAAAGAAGAAGGGAGGGCAGGAGAAAGGAAAGGGACTTAGGACCATGAGAGGGAAAAGGAGGAGAGAAAGGCAGAGCAGAAGGAAAAGACTGATACCGCTCTGCCCTCCAACATCAATTCACACATTATTTTTCTCCTATCCAGTTTCTTCTTGCGTCTCATCCAGGGCACCCAGCTTAGCCTACAACCCAGCATTAAACCCCTAACTTGGGAATCTCTGTAACTCAGTATACTCAGTAAAAAATCCTGGCTCAATCCCTAAAAAACAAATGCTGAATGTCTTCTTTGATTTAAGGGGGGCAACTCAAAACAGAGCAGGGAGGAAGAGCATGAGAAGAAGATTACCATTAAACAGGGATGAGAGGTGGGAGGGAATGGGAGAGAAAAGGGGAATTGCACAGAAGATGGAAGGAGACCCTCATGGTTATGCAAAATTACATATAAGAAGGTGTGAGGGGGGGAGAAAAAAAAGAGAGAGAAAGAAATGTGTTATAGTAGATGGGGTAGAGAGAGGTGATGGGAGGGGAGTGGAGGGGAGGGGGGATAGGAAGGGCAGCAGAATACAACAGACACTAGTATGGCTGTATGACCAATGTGATCCTGCAATCTGTACATGTGGAAAAAATAAGAATTCATACCCCATTTGAATCAAATGTATGATATGTCAAGATCATTGTAATGTTTCGAGCAACTAATAAAAAAAAATCCTGGCTCCACAAATTACTAGCTGTGTAAATTTGGGTCAATTATTTAATCTCTCTAGTCGTAGTTTCCGCATCTGTGAGGCTAGGATAATAATATCTACCTCATGGTTTGGGCATGGGATTAAACAAGAATTAAATTATCTATACATATACAATTGTTCAGCTCCATGTATGTGTGTGTACACAGAGTGCTTGGCACACAGAAAGTACTCTCTGGTAGCTTGAATTAGTTATAACATACAATACTGGCAGGTAGATAATAACAGTATATTTTACTATCTCAAACACAAGTTTCCACCTCTGATAAGGCCCAGTCTTAGAGAGGAAACAGCATAGGCCTGGCCCCTGAGGACAGTTTCCTGAGGGAACCATTTCCTAGGTGGAGCATTGCTAGCTTACAGCAATATCAGCTGCTATTTTTTCTTAGGGTTGGTTTGGAGACAAAACTAAGATGGCTGACTTCCCCCAAAGAATCACAACGGGCATTAGCAAACAGAAAAAACAATGACACCACAATACCTTTATATCCAATTAGAGCTCTAAGCTTCATGACTCTTGCTAAAATCCCAGCATCTCAGAACTGAGATACTGCAGAGGTGATTTGGCTGGAGCCTTCCCCTGAGGCCTGACCTGGGACCTGAGTCTTCCCTGCACTGCTTTACTAGGGGAAAAAGAAAAATCACATAGGCCCAGAATCAATCAAAACATCCACTTCCTACACATAGAATAGGTAATTAAGAAGAAGGCACATCCAGGAAGTTCATCACTCCAGGATTTTAGGGAACAAATCACACCAGCAACCACCAAACAAACTAGTTCATTCTACTCTGGAGGTATTATGATCTGAGTGCAACATAGTATTGTCCACCAAACCAGAATCCTCAATGGGCAAGCATCCAATAAAGTTGGTAGGTCCAGAAATAAATCCACTGAATCAGGCTACAGTGCCTGTTGCCACTTGGTTAATCTTCTTGAAATAGTTTCCTTGTCTGAAAAGTGAAGGTAATAATAGTTGTTGTAAGGAATAATTAAGACATGATGTATTTAAGGGCATGGTACAGTGTTTGGCAAATATTCCAGAAATGTTTAGGTTTTTCCCCTTTCTCAACCAACAAGCACATGTGAAAAGATCAAAAATACACACTGCCAAAAAACATGAGAAATAACATTTTCCCCTTTTGACAAGCAAGTATTCAAGGCAGACATAGCTCCACACCAGCCATGAAGGGGCCTAGCTCCTGCTCTCCTCGCTCTTGGAATGCTAGGATGGATACCTAGAAGTTAAGTGGGGGAATCTGTGCCTAATTCTCCAACTCTGCAAACAATGGCTGCATATTTCTACTGAAGGATAAGCTGAAGCTGAACACAACTTTCACGTAAAAACTGGACTTTGGTAAAAACATTTGGTAAAAACTAACACTTTGATGGGCATTTAAGTTAATTTTCCTGTGACTACAGCAGCTAGAGGGAAGGTGATTCCAGGTGAAGACACTGGCAACCTGCTGCAAGTGGCATTAGTACAAGAAAGAATTCTCTGGTTTCCTAGGCACAGAATCCAGAACTGTTCATACAAGCTGCCTCAGGAATGCCACAGTTCTCTTGCCTTGACTGGCAGATGTGTTAAGGGGTCCCCTAGAGAAGCCAAATCCTCCTGGGGAAATCTTGGTCACCACCACAGAGGGCTGCCTGCAGGTTGGGAGCTTCCAGACCCAGAGATAGGGTCTCGTGCACCATGTTGTCCAGACAAAGAAACATTGCCCCAAGCACAAAACAGTACTGTGGGCTGAAAAACAGCTCTGGTAGTGTCTGCCTTACCAGTTTAAGTCTTGTTTTCTGTCCTCTAAGTGTCATGGGTGTAACTGTCAAGGGGCCAAAGAGAATCACCCAAATTGGACAGTTCCTTAAGGGCAGAAGTTCTGTTTGATTTACCTTTGTTTCCACAGCACCTAGCATGGTGCCTGGCATAAGGCAGATGTTCAGGAAATTTCTGTTGATGTGAAAGATGAGAAAGGTCACTGACTCCTTAAGATCCCCAAAGCAGCAGCTCATTTCTGGAATGAACAGGGCTGACCTCAGAGGCCAGAAGAGCAGGGCAAGGGAGCCAGCAACACAGGTGTTAAGAAACCTCCCATACAGTACAGGTGCTCTGGGCCAGTTAGAGGAGGATCCACCACTCAGAATCATAAGATTGGGAAGTGTAGGCCTCAACATTTCATTTTGACTCTCCTCAGGCTCAGAACAGACTGAACTAAATAAACCATCCTTGGAAAAGACAGAGCCCCAGGTGACAGGTATTATTCGCTTACATATAAATGGGTCCTTACTAAATCACCAAAGGCTGGAGAAGAATGGAAGACTTTCAGGGAGCCAAGGGGCAATCCCCAAATTTTGTAGCTGCTAAATGAAGCCAGAGCAGAAAAAGGACAAGCAAGGTGTGCAGGAGGTGGTAGAAAGTGGAATTCCAGATGGGAAAACCCCCTCCCACTGGCTGCTCGCCTGCCCAGCACCCTGCTAACTGCATACTTACAGGTCCACTGGGTCTCCAGGAAGAGTCCTGGGCAGGGCCACCTCTGCTACTCTGCTCATCTCTCAAGCTGGTACCCACTCCAACCTGTTGTACCTAGTTGCTTAAAATTAAGAGGACTGAGCTACTGCAGCCCAAGAAAAAGCTAGGAAACCAGCATTGAACCGGTCTCATCTGGACACTAACAGCTGCAGGGAAGGACAGGGAAGAGCTGCTGGGTAAGGAACAAAGCCTTAAGTTTTCCCTGGGTTCCTTGAACTCTTCATGGCCCTCTGGCCTCCTCTCGCCCCCACCACCTCCCATGAGGAAACAGCCCTGGCTTTCTAACAAGCTGATAATAAGGGCATATCGGGCCAAGAGGGAGGGAAAGCTCTCAGCCAAAAGGAAAGTAAAACGGGCTGTTGGTAGGATGGCAAAGGCAGCAGCCTCCTGGTCAAGCAGCACTAAGACAGAAAGGAAGGATGAATGCTCAGGCTGTGGATCTGGAGGATCATCTCTAAGGGCCTCAGCACTACCAGACATCCCCTCAGGCTGCTGAAAACACTGTTTCCCTAACCCAATCACTTATGCTAAAGGCAATGTAGAGGAAAGCCATTAAGAACCCAGGCTATGCAGCCAGAAAGCCTATGTTCACATTCTAGAATTTTCTCTGACACTTAAGAAATTATTTAACCTGTCTCAGTTTCCTCATCTGAAAAATAGACGTATGAACAGCACTTACCTTTCAGGGCCAGTTTAAGGATTGAATAAGTCAAAGTACTGAAAGTATACAATTAAGCTCAGAATAGTACCTGGCATACATTAAGCACTCAAGAAACATGGGGCAGTATCATCGTTACTAGCAGCTTTAATTTTTTTGTTTGTTGGTTGTTGTTTTTTTAAATATTCTTTTTTGTAGTTGTAAATGGACAGAATACCTTTATTTTGTTTATTTTTATATGGTGCTAAGGATCAAACACATTGCCTCATACATGCTAGGCAAGCGCTCTGTCACTGAACTTCAGCTCTAGCCCAAAGCTCCACTTTTTTTTGGGGGGGGGGAGGGAGTGTTACTGGGGATTGAACCCAGGGCCTTCCACATCCTAAGCAAGTACTCCACTGAACTATATCCCCAGCCTTTTTTAATTTTGACACAAGGTCTCACTAAGTTGCCCAGGCTGGCCTCAAGCTTGCCATTCTCTTGTCTCAATCTGCCAAAATGCTGGGATTATAGGCAAGTGTCACTGTACCCAGCTACAGGCAATTTTTTTTATAATAGTCCTTACTGGGATATTCTCCAGGGCACCCAGGGTAGCACAGCCTCATTAATCAAAATAATAATAGTAATAATAATAAAATAAACAAGAAGAATTCACTATATATGCAACACACTTAACTTATATCACTCAGTACCTACAAAAAACCAATGTGAGAAGTGTTTTTAGAGAAGGTAAGTATCTTACCTAAATAAAGCTGGTGATTGGCCAGGCTGTGAGTGAAACTTGGCCTCCAACCCTAAAGTTTACTTCTTCCCGAAGGCTGCACTGCCTGACTGTTGAACCACACCTTTGGAGTCCCACACCTGAATAGAGCAAGATAGAAGCAATTTCCCCAAGAGAATTCAAGCAAGAGAGGAGATTGCAAAAGAGACACAGGGATCTTCTGAAAACATTCACTACCTTGTCAAAGCCTGTGGCCTTCTCATCATCTGCACCTTTCCTTTTACTCGGATTTTAGGTTACACAGGGCACAATAGGCAACTCTGCAATGAGAATTCAGCAAGTTTGAAACTTTTTATGAACATGGGCTTGAATAAGACTTCTCCCCATGTCCCAGTTTCCCAATGATATTGTTCTTGTTAACATACTCCCCAGAGCTACACTGATCAGACAGCCATGTGGGGTCTGTGTGAGTTGCACTGAGACTCTCTGCTGGAAAGGCCCAGAATTTCTGTTTCTGGAAGGAGTGTCATTTCTACAGTATGACAAATACAATCCTTAGAGCATTCCTCTAAGGATCCCTGTGCTCTACATCTTGCTAACAATAGCTCCACTTCAAAAATTTTACTTATCCCATTTGCTCCAAGGACCTTAACACTAATGCTTCAAAGATCCAAAGAGATCAGCTCAGTAAACTGTCAGACAGCAGAGAGGTGTGGGAAGACCTATTCCTAAGCCTGCTACTGACAAGGCCTGAAAGAGAATGCATAAAGGACACTCACTTAAGTTGTGAACAGAGGGAATCAGCTTCTGATTCCTCACCAGCACTGGCACTCCTAATTTCTTCCAAACAATCAGTACCAAATAGACATTTCCTGCTCACCAGTAGCTCTTTTATCAAGACCCTTCCTCCTCCTTCTTCCCCTAACACCCAAGTACACACAAGGAGGGGACCAAAAAGGGCAGAAAATTCTTGCCTAAGAGCAGAGAAAATGCCAAAGAACAGAAAACAGCAAGAAGATTGGATCAGGCCTGTGTTGAGTAGAATTACTATGTTCCAAGAGAAAGATCAATTTGATGGCTCCCCCTATTTCACTGTGTGAAAAAAAAGTTTCTGTTTTCCTGAGCTGCCTATACTCTTTTTAGGGAGTTATTATATCTATTACAAAACAACTGGCATTATGCCTACAGAGAGATGATTGGAGTGGGCTAAACTTGGCATTCAAAGGGTCTAGATTCTTTTTTGTCTTTGCTTATCTCTATTTCAATCAATCAATTAAGTGACTAAGCATTTGACCCCAGAAACCCATGAAACACATCTCCTAGCAGTCTCTTTACTAAGCCGGTGGTAAGGAAGACCCATTCTCAGGATGCCTTAACCATTTTGTCAATCTAGAACCCTCCAAGACTAGTCTGAATTGGGAAACATGAGGAAGTATGCCAAGATCAAAAAAGTAAGCTTAAGGAAAGTCCATCCATGTTCCCCAGCAGATTTTGCAGTAGTGGTTCATCTGGCCAGGGTTTGTTTTTTTTGTTTTTTTGTCTTTGCTTATCTCTATTTCTTGACCCAGCTTCCCCCAACCTCAAGAACTAGGAGTTACACTTTTATTCCTTTCTAATTAAGCGTTTCTCCTACACACATACCACCCAATAGATAATCTACACTGACCTATCGAGGAAAAATCTGAGCTGGTGTAACTGCAAGAGGTGGTTTATTTTCATAACAGTAAAATATCTAAACCAAATATGCCCTGTGTTTTCAGCAGCTTAAACATTGAGGTCTAACAAGGACCCGAGATTCCACTTTGCTTGCCAAGGGCTAAGTGTGTATGTTTAAGTGAGAGAAAGTGATTATGAGGGAAAACGGGGAATGTCTGAGTGGGTGAAGGGGAAAAAAATGTGCAGATACTGTTAGAAAATCTGACTGCACTCATACTCCTGGCCTCTAAGCATGAGAAAGACCGCATGTCGGCACCCCATGAGTGAAGCACTGCACCTCTCTGAAATGAAACGCATCCGGCACTAGGAGACCCCGGGCACAGGGGACAGGCCTGGACTTCATCTCTCATTACTCTTATTTACAATTAGCCAATTTACAACTAACCGACAGACCCGCAGGCCTTCCGCCCTCAACTCAGGCGCGATTCGCACAGCCCAGGCTCTGCCTTTCTGCCGCTTTTCCCCTACCACAGCCGGGCCGGGGCCCCCCCCCCCCGCCTCCTGCGCTGGCCCAGCCCGCCGCGCCGCCCACGCGCGGAAGCCCGCGACCGAGAGGAGGCACCGCCTCCCGTCATGCTCCGCGGCTGCGGCGGTCACGTGGCCGGGAGGGGACCCAGCCCGGTAACCTAGGCAACGGGGGAGGGGCCTGGAATGGTCTCTCCGCGCCCTCTTGGTGAGAAGGGTCCAGCCCTGCGCTGCACCTTAGGGAAACCACCCCAGTGAGGCTAATGCCAGCTCCCTGGTCTTGGAAGAATAAATAAGTTTAAGTAAATTTGTAAAATGGGTATAATACGTTTGGAGGGTTTTTGTGAAAGGAACACTGTAGGTCAGCGGGCCCTTGAATCTTAAGTCTTCTCTACAATCCCTTCACCCCAGGAGCAACAGCTCTTGGTCCCACTATTAGGTAATTTTGGGCAAGGGTTGATTTTTAAAAAATCTATTTCATCTCCTCGGATGCCACAATGTCCAATGCCACTGACAACTCAGCCCAGTTTCTGTTTCCCCAGATTTATGTGAGTCAGTTTCTAAACAGTATTTGTTAGAATGCGGAGAACTTGTGATAATTTAATCTTAAGATGTATTAAACTTACCTTTGCATTATTAAAAAAAAAAGCCGCTAAACTAATTAGTACAAACATTAGGAATAAACGCGCTTCAGAATGTTGGGCATGCCATTAAGTACCAATTATAAATTATTTACCCTTATTAATAATTTATATTAGATTCCCAATGTAATTATACATGACCAAGAAACCAACTTATCTTTTAAAAACATTATATAACCTTAGGCCAGCCACACCCCAACAGCCAACCTAACTGATCAATGTTGTGAACATTTCCTGTATGAAATGTGTGTGTCCGGATGAAGATGTATGAGGATGGAGAAGAGCCCTGCTAGTTCCTTTCCTGGATCATTATGATAAGTTGAATGTAGCAGATGAAAATTGCCTTTTCTGGAGAGTGTAATATTTTCTCTCTAGGGAAACAATCAAAGCTATGTGACAACAGCACTGGAGGTAAAAATGACAGAGGAAAGTCTTTGCAGCAGCTTGAAACAAAGCAGTGCATAATTCTGGCAACCTGACAGCCAAGCTTTATTCAGAGTTCATTGGCTACTTAAACAGTAAGTGATGGACGGTTCAACAATGCTGTTCCCTGTCTAGTAGTAAGAAACTTTCACCTTCACAGGCCATAGGAGAAAACCGGTAACTTTGTCCAGTTTCAAATTCCTTTAAATCTTGAGCTGGAATGAACTTTTGTAAAGTCATAGACTCTTGCACTGTGGAACAAACTCCTCATAAAACACAGAGTTTGAAAGAATTACTGGCAAAAAAGTATGTGCTTTAAAAAAGAATCACAGCATTACTCTTGCTTGGCCAAAAGTGTTAAATGTTCAGAGGTGAATTCCAGAATAGGTAGCAAATAAGCTCAAAGTCAATGACCCAAAGGCTCCCCATATTTGAGGCCACTCTCACACCTAGCAAAATCATCCTAAAATTTTATAAAATATTAAAAGCTAATTCCTTTATTTTCACTGCACATTTTTCAGAAATAGTCTAGTGACCAGAGGGAGGGAAGAAATTCCAGAAAAATAAAACTGCAGTTAAAGGTTCTTATTCTGTCCTTCTCACCCCACACCCTATCAATTTCTGGCTCAAACCCAAACATTTGCACCCACAGGAACATATATCTTCAATCTCCCATTAGAAAGACTTCATATCTAGAGCTGCCTCCATTCATGCCAGGAGGTTAGGCTGGTCTTCACAGCAGGAGGCTGCAAGCATCTTTCCCTCCAACAATATCAACTTACACTGGGAGTTTCCTCCTGCCCTCTGTGAACACATCTTTGAGACGGAAGTCATTCCTTAGGATTCCTGTCAGACAGGTCACTTGAGGAATTCACAACTCTAAGTCTCTGGGAACTGAAGCAAAGCCTCTTAAGCAAGCAAGCCCAGAGTGCTAGGAAAGTAGTCATGGAGCAATTGGAAGGAATTTTTCTCCCATCTTCCAATTCCTAAGCACTCATCTGCTCATATAAACATCAACCTGACCAGCCTGTTCTCTCTTGCTCCAAGCTGCTAAAGGGCTTTGAGAGGAGGCTAAGTAAGAGTCAGCAGGCAGAGGCTTCTGGGAGTTGTCAGGAACACCTGAGCAGATGTTTCCCCTTTCTGTGAGGTGAAAGGCAAAGGGCACATCAAGCCCATCCCTACCCCCTACCCCCACTCACCCCAAAAAAAAAAAAAAACTGGAAAATATCAATAGCTTCAGCCAGAAGCAGTACCAAATTTAAAAAGAATAAATTGAAGGGAAAGAGCATGGTATCAAAAAGTTGAACTCAACACTGAAAAATAACAAATGATAAAACAATACATATCTGATAGTGGGTTGTGTTTGTAGCTCAGTGGTAGAGCACTTGCCTAGCATATGTGAGACACTAGGTTTGATTCTCAGCACTGCATATAAATAAATAAATAAATAAATGAATGAATAAATAAATAAATAAAAAGGTCCATCAAAAAACTAAAAAAATATATTAAAAAAAATATCTGATAGTAAAACCCTTTGACCTGAACAGTGGTTTTCTCCAAGTTAATTACAAAAGACTCCCATTTTTCCACTTCCATCCCTAGGTTCCTTGATGGGAAACCTAGAATGTGGGTTTTGGGAACTGAGAGAGACGTCAGAAATCAGTAAGTCTTTGGGTTCTAAACCCGCAGACTGTGGTCTGGGATGGAAACAGGCTTCTAATTATAAATGTCCTGAAAGGGCAGAATGACCTGTGAAGTGCTCATCTCTCCAGGAAGAGGGTGTCTGGCTTTCAAGCATTTTCCAAGATGGCACCAGACCCCAAAGGAGTTGAAACCACTAATCTGGTTCAATTCTTGGATTTCACAGATAGTGCCCAAAAAACTCAATTGAGTGCTCCAGGTGACAGAGCAAATTATATGTCACCTTCTAACGCTGGTTGGGGCTCCGTGGGAGGAGGAGGAGGACACCACATGAGCCAACAGGCCTTTTCCATTTCTAATTACAAGATTCCGTGAAGTCTCCAGCCGCCACTCTGTCTGGCTTTCTGGGCTTGGGTGTGTCAGTTGTCATTCTGTTTGCAAAGCGTAGAGATGGCCAGAGGCCTGGGGTGGTTGGATCTAGCCAAAAGCCAATCATCTAGCACCTAGGGACTAACTCTTAGCCAAATTACTTTTGGGGGCTCATCGGGGGGTTTCAAAAAGCCCAGTTTTTACAGAGTGAGGCACAGTTGAATGCTCCAAGAACACTTTACCAAGGTTGGTTGCATAAAGAAAAAAATCAGTAAAAACCATCACCCCCTAGTACCATATGGTCTGTATTTCCAGGCCAAGCCAGGCCAATTAGAACCAATTTATGACAGAAAAAAAGGAGCCCTATTATAGTAATCCAGAATAAAAAAGTTTTGTTGCAAAATGAAGTACAATTTCCAGAGATTATCATTGAATGGGAAAAAACTGTAAATAATGTAACTGATAATTTACTATACAAAAATGCTGTCCATGTGCGGCCAGTGGTTGCTCCATGGGAATAAACAGTTAACACGTGAGTAATTAAAGGCTATTGGCACAAGGAAACATGTACAGTCCTCCTTGAAAACGGAAGAATTACAAATTAAAACTTTAAGGGATAATTAGACAATTGCAAACTACAAAGAAGATCCAATGGTGGCAGAGAAAGAGCAGCACTTGGACTTTGCAGATGCCGCTGTAATGAACTGGGTCAGCCTTTCCAGACAGCAGTGTGGAAGATGCAACAAACAAAGCTATAGGATCCTGGGCTTTGATTCAGTACTACTCCCGAGGGAACATTTCTCAAGAAAGGAGCCAAATGGAGAGCAAAAGAGGTAATTTTTATGAATAAGCTCTTTGCTGCTTATGGCAACCACTGCCACCCAAAGTGGAAGGTGCCCACACAATAAAAGGACAATGTAAATGATGTAGAGATTCAAAACTCAGACTCAGGAATCAGATCGCAGTTCATTACTGGACACCCTGCGCTTCATTACTGTATGAGGAATGTGCAGTTCCTGTCCTGAAAATGGGTTGCTATGAGGATTAAATGAGATAATCCATGAAAGGCATTTAGAACAGGGCCTGGCACATAAGTATTTGACCAAGGTTAGCTGAATTTATTATTATATGTTCATTTAAAATTGCAAGCAGATTTCCCAGTACTGCAAAAACAATGCAAACAGATGACCTATGTCAATACTTGAAAATGAAAATGTGAAATTATGTTAAACTGATAACATCAACAGATAAAACTAGTACAATCTGATTACAATTATGTAAAATTAGTTTATAAAATTAGTTTATCAAAGACCAAAGTGTACTTAGAATGAGTTAAATCATTCATTTAGTCATGGTTCTCATTAGCTTCTTTTTATGCAATCTTGTTTTGTTTTGTTAAGTGCTAGGGATAGAATAGAGGGCCTCACATATGTGAAACAGTTGTTCTATCACTGAGCTGTATCCTCAGACCCTGCAATGTTTAAATTCTATGATAAACCAAAAATAATAAAGAAAGAGACCCAAAAGATTTTCCAGAATGCGACAGGCAACAGTACAAGGGACCTGATTTTGTTTGGGTGTCTACATCTCTCTCCAGGGACTCGGCAAAAATGTGTGTGCATGGAATCACTCCAGGCATAAATACCAATTATTATAAGTCACTCCTACACCACAGGCTGACTGTGGCACAAACCTATGACACCCTCTGGTCATTGAGACATAGGCCTGCTGGGAGCCTTCTGAGAAAGATGCCCTAGCCTTAGATATCAGGAAGAGCCATCCCCTCTTTTTCCTCCATGGTATGCTATCATATTATATCCCCAGAGGACAGCAGGACCTGCAACAGCCACCCTGTGACCACGAGAAGAGTCAACATGCTCTGGGGACAGGGCAGAGAGATGCAAAGGATACAGGTCTTTGAGTAACTTTTCTATGCCCAAGAATTAGCCAATGTTGGAGCTTCCTATGCTGAGACTTATTAATTAAGGTGAAAGAATATGCTTGCTTTATTGTTAAGTTTATCAGTAGAGTTGCAGATTTCTGTTCCCTACAGCTGAAAGCATCTTAAGTAATGAGGCAGGAACCCAAGCAGTCTGATGAAGGCCTGGCTGGCCAGTCCAACCCAGGAAGGGACCAGGATTTTGCCAGGACACTTCATTGTATCCCATCCTGGGAGAGAGCCTAAGAGAGATGGGAGAAGAAAAGACACTGGAATGTCCACCCTTAGTATACAAAAGAGCTATGCCCAAGCCTGAGGACAACACCAGATGGTATAGCAAGCAGACAGCAACACTGGGCTGCAGAGCTCCAGATGTCTGGCCCCTCTTGACCACTAATACTCTAATTTCTGGATTTACCCATTTCACAAAGTTGCAACTAAAACTATCATCTAAGGTAGGGAAGTCAGAAAAATGCAAGATGCACAGTTACACTTGAACTTCAGATAAACAATGAATAACCTCCAAGTGCAGGCATGTCTCATGTGTGATGCTTTCTCCAGGCATCAGGCTACAGACAAAAGCCTGAGCCCACACACCAGACCTCACTTGAGGTCTCCAGTGAGTCTGGGAATGTCTGAAGTGCATTTTATAGCAACAGACAAGAAGTAGCTGATACTTGGAATGTAAGGGTGGGGCAGACATTACTGTGGTCCTGGGAGGTTTGGAAACTATGCTGCAGGCTATAAGACAAGACGGGTCTGGGAGCAGCAGGGAGGGACACAGTGGCTCCTGACATCCATCCCTCTTTCAAAAGAATTTCTCAGATGAACCAGAAGAGATGAGCATCCCTTGATATCCATGACTTTGGACCAGGGATGAGAAGTGGCAGTGGGCAGGGCTCTGGTGCTCTCTTGGCCACCGGCTATAGACTTACCTTATCTGTGGTCATGTTCTCACAGTCTTTCTGCATCAGGCCTTGTCTTACAGCATGACCCCCTGGGGCCAAGGACAATGTTTAACTTGCTTGGTGTGACACTGGCTCCCTGTTCAAAAACACTCCCTTAATAAAGCTTGGGGATGAGAGCAGAGCTTCATTTCCTGGAACTCTGCTTTATGGTTCCAGTTTCATGTCCCCACAGCATCCTGCTCAGGATCAGCACTACCCCAGAACTGAGGACATAGTAAGTACCTGTGAAGACATATCTCTCTCACAGAAAGCTTCACCGCCAATAGATCCAGAAATTGAGCCAGTGACAGATAAATTTGTTTTCACTGCCTCTGTCTCCTTCCCCGGTTCACTTCTTCTGGAAGTTGCTATGCTAACCGGAAGCACTGGAAATGAAATTTGGGGCTGGATGACTAGAAGCAAAAAAACAAAACAAAACAAAAAAAGAAAATGGAAGTACTTATGTTCACAGCAATGCCTTTTAATAGTTTGTCTTTTTTTCTTTCTAGAAATGGGAGAGGAAAACCAAACAGAAACTGCAGGCAAGAAGGAAAGAAGCAAGGCTGGCTATATAATTTGCAGTATCTCTCATTCAATAATCAAGAAAACTTTTATAAAAGGAACCAAAATATCAAACTGAATCCTTTCTGCCACATCCATAGCCCCCACCCCAAACCTGATGCCTGTTTCTTACTTGCTACTTGATGCCTTTCTCCCTGGAGCACCAGGATGCTCTCTGGGTGAGTGCAGTCCCTCACTGGACCCAGGGGCTGATCCCTTATCTCTGGCCACTACAGGGTTCAGGATGTCTATAGAGCTTTCCTCCCAAAAGGTGCCAGGCCAGGAATAGAGATCTCTCCCCACCAACCCACCAGAAGATGGGCAGCACCCAAGCGATTGCAACCATCATACTGGGACGTACTTGGGATCTGGATCTGGAGTGAAGTGGAGGTTTGGCCCCACCAAATTACCCATTTTGTGACCCTGCCAGCCTGGAATAAGGATGGCCGCTAGGGCTTACCTTGGGACACCAACAAAACTGTGTCCCTCCCTGAATCCTTACCCAGGCTCTCCTGATGGAGTCAGAGGTTCAGCAGTTGCTAGACTGGAAGAGGGAGGCCAGCTGGGCCCCCAACCCAGGGAGTTTATATTACATTGTCACACTGGCCACCACTTATGAAACATAGACTCAAAGACAGAATTACTGGGAATTTCCAGTCAGCTACTGCAGAGCATGTGGCCCCAGAAGTGAGGCTCTTCTTCTGAGTACAGGACCTGCATGACTGCACTGGTCACATACCCGAGAAGGCAGCCCCAGAAGTCACAGTGCTTATTAAGGTGAGAAAAGGATGAAAACAAAGTTAAAAAACAAAAGATTCTCCAATTCACTGCAGGTGCCTTGTGCTCATAAATTGGGTGAAAAATAAATCTTTATCACTTAAAAAAATTAGCCAAACACCCTAAGATAACAGGACATATCTGGGCCTATCTTCTACCTCCTTTCCACCCCCCAAATCCTTGCAATCTGTTGGGTATCTTGAGATTTTGCCAAAATAATTCCTTGCAGTGGTTGCTAATCAGAGGCAGTACCTGGCCCAAGTTCTAGAGGGTATTCAGAAGAGGGAGAAAGAAGGGTTGGGGGAGATGTAGTTGCACAATGGCTGAGATGGTTACTCAAGGAGCAAAGACCTTAAGCAACCTGCAGTGACTAGACAATCCCCCACAACCAGATCTGTCCTACCCAAAATGCCAATCAAGCCAATTTGGTAAAACTACCCCAGGGAAACTTTAAGTAAACGAAGTTTAAATGGAAACCTACCCATCTGGACCTCCCACCATTTGTCATGAAGATGACATATGCAGCACAGAATTCCTCAGGAGTACTGCCCATCACCTCCTCTGAGAGGTTCCCGGCAGGCTGGCACCGCGTTGGTCCCCAGCTCATTCAGGGGAAGGAAGTTCACTGGAGAAAGGTGGGGCATTTGTTTTCCTGGACACCTTTATTTTCCCTCTTCTGAAGCCACTTCAGCATCAGGCTTCCCCTAGCCCCACCCAAGGAAAGGTTTTCTTCTCACAGAAAGCATCCTTCAGCCTGGTCCCCAAGCTCTGGGACAAGAGCTTCAAGAAATCTCCCCAGCAGTGTACAGTAAGCCTCGAGGGTGGAAACTTAGCAAGGGTGAGATAACAGTCGTGGTTTTATATATAGCACCTGTGCTTTCCGGAGACCTCAGAGCATGGGGTAAGCAGGGTTTTAACCACCCTCCTGCCATGGGGAGGCTGGCTTGGAAGGCAACCCCCCTTTTTGAGTCCTGCTGCCAGCCTGGCCCACCACCCCAGAGACTTCTCCTGGGAATGTCAGGTGCCAGTAAGGTCCCCAGCCATTTGGCTCCTTGGCCTTCCTGGTCACTATGGACACACCTCAATCTGAGAATAGGTCAAAGGTAAGCAAGTGTTCACAGCACTGCCATTGGATGGCCACCTGAGGAAGAAGCTGAGGTTGCACGTGTCACCCCTCCCAGGCCTCTTATACTCAAATTCCCAGAGCCTGGACATTTGCAAACACTGCCTGCTCACTGCATGCAGCATGCCCTTTTCCAGCAGAAAACAAAGGTGCTGAAGGCACCAGAACATGGTGTGGGGAGCACTAGCCTGGAGGAGGGAGAGTTGGTGTTTGTCCTGGCCCTGCACTCCCCAGCTGTGACCTTACACAGGCCCTTCTGTTTCAGGCCCCCAGCTCTCAGATTCATCTAATTCTTGTGTTATATGGTCCTATATAGCCTGCTTAAGCTACCAAAAGGGCAATGTCAGCCTTGCTGCCCTCAATGAGAAAAGAACAGTACAGGCTGAGGGTGTGAAGATAGCAGGAGCCTAAGTGCATCACAACATGCCCTAGAGTGTCTGGCAGAGGAGGGAGGAAACACATGCAACACAGTTCAGGCAGCTATCAGCAAACCACAGGACCTTCAGTAACGCTCACCAACTGCACACAGCTTCCCTCTCACCCCTTTCAAGGGTGCATGCACAAACACAGCCACACACCTACATATACATACACACAGTCACATGCACACACATATTACATAATTCAACACACATGCATACACATATATTCACCCCACACGCATACACCCATATACATAACCACATGTGCATGTGTACAGGTATATACTACACGTACATGTACACACCCACATGCACATACACACAAGCACACACACACACACACACACACACACACACACACATACACTCTGATAAGACCCCAGAGTGAGGAGACTTTGGACCCAGCTGACTTTTTCGGGTTCTTCTCATCTCTGGATCAGTCCTGACCCCCCCCCCCAACACCATGGAGTTCTCAAATGCCTACTTCTGTCTCCCTTTGTCCCCTCTGTCCCACACCCTCACTTCATGTCCACCTCACATTATGGTGAGAAACAGTTCAGAAATAAAGTGGAAACCAGGTTTGGAGAGAACAGTTCATTGGGGAGGGAAGTAGAAACAACTGCTATTTTTATCTGTTTTTCTAAGACCTCCTCTGTGCCCCCTCTGTCAGGAGTGACAAGAACTGTGCCCTCCCCACAGGTTTCCGGTCTCGTCCCATTTTAGATCCACTGTAGCCAGGCTCCCTCTCTATCTCCTCAGCCAGGGCCTGGGGCAGAGTTGTCCTTCGAAGGAGTTTCTAGCAAAAAGAAAGCGCCTTGGTTTATGAGGAATTTGTTTAGGCTTCTAAAACGATCTCAGTCGCTACTGTTGGCATGTCTTCTATCTAAGACACGGCCCCATAAATTTATAGTTCACAAAGAATTGCATTCTGCTACTTAACACTTGGCTTGGGCTTTAAAGCTGTCCTTTCTACCACATTCCCAGCCAAAGAATGCATCCTGGGTGTTCAGATAAATACCAGTGTCCTGAACAACAACCCTACCTCATTAAAACAATCTACTGCATGCAGCCTGTATTCACGTTAAAAAAAAAATCTACCAATCCTGCCTCCAATGTCCTAACTCCAAAAAATAAAAAATGAGGCCTGTGAACTGGTCTTAACCCACAAGGACCTTCTCTGACTTATTTAGAAAATCAAAGTTTTTTTGTATCTTGACAGTCTCATTTTCTCTTTTTGTTTGGCAATTTCTCACCAAGTTTGGCAAAAGACCATCTATGAAAGCCAAGCTAGAAGGCTCTGAGAGAAGACAATGAGTTGTGCATGCTTGCACATTCCAGGTATAGACTTTAACATCTTGGTAGACATTAATGCTATCCCCCAAATATTTTCAATTCTTCTCCTGGGCATATGGTAGGGCTCTACTCTCCTGCTCACTTAAAATTGACAACATGAGTCTTGTTTGGTCAACTAAATGTGAGCAGAAGTGACATTTGTCAATTCTCTGGGCTGCAGCTTTACCAGCCAGGATGTGATCTGCCATGTTCATTCCCTCTGCTTAGTGACTAACACCATCAACCTGGGTCATGGAGTGAGGATAACAGGTAGAAAAATCAAAGTTGACTGAGATCAGGTATGCAGTATTATGATCAAGAAATAACCCTGGGTTGTTTATAGCCACTGATTATGGAGTTTGCTGGTTATCACTGAAATATAACCTAACCCATCCTGACACAGAATTTGAGGTAATAATTATATACCTGCTGAGAACCTGGCTTGCTACTTGCAAGGAGGAAACGAGAAAGGCAATAGAGAGGAAAAAGAAGAGTTCAGAGCAAACTCCCTGCCATTCCCTGAACCTGCTTTGTTCTCTCAAGCTTTCATGTTTTTGAGCATTTGAGTCCTTCTATTCCAAAATTCTCCCCCTTACAGCAGGAATCTGTACTTACTTATCTCTGTGTACACATACACACACACACACACACACACACACACACATATATATATACACATTCATATATATGTATGTATATACATTCATATATGTATGTAAATGTGAATATACATTTATATACATATATGTGTGTGTACATATATATCTGTATCTATCTATCTATATATCTATATCTATATATATAATTTTATTTATTTATTTATTTTTAAGACAGGGCCTCACTATGTTGCCCAGGCTGCCTCTGAACTCCACAGCTCAAGTCACTCTCTTGCCTCAGCCTCCTGAGTTGCTTGGACTTCAAGTGAGCACCATGGCACTTGGACATGGGGAGTTTTTTGGTTTTCACAGTGGTGGGAGGTGCTACTGGCCACAAATGCTGCTAAATAGCCTATAGGACACAGAACAGCCTCCCACAACAACAACAACAAAATTTATCTGGCCCCAAATGTCAGTGGTACTAAGGTTGAGAAACTCTGTTCTAAAGTGAGACTATCTGAGGTCATACCCTGACTCTTGTTTTACTGTGATTTGAGGCATGTCACTTTTGCAACGCCAGCCACATAATAAATATGTAATAGATGTTAAACATTATAATTTGCCTCCTCCATTGAAATGCAAATTCCTAGGAGGACTAAGCTTTACTTACATTTGTATCCCTACCTGCCAGCACACAATGAATGTTCATAGGCTAAATAAGTAAAGCATTCACTCCTTTCTGAAAGTAAAGCCAGTTGCAAGGAAGAGGTAAAACCTTCTGCCAGGTACCAAAAAGACGAAGTCTGTCATGGCAAAACCTCTGCTGGTTTTAGTATATTTATTATTTGTAGTTCATTGCAAAGTACAAATTCAAGGACAGAAATTCTCAGCAAGAATATTTAAGAAATCAGAAGATAAACACACACAACCATCCTGAAAAAAAAAGCAAGTTTATGACAAATAAATTTTATACCAGTAATGCTATCTGTAGTGATTCAAATCAAAATGAGCTACTTACCAACAGCCCTAATGCAATATGGCACAAACACCATATTTTAATTTGAATCAGAATATAACAAGAGAATTTTAAAAATCTATTGAGCAATATTAAACTGGCACCTCAAACTAGCTCCTCAAAATGTAATGAATCAGAACTGGGCATGGTGGTACATGCCTATAATCCCAGCAACTCAGAAAGCTGAGACAGGAGGATTGCAAGTTTGAGGCCAGCCTCAGCAATTTAGCTATACCCTAGGTAAGTTAGCAAGATAAAATCAAAATAAAAAATGAAAAGGCTGGGATGTGGCTCAGTCGTTAAAGTGCCCCTGCATTCAATCCCCAGGACCAAAAAAATAAAAGTAATGAACCAAAATTTCTGACCCAAATCGTTATTTGATTCAGTTGCACCTTTGGTGTTGGGCCTAATCAACTGACTGCTAAAATGGGATGGACAATTCTAAAGGGTCCTGAGGACTGTGTGGAAACTCTGTGATCATCTGTCTTCATGAGACTATTTCCACTCCCTGGGCTCAGGGGATACATGTGAAAATCCTCTGCTCATTTTCCAAAAATCCTTTAAGTCCACATAGAAATTAATACTTTCTCTGTAATAGACTGTTTATCCAAATTCACCAAAGGAGATCTTTCAAATATTATACTTCATTATACCAAGGAACAAACAACATACCTTTTCATTTCTTATGACTCATTGAAATAGGACTAAGGATGCTTTTCTTTATGAAGCCCCTCGTACAGGACTAGGCAGAAAAACAAATCCATTCTTAAACACAAGATATCTCCTCTGTTACCCAAGGGAAGCCAAGCCCTCCAGCTGGTTCTCAAATTAGCAGCCATTCCAAGACCACTTCTTGCAGCCCTTCTTGAGACAGGTGGACAGATGAGAGATGGACACTACTTCATAGGGGCTATGGTGAAACTGAAGTTCAATGCTGGTTTTGAAATGATTTCAGTCCCCAGCTACTGTTATTAGCAGTTCTGAATTATATGCATACTTTTTCTTTTCTATTTAATTACAGTGAAAGAGTGGAAGCATTTCTGGGGGCTTTTAGCACACATCCATGTGGCAAAACTAAACCTAAATCACAGACCCAAGCATAGAGACTTTCAAGGAAGCCTCAGGGGAAGGAATGGAGCCCCACACACAGTGGGGCCTGCTCCTACACTTTTGAGTTGAATTTTGGAGGAATTCACCTAGTCAGAGAAAAGGGAAGAGAGTACATGGAATAGAAGGCTCCACAGACACCAAAGCAGGGAAGAATGAAGAGACACGGTGACTTCCTAAAGTGGCAGGAGTGTTGTCTTCCTCTCCAGGGCTGTTTTCTTCCAGTGGGAGAAGGAGGGAGAAAGCAGAAAGACACTCTACATTCCTTTCTTTGTTTTTCTTTTTCTTTCCAGGCCTGACAATACATAGACAACTTTCCTGAAATACCTGTGAATCAGCCTGGGTGGATCCTGTGGAGGCTGGGAAGTGCCAGTACATGGGCTGGGGCCGCCACCCTGGCTCCCTACACACTGTACTCTGCCAAGGGTGCCCGCCAAGGAGCACTATTCTATTTTGGAGTCTGAAGACAGGGAGGGCACAAAGGTGCCTCATAAATGACCAAGCACCCTCACCTGAAGCCCTGAGAGGCAGAACTCTGGAGGCCCAAGGCTTTGGACACTCTGCTTCTGTTTTCACAGCACCTTGATGGAACTGTTTTTGTCTGTTAGTTTTTGTTTTTGTTTTTAATAAAGCATCCCCTATTTTTTTAACTTACTTTATTTATTTATTTATTGTTATGTGGTGCTGAGGATCGAACCCAGTACCCATGCAAGCTCTCTATCACTGAGCCACAACCCCAGCCCTTTGTTTCTTTTAAAGCCAGATTATTTAATGAAAGGTGTTCACACCAAATTTTCTTTATCCATTCACCTGCAGATGGGCACCTAGGCTAGTCAATAGTTTGACTGCTATGAACATGGATATGCATGTATCACTCTAGTATGATGCCTTGAATTTTTCAGGGCAAATACTGAGGAGTGGTACAGCTGGGTCATATGTGGTTCCATGCCTAGTTTTTTGAGGAAATTCCTCACAGATTTTCCTAGTAGTTGTACTAATTTACAATCCTACAACAGTGTAAAAATGTTTCTTTTTCTCCATATCCTCTCCAGCATTTATTATTATTTTTATTCTTGGTGATTGCCTTTCTGATTGGAATACTACATATATATTCAAGTTGAAATTTCATTGTTATGTTTCCAGTTTTTATATAAAGCATAATTTTTTGGTCTTTTGGTAGTTATACATGACAGTAGAATGTATTTTGACATGTTACACGTACATAGAGTATAACTTCCCATACTTGTGGTTGTACATGATGTGGAGTTTCATTGGTTGTTAAAGAGTACTTTTTATGATCTCTGGTGATTCTCCATTGCTTTCATAATTATATACTTATACTAGTATCTAAATATTTACCAAAAATTTAGTTCATTTCTTTAGTTTCAGTTTTTCTTTAAATCCTTCCTTAATGGTATTTTATAAATATATTGTGAAAATGTAAAAAAAAAAAAAAAGGTATTCACTATCATTAGTCATTATAGAAAAACAAATTAAAACTACAATGAGAGGCTGGGGTTATAGCTATATAGCTCAGTGGCAAAGTGCTTGCCTAACATGGGTCCGGGTTCAATCCCCAGCACAGCAAACAAACAAAAATACCACAATGAGATACCTATACATGCCTGTCAAATGGTTAAAATTTTTTTAAAAATGAATAACACCAAATGCTGGTGAGGATGTTGAGAACCTGGATCAAGAATATTTCATATTACTGGAGAAATATGAAATGGTACAGCCACTCTGGAAAATTGTCTGGCAGTTTCTTTTAAAAACTAAGTAAAAATGCAACTATCCATCTGACCCAACATCTGCACTCCTGGGCATTTATCACAGAGAAATGAAAGTTTACCGTTACACAAAACCAAGCACACAAATGTTCACAGCAGCTTCACTTAAAATAACCAAATACTGGAAATAACATAGGTGACTCCTTCTAAAAGTGATGGTTTAATCAAAACCTCAGAGGAAGACAAGGCAGAGGCTGAGTAACCCAACTTAAAATTCAGGAATTCCTGGTGTCCTCCACCTGAACTAACTGCATCTAGTGGCTGGTCATTCACTGTCCCATATGGCCTTTACAATGCCCCCAAGGAAGCCACCGCTTCACCATGGTATTGGCTGAAATGCTCCTTTCTAAGGAGGGGCCAATGGTATGCCTGGAGTTCAGGCCCTCCAATCTTCTTGTAAGGAACCCCAAGGTGATCGGCTACTAAAGGCCTGGTCTCCTATCTACTGATCTCTTTGAATGAAACTTTCTCTCTTCCATCACCCAAGTCTCAAGGCTGATCAGCATTTTTAACAGCTGCATGATTAGATTAATTCAATAAAATTGTAATTCCAGGTGAGTTTCCCTAAGAAATATTTGATGAGACAGGTCTCCGCCATCCTGTCCCTCTATACAAATGATTTTTTAAAAATCTGCATTTGGGATTCACATTTCCTTTGAAGACATATTGAATTATTTTCTGAAGTTCTTAAAATCTTTTCAAAGTCAGTGGTGCATCTGTAAGTGACACCTGTAAGCAGGTAAACCACTTGGATGGCATTCAATTCCAATTTAGGTGCTACTGTTATAAACCCACGTCAGTGTCATTTAAAGGGGCCTGGACCACCCTGCTCCAGGATGCCTGGGTGCTACACAGTATGACAGTGCCCAGGGAGCCCTGTGCAATAGAGAGACCCATGGTGCTCTCTCAGCACAGCCTGAGGCAATTGGACATGCAAAGATCTATGCTCTGTACTTGATGACCCCCCCTATCTTGCCTCTGTACTTGATGAGCCCCCCATTTTGCAGACATCTTGCAGCCTCCCTTTAGAGGCAGGCTGACCTCCTGGAGGCCAGGGCTGCAGAATCAATGCTGAGTGTGCCCTGCTGTCAGCTCACTGCATCTCTTTCTGCAGCAGTCAGGAGCTTTTAACCTTTTCTTGACCTTTAGGGTTAGGAGTTCTCTTTTCCTTTCCACTAGTACTGGGGCAGCGAGGTAGCTCCAGAAGTTCACTTTTTCTATAGATGCATCTATGGAATCCATGTTTTTAAACAAAGGCCCATTCATTTAGAAAGAAAAGAATCCTCTCTTAGTCCCACTTCTGCGAACAGAAAATTGATCTTTAACCAGACTCAAACACTCTCCAGGGTAACTATTTGAACACACTTTCCCCCTTAGCTCTAATATTTCCAAAGCAACTATAATTCTTCTCAACCATCTCCCAGGCACAAAGGTTCAGCTTTCAGCACTCTGCTCATCTCTCTTTGTATTCAATACAGTTATTCCCCAGTCCAGCTAACGCACAAAGCCCAGAACCAACTCAGGGCTCACTCTGCACAGAAGCCTGCCACCTTCCCCTGTTCTCCAAGTGACCATCAGTGTGTGGCAGAGAGAACCAGGCAGGCACTTGGGAAACACAGATGAGTTCAAACCCCAGCTGTGGATTCGGGACTGACAATTTAATTTCTAATGCTCAACTTCCCTGCTGTGATTGGAGGAAAACTGATACATACCTTGCAAAAACTAAATGAAGCAATTATGTGGCATGCTTGGCATATAAGAAATGCTTCCAAAATCATAGTTCCTATTATTCTGCTTATGTGCATCCTAAGGCTGATCAGCATTTTTAACAGCTGCATGATTAGATTAATTCAATAAAATTGTAATTCCAGGGGAGTTTCCCTAAGAAATATTTGATGAGACAGGTCTCTGCCATCCTGTCCCTCCATGCAAATGATTTTTTTTTAAATCTGTATTTAGAATTCACATTTCCTTTGAAGACATGTTGAATTATTTTCTGAAGTTCTTAAAATCTTTTCAAAGTCAGTGGCACATGTCCTCATACTACAGTCAGAGGCCTACAGACTGTGGCACCTGGCAATCCACCACCTGAACCATTCAGGCAACTCCCTTTAGGATAACCTACATGGGTCCTCAGTGTTCCCTGCAACAACCCCTGGGAGATTCTCCTGCCTTCCCTGGGGATTGTGACATTTGAGACCAATGGTGAGAGACCAAAAACTCTAGGCCAGGTCAGAGTAGCAAAGAAAAGTTGCCTGGAAAGACCTCAGGACCTGCAGGTCTTTTTTTTCAGTGATAGGAACCCAGGGCCTTACGCATACTAGGCAAGTCTTCTACTACTGAGTTACACCCACAGCTCTAGACTTGCAGGACTTTCGTGTAGCTTCTCAGTGTTAACCCATAGTCTGCAGGAGGCAGGAAGCAGCTCTGGGGAGAAATTTGTAATGTAGAGTATAATACCACAAGGTAAATAGCTTCACCACACTGTTCCATATGGCTTTTGCCTGAGATGGAAACTAATTGCTGTTTTGTGTACATTTCCAGGTTGGGGCAATAAGGCAACTACTGGCCAGTGCACTCGCCATCAGACCACCTCTGAGATCCACATGGCCACATGCTAACCAGCTCTTTCCATGGTCTCATTCCTCCCGGAAGACAACCCCTCCATCCTGCAAAGGGCAGGAGGAGCCTGGGGGTTTAGGAGATGTGCATGTGTAACCAGGCCTGAGTCATTCTCTCCAGAAGAGCCTCCAGCCCCAAACAGCATGTTGAGTGCCTGGAAGCCGCACTCAGATAAATGAGCCTAATGGGCTTTGGAGCAGGCTCTCTTGAGTGGACCACCTGTGCGCAGGAAAGAGGACAACCCCAAGGGTTAACACCCCAGGCTTTCTGCCTCATACTAGGGCCAAACTGAAGAGGGATTTCCACATCACACATCCATGTGTAGCCACAGCTGAGAAGACGCCTGTGTTTGGCAGGCAGGGGTACCCAGGGCTGCAGTCAGTCTGTGCTGCTCCGGTGGAACTTGTCACCACACAGTGCCAACTCCTGCAGTGTCTACATGCATTCTCACAGGCCTTGAGGGGACTCAGAAGTGAGATGATGAGCTCGGGGTTCATGGGTTCACCCCAGTCGCCTGCATGGGTTTTGCCTCCACTCTACCATCTGAGGACAAAGGCAAAGCACAGCTTTGGGACTTGGGGGAGTTCTGGGCAGGTTCTCTTGTGTAAAGTGAGCTTTGAAAACCCAAGAGCCGCCTGGTCCTGAGTCCCTGTGAAGGTACATGTGTTGGGGCCTTGTCTACAGAAAATAAAGCTTCTCCAACCTCAGAAGGGCACACGCCCACCCAGCCACCAGACTGGACACAGGGAGGAGAGAAAGCCACTTAAAACACGCACGCACACACACACACACACACACACACACACACACACACACACACACACAATCTCTAGCTCAGCCACCTGCTTTCTTATGGCTATAGTGACTCTAAAAGACCCGTGAGGAAAACAGAGGAACTAAGGGAAGAGAGCAGAGATGGAGCCTTCCACATCCAAATGCTGGGCCTTTTATGGCTGGATGATCTGATCAGTCTCCACCTCTAAAACAGATTGAAAAGAGTGGGTCCCAGGGTGTGTAACCTGACACCCCACTACCAGCAGCTGAATACCGAGGATTGTTTTTAAACTTCAAGTTCTGAGCCTGGTAACAAAGTGAGCCTTTCCTGCTGGACCTCCTTGGAAAAATAATTCCTGATGCCTATTTTGTCAGCATCCTGGACTTGGGGTGACATGCAGGGACTCAGGGTACTTGGTGAAGGCAAGTTAGGGACCCACTTAGAAGCACTTTTCACAACTGAGAGAAGAGGCAGAAGAAGAGGACTCCCTCTATTCCCAGGTGGTACTTGAGCCATATTATCTCATTTTTATGTCCACCCTAGACTATGAGATGGGGACATTATCCTCACGTTAGAGATGAAGAAACTGAAGTTCAGAGAAGTTAAGTCTCTGCAAGGTCTGAAACAGAGCAAGGGTGTGAAGGATGTGAAGGTCTCTCTGGCTCCAGCTGCACATTCTCCTGCAAGATCATCTTGCCTCTCTGCTTGGCAGAACAAGCCTACTCCAACACAGACCTTCTAAAACCTGCAACATCAGAGCTCTCAGACCCTGTTATTTCTTGGAGGGGAAGAGGCAAATAAGTCAGAATACTTCCTTAGTATCCTACTTCACTTTCAAATGGAAGAGAATAGTGGAGATTGCAAGCCCAGCCAAAAAGGCTGAGGGAGGTCAGGTTCACACAGTTATTGTTTATTGAGCATTTACTATGACCAGATAGTGTACTAGGCACTTCACACATTATCTTATTTAAGCCACAAAACCATAAGTCTGGTATTATCCATCCCATTTTACAGATGATGAGGTTGGGGGCAGAAAGGTACACAACATTTCTCTAGGATCACACAGTCAGGAATTGGCAGAGTTGAAGCTCAACTCCAGGACTGCCCTGTCTTTGTGACCAGGCTCTCTACCCAGCATTGTGCTGCTCCCACCCCTTCTTCTCTCAGTGCTCTTCCATAGACTCAGTAACACTTACTGAGCAGAAGCCCCACTACTACCAGACCATGTCCCTCTGATCAGCTGCAATGGAGGTAAGGGCAATCTCAGGCCCATTTTAGCCTCACAAGGAACAGGGCAGCTGCCCACAGTCTACATCTTCCGCCCACTGAGCATCCATTTGTGTATCAAGGTCTGCTGGGGACACAGCCTTCTTCCATGCCAACTTCCCAGAACCACTGAATCCAGAATAATATCTTTGTTTGACCACTTCTAACAGAGGTAGCAAATTCCCCAAGGCCTTTTCCCCAGACTTCTTCCCCAATGGCTGTTGCCAAATGCAATTCTCTGCTTCTTGTGCCACAACACACACCAACATTTTCTGCATTTCACATTCCCACACCAATTCATTATTTATTAACTCATATTTAATGAATGTGCTTGTTCAATGGTGATACAACTTGTTCTTGAGTTTTGCAAATCTCAAGTATGCCTGCTGGCATCAGCTTTGCCTTCGAGGGCAGATCCCCAAGGGTAGGGACAGCATCAATTAAAACATTCTCTTCAGCACAGGTACCTGCAGACAGGGATGTTACCTCAGTGCCTACTGTCTAGGCAGCTGCTAGGGTTCACTGTGCAATGTGCACTTCTCCACATGGGCAGCTCCCAGAAGGAAGATCAGGCTCCATGAGAAAAAGAGACTGAAGTTTCTAGATCTAGTCCAGGGTCAGGCCATACATAAAAGGCACCCAGCATAGAGTTGCTGAATGTAGTATTTGCTTTAAAATACTCAAGACTTTGCTGAATTCCTCTTTCACATTCCAGGACACAGATGAGCAAACCACTACAAGATACTAGAAAAAAAATCAGTGTTCCATGAAGTATGCACAAACTTAGAGGGCACTCTGTGCACTCTCCCCTCAATTATTCAGGAGCTGACAGCCCTGTTGTAGGAAGATTGGACCTGCACTTTGTGGCTCCCACCCGCTTTGTGGCAGCCTTACCCTGTGTCCCTCCCCACTGACAGTGAGCAAACCACAGCTAGAGGGGGCTGCATGCAAGGTCTGAAATGGCTGGAATGGTCACTTAGGCAAGAGGAGACAATACCTCTGCTGAAGAGGAACCAGGGTATTATCTAGAATGTCTGTTCTTCCCTGTTCCCCTACCCCCCACCCCAAGTACCCTTCAAAACTGGCTCTCTGTGGGCAGAAAGGTTGTTTGGGATATAGTCCTTTGCAATTTCCTTTTAAGCACACAGAGGCAAGACTACCTCATGCTAGTGCGGTGCTTGCCCTGGTCCATCCTCTTTTCAGGAAAATTTAAAAGCAATATCATAATATTCATCATTAAAACTAAGAAGGCAAAAATACACTCTTCCAAAATGTCTCTCTACACACTAATTCATTCCAGACTCTTAAAGACCACTTGAGGTAAGAAGATAAAGTCCAAAAATATATCCATTTTACAGATGAGGATACCAAAGCCCAAAGAGGCCAAGCACTGAATGTGAGTCACTAGTCCTTCCAGCACACTGCACACCTAGGATATATCCAGAAAAGTTCTTAGAGGAAGGCCCTGAGTCTCCCAAATTACTTGGAATTAGCAAGATGCTCTGTTCTAGTAAGTGCTTAATGGTGTGATGACTACGATGATGAATGAGACAGGTTAAGAAAATGAGAGAAAGAAGAAAAGGCTTCCCCAGCCTCATACAGAATGAAAAATCAATTGCAACACATTCAAAATGTCCCTGACCCTAGCACATTTTGAATCTGTAAGAATTTCTTATTCGTCCCTAACAAAATCTCCTAGCCATTTCTTAAGCTACTGGCAGGCGGTTGGATTTTCCACTTGACATTGTTAAGAGATTAAACTGTTTATCTCATTGTCATACACAGGCTTTTTCAGTTTCCTGCTAATACATGCAGGTTAGATAAGGATTACAGAAGTGATACTCCCAAGTTCCTCTGCATACCAGCTGGCATCCTTTCCCCACACATTTACAAGGCCTGTTTTCTTTCTTTCTTTCTTTTTAATCTAGTATTTAGATAGCCAACTTGTAAACAGAAAATAGTATACATCCATGCCTAAGCAGGGGATCAGACAAATACCAGCTCTATACAACTGCAGAAGCAGCACTCATGAGGAGATTCTGCCAAATTATACATTTTACCACCCAGTCACCAATTGCCATAGAGAAGAGAAAAACAAATTGAGCTGAGCCTGGAAAGAATGTCAGTGAAATTGGAAAAACACTTGCTGGGAACTGCCTGGGGGTGCAGTGACCTCCCTTGTAATTGCCCAGGTCCCACCAGCATACCAAGAGAGATTGCAGATCAGAGCTGGGTGCATGGCCAGTCACCAGGGAACCAAATTCCTCCCTCCCACAGTAGGCAGAACACTCCCTGCAGTGTATGAAACTATTAAGTGCTGGTAATATAAAATTTATTACAGCTTCTTCTTGGAAAACAGTACAATTGGTTTATTCATTCTGATTAAAAGGATGGGAGTGGGAGGGGTCCAAATGCGGAGAGGTAATGAAAGAAAATTTTGCCCATTCTCCAAAGCCAAGGGCAAAACACCTCATTCCTGCCCTCGTGGGATGAACTCACTGAGAACAACTTGAAAAAGTAAGCAAATGGACCACCCTTTCGGGGAAAGTCTTGGCCAAGGTCTGGCCTTTACCCGGTGCCTCATGAACACATATCATCCTATCTGGGTTAATCTTGGTCACCAGGTCAACGGAAATAATCTCAATGCCTTTGTTTGTGATCCTCTATCATTTCATTTTCCCTTTCCACCCAGAATCTTACCACAAAAGTAAAATGCTAGATTAACAGGATAACTGAGCTTCACGAGGAAGGATCCTCTTTAGCTGAAAATTAACCATCTCCACCCCAAGTAGACTGAGCCATTTTTTTTTTTCTTTTCAGAGATGGGGAAATAAAAACATGTCCTCCGATGTTCTGAAAGAATCATACACAAGTATGACTTGCAGAGGTTCATTCTGTTTCCTTATCATCTATAGCACCTATTTTGGGATTACTTTTAACACTTTTTTTTTCTTTTGGCCATGCTGGGGACTGAGCCCAGAGCCTCATGCATGTTAGGCAAGACTCTACCACTGAGCAACACTCCAGCACTGGTTACTTATAAAATCTAATGGCTGGTCAAAAACAAGAGAAATAAAAATTGCAGGAAATTTTTTAAATGCAATATTGGCTAGTAGCCCAAAGACATACCTTTTGTTGAATGGGTTTCGGTGACAAGATAGCAAGTCAATAAAATGCCCAAGTAAAGCTCAATAAAAGGAGAGAAAATCAGATTTTTAACAGTAAACAGAAAATAGAATAATGGAATTATTGAGAAACACACCAGACAAGTTAATCACAAGCTGGAGTGTTGGCTTTCCAGTGAAATGATTATCCTAAGTCAATTGTCCTCGCCCATAGCCTGGAAGGCCCTTGTCTCTAAGTAAGAAATATCAGAGTGGTCCGCCCTGCACAAACACTCTGCAATAATGTAGCATGCTTGACCTTGACCTTGAGATTTATATACAGCAGTAGGCACTTCTGCTGACCAAGCCCTTCACCCCCATCTTTGAGTCCAAGCCTTAAAGTAATCTGCAACTAAACAAAAGGAAAGGACACTAGTAAACAGAAATTTTAAGGTAAGACCAGCCTTATTCTAAACAATCAATGAAATTGCATTTCAGGAAAACAACTATGGTCCCACAACAGCTTGTGAATACAAGTCTTTGAGAAATGGAGTTCACCCCAGCCTTTCTGGCTGAGGTAGAATAATTTTCCAGGATTGTATTGGGATGAAAGTGGAACTAAAAACAAAATCCTAGGGTTACTACAGGATTTCTTCCAAGGGGCCCAATGAGTTTTCCAGACAGACGTTGCCTCACTGGTACTCACAATGTCTCCCAACTCCATGTACACTAACACGTATTGAGCCTCTACTATGTGCCAGATGCTCTGCTAGGCACTTTCATAAACATTATGTCACTGAACTCTTGCCACCCCATGAGGTCATGCTCACTCGTGCCACTTTTTCAGAGGGCTTCCAGGCCAGGTGTAGACTAGGTTTTCAATCTGGGTCTCCTAAACCCAAATCCAGCATACTTACTATAGCAGCAAGGTCATAGGAATTAGCAATGAATTTGCCTTCACTGGACTTTTTTTTTGTCTTCTCTTTTTTCATCTTTTAGGTGGTTAGTAGGTAGGTAATGTGAGATACTTTCTTTCATTCATTCACTCATTCACTCATTCCTCTAACAAATGTTTCAAGAGTACACACTGTATTCAAAGCCAATGTGGATCTTCCAAGGTAAGTAAAGAACTTGTCTACTAAAGAAGTTTCTTGAGTGAAAAGAATGGAAACACTGGTCCTGTGACTCTACTGAATGCTTTCTGGCTTTGCTTTCTTTGTCTCTAAAATGTGAATGTTGGGGCTGGGGTTGTGGCTCAGAGGTACAGTGCTCGCCTAGCACATGTGAGGTCATGGGTTTGATCCTCAGGACCATATAAAAATAAATAAAATAAAGGTATTGTGTCCAACCTCAACTAAAAATAAGTATTTTTTTTTAAATGTGAATGTTGGAGAAAATGAGCTCTAAAGATTCTCCCAGAGCCAGATCTAGATAATGTTCACTATGGAAACTCTAGAAAAGTTGTTGTTTTTTCATAGCAAGCACAAAGGTCTAATCCCTATTGAGATCATATATAGTCTAACGTTTTTCAGCCAGAGACTTGAACTCTTTAAACTAAGAGTTTTCTCCTAGAAAAAGTGGATCAGGGCTGCTATCTCCATTAGGAAGATGTGGTGAAGGAAGGGGGACTAGTGAGCAGATAACAAGGAGTCTGAAAGGATCGTGGTGAGATTTGGGGTTGGTGACAGTATTACAGCAAGTTAAGTTTGACTAGAGTCAGGAGACCAGGTTGGCAGATTCTTCCAGCCCTCCAATGTGGCCTTCCATAGTCTGGCCCCATGGTTCTGATGGAAATGCTGGGTGTTTCTGCTCTGTATACGGAAACCATCTGCAGCAACATCATTACTTGGTTCAGTAAGTATACCGTCACAGTATGCAGTCACAGAACACTCAGAAGAACTGGTCGGTCATGTAAAATCTTAAACAGGCAGCTGGCACTCTAAAGGACTTTGCATATGACCAAAGAGGTCATAATTGGGCTTGGTGTGATTTTTTTAAGGCAATGAGCAATGACTCACAAAAAAATATGTTATTCCCAGTGTCAATTTTACCTAGTGAGGGAAAAAAAAAATCACTGATAGGCACACTTCTCGTGGGATTGACAGCACAATGTACAAAACCTCCTCTCCTATCAAAATCTACAGACCTAGCAACACCAATAGTGTACCCCAACATAATTTAGAAGAGCTCCTTAGTTACTTCTGAAATCACCTGCTAAATATCTGAAGTCTACAGCATTGTTGTTTTTTTTTCTACCAAGATATAAAATCCCTTCCATTAAATACTTTAAAAATCTAACTTTAGGTAAGTAACTTGAAGCCTGACAAAATTAGAAAAGTGACTCGGCAGCAAACTAAAGTTCAAACTAGCATTTACAAACTGGAATCTATTTCTCTAAAAGCAGCAGCCAAATGATTTACTATGTTTTCTTATAAAACGTAAAGCCTAGATAAGTCTTGAGCCATATTTTTGCAAAAATCTAAGCATTTGCCTGAAAATGCTGAGAATCAACTCCTCTTTTTATTTGAAAGGATTTTAAGCTGTCTAAATATGTTCATCTTTGATGAGATTCGGTCTTTGAAGTGATGTTTTGACTCTGTTGGCAAAGCCTCAGTTTCCAAACTTACACATTGGAGGGAATCAAAGATCCCCTCTCCGTTTTTTTTTGTTTGTTTGTTTGTTTGTTTGGTAAACAGAGTATACATTTTAGTTTAATGGTTTGGGCATCCTACCAGCAGTCTCTAAGAGCTGTTGGATTTCTAATGAAAGCCTTAGATATTATGATGATTTCTTTTGATGATGCTTTTTAAATGTGAAATTACAAAGAACCATTCTTCCAGTAAAGAAATAGAAGACAGGTAGATCAATAAATTCATCTCAAGTAAAAGCACAAAATTAAAGGTGCTCAGTTTCTGCCTTGGTGCCAAGGGCCAGACCAATCTTGTCACACCTCTTATCGCCCTGAGGCATACTTCATGTACACTGGGTTTCAAATAGCATGTCTACAATTAAATAGAGAGTTATAACAACATGGACCCAGGAGATCTTACTCCTGCAAAAGGAGAAAACTGAGCCAGAGAGGCAGAGCCCATGAGTGTCCTGGGGTGCTGCTGCCTCCCAGGTCTTGGTTTCGTCATCCCTAACCAGTAACACCTGGAAACTCACATAAATGACTTGAGTCCTCCCAGATCTAGAAGCTGCTGAGGATTTGCCAGAAGAATCCTTTCCAGAGAGAGGGCTACCCCACCTTCAGAAAACAGTCTTGTGCAGCCTGAACTCATAATCCCACAAATCTGGGCCTTCAACGTTCTCATCCATAAAAGAAGTTTCCACTTAAAAATACTCACTACCAGATGCATCCTTTTAAGTGCCCCTTAAAGTTTAGTTTGGTTTACCTAAAAATAAAATTTGTATATACTTTTCAAAACCACAGCCATTTTAAACTGCTTGAATATTTTTGCTATGTGTAAGAGTTAATTTTTCAGTATTAAAAAAAAAAACAGCAAAACTAGCCCCCCCCCCCGCCAAAAAAAAAAAAAATCCCAATGGCCCTTAAAAAGTGTTAAATGCCAAGAAGTCAGGAGGTTGGCAGTAGTATACTTCCTAATACTGACCCCCAGGTTTTATTGTTGTTGCTGTTTTTACACATAATTGATAGAAGACTTTTGGAACAAATCAATAAAACCTATTTTTATATTAATGTCCATATATTAATATAGTACTTTCCATCTGGTGTCTTAATGGCCCAGATACTCTTACATGGAGTGATAAAGGAAAATAAAGAACTGATGATTAGGCTTAGTTGTTCTAAAGGAGAGAAACCATCCCTGCTCAGTGCAATCAAGTTCTGCTCAAAACAGTGCGACTGTGCCTGAATTTAAGCCACTGCAGATCAGGTGTGTGATATGACTTCTGAGCAAACTTCAAGAGTCTGATCCTTTAGAAGCTGTCACGCCCAGCCTGCACACCACCTTGCACAGGATCATTCTTCAACAGGAACAAAAATGTGCTACAGGAGGTACGCAGGAGAGGGGTAACTTTGTAGGAAGGTAGAGCAGTATAAATGAATAATTCTCAGGGTCTAATATAGGTCTGAGGGCCAGGAATTGGGTATGTGACTGGGACACTGAACATGTGTCTCAAACCTGCATGTAAAGTGTGCACAAGAATGAATTTGAATATGAGTGTGGGTACGTGTGAGTGCAAACACATGTGAGCATGTATTAGAGTGGGTGCAAGCATCATGAGAGTGAGGATGAGCATGCCTGAGCAGTGTGAGAGTGTGTCCAGCTGTCGTGTAGACAGTAGGGTCGATAGAGACAGCCAAGTGCAAAAAAGAACTCCATGTAGATTATGGTACAGACAGTGCAGTCTCAGTTTTATCTACCAAACACTGACAAGCCCAGCCAACAGGCCTGGTCAATAAAGATGTCTGGACTTCGGTAGACAAAATATCAATCTCAGGTAATCAGGTTAACTTTTTGACCCAATGAGCAGATGTTTTGGTGTCACAGATAAGGTTCCAGTGTCACAATCTGTACAAGAAAACTTTGCTGATCCTGCAAAACTCAGATAAAGCTCAAAAGCCCCTAGGATCCCATAATTTCCACTTTGTTATCCATCCTCCCTGCAAAGCACACACATTCTCCCCTCTCCCTCCTCCCCTGCCCAGCCCCCATTAGCTTCAAATGATTCAGAGAGCAGAGATGGTAGGGAATTTTTCCCTGGTTCTACTCCATGGATGTCTGAAAACCTGTTTAAAAGTGGGAGGTAGTTTGGACAACAGGTCGCCCTCATTTCCCTCTGGACCTGTTAGCTAACTTGAAAACACCACTTATCCCTCTGGTTTCTCAGTTGGCATCCCTCTGGCAAAGGGGAAAAAAATTATCACCTGTCATTATTTGTCTCCTCTTTAACTTATTTCCAGACAAGACCTCTTTTCACACATCAGGACACATAAACTGTTTCAATAACCAGCCAACAAGAGCTGCTAATCCACCACTAGAAAGGGCAAATGGAAACTTGGAGAACAAGTTAAAGCAATTTTGGGTGTGCCAGCAGTGCTTTAGGGTTTCAAAAGCAAATGGGAGGAGTGGATAGAGGACCACCTGTTATTCCCTAGGCCCTGACTGCTGGGCAAGAGGGCAGAGAAATCTGGGTCACACCTTCAAAAAGAAGTATTTTCTACCTGCAGTTTACCACCATTCCCTCCAGGTGGATCCCCACCCCCCGAAAAGTGACGTGCCCACACCTGACAACAGGTGCACAATGCCTGGGAACCTGTCCTGGCCACAAAATTCCAGGTTGATTGGGATCAGAGTTTGCATATATATTTGCCTCTGGATCATCAGCAGAAGGCAGAGTTTCAGGAAAAGAAATTCCTGGTCTTCAAAAATTCATACTGTGATTTCTGAGGTGGGAGTAAGAGAAACACATGTTTTGGAGTCCAAAATCATAGTAAAGGCTGCTGAGTAGAAATATAAAGCACCCAGTTATGGTGAATAAAGTTATTGAGGTACACTGAATAGCATTTGGCATTCAAGATGAAATCAGAAGGCTGCCTATCATTCAGCCTTTCACCCAAGGTAGCACAATAACCCCTCACACCCTGAGCTAGGAAATTCTTCATGCTCTCTGGAAAAGCTAAGAGAAAGGCCAGACCTTTTCAGAAGTGCTAGCTTCAATGCATATGTCTTCTGAAAGATATTCTGAACCTCTGGAAAGTGAAAACAGCCTTCAGCTGAGATTAACCATGTAATAGAAATAAATTCTTATCTATTGCCATTGCCAGTATGAGACTCCAAAGATTGCCTGTATGAGACTCCAAAGAGATACACACGAAAATGTACCTGAAATGAACCTGTTCCAGCCCACCTGCCTTTGGAGATACCACCCAGGTGCCTATCTCAAGCAACTCAACCTAATATAAAATTGTTACAAAAGAAACTGTCTGGGGGCTGGAGTTGTGGCTCAGTGGTAGAGCGCTTGCCTAGCATGTGTGGCTCAGTGGTAGAGCGCTTGCCTAGCATTGGGCTCAATCCCCAGCACCACATAACCACTAAAAATATTAAAATGACAACTAAAAAAAAAATCTTAAAACAACTTAACAAAAAAACTTTTTAAAGAAACTGACTGCTTGGCCCAGAGCATGGTTTTCATTTTAATTCATACATCAAATTACACCTTAGTACACTGACCACACTAATATTGCAATGTCCTGTCCTAACTAAGGCTCACAGGTTGCTCATACATAAATGGGCCACAACCACATCTACAGGTTTCAGAGCCTTGTCATAGAATCACATCACTCATTTTCCTGGCCTAGTGGTGGGTACTGAGTTAATTTGATGGCATCCTTAACAATCTGAATGAATCACAGAATGTTTTGCTTATTCAGACAAAAGCTACACTCAGCAGCTCTGTTCACTATCTTTGGGGATTAATCAGGAAGTTTTGGATGACATGAATATTATGTTCCCAAGAGGAGTGATGTTCTATGGGAAGTATCTCAAAAGCTTGTTTTTTAAGATGTCCATGGAAATAACAGTGGGAGTGACTCAGATTCACAGTCCAATCTATAAAATCCTTGCCTATATATTCCCCAGCAGAGACACTTGAAGAGAAATATTAGTTGTGACTGACACAGGACCTTGGTCAGAGTCATTACTCATTAGAAAGTAATAAAACTGGGGACACATAAGGATTCAAAGGTCTGCTGAAAGTAGCAAGAGTTCTAGAAAAATCTCAAGGCAAGACTTACCACTTTGGGCTTCTGCTGGTCCAGGGTATGCAGGAATGCTGAATTAGGGTCCAAGGTGCGCTCAGGGTCACTGGAAATGTCCTCTTCTGAGTCTTCATAGGAAGAAGAGAAGCCCGTGGAGGAGGCAGAGGAAGAGGACAGCTTCCTCAGAGGCAGGTTGCCCCGAGGGCTTTCCTGCACCTCCTCCAAGCCCCTGTCTTCCTGGGCACCCACATCCGTAATGATGACTGCAGGTATAGCTGGTATGTTGCTGGCACTGCAGGTCTCTCCCAGAGAAGGTTTGTCCTCTTGATTCTGGGGCAGCCACTCCCTGTTGGGGTGAGCATCTCTGTCCTGCAGCTGACTTTCCCAAGTCCCCTCCGAGTGTACCCCTGTTCCACGCGTCCAAGCCAGACCATCTTTCTCCATGGGGCCCAGCCAAGCCCTGGAGCTCCCAGGCTGCACATCCACCCTGTCCCCAGGAAGGCGCTGCTGTTCTTTCAGATCTTTTGCCATTTCCCAACAGGGCAAAGGCTCCAGCATTCTGCCAGAAGAAATTCCCGCCTCCACTTCTCCAGTCCCTGGCTGCGCTATGCAGCTGACACCAAGCAGGCCCAGTGTTGAAGACCCTTCCCCCACTCTGCCAGAGAGCTGCGGGCGTTCATGGATCACTGAGACCTCACTTTGGGTCTCTGCAGGACCTAGAGAGCCCAGGTCTCCAGAAGGCCTGGACGAGCTCAGGGCTTCAGATGGCTCTGAGCTTTGAGCATTCACAGTCGCATCCTCTGGCCTTTCACTGACTTCTGGCTCTCTGGAGCCTGGCAGGACACAGGACAGATTTCCCTTCCCCAACTTCCCAGGGGGCTCTCCACCTAGGGACCCGCTCTGCTCTGGGGTTGGGCTTCTCTCACTGCACAGGAACTGTCCCTGCCTCTCAACCAGGGCCTCCCAGGGGTGCTGGCTTCCAAGCTTGCAGGCTGGCTCAACCAGAGCAGGATCGTGTGGACGGTGTGGTCCAGTGGATGAGGCTGTTGCAGTCACTGCTGTGTTCATCATTAAACTCGTTCCCACCAGCTCCTCTGGGGGAGTTTGGCAGCTCTGAATTCCCGAAGAAGCGACCCTCTTGTTAGTTTCCATAGCTAAAAATGAGTCACAAGGGGTACTAGCAGGGGTCCCTTTCTCCATCCTCACGGAATCCTTTGCACTCTGAGCCCCAGATCCTTTCGTGGTGGCCTGGCCAGGAAGAGGTGCCACTCCCTCCTTGTCCTTTGAGGGGCACAGACTGAGCCCTCCTCTTCTCACAGAGTGGGCATCTGAAGCCTCTGAATATTGCTCCCCCCAAGATTTTGTCCTTCGTTCCTCACTTGGGACGCATTGAGCCAAGACCCTTCCAGGGGGCTGGCTGCTGCTGCGGAAAGGGCTCGGGGAGGGCGAGCGAGCCCTGCTCAAACGTGGGCTTCGGGGTGCCTGAATGGCACAGCTCTGCGCCTGAATGTGCGCCTCGAAAATGCCCACTTTCTGGTTCACCTGCACGTTCTGCAATTCGCGTTGCAGAATTCGCAGCTTCCTTTGGGCCTCCTCCGGTCCCGGCGGAGAAAGGGTACCGGCGGCCACCACCTGCTGCCCATCACCTCGCAGGCGGCCCGCCCAACTAGGGCTGCCCATGCTACTGCTGCTGCTGCTACTACTGCTGCCGCCGCCGCTGCCGCTGCTACTATTCAGCCTGCGCCGGCCGCTCCGCCAGCTCCCGGGGCTCCGGGGCTCCTCTGGCGACAGCGACTCGGCGGGGGGGAAGAGGAAAGAAGCCCCTCTCCCGGGGCTGAAAACGCTGCCTGGGCTAAGCACAGTCCTCCCAGGGGGCAGGGGCGTCTCGCTGCCGCTGGGCCCCGGGCCGCCGCCGCTCTTCACCTCGTCGGCACTATTCATGATCACCAGGCTATTGAGTGCATAGCAGTACACAGCCATAGTACTGGGTCCGCCGCGCTGCCTGCCTCCGCGACTCGGGTTCCAGCTCCGCCGCTGGCGCCTCCTCCTCCCGCGGCTCCAGGATCAGTCCCGGAGGTCCGGCGGCAGCAGCTCCTCTCGCCGATGGGGCTGCATGGCCTCGGCGGCGGGCTGGGGGCACAATTGCGGGCTCGGCCCCCGCCCAAAGCTCCATAAACAACAGCGCTTCTGTGGAGACACAAGGAGAAAAGTCAGGACCCCAGAGGGCGCGGAGGAGAGGGTGGGGAGAGCCCGCCGGCAAAGCCCAGAGGGAGCCCTAGGACCCCAATCTGTTCGGGACCGGGTGCCATAGGACATCTCACCTATAGGGACTACGAGGCTCCGGGGGAACCCATGCCCGGCTCCCTCAGAGTCAGCGCGGTTCTGGGTACGCGTTTCCCCGGTGTGCTTAACCCGCCCCCCTACTCTCGGGTTTGGACCGGCTTTGAAGTCCTTTCAAATTCCAAATTCTTGAAGCCGTGAGGATGGGCGAGGGAGGATGTGCAAATACTTGGTCCCCAAGGGTACTGTGCGCGGAGCGCCGCTGACCCGCCACACTCGGCCTGAGCAACCACTGGCTATCGAGGGTAACGGCGCAGCCCTGCTCCACCCTCTCGGGACATCAGAGACCGAGTCAGGGGAACCTGAGCAAGACCTGCCTTCCCCAAATAGCTGCCAGCGCCCGGATCTGGAGGGCGCCTGCGTACCCGCCGTTTATCTTCCTGACCCTGACCCTGGACTTGGGGCTGTGTCTCTCGGCCTGCTAAGGCCTGAGAGAGCTGCCCGGCTGCAGCCCAAGCATTTTCAGCACTGGCCTTGTCGCCTGTCCCCAAACAAGTGTTTTTTGAGTGTAGGGCGCGCCTGCGCACGCCCGGGATGGGGACTCTGCAGTATATTGTACCGGAACCAATACTCACCGCCCCTCTGGTTGCCGCCCCCCGCGGTGGTGTGTGTGTGTGTGTGTGTGTGTGTGTGTGTGTGTGTGTGTGTGTGTGTACGCGCGCGCACAGCTACTCAACCCTCCGCGCGCCCGGTTACCGAGGACGCGAAGTGCCTGCGGGCTTCAGGACCCGCGCCCCTCCAAGGAACTCCGGGGTTTGCGTCGCTGCAGACGGGTGACTAGGTGCGCAAACCCCGAGGAAGGCAATCTAAGGGCGGCGATCTAAGCCCCGGGAGCCGTGCAGCGGAGGGCCGGGCCTCTCCTCATCCCGGGCAGCCTCGCCCGCCGCCAGCCGAGCCTCCCGGCGGCCCAAGCCCCGGTGCTCTGCAGCACGCCGGGGGAGGCGGCGCGGAGAGAGAGCCCGGAAGGCGGGCTGAAGAAACGCCGAAAATTCGTCTCTCCTTCTCCGGCCCCAGGTCCCACTCCAACGCCTCCCTCCAAAAATCAAAACCTCGTCACCGTCTCCCTAACGCACCCCTTTCCGCAGTTTCAGAACCCGGAATGGCAGATCCGCTCCAGAGCGTAGTGAGGGGAGAGAGGGCTCAGAGGCCAGAGCCATTGAAGAGCCGCCAAGCTTACCTGCAGTTTCTCAGATTCTCGGGTCCTGTGTGGACTACACTCCCACCCAAGTAGGGTCGAGATGCATTTAAAGCAGAAATGCTCAGAAATGATTTCCTCAACAATCTATGGAAGACCAAAAAAAAAAAAAAGAGTGCGAAAGAGCGAGGGGTTGGGGGAGGTCCGCCGCGCAGGGGCCAGGCTATCCCGGCGGTGGCGAAGCCAGGCCGGCCCTGCACGCCCTTCTCCGCCGTGGAGATACTACCCCTGTCAGTGTCTGCTCCGGGCTACTTCAGTGTTTGTTCAATGTAAGATTAAAAAAAAAAAAAAAAAAAAAAGTTGGTGGCGGGGGTGGGGGGAGGAGGCAGAAGGCGGGGGCTAGGGGGAGGAAAGCAGGAAGGAAGTTGTGAGCCCGTCTGGGGTTGAACTCAGCGGAACAAGTTTTTCTTTTCTTTTTTTTTTTTTTTTTTTTCTATTGCTTGGCAAGACCGAGGGAGGGAAACACTTAAAAAAAAAAAGTTTCCATTGTTAGCTAACCAAAAAAAAAAAAAAAAAAGCCTTTTGACTTCTGCTGGTTAAAGATATACGATTCATTTTCCACCCCTCTATCAAGGCTTGCTGATGGCTAGCTTTATGAAACTACTTTTGAAAAAATGTTTTTAATAAAGTATTGAGTGTGTGTTCTAAACAAAGCAGCTCCTGAGGATCTTTTTGGCATTTAAAATGGACTAAAAGCTTGTCAAAACGGTTTGTGTTCTTGTACACAAATATGCAAATGCAAAGAAGGTACTTTGTGGGCACCTCCTTGCAAAGTTGCAGATTTTAAGTGCACCACAGTAGTATTTTGGAAGATTGGTTGGGCTGTGAACTGTAAAGGCTTTGCAGTGCAATTGTTAGATGTGTAAACTCGCCTTTATGTTGCACTTTTATCTATAGATGCACACAGTAAATGGGATATTTGCATACTTTTGCACTTTAATTCTCAAGGTTATTTTAAGAAAATGCATAGTCCTGGAATTAAGCAGGCCTAAGCAATGTCTGAAAACCCCTTGCACAATATCTTATAGGACTGAATTATTTTCAAGAGATCTCTGCCCCACCATCAGCCAAAGGAGGGGAAGGAACTGCCAGCCAACATTACTGGGAAGGGTATCCAACCCTGATTAGGCCCTGGCACTGCAAGTGTGTTTTGCATAATTCCCTAAATCTTAAACTACAGCATTTAGTGGAAACAGGGAACACAGCTGCAAGGAGATTTAAAAATCCAAAGCCTGAATTGGTCCTTATATTCTGATTAACTAAAATTCAGATGGAAATTTTGACTTTGCTTGAAGCAAACAGATCTGCTACTTGTTTATGTAACAATGCTGTTTAAGTGAGCAAAGCAACCTGCTGCTCAATCAGGAAAAGATTCATGGCAATGCTGAAACCATGAAATCTTCTAGCCAAGGATTCTTAGGAAATCAGAGACTGTTGAATCCCTCCTAATTTTTAAAAACATGCCATGAAAGGATTGAACCTAATTCCCCTCCCACCCTCGGCTGGGCTAAAGAAAGAGCCCTGAGTTTATTTAGGTGTTAACTTAAAATCTGGGAAGTTCCTAAGAGAAGCTTGCCCTATCATTTTTTTCCTAATTTTGCTCTCTAATGATAACAAAAAGGAGTTTTCAGATTCCAGGATACCCACTTATTGGAGTTCAGTCTGAGGGACTGTCATCCTATGAGAGGCTAATTTAATACCTATGTCAGGTGTCATGGTAGAAGCAACCGAAGGACCTAGCAACATATACAAGAGGCATAGAAACTTTGCTTCCCAACCCCTGGACAGTTAAATTTCCCAATCATTGTCACCTCACAGTCAGACATCTTCAGGCTTGTCTACTTGAAAAACTCAGGCTTCCTGAATGTACACTCAGCATGAAGAATTCTTGGTCAGAACAGCCAGCAGCTGTCAGGTGTGACAAGGGATTTCTGCCTTGTATGAAGGTAGGACTTGATGGTAATTCTACCAGTCTGAAATTCTATTTGTGCCACCAAGAGCAGCAAAGGATGAGAGAAAGATGGAGCAAAACCCATGTTTGGAAGCCAGCAGGGTGGGCTTGCATCCTGCAACAGGATGCAAGTTGTCTTCCGTGATTTTAAATGAACACAAACATTTTTATATACTGCTTATTATTTGCCAGACACTGTTCTAGGCACACTATCAATATTTGCACATTTTTATTCCCTGAACAACTATCAGGTAGGTATTACTACAAACCTCATTTTACAGAGGAATAAATAAAAGTACAAAGAGGTGAGCCATTTGTCTCCCACATCCTGCAGCTTTGGTAAGTGGCAAAACCAGGACTTGAGCCTGTGCAGCCTGGGTCCAGAATCCTTGCTTGTCACAACTTTTCCCTATACTAGTTATCTACAACTGTAGGAAAGTTTTCACTAATGTTTTAGGTTCTCCATGTGCCTACTTTTGGAATGGAATTTTATATATCAAAGCTATGAAATTGAGATTACATACGTAACTTGTAAAAAGCATCTAGAAAAACTTACAGTCAACATCATACTTAAAAATGAAGGATTAAACACTCTCTAAGATCAGGAACAAGGTTAGAACATCTGCTCTTGCCTCTTTTATTCAACATTGTACTTGAAGTCCTAGCCAGTGTAATCAGAAAAGAAAAAGAGATACAAGGATTCCAAACTGGAAAGGAAGATGTAAAATTGTGTTTAGATGATATAATTGTCTATATAGAAAATCCCATGAAATCTTTAAAAAAACTACTAAAATTAGTAAGTTTAGCAAATGATTTGTTTTTCGAGGGCTGCCATAAGAAAGTAACACACGCTGGGTGACTTAAACAACAAAATTTATTTTCTCACAGTTCCAGAGACAGAAAATATGGAGTTAAGGTATTGCTGGGGTTCATATATTTTAAGGCCTCTCTCCCTGGATTTTTTTTTTTTTTTTTTTTTTTTTTTTTTTTGTGGTGTTGGGGATTGAACCCAGGGCCTTGTGCATGTTGAGACATGCACTCAACCAATACTCTCCTTGGCTTTTCAATGACCATTTTTTCCCTGTATCTTCTTATGGCCTTCCTTCTGTACATCTTTACTTTATAACCTCTTCTTTTAGGATACAATCATATTGGATTAGGGTCTATGCTGATCATCTCATTTAATCTTAATTGCCATTGTAAAGACAGTGTTTCCAAATACAGTCACATTCTGAGGTGCTGGGCATTAGAACTACAACAGCCCATAACAACAAGTTTTCAGGACACAAGATCAATATACCAAAATTAATTCTATGCCTATGTACCAACTATGGAGAGTTAAAAAAAAATCAATATTTTAAAATCAACAATACCTTTACAATAACATAAAAACTTTGAAATCTATGTATATGTTCAACATAATCACAATATCCCAGTAGTTTTAATTTCCTTTATTTTATTTTATTTTTTATTTTTTGGTACCGGGTATTGAACTCAGGGGCACTTAACCACTGAGCCACATTCCAGCCCTCTTAAGTATTTACTTTAGAGACAGGGTCTTACTGAGCTGCTTAATGCCTTGCTAAATTGCAGTGGCTGGCTTTGAGCTCCTCCTACCTCAGCCTCCCAAGCCTCTGGGATTACAAGTGTGTGCCACCTGCCTGGCTTGGTTTTATTTTATAAACTTCATAGGGAAATGCAAAGGATCTAGAGTAGTTAAAACAACTTTGAAAAAAAAAAGTGGAAGGGCTAATACTATCTGATGTTAAGACTTACTATAAAGCTACAATAATAAAGACAATGTAATATTGGTGTAAAGTAGATCAATGGGATAGAATAGAGTCCAGAAATAGACATACATATGGAAAAATTGATTTTTTTACATAAGTGCAGAAAATGGAGAAAGAATTCTTTTAACAAATGGAGAAAGAATTCTTTTAACAAATGAATTTAATATGCAAAAACAAAGGGAAAAAATAAATAAAAGAAAAAATTTTTGGAGGAGGGATAGCAGAGGATAGGAAAGGCAGCAGAATATAACAAACACTAGTATGGCAGTATGTAAAAACGTGGATATGTAACCGATGTGATTCTGCAATCTGTATAAGGGGTAAAAATGGGAGTTCATAACCCACTTGAATCAAGTGTATGAAATATGATATGTCAAGAGCTATGTAATGTTTTGAACAACTAATAATTAAAAAAAGAAAAAATTTTTCTTTTGCATATTTTGTATCAGTAAAAATTAACTCAAAGGCTCCTCAATCTAAATGTAAAACCATAAAACTTTTATAAAACACAAGAGAAAAATCTCTGGAAACTTGGGTTAGACAAGTATTTCTTAGAACACCAAAATTAATTGTACTACATGAAAAATTTTAAAATTTCCTCATCAAAAGATACTAAAAAAAGGGGCTGGGATTGTGGCTCAGAGGTAGAGTGCTTGCCTAGAATGTGTGAGGCCCTGGGTTTGATTCTCAGCACCACATATAAGTAAATAAATGAAATAAAGGTACATTGACAACTAAAAAATATTTTTAAAAATATTGAAGAGAATGAAAATGGGCTGTGGGTTTATAGCTCAGTGATAGGTACTTGTCTAGCATGCATGAGGTTCTGGGTTCAACTTCCAGGACCAAAGAAAGAGAAAAAGAATGAAAAGACAGACCACAGCCTGGAGAAAATTAATAGTCAAAAACTGTCCATCAAGAAGTGAATGGATAAAGGCTGGGGTTGTGCCTCAGTGGTAGAGCACTTGCCTAGCATGTGTGAGGCACTGGGTTTCATTCTCAGCACCTCATATAAATAAATGAAAAACATAAAGGTCCATCAACAACTAAAAAAATATTTTACAAAAAGAAGTGAATGGATAAAAACAATTTGTGATATAAAAAGAAAAGTACTACTGATGTACACACAACATGATGTTGAGTTTCAGAACTCAAAAATAACTAAGCTGAGTGAAAGAAATTAAGCTGGAAGAAACTACACCTAAGAGAAACTATCTTCTGTATGATTTCATTAATAAGAAATCCTAGAAAATACAAACTAATCTATAGTAACAGAAAGCAATCTGGTGGCTAGCTGGAAATGAAGGGGTTCCTTGGGGAGGGGCAGAAAATAGGGAAAACAAAGAGGCACAAAAATACTTTTGGATGTACTGGATATGTTCACTATTCTGATCGTAAGAATGATTTCATGAGTATATAAATATGTGAAAACTTATCAAATTGTAAAATGTTAAATATGTGCAATTTACAATATATCAACTATAAATTAATAAAGATATTTTTAATTTTTTTTCTTTTTTGTGGTGCTCTGCCACTGGACTATACTCCCAGTATATTTTTTAAAAACATAGCTATGGACAATTATAGCCTTTGATGGGGATATTATTGTGACCTGATGTCAAACACAGTGCTTGATATACAATATCATTCTGAATAAAATGTTGAATAATCCATTCATTTAATTCACTCATATATTTCATGGGATTACTCCTTATCCCCTTTGCGCTCCATATATAGCTCTTAAATTATATGCTGCTCTATATATTAATCTCTAATTTTCCTATATTTCTCTATTCTCTATTAGATAGTGACGTTTTCAATAGCAAGGATCCTGGACTAAGTTCCACATGAATGGATCTATACATGTTTATTAAAGAAAGAGATGAATCAAGCAATCCAGCGAATCATTATGCAAAAGAACCAAGAAATCCGCACATTGGGAGAACTGCCACCTCTTACTTCCCAGAGAGGAGGAAATACTTCTCACCGCCAGGTTTGACCAGGGCAAGCATCAGCCCTTCCCTTTCCCCTGTACCCCTTTCTGGAAATTTTAACTCTGCAGTTTCCCAAATAGCATTGGCCCAAGGCATGATTGAGGTCACCAGGCCGAGTCCACAAATAACGAAGCAGCTTCACACTGCCCTTCAGCTCAGCCCTGCCCCCCTGGACCCTTCACCACTCATTTTCTTGGCCTTTCTCTTGACATACACAGTTCAATAAAGCATTCGTTCATTCATGCGTTAGGAAATTCACTGTTGAGTATGAACTCGGTAGGTCAGTGAGGTGAGGGACACACAATCCCTGCCCTCCAGTCTTGAGGCGACTCACGAGTACATCCAGAACGTAGTATGCCAACCTTTCAGCTGCTTCTGGGGAGGATGAGAGGGAGGCATGGCCAAGACTGAGTCATGATTCTCATAGCCTCTTCCACTTACTCTAGCTCAGTGTCCTTGAGCAAGTAAACACTGGACCTCAGCTTTGAGATCTGTAAAGTGGCAAGCATTAAAATGCCCACTTCCACAGCATTCTCATGAAGACCTTTTAAATAATGCACACATGAAGCACTCCTAAAGATATGTACTTCTTACCATTGAGCCACATCCCCAGCACCTTTTATTTTTTAATTTGAGAAAGAGTCTCACTAAGTTGCAGATATGCTCTTTTTAAAAGCTAGGTGTTCAATCCCTAACAACTTATACAAAAAAAAAAAAAAGATCCAAGTTGTATTGCTGCTAGCACAGAATCCACCTTACACATAGAAAGCACTCAATACATAGCTGCTTCAACATCAAGAGACCCCTGCTTCCTATGCTGTCCTGATCTCCTGGTAGACAGCACCAGGAGTACTAGGTGGGGTTGGGGTAGGGGTGCAGCCTGTAGTCCTGCCAAGCTATTTTGCTCTGTTCTATCTTCTAATAACCTCTAAACAGCTATGCCCATATTCGGGCATATAAACCTACATCCCACAATGCCCTTCCAAGAGAATCTGCCTGTTGTACTCCCTGAATGGAAATGCTAGGTACCAAAGGACTATTCTGAACCCATAGCTAACCAGACCAGGGAAGGCAAGGGACTCAAAGACAACTAATCGGCAGTCTGGCTAGTGTATTGGCACGACTATAAGAGAGTCAGTTGAATTTCTCTAGCGGGACTTTGGAATCCTTGTTACAATTTAACAGAAGCCAGGTACAATGGTCCGTGCTCTAATCCCAGCAACTAGGCAGGAGGATCTTGAGTTCAAAGCCAGCCTCAGCAAAAGTGAGGTGCTAAGCAACTCAGTGAGACCCTGTCTCTAAATAAAATACAAATAGGGATGGGGATGTGGCCCAGTGGTCAAGTGTCCCTGAGTTCAATTCCCGGTACCCTCCCCCCACAAAAAAAAGAACTGGGCAGAAAAATTACGAGGTAAACTTGGGGCCTGTGAGACATATCTAAGAGTTCTAAGGGATAAACCAGAAAGGAGCAAAGGATGTCTGGGTGAGTAGAGAGAGGAATACAGAACAGATGTGTCAAGACAAAAGAAACTGGGCTGGGGATGTGGCTCAAGTGGTAGCGCGCTCGCCTGGCATGCATGCAGTCCAGGTTCGATCCTCAGCACCACATACCAACAAAGATGTTGTGTCCGCCGAAATCTAAAAAATAAATATTAAAAATCTCTCAAAGAAAAAAAAAGACAAAAGAAACCACAGTGCTTGGCGAGAGCCACGGAGAGAGAGAGGCAGGGAGTCACCTCATTTGCTGGTGGCTTCCAGATCCCATCCCCATGAGGCCTGGCAGTGTCTGTCCTGCAGTACTTCCCAACAACAAACTTTGCATCCACTCAGGCTAGCTAAGAACAGCTCTGTTCCTTGAAACCCAAAGTGCCTTCACTATGAGGAAGATCCACATCTGGACTGACTGGCTAGGTCCTTAGCAATTTCCTGATTCAGGGAAGCAATTGACTTATTATGTGGTCTGAGCTCACCTTTCAGTGGGAAGCCAACCAGATTCTTTAGAAAGGGTGAATTTTATATTTTGGGAGGTGAGACCAGGAAAGCTAGTTGCTGAAGAAATACAGACTGGTTTTCCAAAGTTCCCCAGGCTCTGCATGGATCTGGCTTCTGGGTTTCCCCCATTAACTTGGGTTCTGAGGGAACACCTCAGGCCAAGAAAATATCAGAGAGGCTGAGAAGACAGAATAGTTAGCCATTTGGAATGGTCCAGTCACCTGCCCTGGGAAGTCAATTTTTTTTTGTTTGTTTGTTTCCATGGGAAGCCACATTGTTGTTTTTTATTCATACCCCTTCTCCATTCTGGCAGAATTCAGGTTTGAGATTTGGGACTAGTCCTCTCCTCTGTGTGGTATGAGAGACACAGAAAATAGACGAATTCCTTGTATTCTAACTTTTCTTCTCTAAGAAACTTTGCCACCCTTTATTGCCTTTCCCATAGAATGTTTGGATTGGCATTCAAGGGCCAGCTTAAATCTCAGGCTTCCAAATTCTTCTCTCTAGCCACTATGCCTTCCCTGCATGTCTTGAATTCTTTCTTTGCTCCCTGTCTTCTCTTGAACTTCTTTTCCTGCCCATTATCATGTCAGCCCCTCCCCCCATCAGTTCTACAGTGTCTTCCTCATAAGAACTCTTCTTTGAAGGCTTCTGTGAGACCTCCTGCTCCTGGTACATCAGCACCATTAGGTATCCCTCCTTCCATCTGCACTGCCAGTGCGCTGTTCACTCTCCCCATAAGATTCTTTTTTTTTTTTTTTTTTTTTTTTTTTTAAGAGAGAGTGAGAGAGGAGGGAGAGAGAGAGAGAGAATTTTTTTATTATTTATTTTTTAGTTCTCGGCGGACACAACATCTTTGTTGGTATGTGGTGCTGAGGATCGAACCCGGGCCGCACGCATGCCAGGCGAGCGCGCCACCGCCCGAGCCACATCCCCAGCCCCCATAAGATTCTTGAAGGGAGAAATCAGCTGTAACATTTCCATGAACAAGTCCACCCTTGCCCCCATCACCTAATACCTTGCTTTACATACATTTACTCATGATTAATTCCTTAATCTTTGAAAAACACATTTTTCTTAAACACGGGCTTAAACATACACATGTGTGCACATGCACAGTCTTGATAATTACTCGGCCATTACTAACAGGTGACAGAATCTGGGAGAGCAAATGTGATGTATGATTCTACATTGATAAGAAGAAGAGAAAGTTTGTTTTGACATTTCCCCCACCGTAGCCCCTGTGCTAGTTAGATACCTTTCTGAGCACACCCGGTATTATGATAGCTTTTTCTTCATTCCTTCATTCAACATTCATTAAACACTCCTCTCAGCACCACTCTAGTAATCTGCTACCTTTTGTCTCCTCATTCCATTCCCATTTGCAATGCCTGCTGCATAGAAAGTACTTGATGAATGTTTGTTGAAAGGTCAATGTTTCCAACTCAGGCAAGGATAATAGAAGAAATTTTTTGACCTCTTGGTCCAGAGGGTGTTTTGTGGTGGTGGGAAAAACCAGGCCAACTGAAAATATTTCTGCAGTGACGATGAAGGTACTTAAGATATAGTCCATTTACGTTTGGACGCTGAAAGACTAACCTCATTTCAAACTGACTTTTTCAACTATCTGAATTGCACCGTTGGAATGACTTGTTGCAAATCTGACTCAGGCATGGAGACCCAAAAGCTGGTGACAGTCATTATCTGAGCCAATGGTTTTATAAAAATGTAGTTTTTCATTGTCTGAAACAACCATGATAAGAACCGATAAGAGATGGGTTGCAAAGATGTGACCCTGCTTTTCATATCTGAATGTGAACTTAGTTGATTCAAACCTGCATGTTAAAATATGGCATCAAGACTTCATTTTAATTTAATGAGCCCATATCATCAATTTAAAGTGCTGGAGATTGAACCCAGGGCCTTGTGTATGCTAGGCAAGTATTCTACCTCTGAACTGCACATCCAGCCTGCCCTTGTTTTAAGTCTTAAATGGTAAAGGTGTAAGAAGCAGCCTCAGCATCCTTCTCTGGATAACTGGATTTGTGTAACATCCCTGGACTCCCAAGGACAAAAACAAGGGGTGAGAACAAACAGGCAAGATATGTCAATTACACGAAATTTACATGTATCATCCTTTTTTGAGTTTTTACAGTGGTTCTTAATATTTGAAAGGTCCCAGGAAGGCCAGAGAGAAAGAGAGGGACTTGAGTCAATTCAGATCCATTTTTAAAGATTTTAAGAACCGGGGGCTGGGAATGGGGCTCAGTGGCAGAGCATTCACCTAGCATGTGCAAGGCCCTGGGTTCAATCCTCAGCATCACATAAAAATAAATAAATAAAATGAAGTTATTGTGTCCACATACAACTGAAAAAAATAATTTTAAAAAATATTTTAAGAACCGGAAGGGAGTATTAAGTTTACATCCTGGGTCTTAACAGACAGAGGCTTAGAAAATGTCACTGTGTTATATTCTAACAAAATAAACGGCTATCTCCAGCAGAAAGGGGAAGTTTCTCTTGCCTCCCGTTTCTCCTTTCCCTCACAAGGAAGGGATGGTGACCAGAGATCGTATCTCTATTGCTTGCAAACTACCCTCAGTTGACATTTCAGGTATCTAAGGTTTATTCTGCACATCCACAAATGCAGTCTATTCAGCTGTTGTTTAATTTATGGATGCCCTGTTTTAGCTGTGACTATTATTATTAATGTTTTTCATTTACTCATCAAACTATTGCTGGGGTTTCCAGGCAGAGAGGTGGAGGAGGGAGAGAGATGAAAAGGGATTGCACTTGTTTTTTGGAGAACTCACAGACTAGAAGGGGAGTTCAGCTTTAAAATAAAAAAAAAAATTACCATTCAGTTTGATATATGATATCATAGCTTTCAAAGTGTCAAGAGAGCACAGTGGCAGGTTGTCCTTGTGGGTCTCCACCTCTAGGGTCTTCCTTTAATGGATTAGCACCGTCAGGCACTGTGCTTGACTCGTCCACATTCTGTCTCCATCTGATGACAATGCTCCCATCCAAGATGTTCAAATCACAAGAAGGATGAAAATCCACAGTAAGGAGCTCTGAACTCACATGTGCCACATCAAGATCCAAAGATACGGTGAAAAGCACCACGAAGAATGACTTCCAGTGGTGAGACGCAGAGAGTGCTCAAGGTAAGGCAGAGGGTGAGAGGTCACTACTCTTTCAGTGGCCCCCTTATATCTCAGCAGCTGCTTCTTACTTCTTGCCATCCCACTGTGGGTGCTGAGCGTGTTGCTGTGGAGGGTCAAGAGCAGAGCCCTGTTAGTGGTCAGGGTTCTTGCTGGCAGCAACAGAAACTGAGTCTTGCTTCTAGAAGCACAGGATAAATTTACATAAAGATATTGGGGAGCTCAAAAATCACCAAGAATGCCAGAAAATCAGACTCGGGGAATACAGCAGGAGGGAGGGAGGCTGCCCAGCCCAATCACACCCAAGAATCAATCCAATGCCACTTAAGGCTTTGTCAACAGAGCTCATGATTTGGGCCTTGATACTCCTGGGGAAGCCAGCATCTGGGACTTAGAGGCCAGGCAGCTAATGAACCCTTAGAGTCCCCTGAATCCTCAGGGCTTATTGTTGGGTCCCATAGGACCTTCTCTTTTTAAATAATTAATCAGTGATAACATGTGAAAAAGGAAGAAGACAAACTTTCATTCAAAAAACATTGTTGAAGGACCATATGTCAATGTTCCAAATCATGAGGATAGAGCAGGGAGCAAATCAGACCGGCACTGACGTCAGGGAAATGGGGAGTAAAGAACAAGTGTGCATACAGGATATGTGTGTGTATGTGTGTGTGTGTACATGTTTGTGTGAGATATTAATAAGCATCATGGGGAAAAAACACAGGGAAGATTGAGGACTTTGTAGAAGTGGTCAGGGAAAACCTTCCTTCTAAAATAATGTCTGAGCAGAGGGAATCATGTGTCCACCTGGGGAGAGCATTAGCAACATTGGAACAGCAAGAGCAAAGGGCCTGGGGCAGGAGGATGTCTGAGCAGTCAAGAAGCCAACAGGCCATTGTGACAGGCAGAGAGAGTGCTGAGAGAGTTGGGAGAGGATAAAGCGGAGGTTTTACTCAGAGCATGAAGGAGAGTTGTTGGAAGGTTTTGAACAGAGAAAGTAAAACCATTTGATTCACACTTTAGAAGGAGCTCTCTGGCTGCTGGTAAAGAATGGACTGTGGAAGGGCAGAGTGCAGGCAGGGAATCCAGAGACCAGCAGGAGAGAGGAGCTTCTGAGCAGGAGGCAGAGTCTAGATGCAGTTGAAGGTGGAATTACCAGGATTTGATGGATTGGACATTTCATGGTCTTCCTCTCACACAGGCACATATATATACATACATGTGTGTACATACACCAATATTTGTATAAACATGCACGTGTGTGTGCTTCTGTGCAAAACAAGAAAACCATAATTCTAACCAGAGTGCTGTTTAAAAATTAACACTAATTCGAAACACTAAGTAGAAAAGAAAGAAAAAAGAGATCGGCCTTGAACTGATTAATGCAAAGCCCCAAATCCTGACCACTAGGTAATGATAATCATAGTGATAGTTGTTTCAGTGCTTATGAGGTGCCAGGCACTGTTCTAAACACTTTACAATAGGTCACTTACATGCATTAATCACTTAATTATCCCAGCTAAATCAGGAGGAAGGTAATATTGTTATGTTCATTTTATAGGTAACAAAACTGCAGTATGGAAAGTTTGAATAAATTAGATAAGGTCCAATGAAGTTTTGCCTGTAAGAGATGGGATAATTACTAAGTAACCATTTAAGATATAGCAGGAGCTGGGGCTCAACTACCCACTGTAAAATGAGGGCATCAGAAAGTACAATCGCATCATAAATGTCTAAATCCTTCAATGCCACCAAATAAAACATGTCCCCTTTGCCTCCTTTGCATTATAACATTAAATCAAAACAATTTATGTTTTTAAAATGTCTATGATGAGCAATTAAAGATTAAAGAATAGCTTGATAGTCACAGGTACATATCGGAATTCATGAAATATTTTCGTTGGTACTTGTAGCACCCAAACCCATGCACTTGTCCTACCAGCTACCCATCCATCCGCCCATCCGTCTGGCTTATCCACATGAAGAAGTATTTGTGTTTTTTTTTTTTTTTTAGATTTATAAGCAGCTTTATTCACCATTGCCAAAATTTAGAAGCAACTAACACCCATCAGTTGGTTAACGGATAAATAACCTGGTAGGTCCAGACAATGTAATAGTTTACAGCACCAAAAGAAATCACTTATCAAGCCATTATCAAGACATGAAGAAACCTTAAAATATATCACTAAGTGAAAGAACAATCTGAAAAGGCTACATGCTATATGATTCCAATTATGTGATATTTTGGAAAAGAGAAAACTATGGATACAGTAAAAAGATCAGTAGTTGCTAAGGACTGGGGAAGGCAGAAGGGATGAATAGTCGCAGCACTAAGGATTTTTTTAGGCCAATGAAAATAGTATTATGTATGTTATTCTAATGATGGATAGATGTTGGAGAAGTATTTGAATCCTACTGTGTACTGAGTTATTCATGGCAAATGAAGATGTTACAAAATAGCAATACCTTCAATGATAGTGTAAGAGCATGGATTTTGGAGTCAGTTATGCCTCCTGGTTTCAAATTCTGGCTCAACTGTAACTTCAGCTTCTGTATAACATGGGGCAAAAATCTTTTTTTTTTTTAAAGAGAGAGAGAGAGAGAGAGAATTTTAATATTTATTTTTTAGTTTTCGGCAGACACAACATCTTTGTTGGTATGTGGTGCTGAGGATCGAACCCAGGCCGCACGCATGCCAGGCGAGCGCGCTACTGCTTGAGCCACATCCCCAGCCCAGGGCAAAATCTTTAACTTCTCTTAACTCCTTCTTAATCTCTGGGTAGTTTTATAACTAGAACACAAAGTTCACTGATTTATTATCCCACCTTTAAAGGAAAAGTATTCTCAAGGGCATCCCAGTACTGACAAATCCATTTCTATTATAAAGTTGTTTAAAAGTGTACAGAGAATTGTGTGTAAATGCAGTGGTGGTATGTTTGTGGGTCTTATGTAACCACAAGACCAAAGCAAATTTGGAAATAAAATACAACCTCCAACACTACCCTCCCCCCACTACCAGAGACAAATAGCTTTCCGACACTTTTTGATTGGCAGCCAGTCAGAGATAATACATTTTACATCATTATTAAATATATCCCCAGGTTTACTAACAAGTATCCATAGAAATAAACATGAGCTAGATTCACTAGATAGATAGGATTATCTATTCAAATAAAGGCTTTAGACTGGAGCTATCGCTCAGTGATAGAGCACTTGCCTTAGCATGCATGAGGCCCTGGGTTCCATCTCAAGTACCATAAATAAATAAAAAATGCCTCATGGAACTTACTTACTTTTATTGGTAGGATGCCTTCTGATAGTGTCTTTGTATTCCCTTCTACTCCATTTTCCGCCCAAATGCTTCTCTGATCCACTAAAGCTGGTTTCACTACCTTCCCACGACAGGTTACAATCTTCTCTTTGGGAAACACTGTGCTTCCGGGAAACAGAAATTGAGCCTTTGTTGTCTTTATAGCCCCAGCACAGAGGCCAGAGTCAACGTTTATTGAAAAGAAGGAATGAAATTTAGTGGGTAAATCGTTTCAGTTTTTTAAAACTTGAAGAGGAACATGGGATCCAGAGAGGCTGATCAACTTTCCCAAGACACACAGTCACAGGTACGTATTGGAACTCAGGTCTGCCTGGAACTAAAGCCTGCATTCATTCTACTTCCCCACTGTTGTGGATGGTTCCCAAGAAGCAGAACCTAAGACAGGGTTTGGGGCACATCGTTTGTGAACACTCTCTCTTCTGAGAAAGGTGGCAAGGGAGGGAAGATAGGACAAAGGAAGAATGCTTGGGAGGGGAGGCGTGTGCTCTTAGCTGGAGACAGTTTCTTCACTCTGGTCCAGCAGGGACCCTGGAGCTTGGATAACACTGCAGAGTTCTTCAGGGCCTCGTGGCAGGAAAGAAATCAAATGACTGATATGTGACCATCAGTCATTGGCTGTGGAGCACTGGGGCAGAGGATGAGTAACTTCCCAGGTCAAACAGCTCCCATTTGGCCAAGGGGAATTCTTGGAAGAGAGGCAGCTGTGAGATATTAAAAGCCCAAAGTCAAAGCCACTGGGAGATGAGCTCACCACCTGGTAAAGGGAGCTAGGTGAGACATCAGCAAAACCCATTGAAAACGGATTGCAACCTTAATGACTATATGAATGAATCAATGAGTAGGTGTGTTTAATCAGTAATCAAGGGGAAATGATAATGTGTACTTCAGGGAGCCATTAGGAAGAGTAAATGAGATAATGTGTCTAACTCATTTAATCTAGTGCCCAGCACATTGTAAACACATAATAAAAAAATGAACTATAGTAAAAGTTAGCATTAATTTAGCAATAATCAGCCATTCATGTTATTAATGGTTATAATTTTGCTTGGCAGTGAACCTTCCCCTGAAGTCTCCACTAATGAATGAAGAAGGATAATCATTCCTAAAACAGGAACTCCAGATTCTGCCCTGGGGGGCAATCCTTTCTGGCTCAGACCTGCTTGAGGCAATTCGGTAACTAAAGCCCCTGGGAGTACTGTTTCCCTGTGGCTCAATTCCTGTGTGACTATGAGGGGTAACGGTGGCCAGCGTGGCCTCTGACACTGATCTCAGAGACTCAGAATGAAATCATTCCTTGATTCCTAACATAAGTCCAAAGATGTGGGATAGAGGCAGTAGGAGCAGGAGAGAAGGGATCAGCTGGGAGATCATGGGATGTTTCCCTAGCCCTGAATCTCCGTCCCAACCCAGAGAGCTGACTCAATCTCTAAGTCACTATTTGTGCTGAGGTCAATGTTTCCAGGCTCTGAGTCATCCCAGAAGGTAAAGCTTCCCAGACCCTTCCCTGGGCCCACTGCCTGACACTCAGCTTGTCCTGCCTGGCACCTGTCTACACCCTCTCTCTTTGCCCCAGTGATCACACCCTCAAATTACTCATACTATGCTCTTGAGTGAATATAAAGAGAAGCAAACCATTCCTGTGGCTAAAAGCAGTCCCTTTCACATTGTTTTTGAGATGGCTGCATATAAATCTGCATTTTCTTTTCATACCTTGGAAACAATTGGGGTGGGGGGGGGTTGGGGGGGGTCGGGGGCAGGTAATGATGATGGGGCTGAGGAAGGAAGAAGGTGGCACATGGAGGATGTCAAACTGGGCATAAATGTCTGCATATTTTTTTAAATTTTGTTTTCAAGAAGTATTTTTTGGAACCTGGAGTTTGATGGAATCAGATTTTTCGTGTCCAATCTTTCCCTGACTTTAAATGCAAATAAGTTGCTCACCCCTCTGCCCCATTGTTTTCTCCTTCTTCTTCGCAGTGCATTGCGTCAGCCTCCACCCTTGCTGATGACTCCCCAAACTCCATCCAGCTCTCTTCTCTCCTGAACACCATCCCCAGTTTTAAGGCAGCCCAGCAAATCCAAACTAAGCCCAGGATCTTCTGCCCCTTTGGAGTTGACTCTTCCCATTAAAAACTGAAAGATAAGCCAGGCCCAGTGGCCCAGTAAATCCCAGTGGCTCAGGAGGCTGAGGCAGGAGAATTGCAAGTTCAAAGCCAGCCTCAGCAACAGTAAGGTGCTAAGCAACTCAGTGAGACCCTGTCTCTAAATAAAATACAAAATATGTGGCTCAGTGGTTGAGTGCCCCTGAGTTCATTCCCTGAACTCCAAAAAAAAAAAAAAAAAAAAAAAAACCAAACCCTAACTCATCAAGTTAGAAACTCGTCCTTAGTTCATAAGAGACTGACTTTCTTACTCATATCCTTCAACCCACCTTAGTCACCAAGCTCTGTCATTTCCCCTGCAACTCCTGATGTGTCTCAAACCCACCCCTTCCTCTCTAATTCTGCTCCCATGATCCATCCCTGCCTGAACCATAGCAAAATCCTCCTGCTTCATTTCCTCACCTGTCCATTTACCATCCATCCATCCTACAAATGTTTATTGAGCATGGACAATATACCAAGCACCATTTTAGGATCTGGGAATGCAGGATAAGGTAAACAAACACAATCCCTGTCCTTTTAGAATTTACATTCTAATGGGATAACCAGATAACATATAATAAATAAAGGACTTCTGGACTAAGATGGCAGAGGGAAACTTTCTCAGAGCTTTGTTCTCCAATGCTTCAACAATACTACCCCTCCCCCCCTCAAAAAAAGGTAAAGAAATTGAAATACGGAAAAGAAATTTGCGAACACCAATCAAACTAAGAGGCAGTAATCTTCAAAAGCTGGTAACCGAGAAAATGAACAAGGTTCTGGAGTGAAAAAGCCCAGCAGGGCACCTGGTCCCTATTCTTCTGCAAGCTGCCGTGGAGAATCAACAAGGTCCTGAGAATCCTCACTAACACCCAACATTGAGCACCAAAGTTGACTTACCCATTTCCTCCTCTGACTGACAAGTAGTACAAGTGGCTATTATGGAGAAAGGAGCAACATGGGACAAGTGAATAACTGGGCTGGTTCTGACCCAAGTGAAGGATCCAGGGCAACAAACTAAATTTGGGCAACAATGTGAAGCCTGAGTTTCTGCACCCCTCCGGCCAGGGGAACAGTGTGTACCACCCCAACCAGGAGGAATAAATCATGACATGTCTCCAAATGACAGCAGATAGAACAGAGCCTGAGCATTCTAACCACTAACACTGCCTCTGAGTTTTCCTGTCGCTCCTCTCCCAGTTCCCTCAACTGTCCCAATGAAACCAGAGAGGGAAAAACAAAACACAAGAGGCAGCAAGTCCAGAATCTATCAGAACAACTACAATGAGTGGATGAAGTTCCCCAAACATGAGCAAAATTAAAAGTGCAGCAACTACAAAACCACACTGCAGGGTGGAAAACCGGAGCGCCATGTGCAAAGGACCAGGAACCCAGATGAGAGGAAATCGTAGCTCAGGCCACAGAAGGTCGCTCCTCCCCATTCTGCATATCATGCAACTTAATTAGAATGTGGTTCCATCTAGTGGAACAAGAGCTCAGAGATAAGATGGTGGAATATTAGAAATGAGGGGAAACGAGGAGAAAGTAGCCCAGAGCCTGGGAGTCAAAGCTGGTTCCTAGCCCACTCCCATCCCACAGTCGCCCACCTCCTCTTCTTCCAACATGACAGATGCCACTGTGTCCTTTGCCAAGGACATCCTGGCTGGTGGAGTGCTGCAGCCACCTCTAAGACCACAGTACTGCCCATTGAGCTGGTCAACTGTTACTGCAGGTATTGGATGTCAGCAAGCAAATCACTGCAGATAAGCAATACAAGGGCATTATAGACTAAGTGGTTCATCTCCCCAAGGAGCAGGGAGTCCTGTCCTTCTGGCATGGCCAATGTCATCAGATACTTCCCCACCCAGGCTCTCAACTTTGCCTTCAAAGATAAATACAGGCAGATCTTCCCGAGTGGTGTGGACAAGAGGACCCAGTTTGGACACTATTTTGCAGGGAACCTGGTATCAGGTGGTGCCGAAGGGGCCACATCCTCTTTTGTGTGTCCTCTTAATTTTTGCCCGAATTCATCTAGCAGCTGGTGTGGGGAGAGCGGGAACTGAAAGGGAATTCAACATCCTCAGTGACTGCCTGGTTAAGATCTACAGATCTGATGGGATTAAGGACCTGTACCCAGACTTTAATGTATCTGTGCAAGGTATTAGCATCTACCAAGCTGTCTACTTCAGTATCTATCACACTGCAAAGGGAATGCTTCCACATCCCAAGAATACTCACATCTTCATCAGCTGGATGATTGCACAGTCTGCCACTGCCATTGCTGGGTTGACTTCCTATCCATTTGATACTGTTCACCACTGCAGGATGATGCAGTCAGGGCGCAAAGGAACTGACATCACGTTCACAGCACAGCTGACTGCTGGAGGAAGATTGATCGTGATGAGGGAGGCAAAGCTTTTTACTAGGGTGCATGGTCCAATGTTCTCAGAGGCATGGGTGGTGCTTTTGTACTTGCCTTGTATGATGAAATCAAAAAGTTCACATAAGGGCTGAGGTTGTGGCTCAGAGGTAGAGCGCTTGCCTAGCATGCGTGAGGCACTGGGTTCCATCCACAGCACCACATTAAAAAAATAAAGATATTGTGTCAACCTACAACTAAAAACTAAATGTAAAAAAAAAGTTCACATAAGTTATTTCCTAGGTTTTTTCCCCCACCTGTGAACAGGCATATTGTGTTACATATCTTGAGCAATCTGCACAGTCTCTTGACTGTTTATCAATAGCAATGACTTACTGGTTCAAAATTGGAAGCAATAATATTCACCTGACCAGTTTTCTCTTAAAGTCATTTCCATAATGACAATAACAATAATGATGGGACTCAATGATATTTTTTTATTTCAGTCACCCTGATAAATCATAAATTCGAAGAAATAAAAGTATCTAAAAAAGGAAATCAAATATAACATCATTGCAGAGTTAAAATGTAGGTTAGAAATCAGAAGAAACAGAACCGATACTGCTGAACTTTGAGCTACAATGTAGAGGAAGAGCTTAGGATGTAGATGAGAAAGAAATGGATATAGCAGAGAGAAAAACGGGATTAGATATAAGGGTAATTTGAGGGTCTTAAAAAAGAACCCAACACACAGAACAAAAGATGCATTCAAAGGTCGGGTTGAATGAACATGTAAATAAACAGAATAAACAGTATTCCAGGAAAATGTGATGCAGAATGCTAAGTGCTAAGGGTATTTTAATTAAAAGAGCAAACTTTGGTGATAAAAAAATTCTTCAAGTATCTTAGCAGAAAAAAACCAAATCACACCAGTGGAGCAAAAACCAGGAGGATCCAGTCTTCCCAGCAACATGCAAGACTAGGACACAGGGGAGTCTGAGTCGAGTCCCGAGAACCCTCACAGGCAGTAGAAGTTGCATCTGTTGCTTGGCATCGGTTTACAAAGCTAAATGTGCACACAGCCTGAAACTCTACTGGCTTCACCCTTGGATATACATCCAAAAATTATTGCAACATATACCAGGAGACAAGTGCGGGAATGCTCACGATGGCATTGCTCACTATAGAAAAACAGGAATTGACTTAACTTGTCAAGTGACAGGAGAATTAATAAATGCCTATTAGGATATTCATAAAATTCAATACTCGACTCTACTGATAATAAATGAACGATAGCTATACACATCAGTATGATGGGATCTTAGAAACAGGTTGTATTTATTGTGCTAAAAAAACAAGCAAAATTAAATAATGTACTATTTAAGAAAAAATTGTGCTAAATCTATAAAGGAAACTTGGGACAATGATTCTCCTGAGGACTGGGGTGGGAGGTAAGCTGAGGCAGGAGCATCTTCGACAGTGGCCACATTCTAGTTCTGAAGCCAGATGAGTAACTCATGAATATTCATTGTATCCTGATGAATTAAGACACATACTTCAACATGACCTGTTGTAGGTATCTAATACTTCATAAGAATAAAGGAACTCCAGGTGAGAAGGCTCACACCTGTAATCCTGGTGGCTCAGGAAGCTAAAGCAAGAGGATCACAAGTTCAAGGCCAGCCTCAGCAATAAGCAATTTAGCAAGACCCTGTCTCAAAATAAATAAATAAAAATGACTGGGGATGTGGCTCAGTGGTTAAGCACCTCTGTGTTCAGTTCCTAATACTGAAAAAAAAAAAGAATAAAAGAAACACAAATTCTAATCATTTTTTAAAAATAGAAAATGTTGATCACATTCCACCATCATTAATTACCCCATGTCCTCCCCTCCAACCCCTCTGCCCTATCTAGAATTGTCTATTCCTTCCATGCTCCCGCTCCCTATCCCAGTATGAATCAGCCTCCTTATATCAAAGAAAACATTTGGCATTTGTTATTTTGGGATTGGGCTAACTTCACTTCGAATTATCTTCTCTAACTCCATCCATTTACCTGCAAATGCCATGATTTTATTCTCTTTTATTGTGATAATCATTACAGGTATGAAAACACGAATTGGTGTGAATATACTATGTATACAACCAGAGATATGAAAAATTGTGCTCTCTATATGTAATAAGAACTGTAATGCATTCTGCTGTCATATATAAATTTTTAAAAATTACATAAAAAAATAGAAAATGTGACCAAGAAAATGGTAATCAAGATGCCATTTCAGTTTGATGCCATTTCAGTATGAAGGCAAAGGCACATTCTCAAATGGGAAATTGCTCAAGGAATGTGAGGCCCGTAGAGTCCTTCTTGGAAAAATAAATAAATGAACAACCTTCTTGTTTTGAAATCGTACCTTTTAGGGAAGTGAATCAAAAAACTCAAGAGTGGACAGCACATTGTAAGAACACTTATGGAGAATAGTGAATCATTTAAATGCAGAATTGTTGCCGAAAAGAAAAGATAGAAGCCATGTGTTATAAGCTTGTACAATATAACATTAATAATGATTTTCTAGTGAAATTCAGGAAGCGGCTTACACATGGGCTTGTGTTAGGGCAACTGAAAAGTAAATTTACCCTCCCGCTTTACATAACTTGAAATTGGGCAAAACAGACAAGACATTGACTCAAATAGAATAGCTGATAGTGTCTAACAGACAATAGATTAGACAATGTGGTCCCATTTAGCCAAGGGCTAGAAGGACAGTGAGACCAGGCAGGTCTAGTAGTCAGAAGCTACTGTGGGGCTGATGAGACCCTGGGATCTCTGCGGTGCTGCAAGACGATGTCCTTCAGGGAGCCAACTGGACAAATGTCCTGCTGGACCCCAGAAAAAAGAAACCCATAAGATGATGTGGCTGTGGAACCCTCTGACAAGAAGTTGGATACAGTCTAAGTTTGAACTAGCAGAAGCATTATCAATTCCAAAGGCACAGGCCAAATCAGGGCAAAGAGACAAAAGAGTTCCATCATTAAATAGGAAATGAGCTTACAGGAAGCATCCCATAGCCTGACGCCCATCTGGAAGACACACAGTTCCGCACTCGTCAACACAGAACCACACGTTTGCTACTTCTGGAATATTTGCTTTGCAACAAAGATCAAGAAAGCTGTATAGGACAATTAATGCTTTCTGTGCTTAAACATTTCATTTCAAAAAAGGTAACACTATTTGTGATGGTATCTTTCCATTTTGAATGACTTTTATTTGATATTCACTTTGTATTAATCGTCCCTTCTTTTAACGTTTCCTATTATCAAATGTCTACATCATGTAGAGTTTTTCTTTTTTTTATGTTATTTAAATACCTAATCTCCAATCTCTATATGGTTCTTTATAACAATAATAAATGATACATTTATGATTATACCTTATATGTTTTTTAACAGAAAAACTCTGAAATGTTTATTATAATCCTGCCACAAAGAAAACAATTGACTGTTATTATGGCCACTCATTTTTTTTCTTTTTCTTTTTCATATTTTAAGAAGTTTGATTTATGCTTTATTAGTGCATATTATAATTATACATCATAGTAGAATTCATTGTTACATAATTTATACATGCACGAAATATAACAATATAATTCAGGCAATTTTGTTTCCTACTACCTCGCCTTTCCCTTCCTCATTCTTATTTACAAGCATGTAAATAAAGTGTTATAAAAACTAGAGGGCTGTGGCTGTGACTCGGTGGCAGAGTGCTTGCCTAGCATGTGTGAGGCACTGGGTTCGATCCTTAGCACCACAAACCAAAAAATAAGCAAATAAAATAAAGGCATGCTGTCCATCTATAACTACAAAAATTTTTTTTTAAAAAAATTCAGGGCTGGGGTTATGGCTCAGTGGTAGAGTGCTCGCCTAGCACATGTGAGGCCCTGGGTTCAACCCTCAGCACCACATAAAAATAAATAAGTAAAATAAAGGTATTGTGTCCAACTACAACTAAAAATAAATATATATTTTTTAAAAATTAATTAGAAAATTTGTGATTTTCAAGAAATCCCAGGAATTCCTGGACATCATGATTTATTCCCAAATCTCAAAGATTAGCAGGTCACATTTTCACCTCAAGAGCTCCTAGATCAGGAATTTTCAAACTCCATTTCACAGGTCTCTTCTTTAAAATGTTCTATATATATATTTAAAAAAAAACAACAACCTTTTTTGTTTTAGAAAGGACTGAAGTTTGCAAATGCCAGAAATTTGATACAATCTATCTTGGACAAAAGGGTACCTCACTGGTCCATGTCATTGGGTATGGTTACAGCTACAGCTTCAGGCACAACTGAATCCAGAGGATCAGAGAATGTCCTCTCTCTTTCCAGTTCTTCCAATTTTAGTTCAATTTCTCTCCATCCAAAGTTAAAGAGAGTCACATCAGGAATTCCAGGTGTGCATTATCCTTAAAGCTCACCAAGAGAAGAAGTGCTCTCCTAATAGGCTTGGTAAAGGTCCTGAGGAGCTTTCTGATCCTCCCTGAGCCACTGAGTGTCAACAAAAAGATTCTGACTGGCCTGACCTGGGCCTCCTGTCTTCTTCTGTTCTGCCTGACAACACACAATGAGTTCCCCACCACAAAGATGGGTTGTCCTAGCTGAAGAAGGGAGCGATGGGTGCTGGGTATGAGGAAGCCATAGGCATCCACTGCATCTTCCTCTCTTCTTTCCCTCCCTGAAAAACGAATCCTTCCCTCACTGTATTCCCCTCAAGCTGGATTCTTCCTGGGTTGTTCCACTTCTCATCTTACTATGTGCACATCCATCTCACTTCGAGAGCTCCACAAAAAGCTGCTCTTGCTCCTTTGACATTCCGGCAGCTTGCACATACAGTAGGTAGATTTACTGGAAATGATGACTTGTCAGGCACTGTTCAAAGTTCTCTGTGAACTAGTTTACTCTTCGCAGCAACACAATGAGAAAAGTATTGCCTTTGCTATGGTCTGGATCTGGAATGTGCTCCAAAAGCCCATGTTAAGGCTTAGTCCCCAGCCCATGGCACTATGGAAGATGGTGGAACCTTTAAGAGGTGGGACTTTGTTGGAGGTCTTAGATCACTGGGGACATGCCCTTGAATGTGGTTGTGGGCTCAGAGCCCCTTCCTCTTTCTCTCTTTAACTGCCTGGTCATGAGGTGAATGTTTTTGCTCCACCCCCACCTTGCCAATCAGTACCCCCACCAGCTGCTTAAAAACAATGGATGCCCCTGATCATGGACTGAAACCTCCCAAACTGTGAGCCATTATAAACCTTCTCTTTTTATAAGTTGATTATATCAGTAATAGAAATAGTCAGTAATAGAAAGCTGACTAACGTAATCCCCCATTTAGATATATATATTGACTAAGTTAAGGAAAATACGTCACGGTTTAAAAGAAATTACCAACAGAACTCCCGTACTGAGCACAGGGACTGTCTATCGCAGTTGAAAGGACTCCTCACTGTCAAAGGGAACTATTGTCTTCCGAGTACTTCCCTGAAGGGAGCATGTCTGACCACATAACAAGGGTGGGATGACCTCCGTGGAAAAGGCTGGGCCACTGCCAATGACGCTGGCCGGAGACAGAGGGCACAGGTTGCCAGGCACTCCCTCCTCCCAACCCCTCACCCCAACACCATAAAACGCCTGGGTTCTCCCCGCCCCAGGCCAGCAAACAAAAGAACAACTGCCTTTTGGAATAAGAAATCCTGATCCTGGATATTGTCCAAGACACACAGAAGGAATCCCTCTGGCAGATAAGTCACAGAGCTGCAGAGCAAGAGGAACCTTAAAACATCACCTAAGACTGTGCTTTTTGTTTTCCAGATGAGGAAACAGAGGCCTGTAGAGGTTAAAGAATTTGTCCAAGGTCGCACAGCTAGTTAGTATAGAAACTAGAAGCTGGAAGCAGGAGCAGGACCCAGATCGCTGCTGGAGGCTTCTCACATGCAGAATCTTCACTCACATGATTTATAGCTCCAACTGCAGTACTCTCAGGGCAAAGGCAATATCTTTAGCCCAGGCAGGTGGGCTTCCCGTTTTGCCTTTAGCTTCTTAGTTCTTTAGCTTTGGCTCAGGGCCAATCAGATGCGGAAGCTTCAGGATAAATGTGTGTTCTGTGGCCTGGAACCCTCCACATTCTCCATGTTCAGGTTGGTAGAGCATCATACCCAGGACCTGGATGTAGTCCCATTAGAAAAATCCACTATATTTCCTTCAGAGTGGGATGGAGAAGCATACTGACTGCATGTTCTGTTCAGCAGAACAAAGACCATCTGGGTCCAGCAGATCGGCAAGGACCCTCTCACTGCTGTGTCTGTCATGGCCACCCTGCATTCTGAATCCCTTCCTGGACAATTTTTAGCACTATGATTGGAGAGTTTCCAACTGATTTAGTGCTGTTAATGTCTGTTTTTCTGAGATTTGGACCTAGACCTGATCAGACGATCAGAATATCTACTGATATTCTATGCTGGTGCTCTTCTGGGACACAAATTCCAAAACACCCTGATATTCTCCATCTCTGCAGCAAAAGGCCCACCATGATGCACATGCATTGCAGCACACGATCAAGAATGCAGTTCCACATACTGTGTGTCTAAATATTAACAAGAAATACATCACCAAGTGTGGTGGCATATACCTGTAATCCCAGAAACTTGGGAGGCTGAAGGAGGATAGCAAGTTCAAGGTCAGCCTAGACAACTTATCAAGACCCTGTCTCAAAATAAAAAATAAAAAAGGTTGGGGATATGGCTCCATGTTAGAACATCTCTGAGTTCAATCCACAGTACTGAAAAAAAAAAAAAGAATACATCAAGCCAATAAACTGTTAAATAACACATGCTCTAGCCCTCTATCTTCCACCTTCATGAATTTATAAAAACAAAAATTTTAAATATGTATAAAGCCATGACTTCTTTATGACTGCAAGTCAGCAAAGTATCCATGACCTCTGTATTTTATCACTACAGGACTTGTGCAGATTTATGTTGATGGGCTGGCAATATCTAAGTGACAAAAAAGAGTTGAAAGGAAGTATTTTGAAAGTTTGTACCTTTAAGAAATGACATGTTTGAGGACATTGACATGTTTAACCTGATTTAAACATTACACAATGTATGCCCGTATCACTCTAGTCCATAAAATGTGCAAACTTTATGTTATTATGTATCAGTTAACATAAATTTAATTCAAATGAAAATCTGAGTGTTAAAAAGGTATACATAATGTCTACATTATCACATTATTTATTCCATAAAACTAATTTTTTCTGGTCTCCATTTTACCAACATGATTAATTATATTATTGAAATAAAGATCTTCATATAATTTGTTTTCCATTAACAATAATGATCTAAAAATTAAATACTAAAAGCAACTATTAATACCAGAAATTTTAATATATTTTTACAAAAATATAACTAGGAAGCTAAAGATTAAAATTACATGGCTTTTAGAAAGGTTTTTCTTCTAGCCAGGCATGGGAGTGCATACCTGTAATCCCAGCGACTCAGGAGGCTGAGCAGACAGATCACAAGTTCAAAGCCAGCTTCTGCAACTTAGTGAGGCCCTAAGTGGCTTAGAGAGATCCTATCTTAAAGCAAAAAATAAAAAGGCTGGGGAAATGGCTCAGTGGTTAAGTACCCCTGGGTTCAATCCCCAATACCAAAAAAAAAATTTTTTTTCTTCTAAAATTTTTAATTTTTGTGTGTGTAGTGTTGAGAATCAAAACCTGGGACCTCATTAATGCTAAGTACACATTCTACCATGCAGCCACTTCCCCAGCCCCTTAATTTATCTATTAAAATTAAAAGCCCTTTCTTTCATTTAATGCCAAACTTTTCCCCATTAATGTATTTTTTGTTGGTGATTCTGCTGTTTAAAGTGGCCCCCGAGCAGAGTGCTAAAGTGCTGCCTGGTGTTGCAGGCAGCTGTGAGGTGCCTGACAGAGAAGATACAGGTGTTGAAGAAGCTTCTTTCAGGCCTGAGTTACGGTGCTATTGGCCATGAGTTCACTGTCAATGAACGCAAAATATATATGTTAAGAGCTGACAACACAGAAGCACACATAAAGCAAAGTTGTGTTCTGGTTATCGGAATGTGACTAAAGAAAGCCCAGTGTTTCCCCTGGGAGCGATGGTTGGGTATTTGCTCATTCAGTGTTTTTGGTGATTTTATAGATCGTCACTAAAGCAAATATTGAGAACTGATTGCCCATACAAATTGAAGAGCGGTGTTTAATATTGTATAATATTTCAGGGCTGACATGTGTGACTCTGGTAAACACTGTACCAGCGAGGGCCTCTGGAACCAGAGGTGAGAATCCAAGAGAAGCAAGAAAACTGATGTTTGGCATAGTTGAGAAATGGTGCTTCACTGTGTGAGGGTCCAGCACATCCATGTTGAAAAGAACTTGGCAAGTTAATTAATTTATCTTTAGTCTAAAGTCTTCCATTGCTCAAATGTTCTTGTATTTCAAAAAAGTGTCCACCTTTAAAGTTAGCAGTGATACGACTCACAAATTTCATGGCAATCAGCTGTAGTCACTTTCTGTTTTGAAAACGCAGGACAAGAGATAGACACTTCTCTGGGGCCTGAACAGCGTTGTCAACTGAAAGAACATTTAGGGTTGTGAACTGTACTGTGCCGACAAAAAGTATCAGATACGGGTGAAAAAACCTTTGGTGAGTTATTTGACACATTTCTTTTGTGTGTGTGCCTGTGTTTTGACACGCAAGGCACCCTAAAGCACGATCCCAGGAAGAATAAAACATAGTCAGCTCTTCAGACCCTGAGTCCTGCACCCATGGTGCCAATCAACTGTAATCTAGGGATAACTTAAAGTATGTGGGATGGGCTGGGGTTGTGGCTCAATAGTAGAGCACTTGCCTAACACGCATGAGGCATTGGGTTCGATCCCCAGCACCACATTAAAAAAAAAAAAAAAAAAACTAAATAAAGTATATGGGAGGATGTGCTTGGTTATATGCAAATTATATAAGAGACCTGATCATCCATGGATCTCAGTATCCTTGGGGGTCTAGGAATCGATCCCCTATGGTACAGAGGGATGACTGTCCCAAGGACAGTTTTCCATCACAGCCTGAAGCTCAGCAAAGCCTCTACTGACTTGTCTCACCCTGATCTCTGAAGTTCCACAGGGTAGTGAAACATCATGTGTGTTTTTCCAGAATACTGTGTCTAATTGTTATTGCAGCCCTATTTTCATAAGAGGGAGTTTGTTTATTGTTTTGGAGAAAAGACAACATATGATTCTATTCGGTCACCCAGTCAATGTATTAAACAAACAAACAAATAAAAAAACCCACAGTATTGGGCTGGGATGTAGCTCAGTGGTAGAGCACTTGCCTGGCACGTGGGAGGTGCTGGGTTCTATCTCCAGCACTACAACAAACAAACAAAGACCAATGTCTATGATTTTAGTATAAAATGTGCCTTGCTGGTGAGCAATCCTTTACACCTCCTTGCTCCTAAATATTTTTTCCACTCTGTAACTTTCCCTCTCCTCCTTCTTTTCCCCTTTTATTCCTTTCCTCAGGGGTTAACCTCTAGTACTGCCAGCTACAGGCTGTGTGAGCTTGGGAAAGTCCCTCTTGCTTCCATTTCTGTGTAAGAGGGGGTGACTTTATATAGCACATGGAAGTGCAAGATGGTAAGTGAGATCGTCTCTGTGAGCTGAGGCTGAGCCTAGAGCAGGCTAAAGCTCTGTTCACACTCCCCCGTGTGATTACTGTTACAATGAAGAAGAGTTTGACTAATCCCTCCGGCTCCCCATGATCAAAAGAATTCCATCAGATTTGGAGCCCTTCCCAGGGTCACAAGAAACAAGGAGACACTGAAGTTGGGGCTTGTGGGTGTGGCTCAGTGGTAGAGAGCTAGCCCTGCATTCAGGAGAACCTGGGTTCCATTCCCAGCACCAGCAAAGCAAAGAAAAAAGATTAATGTCACTCTTTTATTTTCCTGGGCTGACCAAGAAGAAACCAAAGCTGTTTCTCCCAGAAATGTAGGTTCTTTGACAATGAGGGGATCCATTTGAATCAGGAAATTATTTCTCTTTTAACATGCTCTTGGATGATATTTAAAAATTAAACACATGAGCTGTGCACAGGTGGCGTCCACCTGTAACCCCAGCCATTCTGGAGGCTGAAACAGGAGGATGGCGAGTTCTAGGACAGCCTCAGTAACTTAGGGAGGCTCTGTCTACAAATAAAAGATAAAAAGGACTGGGAGTGTGGCTCAGTGCTAGAGCACCCCTGGGTTTAATCTCTAATACCAGAAAGAAAGGAAGAAAGGAAGGAAGGAAGGAAGGAAGGAAGGAAGGAAGGAAGGAAGGAAGGAAGGAAGGAAAGAAGGAAGGGTGGGAGGGAGGAAGGGAAGGAAGGGCAGGTGGAAGAGAGAAACACACAAACAAATGGAACACCAAACTGAGCCAGTCCCACAACTTCTTTTGATGTCATTCTCCCTCAGTAGGCATACCAACTAGCAAATGCTGCTGGCATCCTCCTCTTCTGCTCCAGGGCTTGCCTCCTACCCTCCCGGAGAGGAAGTGGCATCACCTGAGCCAGTGGCTACAGAGCTCCAAGGGGAACCTTGATCCATGATCAGATCTGGGCATCACTCAGCTGAGTGTTGGGGACAAGGCAGGAACCAGATGGATTCTACTCAGGAATTGTGGGCAGCGAGGAGGGAGGTCTGATGGGAGAAACAAAAAGGAGAGAAGCTGCCAGGAAGGAGCAGGAACGAGAGGAGCAGAGTGAAGACCGGGATTCCCTGGAGAGGGACCAGGGAACCCATGCCATCAACAAGGAGCTGGAGGACCAGGTTCCGAGAGATCCCAATAACCCAGGGCTTCACCGAGGCTTCTCAGCAGCTGTCTTCGCAGGCAAGGCTGCCTTGATGAGCCTCATGCATCCATGACTGCTCAGTCCCCTGCAGCCCTGGGCACGCTGCCCTGCTGGACTCCAGGGTCCACCTCAGCTGCAGGCAAATTGCTAATCTTCTCCTAAGAGCCTTCACTGGTGTCCTTTGGGGCACCTCTGCTCTCCCAGCACATGGCTCCGATCAGAAGAATATGAGCTTAGCCAACAGGGAACCCAACGAGGGTCTACCACTTGGCAGTCTTCAAGCAGGGTGGAGCCCAGCCCCTAAGCTGGTCTCGTTCCCAGGCTCACTACACCTGGTTTCTCCAGGGAAGGCTGTCTCTATCTATGAGACAGGTAAATAAGACACAGATTCATTATGAGGAGCAGGCTTGCATGATTATGAAAGCTGAGAAGTCCCAAATCAGCCAGCTGGAGACCCCAAAGAGCTGATGGTGTACATTCCGTTCTGAGAAGTGGAAGAACCAACTGAGTCCAAGCCCAAAAGCAACAGAAGGCATCTGGAACAGATGTTCCAGATGTTACGGCTTGAAGACAGAATTCTCTCTAGCCCACCCATACTGAGGCACACAGTCTCTTTACTCAGCCTACTCATTTAAATATCAGTCTCATTCAGAAACACCCTCACAGACACACCTGGAATAATGTCTTACCAAATGCTGGGCACCCCAGGGCCCAATAACATACACACATAAAATTAATCATCATGCTCTCCCTACATCTTGAAGTCATCTCCCAAATACACTAATTATAAACCTATATTGAAAGCTCTGCTTTCAGATAACCCAAAGTAAAACAACAGGATTTTCATCAATATTGATGTTGGGTAAGACATATCCAAGTGCTGCAGGACTGTAGACAGTTCTCTGCCTTGTGGGTAGCCCACACATTGCAGAATGTTCTTAATACCTGTAAATGAAACAGTGATAGCTCCAATTGTTGTTATGATGAAAAGAGCCCTGTACAGGGCTGGAGATGTGGCTCAAGCGGTAGCGTGCTCGCCTGGCATGCATGCGGCCTGGGTTCAATCCTCAGCACCACATACAAACAAAGATGTTGTATCCGCCAAATACTAAAAAATAAATACTAAAAATTCTCTCTCTCTCTCCCTCTCTCTCACTGTCTCTCACTCTCTCTTTAAAAAAAAAAAAAAGAAAAGAGCTCTGTACATTCAAAAATTTCCCAAGGGACAATACTATCCACCTAAACTTCCTCCCCACTAATTGAGAATCATTAATCTAGAAGAACTGGGCTTCAGGTATGGCTTGATCAGAACTCCAAATGACTTGTCTATGATTTTCTATGTTCTTCCTTCCTCTGTGTGTCAACTGCACCCTTAGTTTTCTCAGTGAGGCAAGTCAGCTACAGCTACAGCTACAGTCCACAAACTACAGGGGCCTGAAGAAGAGACAGCACTTCTCCTCCCATGTTATCCCCAGCAAGATTCCAAAGATCTGCCCTGACCTTGTCAAATGAAGTCATATATCTGCCTTGAGTGATGGCCTACCCCAGGTAATTTTTTTTTTTTTTTTTTTTTTTTTTTTTTTGGCCATCCGTGATCCAGATTAGGGCTGGAGCTGAAAATAGAATGGGTCTCCCTGACATCCATGGATATGTGTGTGCAAAAGAAAGAGAGAGATGCTTAGATACAAATTTCAGCATTGTTAGGAAGCATTGTCTGGGGGGCAAAGGATGGTGGGTAGAACCTGACAAATACGTGCGATAGAGAATGTGGTACATGTGTGAAAAGGCAAGCTGCTGGCTGTGGCTGTGGCATGAAAACCAGGACACTTGTGGGAAATTAAAGGAGTAAGCAGATAACAGATCATTTCGTGAAAACAATACCTCCAGTTTTCTGCTTGTTCCTCAACTGAGCCAACTATACCCCCACCAACTGAAAATGCTCCGACTATGCACAGGAGCAGATGGCCCTCCAAGTTACTGGTTTTGTCGCTTTGAATCAATAACTGGGTACTCTGGTTTATCCATCAGTCTCTGGGAATCAGGTTAATGTTAATTAGATACCCTCACTCTGAGTGACATCAGGTTCCTGAGCCTTTATAACTGACCCTAACCTGTGATAATTTTGCCAAGTTAACTGTGATCCTGAGAGGCCCCATGCTGACTCCCTGGCCTGCCACACCCTGGTTGTGTCCCGCTCCACACTAACCTGTTCCATGGGCCATCTGTCTCCTGTAGTGTTCTTAGTTTGATTTTGCAAGTGAGGAACCCAGGCTCAGAGAGGCAAAATGATTCCCCTGGGGCGCACAGCCAGTAGGTCAGAGAGTCAACAATTGAACCCATGGATCTGACCATAAAGGTTTTCCATTATGACCACCCTGTTTCTCCTTATGATAAGCAAACTCTACCAGGACAAACTGTCTCCAAAAGCCCCCCTCTCATCTAAGTGATGATAACTAGGTTCACATAATCTGTTGTGCTTAATCCAGACCAGAACAGAGTGTGTCCCACCTTTTTGTCTTTTTGCTGGGCTCTTTTGTCCCCTCATTCAGAGCCTCCCCATGTCCTTGTCTCCTCCTTGTGCTCAATTCAACAGAAGTGCTATGAATCAGCAGGAAAGTGTCCTTTCCCCAAACCAAATAAGGGGCTGGGTCCTAAAAACAGCAATAAACCCCCGCAAGATTTTATTAATTCAAACAAAGTCTAATCCGTAGCGGGGATGGTTTCCAGGGTCACTGCAGCCCAAATGACTCCCAAAGGAAAGGAAAAGGAGAGCCAGGCTGCCCACCTCTGTTTATTGGGAACAATTGTTCCTCCAGCCCAAACCACATGACCATAATAGGAAAGAAGAGCACAGCCCTATCAGGGAGCTTTTATTCTTAGGGCCGGAAAAGAGCAAAAGATGTTTGGTTGGCCTGCAGTATTTCAGCCTTGGACTTCTCATTTCCCTCTCCTCTCCTGATCCCTCCAACTCCAGCTCCCAGCCCGGGTGTTTTGGGCCTCTTGCTTGCATGAGAATTGATTGCCCATCTTGACACGGTTGAGATCATCCGTAGCACCTTCTTAGGGATGAGAACAGGAAGCCAGGGAATACAATCAGAACCCCTCCTCCCCCGACCCCCGTCTAGCCAGCTGGGTTTCTGGAGAGCAAAAGGGAGAAATCTAAATCCTGTTTTGTGGGGTCACAAAGTCTGAAAGGGGTTCTGATATCCAAGGTCAAACCTTAAGAGTTGCTGGAATCCTAATGAGAGCCGGGAGGTGAAGCTGTGTAGCTGCTTGGTGTGGGGAGGGAAGGAAGGAGGAAGCCTGCTTCATCTGGGCTCTGCTCTTCTTTGTCTCCTGGAGAAGGGGAAAGCCTTGGACACTCAACAGTCCATGGCCACTGTTCAATAGAGATTTTTTTTTTTGAAGCGGGGGAGACCAGGGATTGAACTTGGGGACACTCACCCCCTGAGCCACATCCCTAGCCCTATTTGGTATTTTATTTAGAGACAGGGTCTCACTGAATTGCTATGTACCTTGCTTTTGCTGAGGCTGGCTTTGAACTCACGATCCTCCTGTCTCAGCCTCCTGAGCCTGATTGCAGGTGGGTGCCACGGCACCCAGCCTTGATAGAGATTTTTGCCTTTGTTTTTAAGACAGAAAGAATAAGTCGTCTAGCAGAAAAAGCTGCAAAAGATTTTAAAGTGCGTTGTACCCTGTTCCTGTATACACTCACTCATTCTTTTCGAAATTCGTTGCCTAAGCATCTCTGTCAGAAGACTGTGCACTGCTTGCCTCCCATACAGAACATTTTGTACCCACCCTACACCCACCATGTGCAGGACAACCACCTTCCCAGGTCCCCAGGAAGCAGGATCTGTAGAGATGAAATGTGAAGTGCTGGTCAGATGCTTTTCTGGGTGGGCAGCAAAGGAGAACAATGAGGATGGAGTGTTTGGGTTAAGAAAAGCATCCCCTGTCCCTGGGGACCAGTCTCATTCCTGCGTGAACAGACTTGCAATTGTTCGCCTCCATTGATTCGCAACAAGATTTATTCCTGACACACAAATCTCCCTCCTACTCAAGTCCACTTCTTTCACTGTGGGTCATTGTCAATGGCAACCCTCTGAGGAGGTGGGGATTTGGACAGAGGCTTGGGGGCACAACCTGACCTGACCAGCCAGATCATTTGACTTCTGATTTCTGGAATTCAGGTTCCTCATCTATAAGATAGAGGTCATCTTCTCTGTCCTGATCATCGCGCAGAGGAAGGCTGGAAAACAAACATGGAGTGTGATCGTATTGAGTCTTTCTGAGTCCCACAATATATCAGCCCAGGGGCACTTGAAGGCCTAACCATGGTAACCCCAAATGGACATCTGCCCTCTATCCATGAGGCCCTGACTATAAATATCCACATCTGCAAATATTCCCTTTACAGAGACCATAAGGGAACAGCTCAAATATCCATCAATGGATGAATATGCTCCAGCCTTAAAAGGGACATGCTATCTTGGGGATGAGTCCTGAGAATATTATGCTAAGTGAAACAAGCCAGGCACAAAAGGTCACATATCACTGGATTCCGTTTACATGAAATATTTAGAGTAGAAAGAATCCATAGGGACAGAACACAGATTGGGGTTGTCAGAGGAAGCTGGGGGCAGGGGAAATGAGGAAAAAACTGCCAAATGAGTACAGAGTGTCACTGTGGTGCACTGGGAATATTTTGGAACTACATTCGAGGTGACAGATTGTTTACTTTACAATGATTGATTTAGGGCTGGGGGATTAGCACAGGGTAGAGTGGTTGCCTAGCATGCACAAGGCCCTGGGTTCAACCCCAGTCTCATAACAGACAAATAAACCAACCAAATGGTTAATTTTATGTTTCATGAAGGAAGCCAATTTAATGATAGTGTTTTGTGCACTAAACAGTATCAGGTGAAGCTGCCTAGGAACCCTGCAAGGCGATATTCTTAGGCTCTCTGAGAAGGTTCTCCTCTGTTCCCCCTGCTCAGGACCCTCAGGTGCCTGTCAAGCACTGACTTCTCTTGTGATTGTCATCCCATCCATCAAGCAAGGTCTTGACTTCTTTCACCCACTGACTGCCCACTTCAGCCTCTGGGTCCCTGCTTGGGGACCTCGCATCAGCACACTCTGAAGTGAATATGTACTCACTACATCTTACAAACGTCAGGCCAGCCATTCCAGGGACATTAGATGCAGTTTTCTGGGCCAGACTCAATAAAAGGGAAGCCCGTCAGTGTGACCATGTGAGGGTACACACTGAAGTGTTCAGAGTGCATATGTCTTATCTTTGGATGCTTGGACTTGGGATATGGATTCAAGCTTCCTTTTTTTATGTTTACCTAGGTATTTTAAAACCATTTAACAAAAAACATGGTTTGTTTTATTTTATTTGGGTGCTGGGTATTGAACCCAGAGCCTCATGCATGAAAAGCATGTGCTCTACCACTGAGCTACATCCCTCCCCCTCCTCCTTGATGTAATTTTAGAGAAAATGCCAGGAGGGTATGGTGTGTTTAAAGATGCAGAACAAACACTCATCAGATACAAAACTTATTTATCAAAACTTTAGAAGTCAAACTAACAAATGTTTCTGCAGACCTGGTAGGTGCAAGGCTCATAAAAAACAAGAATGTCCCTGTCCTGAGAGGACTGTCATCCTCCTGTGGTATGTGTGGTATGAGAAGCATTCACAGAGCTGTATGGAAGCTGGGTGGAAAGATACATCAATTCCACCTGGAGGGATCAGGAAGCATCTATAGCAAGGAAACCATTTGAGCTAGACTTCTGCTCCAACCAGCTGGTCAACCTATGTCTTCATTCTCTAGTCTTTCCTCCTGTGCTTTTATCAAAACCATATTCTTTCTCCAAGGACCTTAGTTGGTCCTTTTTCTGAATTACATATCACTTTTTGATTGCATCTTTTGTATGGTATATATTGTATGCTATTATCTTTTCATATATATAACTTATGGTCTATTTTGAAGACAGGAGCTATTATTCTATAGCTCTCTATTACAAATAGTTATTCTATAATTACAGCATCCTTAAAAAGTATTATTGATAATTATGATGTTATATATATATATATATATATATATATATATATATATATACACACACACACACACACACACACAGAAGTATACACATAGATATATACCCAGATATATATGTACAGATACGTGTGTGTATACATATGGAGTCCATCAATAATATAATGGCATGCCAGAAAAATCTTTACTACTACTCGGCTTTTTAAATTCTTAAGATGCGTTCTTAAAGTCACTTTCATAAATTAAGAGTTAGTGGTAGGGGGAGAGTTAATGGGCACAAAGCCAGGCTGTTCGTGCATGCTATCTTTGAGGGAGACCAAAGTAGACTAAAGTAGCTGAAAAAATGAAAGATTCAAAAAATTACTAAGTTCATTCATTCTATCAAAAATATAAACACTGAATAAAATATGTCCTAGCATAATTCACTTTTGTTTAGATATAGGGTGAGGCACTAAGAGAGTCATGGTCTAGATTGGAAATGATTCTTTCCCTAGAAGGAGGGACAATTTTGGTCTTTTAAATAAATAGCACCATTTTCTCTTTAGCTCCAGAAAGGCTTGTTGCATTAATTCAGCTAAGGCCCAATAGCAAGTAACTGAGAAGCCCAGAGTAACAGTAGCTTAAGTAAACCAGAAGTTGATTTCCCTCTCATACTTAAGAAGTCTGGAGGTTGTCCGACCAGGCCTGGTGCAGTCCTCCATGCTGGTAAGAAACCAAGTCTTCTCTCCTGTTGCACTGCTACCTACGGCTTCCATTCCCAAGGCCCAAAATAGCCACAGGGGCTCTAGCAATTATGTCTTCAGTTCAGGAAGAAGAAAGGATGAGGAGGGAGAAAAGAAAATACTCTCTCTGTCCAAGGGCTTTCTGATGAAATTACTGTTTATATGAGACCATATTTGTCAGAGAAGGCTGGGAAATATGATGCCTATTCTTGGCAGCAACATGCCCGACTAGGTATTAGGTTACAGGGATTTTTTTAGCCCCCTTTTTTGTTTTGGTGGCATGTAACCCTTTTAGTACCCTAGTGAAATCTATGGCTCCCTTATCAGAATGATGGTTTTAAGTGAATAAAATAAAATGCATTTGATTACAGGGGAATCAATTTATATTGAAATATGGGTCTACAGACACCATATTTTTACAGTTCTGTAGACCCAGAGTTCTGTAGTTCTTGAGTTCTGTAGACCCAGAGTTAAAAAATCACTTTTTATATAAAAAGAGAACAGTCAATCATTTTTCTATGATTCTTGATATAGAAAAACCCTTAAGAATGATTTTATTCACGCATCAACAATTGTTGAGTTCTTATTTTAAGCCTAACCTTGTGCCAAAGAGTATGATGAATGCAAGAGAAGATGTGGCCTCTCTTATTATTCTCTAATTTACTTAAATTCTCAATAAAACAGGGAGTACCCTTTGTATAAAGGTGGATAGTAGTTATAGTTTGGAGCTGAAATGTCCCCAGAGGCTCATATGTTAACAGCTTGGTTGCTAGTTTGTGGCACTATTGGGAGGTTCCGTGCCTTTAAGAGGCAGGGCCTAGAGGAAGGAAGTTAGGTTATTGGGGGCTATGCCCTTGAAAGGGCTGTTAGGATCTTGCCCTGACCCTTTTCTCTCCCTTTACTTCTGGTTGCTGCGAGGTCAGAAGCTTCTTTTACCACATATTTTTGCCCTTATGTGCTGCCTCAACATAGATCCAAAAGCAATAGGGCCAATCAATTATAGACCTAAACTTCAAAAACTGTGAGCAGAAATAAACTTTTCTTATTTTTAAGTTGGTTATCTCAGGTGTTTTGTTACAGTAACGAAAATTGACTACTGCATTTGTCATGTAGGCCAGGTCCAACATACCAGAATTTAAGGGGTTCAAAAAAAGGGAAAACTCATATGGAGAGGACTTGAAGAAAGTAAAGAAAGAAAAGTATAAGATTTATCCTGAGAGAAAAAAGAAGGAGTATATTTAAGGGGGAAGGAGCAGGGGAATGTGGGGGAGAAGTGGAGAAGATGGTGCAGAAAGTTCCTAAGAGGTTCTAAAGAAAATGCTTTATGAGATGTGGTTGGCAAGTAGAGGGTGTTGGCTTGACTTCTTGACAATAAAGGAATGAAAAAGAGTTGAGAAATGTCTGTGTGTACACAGGTCGGTATGTAAAAATATTTCAAATGAACTTGAAGAATAAACTTCAGATTTCTTGTAGTGGTTGTTCCTGGGGAGATCGACAGGCTGATAGAGGGACTGAAGTTTTATCTGCAATATTTTATTTCTTTAAAAACAAAAAGAGTCTGGAGGCAAATATGACAAAAATCTTCACTCTCCGCAGGTTTTTGTTACGTTATTCTTTTTTCTTTTTAAACATTGCACAAGCTTAAAAGTGGTAGTTGTCCCTTTAAATTTTCAAATGCATCTTTATTCTGTTCTAAATATAATTTAACTTATCTTATAAGTTCAGCTTATATATATTCTAAAATTTTGTACTTACCCTGAGGAGGATGATCTCATCATAATGTAAAGTGGATAGTAGTTATAGTTTGGAGCTATGTGAAATGTGACACAACAAAATTCATTCCTCAATCTGCTCTGTCTTCTTGTCTCCTCCCCACCCAGCCTTTGTCTAGATTTTGTCTCAGGACCAGCCCCCGCCCACCTCTTCCAAAAGTCTTCCAGCCCATTTTGATTTTTTCCCATGAGAGAAATCTTACACTATAACTCACTTTAGCATGTATGGTTTGCCTTTGATTTTAACTTGCTTTTCTAATAGAAATCAATTAAGCTCCTTGAAGGCCTGGACCTTATGTTCAGGGATGACAGGAAAAGCTTCCATCCCATACCCCCATTCCATTTCCCCAGCAGACATCACTAATCAACCACCAACCACTTCATTTTTTCCCGTGGAGTGTGGACGTGGTCTCAGAATCCTCAGCAGAACTCCTGGGGGTGCAATCGCCATTGTACAGGTTTTTCTGGGCATGCAGATAAAACCTGTTCCCATCCTTACCTGTATTTCTTCAATAGCTTCTAAAGTACCCATGTAATTCTCAAGAATTACAAAGTACCATGTAATTCCAAAGGAACCATTATCATCTTAGAAATCCAGAATTTATAAAAACTGTAAGCCAGTCATTTTGAAGAAGTCTCATCATTCATTTTAGTGATATGCTGATTCAACTGCTAGGAAGTGTGTTAGGGTTTGGATATGAGGTGTCCCTGAAGCTCACACGTGAGACAATGCAAGAAAGTTCAGGGGGAAAATGATTGGGATGTGAGAGTCTTAACCCGATCAGTGATTAATTTCTGATGGGATTAACTGAGTGGTATGGCTCAGTGGGGTATGGCTGGAGGAGGTGGTTGATTGGGGGTAGGGCTATGGGTTATATATTTTATATCTGGAGCTGTAGTCTCTCTGCTTCTTGGCCACCCAGATGTGAGCTGCTTCCCTGTGCCACACTCTCCCACCATAATGTTCTGCCTCACCTCAAGCCCTGAGGAATGGAGCCAGACTTCTGTGTACTGAGACCTCTGAAACCTGAGCTCTCAAGTAAATTTTTCCTCCCCTACAAACATTACAGTTGTGCTGGTCAGATCCTTTAGTCATAGCAGCGAAAAGGCTGACTCAAACAGCATCAAGGAAATCAGTTTAAAAGGCAACTTAGAAAAATTGGAAGAGGATAGCAGTGCAGGAGATTACCATAATCCTAAATACTGCTCACCTGACTCCTGCTTGCAGGAAAGCTTGGCTTCAGGTTGCAGGTGAGAAGTTCAAGTCCAAAGGCATTTCATCATTTCCATTGCTAAATGGAAGGACAGCTCTTCCAAAGCTCCCCAGAACATTGGAGATGGTAAGGGAATGGCCCCTTGGTGTACTTGGGAAATGACCACAGGTGGGGGCAGCTGGGAGGGAGGCCTCAAGAGTATGCCTTCAACTTCACTTACTGTGCCCCTTCAGAGTCCTGCAGCCAACAAGCTGACCACCAAGTCTCCTCACAGTGGGGGTCAGGAGTGGGTTTTTCCCACCCCCAGCATTTTCATGCTTCCCCCCCCAACTTTGAAGAATTCCTATAATGATTATATTTCATTTCCACAATCAGAAACTCAATGAAGAAAGCAAAAGATGAGAGAAAAGAAAGACTATTGGAGAGGAACAGCAATCTGGAGATCAAACCCAGGGCTTCACGCACACTAGGCAAGTGCTCTACCACTGAGCTACACCCCAGCCCTCCAATCTCTTATTCTTAAGGGGTGCTATTCCTCTACCTCTGGAACTGGGGAGACAGAGAAAAACAAAATATATTACTTTTTGCCAGTGGGAATTGGAAACTGAAAGCAAACATAAAACTTCTTCATCAAATTGCCTCCTATGGTGACTGATCCACTCATCCCTTCATTCATTTGCTCAACAATCATTTATGCCGTGGCTACAAAGGGATATAAGAGAACAAATACTTCTGCCTCCAGAAGTGTCCAGTCCTCGAGGGAGGGACAGACATTGTCAAATAAGCACAAGGGATGTTAAATCCCAACCAGGCTGTTTTATAGGGGACAGGCTGCAAGGGCACCATAATGCTCTGTGACAGCCTGGGGTTGGGGGAGGGAGAACCTCATTGCCAGTCCTAGCTCTGGCTGTCCCCATCATCGATGCATTGGCTTTAGGCTATGATGGGGCCTCTTTCCAGCCTTCCCAGACATCCTGCATCTCCTCCCCCTGCTCCTTCCAGGGCGCTGCTTTCTGTCCTCAGAAGCATGACAAATGATTGTTCCCTGTTGCTATCCTCTCAACATTGAAGAACTCTGTCTTGCTCGCCCATCTCAGGGGTCCTCACTGCCTAGGGTCCTCCCTATCCCACAGAGCCCCTTTGGTGCAAAATTTCAAAAAGTTTCTCATCCAACTCCTGCCAAGGCATAATGGTTGGCGAGCCCAGCTTGGGTTGAAGTTCAGCCCCAATCTGCTCTCTTCTTTGACCTATAAGAGAACCACGTGCTTCTTGAGTAGGAATTGGCCTTTTTGTGTGTCTTAGTTCCTAAAGTGATTAATTCCATGCTGGAGGGTCTGTTTGCACCCCTAGCACTGTCTTCTTGGGGATCAATAACCAACTGGTTCTGAGAAGCCTTCAGGCTGATCTCACACAGCCTCTGCATTTGCTCCATGATCCTCCCAACGGCCTCCATTTTTCCTAATGCAAATGAGAGGACTGGCTGGACACTTGGTCCTCCTGGAAAGCTGGGGAGGGAGGACAAATCTGAGCCTATTCAGACCTTCAGGGGCTGAGGAGACACGTGATGGAGACAAGTGCTGGAGGAAAAGAAGAAGGTAACGGGTCCTGTTTCCCTTGATCTTACAAATGAAGCAGAGTTCACCACCGGAAGTGAGAAGCAGTTGGGGCCCCCTGCTCTGTGGAGAGCACCTCTCCCAAGTGTGGCCCTTATCTTTTTGCAAGAGCCGCCTCCTTCCTGGGCCCCCAGCCACCTGTGGTTGACTGAGCTCTCAGATGAAGTTGGAACCAACCACACACCACTCACCCCGCATACCACAATAAGTCTTGGATTTTCCAGGGCAGACCTGATTTTGAATCTTTTGTCTCATTCTCTAAACATGATATACTTGCCCGTGTGTTCCAGTTTGGGTCCCAAAACCTGATCAACTACAGACTGAGGGTCCTAAGTGGAAGATTCAAGTAGAGGCCTTGCATATGCTGGTCCCTCACGGGCACCTGGGCTGCCCTCTCTGACCAGCAGCTGACCACTTACCTCTCTGCTGGATCTTGGTTCCCTTAGCTCTTAGCACAGGGCTATAAACCTGGGCCAGACCCTTCTAGTCTCTCAGGACTCTGACCCTCATGATAGGAGCCAGTTCCCTAGGGCCTCAGGGAGACCAGGACCCTCTTTGTCTAATTCATCAGGGGTTGGCTGGGGGCTTAAGATGGGGGAGGGTTTCAAGTTGAAGGGTCTATGGTCGGGGGCACTCAGGTCAGATCAGGGCAGGAGCCGAGAGCAGGCTGAGTCAGGAGAAGCCCCTCCTATCTGGGTACCCTGTGTGGGTGTAGAGAAGCAGGAAGCAGAGCACCTCAGCAGGGTTTGGAGACACCCTGAGTGTGATGCCTGCTGTCACTCACCAATCCTCTGAGGAGTCCATTTCCTCATCGGCAAAAAGGTCAATAAGCAGCCACCCAGCCCTGGCTCTTCACTAAGACCAACCACCCTGATAGGTTCTTGAGCGCAGTGACCCCACTGTGTACCTGTGACCCCCCAACACACACTACTGGGCCTGGGAGCCCTTCTGTCCCAAGGTCACCATCTGGCAGGAGGGGAGACACATGCAGGAGCCTCAGGGGCTGAGTGACAGCCAGGGAAAGAACAGAGCCAAGAGGTAGAAAGAAGGTGAGAGGAGAGGAGGTAGAGGCTTGAGGAGCAGCTGCAGACGCTGCAGGGACCCTGGTAAATGGAGTCACCTGCTGGGTAGAGTCACTTGGGTGGGATGCAGCGCAGCACCCGGGATCAATGGGATCCTGAACGTCACTCAGGTTCTCCTGGAGGTCTGATCACCTTGTCCTGGGTGTCTACTCCCCACGTGTCTTTACACCAGCACTCCCTCTCTAACCAGGGGACACAGCATCGGTCTCCACCCCTGGGAAGTTAACAACTGGGCTCAGGGATTCATCCCAACCCACTTTACAGAGGAGAAAACAGGATCAGAGAAGGGAAGCCAGCTGCCCGAGGTTGTGGCTGGTGGAAGTGCTGGAAACCGGGTTCACTCTCAGATCTGCTCCATTCCAAAGCTTCCTTCCCATGGTGCCCAGGTTTTCCTGCCGAGGTCAACAAAACCTAGAATGTTCCAGCACACAGGGCGGGGCGAGTTCCAGCCACAGCCTGGTTCTCATCAGGCAGATTCCTTTGAACCCGAGGTGCTGAGTGGAAAGATGCCAAACTGTCTCGGGAAGGGGTGGAGAGAGGCGAGATGCTGTCAAGATGAAAATGTCCCCTGCTGCGTCACCAGAAGAAAAGAAAACATGCTCCTCTCATTTGTCTTCACAAAGGCTACACAGGAAGAGAGCAGTTTATGAAGGCACTTCATACTTTATAGCAAGGAAGCCGTGACAGAGACACTTAGCTCAGCTCTTGAGAAGAACCTTTGCAAAAGAAGAGGGGGGAGGTAGTCGGTAGGTTTATTTATTTATTTATTTATTTATAAGAAACGTGTCCTGGTTTGAATCTGGAATGTCCCTCAAAGGCTCTTGTGTTAAAGGCTTGGTCCTCAATGCAGCAATGTTCAGATGTGGGGCTTTTAGGAAATGACTGGATCATAGGTTCTGACCTATAATCACCTTAATCCACTGGTGGACTTATCATTTGAATGGATTATTGGGAGGTCCTGGGAACTGTAAGAGGTGGGACTTGGATAAGGGAGTGGGTCCTTGGAATTGTGGCTTTGGGGACTATATTTTGTCCAGGTCTCTTCCTCTCTTTCTTTGCTTCCCAGTTCATCATGAGGTGAGAAGCTCTCTTCTACCATGACCTCTTGGCCATGAGGTTTCTGCCCCATCACAGGTGGATAATAATGGAGCCAGCTGAATATGAACTGAAATCTAGGAAACCATGGACCACAATAAATCTTTCCTTCTTTAAGCTGTTTATCTCAGGTATTTTGTCACAGCAATAGAAGACTGACTAACATAAAATGTGAAATGGGCTCAGGTGAGTGAGGGTGTATTTGGTGGACTTTGTTTTACTTGCAATCATACAGATTGCATATCCAAAGTGGTCAGTTCTGAGGACTAAGGAACTTGTGTAAACAGTGGGTACACAATAATTGCTTAGTGATCAAACATGCTGCCTGATTACTTACCAGGCTGCCACAGCTTGCAGGTGTACTAGAGTCACAAATAGTCAAACCCAAGGTCTGCTGGCCCAACAGCCCCCTTGAAGGTTACCAGTCCTGGAAAAGACTAGGCTCAGAATCAACTTCAAAATAGGTCCCGGCGGTGGCCAGTGAGGAAAGAGATGAGCATTGTGGATCTTCAGAGGGTTCCAGCAACCCTATCTGTTTCTCCACATCTCCATTGGCTCCATTCTTGCCCATCCCTCCTGAACAGACTCAGTGGTTAGATGTCAAAGTGAGAAGCATGTCCATTCCCACTCATCTGTCAAAATTGAGCTCCACTGACACCTCCTCCAGGGAGACTTCCTTGATTCTCTGTCACTTTCCCCTGGGCAGTCGTGCATCTCTTGGTGCTGGTATACGTCATGCTGGCTTGTGACAATCTGTGCACAGGTATGCTGGGGTCACAAATAGTCAAATCCTTACAGATCCTCAAAGGGAAGAAGTAAGTCTTTACCTGCATATTCTCAGTACTTAGTCAAGGGCTTGGCACATAATAGGGGCTCAATAAATGGTATTAAATAAATAGAATGAAAAAAAAGAGGAAGAGCATTCTGGGAAATAAAAAATTTTCTTTTTCAGATTTGCCTCAGAAATATCTGTCCAGTCCTCATCCACAGATGGCAATTGAAGTCAGGGTTCTATTTTCTATCAATGACTAAATTTCTGCACTTCTTACTGGGTGGTGGGCCCTATGGCTGGAGGAAATTGGGGTGGATTTAGAAGAAGTTGGGAATACCATGTTGGAGGAGTGTGTGTGTGTGTCCTAACACATTTCCTAACTAAACATATGTCTCTGAACCTCCCACAGAAAGCTACCATGCCACAATCTGTCTCCCTGGAACTTGGTCACTTAGCAATTTCACCTTTCGGACCACAGCTAACCACTCAGGCGCACACCCTACTCGGGGGAGCAGAGAGCTTGCTGTCTTGTCTGATATTGGAGCTCCGAGCCCAGGAACAGCCCTGGCAATTGGCAACTACTCAATAAATATTTGTCAAGTGAGTAAATGAGGAAAAGACCTGAGGGCAGATTGTGTCACAAAATATCTACCTTCAATATCCTGAACTTTACTCACAGGAGAGCCCCTCCTGTTCTCACTCAAGCCATATTGACACTTAGTTTACAAACAGTTCTACCAGCCTTCCTTACCTTGTTCAATATCCACTGCAGACGAAAAACTAGATGAAAGGAAAAGAGTTTTTACTCTACCCATGAAAAACAGGACCCCTTAAGATTTAGGGATAAAACCTGTCAGGGGAGATAAGAGAGCCAAGCTAGCTCTCAGTCTTATGGGGTTAACAGTCACACCAGAGAATTAGGAATGAAGAAGTGAACCAGTCTTCAAGTCTCCAGGAGTAAGACAACAAGCCAGGAGATGGAGGCTGAGAGGTCAGCCTAGAAATGCCAAGAAGCTGGAGCCAGACAAAGCAAAATCACTGAAAAATCCATGACACAGAATAATTGTCTGCCCCATTTTGAAAATAATATCAGAGACCTCTCAGTTGATGAGGGACAAATTCCAGTCGGTGAGGGCCAAAACCTGGGTAGAACAGTCCCAGAAGTAACCTGCAATTGTCTTGACCTTAAAAGCAGAGTAAACATACATGGACAGTGGAGATTTAAGATGGGAATGATGTGTGATGAAGAGGAGTCAAGGCGGAGCTAAAACCCCACCTGTCCAAGCCGGGCATGGTGGCGCATGCCTGAAATCCCAGTGGCTCCAGAGGCTGAGGCAGGAGGATCATGAGTTCAAAGCTAGCCTCAGCAACTTAGTGAGGCTCTAAGTAACTCAGTGAGATCCTGTCTCTAAAAAAAATACAAAATAGGGCTGGGGATGTGGCCCAGTGGTTAAGCACCCCTGGATTTACTTCCCAGTACCAAACACAACAACAACCACTACAAACCCCCCCCCCAAATAAAAACCCCCACGTGTCCACGTGATGGCATCAAGATTGGAAGTTCCTGTCCACCCAGAGATGCCATATAGGCCGACACCTGTGTGCTTGTTTAGGCCCGACGCTGTCAGTCAGTGCTGTCTTCCTTCAGATTCCAGAAGAAGCTCATAATAAAGCTTTGCCTGTGCTGCTTAAATCCTTCCTGGGTTTGGTTTTTGTTTCTACTGACTCTGGACCTGAGCTCCCAATCTCCATAACAGAGAGGCCCTGTAGAACCTAAGGAAAAGGCGCTGCACTGCAGCTTTGACCTGAGAGTCCAGATGGGTGAGTCTGTGGGATGGGAAGGTGCTTGTGGTGCAGAGCAGAAGGGAATAGCACTGTTCAGCTCAAGGGACTACAAAAGGCCAACACCTGCCATCTTGGGAGGTCCCCTACACTCCGACCCTTCATGCTCTCCACTGATTCCCTCCTTCAGCACTTCTGATCACACCTGGGCAGTTGCTGTGGAGGGCTCCCCCAGGGGAAGGAGGGCATCGGTGTCCTTGGAACACCCACCCACCCACTGATAACCATAAGAAATCCAGCTGGTTGTCTCATGCCATAGGCAGACTCCATCCTTTGGTGGAGAAGGTCACATCTGTTGGAGCTTTCTTCCTAAAGATAAATACAGGGCTGGTTCTGATGGTCTGCTGTGCCCTTTTTGACTTTAGAATCAATCACTCTGTTCTCTACCCAGCAGGGACCGAGGCAAACCCACCTCAACAACTGAGCTCCTGCCTACCTCTCTTGTCTTAGATCTTCCTCCAGAATGATCCTGAGCCTTCCTGCCCTCCTGGTCTCAGCCTGCCTCCCCTTGAATGGGGCAGGGGATGGGGAGACCCTGACAGTCTGGAAGGCCTTCATCCTCTGCTGGTGTGGTTGTAGGATGCTGCCGTAAAAGGAACCTCAGGCCTTGGGGAGGTACAGATGACATGCCAGTGGTCCCAAAACCAGGAGTGCAGGCCTTGACAACCAGTGATTGGTGGGAAAAGCCAGCTCATACAGCGCTCCTAAAAATAAAATAAAATTTAAAAAAAAGTTCAGATTAGAACCTGGATTTCTGGCTCCTCTTGGAAACCAGAAGATCCTGGCAATAACGAGCCGAAGCAGCTCCTGCCAGTTCCAGACGGTGAACCCCTCACCCACCACGGTCCTGACCCTGGACACTGGCTCACACCCAGCACCCACTGCTCACTGTGCCCATCCGACCTCGCAGGCATGCAGCGTGTGAGCCAGGACTGTGCAGCCCACCGGAGGCCAGCCTCTGGCCTTCCACGCAGGCATTCTTCCAGCACCCTGGGCTCAGACAGCCTTCTCCCCCACCTCCTCCCCTGGTCTCTGAAACTGCACTGCGGAGTCCAAAATGACCTGCCCTCCAAATAGGAGTGGATAGAAAAGCCTGTCCCACCGGGACACCAGAGCCTCATGGTCATCGGGTTGTAGGGCATCCATAGCTGCATTGAAAAGATGATGAGGCCCAGAATTCCTGGGGAGAATGTCCAGGTGTCAGAGGATATCATGATGAAGGAAGTCCAAGACTGGAGAGGAAGGAAGAGGAGGAAACAGAGAAGAAAGGAGGAGAAACACTGGAGGTACACAGAGTGAAAAAAGAGAATCATCAGGTCGTTTGGCAAAGCTTAAAGAAGGGGTGGAGGAGCCCAGAGGTCGAATCACAGGGCCAGCTGCCAGGGGAGCTACTTGGGTAGCCACTTGGGCCTCAAGCTCTTCTTTTTTTTTTTTTTTTTTTAAAGAGAGAGTGAGAGAGGAGAGAGAGAATTTTTAATATTTATTTTTTAGTTCTCGGCCGACACAACATCTTTGTTGGTATGTGGTGCTGAGGATCGAACCCGGGCCGCACGCATGCCAGGCGAGCGCGCTACCGCTTGAGCCACATCCCCAGCCCCCCTCAAGCTCTTCTTAAGGCTCTGCTGTCTCCATCTTGACATTCTTAATACATGTGGAACAAGGGCCTCGGGGAGTTTTCCTTTTGCATTGGGCCCACAGACTAGGTGGTCAGAATCTGCTCAGTGGAGATTGTTATATGGATGCAGACACCCAAGAAAGAGAGCCGGAGGGGTGGGAGTGGGGGATACGTCTCCAGTGTTACCAAAGTCAGAGGACTGCGATAGGGGCACCAGGTTTAGATGCTTTGAAAACTATGAAGCACCTAAGTGTCAGGGATTTTATGTGTTGTTGGTTACTATGCCATGTATTGGAAAATTCATTCAAATATTTGTTGAACATCTAAATCTGCTGACCTGATTTAGGCACTGAGGATGCAGCAATGAACAAAGTCTCTATCCTCATGGAGCTTGAGTTCTAGTGGAAAAAACAGAAAGCCACTAAGAGAAAGCAAATATATGTATAAGCAAAAACTAACAAGAGTTTCCTGGCCACCCCACCTAGAGCAGGCTTCTGTCTCTCCTTATCTTTCTGGGGAGGATTAGCCTCTGCTCAAAAGGCAAGATAAGGAAACAGTGACAGGAGCCTACTCCAGGGGGGTGACCAGGGCCTCTCTACAGAGGTTACTTTTGAACAAAAGCTACTTATTATTTAATTATGAATAAACTACCATTTACTAAGTGTCTAGCAGATTCCAGGCAGTATGCTAATCACTTTTTGTAGCATATCCCATTTATGGTTTCAGTAACTTGCCCAGGTAGATATTGATTTGCACCAGCTAGAAACATGAAGGTTAAGCTGGTCTGGGGTTTGGGAACCAGGTCTCTCTCCCTGCTGACAGCAGCACAGGCTTCTCACCTGGGTCTATAACATGGGCTCAGGCCCTCAGACTACAGGAAGGAACTCAGCTGCTCTTCTCAAGATCCAAAGAGACGGCCTTGACCCTGGTGACTCGGGGGTGGGGGGAATACCAGACTGAGAATGACTGACAGTCCCATGTCTGTCAAAGGTGAGCTGATGGGCCCCAGCCCTTCCATCTGGCACTTCTTGTTGAAAGGAGCAGCTGTTGGCCACCTGCTCTGCCTGGGGTTGCTGGGCCCTAACCCAAGACATCCCTGTAAGAATCCAAGGGGGCTCCAAGATCATGAGCTGGGGTCTCTTGCTCATCCCCAACTGCTTAAGTGTCTCCTTCAGCCAGATAAGGCCTTGACCACTCACCAGAGCCACCGTTGGAGTATTCTGGGAAAATATGATTTATGGCAAAATCTTGTTTCCTTCTGTTTTATGTATGACATTTCCCCTAAGAGGAGGGGAGTTGGAATAACTAGTGTCATTATTCTTTTCTTGCTTTTATTTTCCACCCCAAAACCATCTGTCATCAGAAAACAGTTTATTTTACAATACTCAGGCTGAGTTCCACCTCCAGAGGATGCTGGACAGGGGACAGCGGTGACCTCTGGATGCCCCCATGCGGGGACTGGGAGATGGAAGAGGGGAGTGAACTGTCAGCCCTGAGGCTGCTCAGGAGGGACCTGAGAACATCTGCCCTGCCGGTGAGAGCAGTCCCTCTGCTGGATGCAGCAGGCCTGGGAGGGACAGAAGGGAATCTGGGTCCCCTCTGGCTCCCTCACTGTGTTGGACTAAGGACACCCAGCTGGGTGGAAATACAGCTGAAGTTCTGTCATCATGGGCTGCAAATCTCATCTGCGACACTGGGTGGGGAGCACATATAGTGAGAACTGGCACCAAAAAAATGTTCTAAATTCAGAGGTTTCCTCCTAAAGGGTAGAGGAGGGTCCCTTATGGGACCAGAAAGAAGAGGGCCTGAGCTGATGACTACTCATTGCTCATTGCCAGATTTCAACCTGCTCATTGCTCTGTAGGAGAGGGACTATATTAGGGACACTACACTGAGCTTGGTGCTATAGACCCCAAAGGTACAGATGGGAATGAGAGAATGCATTGATTGTTGAATTACATTGCTAATGCCATGTCAGATATCCAGCCATTGAAAGGGGTTTCTGGGCTGATGTTAAGCTAAGGAATCGAAACTTCAATTTAAGCTTAGATGAACATTATCACAATTTTGTGGGGAGGGTACCAAGGATTGAACCCAGGATTATTTAACCACTGAGCCACATCCATAGCCCTTATTTATTTATTTATTTATTTATTAAATTTTGTGACAGGTTCTTGCTAAGTTGCTAAGGGCCTTGTTAAGTTGCTGAGGGTGGCTTTGAACTTGCAATCCTCCTGCCTCGGCCTCCCAAGCCACTGGAATTATAGGCAGGCATGCACACAATTTTCTAAGATATGTTTTTCAGGCAACCCAGACAGGAAATTTTAGTCTTAGCAACTGGAACTACACTGTTCTCTCACTATTGTCTCTACCAGAAGGCCTGGGCTCTTGGCCTGGCTGGGAGCATGCCCATCAGAGCTTGATTTTGTAACCAGTGGGGAGCCCACCGAGGGATTCAGAGGCAGAATCACATGGTCAGATTTATGTTTGTAGAAAGATGTGGGAAGTGGGTTCCAAGGGGGAAAGTGGCCTTAGGGACATAAATGAGGAGCCCATTGGAGTAACCCAAAGTAGGAGGAATGCTACTTACCCACATAGCTCCTAAAGAAATATGCAAAGAATACAGGCAGAGCAAGGGAGAGAAAATGCCTCTTTTGTACAGTTGCCATGTTGATTCATATCTCCTTATGTTTCCTTCCAAGTACAGGGCTTTGAATTAGAGCAATAACCTGGTCTCTCTCCACCCCACTGACTCCTCAGGGGGCACAGCAAACAGTCTGCTGGGCCATGCTTCAAGTTTTATGGGATCTGGCGTCTCCTAGTCTCCCCGTCCAGAGTTGACTGTTGGAGGAAGCCAACCTGCCCCCAGCATAAGCCCCATTCTCTAATATGAGCTTTACCTACACAAATATGATAATCCATGTCCACATACCTTAGTACTCTCCCTTTTTAAATCTCTTAACCAGATCAGAAGTTGGATGAATAAAATAAGTTTGTCACTTATTATATCCCCTAAGAACATAATTGGGGGGAGGGAAGGGAGGAGCCCAGGGGAGGCCTTTCCCACTAAACTATATCCCAGGTCCTTTTTATTATTTTTTTATTTTGAGACAGGATCTCATTAAGTCGCTGAGGCTGGTCTTGAGCTTGTGATCCTCCTGGCCTCAGTCTCCAAAGTCACTGAGATTATAGGCATGCACCACAGCACCCCACCTAAGTACCTAAATTTAATATTAGTGTTTTGGCCCCAAATCCCAATCTCTATTAAACTGGGTCAAATCATGTGCAGTATGTGTTTGGGCTGGTCTCAAGATCAATGTCTTATTAGACTCTAACTCCAACTTCCAAATTAAAAGGATAACTTTTTAAAAAAAATACTTATTTTTTAATTGTAGGTGGGCACAATATATTCATTTCAATTTGTTTTTTATGTGGTGCTGAGGTTTGAACCCAGGGCCTCACCTGTGCTAGGCGAGTACTCTATCCCTGAGCCACAACCCCAGCTAAAGGGATAACTTTAATGTGAATAAAAACTTCGGAGCAGCCTCATGCAAATACATTGGTCTCATTAAATATCATGAATATGCTCAAGATGGTGCTCACAAAGAATCATGGCCCAGTCAGTGTCCAGGAAACTGACCCCTAAGACTGGGCCATCAGAACAACATGCTTTCTGTTTAGGAAGACATAAGGGGAGGGAGAATCATTTGGGGGAGGAACATAGAGGGACTTGGGCCCACTGATGGGAAAGAGAAAATGAGAAAGACATTATTTAAGAGGTAGAACCAGTTGGGTACAGTGGGCAGGTTTCGCATCTGGGAGGAGTCCTGAGCTCTCTGGTCTGGGAACCTGAGTGAATGGAGATGCCATTCACGAAAATGAAGAGTTCCAAAGAAGGAGAGATTTGTCATGGCCAGGTGAAGGGTAAAGCCATTCAGCAAAGTTCTGGAGGCAGATATTGCTCATGCCTTCCAGGATGCTCTTTTTCAAATGGCCAGGAGCATCCTGAAGCTAACCAAATAGAAGTGATCAATAAAGTTGAGTTTATAGAAGCTATAAACAACTCAAAGCTTGATTTATTTGACAAATATTTAGTGAGCACCACTGTATGTCAGATACCGTGCTCAGGCCTGAGAGTACACACAGTGATTAACAAAGCAGATCTAGCTCTGTCCTCGGGAGTTCACTGGGGTTTCTTCCATTTTGCTTTGTTTTTTGGTCCCTTCAAGGGGCTGGGAGTAGAATAAATCATTATCTCTTTCTAGGGACACTAGTCGCTGCTGAGGATTTATGTCTGTTGACTTTCTACTTCGATAGGCCTAAGGGAGGTAGGTAAGAATGTTCTGAAAGTCCAGCTGTAAATATTTGCTCGATTAACCAGAAAGAGAAATTCTAAGCACTGTCCTTTCTTTCTTCCTTTTGCTCAATTAAAAGTTTTTAAATACACACATATAAAGGAGTTGAAGATATAGCTCAGTGGTGGAGTGCTTGCCTAGCACGAGTAAGGCCCTGGGTTTGATCCCCAGAACCACAAAAAAATTAAAATAAATAAAACATACACATCCATGTCTGTCTCCATAGAGCAATGGCAATGGGGCTCAGCTCCTAGCAAGTGCTAAATAAATGTCACATTATCCATTTCCTTATCCCACCCAGGCTCAAGAATCAGACAGGCTCCTATGACTGCATGGAAGGATCTCATTTAGGAATTCTTTTTGTTTGGGGTGGGGGAGAAGCCCCTCACCACACTTACCAATAAAAGCTTGAATGGCTGCAGCAGGACTCCTCCCCTGCCTGGTCCTGGAATGCATGGGGTTGGCCTAGTTCAGTGGTTCCCAGCCCAGCTGTGCATCAAAATTCACCTGGGGAGCTTTGAAAAATACAGGTGCTGGGCCCCACATCTGGAGATCCTGATTTACCAACTCTGGTGCATGTGAAACCCAGATGAACCAGGGCAATACCCCAGGCAACCCCCCTGGGTGATGTGGGCTTGTGACAGTCAAGATGCAGCAGTGGCTTTCAGCAGGGGCATCAGGATGGCTGTGGGGCTTTCCATCTTGGAGAGGGCCCAGTGGGCAGTCAAGCGCCTGAGAGAGAACAAGAGTACATAACAGGAAGCACCCGCTTCCTCCTTCTGGGGTCTGAGGAAACAAGTCAGACCCGCCCACAGGGATGCTCCTGAGACCTGTGCTCCTCAAGAGGCTCCCTGTGTCAGATCCACCTGTCTGGGTGAAAGGTTCTAGAGCTAGAAATTCCTTTGGTTTGGAGCCTTTGAAGAAAGGTCATTGCTAAGTTTTAGGACAATAGTCACTCCAAAGGTGTGACTTCTAAGGTTTTCTCCTCCCTGCTGGCTGACCACAGGGAATCCAGGTGCTTCCTTCAGCTTCCCGGGGAGGCACCTTTTGTCTTTTATGCAGACTCTTTCTGGCGCTCTGGATTCACTGTCCCCACACAGCCTGGCTCCAAGAGTCAGATCCTTTACATTATTCCAGGAAGCCCTAGTCATCCAAGTCCCTCTACTGGCCCTATGCCACCTTAGGGCTCTGAGCTACCTCTGTGGAGGGAAAGAGAGATTCTGGGGGGTGTGGAGTGTGTGCTGTCTGAGCAACAGGCTAATGGGGCGCCTGTCAAAGGCTGACACCCTCCTTGAACAAGGCAGTGGCAGGCTGTCAGAGCCAACAGCAAGCAGGAGACTCACCCTGACTTTTCAGATAATGAAAGCAAGGAAGCTCCCAGGTAAGGGCTGAGATGCATTCCGAGGCCCTTGGTGGTTGCTGGGAACTATCCTACTCAAGCCTGGGTGGTTCCAGAAAATAAAGAACCACAATAAAGATATTTCATGAGAATCCAAACACAGGAAGAACTGTAAAGCCCAGCTTCAAAGGAACAGTAATCCATTCAAAACCTCTCTCTCCCACTCTGCAGAAGCCTCAGCTCTGTTGTCTTTCTGACTAGCTTGCTTTATACATACTGTCCACCACCTCTTAACTCTGGTATTGCCTTGAAACAGATATCTTTTGATACCTGTTTCCCTATTCTGAATTAACCAAAAAAATCCCATCAGCATTTGTCAGGTTGCAGCTCCGTCAACACCAAAGGTCAGGTAACTCAGGTTAGACACCTACCTGGTCCGACCTCTGGATCCATTTAGGAGGAATTATGGGGACTCATCCTTAGCAGGCATGATGGCAATGATTGACATCTGTTAAAACCTCTCTGCCACCTGCCCCGTGTTGGGTGTTTGTGCGAAGTGGGGACCAAGGAAGGGAATACACTAAGTACTCAAAATTCTTATCAGGAACATTCTCACCAGGTGACCTCAGACTTTTTAAGGTAGATTCCCGCCCGGTGCTAGCAACATGACTGGCACGAGGATCTAGTTGTAGGGTCGCCAGGAGCTGCCAGGGCATGTGAGTGACTGCTGAAAGGGAGCACAGAATGCAGAGGATCGTTGCCCCGTTACTGTTTTCTTGCCCTTGAACTTCTCCTCAGTGCTGCCAGCTGGGGCTTCTACTGGGTGCAGTTGGTCCAGTAGCAGCAGCTTTGTCTGCAGGGTCTCATGCTTGGCAGGGGTGCTGCCGTCCCTGGAATGCAACCTAGGTCCAGTCTGCATGCAGGGAGGCCCCCAAGTGCTATTGGACTTGGATGCAATACTGTCTCGGAGGGAGACATGAGAAGGAGTGTGAAATGATTCTGAAATTCCTGATTTTCTGTGGTATGATGGGAGTGTTCCTCTGAGCCTCCTCTGATTGCCTTGGCTGCACTCTCTGGTCAATTTTACTTCTTCAGGTCATTTTTGAAGGGCCCTTGGCCAAAGGAGCTCAGAGGGATCATGAGGCTGAACTAACAAAGGCTGTCCAGGAGGCAGGGGCTGAGCTCTCTCTTGCTTACACAAATGGAAAAACTGGGAGGTCATTTGACTCTGACAAAATATCCCTCTGAGAAGCCTGCTGATCTCCAGCTAACCACTAAAGACCAGGAGAATGCATTCCAAGCCGGCTTTAGCAGTCGCCACAGAAATTGCCTAGTAACCGGGGGAGCAGCCCAATTGTGCTGAACACCACACATTTGAATAGTTCCCTGAGGAGCTGAACAGGAGATGACCTTGAGCCACTTTGCTTGTGATTTCAGGTGCCTTTAAGATAAAACCCATGCAAAGTAGAGGATGCTAAAAATGCAGAATGCAGTGAGGTCAACTGCAAGGAGATTTGTTCCTATCAACTGACCTGGTCCCTCCCCAGGTGGCACAGGATCACTGGGCCCCCTGGGAAAGGCCAGCACAGCCATGCAGGTGGTCATTGAAATGCTGTACCTTAAGGGAGAAAGAGGGCACAGGCCTCAGGATGTGGGTTTTTCTCTCTTTACCTTCTGGGCATCACAGAGACTCCGGCCAGTGGCAGGAGCCACAGTGCTCCATCCCTCCAAGTATCAGGCCTGAACTGTCCCCACAAGCAACCTGAGACAGGCTGCTCCCCAGCCTCCACAGCTTCCATTGGAATCAACTTAAGCCACTAGAAGACTGAAACTTTCCTGACCTCATTGAGATAAATATACTAATCATAAATGATGACTGCAGGACATTTGAATGGGAAAGATTCACCACAATTTATGTCACCATTTCCTTAGTTTGCTCCTGTTTCTTGAATTTTCACTATAAATGTCCCCTTAGTAAATAGTAGAGGCACACAATGTCTTTGCCTCAAAAAGGGATTTACAAAGTCAAAAGAACTAGGTCAAAGAAGTTAAGTATTTTTATGACTTATGCCAAGTTACTTTCCAAAATATCTGTACCATTTTACAATGTCACCATCAAGCTAGGAGGAGTACCAGTTTCACCCTGGCTCCAATGGACATTATTATTTTTCAGATATTTTTTTAATTCCAATGAGATGGGGTACATCCAGGGTGGAATGACCGGCCATAGACTATTTTTCTAATTCAGCAGTTAAAAATATACTACCTTATCCAAGTTTCAAGTTTTATTACTTGGATTACTTGTCAAATCAAATATATTCCCATGTTTATTGATTGTATTTTCCCTTTTCTAAATTATCATTTCCTAACTTCTATGGTTGGAGGGTGTCCCCAGAGGGCCCCTGAGTTGGGAGGGTTGGTTCAGTGTGGAGTTTCTGAGAAGCAGAGGGACTTTAAGGTGTGGGGCCTAGTGAGAGATCGTTAGGTCTTTGGAGTTATGCCCTTGGAAAGGTTTAAGGTAACTCATGGGACCCCTGAACTCTCATAAGATGAGTTACTATAAAAGTAAGTCTAACCCCTGAATCCCTATGTGGCTTCCTGCTTTGAGGCACAATCTCTTCCTCCCACTCATATGTCCACCATGGGGACCTCACCTGAGGCCAAACCAATGGGGATGTCTGACCTTGAACTTTGCTTCTCCAAAATTTCGACCTAAATAAAGCTCTTTTCTTTATAAAGTTAACTTTCTTCCGATATTCCATTCTAGTAATGAAAACCAGACTAATACACTATCCTTTGCCCAGAATGTTTTTGGTGTAAATATATCTAATATTATGCTTTGTGATACTTGCTCTGCATATTCTATAAGTTGCAAATCTGCTGTTTACCTTACAACTTCACTTGAATGAATGGGTCATTCAAATGTAACAGATCAAGATGGAGCCCCTATACTTCTTGCACTTTCCCTGGTCTTCCCAATCATTTCATCACAATATAGTACACCCTAGACCCAAACCCATTGGCCCTTCTTGATTCCTCTTTTCCCCATGACCACATATCTCATCAACAGTCTTCCTCCTCTACTTTTCCCCAGCCCAATCTGTGTCCAGTCACTGTCTATCATACAGCCTTGTTTTCTTCTTCTTGGCCCCTGCTAAAAACAGGACTTTTCTTGTTTATGCATTCATTTACTTCTTTATGGTTTGTATCCTGTCTAGACTCTGGAGTCTAGTATGCAAGCTCATGAGGGCAGGGCCCAATGTCTGTAGTAGCAGGACCCATCCTCTAATAGAGGCTCAATAATTACATTGGATGAATGATTGCATGAACTTTGCCCTTTTAACCTGTCTAAATTTGTATGAAGGAGACCAGAGGGCACCAAGGGCAAGTACTAGATTTGGGAAATAGGTGGTTCTAGGTTGTGCTGGGGCTTCACCACTTCCTCCAGACTCCAGACAAGTTACTTAACATCCCTATGCCCCAGTTTACTCATATTTTAAAAAATGAGAATAGGGTCATGGATGTAGCTCAGTGGTGCAGACAAGCATGTGTGAGGCCTCAATCCCCAGCACTGGAAGAGAATCATGAAACCATCTTCATAGGTTTGGAAGATGCATTAGGTAACTTGGGCAAAGTGCTTAAAAATAGAGACCAATTATGATAATACTCAATAAATGTCAGACCCATTCTGTTGGGAACTTACTTTGGTGTCATAAATAAAGTGAACTTCTAAATGGTTTAGGTACCCTTTGTTGACTAATCTTTCCTATTTGTTATGCTTTTTTTATCACACATATGATTTTTAATATAAAAGGATAAGAGGGCTTTCTAGTCTCTCTTGGGTTGGGACTACACTTTACACTGAGTGGGTCAGACACTCACCCTTGCCTGGCTCATAGAAGATTCTCTTATTCTCCACTTGCAGATTCAGAACTGTGATGTCCGTTTGCCAAGTGCATTTGCTCTGGGCCCAGTCCCTCAAAAGAGTATGCACCCTTTTGCCCTTGGGTTCCTTGAGATGCCAGTAATACATCCTGATACAAATGTCCCCTTTTCATTTGCGCCAACTTAAACAGGTTTCTTTATCTTGTGACTAAAAGAATCCAAAGGTAAACTTCACCTTTATAATAATCCAAAGAATATCCCCCACCGACAAGGCCACGTTCTTACATGCCATAGAGAGTAGTGTGCTGTCCCCAACACATTATCCAAAAATATCCACCAACAAGGTCAGCAGAAGCCAGGAAGTCCTTCTAGATCATCTACGTGGTGTCTACCACTGCCCCCATGACTGTGCTTACAGATTCAGACAGATCCCAGAAGCCAGGCTGTCCCTGACTCATTCAAGATTCTACCACCTCAGCAGACTGTGATAAGACCAAAGAAATAATAATGTTCATGGAAGTCCTTGAAAAATAAACACGAACATTTGTTATTATTTATTTTTCCATTCCAAAAAGGATGTGGAGAACCATACAAGTTAGATATGAGGGATAAAATTTGAAACAGTTTTGTATCTGAGACTCTGTGTCTTGCGGTTATCAGGAATATCATTTCCCAGACAACAAAAATACCAAGTGTAGAGACAGCTTTGCAACTGCCCTGACCGTGGGTTATACCCCACCGCTTGTTTGTCTTAAGAATCCTTCATGGTGGCTTGGTTTTGCAGAGTGAGGTTGGTGTTGGCTTGGTGGGGAGGGGGTGTCTTCCATTTGGCCCTCTCTTTCAGTTCAGAGGTCTAGAAGGGGAAGCCTATTAAAGCAAGTGTGTTCTGGGTTCTAGTTTAGATTAGGTAAGAAGGCAAGAGGGCTGGCTGAAGGGAAAAGAAGAGCTGACAGGACAGAAGGAGAAGAGAACTTGTGACTTCCCTCCCCCTGGCAGAGGGAAAAGTGACTCAGCCGGATGGATGGAGGGAGGTTCCATCAAAGCAGGAAAACCCGAGGAGCTTGCGCATTTCCCATCAGCCCTGCGCCTGCTGGGATCTCCTGGCTGGCAAGGACTCAGTACTCTCACCTGGTGTCCCCAGCACAGGACACCCTGGGGCCTTTTTCCTACCCAGTCAGATGCCAGGGGGTGTGGCTGTCTCCCAGAGCTAAGAACAAAAGTCACTTCACCTTTCATTGGTGCAGCGATTAAAGCATTCCAGGACGTTAGCACACTGCTAGGAGATCTTGCATAAGCCCCTGGCCGAGCCCTCTGGGTTGATTCAGTAAGACTCAAACCAATTTAGAAAGTGAAAAATCTGACACCTGATTTGTGCTGCTCCACATTTACTCCTGGTCTGTCCTCACCCCTTCCTTGTTTCTCTCACATATCCAGAGTCCTCCTTATAAAAAGATTCATGGGGTTGTCACATTCCCGAACCCTTCTCCCTTTCTCTGTTTTCTGGGAGTGACTCCAGGGAAACCTACCTCAATTTGCATGCAGAGGGAAAAGTGAAGACCCTGCACATATGCTAGGACCACTGCAAATGTTAAAAAAAAAAAAAATAAGCTGGGGGTGCAGAACTTCTGGTCCAGATCTAAGACATTCCTCATGTCCCCATCCTCCTTCCTCTCGGGGTCTCACCAATTTCAGGAGAAACGGAGGTCAAGTCGTTTTGTTCTTGTTACCATATCCAATTCAAAACAGCCTCTGCTAGCAGCAAAAGTGCCTGTATTTATCAGGAAATGCTGGTGCCCTTTTTTTTTCCCACCTGGTTATTCAAACGTTTAGAGCAACGATTTACATATACCCATTAGGAGTCCTCCTCAATGCAAATGAGTTGCTCTCAGAGGGGATCATTTTTCCATGACCTGGAGATTTGATTGAAAATGACCGAGTCTTCCAGGAAAGAAAGGCAAGCCATTAGTTTATGTGGATGTCCCTGGCACACCCTACCTTATAGTTAAATGTTAGGTGGAGGTCAAGTCTACCATGGGCCAAATAATTCATTTCCAAGTTAAATTTCTATGGCTTTCCCTGGTCAGAAGAGCATGCACGGATGATTCAGGAATTGTTAAAGTATGTTGTCCTTGCCTGGAAGGCACTCACCACCAATTTTGGATTCCCTACATCTAGTGGGCCTGTAGGATACCCAGATGACTCAGGCAGAAATTGATTGATTTAACAAACACTTTTATGAGTAGCTATTGCATGCCATGGACCATGGCAGGCTTTGATGGTGGAAATTCCTAAATCATTTCTCATCTGGATCTTTCTAAGGAGATTTGACTCTAAGAAACTCTTAACCTCCTAAGGCATCCCAGGTCTCATTAGAGTCTCAGATTCTTGAGCTATGACTCCTCCCATCTGTGTGACTCACCCTTTGAAAGACAAAAAGAGAAAGAAAGAGAATCTGGGCTCCTTTCCTCCTTGTCCCATCCCCCACATTGAGTTAGCCCCCGAAGAAAGCTTTCCTGGCTGTGACTGCACGCAGGTTCTGGTTCCTTTGTCATGAACAGACTTAGCAGCCTGCATCTGGGAATTCACAAGGAGGCAGACAGCGCTTCACAGTGTTATGGAGGCCTGCGTGTCTTTCCGTTTACCGATGCTCTTTCAAGTGTTTCTATGTGGATATCACTCTGTGATATGTCAATGTTAGATATCTATCATTACATAATTAATTATCCCAAAACTTAGGAGCCTAGAACAAGGATTTATTATTTCTCACAATTCTGTGGATTGCCTGGGCCTGGCTGGGCAATTGTTCTGCTCTTTGTTGAATTGGCTGAGGTCACACATGTGACTACACTTTGAAGTCACTGAGAGTATGGCCAGGGCTGGAATACCCAAGATGTCTTCCCTTAGATCTGACACCTTCGCTGGAGTGGCTAGAAAGGCAGAAAACAATCCCATTCTTCTCTTCATTCCATACTCTGGCTTGAGCTCATTGACATGGTGGCTGAATTCCAGGAGGCCCAAAGACATTACCAAGTCTTGCAAGGCAGACTCCTGGGACCAGTGGACCCACACTTGCTACAAATTGTTTTGGTTAAACCAAGCCACAAGGTCATTGCTGGATCAAGGGAAGAAAGAAGAGATAGATTTCATCTCTTGAAGCAGGGAGTGACATGTGGTCATAGGGAAGGGAACAATTGTTGGCATCATCTCTAATAACAACTGACCACGCCAATGAAAGAAAGTCAGGAAAGGAATAAATTCTGTGTGGCTCAGGTAACACACGTTGCTACTTTTTTTTTCTTTTAGTAGTAGATGGACTCAATATTTTATTTATTTATTTTATTTATTTATTTTTTTTAATGGTGCTGAGGATCAAACCCAGTGCCTCACACATGCCAGGCAAGTGCTCTACTAATGAGCCACAACCCCAACCCAAGTTGCTACTTTTTGATGTTAAAATTGTCCCATGTGGCTGAGTGTGGAGGAATATGCCTGAAATCCCAGCTACTACTACTTGGGAAGCTGTGGCAGGAGGATTACAAGTTGAAGGCCAGCCTCGGCAACTTTGTGAGATCATTTCTCAAAATAAAATAAAAAGAGCTGAAGATGTAATTCAGGGATAGACTGCTTGCCTAGCTTGCCTAACTCGAACTTGGTCTGGTTTTGATCCCCAATACTACATACAAATATACACAAAAATTATTCCCATGTAGACCTCTTAATCATATAATTGATTGCACTATATTCTTATTAAAACTTAAACCGATCAAAACAAATCTATAATGATTAAAAGCAAATCAGTATTGCTTGGAGCTGAGGAGCGCGGAGGGGAATTGATAGCTAAGCAACATGAGGAAAATTTTGGGCGTGATGGAAACATTCTGTCTTAAAATATGGTGGTGGGCCGGTCACAGTGGTGCATACCAATAATCCCAGCAATTTATGAGATTAAGGCAGGAGGATCTCGATTCAAAGTCAGCCTCAGCAGCTTAGCAAGGCCCTCAGCAACTTTGTGAGATCCTGTCTTAAACTAAAAAATAAAAGGGCTGGGGATGTGGCTAAGTGGTTAAGCACCTTGATTCAATATCCAGTACCCAAAACAGAAAAATAAGACAAGAAACAAGGTGGTGGTTATACAGGTGTATACACTTGTTAAAAATCACTGAACTGTATACTTAAAACAGTGCATTTTATGGTACACAAATGCTGCCACAGTGGAGTTGATTTTAAAATATTAAAACCTTCATACTATAAATGTTCAGAAAGGCTAATTTGAAACGTGGTTAAATAAAACCAGTGTCAGGGTATGCTATATTTACAAACAATAGCAAATTCCTTCGGGGAGGAAAAGGAAACAAAGAACTAAAGGGGATGTTTTGTTAGTTCCAAAGCAGGATGTGAGTGAACGTGACCATGTCCTCCTACTGCGATTGCATTTAGAACCATTTGTATCATTTTCAGAGTGTCCAGGAGGTGACTCTTGGTATTTTATGGACCATTGAAAGAGTGCCTGATTTCTTGGGTACAGGAAAGGCTGGAATTGCCTCAGCAGACACGAACAACAAACTGTGTTTGCCTGGAGCTGAGGTTGGGGAGGGGTATTAATAGCTAATCGTGTTAGGCCATCTTGGAATTACACTGATACCAGCATTGGAAAAAAAACTAATGTTCAGTGACCTTTACAGATCATTGCAGGAATTTCCTAACTTCAAGAGTCAAGATCCTGCAAAACAGCGTTTGATATTTTTGTCAAGCTCGAGTAGTTGCATTCTCATGGGTTAACTGCATGTGTAATGTTATCCTACTGTGATTATCAAGGTGAGAACTTCTTTGCAAAGTTTGTGCTTTTCTGTAGCCAAAGGGACTCTAGGTATAGCAACACTGACAGGACAATAGATAGAGTATTTCCTGATGCCACCGGGAAATACTCCATTCCATATTAAATATAAATAAATTAGTGTATACACACACACACACACACACACTACTTCTGGAGAAGCAAACTATTTTAAGAGAGTAGACAAAGGGAACAATGTTTACATTTTCTTAAGTCATACAGAGGCAAGTAAAGGATACCCATGCTGGAAAAGCAATGCATCTGCCCCAGGAATGGGATGGGATAGGGATGCTCCCCCATGAGGAAACTAGTAGCCGTGGGGATGAGGGGGCATCACCTGGGGAGCCCTTGGTTGTGATGGACAGGCCTCTGTGTCCTGTGTTCACTATGTATACCAAGCAATTAGAAGAAGCTGAAGATCTTTTCTTTTTAATTATTTTATTTTATTTATTCTGAGTTGTTATATATGACAGCAAAATGCAATTCCATTCATACTACACAAATAGAGCACAACTTTTCATGTCTCTGGGTGTACACAGTAGAGTCACACCATTTGTGTTTTCATACATGTCCTTAGGGTATTGATGTCTGTCTCATTCCACTGTCTTTCTTACCCCCATGCCCCCTCCTTTCCCCTCCTTCCTCTTGGCCCTATCTAAAGTTCATCCTCCCATGCTCCCCCCATCCCCATTATGAATCAGGAGGTCTTTATTAAGGATTCCTCCTTAAATAATGCACTTGAGAACATAGAGTTAAGCAGAAATTACTGCATGGATAAAACTCACTGCATGTGCAACAACCATGATTTAGATTTATTGCAGCCATATCATCAAAGCACCATTAACACGAACCACTGGATTTGTATTGCCCCGGATAGTAATCTTAATTTCTATCAGAATTCTAGTTGAACTTTAAATTAATAAGGTCAGGCCCGGGGCAAGCCCTCTCTGGGGCTAAACTTCCTAGAGTAACAGATAAAGGACACATACCCTCAAGGAAGGAAAAATGGGCCCATGACATGACAATCTTCCAGATTTCTTCCTGATGGGCTCCTTGCAAGCAGTTTTTCCCTGACTGTAATTACCTCCTCAGTTGGTGTTGATATTCCTCCCTCCATAAATATGACTACTGAAACTCATTTTGGGAAATTATTCTACTGAAGAAATGTTTTAAAAGGATCTGATTAAATACTATGTTGATTATCATTAAATTGTGAACTATTGACAAAGTCTTAACTTTACCTTATTGAGGACTTTTTTTTAAGAATATTTTTAGTGTCCATGGACCTTTATTTTATTTTTTTATATTTACTTTTTAGTTGTAGTTGGACACAATACCTTTATTTCATTTATTTATTTTTATGTGGTGCCAAGGATCAAACCCAGGGCCTCGCACGTGCTAGGCAAGCGCTCTGCTGCTGAACTACAACCCCAGCCCTGGGATCTTTATTTTTATCTATTTATTTATTTATTTGTTTATATGCAGTGCTGAAAATTGAATCCAGTGCCTTACACGTGCTAGACAAGTGTTCTACCACTGAGCCACACCCTCAACCCCTTCTTTTCTTTTTATTTATTTTTAAATATTTATTTTTAGTTGTAGTTGGACACAATACCTTTATTTAATTTATTTATTATTATGTGGTGCTGAGGATCGAACCCAGGGCCTTGCACGTGCTAGGTGAATGCTCTACTGCTGAGCTACAACCCCAGCCCCTCAACCCCTTCTTAAAGACTTTTGAGCTGTAATATTTTAGCCTTACGTCAAAGAAATAAAAGTGGCTAAATAGAGCTGGGCACTTGCCTAGCATGCATTGGGCCCTTGATTCAATCCGCAACAACATCCCTACACACACACACACACACACACACACACACACACATACAAATCTAAGGGGAGATTTCAGGCAATGACAATCAGAAAACCTCTCCAAAATATTGTGGAAAGAAAGTCTTCCTAGCTCTAGGCTTCTTCAGATAGAGCCATGTGTAAGACTTCTCTACCTTACCGTTTTCTAATAAGATCCAAGAAAATTTATCAACAGCATCCCCTGGAGGGTGTAGGAAGGCTTAGAGACAAGCATTTGATTTTATGGTAGTTCCAATTCTTACACATTCCTGAGATCCCATTAGCAATTGGGTTCCCTTTCTTTTATGCTCCTTATTAATCCTCAAAAGAGAATCTTAATTCTCTATATACCATTGAATTTCCTGGTTCTGGGTCTCAAAAGTATCCTTCAAAATAAAGGCACAGGATAAAAATCTCCTTTAGAGACATTTCCACAATGCTTCTGGTTTCCAAAGTGCTTATAAACTGTCAAGTGACTCAGAAATCCCAGGGACGAATCCTGATAGAGTCCAGAAGGAAAGGATGACTTCAGCCAAGGCTGACCCAAGGAAGAAGGCCGCATCTGTCATCTCCCTGACAGTGTTCCAGGCTGAACATGAGCTCCTAGAAGTGGGATGTGTGTCAAGGCTTGGCTCACAGCTGGATGCTCATCCCTGAGTGCTCTTGGCCCAGACTCCTGAGGAATAGGGGAGGGGAGAGAAGGTCTGGAGACTTTAGGCACCTCTCCCCAAACCAAAATTCGAACCTGCTGCCCTTAGGGAAAATTGATTCTGAAAGATGTTTCTAGCACCCTTCTTACCCGCATGCAACAGAGGAAACTGCTGGGCATCCCTCATGTCCCTCAGATGAGCCCTTCTGCAGTCCACCTGAAAACCCAGTTGTCACCTATTCCTGACTTATTATCTGGATGTGATCCCTCTCTGTGGTCACTCAAGGCTTAATGAAGACAAGCTGTTCTGTGGTTGCCGCGATGCTCTGCAGCTGTAGCAGAGATCTAATGTGCACTTTGGCTTCTATTTCCTAATCTTATGAACGATTCTGCCTGGCGGGAAGGGTGAAATGCTTCATCCTCCAGTGCCAGAATAGACAGGCTACCACTTTGCCACAGGGTGATGGATCAATCAGAGTTTTTGACTGCAAATGAAAGAATCCACAGTCTGAGATGAAGCAGCAAACCAATTTATTGAAGAGTGTTTTGTGGTTCACAGAATTCCCAGGAAGGCTAGAAAATCAGGCCCGGAGGCTCTAAAGCCTGCAATGACACCCAAATCCTCTTCCCACTACTGCTGAGTGCAGGTGCTGCTGGTACTTTGGAGACTGAGATGGGCACAGGGCCAGGCCCTCTGTCCCCGAGATCTCAAAGGTTGCTCAACTGAGCCTCCAGAAGAGGATTCCTCCAGGGGCTGGCTCATGAAAGGGCCTATGATGAGTAGGAACCCAGGTCACATGCTTGTGCCCTAGCTGCAAGACATCCTGGGGAAATGTAGTTTTGGCCTCAAAGTCTCTAAAAATAGGAAAGATATTTATTCAACAGATGCTAAGCAGCCACAAGTATGACATGTGACACCACAAGTATGGCATGGCCCCCCATTTTCATCACTATGGCCTGAAAAATAAGCATATGCAGTCACCCCTCAGAATCCTAGGAGCCCCTTCAGATCTGCAGATGTCCAACTCCCTTGTACAAAATGGCATGATATTAGCTGGGCACAGTGGCACACACCTGTAATCCCAGCGGCTCGGGAGACTGAGGCAGGAGGATCACAAGTTCAAAGCCAGCCTCAGCAAAAGTGAAGTGCTAAGCAATTCAGTGAGACCCTGTCTCTAAATAAAATACAAAATAGACTTGGAACGTGGCTCAGTGGTCGAGTGACCCTGAGTTCAATCCCCAGTACCAAAAAAAAAAAGGCATGATATTTGCATATTACCTATACCCTTATATACTTTGAATCATCTCTGGATTACTAGATCATTTGTAGTTACCAATACAAAGTAAATACTATGTCATAAATTATAATACTGTATTATTTAGGGAATAATGACAAGGGAAAATAAAGTCTATACATGTTCAGGACAGATACAATTTTTTTTTTCAAATATTTTTGATCTGCAGTTGTTTGATAAGCAGATAGGGAACCCACAGATATGGAGGGCCAACTGTCTTGTGTGAGTGTGTGTGTGTGTGTGTGTGTGTGTACATATTTTTCAAATCTGCCATGTGTTGCCTTTTGAAAAGGTGAGAGAGTACAGTAGGTGTATGTATGTGGCTGCTGTAACAATAACACCAAGCTAGCTGTAAAACAACACCAAACTATTCTCTTGAAGTTCTGGTGCTCAGAATTGTGAAGTCAGTCTTAACGGAGCTAAAATTGAGATACCAACAGGCTGACATTCCTTCTGGGGGCTCTAGAAAAGAACATGTTTCCTTGTCCTTTCCACTTTCTAGAAATCACCTGCATCTCAGGGCTCAGGGCTCCTTTCTTGCATGGCCCTTTCTTGCTTGTCGTCACATCTCCTATTACTTTCTCCCATTCTCTATCTTGCTTTTATAAGGACCCAGATAATTCAGGATGACCTCCTCACCTCAAGGTCATTAACTCCATCACATCCACATAGTTCCTTTTGTACATCAGGTAACGTAGCCACGGGCCCTGTGGATTTAGGATAGAAACACATTTGGGGCCATTATTTGGCCTGCTGCTGTATGTCTCTAAGGAAGGCTAGCTGGCTGTCTGCACAAAGGCCTCTGGGAGCAGAGTAGATTTCCCCTGGTGACTTGAGCATGGTCCACACTCCTGTCTCCATGCTGCCAGACTTGGAGATCTCGGCTCAGCTCCATCAGACACTCAGTGACATTTGAATAAACTAGAACAACAATTCATTCATTTTTATTTATTTTTTAAGGGACACTGTTCCTTTGTAGAAGGATCTTTTGAGTCTGAAGCACTGTGTGATCAAATTAACCACCAGAAGACTGTTTGGTGAGCATGAACTCAAACACAGGAACTCAAGCACTGAGGTGACTTAGAAACCCAAAGGGTGTTTCTAAGGGTCACAGAGAGGGTAGCGAGTGACCCCAGCTGACAACAGAGCTCACTTCCACTAGCCAGACTGTCTGATTCCCTAAGTAGAGCTGGACACATCTCCTAACTGCTAGTTTCGTTCCCCTTCTTGCATGAGTCAGGCTCCTGGGGCCACCCCCACACCTGCCTCCCTTCATCACCAGGTGCCCTCTCTTCTTCCTAACTCTCTCCCATACCCACCCTCATTTTTAAAATCGGCTCTCCCTTCCCCATAGTCCAAGCCAGCTCACCTGCATCAGCGCAGCAGCCTCCTCGTGGGCCCTCTTGTCCCTACTTTTGGTCCCCTTCTGCAAATTCTCCACCTCAAAGTCAGATGAATCTTTTTCCATCTGATGATGTTACTGTCTCATTTAAAGCCCTCCAATGGCTTCTCATAAAACCGCATGTTGGTCCAGATCCTCCCGACCAAGCTAGGATCAAACATGCAAGGATCTTATCTAGAGAAATGTCTGTGACAGAAACGTGGGAGACAGTTGGAGGAGGCTGGAAGAACCATTGACCGGGATGAGAGTCTGAACTCAGTAAAGGAGGGAGAGAATGGAAGGAAGAAGTGTCCTAGCCTGCCCTGCAGACTGAGTCCTTGATCCAAAGCTGGCATCAGAGGAGTCTCATTCAAGTCTCAGCTGAAATGTTACTTCCTGCGGGAGGTCCTGGTGCCCTGGGTTCCCCTTCATCCATAATAGCACTTCGATGCCTGACTCATTTCTCAGGATTTAGAATCCAGCAGGACCATGACCAGGACTTTTTTTTTTTTTTTTTTTTTTTATCTACTGCTCTATCCTCAAAGTCTGCTATACAGTAGGTGCTCAGTAAAATATCCTGAGCTGACGAGGTCACCTGAAAGACTTCACTTCCCAGGGCAGTCTGATACATGCAAAGAAAGAATGTCACAGCTTAGAGTGGGGTCAACCGTGGAGGTTCAGGAAAGGGAACCTCAGAAGAAAATTGACAGAGCCCATCCAGGCATCAGGGATTGGTTGAGCTCATTATCATATTACCAGTTTGTGCCTTTGAGTAGCTACTATGTGCTAGGTGCTGGTAATGAATCCTGAGTAGAACTTCTTAAAATCTGATGAAGGACTTAGAATCAGTCTAGGGGAGAGACAGCTGCAACAGACTACTAGACATGCTGACTCTCCTAGCAGGTGGCTGTGTGCCTATTATGAAGGGTGATGGCCATAATAGTTAATTGATATGGCCCAGACACTGACCAATAAAAATTGGCACCAGCCATTAACAACCCGTGTTGCCATCAGGAGTTCTAGCTGAATGTGAGCAGAGACCATGCCATCTGAACCATACTGGTTCTGATCCGTGACCACCAAGGACAGCCCTTCCCCACTCGTGCCCACCCACTGGGCTGTTTGGGCTGGCATAAGAGTCTGATATTCTCTCCCACTGTAGATGATGGCTTCCTGCATCCGTCTTTCAGAAGCTCTTTGAATCTCAGCACCTCAGCATGCAAGGCCAAGGTCTGGACTTCCAACTGTGGTGAGGTCCAACAAGTTGGACAATTTGTGAGCCTCCTTCCCTGTAACTCTGGACTCTTATTGCTATCAGGTGCTCTCTTGGATGGCTGCTTGATTGGGGATGGGTGGGTAGGGTGAAGCAGTCTTTCTCAACTGGTTGCTTCTGATATTTGAGTCATCCATACCAGGTAATTACAAACCGAGACAGATTAGATATCCCATCTCAATAGCTGACCTCAGGCAGATAGCCAGAGACTGCTCACCAGAGACTCAGCAATTAGTATGCAAATTAAGCAAGAAAGTGCTGAGACCTGGGAGCCTGGAAGTGGTAGGGAGGGGATGGGAAATCAGGGGTGTGTTTTCATCCCCATGTGCTCTAAAGATGCTGTAGTTTGAACAGCTGTGTGTCTTCCATACACCATCTGTTTCAGGCTAGAAGATGCCAGGAGCCCCCTATCACCTGTCACCAGTCACCTGTCACATCAAGTTCACTAAAGTGGATTTTTGTTTGGTATGTTCTGGGTCAGATAAAGACTGATTCTTAATTTTGTTGACATTTTTACCAAATCAAAGCAGGAGGCACCATACAAAGCCAAAAAATTCAGATGTATGGCTGCTGAACTGTGCTTGCAAAAGAGCCATAGTTATGATAGCTACAGAGATGTATGTGCTTGTGCTCGTGGGAACTGAAACTGAGGGAGGTCTTGACATCAGGGACAGAGAGACAAAGCCACTCTCATTTGGGGGCTTCTGTCCCAGGAGGAAAGATTTCTTCCCAAAGCTCAGCAAAATAAACAAAATAATTCAAAAGGCTGCCAGGCCCGTTGGAGCCACACAGCAACACAAGTAGGAAGCTGAGGGTCCTGACTGAGAAGCAGGAGTTTGGAATTGAAGTGGGGGCTGCTGGAAAGTGCCACATTTCAGAACCAAAAACAGGGCCTTTCCAGGGGGGTTATGATTATATAAGGCAAAGAGCCAAGTGGTTGGCTCACTAAAATATTCCTGAAAGGGTGTTTCCCATTTGGAATATAAAATTTACATGAGAGCTATAAGACTAAGTGGATGCTAGCAGAGGACCTACGTCGGATGGACAGTTTCTCTAAGTGTGATTCGTGCATCATCTGCTGGAGGACTAAGGAGGTGTGTGCAGAAAAGGCAGGGTCAGCAGCCACACCCTGGTGGAAGATCTGCGGTGCGGCCTGGGCCTCTGCTTTTTCAAGCTACCAGGAGGTCGCATTACTGAGTGAGGAAGCAGAGGGGATGGCTTCCTGTGCCTCCCACACACTTCTCAACTTTTTAGGAAGTACCACAGGGGAAGGCAACATAAACATGTTTTTCTTTAGACTGGACCATTTTCCTCTTAGTTTAAAATTTTATTTTTGTCTTAAGAACTCAAAATGCAGGGAGAAAACAAGGCACTCTTTTTTTACCCCCTGCATGGGCTTTGTATGCGCCTGGAAAGATGACCTCTGCTTCCACTCCCTGAGGGGTCACCACACAGACTCCCTGAGAGAATATGCTGTTTCCTGATTCAGCTGGGTCTCCCAGGCCTGAATAACCAAGGACAACATCAAGGGCCTAAAAATAAAACCTGGAGGCCCAATCCAACCGGAAAAGAGCAAGAGGGCTCCCTGGATTTGCAGAGAGCCATCTGAACAAAGGAGCTGCTCGCCCTCTAGTGGTCGATATTGTTTACTAGCCACCGTCAAGGGCCTGACTCACCTGGTGAGTGCTGAGTGCCCCCAGGAGGCAGTAACCCAGAGGGAGACCCTGGAAACACCACCTTCTTAAGATCCCTGACTCTGGGTAGAAAAAGGGAAAATTGTGCTGCTGTGTTTTCATTTCAGTGGAATTTTAAGATACGTTACTTTGATGTATACTGTTTTAATAATGACTGCCTTCTATTATTAAAGATGTTGGATTCTGTTATTTCTCAGTGAAATTAAGGCCCTGAGCAGGTCACACACATAGCATGTGACCTATAAAAATATTGAGAGAATTCTGTTCTCTTGGGGGAAGCACACAACTTTGGGATAGTGTTCGGGAGAGGTAAGCGGACCCCCCTTGCAAGCCAGGGAATTTGGCAGAACTGTTCAGACTCTCTGAGGGGACAGATTTCTCTGCTGGCTAAATTATCCTCCCATCTGAAGATGTCAACTCTATCATCATTAAATCAGAGAGAAAGTGCACTCCTGTGGCACACACTTAGGGAAGTGAAGTATACAGATAAACAATACAGTGGCTATTTAGAATTTAAAAGAAATCATGACAAAAAGGCATATAAGTCTTTTAATAAAAGCTTAAGAAGCAAAAATGCACACCACCTCACAACCATTAGGATAACTACTACCAAAAAAAAAAAAAAAAAAAGAAAGAAAGAAAGAAAGAAAAGCAAAAGAAGAAAGGATGGTAAAATTGGAACTCTCTCATCCACTTAATGTAAAAGTGGGTGGCTACTATGGAAAATAGTATGATAGTTCCTCAAAATATTCAAAATGGAATTATCATAGGATCCAGCAATTCAACTTCTGGGGTATATAATTATAAGAATTGAAAGCATGGTTCAAAGAGATATTTGTACATCATCTTCATAATAGCATTATTCACAATAGCTAAAACATGGAAGCAACTTGAGTGCTCATCAATGGGAATGAAATGGATAAACAAAATGAGGTATATTCATGTAACAGAATATTAGTAGTCAGCCTTAAAAAGGAATGAAGTTCTGATCCATATTATAACATGGGTCAACCCTGAGGTTGACATTATGTCAAATGAAGCAAGTCAGACACAAAACATTTAAACTGTAAGATTTGACCTGTATGACATACATAGAGTTATCAAAATCATAGAGATAGACAGTAGAATGGTGGTTTCCAGGGGCTGGGGGTAGGGGATGCCTTATAGTAGTCCTGCCTTATCTATAGTTTTACTTTCTGTGGTTTCAGTTACCTGCAAGTCCAAAATAGTAAATGGAAAATTACAGAAATAAACAATTCATAAGTTTTAAATTGCTTTCTATTCTGAGTAATGTAATGAAACCTTGCACTATCCCACTCTACCCTGCCTGGGATATGAATCATCCCTTTCTCCAGTGTATCCACACTGCATATGCTACCATCCATTAGTCAATAGCTTTCTTGGCTATCATATGAACTGTCCCCAGTATTATAGTACTTGTGTTCAAGTAACCCTTTCTTTATTTACCAAAGGCTTCAAAGCCCAAGGGTACTAATGCAAAGGAGGCACCAGGGCATAAAACATAGAAGGGAAGTTTAATTCTGAGACTACATAGCAATCCTGCAGGATGCATAGGAAAAAGCCGTGTATATAGGGTTCTGTACTATTCATGGTTTCAGGTGTCCACTGGAGTCATAGACAGTATCCCCTGCAGAATAAAGGGGCAGGTACTAGTGTATTGTTTAATGGGTATAGAGTTTAGTTTTGCAAGTCAACAAGGTTCTAGAGGACTTTGGGTGATAATGATGTGTCAATGTTCATTCATCAGTTCCACGGTTATAACAAATGCAGGGGATGTAGGTAGTTGGGGAGGCTGTCTGTGTGGATAGAGGGAGGACCTGGGAACTTTGGACTCTCTGTTCAATTTTGCTGTGAACCTAAAATTGCCCTAAAAAAAAGTTTGACTTTTTTGTTGTCATTTTTTTAAGTTCTGGAGGTGGATGGTGATGATAACCATATGATAGGAACGTACTAAGCACTACCAAACCATCAATTTTAAAAGATGGTAAATTTTATATTATGTGTATTATTCTGCAATTAAAAATAAAGTAAAAAAAAGGCAAAGGGAGAAATAGGCCAGAAAAGAGTTTTAACTTAAGAATCAGAGACTACCACACATTTAGAAATGTCATGAACAGAAGTTGTAGTAATTTTTTAATATATTCGAAGTGTTTCATATGAACAAAAAAACTCATTCAGTTCTTCTTTTCTTTTTTTAGTTAAATGAAAGTGTACATGGAAGAATGCTTTTTGGGTAATGACAGGGAATGTGTGACAAGCAGACACTAATAAACATTTTAGGATCTTGGAAGGGAGGAGGCTTGAAGGAAGGAGCTGAGTCCTCACCTAGGAGTCAATGAATCACCGTTACTGTTCTGAATCATCTGCATAGGAAAAAGGTTGTTTTTTATGTTTTGTTCCTTCCACTCCTAAGAACTGTTTCACCACCATTCATCCTTGAGCACGTCAGGTGTGAGCAGGAGAGGGCAAAAACAATGGGGGAAAGAATGGGGAAATGTTAGCATCAGGTATGACACTCCTGTTCCTCTCTCCACAGAGGGGCAATCCGTGAGCTATGTCCACATCCATGTTCATTGCTTTGCATAGTCCCAAAACAAAGCCCTAAGACACTGTGACACACAGGAGAAGCACATAAACCATGGGGCCATGGCGTAGCAAGGTCAGGGAAATGACAGCCAGGCAAAACTGAGGTGTCCAAATTAGAGAAGCCCCTGCAGAACAATCTTCCAGGGGAGTGCTACTGTCAAAGATGAATCAGAGCTGGACAATGTTATGGTGGTAAAAAACAGACTTCTTTCAGAACTAGGTGGGAAGAGACCCTGTATGGAACTGGGCTCAGTTTGAAACACAGCATGGGGAAGTGGGAATTTATAGACAAAGAGCAGGGTGAGGGCCAGGGGATGGAAAAGTCTTGAGGTAATACATCAGGGGTAGAGGGGATTCTGTTTAACTGACTCTGAGAAAATAACAATAAACAAACTCGGTTTCTTTCAGTATACACTCACAACACGCTTCTGACACCAAATGTTGCGGGAAGCCCAATATATCAAGCAAGCGACCAGTTCTGCAGTGGACACCAGCAGGGCCATCTCTGAGGAAGTTCAATTCTGCTGCTATCTTCCTGGAGGTAACATCAGATCCTATAGGTGGAGAGCTCTGTCCATGAGACTGCCCGCCCCAACTGTCATGCCAATTGAAAGCCTGAGGTGGTTTTACCTGGTCCTCTGCTTCAGATGAACCAGCTATAAACTGGGGTTCCCATAGCCACCTCCTCAACTGATTTAATAGAGCAGCTCACAGAACTCAGGGAAACACTTCACGTACATCTATAGGTTTATTATAAAGGGCATTATGAAGGATATAGACGAAGTGATGCACAGGACAAGGCATGTGAGAAGGGGCACAGAGCTTCCAAGCCAGCAGTCTACCTTCCAGAAATTTCTATGTGTTCAGCTATCCAAAAACTCTCTGAACCCTGTCCCTTTGGGATTTTATGGAGACTTCATTACGTATGAATGATAGTTACATAATTGACATTGACAATCAACTCAACTTTTAGTCTCTCTCCCTTTCCTGGAGCTTGGTGGGTGAGACTGAGAATTCTAATCCTATAAACCTGCCTTGGATTTCCAGGTAACTAGTCCCATCCTGAAGTCACCTAGAGTCTCAGGTCACCCATCAACTCTTTTGCATATAAAAGACATTTATTACTTTGATCAGTCCAAGGATTTTAGGAATTGTATGCCTACAGATGAGGAAGAAGACTCGATATATATATTTCTCAGTATCACACAGACCTAATGGGATTCTTCCTGAAGACAGGCCATGGTGATCAGACATCACCTGTGGAATACTAGAGGATGAGGAACACCTTAGATATGCAGGGTCCTCAGATGTGGAAAGTATGAGTTTCTTGCTAAACTGACTTGGAATTCTTTGCTAAACTGATGCTTTTGTTTTTGAAAATGTTATCATTGCTTGAAGTAGTTGTGTTAGCCAGCTTTTTATCACTGTGACAAAATACTGGAGAGACTCAGCATAAAAGAGGAAAAGTTTATTTTGGTTCACAGACAGTTTCAGAGGTTCCAATCCATGGTCACTTGGCCCTGTCACTCTGAGCCCAAGGTGATACAGAACATAATGGTGGCAGTATGTGGTGGGAGGAGTTGCTCAGCTTATGACAGCTAGGAAGTGAAAAGAGAGAGATTGGAAGAGGCCAGGGTTACCATATCCTCTCAAGGTCATGTCCCCAATGACCTAACTTCCTTTCACTAGGCCCCACCTCCTAAAGATTCCACCACCTCACAATAGTGCCACAGTCTGGTGACCAAGCATTCATCCCATGGGCCTTTGGGGAACATTCAAGATCCAAACTATAGCAATGGTTGCCATACAGAATTCATTTTCAGAAGCCTCTGGGACATCAATATTCTCCTCAATTTGTGCCAAGACAAGGATAAAGCATAGGTACCACCAAGCCTAATACATAAATAACCCTGTGAGACTTAGGCACTACCCTCAGATTCCCACTTCTAGTGCCAAAGACCAAAGCCAATCACCCATAACTAATTTCCCCTGAGGTTCCCATTTATAAATTGTACAACATATTTTAGGTATCACTAGACGGTTATGCTGTTCCATCTAGAGTATTTTCCTATTCTTTCAGGTGACTGTTTCTGCTTTGCCTTATTTTGAACATTTCAATTTGTTTTAATTTCAAAGAAACAGCCTAATTTCAAACTATAGTAATCAGAAAATGAGGTCATTTAGAGAATGACCATTATAAGCAGAGAAAGGACAAAGCACTCATTTGGAGGAAGATAAACACCTTCTCTAGCTCCCACCTGAAGAGCTGCTTCATGCTTTTTTCTTGGCCAGAGGAAGGAATCACCTAGGTGCAAGAAGTTCAGGGGAAGAAACTTAGAGGTGAAAAGAGAGGTCTCTCCGCGTCACTGGAAGCAGGCATTCCTCCTTCTAAACAAATTCTGGATAGATTAAAGGGAAATACAGAAAAAAAAAATTGGGGGCTGGGGTTGTGGCTCAGCAGTAGAGAACTCACTTAGCATGTTTGAGGCCCTGGGTTCGATCCTTAGCACCACATAAAAATAAAAAAAAATTTTTTTAAAAGGTATTGTGTCCAACTACAACTAAAAAAGAAATATTTAAAAAAAAGAAACAAATTTAAAAATTTCCCCAAATTTCTAGCTGGGGAAAAATTCTTTAATCTTAAGTTGCATGGAGGAAAATACCAAAGAAAAGGTAACATAAAATATTTTAGCACTTTTATTGTTTATTTCAATTTATGGTATTGGATGTTTACCATGGGCAAGAAAAGAGGAGAGGAAGAAATCCACTTAAAAGTATATTATCTTACTTTTCACTATAAGTAGCATTTATTTTTCAGTCAGTGAAATGCCCATCACAAACATTAATATAAACATACTATGTATAATGTATAAATTAAAATTCTTATGAGTTCAATACACAGATCTTTAATATACAGTTCAATTAGTTTGGATAATTGTATGTAACCACTATCTTGACAAAATATACAGCAATTCTACTACCCAGAAAGGTCCCTGTTATCCCCTTTCAGTTAACATTAAACTCCAGAGAAATTCACTATTCTGATTACTATCATAAATTAATTTTGCCCATTTTAAAACTTCATATGCATGGAATCATGTTGTAGATTTTTTCCTCTGTGTGGCGGTGCTGGGAATTGAACCCAAGGTCTTACATATACCAAGCACATGCTCTTCCATTTAGCTCTTGTCTGTTCTTTTTCTACTATGATATTTTTTAGGTGTACACATACTATTGCATATGTTTTTTTTTAGAGTCTTAAGATAGTGAATGCCCCTTCAATAATTATAAGAGACATAAGATGGAAATAAAGACTTTATTATTTATAGGTCCTGGGAGTATGTGGCATGTTTGGAGGTCATGCGTATGGAGGTCAGAGGGTTAAGAGAGAGAGACACATGAGCCCAAACTTTACTGAATCCAGGTCATTATCCAAATATGTATCCTGTGGGAAGTATTAGTTGGTGGATTTAAAGCAAGCAGGCACTAGCTCCAGAAGGTCACACTATGGCTGTGAGGTGGTCACTGTGGCATGGGTATGTACAATTCATGCAGAATGAGAGGGTCAGCAGAACTAGTCAAGTAGGCTCTCCCATAGTGAGGTGGTCACCAGAGAGCAGTTGTATAAAGTAGATATCTAGATAGGCCACATTGAGGAACTGTAGGAGAGGGAAAATAAAACTGAAAATTTTGTTGAGTATTACTAAGCCCCACTTCCTGTATGAGAAAGTCTAATTTATATTTAAAATGGGTGCCAAGGCAAAATCATAAGAACTCACTACATATGTATCGGCAGTTCATTATTCTTTTGGTTTTGGTTTTGGTTTTTGCAGCGCAAGAGATGAAACCCAAGGCCTCGCACAAGCTAGGCAAGAGCTCTGCCACTGAGCTACTCTCCCAGCCCTGGTTTATTATTCCTTATGGTAGAGTATTCCATTATGTACATATACCATAATTTATTTATTTATCCTCCTACTGATAGGCATTGGAGATGTTTTCAGTTTGGGGCAATTATTAATAAAGCTGCTGTGAACATGTCTTTTTCCAACATTATGCCTTATTTCTGTTGGTTAAAAACCTAGAGGTGGAATTGTTGAGTCATAGGATGAATGGATGTATAATGTATATCATTCTGTAGGAGAGTTCCAGTTATTCAACATTCTTACCATATTTATTTATTTAGAGCTTAATTTGCTCTTATTCTCTAGTTCTTGAAGTGAAGCTTATAATGATCAATTTAAACATGTCTTCTTCTATAATACTGTATAAGCATTCAATGCTATAAATTTTACTCTAAGCACTGCTTTAGCTGTATCCCTCAAATTTTTATATATTCTGCTTTCATTCAGTTTGAAATATATTCTAATTTCCCTTGAAATTTCTTCCTTGTACCAGGGTGCTATTTCATTTTCACATATTTAACTTTTATGTGTGTGAGCTTTTCTAGTTATATTATTATTGTTGTTGTTGAATTCCAAATTATTTCTGTTGTCGTAAGTCTTCCTCTGAAAGACTGAAATTTATTGACTTCTTTTATGGTTTACCATACCACCTGCCCTTGAAAGGAATTGATAGTGTTTGTGATAGACTGAATAATGACCCCCAAAGATAACTAGGTCCTAATCCCTGGAACATTCTCTGAAGAACCCTGACAAGTGTCTCACATGAGGAAATAAGGAACATTTTATTGGAAATTAGAGGAAAGAAGATCCTTGTTATATAGTGGCAGAAAACAGATTATGTCCCACAGTTTTAAGGAAAGTAGAGCTTGTAAACAATGAACTCGAATATTTAACTAAGGAGATTTCCAAGCAAAGTGTTGATGGCACAGCCTGAGTTCTCTTGCTGCTTTTAGTCCACTTCAAGAGGTAAAAGATAAATTGAGGGAAGAACATACAAGTGAAAGAAACCAAGATTTGAAGATTTGGGAAATTCTCAACCTATCAAGATTGCAAAAGATGCTAAAATTAGGAAATGCACTGTCAAGCAAGTGGGCTCTAAAGAGAAGTCCTGAGTTTAGCTGAACAACCATTTGCTAGTGCAGAATAGGTTAAATGTGTGACTTATGGATTCCCACAACCATTTTAGCAGGAGCCAGGAATAGAGATGGGTTAGTCCAGTAATGATCTGTGGAGAGATTTTTTTTGTTTTGTTTTTCCTCTCTGTGACATACATAAGAGACCCCCAAGATCTTTTTTAGTCCCAGCTTGGATTGAAAGGAACAGAGAAAGGTTGAAATAAAAGGCGATTGGACTCTGTAGGCAAGAAACGTGTGCTACCCTTCAAGAAAAAGAAAGATGGCTTTGAAGAGGAGTACCTCAGCCCAGAGGTCAGAGCCTTAGTCCACAGAGGATTGCTCTCAGGTCATGAGATATATTGGAATTTGCCCAGTCATATTTAAAAATTACTTGGAAATGGTGACTCCATTATTTCTTCCTTTTTTTCCCCTATTGGAATGGCCGTCTACAACTGTTATCCTTTGCCCATTCCACAATTGGGTCAGGAATAGATAATTTGTTTTCTAATTTTACAATTCCATAGGTAGAGAGGAATTTTGCCCCAGGGTAGACCATACACAAATTCTCACTAGTATCTGATTTAGATAATATGGATAATGAGATTTGGAACTTTTGAAGGGTTGACATCTAGATGAGATTTTTGAGCTTGAGCTGATGCTGTAATGGATTGGGACATTGAAGGATGTTTCTATGACATGATCAGGAGTCCAGAGTTGAGGATAGGCTGTCGTAGGCTGAATAATAATCCTCAAAGATATTCACACCTTGATATCTGAAGCTTGTGAATGCAGATGGTCCCTGTATTCTGATTTCTTAACTTTATATACAAGATATTTAATACTTCCTGACAAAACAGGCTTTCTGTTAGATAATTTTGCACCACTTAGGCTAATGTAAGTATTCTGAGCATATTTAAGATAGGCTAGGCTAAGCTATAATGTCTAGGAGGATAGAGGTTCTAAATGTACTTTGTGTGTGTGTGTGTGTGTGGTACTGGGCTCAAACCAGGGCCTTGCTCTTGCTAGGCTTGTGTTCTACCACTGAACCACATCCCCAGCCCTACTCATTATTTATTTATTTATTTATTTTGGTACTGGGGGTGGAACTTAGGGGCATTGGACCACTGAGCCACATCCCCAGCCCTATTTTGTATTTTATTTAGAGACAGGGTCTCACTGAGTAGCTTAGCACCTCACTTTTCCTGAGGCTGGCTTTGAACTCAGGATCCTCCTATCTCAGCTTCCCCAGCTGCTGGGATTACAGGTGTACACCACCATACCCAGCCTAAACTCACTTTTTTTTTTTTTTTAAGTGTGGTGCTGAGGATCAAACTCAGTGCCTCACACATGCTAGGCAAGCACTGTACTGCTGAGGTAAACCCCAGTCCCCTAAACTCATTTTTTATTTAAGATACTTTCAACATACAGTGGGTTCATTGGGATGTAATGCATTACCTTATATAGCAAAAAGGTTTTTGCATGTATGATTAGGGGTTTTGTTTTTTTTGGTTTTTTTTGTTTTGTTTTTGGTGCTGAGGATTAAACCCAGGGCCTTGAGCATGCAAGACAAGCCCTCTACCAACTGAGCTATATCTCCAGCCCTGCATGTGTGATTAGGGATTTTGATGTGAGGAAATTATCACGGGTTATACAGGTGGGCCCCAAATGTAACCATAGGAATATTTATAAGAGGGAGGTGAGGAAGATTTGACAGTAGAGAGGGCAGCAATGTGAAGAATGAAGCAAAATATTGCATTTTTGGCTCTGAAGGCAAAGGAAGGGACCACAAGCCAAGAAATGCTGCTCCAGAAACTTGGGGGAGGAAGGAAGCAGGGACATAGATGGACAGATTGCCCCTTGGAGCCTCAGAAGGAGCACTGCCACTGCCTTGATTTCATACCAGTGAAACTGACTCAGGATTTCTGGTCTCTATAAAAGAGAAAATCTGTGTTGTTTTAAGCCACACAGAGTTTGTGTTCATTTGTTCTAGCAACTGTAACAGGAGCTCATTTGATGCTTTGAATATATCCCTTGTCACTTTAAAACTTACATGTTTTTTTCTTTTTCCCAACCACCTTTTCCCTGACCTTCTCCTCCGTGATCTTCTCTTCTCTGATTTTCTCTTCCCTGATCTCTCCTCCCTAATTTCATTTTCTCTGAATCACCTTTTAAAAAATCCCATGTTCCCCATGATGGGCAGAATCACAGCCTCTGGGACAGGAGTCCCCTGTGTTTCTCGTTTGCTAGCAAAGCAATAAAACATTTTCCTTTTTCTCAAGACCTTGTCTTCGCTATTGGATTGGCATCCTGACGAGGACTGAGTTTTCAGTTACACAACCATAGGAAACAAATACAGTATTGTTCAAATATATATCCTTACTGATTGTTTTGTTGTGTTTGATCAATTCCTGAGAGAAAATTGTTACCGTTTCTAACCATTATTGTGGCTTTTTCTACTTCTCTCTTCTGGGTTTTTGTTCTATGTACTTCCAAGCTTTATTGTTATTTCTTCTTGAAGAATTCTCTTTTTTATCACTCTCCAGTGTTCTTTATACCTGGCAGCAGTTTATTTCTCTTCCTCCTGAATCAAATACCCTCTAGTTTTTCCTGCTTTTGGTTGCTTTTCAGTGTCTTAAAATAATGTTTTAAAAATATTTTGTCTAGAGTTTATAATTGCTGTCTGTGAGAGGATTCAACTAACATAAGCTACTCTGCCATTATGCAAACCTCAAATCCCCATAGTTATAATAAAAGTTTTATTTAAACTTCTAGGGTACAAAAAAATTAAAATACAAACAGACGTCTTGGAAAATGGAGAAGAAGGAAGGAAAGCAGCTGGTGTGTGGCATACCCCTTCCCTGTTTACTTCAGGGTGATGGGAGGCAAGCACTCCAGAGGAATAAGGAAGGTAGGCCAATGGGTCGAATCTCCTTGTAAATATACTGGTCACTGGATATTGGCTGGGCAAGTGCTTACTAATGGAAGCCTTTGAGTGCCATGTCTCTGGTTTAGAATTACTGATGGTAAATAAAGCCCAGCTCCACGGATTTGTGCCTGGAAAAGGTGGAACTGATTACACAGCTATCTGGGGCATCACATGGAGGCATTTCAAACCTAAATGCTCCCCGCTGCCAGAGGTGTCCCGCAAACCTTATCATTCGCCTCATATATTGCTCTAAGCCAGAGACATAAGTCAGATGTGGGGAGGACACATGTGGGAACCACACCAATGTCTCCGCTCTCCCCCTACATGGCCTGTGCTTCTGAATACTTATATTCACAAAATATGACACTGGCAAGATCCCTGCTTTGTGTAAATCTGGTTTAATCCAATCCTTTGTGTTAGATCAGAAAATAATTTTAACCAATATTGAAATGATGTCAATAGCTTTACTAGAAAAAAATCAAGAAAAGAATCCAGAAACAAACAAACAAACAAAAATACAGGTAAAGGGCACTATTGGCAATTTATAAAAGAGAAAGTGAAAATGGTAAACAAACACAGAAAAAGATTCAGACCTCTTTAAGGAAAAAGTTTCACTTTCCTACCCAAGGGCATTTCTGAGAAAGACTTACGATTCCCTTATACCAACCCAGCCCCTAATCACCTGCATTAGGACCTGCCCGGCTCTGATTCCTAAGCCTGTCCCATAAAAATCCAGCCACTCAAACCTGTTTTGCCTCTCTTCGCTATAGAAAGATGGCTGCCTCCTGGCTAACCTAGGGTCTCTCTCTCTCTCACCCTGGATCTAAACCCCCCAAAACTTATCTGCTTGTGCAATAAGATCTGGCCTCATTATCCTTTGGATAATGACTCTAAATGGCTGCTTAATGGCACTCTAGATCCCAATACTATCAGAGATCTATTGTGCGCATTCAGGAAAATGGAAAGAGATATCATACGTTCAGGCTTTCTCCTCTCTATGTTCTAAGCCCTCTCTCTGCAATTCTTTCTCTCCCGTACAAGTCCTCTTAGTTAGTTCTCACCTCCCCTATGCCTGCTTCCAAAGGGACAGAAGATCCTATCAGGACTCCTCCTCCTTCCACCCAGCGGATGAGCTCCTGCCATACAGAATTATCTTTCTGATGAAGCCGCTGCAGCAACTGTCCCCTCAGCCCCTCCACCCTTTTCTTCTCCTGCCACACACTCATGGGCTGCCGCTATCCAGCCGCATTTCTGTGTCCTCTGCTCGAGGTGGCTGGGGTAGATGGTGTAATCTGGGTTCATGTGCCTTTCTCTTTGTCACATCTTTCACAGATAAGAAAAGTGGCTTAGGTCCTATACTTCAAGCCCCACCACATATATCAAAGAGTTTCAATGTCTGACTCAATCATATGATTTTGACCTTCCACAATCTCCATATGATCTTGTCTACCACCCCTCCTGCCTGAGGAGCCCAAGTGAGTTTGGAAGCAAGCTAGAAATTATGCTGATGAGGTAATCAGACCTAACCTGCCCATCCAATTGGCACTGAAGCAGTCCCTGATCAGGACCACAACTGGGATTATAATTCGCCTGGAGGAGGACTAATAGAAAACAATTCATTGCTTGCCTCATGGCAAGACTGAGAAAGGCAGCCCATAAGGCTATCAATTATGAAAAGCTCCAGGAAGTCATCCAAGAAAAGAATGAAAACCCTTCAGCATTTTTAGACCTCCTGACCAAGGCTTTATGACAATATACTAATCTGGACCCTGAGACTCCAGAGGGGAGACAACTACTAATGACCTACTTTTTCTCCCAGAGTCCCCCATATTAAGGCCAAACTAAGGTGCTTCGAGAAGGGGCCCCAAACTCTCGAAGCTGAGGTTCTGGGAGTGGCCTTTAAGGTGTATAACAAGAGAGACAAGAAGGCCCAGAAGCAGAAATATCAGATGCTCACTCAAGCCATCAGTCTGGCCTCAGCATCTGTCCCTGGTTCTACTAGCCCATGGATGAGTCCCTTGGGACTGTCTGGACCCTGTTTTAAATGTGGTCAGATGGGTCACTGGGCTTGTACATGTCCCAAGTCTCACAAGCCTCTGGGCCCTTGTCCTAAATCCCACTGACAGTCCCCAAGCCCATAGCAGCCCCCAGCCATCCAGCCCTTCTGGTTCCCCTTTCCAACTCTTAGGACTAGCTACAGACTAGCTGACAAAGCCCAGGTCCCCATCACCCGACCACTACCATGGTCGGGAACCATCGCGGGAACCCAGGTAACTCTATGTATTTCAAGTAGGCCTGTCTCCTTCCTCCTAGACATTGAGGCTACTTATTCAGACCTCAAGGATTTCTGGGAGCCTATTACTCATTCTATGACCTCTGTTGTCAGGGTAGAGGGTAAACTTTACCAACCCTCAGACACCCAACCTTGTTTGCGCTTTTGGCTCTCTAATTTTTACCCACTCCTTTTTGGTCATTCCACAGTGCCTGTTCCCCTTATGGGAAGGGACATCCTCATGAAGTTGGGGGCTACACTTTCCTTCTCCCCTCATATGCGCTTCCATCCAGGCTTGCCTGCCGCTCCCCTGATCCTCACCCTTACCTTTGGACTATCCCCTATTCTGTCTGCCAGGGCCTTCCCATTACCTGCTTCCCAGGTGGACCTGGGAATGCTTCAAGTCCTTCTATTGCCTCACACCACGAGCCCATGCACATCCATCTCAAAACCCGCTCCATTTTCTGGCCCAATTACAGTACCCGCTGTCCTGACAAAAACTCCTAGGCTTATAGACTATCATTCAAGACCTTTTGAGAAAGGGATTTCTTAGATCTACCCATTCCCCTTATAACACCCCCATCTCGGCAGTAAAAAAGCCCAGTGGTTCCTACCACTTGGTCAAAGACCTCCATTCCATCAACTCTGAAGTTGTCCCAATTCACCCCATGGTAACCAATCCTTCTTGCCACCATTCCTTCCAGGACCCCCTACTCTCAGTGCTAGACTTGCAAGATGCCTTCTCTATTCCCCTCCATTCTGACTCTCAAGACATTTTTGCCTGAGTCATATAACTCCACTCAGTTAACATGGCCAGTTCTCCCCCAAGGGTTCCAAGACAGCTCTCATATCTTCAAATAGGCCTTGGCTAAGGACCTAGCATTCCATAAATTTCACTTAGTCTGTGTTGATGATCTCCTTCTTTGCAGTCCTTTCTTTGAGGTCAGTCATCAGGACACCTGTAAACTTCTTAACTTCCTTTCTGTCCATGGCTATAGGGTTTCTTGGTCCTAGGTACAGCTTTCCTTGGCAATGGTAACATACCTAGGCTTCCTTCTGACCCCTACACACAAAGCCATTACGGTTCATAGAAAGGGCCTGATTGCTAATATACCAATGCCCTCTACTAAGGAAGAAATCCTCTCCTTTCTAGGTATGGCAGGATTCCTCAGAGCTTGGATTCATAACTACTGTATATTGGTTAAGCCTCTATTTGATGCGGCCCAGGGCCCACTGTCTAAACCCATATTGCACTCTGTTATTATAAAGCCCTTCATCAGGCTCCAGCAGGCCCTCCGCCAGGCTCCTGCTCTCCATTGCCTTGATCTCACACACCCACTTCACCTTTATGTGGCTAAAAAGCAGGGATTTTCTCTAGGGGTCCTTGAACATGTGCTGGGGTCAACCTTTGACCCTGTGGCTGATCTATCAAAGGGTCTTGACCCTACTGTTCAGGGATGGGCTTCTTTCCTCCTGAACATTGGCTGCAGCCTCTCTACTCATTAACGAGTCAAAGAAACTCACCTTTGGGGCCCCACTCACCATCCTGGCTCCCTTTCACCTAAAAGAACTCCTCACCTACGAGGGCTTACATTCCTTACCCTCTGATTACCTTTTATCTCTACAGGTTTCCCTGGTGGAAGACCCCAGTCTTACTTTCCACACATGCTCACCTTTAAACCTGCTACTCTCCCCCCCACTCCTCAGGACTCTTCCACCTCTTCTCCTCTTACCCATTCATGCATTGAAACTCTGGAGGAGCCTCTTCCACACTCCTCTCACATACAGGAAGGCCCCTTGCTCCGGGCAACATACACTTGGTTCACAGATGGCTCCTCCTTCCTTCAGGAGGGAGTTTGTCAGGCAGGTGACACCCACAGGCCCTCTCAAGCTGCATTTCTCCAAGGCTGGAACCCCCAATCTTCTTTTGGTTTCTGAGGACCATGAGGACACTGCAGAACCGTGAATTCAATCAATCTGGCATAGTAAAAGACAAGATCAAACAACTCCAACAGGACCTTGACAGCTCTCCTCTGCTGAAGGATGACAGCTAAGCAACCCCTTTCTCCAGTGGGTACTTCCTTTCCTGGCCCCTCTCCTTGTTATAGGCCTTCTGTTAATGCTTGCCTCCTGCATCATTAGATTTGTCCAAGACCAGATCCAAAAAAATCTCTATCAAAACTATAAACTAGCTTTTGTTACAGGAATATCAATCCCTCATCAAAATTGGGATGCCAGGGACAGCATTCCTTGACCACTCAACCTCCATCATCATTCCAATGACATTCTGCGCCTTTAATGAGGGTCTCAAACTCCACCCCTTCCCAGCAGGAAGCAGTTACAGAAGATTGACCTAGAAAGTGATAGAGTGCCAGGGATCCCAGCAGCCTGCAGCAGGGCCCGGAGAGCCAGGCCAACTGATTCGCGTGGCCTGCCCTGCGGCTACAGAAGGCGTGGCGCCTCAGTGAAGCCATTAATTGGCAAGCAGGGAGGTTAGGGAAGGCCATTAGGTGGAATCCCACCAGCCAAGCCCACACGGACCCTTGGGCCGAGCACGGGTTCTCAGAAGGGGAAGGAAGCGGTACAGTCCCATCCCCCACAGCGGACACCCCGCCGAGGCAGTCAGCGGCCAGCATCCGGGAAAGCTGAAGGATACACCGCCACTCTCCTTCAGAGTGCGACATCAAAACAGGTCGGTGTCATTCAGCTCACCCCCCAGACAGCGGGAATTCGCATAAAATCTCTCCTAGGCTTGCCGGGAGAGGGAGTATCAAGCTGAGCCTCCATACAGGCCAGGGGGAAACCAGAGACACCTGACCTCCAACCCCTCCTCCCAGTAGCAGCCAAAAGGAAACCTGGCTAGCCAGCGCTGGGGGAGGGGCAAGCAGAAAAAATCAAAGTGATAGAGTGCCAGGGATCCCAGCAGCCTGCAGCAGGGCCCGGAGAGCCAGGCCAACTGATTCGCGTGGCCTGCCCTGCGGCTACAGAAGGCGTGGCGCCTCAGTGAAGCCATTAATTGGCAAGCAGGGAGGTTAGGGAAGGCCATTAGGTGGAATCCCACCAGCCAAGCCCACACGGACCCTTGGGCCGAGCACGGGTTCTCAGAAGGGGAAGGAAGCGGTACAGTCCCATCCCCCACAGCGGACACCCCGCCGAGGCAGTCAGCGGCCAGCATCCGGGAAAGCTGAAGGATACACCGCCACTCTCCTTCAGAGTGCGACATCAAAACAGGTCGGTGTCATTCAGCTCACCCCCCAGACAGCGGGAATTCGCATAAAATCTCTCCTAGGCTTGCCGGGAGAGGGAGTATCAAGCTGAACCTCCATACAGTCTAGGGGGAAACCAGAGACACCTGACCTCCAACCCCTCCTCCCAGTAGCAGCCAAAAGGAAACCTGGCTAGCCAGCGCTGGGGGAGGGGCAAGCAGAAAAAATCAAAGTGATAGAGTGCCAGGGATCCCAGCAGCCTGCAGCAGGGCCCGGAGAGCCAGGCCAACTGATTCGCGTGGCCTGCCCTGCGGCTACAGAAGGCGTGGCGCCTCAGTGAAGCCATTAATTGGCAAGCAGGGAGGTTAGGGAAGGCCATTAGGTGGAATCCCACCAACCAAGCCCACACGGACCCTTGGGCCGAGCACGGGTTCTCAGAAGGGGAAGGAAGCGGTACAGTCCCATCCCCCACAGCGGACACCCCACCGAGGCAGTCAGCGGCCAGCATCCGGGAAAGCTGAAGGATACACCGCCACTCTCCTTCAGAGTGCGACATCAAAACAGGTCGGTGTCATTCAGCTCACCCCCCAGACAGCGGGAATTCGCATAAAATCTCTCCTAGGCTTGCCGGGAGAGGGAGTATCAAGCTGAGCCTCCATACAGGCCAGGGGGAAACCAGAGACACCTGACCTCCAACCCCTCCTCCCAGTAGCAGCCAAAAGGAAACCTGGCTAGCCAGCGCTGGGGGAGGGGCAAGCAGAAAAAATCAAAGTGATAGAGTGCCAGGGATCCCAGCAGCCTGTAGCAGGGCCCCGGAGATCCAGGCCAACTGATTCGCGTGGCCTGCCCTGCGGCTACAGAAGGCGTGGCGCCTCAGTGAAGCCATTAATTGGCAAGCAGGGAGGTTAGGGAAGGCCATTAGGTGGAATCCCACCAGCCAAGCCCACACGGACCCTTGGGCCGAGCACGGGTTCTCAGAAGGGGAAGGAAGCGGTACAGTCCCATCCCCCACAGCGGACACCCCACCGAGGCAGTCAGCGGCCAGCATCCGGGAAAGCTGAAGGATACACCGCCACTCTCCTTCAGAGTGCAACATCAAAACAGCGGACACTCCATCCAGGCAGTCAGTGGACACCATCCGGGAAAGCTGAAGAATACACCACCACTCTCCAACAGCTTGCAACATCAAAACAGCCAGCAGCAGGACCCCGGAGATCCAGGCCAACTGATTCGCGCGGCCTGCCCCGCAGCTACAGAAGGCGTGGCGCCTCAGAGAAGCCATTAATTAGCAAGCAGGGAGGTTAGGGACTGCCATTAGGTGGAATCCCGCCAGCCAAGCCCACCGCCCACGCCCGGAACAGGCCCAGCGATCTGCCAGCATTGTAGTCACGACACCCCAATTGGAATAGGGACAGAGCAGAGCCGCCTTCCACTCCCGGAACAGGCCCAGAGAGCCGCCAGCGTGGTAGACACGTCACCCCAATTGGAGTAGGGGCACAGCCGCCGCCTGCACCTGCAAGGGAGACTTTTCAAGTATACAAGAGCAACATAAATAAATAGGGGGTAAATTTCAAAACACAACAGTTGCACCAAGCAGAAAGAAACGCGAGCAGTATGAAAAGACAAGGAAAGAAAGGTCCACAAGCAATGCAGGTCAACTCAACTTTAGAAGAGGTAATAGCTGCAACAGATGGAATATCAGATAAAGAGTTCAGGATATATATGCTTCAGATGATCTGGAGTCTCAAGGAAGACATGAGACAGCAAAATCAGACAATGAAAGATCACATTGACAAACAAATCCAGGAAGTAAAAGATCAATTTCACAGGGAGATAGAGGTAATAAAAAACAAACAAATTGAAATTCTAGAAATGCAGGAAACAATAAACCAACTTAAAAACTCAATTGAGAATACTACCAGCAGAGTAGATCACTTAGAAGAGAGAACATCAGACAATGAAGACAAAGTATTTCAACTGGAAAAGAACATAGACAGCTCAGCAAGTCTGCTAAGAAACCATGAGCAGAACATCCAAGAATTATGGGACAATATCAAAAGACCAAATTTAAGAGTCATTGGGATACAGGAAGGCACAGAGCTCCATTCCAAAGGAATAAACAGTCTATTCAGTGAAATAATACGAGAAAACTTCCCAGAATTGAAGATTGAGACAGAATCCCAAATCCTAGAAGCCTACAGGACGCCGAATGTGCAAAATCATAAGAGATCCACACCTAGACACATTATAATGAAGATGTCCAACATACAGAATAAGGAGAGAATTTTAAAAGCTGCAAGAGAAAGAAAGCAGATTACATTTAGGGGTAAACCAATCAGGATAACAGCTGATCTCTCAACACAGACTCTGAAAGCTAGAAGATCCTGGAATAACATATTTCAAACACTGAAAGACAATGGGCTCCAACCAAGAATCGTGTATCCGGCGAAATTAAGCTTCAGGTTAGAAGATGAAATTAAAACCTTCCACAATAAACAAAAGTTAAAAGAATTCGCAGCTAGAAAACCATCTCTTCAAAAAATCCTTGGCAAAACATTACAGGAAGAGGAAATGGAAAACAACATTGAAAACCAACAATGGGAGGTAGGACAGTAAAGGGGGGAAAGTAGTCAAAGAGGATAACAAATCAGGTTTAGTAACATCAATAAACAAATATGGATAGAAGAACAAACCATATCTCAATAATAACCCTAAATGTTAATGGCTTAAACTCACCAATTAAGAGACATAGGCTAGTAGAATGGATCAAAAAACAAGACCCAACAATATGCTGTCTACAGGAGACGCATTTGATAGGAAAAGATATACATAGACTGAAGGTGAAAGGTTGGGAAAAATCATATCACTCATATGGACCGCGGAAACAAGCAGGAGTGTCCATACTCATATCTAATAAAATAGATTTCAAGCCAAAGCTAATCAAAAGGGATATAGAAGGACACTTCATACTGCTCAAGGGAACCATACACCAACAAGACATAACAATCATAAATATATATGCCCCAAATAATGGTGCAGCTGTATTCATCAAGCAAACTCTTCTCAAGTTCAAGAGTCTAATAGACCAACATACAATAATCATGGGAGACTTCAACACACCTCTCTCACCACTGGACAGATCTTCCAAACAAAAGTTAAATAAGGAAACTATAGAACTCAATAACACAATTAACAACCTAGACTTAATTGACATATACAGACTATACCACCCAACATCAAGTAGCTACACTTTTTTCTCAGCAGCACATGGAACCTTCTCAAAAATAGACCATATACTATGTCACAGGGCAACTCTTAGACAATACAAAGGGGTAGAGATAATACCATGCATCTTATCTGATCATAATGGAATGAAACTGAAAATCAATGATAAAAGAAGAAAGGAAAAAGCAAGCATCACCTGGAGAATGAACAATAGGTTGCTGAGTGATCAATGGGTTTTAGAAGACATCAAGGAGGAAATTAAAAAATTCCTAGAGTTAAATGAAAACACAGACACAACATATCGGAATCTATGGGACACATTGAAAGCAGTTCTAAGAGGAAAATTCATTGCTTGGAGTTCATTCCTCAAAAAAAGAAAAAACCAACAAATAAATGATCTCATACTTCATCTCAAAATCCTAGAAAAAGAAGAGCAAAACAACAGCAAAAGAAGTAGAAGGCAAGAAATAATTAAAATCAGAGCTGAAATTAATGAAATTGAAACAAAAGAAACAATTGAAAAAATTGACAAAACTAAAAGCTGGTTCTTTGAAAAAATAAATAAAATTGACAGACCCTTAGCCATGCTAACGAAGAGAAGAAGAGAGAGAACCCAAATTACTAGCATACGGGATGAAAAAGACAATATCACAACAGACACTTCAGAAATACAGAAGATAATCAGAAATTACTTTGAATCCTTATACTCCAATAAAATAGAAGATAGTGAAGGCATAGATAAATTCCTTGAGTCCTATGATCTGCCCAGATTGAGCCAGGAGGATATAGACAACCTAAACAGACCAATAACAATAGAGGAAATAGAAGAAACCATCAAAAGACTACCAACTAAGAAAAGCCCAGGACCGGATGGGTATACAGCAGAGTTTTACAAAACCTTTAAAGAGGAACTAACACCAATACTTTTCAAGCTATTTCAGGAAATAGAAAAAGAGGGAGAACTTCCAAATTCATTCTACGAGGCCAACATCACCCTGATTCCGAAACCAGACAAAGACACATCAAAGAAGGAAAACTACAGACCAATATCTCTAATGAACCTTGACGCAAAAATCCTCAATAAAATTCTGGCGAATCGGATTCAAATACATATCAAAAAAATTATACATCATGATCAAGTAGGATTCATCCCTGGGATGCAAGGCTGGTTTAATATACGGAAATCAATAAATGTTATTCACCACATCAATAGACTTAAAAATAAGAACCATATGATCATCTCAATAGATGCAGAAAAAGCATTTGACAAAGTACAGCATCCCTTTATGTTCAAAACGCTAGAAAAATTAGGGATAACAGGATCATACCTCAACATTGTAAAAGCAATATATGATAAGCCACAGGCCAGCATCATTCTGAATGGAGAAAAATTGAAGGCATTCCCTCTAAGATCTGGTACAAGACAGGGATGCCCTCTCTCACCACTTCTGTTCAACATAGTCCTCGAAACACTGGCCAGAGCAATTAGACAGTCAAAAGAAATTAAAGGCATAAAAATAGGAAAAGAAGAACTTAAATTATCACTATTTGCAGATGATATGATTCTATACCTAGCAGACCCAAAAGGGTCTACAAAGAAGCTATTAGAGCTAATAAATGAATTCAGCAAAGTGGCAGGATATAAGATCAACACGCATAAATCAAAGGCGTTCCTGTATATGAGCGACAAATCCTCTGAAACGGAAATGAGGACAACTACTCCATTCACAATATCCCCCCAAAAAATAAAATACTTGGGAATCAACCTAACAAAAGAGGTGAAAGATTTATACAATGAAAATTACAGAACCCTAAAGAAAGACATAGAAGAAGACCTTAGAAGATGGAAAAACATACCCTGCTCATGGATAGGCAGAACTAACATCATCAAAATGGCGATATTACCAAAAGTTCTCTATAAGTTCAATGCAATGCCAATCAAAATCCCAACAGCATATCTTGTAGAAATAGATAAAAGAATCATGAAATTCATATGGAATAATAAAAGACCCAGAATAGCAAAAACAATACTAAGCAGGAAGTGTGAATCAGGCGGTATAGCGATACCAGACTTCAAACTATACTACAGAGCAATAGTAACAAAAACAGCATGGTACTGGTACCAAAACAGGCGGGTGGACCAATGGTACAGAATAGAGGACACAGCAACCAATCCACAAAACTACAACTATCTTATTTTTGATAAAGGGGCTAAAAGCATGCAATGGAGGAAGGATAGCATCTTCAACAAATGGTGCTGGGAAAACTGGAAATCCATTTGCACCAAAATGAATCTGAATCCCTATCTCTCGCCGTGCACAAAAGTTAACTCAAAATGGATCAAGGAGCTTGATATTAAATCAGAGACACGGCATCTGATAGAAGAAAAAGTTGGTTATGATCTACACGCTGTGGGATCGGGCTCCAAATTCCTCAATAGGACACCCATAGCGCTAGAGTTAACAAATAGAATCAACAAATGGGACTTACTCAAACTAAAAAGTTTTTTCTCAGCAAAAGAAACAATAAGAGAGATAAATAGGGAGCCTACATCCTGGGAACAAATCTTTACTCCACACACTTCAGATAGAGCCCTAATAACCAGAATATACAAAGAACTCAAAAAATTAGACAATAAGATAACAAATAACCCAATCAATAAATGGGCCAAGGACCTGAACAGACACTTCTCAGAGGAGGACATACAATCAATCAACAAGTACATGAAAAAATGCTCACCATCGCTAGCAGTCAGAGAAATGCAAATCAAAACTACCCTAAGATACCATCTCACTCCAGTAAGACTGGCAGCCATTAGGAAGTCAAACAACAATAAGTGCTGGAGAGGATGCGGGGAAAAGGGCACTCTTGTTCATTGCTGGTGGGACTGCAAATTGGTGCAGCCAATTTGGAAAGCAGTATGGAGATTTCTCGGAAAGCTGGGAATGGAACCACCATTTGACCCAGCTATTCCCCTTCTCGGTCTATTCCCTAAAGCCCTAACAAGAGCATGCTACAGGGACACTGCTACATCGATGTTCATAGCAGCTCAATTCACGATAGCAAGACTGTGGAACCAGCCTAGATGCCCTTCAATAGATGAATGGATAAAAAAAATGTGGCATTTATACACTATGGAGTATTACTCTGCATTAAAAAATGACAAAATTATAGAATTTGGAGGGAAATGGATGGCATTAGAGCAGATTATGCTAAGTGAAGCTAGTCAATCTTTAAAAAACAAATACCAAATGACTCCTTTGATATAAGGGGTGTAAACAAGGACAGGGTAGGGACGAAGAGCTTGAGAAGAATATTTACAGTAAACAGGGATGAGAGGTGGGAGGGAAAGGGAGTGAGAAGGGAAATTGCATGGAAATGGAAGGCGATCCTCAGGGTTATACAAAATGTCATATAAGAGGTAAGGAGGGGTAAGTCAAGAGAATACAAATGGAAGACATGATTTACAGTAGAAGGGGTAGAGAGAGAAAAGGGGAGGGGAGGGGAGGGGAGGGGAGGGGGGATAGTAGACAATAGGACAGACAGCAGAATACATCAGACACTAGAAAGGCAATATGTCAATCAATGGAAGGGTAACTGATGTGATACAGCAATTTGTATACGGGGTAAAAGCGGGAGTTCATAATCCACTTGAATCAAACCGTGTAATATGATGTATTAAGAACTATGTAATGTTATGAACGACCAATAAAAAAAAAAAAAAAAAAAAAAAAAAAAAAAAAAGAAGATTGACCTATGTTTTTGTTTCCTGAAGGGCCCAATAAAAGACAGAAAAGGGGGTGGGGTGTGGGGGGACATATAAGGTCCTTGCTTAGTTAGTATCTGGATGGCCATCTTAAATAACAGCCACCATTTTAAGGAAAAAGCTTCATTTTCCCACCCAAGGGTGTTTCTGAGAAAGACTCACCTCTCCCTCATACCAACCCAACCCCTAACCACCTGCATTAGGACCTGCCCCATAAAAGTCCCTGAATCCAAGCCTGTTTTGCCTCTCTCTCCTATAGAAAGATGGACTTTATTTGTCAGTTTTGACAAATAAACTCGTATGTATCTCTGCCTGGTCTCAGTCTTTCATTTCTAGCTTACCTGTTTCTCATTCCTCGATTTCCCTTCACTCCTGGTAAACAATGTAAATCAAAACAATGCAGCTTTTTAAAAAAATCAAATCAGCAGTTTTATAAAAGGAATATTTAACGATAACCTGATTGCACTCATATTGTTTTGTGGGGGGGTTAATGTTAATGTAAGTCTTTTGAAAACAAATTTAATAATATGTTTTCAAAAGGTCCATGTATATGAATATAGCCCTTGCTGCTCTGCCCACTTATTTTTAAAGTGGACATGTTTCTTTCTCTTCCTCTCTCTCCTGATTGTAATATATAGAAAATGACAAACCCCAGAGTAGTGTGACCTGGGAAGAGGGAGTGAGAAAAGAGGCCAAGCATTGATAACATTGATCCTTCCCCAATACATCTCTTCTCAGTGACCAAAACAGTCCTTGGGAAGGAGATATCCATCAGGCCTAAAATGTCGGTCTCTGGGAGGAAGCCAAAGCATTGATCCTTCCCCAAATAAATCCTTTCCCAGTGACAGTACAATGGGACCCTGAAGGGAAAAAGATAAGCACTGAACGCTGACCCCCAGGCCTTCCATTTTCCCCAAGTAAAAACAAATTTCAAATTTTCACAACCTGTTTCCTGAGTGCCCAAACTGACACTCTGTCAATAAGTAAGTCACCTCTTAGTGTAGATTCCTCCATTGGGCCAGTGGCTCATTTTCCATCAGGAAATTGTGTCTACCAGATGTATGACTCCACTGCTGAACAAAGGCTTTGCTGATCTGTGAAGTTTGCACCTGACTCTGTCATTTTGTGCTAATATTGCTCCTCCCTAATCTCCCCACCTCCCTAATCTCAGGGGAAATAGGATTACCTTTTCCCCCCACTTTAGGTAGATTTATCTGTTCTTGGGTACACATCCACCATAGGAATGAAGTATTCCAGACTTTGGGGATGGTACAAAGGAATTCATTCTCAGAAATGAATATCTCCCAAATTAACAAGTGAATTACAATCCCAACAGAGAACACATGGAATGTAGACTTTGAGTCACCTCTTTTTTTCCCCATTTTATTGATAAATGATACATGACAGAAGAATGCATTACAGTTCTTATTACATATATGGAGTACAATTTTTCATATCTTTGTATATAGGGTATGTTCATGCCAATTCATGCATTTATACATGTACTTTGTTTTTTGTTTTTTTGCATTACAATTCTTATTACACATATGTACCACAATTTTTCATATCTTTATATATAAAGTATGTTGGCACCCAATTCAAGTCTTCATACATGTACTTTGGATAATGATGTCCATCACATTCCACGGTCCTTGCTAATCCCCTGCCCCCTCCCTTTCCCTCCCACCCCTCTGCCCTATCTAGAATTCATCTAATCCTCCCATGCTCCTCCTCCCTACCCACTATGAGTCAGCCTCCTTATATCAGAAAAAAACATTTGGAAATCCATATGCAACAAAATGAAATTAAACCCCTCTCTCTCACCATGCACAAAACTTAACTCAAAATGGATCAAGGACCTTGAGTCACTTCTTTTAAAGCCCTACCGATGGACAGAATCACAGCCTTTGGGACAGGAATCCCCTGTGTTTCTCCTTTGCTAGCAAAGCAATAAACCTTTTTCCTTTTTCTCAAAACTGTGTCCTTGTTATTGGATTGGTATTAGGGGCAAGGCCTGAGCTTTCAGCAACAGATTAGCATCAGGGACAAGAACTGAGCTTTTGCAACAGATCTATTTGGTCTCTGCCCCTAATTCCTGACACAGATCTAAACCCTTGAATTTGTCTGAGTGACAGAAACATCTTTTGCTCAAATGGATTCTAATGGGCACCTGGATAGCCTCAGGATGGGGACTGTCACCAGAGAGACCAAGCCACAATTAGGAGCTCAGACCTTTAAGCCTCAGATCCATCCTCCAGCCACTGAAAGAGGCTGGAGGTTGAGTTAATAATTGATCATGCCTATGTGATGCATTCTTCACAAAGACCTTAAACTGCCCATATAAAAATCCCTAACTTAAGAGGATTTGGAGATGGAAGAGTAGAGGAAAGCTGCATTCCAATCCACTTAGTACCAAAGCAGCAGGTATATAGTTTCTCAGCAAAGTAGGTGAAAGAAGGATTTCACTAAAAGTCAATATTGAACATTCAAAGTGGCTTAGGGACTCAGAAATTTGGGTACAGTAAAAAAATGAAGAAAGAATACATTGGAGCCAATCCGGCTGCCACACTGGTGTTGAAAGAGGATAGCAGCAGTGCAGATTCACCATAGGGGTGGGGGAAACCACAGATTTGGTATGGAAAACCTGAGATCTCCAGCTGCCTGGGGCTGGAGATATAGCTCAGTTGGTAGAGTGCTTGCCTCACATGCCTAAGGCCCTGGGTTCAATCCCCAGCACTACTGAGGGGTGGGGCGGGAAGCTGCTTAAACTTAGCTGATCCAGAGGCTGCAATGTGCAATGGTGCTTGAAAAGGATGCTCTGCATCTCATGGGGCCACAAAGAGCTGAGGCAAGAGCTACAGAGGAGGCTACTAGAATGAAAAACCAGAGCAAACTCTATCGCAGGTGCCAACCAGGTGGAATGGGAGGGGAAACAGGTATAGAGAAAACTACCCACAGGGATTGAGTTGGAAGGGTAAAGGGGAGCCCAACTCACTTCTCCTTTGAATCTGGTGGCTCACAGAACCAGCTGAAGCACACCAGGAGTCTGAGTGGCCCATGGGTGAATTCACTCAGGGACAAAGCTGGGGAAGGCTGTGCTCAGGAAGGCTGGGATCATGGGCAGCAGTTGAGGGGGGCCACAAAAGGACAGTCAGTATAGGTAATGAACCATGGGGTCAATTGGGGAAGATAGAGGCTGGTTCCAAAGCAAAGGAAATAAAATTGACTATCTCCAGAGTCCTTCCCCCTCCTCTACCTCCTGCTAAGGTTACTCTTCATTTTTTTTCTTATTTTTTAAAAATTTGATTCTGACCTTAATTATTTCCTGTATTTTACTCGTTTTGGAGTTGGTTTGTTCTTCTTCTTCTAAGGACTTCAGGTGGAGCATAAGCTTATTTATTTGGGATCTCTCTAATTTTTTAATATAGGCACCCAGTACTATAAATTTTCCTCTTAGAGATGCTTTCACACTGTCCCGGAGATTTTGATATGTTATATCACTGTTCTCATTTGTTTCTAAGAATTTCTTCATTTCTATTCTCATTTTTTCTTTGATTCATTCTTCATTTAGGAGAGTATTGTTCAATCTCCATATATTTATGTGGTTTCTATTATTTTTATTTTTGTTAATTTCTAGTTTCAATTCATTATAATCTGATAGGATACATTGGATTATATCAATTTTTTGTATTTGCTAAGATTTGCTTTGTGGCTAAAATATGATATGTTTTGGAAGAAGTTCCATATGCAGCTGAGAAGAAGGCAAATTCAGCTGTTTGGGATGCAATATTCTGTAGACATCTGTTAGGTTCATTTTATTTATAGTGTCATTTAGGTTGGTGATATAGTCATTGATTTTATGTTTTGATGATGAGTCTATTGGTGATAAGGATATATTGAAAACACCCAGTAATCTTGTATTGGAGTCTATGTGGGATTTAATTTCATGGAGGCTGCCCACTCTTACACTCTGATTCAATATAATCCTTAAAACAAAGGTGCCAAAAACATATTTTGGAGAAAAGACAGCCTTTTTAACAAATCATATGTTAGAAAAACTGGAAAAATGGAACTAGACCCTTATCTCTCACCCTGTACAAAAGTCAAATTGAAATGGATCAAAGGCTTAGGAATTAGACCAAAACTTTACAATTGCTAGGAGAAAATAAATGCAGGATCAACAATCAAACATATAAATGCTGGCATCAACTTTCTTAACAAAATACCAAAGTGCAAGAAATAAAACCAGGAATCAATAAGTGGGATTCCATCAAATTAAAAAGCACAGCAAAGGAAATGATTAAGAATGTGAAGATAGAGCCCACAGATTGGGAGAAAATCTTGGCTAGCCACTCCTCCAATAGGGGGTTAATATCCAGAATATATGAAGAACTCAAAAAACTTAACACCAAAAACAAACAAAATAACCCAGTCAATAACTGAGCAAAAGAACTAAACAGAAATTTCTCAAAAGAAGAAATACAATTGCCAACAAATATATGAAAGAATGTTCAACATCTGTAGCAATCAGGGAAATGCAAATCAAAACTACACAAAGAGTTAATCTCACTTCAGTCAAAATAGCAATGATCAAGAATACAAACAATAATAGATGCTGGCAAGGTTGTGGGGGGAAAGATACACTTATACACTGTTGGTAGGACTGCAAACTAGTACAAACACTCTGGAAAGCAGTATGGAGATTCCTCAGAAAACTAGGGATGAAATCACCATATGACCCAGCTATCCCACTCTTTGACATTTTCCCCAAAGATCTAAAATCAGCATTCTCAATGTTTATAACAGCACAATTCATAATAGGTGAATTATAGATTCAACCTAGATGTTCATCAATAAACGAATGGATTAAGAAATTGTGACTTGTGACATACACACAAACACACACACACACACACACACACACAATATGAAGTTCTACTGAGCCATGAAAAAAAAAAAAAAAGAATGAAACAATGGCATTTGCCAGTAAATAGATGGAAGTGAAATGCTAAGTGAAATAAGCCAAACTCAGAAACTCTCATGCGGAAGGAAGCAACAGTAAAATAAAGGAAGCGGGAGGTGGGGGAGGGTAGGATAATATAAAGGAAAGATCAATAATGCAGAAGAAGGAAGTCAAGAGACAAAGTGGAGAGCTAGGTAAAGGGAGGCAATGCAGAATTAATTCTTCAAAAATCATGTTATGGGGCTGGAGTTGTAGCTCAGTGGTAGAATACTTGCCTAGCATGTGTGAGGCACTGGGTTCAATCCTCAGCACCACATAAAAATAAATTTTTTAAAAAAGGAATTATGTTCATCTACAAATATATATATATAATTTAAATATACGTATATTTTAAAAATCATGTTATGTGCATATATAAATATACAATAGTGAACTTTACCTTTATGCATTGGTAGAAAAAAAAACCAATCAAATATAAATTAATAGATGAATGAAAAGAAGTCTAGTAGAGGAGGGGAAATGGGAGCGAGTAGAGAGGACGGGATGGAAAAAGGAGGATCATGAACTGAAACTGAATTCCATGCATGTATGAGTTTGTCAGGATGAACCCATACTATATATAACTATAAAGCACTAATTTTAAAAATCCCTAAATTAGGGTCTGGGGTGTAACTCAGTAGTAGAGAATGTGCTTAGCATGCGTGAGGTTGTTCTATCCCCAGCACCAAGGAAAATTGACTAAAGTACAGACCTAGACAACTTCCAGGTTGATGGTGCATCCAAGCGCCAGGAGTATGTTGCACCCCAACTTCACAGGGACAGAAGCTCCTGTGCTCAGGACCCTTTTGGACATTGCACTATGCACCTTTTCATATGGCTGTTCATCTGTATCCTTTGTAATACCCCTTCTAATAAACCAGTAAATATAAGTAGTGTTTTATCCAAGTTCTGTGAGCTGTTATAGCAAATTATCAAACCCAAGGAGGAGATTATGAGAACCCTCAAATTATAGAGGTATCAGAATCTTGGAACTTGTGATTAACTCTAAAGTGGGGGGTACTTGTGGGTCTGAGCCCTTAACCAGTGAGATTTGCACAAATTCCAGTTAGATAGTCTCATAATTGAGTTGAATTATAGGTCACCGCAATTGTTGGTGTCCAGAGTTGGAGAATCATTTGCTAGTGCAGAAAAAACAAACAAACAAACATTTGGTGTCAGAAGTGTTGTGAGCAGAAAAACAGTAACATTTCCAATAATTTTATTTCTGTAGACTTATCCTAGGGAAGTAGTTCTAAATAAAAAGAAGACATCTATGCCCTAAAATTTTTAAATTGGAAATAATCTAAAAAATACAACAGTAAGTGAGAGTTTAAATATAGGATGTTATACCTATCTGTCCATTGGACTATTACTCCACTATTTCAGATAATGTTTATAAAGACTACATAATAATATATGCAAATGATGCAATGTTAAGGAGGATATGACAGGCTACAAAATGGTTTTTCTAGTGTATTTTTAAAAAGAACAAAAGGAAGTAAACCAAAATGTTAGTCGTTTTTGAGAGATTATTATTAGTTATTGTCTTCTCCTTTGTACTACTCAGAATTTTTAACTTTTCTTAATGAATATTTATTGCTTTCCCATAGAAACAGAAGTTGTAAAGCTTGTGGGGGGGGACATAATGAAAGCTGTTTAGCATATCATAATACAATTTTACCTTATCATTTTATGTGGAGGCAAATGCAATGAATTAAACATTGCCTAGACATGCACTGCTTTTTTTCTTTACATTGTTGACAAAGTAATTCATCACTAAGTGGAAATAAAGATCTATAATTACCACTTTCCTTCACAAATCAAGTATGCAAAAAAAAATCAAGTATGTATAGTGGTACACAGAACCAAATAGAATAGCAAAGAGGAAGCCAGGCAATTTAAAAGAAAAGCATTTGCTAAATTGTCTACAGAGCATGTACTGTGAATTTCATAAATCTGTTTAGGACATGACAGAGTAGATGTGCATAACTCTAAAATGGTTTACACAGAAACAAACACCAAAATGTTAAGCCCATCCACTACATGTCATAGAAATATGAAATGAAAGTTGGATCTGGGATGTCCCCCAAAGGCCCATGTGTTAAAGGCTGAGTCCCAGCTGGCCCAGTGGTGCATGCCTGTAATCCCAGCGACTTTGGAGGCTGAGGCAGGAGGATCACAAGTTCAAAGCCACCCTCAGCAATTTAGCAAGGCACTATACAACTCAGTGAGACCCTCTCTCTAATAAAATACATAATAGGGCTGGGGATGTAGCTCAGTGGTCAAATGCACCTGAGTTCAATCTCCAGTACTGCCTCTGCCCCCCAAAAAAGGTGAGTCCCTTGCTTGATGCTACTGAAAGGTTGTGAAACCTTTAAGAGTGGACTTCTAGTTATTGAGGGTCTGACTTGAAGGGAATAGTAGGGTCACACCCCTTACTCTTCCTCTCTTTTTGCTTTCAGCCACCATAAGTGAGCATCTTGCTCCATCATGTGCCCCCCACCATGATGTGCTGCCTTGCCACAGACCCAAAAGCAAGGGGGGGCAACTAACCATAGACAGAAACCTCCAAAACTATAAAGCAAAGTAAACCTTTTCTCTTTCTAAACCGATTATCTCAGCTATTTGTTACAGTAACAGAAAACTTGGGATGGGGTTGTGGCTCAGTGGTAGAGCACTTGCCTAGCACATGTAAGGCACTGGGTTTGATCCTCAGCACCACATAAAAATAAATAAATGAAATAAAGGTATTGTGTCCATCTACAACTAAAAAATTTTTTAAAATAAAAATAGAAAAGAAAGAAAGCTAATATAGTGGGATTCCCTTAGGTAAAATAGCTTAAATCATCATTTTTCAAAGTGTGGTCTGTAGACCTCTAAGGTCTGAGTGGGCAATAATTTCAGGATAAGACTAAGACTGTGTTATTCTTCTTCTTCACTATGTTGACTTGTACAATCTGAAGACCGTAGAGTAGACTCCAAGAAAAACACATCTGTTGTCCTGTGAGTTACAAGTAGAACTGTCTTTTCCATAGGACACCCCCCCCTTTTTTTTAAAGTAGGATGAAAAACATAAAGTTGGGAGGTGTTTTCTGAATGATCAACATAGTGAACCTGTCACTTCAAGGGCAACAACTGATGGTATTGTATTTGTTGCCAAGGATAAAAGTTGAGTTTTCAATGAAAATGAGAATTCTGGAAAATTTATGTCTGCCACTGTGAGTGTATTAGCTTTCCAGTATTTTCTGATGAGATTGGTTGTGACATTAACCAATGTGATCTTCTTTATGTTGCATGAGAAAGTGTGTCACTTTTGTAGAAAGATCTACGAAAGTGTGTCACTTTTGTAGAAAGATCTACGTCACTCAGTGAATTAGTGTTCACTAGTCACAAAATAATGCACAATTAAAAGATCCAATCAAATTGCAAGATAGACCAGAGGATATTAATGTAATAGATATGAAAGTTCGTTGATGTGATTTCACGCTCCACATTGTAACTAAACTTTATGAAATTATAATTGTTAAGTGTGATGTATCTGCTAGAGTTTAAATCTGAAATGTCCCCCAAAGGACCATGTGTTGATGAATTAGTCCCCACCTTGGCATTATTGGGAGGTGATAGAAAATTTTAGAGGAGGTCTTCAGGCCATTTGGGCATGCCTTCAAAGGGGATGGTGGAATCCCAGTCTCATCCTCTGCCTCTCCCCCTCTTTCATTTCCCAGCCATGAAGTGAGAGATTTTGTTTTGTCATCTGCTCTTACCACAATGTGCCACCTCACCATAGGCCCAAATCAATGGGGTCAATTGATTATGCACATGAACCTCCAAAACTGTGAGCCAAAATAACTCTTTTTTCTTTATAAGTTGATTATCTCAGGTATGTATTATAGTAAAAAAAAAAAGCTAATATACATCAGAGAATAATCCACAATCATATAAAAAAGACTATTAAAATTCTCCTGTTTTCCAGCTATAAATCTATATAAGGCCAAATTTTCTTCAGCATCATATCAAAACAGACTGAAGGGCTGTTTGTTGTAGCTCATTAATAGAGGGCTTGCCTAGCATGTGTGAGGCACTGGGTTTGATTCTCAGAACCATATATAAATAAATAAAATAAAGGTCCATCAACAACTAAAAAAAATTTTTAAAAAACCAGACTGAACATAGAATCAGATGTGAGAATTCAGTTGCCTTCTATTAAGCCTGATTCTAAAAAGATTTGCAAAAATATTGCATTTGTTTTCTATACAAACATAGTGGCTCAATAGCAAAATTGTGTTATCTTCTAGTTCTGTAGGTCAGAAGTCTGACATAGGTTCTCAATCAAGCTGCCCCAGGGCTGTGTTCCTTTTTGTAGACTCTATTGGAGAAGCTTTCCCTGCTTTCTTTAGCTTCTAAAGGGTATACTTAGTCCTTGACCCAGAATCCTTTCCTCAATTTGCAGGTGAAATCAGGTGCCTTCAGGGTGGTATGGCCATACACATTCCTCCATCTTCAAAGCCAGCAATACCTCATGTCCCTCTAACCCTTCTTTAGTAGGCACATCTCATCTCCTATCACAGTCGGGAAAGGTTCTCCATTCACCTTTTGGGATTCTGTGTTAGATTGAGCCCATTTGGGTAATCCAAGATAATCCCATCTCAAATCCTTAATGCTGCTCACATCTGTAGATTCCCTTTTGCATCATAAAGTAACATTTTCACAGGTTCAGGGGATTAGAAGTGGAAATATTTAGGGATCATTATTTTACCTCTCACAAATATAAAGAGTACAACACTTCCCACTAATTTTTTTGTGGAATATAATATTTTTCATAAAAAATGTTTTATGTGATGACATGTAATGGGGTTATCATTACTTTTAAATGAGTAATTTTTAAATTTTTATTTCTAATATAATAAGTATTGATAGATATAATACAAATTAACAAATGCTTTTAAAGTCCTCAATTAATTTTAAGAAAGTGGAAGTGAAAACAAAAAGTTTGAAGACAACTGGTTTAAATTATTGAAATGATAACAACAGACCCACTCTAAGATCTCCTCAAAAGAACATGAACATCCTCCACAGAGAGATGAAACTGTCATATCATATGGAGAAAATGCTGCAAACGTGGTAATATATTCATTAGGTGAATTGACAGAAGTTTTCAGGTGATGGCTGCCAACTCCAGACATAATGGCAAAGTCCTAGTATTAGCTGGGGTTCTCCAGAAGAAGAAAACTGATAGAATGTATATAAGCTTACGTAATCAGAAACTGAATATTCCTGCAGTGACTGCAGGCTGGTGAGCCAGGAAACCAGTAGCTGCTCAGTCCTAGAAGCTGGCAGCCTCATAACAAGTGACCAATGATGCAACCCCAGTCCAAGATTGAAGGCCTAGAAGTTCCCTGGAGAGTTTCAGGCACAACTCACTTCAAAGGCTAAAGTGTCTGAAGTCTGATGTCCATGGGTGATGACAGCAGCAAAAACAAAACAAAACAATAACAATAACAACAAAAAAAAACACATGTGCTCAAGAAAATTACAGAGTGCATATGTGTGAGCTTCCCCCTTCTTTTGCTCTTTCATTCGATTCAGGTCCCCAGCCTATTGATTGGTTCAGTCCATGTTCAGAGCAGGTCATGCCCATTCAGCTTACTGACTTGCATACCAACCTTCTCTGAAAACAATCTCACAGACACACCCAGAAGTGTGCTTTCCCAATTTTCTAGGCATCCCTCAATCCAGTCAAGTTGACAACTGTTATGGTTTTGATATGAGGTGTTCCCCTAAAGCTCATGTGAAACATTGCAAGAATTCTCAGAGGTGAAATGATTAGATTATGAAAGGTATAACTTAATTAGTGAATTAATCCACTGACATTGATTAACTGGGAGGTAACTGCAGGCAGGTAGAGTGTTGGCTGGAGAAAGTAGGTCACCAAGGGCAGGCTTTGGAGATTTATATTTTGTCCTTGGTGAGCAGAGTGCTCCCTCTGCTCCTGGCTATCCTGTTCTGAGTTGCTTTCTTCTGCCATAATGTTCTGCCTCCCCTCAGGCCCAGAGCTATGGAGTCAGCCAACCATGGACTGAACCTCTGAAACCATAATCCCCAAATGAACTTTTCCTCCTCTAACTTTCCTTGTCAGGTCTTTTGGTCACAGTGTGCAAAGCTGACTAAAACAACAACCAAGATTAACCCTTGTACCTGGCAAGGAAAGATTTGCTTCAGAGTGTCATCAAGCACCTCTTCTGTCCACAGGGTCACACATGATTGACAATATCTGGAAATGTATCGCTAAAGCCCATTCCATAGCTGAGTTTCATGGCAATCTGACTCTTCCTGGAGCCCTACTGGTGAGACTATTCTGACACAGAATATGGTTCCGTGTGGCTGAGAAAAAAAAAAAAAAAAGCAAGTCCTGTAAACCCACTCTATGCTGATTCTATGTCCCATATTACCAGTATTCACCTATTTTTCTATTCTTGTATTTCATGACAAGCAAGACTTCCAGCTTCAAAAATTTCTACCAAATCCTTATTTAAGCAAATGATTAAAGGGAATACTAGAAAAAAAAAAGACATAATAAGGCAGAAAAATGAAAATGTTAACTGACTTTTCTTCTATTTACTTTTCTGTATTTTATAAACTTTCTACAAAGCATAAAATTTTTCAGACAAGAAAAAATTTAAAAGTACCTGCCACCAGATGTATAAATGCTGTAAATACATCTTTTAGAAAAATTTAAAGAGGCAAATATTGCACAGAACTGTAAGATGCTGAATGTCAAATGTATTGATCAGACAAGGTTATGCTGCAGTTACAAATGACTGTCAAGTCTTAGGAGCTTGAAGCAATAAAGGGTATGTTGTTTGTTTTGTTTATTACCATACTATTTGTCTGGTATTAGTGTTTGTGTTCCCTTAAAATTCACAGGTTGAAATTGTAAACTCCAGTGTTATAGATTTGGAGGTGGGGCCTTGCTGGTACAGTGGCACAAGCCTATAATACCAATGAGACTGAGGCAGGAGGATCACAAGTTCAAGGCCAGCCTCAGCAACTTAGTGAGACCCTATTTCAAAACAAAAAATAAAAAGGACTGGGGGTGTAGCTTAGTTGATAGATCACCCATGGGGTCAATCCTGGAGTGGGGGGCTTTGGGAGGTGATTAGGTCATGAGGACAGAAGTCTCAAGAATGGAATTAATGCCCATGTAAAAAAGACCCCCCCACACTGAGCTAGCTCACCCTTCCACTTAATGAAGATATAGTTATAAGACACCATCTATAAACTAGAAAGTAGGTCCTCACCAGACACTAAATCTGCTAAGGTCTTGTTCGTGGGTTTCTCAGCCTCCAGAACAGTAAAACTAGATTTTTGTTGGTTGTGAGCCACCCAGCCTATTGTATTTTGTTATAACAACTCCAATAGACTAAGGCAATGTCCTTCACGTGTTAGCTGTGAATCCAGCCTGATGGAGCAGCCTCTATGGAGAACACAGCTGGGCTCATGGAAATATGATGAAGCATGCCCAGGATTTCAGAGCTCTGTCCACAACTGCCAGACAGCACATCTGTTGCCCTTGGCCAAGTTCACATGGCCAGGCCTGTTCTTTACAGGGTAGAAAAGAAGATCCTCCTGAAGGGAGAGGTGTGGAAGATTTGTGAAGAGTAATATAGGCTAGGGCTGGGGTTGTGGCTCAGTGGTAGAGTGCGTGCCTAGCACGTGGGAGGCACTGGGTTCGATTTTCAGCGCCATGTAAAAATAAATAAAGGTATTGTGTCCACCCACAACTAAAGTAATTTAAAAAAGAGTAATATAGGCTACCTTTCCTTTTCAATGTCAAATGAAGCAGAACCCCCACCTCAAGTAAAGGAGGGAGGTAGAAGGAGAACAACTAGCATTTCTTAAGTGTCTACTGTGTTCCGGTCACTTGCACCCCTATTTTTCTTTCATTCTCTTTATGAGCCTCTGAGGGATATCATTCAATCCTTTCACAGATGAGGAAACTGGAAACCCAGCAAGATGAAGTTATTGCCTGGGATCATCAGCAAATAAGTGCAAGAGACAGATTTCCAACCCAGGTTCCTCTGGTTCTCAAGTGTTTGTGGGTGACATGCCCCTACTGCTGTCTGCCAGGCAGTTGGGGTTCTCAAGTGTGTTAAAAGAAAACTCAATGTCCTGAATAGCAAAAACTGAAGCAGAAGCTAACCTTTCTGAACAGTGCCCAGGCTCAGGAAACCACTTATTCGTTCTTCACAAACTAACATGTGATAAGCAGCCGGTAGTGATAACTTCAGAGGAGAACTAGGAAGGAAACAAATTCATCAAAGTCACTCAGCCACAGTCCAGGCTGTGCGTCAACATAGGACCTTCTAAGTGGAGCAGAGAGGGCCACCCCATCAGGACAGATAGACTGAAGTCCACACCTGGTTCTCCCACTCATTATCCAAGCACATTTGGGAAACAACTTTGTTTTAGGAAACCTCTATTTTCTCATGTCCAAAAGAGCCCTCTTCTATTATCATTGTTTCAAAAAAAAATAAGACAAAATTTGAAGCACTTATAATTGGGACTCAATAAATGTCCATTCTCTATCTCTCCCTTCCTTGCCTTAAAGAAATTGAGCACATGAGAGGAATGTGAAGAAAGGTATAGTTTCTGCTTAAGAGGCATTTTGGGTAGCGAGGTAGATAGCTGGAGGAGCAGAGAGAACATGGGCTATGGGGCTGGAAAGGTCTGAGGTATCAAACAAGCTTTGGTTTAGCTGTATATGGAATGGCAAAACAACAATGGCTTAACAAGATAAATGTTTTTTTTTTTTCTTCCTGAAACAAAATAAGGAGTTGGCGATTCCAAATAGTGGCTCTACAATCATTGAGGACTCAGATCTTTCCATTTTGTGGCTTCACCATCCTAATTGACTTCTTGGTCCAAGATGGCTGCTTGAGCTCCAACTATCATCTCCATATTCTAGACAGAAAGAAGAATGACAAAGACATGCCACTTCTCCCTCCATCCTTATCAGCCAGAGCTTAGTTCCAGGGCGTCACCTCTGGAGACTTGAGGGATTTCTAGGTGGAGTAGTTCATGGGTGGTTTTCTGTGTGACTAGGGCTCAGGGAGATGACTAACTGGGAGATTCAGCCTTAAGCTACACCAACATAGAGATGGCAGCTCTGGGCATGGCTGGATTCACCAAGGAGAGTGTGCAGAGTGAGGACAGGATTCCATTGAGGTCAGCAACAAGGATTGGGCTGAGGAGGTAAAGTTCATGATGAAGTAGACAAACAAGGAGGGTACAGTGCCAAGGAGAAATTTTGCCATTGGTAGTGCCCAGTGTTGAAAGTGAAGCTACTCAGGAGTGATATCATGGAAAATGGCAGAGCAGGGATCTCCAAGAAACCACACACACACTGGAACAACTGTGAGCTGGCAAAAATAGAAAGTCAGTCTAGAGTCTAATTTTAATTCTAGAGTCTAATTTTAAAATTTACAGTGGCCAGGGGAGTGCTTAATAAAGAGACTGCTAAATTCCATGAAAGTATTACAGCATTTTGGCTTATCTTCCACCATCCCCCATACCCCAGCTCAGTGATGATGTATCCCAGGTGTGGCTTGCTGATGTTGGCAATGCAGACCTTGTTCTCAAATAATTGTGGTTGCCTGGTAGAGTGCTAGGCAAGCACTCTACTGCTGATGTACACCCCCAGCCCCAAGGTTGTAAATTTTGACTGTTCCCTGAGGGATTGGCCCTAGGTACCATCTTTTTTTTTTTTTTTTTTTTTTTTTTTTGAGAGAGAGAGGGAGAGAGAGAGAGAGAGAATTTTAATATTTATTTTTTAGTTTTCGGCAGATACAACATCTTTGTTTGTATGTGGTGCTGAGGATCGAACCCAGGCCACACGCATGCCAGGCGAGCACGCTACCTCTTGAGCCACATCCCCAGCCCCATAGGTACCATCTTTTAAAATATTTTAAAGATGTACACTACCCCAAGTAGTCTGAGGCAAGGGACAGCAGATGGGCCAAGCAGCAGATAGACCAAAAAGTCTGAATGGAAGAAGATGAGAGGAAGATATTTGGGAGAATAAGGGCTTCGGAGGCCTATATCATATACTGGGAAATCCAAACAGCAACACACATTCCCAGGACCAGACACTGAGAGGACCCTAGGTTTGTACCTTTGGCTGATCTTTGTGTTCTACGAAAGCAGGAGGTAAAGTCTAAGGCAGATGGATAGCTGTGTATTGAATAAGCATTGAATGAGCCAATCTGCAAATACCAGGAAAGTTTTGTTTTGTTTTTGGTCCAGATGTTGAGAAAATCTGTGTCAACTCAGTGGCTGACCATTGAGATATTGGAGCAGAGACTTTAGAGTCTATACATGCTAAGGAAGACAGTCTACAAAATTAGTATAGAAATGTCACTAAACAAACCAATGACTATAGCCCTTGATCACAGTAAATCTTGCAAAGGGGGAAATAATCCAGTTTCCAGAGTTACCACATTATAATATTTTAAATGTCCAGTTTTCAAGAAGAGCAATTAGAAGGCATATGAAGAAAAAGAAAAGTATGACCAATCCACAGAAAAAAAAGAAATCAACTGAAATCTTCCCTAAAAAAAACCTAGGCATTAGACTTGCTAAAGACTTTAAATGTACTATCTTAAATATAATTAACTAAATGAAGGAAACCACAAATAAAGGAGAAAAATAAATGTATGAATAAATAGAGAATATCAACAGAGATAGAGAAATTATAAAAAGGAATAAAACAGGAAATTTGGAGCTGAACAATGCAATAGTTGAAATAAAAGATTTGAAAAGATGGGCAAAATTGACAAATCTTTAGCTAGACTGATAAAAAGAAAGAATATGCAAATAGTAAAATCATAAATAAGAGTAGGAATATCATTGTAGAACTTGCAGGAAAAATAGGTTTATAAGAAAATACTATGAACAACTGTACACTGACAAATTAGATGAGGTAGATGAAATGAATAAATTCCTAGAAACACACAAATTGTTCAAACTGACTCAAGAAGAAATAGAAAATCATTTTTCTAATTTATCAAAGATCACTATTTGGATCATTACTTTGTCTGCCAAAATGCTGGTCCTTTCCATCTTGGGTTAATTTACATTTGAACAGTTTTTCCCCCTATACACCTATGGCCATTAGATTTCTAGAAAGCAGTCAAGACTGTTCAATGGAAGAAGGACAATCTCTTGTACAAATGGTACTGGGACACCTAAGTATCCACATGCAAAAGAATGAAGTTGGGCCCTGATCTCACATCACGTACCAGAATTAACTTTAAATGGATTAACAACCTAAATTAAGTGCTAAAACTTTAAAAAAGAAAACAGTAAATTTTCATGACCTTAGATTTGACAATGGTATCTTAGAACACTGAATGTGCAAGTAACAAAGGAAAATATATATACTCTGGACTTTATCAAAAGTAAAGTCTTGTGTGCATCAAAGAGCATCAAAGTGAAAAAACAACCTACAGAATAAGAGAAAATATTTGCAAAACATATTGGGCCTAATATCCAGAATACATAAAGAAATTACAATTCAACAACAAAAAGACAATCCAATTAAAAAAATGGGCAAAGGACTTTAATAGTCATTTCTATTATTTTAATAGACAATTCTATATTCTAGGAAGAATGATTGGCCAGCACAGGAAAAGATGTTTAACATGATTAGTTATTTGAAGACAGAAACCAAAACCAGAATGAGATACCTCTCCATACCCACTAAGATGGCTATAATAATAAAAATAGAAAATAAGTTTTGGTGAGAATTTGGAGAAATTGGAACCCTCTTACATTGCTTATGGGAATGTAAAATAGGTCAGTTCCTGTGGAAACAGTTTGATGGCCCCAAAAGTGAAACATAGAACACCATGTGATCCGGCAATTCAAATTCTAGATATGTACCCCTAGAAAATGAAAACAGGTACTCAAATATATTTACATGCATGTTCATGGCAACATTATTCACTATAGCCAAAAGCGGAAAACAGCCCAAATGCTTTTCAGTGGATGAATGGATAAACAAATTATCCATTGAAGTGAGTGTATATACATACACTGAAATATTATTCAGTGATAAAAAGAAATGAACTGTTGACTCATACTTCAATGTGGATAAACCTTGAAAATATGCTAAGACTAAGAAGCCAGATACAAAGAGACAATCTATGTTTCCATTTATATGAAATATCCTAAATAGTTAAATCAATAGACACAGAAGTAGATTGGTAGTTAAAGGGATCTGAGGGAGGAGGGGTCTGGATAAAACTTCTCAATGAAAATGTTTTGGAACTAGATAGAGCCAGTGGTTGTAGGACATTGCTCACGTACTAAACACTACAAAATTGTACACTTTAAAATGGCTAATTTTGTTATGTGAACTTCACCATACATACTTTTAAGTAAAATAAAAGTAAAGCTACTGTTTAATGGAAAAAGGACAGTTTCTTGTACAAATGGTGCTGGGACACCTGAGACAATGCTAAATTATTGACAATCTCATCTTCACCCCACAGACTCTAAATCCTGGAATCATGTCCTCCTAGGCCTGTTTCAGGTCTGGTAGCAATTTTGTCTCTGTTCAATTGAATCCAGAGTTCCTGGTGGCTCAGAAGTAAGTGCTCTAGGGAACAGATCAGGAAAATTTTCATGATGTACCTCAAATCAGGCCCCTGATGCTCTCTTGAAGTGAGTAAAATCTGAAGGTTTAGGATGCATAGAAATCTAGTACTACAAGAAAAGCATGCACGAAGTCAGTGCCCTCCTGCCTCGTGGTACTGACAGGCCCCTACCAAACGCAAGGCCATTGCTCAGTTCTAATGTCAGGTTGATGCTGTCGTCCGCGCAGCGGACAGCGCTGCCGGACCCTTCCGTTTAAGGGAATCCCGAAGCGACCCAACAGGACGAGAGAAATTGGCGTCGCCCACGGGGCGGGGACGTGGGCGGGGCCACGAGCGGAGGGGGGAGGGACGTGGGCGGGCCCTGAGCGGGGCGGGCCCTGGGCTGTGGGCGGGGCCTGCGCCAGTGCCGGGGCCAGCCGGGCTCTCCGCCAGCGGCGTAAACTCTTCTGGGGCGCAGCGGCGGAGCAGGTGAGAGAGCGGGCGGGGCTGGGGGCGCGCGGCCCAAGGCTCGAGCCCCCGGCGCTGGGGGCCGGGGGTGGACCTGGGACTTGAGGGCCCGGCCCTGCCCTCCTCGTGCCCCAGTCACGGCGGTCGCGGCCCCTTCCCTTGCTCCAGGGCCGAGGCCCCTGAATGCACCGAGCTCGCGGCCTCTGCGGCCAGCGCGGGGGGAAAGGGAGGGCGCCAGGGAAGCGGCAGTGAGGGGCCAACCCGGAACTGGGGCGTGGAAAGAGCGCAGCGACGACCGAGGCCTCTGGCCTCGTCCCGGCGCTCTCTGAGCCCGCTCCCCGCACCCTCCCGGCCGCCAGAGCCCCCACTGGGGGTGGGCGCGGTGCGATTTGTTAAAGGGCCAGAGTGCTTAAAGGGGCAGCGCACGTGGGTCTTGGTCAGGCATTTTCTTCTTCCCTCTTGCCTAGGACCTCGCTTGCGCCTAGTCCATTCGGTCACTGCTTTGCGAAGAGGAGTAGAGGGGGTCTTCCCCAGTGGATGAGGAGCAGGGCGCAGGGCTTGAAGATGGCCTTGGTTACTAGCGGTGTTTGGCTGTTTTATCAGGCATTTATTGCGGTGGGGAGACGCCCAGAAGCAAGCCTTTGAGCTGGAGGAATCCGAAAACAGAAGCTTGTCCCCACTCCGAATTTTACCGATGAAGAAGCTGAGTCCACAGAGCTAAGTGACTTTGCCCAAGGTCGCCCAGGTAGGATATAGCACAGCCAAGTTTAGAACCTGGTGTCTTGGCCTCTACATCTGCTCCCCAAACCTCAGCTTTTTGCTAGCTAGATGAAAGGTTCAGCTATGGCTTAAGAATTCCCTCTTAAAGATATGAACTGTTAGTGAAGTAATGCATTCCTTTTTACAGATGGAGGAACTGAAAGTATTCCATACAGAACAATTGCAAGTCAGTTTTAACTCAAAATAGACAGCCTGGGAAGCCAAGACTGTCCCCAGAATAATTTTGATCAGAACAGACTCCACCTTTCTAATACGGATGCCCCTGATGACCACATAGTCCCTTCTGTAGACACCTGAGCCCTCAAAGCTTCAGCCAAAACTTTTGGCAGTCATAAAAGACTCTGGATAAGCTGCTGCAGGTGTGTGAGCCTCAGGTTCCCCTTTCTGTGCAGGTGGCCATGTGGGAACCTGAGAAACTAAATCAGCTGATTTGTTTTCTGAGCCTAGGTGGTGAAAGGTCCTCCTTTCTTCATTCAACTGAGAGCTGGCCATCCAAATTGATGTATTTGGTCTCCAAGACAGGGGTTAGGGTTGTGTATCTGTGAAGACTGTTGTTGCAGGGTACAACGGATGCTGTTTCAGACATGCTGTTTCAGATTTGGAGAAAGACTGTAACCTTTGGTGCCAGTATATAAGGTCTACAGTACAACATGTTAGCATGTGGGAAATGAATGCCTGGTTCCTGAGGCTGCTGTTGACTGTGCCTGACGGCAGGAGCAGAGGATCATGCCTGTTACTCCTTTCCTCATCCCCTCTTCTGTTGCTGTCAGCTCCACTGTGCATGATTTGCCACGAGAGACTTACCTTCCTTGGCTTCTCTTTGTTATTGGTGTTAAGGATGACAACATATCTTGTTTTAAGAGTTGGTCATATATGATTAAAAAACCATTTTGTGCTATAGTTATCGGTTATCTTAAGAACTTCAGTAATACTTAAGTAGTTGTTATTATTGCTCTTTTACAGAAGGGGAAGCTGAGGTTTGGAGAGTTAAGCAGCTCGAGACTTGAGTGCCTGTGAGCACCAGGATTTGAACATAACTGCCCATCTTGTCTTTATCTTTTTTGCATAGACATCTTCCCACATTCAAGACCCACTATGTCTCTGTGCTACTGTCCAGGAGGTCTCTGTGGGATCTCCATTACCAATTTACTGAGAAGCCAGTAAAATAAATAAATAATAATAATTATTATTATTTTTTTAAGAAACCAAGGCTATGTGTGTAAGTCATGTGTGTGTGTTTAACTGTTGCTTTGAGTTTGAGAGACTTTTGCTGGGGACTGACAAGGCAGCAAATGTTTCTGCAAGTGTTTCCACCTGTTTCCTAGCTGTAGCTCCTGGGGGAGGGGTATTGGGGCCTAGAGGTGGGCTGGCCCAGGAGGCCCTCTCCTCCTTAGTCTGGATCCTGTATACCTTGTATAATGTTGTACTCCAGGCTTGAAGATGGTATCACCACCATGCAAGGGTTTGGGGAAAAGGATAATTTCATGTTAATCCTCAGGAAAGAGTAAACATCATCAAGAAAGATCATTTTTTTGTATCCTCTTTATTGACTGGGAGAATGATTACTCATCTTTGCTAAAATTCTAGAGCAGGGGAAAAATAACATAAAGGGTACTCACCTTTCTGTTGAACCATAGCCAGAAACTTCCTGACTTTTTTTTCATTCTAAAAAAAAAAAAAAAAAATTCAGTAAGTTTTTGTTTTGTCATCTCCTAGCCATCAGCCCAGAGATAACTACTCTCAGCATGCATTTCCTTCCAGTGCTCTACTCCAGGTGCATATGTATACATTTGTCTTATGAAAACAGTAGAGATAGAAAGTGTAAAATGAAGTTGTGTATCCTGTTTTTTTTTTTTTTCTTCTTGCTACTGGGATTGAACTCAGGGGTACTCTACCTCTGAGTACAACTCTGGCCTTTTTTACTTATTATCTCGGGATGATGTCTTGCTAAATTGCCCAGGCTGTTGAACTTATGGTTCTCCTGCCTCAGCCTCCCACATTACTGGGATTATACGCATATACCACCTTGCTTGGCTCCTGTTTTTTTCTATTAATGTTATAATGTCTTAATAATTTTCCCTTCTTTAAGTATGCTAATGCTATTGTTTGAAGCTATATGTTCCCCATGTCTTAACACTTGTTCTGAGAGTGGCACTTTTGGGAGGAGATAGAAACTTTAGTAAGAGGTGGGGCTAGTGGGAGGTCTTCAAGTCATTGAGAGTGTGCCCTTGAAAGGGATTGTAGGACCCAGCTCCTTCTTGGGTCTTTTTACTTTGCTGCCAGGAGGTGAATGGTTTTGCTCTACCACCTGCTCCTGCCATGCTGTATTATATTTCTTTTTATAAGCTGATTATCTCAGATATTTGTTATAGTAACAGGAAACTGCCTTAACATTACTTGGAAAACCAGACTTGGTGTGTGTGGAGAATATTTGAATATGTCCTTATTATTCTTATCAGTCTTACTAAAGGACACTTTCCCTTTCCGGGTCTTTTGAATTGGCCCAGAGAAGCAGTGCCATCTCTCCTCTATGGCCTCACCTGGCCACACAGACTGCAGCTGAGGGAGAACAGACAGGGTCTGGGGGCTAGAGTTGGGTGTGGGGAACAGGAGGGACTTTACTGAGAGCTTTAAGGTGGCATGATCTGAGAGTGAAGGATTAGGGGACACATCTCTGCCCATAGCGAAGACACAGGCCTTGTAAATATGAATATGCTCCCAGAGAGACCATATGGTGTGCAATATGGGCTACCTGACCAGCGCCCCCCACCCCCACCCCAGTCATTATGTGCATGAGCTTCACAGGGCTGAGTGGGCAGATGAGGGCTCCTCCATGGGCAATTTGGAGACCTGCTTTTAACTGTGGCTTTTGTCTGGGTTTGAGGCACAGCACTGCAAAAAAGGGGGAAAAAAACAAAACAAAACTGACTTTTGGTCATGGACATAGAACTTTAACTGATTTCTTCTGCCCCTCTGGACTTCAGTTTCCTTAACCGTAAAATAGGGTGCTGACTATGTGGCCTTTAAAGTCCTTGCCCACTTTAACATCATCTATTGAAGTGTCCTTTCCTTAGACAGTGTTCACATTGCCAGAGTGCAGGGGCCTGGGGCTGGATGGAAATAGGATCTCTCCCTAGGGCCTGGCCTTTGTAGCCGGTTCATGTATCTGGTGGCTTAGCAGATTCCTGACTTTCCAAGAGGGACATAAATAGGCTTCCATATTCCTCCCTCATTGTCCTGTTTGTTTCATCTTCACTATAACTTCAATTTATTGAATACCCACTGTGCTCCAGACACTTTACACATTAGTCTTCACAATCATCTTGCAATGTATGCCTATTCTGCTTTTCACAGAAAACACCTGTCAAATTAAATCATCCTAGGCCACACAGCCAGTGAGTATATGGTTGAAATCACATAAGTACAAGTAGGTAACTCTGTCAGCCTCCAAAGAGACTGTGTTTGACCACTGGCTTGCTGCTTCTCACTAAAACAAAACAAACAAAAAATACCTTTCTGGGTCTAGTTGAGGCTGGTGTGCAAGGGGCTCCCTCTGCCACTTTCCTTCAAATTGCCCTTTTCCCAGGCAGGAAAGGAAAATTTCCTCAGGCATTTCTGAGAAAGAAAAGAGCCAGTGGAGGTTAATCTAGAGCCTGGGCCAGGGTTCAGGAGGCCCTTGCAAGGGTACCTGGAAGGGTGGGGCAGTACTTTGGGTCCTCCCTGGGACTCAGGCCCCAGCTCTGGCTGAGGTCACCTCCCACTATTGGGGGGAACCATCCAGTTAAGTTGTGTGTGTCATGAACTGGGATGGACAGATGAATAGTCAGCTGGGGCCAAATACAGTCAGGTGCTCAGGGTGGTGAGAGAAGTGGGCAGGATTTCTCAGCATGTCATCTGACCTTAGGAAACCCTTCTGTAGTCTAGAGGAAGATCGTGGGGGCTTTCCAGGAGTCATGGGAGTGCTGTGAAGTAGCCATGTGACCACAGAACGTGACCTGCTGGAAACCAGCTCTTGCTCTCTTTGACCGCCAGAGGGCATTATTCATTTGACCCCGCAGGGGGTGGGGGGACCAGGTGTCCAGGCTCCAAACCTTTGTCTGTAGCCCCAGTATTTGTGGCAAGAGCAATAACTTGCAGTTTACTATTATTTTTCATGAGACATAGGGTTTGCTATCCCATTTAAAAAACCTGTTTCCTACCTGAGTCCATAGGCTTTTGAATGTTAAAGTTAAACCTTTGCTTTTCTCTGGAATGAAAAGAGGAAATTGGGTCACTGGGTTTTCATAATAATTGCAGGAACTGCTGACACCAGCCGGCTAGGAAACTTCTCTGGGTCAGACTCCCTGGGTTTGGCTCATCAGTATTTTGATCCCATTCAGCTGTTCAATGGAAACGAGCAGGAGCAGCGGCTTCTTTGGATGTTGTTGCTTTCTAATTCATGGCTGCCTTCAGCCACAGGCTTTTTTCTATCCCCATCAGCCACTGTGCATTTTCCCCAGGTACCCTGAGGGAACAGGGAGCAGGGGGTTGGAGACTGGAAAGCTGAGAGAGCTGGTTGCTCTCTCACCGATAGGATTTGACATCAGCACTGGAGAATTGCCCAGCCCCACCCCCACCTGGCTGTGAGTCAGGCTCCAGCGGGAATTCTGTGCGTCACTCTGATGTGGACACACATCCAGCAAGAGGTTGTTTATCTGTACACTGTTGGGTGGTGATTTTTACCTCCAAGGATTTCAGCGCCATCAGGCTTCAATGCGGACTTAGAAGCCTTGCAAAGCAGACTCTTAGCAATTCAAAAGAGAAGCAAAAGGAAAATATCCCAGCTGCTCTGTTTTTCTTCAGGAATCAGGTAATCAGGGGTGCTGGAGAGAAAATGTCATCCAGTCCAAGGAAGGGATTCAGAAGGGGGCAGGAGTGGAGGAAACCCTGTCTAAGTGTTGATGCTTGCTTGGTGTTTTCCTTTAGAAAATTAATAGCTTTTAAAAACTGCAGATGCCATTCATCTTTATTTTTAAAACTTTGAGAAATGCAGGAAAATATAAAATTAAAATTACCCACAGTCCCACCAATCTAAAGATCACCACCTTTATCATTTTGTAATATCTTGCCATTCTTTCATAGATACACATTTTAAAAGAAAATTCAGATTATTATGTGCAGTTTTGTAAATTATTATTTTATATTTTGTTAAATTTAACATATTGCTTTTTAAAATGTTGTTCGAAGTAAAATTTTTAGTGGTTCTGTAATAGTCTCCATAAGACGGATATGCTACTCTCCCCCTTACATATGGAAGATATATCTCAAGACCTCCAAAAGATGCTTGGAACCTCAGATAGTATCAAATCTTCCATATACTATGCTTTTTCTCTATACATACACATATAGGATAAAGTTTAACTTAAATTAGGCATAGAGATTAATAATAATATAAAACAATCATAACAATATATTATAATAAAATTTATTTAAAACAAAGGAATTTTCCATGTAATGTTTTTGGACCACAGTTGATCATGGGTAACTGAAACCACAGAAAGTCAAGTTGCAGATAGGAAGGCCAACTGTGTCTCAGTACAGGGTCAGATGTCTCATTCACTTAAGTAACTGCAACACCCAGTTGTTTTGCATGAATCTTGCTGTTTTCTGAGAAGTAGCATTTCAGAATCTCAAGATATGAATATCTTTATAGCTTTTGATTTTTCAGTTCAAAATGTCCCAGCGGTGTTTGACACCCAGTTTTTCCACAGCAGGCACTATTTGGGGCCTTTTTTGGATGTGAGCACTATGCTAGTCTGAGCACCTTCCATTCCTTTGCCTCCCCAGTTGTTTTCTGATCAGGCCCTCCATGTTTAGGGGAAAGGGCTGTTCATCCCTCATCCAGCAGTGAAGTAGTGCTGAGCAGTGGGACATGGAGGTTGTGGGTGAGGAGGTGTACTTGCCTTACTGAGCCAAGGCCCAGCCTGGTGATTAAACAGCCAGAACATCCCAGAGACTGTCTAATGGGAATAGTTACTCAGGAACCATCCTAGAATGCAGAATCTTAGGCATTAGGATGGAGCTCCAAGATCTGCATTTGCGGGGGGGGGGGGGGGGGGGGGGGAACGGGGACTAGAGATTGAACCCAGGGGTACTTAGCCACTGAGCCATATTCTCAGCCCTTTTTTAATTTTTTAAAATTTTGAGACACAGGATTGCTAAGTTGCTTAGGGTCATCCTAAGTTGCTGAGGCTGGGCTTTGAATTTGTGATCCTCCTGCCTCAGCCTCCCAAGCTACTGGAATTACAAGTGTGCACCACTGTGCCCAGCTGGAATCTGCATTTTTAATACACAACCTAGCAATAGTGTTGAAGAACCAGGAAACAGAATACCTGGGTCTAAGGGTACCTTGAATCAGTCACTTTTTATTTTCTTGTGGTGCTGGGAATGGAACCCAGGGCCTTGCACATGCCACACAAGTACTCTACTGCTGAGCTGTATTTCCAGACCAAATTGGTTGTGTGGCCCAGTGGTAGAGCACTTGCCTAGTTTGCCCAAGGCCCTAGGTTCAACTCTTAGTACTGCAAGAAGAAGAACAGTCACTTTTTTAAACCTCTTTCCTCTTCTGTAAAATGGGAGATAATAGTGGCACCTAACTCCTGGGGTTCTTGCATTTAGTGCCTACTAAGATTCCACCACTGCCCCCTCAGTGGCCATGACCACCTTTGAGAAATAGTGATCTTAAAGGGAAGCCTTTCTTAAATGCTTTGTTGGTCCCTCAAGTGGTAGGAGATCACGAGAGGTGCCTCCTACCTGTCACCCTCACCCCGGGCAGGCTAGGAGGGTTGTGATCACATTGTACCCATGCTTTACCAATAAAAACCAGCTTTTCCCCCAATCACTTCTAAACACCAGACCTCTCCTGCCCTGCCTGCCTGGAGCTTGGGCCCTCTACTTTCTTTGGCATAGCATCAGGGGAGTTTTAAAAAATAATAAATGAAGGAAGGAATCTGCTTCAACAGAGTTGTTTCTGGTGAGGAGGCTATATGTATGAATTTCTTTGTGGACTCAAAAGCATATTTTTTGGTTTTCAAATGTTTCTTCCTAAAGAGCTGTTAGGTCCTGATGAGAGCAGACCTGCCCCCTCAGTGGCAGCAAGTATGGATGGTGAGGACAGTGTTCTTCTCTGTTCAGTGCAGTGTCACATGGAATGAGCATAGCCTTTCTTTAAGCTTATCCTCCCCAATGTGTCCTCAGATATCAGGGAAACTTGGGCAAAGTGCTTTCCAGGGAATATCTTAGCTCTTGGCAGCTGAATGGAGAAATGGAAATTGGAAGGACTTAGTCCTAGGTGCCCTACCTTTTTGAGCCCACTCTTCTGTTAGCTCCCTTTGTCCTTCATAGAAGCACCTTTCCATTTCTCTTGAGCATTACCTCCAAGTCTTAGAACAGGCAGCCTCTGAACATTGTTATACTAGGGGGTCTGAAGAGCAAACTGTCTGGTCCTCAGGGGCTGACTCTATGGTGTTTGAGATACAAGGACTTCCAGATCTGCTCCTCCATTCACTATGAAGATGAATCACAGGCACCCTAGAGGCATGGGAAGAACACTAGGAGGGAGTTTGTAATTTATTAATTCACACCCCAAACAAAACAGAAATGACATGCTAACAACGGATGAAAAGAGCCACTAGCATCATCTCCCATCTAAGGCATAAATTTTGAATGTTATAATTTAGCTAGAGAAAATGCAGCCAGCTGTTTGTTTTAGGTGCCCCCCCCCCACTTTTAATATTGTTGCAGTGCTGGGACAGAACCCAGGGCCTTGTACATGCCAGGCAAGTGCTCTACCAGTGAGCTGCAGCTCTAGCACTAGGTGCTCTCTCTGAGTAAGAGAATTCACCAATCCTGGAGGGGGGATGTAAGGGGAACTCCTGAGTCTAAGCAGGTGTTCATTTAGGGTGTATCTAGAGAGGCTAAGCCTCACAAATGAGAGGACAACCTTAAAGTTTCTTCTAGAATCCACCTGATAGTTTCTCTCATTTTCATAGATGAAACAACTAAAAGGGAAGAACTACCCCAGGTCTCATGGTGAGTTGGAGCTGTGAAGCTTTGTCCCCTCAAACTGGTTCCTAGCCAGGGCTTGGGGTCATAATACTCTCTTATGGCCTTGGGCTAAACCTAGTCTTGGGGGATTCCAAGTGAAAGGGTGAGAGCCCCTGCCTTGGTAAGGCACCCAGCCCCTCCCTGGAATGGTCTCCTCGACCGGGTACTTGATGTTGTCAGGATAGGTCCCATCTTATATATTCACTTAAGTGGTTACCACTTTCTAGAATGACCACCTCCTTCCATCTCAGCCAGGCAAAATATTCCTAACCTGTGAGGCGCACTTCCTGTTTCTCTTACTCCATGAAACCTGAGCCATCCAATGCTAATGGGTGGCAGATTTTCTTTTTCTTAACTTAGCAGCCATGGTCCTTATTACCTCCCTGCTGGAACTTACTTTTCTTTCTTCTGTTCTTATTCCTGTTTTTCTGATAGACCCTCAATGAGATCTTCTGAGGCTGAGGGGTTTATTGGCTAAAATCCCTACGAGATCAATGGGGAGCCTTTGCAGTAGGCTTGAGCCAGGAGGTAAACAGAGGCAGGTCATGCTTCATGCCTATAACTGGGAAGGAGTTAAAGTTCCTATGAGAATACTCCAGGCCACAATGGCTATCTTCAAAAAGAAAAAAAGTGGCAGCCACAGGCGCTGCCACTGGCTATTTGGGTGGAAGGACCATCTGGAAATCCCATGAATTCCAGGGTGACTTGCCTGGAGATGAGCTTTCAGCAGAGTGGCGTTGACCATCCTTCCCACAGCAGAAGTTCAGCCCCAACAGTTTGTGGGAGGTTACTGGTGGCTCAACAGATATCCCTGTTCAAGATGTCCCCAGTGGGTTGTCCTGTGTCCTTCCCAGACCTGAAGTAAGTGTGTGTGGGGGGGGGGGCACTGCACTGGTTTTCATGGGGTTTTGCTGTGTTGGAACTCCATTTGGAACTACACAATAGTCCTCGGGGCAGGCCTCCCTCCTCTGTGGTCTCTTTGGCATTGGTGCTCCTTGGGGTCCCACCCATAGTGGCCCTTCCACCCACACACTTGCTAGTGTGGGTGCACTTTCTCTTGTGGCTGTGGCTACCACTACTTAGTTCATGATTCTTCTACCCAGACCCTCAGACTCAGATGGGCCCTCAGTGAACTCCCTTTTTTAACCCACAGATACTCCATGGGTTCCTGAAACAAATTCAGTCCTTCCTCTGAACCTTGCTTCTCCTGTCATTCCAGCTTAGCCCAGTGTGGCAATCATCCTAGGTCCCATCCTTTATTTTATTCTCCATATCAGGTCCCTACATCAGATTACCACCTCATCCTTCTGGACTGTCCTCTTCCCTTTGCAGTCACTGGCCAGACTGGGGGACTTATAAACACAGATCGGATCTGTCATGTGTCTTGACTGTCCTTAAAGAGACAGAGGCCTCCCCCACATGGCATAGGAGACCTTTCACACCACCGCAATCTGACCTGCCCTCTGCCCCACCTGGAAAATCTTGTCTCCAGCAAAATTTCTATCTTCTCTAGAAAACACTCCTGGTCTTTGAGATCTAGGCCCTTCTTTGTATTACCTTTTGACCAACATCTGGATGATACCATTTGTCACATTGGATGATTTTTGTTGATAGCACAAAAGTATCTCTTACTCATCTTTATATTCCCTGGGGTACAAGCCTCCTCAGGCATTCCCACACTTGGCAGCGGCAGCCTCAGGCAGCCCTTGGGAGCTCCTATTCTATAGCAGTCATTTAACATTACAGGTCTCATGATGGGGAGGACCTGTGTCTGGGTCTTCAGACTGTCCCATCCACCACCTTAGCCCTCACTGACTTTGCCTCACAGAGTGATACAGGATCCCTGTGCTCCTTTTCCAGGTGCTTCCTGAGGCAGGGCCATGCTCACATTCATGGCCTCTGACAGCGACGAAGAAGTGTGCAATGAGCGGACATCCCTGATGTCAGCCGAGAGTCCTACACCGCGCTCCTGCCAGGAGGGCAGGCAGGGGCTGGAGGATGGAGAGAACACTGCCCAGTGGGTAGGTCCCACTAGCAGTTGGAGGTCTTAAAACAGGAGCCTGGGGTTCCTAAACTCTATGGATTGGTATAGTTTGTATTTGAAATGTCCCCCGAAGCCCTGTCCCGTGTGTTAAGGGCTTAGTCCCCAGGATGGTTCTACTGGGAGGTGCGAGGACCTTTAGGAGGTGGAACCTAGTGGGAGGTCTTCAGGTACCTGGGGTGTGTTCTTGCAGGGAGTAGTGGGACCCCAGCCTCTTCCTCTTCTCTTTCATGGCCTGGCCATGAGGTGGCCTGTTTTGTTCTGCTCTGTGCTTCTGCTGTAATGTGCTTCCTCACTTCAGGCCCAAGGGAATAGAGTCAGTTGATCAAGAACTGGAACCTCCGAAACTGGGAGCACAAATAAACCTTTTCTCTTATGAGTTAATTTATCTTAGATGTGTGTTAACAGAGACAGAAGCTAACATGATTGAAAAACAGACATTCCCCAACTGGAGAGAGGAGGGAGTAAATCTGAGAATTGGCCAAGGAAGTAGATTGTCCGCCATGGTGGATCTTGCATCTTTGAGGGATTTCTAAGTAGACTCTCCACACAGTCTAAAATCAGCTGTGAAATGGCCTGGGTGGTGCCCTCCATCCCTGCCCCCTTAGATTTACCTTTCTAGTGCAGGTCACTGTTTCCATGGTAACATGAGAGTGAGTTTGGAAGCTAGAACAGGTAACACTGAAGCTTTAGGAAGGTAGGAGGGAAACTTATTTGGATAGGTATGCAGCCAGACATAATATCCATGAGATGAATCTGCCTAAGTCACCATTGACTCTCCAGCTGGAGGTACTGTCATCTTACCTGCAGCCCCAGGGTAGGAGTCGGGTAGACTTGGGAGAATCACTTAGCTGTGCCATCTGCCTTTCATTAGGTAGAACATCTGAATCTGCCTAAATCCCTTTCTCTGTTTTGCTCATTATTGTAGTTAAAAACCTTTCTTTGTGCACTTTTTTCTTACAGCCAGCTTTAATCCCCTTTGCTGAAATTTGAGCTCATTTCTCCACATTTTTCACGAGCACAGAGCCTGTTGTCCTGAATTCTGAGTGAAATCTCACCAGCTCAAGGTCACTGCTCAACCTTTTCTTGATATTTTCTTCTTTTATCTCCTGGAGTTTTTGTGCATTTTACTTGTTTGCGTTCCAGTCCTTCAACAGCTCTCCTTCCCTTAGATAAACAACTAAATTGGAACTCTCTCTGCAAAGAACCAACACGAAGCAACTGTCCTTTTCTGATTTGGTTTCATTTATCTCATCCTTTTGCTGTTAACCTAATTAACATGGTAGCTAGTGACCCTTAATTCCACAGTTCCAAAACACTAAATTCTTGCCAACCAGTTTCTGCCAGTATGTGTCTGACAGGTATCCTTCCCTCCTTGCTGCTCGCTCAATTGAACTCTCTCACCTATCCAGAGCCCAGCTCTTCTAATTCAGAGATACAAGTTTTCTTCTTGATTTTGTGAGGCAAAATTTCAAGGTAATTTCTTTCTCTACCAGTTCCTAGAGTCTTATTCACAACCGAAGAAAGTCCCCCTATGTGTTCCTTATTCTAATTAGTGATTTATCGATAGAAAATGTTTGATCTTTTTTCCTCCTAACACCTGGCCTGTCTCCTCCCAGGTCAGTATGACCATTTGAACAGAATTGAGGGGCATCCTGAGTCCCTGTACTTTGGTAGGGAAAATATCTTTTGATGGGTTCCAAATTCATTAGCTGTTGAATTGTGGACCAGAGACTGCTCTTGTGTGGCAGTGGCAGCCTCCCTCTCTTTATTTGTGCTGGTTAGTCCAACTCCATTTTTTCTTTACTATTGTCCTCCCAAATCTTTCATACATCCTAAAAATGCAACACTCCCACATCTCGATTACAGCTCTTAAATTGCTGCTTATACCTAGAAAACAACATTCAGCTTCTCATTTCTGATTTCAAAATCCCTGCCCTACATCACCAGTTCATCATGTGGGGCAGGCACTCCATGGTCCTCAAGATGTGGTTTCCCACAGAGGAACCAAGATAGCGAGGAGGACTGCGAGGAGGACCCTGACCACTATGACTGCAGCGGGGTCCCTGGACGGCCACCAGGCCTGGAGGAAGAGCTGACCCTCAAATATGGGGCAAAGCACGTTATCATGCTGTTTGTGCCTGTCACACTGTGCATGATTGTCGTGGTGGCTACCATCAAGTCCGTGCGCTTCTACACAGAGAAGAATGGACAGCTGTGAGTTGGGGGCCTGGGCAGCGTGGGGTGGAGTGGCAATAGAGTGGAGATGGGTTTGGGGTGGTTGTGGCTTCCCTTGGCCGCTGCACCTGCAGCTGCATGCTATTGACAGTGAAGAGTAGGGACAGAGGGCTACCTGTGTTTATACCCCGACCCATTGCCTCCTGGCAGTGACTTGCCTGGGCGTGCTTCTCGGCTTCCTTCTCTGTGTCGGAGTTTAATAATGGGGCTACCTGGAGAATTAAGCAAGTGAATAACAGAAGGCAAGCTCTGGCCACACAGCACTGAGCTCCATGTTCCAAAACCCAAGTCTCTCTGTTCCCTTGGATATAAATTGATGGTGTTAGATCAGATGATTTCTGAGCTTCCAGCCTGGAGAGGAAGATTTACAGGGCCCTTTGTTGACACATACATGCAAATGTTGTAGCATAAGCAGGATCTTCCCTTCTGACTTCCCTGTGCCCATCACTGTTCAGAGCCTTCTCTAAACGTCTGGGGTTTTTAGTTGGAAACTTATTTGGGTTTGATTTGGGGTTTTTAAAAGAAAGGGAACGAAGCACCACCCTCAGGAAGCTTATACCTGTTGGGGACTCAGAGCAGCACAGGTGAAAAGCATTGAGAGGATTGGCCCAGCAGATGCTCCTGGAAGTCCAGGCTGGGAATAGCAGGTTCTTGTGCCCCACCAGGGCTCCAGTGGGTGGGGATGGGGGAACAGCCCTGGATAAGTCCTAGTCTGGGTGGAGCTGATGAAGAAGTGTGGATGTGAGACATCATTGGATCTGTATGGACCAGGGCTAACAGAGAGAAGCACCTCCAGGAGGGATTTAATTTGGGTGGTAAGGAGAGGTGTTGATACGGTCATCTAGTCCATGCTCCCTCTGCTCCAGACATGAAGCTGCAAGCCACAGGTACATGGTCAGGATTCTGGCAAAGGACCCAGCAGTCAGGGACTGCTCATGATGGTGGAAGCACTCCTGTCATGAGGGCTGTGCAGAAGCAGTGTGGGAATGTCCAGGCACCCACAGTGGCTCCGAGCATCGCTCAGGGTTGGGGGTGTTACAGAGCAGGCAGGAACCAAGACCACCAGCCTGTTGCCTTCCCAGCATCTACACTCCCTTCACCGAGGACACTCCCTCAGTGGGCCAGCGCCTCCTCAACTCTGTGCTGAACACCCTCATCATGATCAGTGTCATCGTGGTCATGACCATCTTCCTGGTGGTGCTGTACAAGTACCGCTGCTACAAGGTGAGGCCCGTACACCCTCTGCCCATCTTTCCCTCCTCCTGTCTCTCCTCTCCTCTCCATAGCACCTGCCAAATGGGGCCCACTGTACAGTAACATTTTTTGAGGGGTACTAGAAATTGAACATAGGGCCTCACAAATGCTAGGAAGTCCTCTACCACTGAGCTACACCCCCAGCCCTCACAACAATCTTTTTAAGAAAAACTTTTAGAGCCCTATCTTTTCTGGGAAATAGACTGATTCGGGCATTCTTTCCCACCCTACTCCTGTCTCTCACCATGGATTACCTAAAACTATTGTTTTTTAAACTTTCATGGGTACAGTGATGCATACCTATAGTCCCAGCAGTTTGGGAGGCTGAAGCAGAAGGATCACAAGTTTGAGGCCAGCCTCAGCAACTTAGAAAGACACTGTGTCAAAATGTTTTAAAGGGGTGGGGGTATAGCTCAGTGGAAAGGTTCAATCCCAGTACTGCCAAAAATACAAAACAAAAACACACAAACTTTATTCCACTTACTGAGTTCCTCTTTTTAATGTTCCAAGTGTCAGTTCTCCCATTCAGAAGGTAATTTTGTTTTGTTTCTCCTCCTGAAGTTCTATTTTAGGTTTCCTTCACCCTGACACTTCCCCTCTGGGTTTATTTTTATTTTTCCATTTCCCTTTTGGACAGGGATGATCAGATGCTATGCTGAGGCTTTCAGCTCTGGGAAGTGTTTGGGTTGGACCCACCTGCAGCCACTGAGCCGCCCCTGGGAGTAGCTGAGTCATGCCTGGCCCCAATTGTGGGTAGCTACTGTCCCCAAAGATGCTATAAGCTTTTACACACTGGTTTTAGGCTGAAGGCTTTACAACCATAAAGATTGAAAGGAAGTTAAGCTAGGCATTAATTGAAAACTGCACACAAGCTTGGCCCACTGCTTCATATTTAGGCAGCTGCTGTTCATGGAGCCCGGAGAGAGGAGAAGCAGAAAGACTGGGGTCTGCAGGGATGAGACAGGTGGTGCAGGCAGGGAGCCAAGCAGTCCCAGGGAGAGTGACATGGGCATGAGCCATGGGAAGGACTATCAGGAAATGCCCCTGAGCTGCAACTTATGGATAAATAACAGTTGTCTGTGTAAATGAGGCAGACCTTTAGTATTGAAGCAGGAAGATCACAGGAATGGTGGGAAGAGGTAGAGGGCAGCTCATTTGGAGCAGAACATATGGCATGTGGGTCAACGAGCTAGAAACAGCGTGGGGAGCATGGGGCCCTGTTATGGCCAGCAGATGTGACAAGCAGGAGATAATTGTGACCCATGTGGGCGGGTGGTAGTTGCAATAAAGAGTATGAACAAGTTCCCTCTTGACCTGGCATGCAGCAGGGCCTTGGTGGCCACTTTCCACCAGGTAGACCAGGTCTCTGCTGGGGTCCTGATGGACCAAGCTGCTAAGTGATGAGCTGGTCTTCAGAGATGAGACTGCAAGGAAGTGACACCACTGTACCACTGAGGACTAGCTGAGGATCTGGTTTAGGATCAGGCCCACCCTTGTTTTTGACCTCTCCATGCTGGGCCAACAGAAGATAGACCTATTTGTAGAACCTTGGGTAGGAGGAGACTTTCAAAAATAGTACCTCAAGGGGCTGGGGCTGTAGCTCAGTGGCAGAGTGCTTGCCTAGCATGTATGAGGCACTGGGTTCGATCCTCGGCACCACATAAAAACAAACAATGGTATGATGTCCACCTACGACTACAAAAAAAAAAAAAAAAATTAAATAGTCCTTAGATAGGCCTGCCTGACCACTTAACGCTGAAATTACACCCCAGTGAGTCTTCTGTCACTTGTCCTACTGATCTTTTTTCTCCCTTAACCCTTATCACTACCTATTAATATTGTGCCTATTCATTTATGTGATATTTGAATTCCCTTCATCCTAGAATATACTCATGAACAGAGACTTAATTGGTTCTCTCCCCAGAGCCTAGAATAGTGCCTGGCAAGTAGGAGATACTCAGCAAGTAGGAGATACTAAGAGAGTTAGTGCTGAAGTGTGACGAGCACAAGGCTGAGGCTCATCTCCCTCAGACAACTGCAGGGTGACCTAAGAAAGACCTTCTCTGTAAGATGGCCACCTGACACCTTCCCACACGTTCATGAAGTAGCCTATATAAAAAGAACACCCAGCCTAAGCAGCAGTCCTAGCAGCCTGGGGGCTTGTGGTCTGGGGAGCTTGGGAATCTCTTTTCATGGTCCTCCTATTTCTTTTGTCTAGTTCATCCACGGCTGGTTGATCATGTCCTCTCTGATGTTGCTGTTCCTATTCACTTACATCTACCTTGGGTAAGTGGTAGTTGGTGAGCAGCAGGGTCCCTGGGGACCCCTCCCAGCATAAGTGGATATGAAAGACCTGGGTAGGGAAAGGTGGCTCTTCAGCTCCAGCTCTCCCCAGAATCAGCTCTTCTAAGAGTCCAGGCCTCTAGGTTCCTCTTGCACAGACCTTGACAGAGGAGTAGGGCTCCAGTGTGGGCCATATCTTTCTGATTCCTGATTTAAACCATCATGGAGCGGCTCTCTATTACCACCAAGAGGGACAGAAGCCCCTCAAATTTTACATTCCAATTTTGGGCTAGGTCTGGATACTTATATAATTTATGGGGGAAAAAAAACTGTCTGCCCTTTGATTTGGTTTATTAGCCTCTCCAAGGACACAAAGAACATTTCCCCGGGCTTTTTCCAAAAGCAGAGCATCTTGTAAGTGGTGCCAGTGAACGTTTATATGAGCCATTCCAAGCATGAGTCATTGCTTTATTCCCCATCCTATTCCAAAAACAAATATTTTAAGTGCTTGGTTGTAGGACCAGTGGAACTGGGGTACGGGAACATAGTAAATAAGACCCAGGTTGTCAAAACCTAGATTGGGACTTAATGGCTGAGGAACAGAGGATGTTAACCATGCAGATGTGACATCTCCACTGAGTTTCCCACCCCATGGCTCAACCTTGGTCCTGCAGAGAAGTGCTCAAGACCTACAATGTGGCCATGGACTACCCCACCCTCTTCCTGACTGTCTGGAACTTCGGGGCAGTAGGCATGGTGTGCATCCACTGGAAGGGCCCCCTGGTGCTGCAGCAGGCCTACCTCATCATGATCAGTGCCCTCATGGCCTTGGTATTCATCAAGTACCTCCCAGAGTGGTCTGCGTGGGTCATCCTGGGTGCCATCTCTGTGTATGGTAGGTGGAGGTGAGCCTGGCAGTGGGCAGGGGGTGATGCCTAGGACTGAGACACTCTCAATACTGCAGAAGAATGGCAGGTGTCAAAACGCTCAGACCGACCCTGAGGAGGCCTTGTAGGAAACTCTTCTTTGTAAAATATTGGGGTCCCATGGACACATGTTGTTCTAACCAGTAGACACCACACACCTTATTTTCATTCTTGTTCTCATGATTATTGAGCATGCCACTGTAAGCACTAGATACACTAAAAGCTCTGTTCCCAAGAATAACCCAAAGTACCTTGAATACCCTAACTACTCAAAATGCTAGCTATTGTTTAATTAATATTAGTATGATTATTATTGCCAATATTGACATTCCCGTTTTAAGGCCAAGAAATTTAAGACTCAGCCAGGCATGGTGGTGCACGTCTGTAATGGCTCAGGAGGCTGAGACAGGAGGATCGTGCGTTCAAAGCCAGCCTCAGCAACAGCGAGCCACTAAGCAACTCAGTGAGACCCTGTCTCTAAATAAAATACAAAATAGGGCTAGGAATGTGGCTCAGTGGTTGAGTGCCCCTGAGTTCAATCCCTGGTACCCCCTGAAAAAAAAGAAAAAAAAGAAATTTGAGACTGAAGAGAAGTGAGACTTCCAAGCCTGTCCTCTGGGTCTCAGGTTCACAGCTCTTTCTTGTTTAGGCCCTGCTCTGGGATCCAGCCAGTACAAGATTCTAGATATGACCAGAAATTGATGAGGTTGGGTAGCTAGCCCAATGGCAGTGAACATTCTGACAGCTCTACCCTGGGGATCCTGGTGATAGAGAGCTGACTCTTCTCTGGGGCTCCTTGGGAATAAATGTGTTTTTTAACATGACAAGGACGTGTCTGTTTTCCCAGATCTTGTGGCTGTGTTATGTCCTAAAGGGCCACTCAGAATGCTGGTGGAAACTGCCCAGGAGAGGAATGAACCCATATTTCCTGCCTTGATATACTCATGTAAGTGGGCACCCATACCTCTGCTTGACCAAGGAATCAGCAGGCAACCTAAAGTGGGGATAGGGGCACTTGGCCTTGGCTTTCAGAGTTGACACACACTCTTTCCCTAACTGAAGGAGAGGATCCTGCCTTGGTGATACCAGGAAGCTGTGCACCTTCAAAGACCACAGTGGGCTGTATCTTGCTGTCACACAAGAAGCATCATGGGAAGTCAAAGCAGGAAGGGGAACTCTGAGGGGGCCTGGGTCAGCCCTGTGACTGCATCCCATTTATCACTCAGTGATGGTGCGGGCCATGCTCTCAGGATCCTCTGTAGCCCTGAAACCACCCCCTCAGCCTTTTAGGCTCCTGAAGAAAGACTTTGGAGAAGGATTTTTCAGGGTAGGGATCTGGGGGAAGGGAGCTCCTGTTTCTCCCTGGGCTTCCTTGACAGCAGCATGGCTCAGAAGTTAGTCATCTCTGAAGGAAAGGCACATAGAATCTCCCTTGACTTGGGGTTTAGGAATTTGTATTTATATGTGCATTCAACAAATGTCCCTAGTATTCATGAAGTCCCTACTTTATGGCTAGGCATTGAGGGTCTAGCAGGCCTGGAGCCTCATGGAGCTTATATCCCTGTGGTTTGACCACCTCTTGTCAGTTGATGGTGGGGTGCTGCCCCCGACCCTCACAGGCAGCTGAACTTAAGGTCGCTCGTGCGAATTTCCAAGGACACCAAATAAAACACAGACACACACTTTACCTTTAAATAAGCTTTAGGACGGCTTTTCTGCTCTCAGCCTCAGGCTCCCCAAATGGGAGAGCAAGTCATGAGAGGCTGGTGAGAGAGAGCACATTTGGAAGTGGGCTTTTATTGGGGAGACGCTTATCTTAGAAATTTCCATCCAAAAGCCAGAAGGGGCAGGGTTACAAGGAACAGGGGAGTGTAATTCAAACCAACGGGTGTAGTCTACATCTGAAGACTTCCTGAAGTGGGACAACGCCCAGATCACTATGTAGTGATGGTCAAAGCCTCTTGATTCAGGATGGAGAGTGGCTCCCCACAGTGGGGCTTGTTTAAGTAAAAGCATGAATTTCTGGGGCCTGCAGGGTATCCTGAGAAACAATTTATAGAATGACTTCAGTACTAGATAATTTTGGCATGAATGAGGACCCAAGCTTGTAATGGAGAATTACCATCAGCATGGCCTGAACACACATTCCAGGCATCTTCCAAGGAGAGCAGAGACCATGTATGGAAAGACTGAGACAGTGCTAGTGCTGAGTGCTCCAGGGCTCTGGGGAGTCACCTGTGGATAGATGAAGTCCTTGCTCTACTAGAGCTTACATTCCAGGAAGGGAGAGGAACAGGAACAAAACAGATAAAAACATAAGTCAGGAGATAATGAGTGCTCCGTAGAAAAAGCAGGATAAGAGACTAAGAATTTGAGGAGCATAGGGTGATACTGCTTTACATAAGATGGTCAGGTGATATTTGACCAGACACTAGACTTAGGTAAAGGAGGGTGCTGTATGGAAATCTGGGGGCCAGCACCCCAGGTCAGAGGGACAGCAGCAAGTGCAAAGGTGCTAAATGGGCATGGGCCAGGTGCTCAAGGAGCATCCAGAGACCAGAGTAGCTCGAGCAGAGATAATGAAGGGGAGAGAGGAGGGTCCAGATCACTTTAACCCCTGAAGGCCACCGTGAGGACTTTGGCTCTTACTCATTAGTGGTATGTAAAGGTTTTGGGCTGACCTGACTTGATATAACAGGATCACACAGGTTGGTGTTGGAGAACACAGTGTTAGAGGGACAAGAGCAGAAGCAGGATCCAGTTTTGAGGGCTGAATGGACTGAATAACAACCCAGGAGAGAGAGGATGGGTTTTGGAAGTGGGGGCAGCAGTATAGGCAGCGAATTGTAGTAGGCTTCTGGAGATGTTTTGGAAGCAGAGTTGGTGAGGGTTGTTGATGGGTAGGGTGTGTATGGTGGGCCAAAGAGAGTAAAGGATGATGTCAGTGATTTGAACCTGATAAACCTGTGCTGAGAGGGAGCAGACCGGTAGCAGTTGCAGGAGTGCTGAAAGTTTGCTCTGGTGCATGTTGAGTGTGAGGCACTTGCTGGACCTCCCAGTGGAGAGTTGCAGACACAGAGTAGTTAAGTTCAGGGGACAGTGTCCAGGCCAGAGGGAGAGAGCACGATTTAGTTAGTCTCACGTGATCCAGCAGTCCCTCTTCTGGGTATGTACCCAAGAGAACTGAGTAATAGAGAACTATTAACCTGTAGTTACCCTACTATGCCAAAAAAGAACCAAAAGCAGTCTCCCCGCTCTGTTTGGCCCGCTAATGAACTTTCGCTTCTTCCCCCTGCTCTTCCCAGTCTCACATAACCTCCATTCCATTCCATTCTTCTATAAGATTGACTTGATACTTTCCATAAATGAGTGAGAACATTGGATATTTTATCTTTCTATCCCTGGCTTATTTCACTTAATATAATGACCTGTGGTCCACCTGTGTTGCTGTGCTGTAGTCCCAGACTTTTTTTTTGTTGTTGTTGTTTTCTGTTTCTTTTTACTTATTTATTATTATTTTGGTGACATGGTATTTCACTATGTTGCACAGTCTGGTCTCAAATGCACAAGTTCAGGTGATCCTCCTGCCTCAGCCTCTCAAGTAGCTGGGACTGACTATAGGTGCACATCACCTGTGCAAAAAACCCTGGCTTGGTTTGTTTTTTTTTTTTTTTTCCTATTTCTGTAAAGGAAGCTGTTAGCATTCTGATGGGAATTATATTGAATCTATAGATTGTTTAAATGACCATACTACTCAAAGCAATTTCAATTTTTTTTATCCATGAACACAGGATATCTTTCCATTTTTTGGTGTCCCCTATAATTTTTCTCATCAGTGTTTTAGTTTTCATTGTAGAGATATCTCACTTCCTTGGTTAAATTTATTCCAAAGTTTTTTTTAATAATTTTTTACAGTATAAAAAATACCTTAAATTTTTTCAGCATTATTGTGTATAAAAGTGCTACAGTGTGTTTTTTTGTATGTTGATTTTTACATCCTACAACTTGACTGAATTTGTTTATAAGTTCTACAAGCATTTTTGATGAAGTAGTAGGTTTTGCTATATGTAAAATCATGTTGTCTGAAAACATGAATAATTTAACTTTTTCTTTTCCAACTTGGATGCCTTTTTTTTTTTTTTTCCTCATCTGATTGTTCTTGCTAAGACCAAAAGGAAAAGGAAGGAAATTTTGACACATTATCATGTTGACACATACAACATGGATAAACCTTGAGGGCTTTCTGCACAATAATTAAACGAATGATAAAGACAAACATGTATGATCCTCTCATATGAGGTATCTAGAGTAGTCAAACACAGAGACAGTAGGATGACTGGCAGTAACAAGCAGCAGGAGAGGGTAAAGGGAAAATGTTTAATGGACACAGAGTTTCAGTTTTGCAAGATGGAAGCCTCCTGAAGATCGTTGCACAGTGATGTAAACTGTACATTTAGAAATAGTTAACATGTTAGCATTTTATGTTATATGGTTTTTGTTAAGGCAGTTTTTAAAACAGCACAATTATTTTACCAAACTATTCACTGATGTTATTGTGAGGAGAGGGAAAAAAGACAAAAAATGATAGTCTTTCCACAGTTGGACAGTGAGTTGGTACCCCTCTCCCAGCAACTTCTAATAGTGGAGCCTGAACAAATACCCAGAGATTGGAGAGCCTCATGCAGTTTTTCTAGGAACAGACTGACTCACTTCTCCCCAGGTGGGTGCAGCCACTGCTCAGCACTGCCTGAGCTGTGACCCTTTTCTCCTTCCCCTAGCCGCCATGGTGTGGACAGTGGGCATGGCAAAGCTGGACCCCTCCTCTCAGGGAGCCCTCCAGCTTCCCTACGACCCGGAGATGGGTGAGTTATGGGGGTGATGGACTGACAGCCTCTCGTCACTAGGGGGCAGCTCCATACCTGTACCCAGCTCTGCCTGGCCTGGCCTGGCCTTTCCAGGAATCAAAGTTCAGGAGTACAGAGCGATGTCATCTGAAAGCCAGCCCCCTAGGTAGGCACAGGCATCTCAGAGATTGAATGAGGGTTGGCCCACCCATCCTGGGCTGTAGCCCCTTCTGCTTCATTTCTGATGGTTGGGGCTGGCAGAGGAGGGGCAGAAAACCCTGAGATCAGCCATTGGTTCTGGTGGTGGGGGCTTTCTGGAACTTTGTTTCCAGGGCCTGGGGAACCCTCTGACTGGCTTTTGTTTCTCTTCTTTACCCCCACCTCCTGACAATGATGGGCACACAGAAGAAGACTCCTATGACAGTTTTGGGGAGCCCTCATATCCTGAAGTCTTTGAACCCCACCTGCCTGGCTACCCGGGAGAGGAGCTGGAAGAAGAAGAGGAAAGTAAGGTGCCCGTATTCAGATGGTCTGCTCTAGCCGTGGGCAGGGTGGAGGTGGGGCTCCCTGAAATCTGGGTGGAGGAGGGTATGAGAAAAGAAGCCCTTTATTCATCAAAGGTATCTATGAAAATCAAGGAGAAACTGCAAAGCCAAAGTCTCTCTCATTGCCAGGCCCTGGGCCTTTTCCATGCAGGCTAACCTGTATATTTGTCAGATGTGTTTCAAGTGTCCACTGTATACCTGTGCTGTGCTATGCTGTGCTAGGTGAGGCCCTGCTATGGTGGATCCCAGGGGCTAACAGGGCACAGGTGCTAATCATACTATAAAAGCCGATAAGGACTGAGGGAGACCAATGGGGTGCCAGGAAAATGGAAGGCAGGGTTCCTGATGGTCATAGAGTTCCATAAGGGGGTAACTTCTGAGCTCAGCTCCTGTGGGTGAGTCATAGCTGTAACTAGAAGAGGGGAGCACAGGGGGGCATTTCCCAGGGATCCGAGCCTAAGGCAGACAGCAGCATGTTGAGTTAGAGGAAGTGAGGACAGGACACTGAAACTGGCAGTGCAGATGAGGTGGGGAGGCTGGCTGGGACCCAAAGGGCCTTCAAGATCAAGGCGGGGATTGTCATCTATATCTCGGGAGCAGTGGGAGCCTTCAGGAGGATTTGAACTGTATGGGAGATTGACATGACTGGCGGAGCAGAGTAGTGGCCTGTGGAGACCTCTTTCTGGAAGCATATACTTAGGTGGTTTGTAGGTCATCATCCTAATGTCTTGTGTGGAGGCAGATGGGTATGGGCTCTTGGGCTCAAAGGGTGGGTCACAGCAGGTGACAGTACTGCCACTACATTGGGCCACTGTGAGAGTTGGGGTAATAACTTCCCCAGGCAGAGGCCAGTGTGGCTGGACATGAAGAATTTGAGGATGGGCCTGGAGACATAGTGAAGCAGCTCTTTTCCCAAGGGATTAAAGCAGTCGTTTGGTCCATATGCAGCTATAGACCTTGGCTGCATGCCAGGCAGAGCTGGAACAGGGAGCTGCTATAGTATAACAAAGACTCTGCTCCCAGGAAGTACCTGTGACCAATGCTACAAATTCAGGCATTCCCATGACCCTTTAGGTTCAAGAACTCACCAGAATAACTCACAGAATTCAGGAAAGTACTATACTTATAATATTATTATAAGGGATGCAAATCAAAGCTTGCCAAATGAAGAGACATAGAGGGGCAAGGTCTGGAAGGATCCTGAACATGGCACTTTTGTGTCCCCTCCTGGTGGAACAGAGCATGTCACTTGCCTGGCACATGGATGTGTTCACCAAGCTACACTGTCCAGAGCTTTTATTAGCATTTCTTATGGGGGCATGATGGAGTGAATCCTTGTCCTCGGAACTAAACCTCCATCTACAGCTACCATCCCCTTCCTAGAGGTCAGGCCCTAAGTTCTGATCCTCTGATCAGATGGTCTTTGTGGTGACAGCTCCCATCCTGAGTCATTTCATTATAGACTCAGGTGTGACCTAAGGGGCTCATGAATTACAAAGAGGCTCCTATTACTTGGAAAATGCCAAGAACTTAGTCTCTTTTTCCCCCAGGAACCCATCAAACAGGCCAGTCAGATTCTTCAGCAGCATTTGTAAAGGTTCAGAAGAAAGCCCTGAAGCCTTCAGGGAGCGCCATGTCTCTATGTTACAGAGCCCGCAGGGAGCACTAGTAGACCTCATGGTAGGCTGAGGAAGACATGGGGTTTTGTCTTGACAATGGGGGACGGGGGGACTGTCAGGAAATTATAAACAAGAAAATCTAATGATCAGAGCTGCATTCCTGACAGACTGGAGAAACTGGTGGCTACTTTTTGAGGCAGCCTAACCCCAACCCCAGTCTGCATGGCTGCTGCTAGAAGCCTAGTGAACTGGATTGTGCTGGGCAGGGACACTGATGCCTCTGGCCTCTGGTCCCCTTGTGCTGGGCAGAGCAGCTGGGTTTCCCTGACAGGTGTCATCTGCCCTCCTGTCTCAGCTTGCTTCCTGTTGAGGCTTCTGAGAGCTAAATGGGGCCACTTTCTCTTCCCCACACAGGGGGTGTGAAGCTTGGCCTGGGAGACTTCATCTTCTACAGTGTGCTAGTAGGCAAGGCGGCGGCCACAGGCAGCGGGGACTGGAACACCACACTGGCCTGTTTTGTCGCTATCCTTATTGTGAGTAGACTGGGTTTGTTCCTTGGGGAATTTCCAGCTGCTGTCTTCTTTCTGAAGGGCAAAAACAATGAGGGGATCTTGCAGGGCAGGGGCAGGGGACAAAATAAACCAGGGAAGTGTAGTTAGAACTCCTCTCTCATTCCAGAGTTGTGTAATTTCCCCTCCATGCCACTAGGTCACCATGAAACTCTAAATCCCACGGGTCTCCTGGGACTGAGAATGGCCCCATTACCCTGAGCCATAACAGTGCAGTCTGGAAGCCCTTGTTGCCAGATGCACATACTAGGGGTGATCTCCTACATGTCATCTTCCTTTTAGATTAAATGGGGTGGAGTCTCTAAGAGATACCTGCTCCATGTCCTGCCCCTTGATGAAAATGTTGAGTACCAGGGGGCCAGGCACAAGATTAAAGTTGCTCTAATGTTTGAGAAAGAGGTTCTTTCTGCCTACAAGCGTATGTGTCGGGGATGGGATAACAGATCCCAGTCCTTCCTTCTGCCACACTGTCTGACCTGGATCCTGCTGTCCCCAAGGAGATGCCTGGTCCCCATCCTGGACACCTGGGGCAGAAACAGAAAGGGCCATCTCCATGCTTGCTTCCCAGGGATGGGTCACATGGCCTCTTTGGTTTCTTCGGTGTCAGTCACTGAGAGTCCTACTGGCATTTCAGTCATGGCTGTCAGTTCTCTAAAGGGAGGCCTCCTGCCATCTATGTCTGCTGTAGCCAAATGAGGGAGGCAGCTGGTCCTGGTAGAACAGCACCACCAGGAATCAGGAGGCCCACTTTCTGGCCCACTTTTTAATAAGATAGGCAGTGTGTCCTGTCTGGAGTGAGAACCCTGACCCTCTGCACCTGGCAGAACTGTTGCACCGTCAGGGAAGACAGTGGTGTGTCCAGCACTGTTGCCTCACTAGTCTTCAAACATCTGAACCCAGGACTAGGCTAGCACTACTCTAACCTGCCCACACTGGAGGAGTCACTATTCCATGCATTTGATGTCCTGCAGGGTTTATGTCTCACCCTCCTGCTGCTCGCCGTGTTCAAGAAAGCACTGCCCGCCCTCCCCATCTCCATCACCTTTGGGCTCATCTTCTACTTCTCCACTGACAACCTGGTGCGCCCTTTCATGGACACCTTGGCCTCCCACCAGCTCTACATCTGACAGGGAGGACATGCAGCCACAAGGCTGGAAGCTGTAGGAAAACTTCACCAGATGCAGTTGTATAGTTTTACACTCTAGTGCCATATATTTTTAAGACTTTTCTTTCCTTAAAAAAAAGAAGAAGAAAGTATTGTGTTTACTTTGTGACAAGGAAGCAAAGCAGCTCTTTGGTGCTAGCTGTTTTGTCACCAGACTGACTTGCTCATGTGAGCACCTCGCCCATGGGACACATGACAAGTTTATGCTCATGAACTAAGGGGATGACATGGAGTGGAACCAGGCCTGGAGAAGGACGCCCATTCCCCATCCAAGTCTTGCAACTTCCAGGGTTCAAGAGGAGGGGAGGTGTGCATTGGTGGGGGTCAGGAGTCCACACTCAGGAAAAGTACTAAGCACCTGGTCACTCCAGCCAAGAAGAAAAGCCAGTTCCCTGTCAGGAATTTCCCAGTGCTTTGTGATATTATTTTATTATTTTTAGAAACTGAGTCCTATTCTTGTTAGGGCAGTTACTGCTGGGAAGTGGCTTAATATTAATATCAATAAATAAATAGATGTCTCCTGTTGGAATGTTGGGGTTTGGTCTGTTTTTAAGTGTCAGCCCCTCCCTCTCTCTGTCACCCTCTCCTGGGGCAACATGCTGGGGGCCCAGAAAGGAAGGATCTACCCTGTTAAGAGGAAAAGCTTAACTGCCTCCTTTCTCTACACTCATTTCTCTACCTAGAAAGCTTTCTAGGCAGAGGAATTGTGAGAGCATGAGGAAGACCTCACATACACTCCAAGGCAGTTGCCAAAATGCTGAGTGGTTTCTTTAACAAATATCCGTCCTCAGCAGGAACCAGCATACTGGTGTCGAAAAGCCCTTTGCTCTGCATCAGGGCAGGCCAGAGCCCATGTTGAAACCCACAGTGGTGAGAGTGTCAGGTTGGCTGTGCCCTTTCCTCTGCATCAGTCACAAGTTACAAAGAGCCTCAGAAATGCTTCAGGATAGGAACCTGAGCTTGTTGGAGCCGTGCAGAGCAGGCTGCTGTCTTTCTAGGGCTGCTGAGAAAACACAGGTGTGCATTTGGAGTTCATACTGCTAGCGCCGTGTCCTCGTTCCAGAAATAACATGAATGCTGCAAAACTGGCTGTGTATTTTGAGAGGAATAAAAGAAACATGTATCTCAGTGTTTGACAGGAGCTTTCTTTCCCCTGGACTGTTTGAGGAGGAGCAGAGGAAACCACAGTGACATGAAGGGAATTGAGGAGCCAAATGCTGTTGGTGGTAGGGCCATGTTCCATGCTAGCAGCTGCAGGGACCAGAATAATGGCATCTTTTGCAAAAGCTAGAAGCAAGGAGCAACTTAAGAGGGCAAAGATGGGCCTGGGAAGCTCCCAAGAAGTTAGTGGGGAAGAAGAATTCTGAAAAACCCATTATATTTTGTCAGTTATGGCAATGTTTATCTTCAAAAGAGTAGTTCCAGGGTGGAGTTTTCAGAGATGAGGCTGAATAAATGTTTTGATTTGAACAGCTGGAAGAGGCCTTTGTGAAAGCCCTGGCTAGTAGTTGCTGTGCTGAGGCGACATTCAGAGTAAAAGCAGACGTGGAGGGCCTGTAGGAAAGTGGATTGACAGCAAAAGAGGGAGATATGAGCACCATCACCGAAGGGCCTGGGATTATGGGTTAAGATTAAATGTTAAGACTGGGAAAATAAATGCATGTGGGAAAAACCATTGGAGAGAAGATAAAAAGAATTCAAGCTGAAAAGAACACACAGCTGGTGTTCAGATCTCCACGTAATCAATCAAATAATTTAATGTTTTATCATTTTCGCCTCAGATTTGTTTTTAGAAATAAAGCTTTGGAGTTCTGAAGTCCTGTTTGTATGATACCCCAATCCTGTTGCCTCAGTCCATGTTCTGAGGTCCGTTTGTGTCCTCCCCATCTAAGGTTTTGTATATTAGCATATTTAACATTACTCTAGAGGTTTTTTGCTTTGGTTTTCTGTTTTTGTTTTTTTCCTCTAGTACTAGGGATGGAAATTGGCCTTGCCCATTACAGTTTGGATATGAGGTGTCCCCCAAAAGCTCTTGTATGAGACTGTGCAAGAAGGTTTAGAGGTGAAATGATTGGGTTATGGGAGCCTTAACCCAATCCATGTGTTAATCCCCCGATAGGGATTAACTGGTAACTATAGGCAGGTAGGATGTGGCTGGAGGAGGTGGGTCATTGGGATTTTGTCTTTGGGGTATATATTTTATTCCTGGCCAGTGGAGTTTGTCTCTGCTTCCTGAAGTGATGTCCTGAGCCTCTCACCTCTACCACACCCTTCTGCCATGATGTTCTGCCTCACCTCAAGCCCCAAAGAATGGAACCAGCCTTCTGTAGACTGAGACCTCTGAAACCATGAGCCCCCAAATAAACTTTTCCTTCTCTAATTGTTCTTGTCAGGTCTTCTGTTCAGAGCAGCAAAAAAGCTGACTAAAATACCCATACTAGCCAAACAATCTACCACTGAACCACATCCCTAGCCCTGACCATTTTTTTTAAGTATTTTGGAGATAAGTGTATAAATGTAGTTCTGGTTCAGATAGTTTAACTTTTGTATAGCTGTATCATTGTGTGATACCCCACTGTTTATCCATGATGCTATTGATGGGTATTGAGGATTATTGCAGTATCTCTGTATTATAATTTTACTACAATGAGCAACCCATCACATTTTGTGAATTTGTAGGAGTACTGAAGTCCCCTGGTTGCCTGGATATTTCAGTTGTTCCTATGCACTTGTGTCTGTTTACATTCCCATCAGCAATAGAGAGTCCCTTTCCCCCCCCAGTTCTGTCAATACTTGTTATTATCAGATCTTTCATTTTGGCCCATTGCCTGAACGTCATCTCTAGGATTTAGTTTGCAGTGACCTTAAGCACCTTTTCATTTGTGTGTTGGTTAAACAGGTTTCCTTGTCTGTTGTTTGTGTATTCATATTCTTTGCCCATGTTTCATTTGGTTGGTTATCTTACTGGTATTTATATCTCTTAAATACATATTGTGAAGAGATGCTAATCTTTGGTTAATTACAGTCATGTTCTGCATGGTGACATTTCAGTCAACAATGGACTGTGTATATGGTGATGGTCCCCTATGATTATATCACTGTGTACATCATAGTGTCTGAGTTTATGTAAGTACACTCTATGATGTTTGCACAACAACAAAATCTGACTGCGAATTTCTCAGAAGTGTTTCCATCTTGAAGCCTGATTTTATATTTATATATATATATATATACACACACACACACACACACATATTGCAAATATCTTAAGACTGTGGCTACCCTTCCTCTACCCTCCTTCAGGAGTCCTTTGCTGTACCAAAGTGATTTTAAAATGTATTGTTGTTCAGGGCTGGGGTTGTGGCTCAGTGGTAGAGCACTTGCCTAGCATGTGTGAGGCGCTGGGTTCAATTCTCAGCACCACGTATAAATAAATAAAGTTCTATCAATAACTTAAAGGTGTTTTTTTAATGTATTATTATTCAGTGTACCAGGTTTTTGCCTTTGTGACTTATGCCTTTGAATCTGCTTTAAGGGATCCTTCTCTACCCTAAAGGTTTTCTAAAAGCTTACACTCATATTTTCATAATACAATTCACCTTAAGTGTATGTTTATGGTTGTATTTAGCAGGGAGATAGTTTGTGGCGTGTGTGTGTGTGTTTGTGTGTGTTTCTGAATCTGTGATCAATTGTCCAGCACTGTGTCCCTTCCCACTGTTCTACCGAACTCTCCAGACACATGCCAAGCTCCCATATAGAGGTGGATTGATTCCCAGGCTCTCTGTTCCACTCCCCTGGTGCTTGCTGTCTCTCAGATCAATGCTCACCAGGTGACTGAAGCAGAGAACTTTTGTAGCGAGAAAGAAGGTGGAGCTCTCCTGGGAATACTTGTTTTGGGGATCCTGGAGGTGAAGGGTAGGTAGATCTAAAATCAATACCGGATTTCCTATGATGGTATAAAGCTATGAAAATATAATAGTGTGCAACTGTAGGATTCAATGTATGCATCCACTGGAGAAAACAGTAGAGCTGGAGTGCAGCCCAGTAGAGCTGTAGTTTAACCCAAGTACTGGCTTCTCTTCCTCCTTAGCACCACCTCCTGCCCTGATTGGACAGAGGGATGCAGGACAGGGAAGTTTACCCCTCCTGAGTTGTGATTGTTGTCCAGTCTCTCCACCTTTCCCTCCCACTGCCCCAATTGTGTTTTCTAGCCTTCTTTACTCCCCTATAAAAGAAAGACTGTTCTTGAGACTGGATCTTAGGGTCATAAGATCCTCCTATCCTAGTAGACCTTTTCCTGCCTCTGCAATAATGCTTTTGAAATCTTACTAAATCTCTCTCTTCTCTTAAATTTGAAAACTCTCTCCAACTCCTTCTCTTTCTTCCTATTCCTTTTTTAAAAAAATCTAGTTAATTGTAGATGAACACAATTCCTTTATTTGTTATTTATTTATTTTTATGTGGTGCTGAGGATTGAACCCAGTGCCTCATACATGTGAGGCAAGCACTCTACCACTGAGCTACAACCCCAGGCCCTCCTGTCCCTTTCTTGACTCGTCCTATTCCCTGAATGTAAGTGATTTCCAGGGTACAATTTTGGATTCCTCTTCTCTACTCCATGTCCCCCAGTGAGATCCTAGACATGCATATGACTTCACCTGCGGTGTGTCTTCCCCAATTTCTATCCCTCCTTACTAACAAAACCCTGAATGTTTCCAGGTTGGCCATATATGCAATTAATATTACTTATCTCCCAGGATCTCTGAAAATATGACGGACGTGTCTCTGACTATTGAAGGATAGCAGAATTCCCATTGGTAGGGTCTTCCAGAAAAGCTACTTTCCTGATTTAAAAGCAAGGAGTGTGGTACACCCAGTAGTAATCCACCATTTGCCTTTCTCTTTTCTCCTTGTGTAGTACACAGATATGCTGCTTGAGAGGTCACAGCTACCCCTTTTGGACCATGAGAGAAAATACCATAAGCAAAGCACATGTGGCAGAGAAGGAAGCCACAGGGAGGCTGGGTCTTGATGACTTCCTTGAGTAGCTGCCCCAGCTACCCACAGACTTCTTTTAATGTTATAAAGACAAACTCCTATCTGATCCGACCACTGTAGTTGGGTTTCTAAAACATGCAGTCCCAAGCAACCCCAATCTAATTTCCAAATAATAGATTTCTATTCCAGATGACTCTGTTCACTGAAAAGCTCTTCCACTTCATTATCTGGAGCTTATGCCTCCTCTCCTCTCTTCCACCAACACCTCAAATTTGCCCCTCCAGGGTTTACCATCCCCAACATGCTTGTCTTAGCAGTTTCCCCAGAATTCTTACAGAGTTGTATTTATAAAAAGCATCAAGTAGAGGATGAACCCTGAGGCCAACATACCAGAAAATAAAAGGAACAGGATTTCAAGGGTAGAGGAAATTACGGGAAAAGAGATCCCTATAGCAGAATAAGGCAGTGTTTTCACATCTGCTGCCAGATGGGTATGCTGGGAGCAGAAGTCATTTCTCTTGCCACAATGCAGCCCTCCCCTCACCCTTGCATTCCTTGTTCCTTAGGTTGATTCTTCATATAGTGGTAATAAAGTCCTCTTATCCTTGGTGAATGGAAGGGCTATTTTTGGAGTGGCCTCTGAACTCTAAAGTTATTCTCTGTAATAATACTTGGAGAGGAACTTGGCATCACTTTGTCACTTGGCAGTTGTTCTTGATAGAGGCAGTATCTTCTTGGATCTCACAGGCAAAGTAATAAATAGTCCTTACCATGTTTTCTATCTCCAGGGTCTTTTGTTTCCCTATTCATCTTGAGTCTTTTATGCCAATTCTACAAGGACTGATGATCCTGGCTTGAGTGTTCATTTATGAATGAAGAGCTAGAACAGGTGTCTGAAGTGGCTTTCCTTTGCAGGTGTAAATCTGAAGTGGGTTGGAGGCTCATTCAGTAAATCCACATTCCCTTGTTCCTTCTTCTGTGGCCCCAAGGAAGGCCTGTCTCACATCCCCTCTCCTCTAGGTCCTGTCCTCCATGGTGCACAGGAACTGCCCGCACTCAGTCCTGGTTCCGGTTGTCTGCTGGGGAACCAGATTAAAACAAGACTGTGTCACTATAACCAATGACCCTCTCTACTAATTACCATCTCATTTGGCTACGAAGATGTGTCGTCCTAAAGATAGACCTTCCCTAGGGTTGCTTGGGACTGCATGTTTTAGAAACCCAACTACAGTGGTTGGATCAGATAGAAGTTTGTTTTTATAACATTTTCCTAACAAAAGAATAATATAAAATGTATGGAAGTTTGGTGCCAACAAAACTGATTTCTATTCTGCTACCAATAGCCATGTGTGCATTGAGGCCAGTGCAGATGGGCTGGTGCAGGCCAAGGAGGACTCAGTCAGCAGTAACCAGACAGAACCTTCTGGGCAGAATCTGCTCCAAACTCAGGAAGGAATTTCTTTATTCATACTCAGGAACTTACTTTATACATTTGGTGTATTCCAGGCAATATACCAAGATGCAATGTGAAGATACAGATGTAAAAGGACTCTGTCTAAAGAAGCTTGGAGTCTGATTCTCTGAGACACAGAGACAGACACAAGAGGGCTGCAGTGGCAGAACAAAGAGCAAAGTGGAGGTGGTCAGAAGCATCTGTGCCCTCAGGGTCAGCGGATACGGTCAGCGGATACTTCAGGAAGGGGCGGGGCCTGGTGTCCCAGCCCGCCTTCAGGTGTGGAAGACATATAGAACAATCAGGGTGCTTCTTGCTGCAAGTATCTGAAGGCCCCACTAAACAGTGACATTAGTTAAAAAGGGAAGGATCTTGTCTTAATTTTTTAATCAATTAAGATTCATCTTGCCTATGTATCATCTTCATGATTTTTAAGTGTACAGTTCAGTAACTCCTGTAGTCAGGTGAAACAGGATGTTTCTATGTTGCAAAATTGAAACTTTGTACCCAACTTTGCGAAACAACTTGCTGCTTCCCCAAATTCCCAGATCCTGGCACGTACCACTTTCTGTTTTTGTGATTTTAACTACTCTGGATGCTTCATCTGAGTGGAATCATACAGTATCTGCCTTTTTGTAGCTGACTTATTTCAGTAAACATAATGTCCTCAAGGTTATACACATTGTAGTAAGTGATGGGATTTCCTTTCTTTTTAAGGCTAATATGCCATCTTATATGTATTCCACCTTTTGTTTTAATCCATTCATCTATCTGTGGACATTGGGTTGCTATTGTGAGTGGAGCCATAATGAACAAGGGTGTGCACAAGATCTTTGAGATCTTGCTTTCAGTTTGGATATGTAACCCAGAAATGGAATTGCTACACTTATGGTATTTCTGTTTCATTTTCTGAGGGGCTTGCATGCTGTTTATCATAGGGCTGCACAGATTTCTTACTTCTCCACCTGTTCTTCAATACTTGTTATTTCCTATTTTGAGATAGTGACCATCTTAATGGGCTCAATGAGATTCTTTGATTTGCATTTAGTATTTGAGCATCTTTTCATATGTTTTTAGGCCATTTGCATATCTTCTTTAGGGAAATGTCTTTTCAAGTCCTTTCCCCCAGCAATTAATAATGCTTCTTATTTAGGAGAAATGGCTCTGAATCGTCATATTCAAATCATTTTTGTTGTTTTGTTTTACAATGATAACATATTAATAACTCAGTGTTAGATTCATATTTGCACCACCGGTGGTCAATACTAGTGTTACAGAGCATAGGGAATGGAAAATATATTTGTGAAGTGACCCAAGAAATTATCCAAAATGGAGGTAGAGTGTTCCCTGGATGTTGAGAGAATGGGGAGATGTGAGACGGGAGATCGAAGAAGTCCTCCCTGATGAGGGAAGGAGATGGGCAATGCCCCAGTGGAGGGGGGTTGCAGATAGCAGAACAGCAGCAGCCAGATTGTCTGGACTTCTTTAGATAGGAATGAAGTGAAGCTGGTTTAAGGGCCACACATGGCCAAATGCATTGGCAATGAGGGCTATGTCAATGTCCTTTGGGTCAACCAGAGGTTTCAGGTTAAAGTTCTATACAGGCCAGAAATAAGCACACCTCTATGTGGGCCAGGCCTGCTCCCACACACATCCATCTTCCTGCTAAGAATGGCCTGAAGGCATCCCTTTCCGTAATGTCACCACTCTCATCCAGAAAGTGGCCAGGGTCGACAACTCTGGGCTGGGAAATTCTTTGTCATTATGCATCACAATAATCAGAAATGTTGTCCTGCCTGTGGGATGAGGTAGTTTCTGAACTGATATCACAAGTCACTGCATGGAGCAGGGTGGCAAAGATTTGGTCAGTGTCTTTCTGTCTCATGCATTGTAACATGGTATAGGGCATGCTGCTCTGTCCTGCATACAGGGGCTCTGGTGTCTGTTGATCACCTCGTCAGTCTCTTCCTGGACTTCAGCTGTGGCCTCCAGATGCTTCTGCATAAGTAGCACTCCATACCTTAGGGTGCAACTCAGTGTTTCCATTCTAGCTCCAAACACATTAGTAACAGTGGCCATCAAACTTTCAAAAGTAATTTTATATGAACAACATATATAAGCACTGACAATGACTCCCTGGGAGACAATCAAGGAGAGCAGGGGACATTATCATCTAACTGGATCCATGGGGAGCTCATTTTCCATCCAGTTAAGAAAATTCTGGTCTGTATAATTAAAATGTTTCTGCAAGATAAGGGAGCAGATCATACCGCATGGAGCACAGCTCAGGATAAAAGTAGGATCACAGGTGAGGGCCTTGGCATTTCTCAACTCCTTTATGAGGCAGTGGGATTCCTCTTGAGTGTGCTACTCAGTGATCCTCTTTTCCATCTGGAAATTTTGCAAGGTCATGAGAGAGGAGCACTGGATTTTTTTTTTCATCTCTTTCCATTGCTGATAAGGATTCCAAGCTTTATATTATTTTTTTTCACCTATCGGGAAATGACTTTTTCCTGAAAACACTTCTCCAGGGTTAACCAGGGCTTCCCTCACTGCGTCATATCCACACAACATCATTGCTAGCTTAATGCCAAAACATAGAGTGATCACAGCACCACAGACTGTTGAAAACTGGTTTCCTTAGCACTTGGGAAGGTATTTTTATGTGTGGACAATTGTTCAAATTGCTGTTTCTCTGAGGTCCAATCACTGGAGAGTCTTATTCCACTTTCCCGCTCTACCCTTACCCTTTGTTCATTTTTAAATCACATTAGGTTGTTGTTGTTGAGTTATAGGAGTTCTTTATATATTTGGGATATTAATCCCTTATCAGATGGATGCAAATGTTTTTCATCTTTTTATTTTTTGTGATTTACAAATATTTTTTCCCATTCCATAAATTGACTTTTCGCTCTATTGGATTGTTGGTACATTCCATTGATGCACAGAAGTTTATAAGTTTGATGAGCTCCCATTTGTCTATTTTTCTTTGGTTGCCTGTGTTTTCAGTGCCACATCCAATAAATAATTGCCAAATCTGGTAAAGATTTTCACCTGTTTTCTTCTAGGAGTTTCATAGTTTGGGGTCTTATATTTAGGTCTTATGTTTATTTATAATAAATTTTTGTATATGGAGTAAAGGTAGGATTTCACTTCATTCTTTTGCAAGTTAATATCCAGTTTTCTCAGCACTATTTGTTGAAGAGACTGTCCTTCCCCATGAGTAGTCTTGGCATCCTTGCTGAAGATCATTTAATTGTATATGTGAAATTCATTTCTGGGATCTCTGTTCTTTTCTATTGTTCTGTATTTCTTCCATTATGCTAATATATATTGTTTTTTTGTTTGTTTTGTTTTGATTTTGGTACTGGGGATTGAACTCAGGGGTGCTTAACCCACTGAGCCACATCCCCAGCCATTTTTTTTATTTTATCTAGAGACAAGGCCTCACTAAGTTGCTAAGGCTGGCTTTGAACTTGCAATCCTCCTGCCTCAGCCTCCCAAGCTGCTGGGATTACAGGCATGCATCACCATGCCCAGCATTACAATTGTTTTGATTACTGTATCTTTGTAATATGTTTTGAAGTCAGGAAGTATGAGACTTGTTTTTAACCATTGTCTTATTTATTCAGGTTCCAAATGAGTTTTAATATGATTTTTTTTCCATTTTAAGAAGGGTTAGATTAAATTTCTATTTAGATTACTTTGAGTAGTATGAACTTTTAACAATATTAAGACCTTAAAACCATGAACACAGGATTTTTCATTTTCCATTTATTTGTGTCTTCTTTAAATCTTCCAGCAGTGTTTTATGGTTTTCAGCATAAAAGCTTTTTAGCTCTTTTGATAGTTTATCCCTAAGTATTTTGTTCTTTTTGATATTATCACAAGTTGTGGTTGATTCCCTTCTTTTTCTTTTCCTTCCTTCCTGTACTGGGAATCTAATCTATCATTTAGCTACATCCTCAGGCCTTTTTATGTTTTATTTTGAGACAGGGTCTCACTAAGTTTAGGGCCTCGCTAACTCACTGAGGCTGGCTTTGAACTTGTGATCCTCCTGCCCCAACCTCCTGAGTCACTGGGATTACGGGCCTGCTCTATCTTGGGTTATTTTTCTTGATTTCCTTTTTATATAGCTCATCATTAGCCTATTTTGATTTTGACTGAGATGATCTTTAGCCTTAGGACCCACTACAAACCCTTGACCTGACTATGAGGCCCTCTCAGTATTTCCCTCCCTACCTCTCTGCTGTCTTCTGTTCCCATCTCAGGACCACAGGAGGCTCACAGGTGTCTTGGGTTCTAGCATGGCTCCATGAGGCTATCTCTGCTCATCAACTCCTGTGCCATAGCAGTGTGCCTGTGGTCCCTGGAATCTCAGGCAGGACAGGCAGATCCACCCCATTAGATGGCAGTCTGGCAAGAAAGAGAACTATAAGCCCTGTGCTCTTCCCACAGACCCAATAGCTGTACTTCATTCTGTCGATTCCTTGCCCTCTCCTCTCTACCCCCAGAGAGTGTTTTAAACATCTTATTCCTGGGGCTGGGGCTACAGCTCAGTGGTAAAGTGCTTGCCTAGTATGTAAAAGGCCCTGGGTTTAGTCTCACACACACACACACACACACACACACACACACACACCTCCCCCAAAACAAAACTTGGCCCTGATGGGGAAATCCTGGCTTAGCCGATTCTTACCCAATTCTTTTTTCTTAAATCTGAAGTCCAACTGTTTGTTTATTTTTGTGGGGTTTGGGATTGAACCCAAAACCCCCCATGCTAGGCAAGTGTTCTGCTCCTGAGCTCCATCCTCAGCCCCCTAAAGTCCAGCTTTTTTAAACATAGAAGGAAAAACAAAACTGGAAGGCTTTTCCATTTCTGCTGGGAAGGCTACCAGCCTCAGTTTGGTCTCATCAAGATATAAGGGAGTCTGAGAACATGGTGGCTTTTCCTTCCTTAGTGACAGGTGGGTGTTGACTCTTGGTGGTTTGGGGTAATTTCTCTGCTTGGGTTGTTCTTCCCTGGGCTGGTCACTGCCAATGAACCCAGACTCAGGGTTAATTTTTAGCCCTTCTGCAGTGGTTCTCAAAGTGCAGTCCTGGGGCCCATGAGGCCAAATAATAATAATAATAATGATGATGATTATAATAATACATTGTCTCCCACTCCTCTTCTCTCCCAGTGTACATTGGAACTTTCCAGAAGCCAGGCAATATATGATATCATAAGGAACTGAATATATGAGAACCTCGCTATCTTCTATTAAGCTATTCTATTAAATGCATTGTAAAAAATTATAAATAAATGCCACGTTTTTCATTAAAGCTTTTTTAATTTGCAAAAGGTAGATATTTTCATATAACTGCATTATTTGGGTTAAAATGTTTACTATTATTTTTCAAGGAATTGATACATAATTTTTTAAAAACTTCAGTTGTATTTCTAAATAGGATAGAATTAACCTACAAAAGATCTTTGGGGGTTCTCAGTAATTTTTACAAGTATAAAGGAGTTTCTGAGGCCAAAATGTTTGAAGACTCTCCCAGGGAAGCTGCTGTTCTTCTGCCACTTCTTGGGTGTCTTCAAAGACTCTTCAGTTTTTCTTGAATTTCCCATTTTGTTAGCGCCATGCCAGCACGGCCACAGGAGGGCAGCAGATTCTGTTGTGAGCCACCAGGGCTCCCTCAAGCATAAGGTGATCACCAAATGGGCCTACAGCATTCAGCCAACCACCAGTCTCTAACCCTAGAATAGGAAAAGCAAAGATGACAAAGCAGGTTCTTGCTGTGTAGGAGGTTCAAGCCCCCATGTTATTCCTCCCTGGTGACAGCAGAGAGGACTGGCTTTGTTTTTTGTTTTTTTTTTAATCTTGTATAATTTTGTTCATTTAGAAATGTATTCGTTCTTTTGGTCCAACTGTTTCTCACATCTTTTCTGGGCCTCAAACCATTCTATCAAAGGTTTCAGGAAATGATATTTGTTAATAAATTACAGATGTTAAGAAGTTAATAGCAGAAAAATCTATTGTGATCCATCCACATCTTTCATAGATAATAGTAGTATTCCAGATAAAATGTTATTTAATTCTTTACCTGAATGAAAGTAGTAAGTCTAATTATACATTATGTAATCTTGATATCTAGGATAGCTAAAGAAAGGGCCTGTCGTAGGATATCCTTCAGAGTATGCAGACATTAAGTTCTATCTGACTGCCTCTGAGCACCCTATTTCAGCCATACTGGTCTTGCTTTGTTGGGACCCATCAAACAATCTCCCCCCGCCAACAGGTCTATATTTTTTGTTACTTTTGTCTAGAGCACTCTCTTTCCCTCCCTACCCCAGAAACATAATCTACTCACCTCATTCTTGTTTTAAATAGCAGCTTCCCCCACCTTCCTTCTGGGTCCTTTGTTTTCCTCCATACCAATCATCTTTATATGACATAATAAATACTTATTTGCTTATTTATTATTTTATTTTCCCCCATATAGTGTAAGTTCCATTACAACAGTCACGTTTTCTATATCTTCAGTGAAAGAACAGTGTTTACTACGTAGCACATCTCCAAATGTTTAATAAACAAAAGAATAAATGTAACTATATTAACTATTTATACGTGGGATGTTTGCTTTCTTGAGTGCAAACTAAATATATCACACAACAATCCAGAGTCATGCTTACTGAGAACTAAAAGTTTGGATATAGTAATGAACCCTTCTGGTACTCAAATCTTGGTTTCTTTCTTTTTATTATTATAATTTTTTAATATATGACTGCAGAATGCATTACAATTCTTATTACACATATTCAGCACAATTTTTCATATCTCTGGTTGTATACAAAGTATATTCACACAAGTTTATGTCCTTCATTCTTGTACTTTGGATAATAATGATTATCACATTCCACCATCATTTCTATAACTCCATGTTCCCTCCTTTCCCCTTCCAGCCCTCTGCCCTATCTAGAGTTCATCTATTCCTCCCATGCTCCCGCCCCCATCCCACTATGAATCAGCCTTCTTATATCAAAGAAAACATTTGGTATTTGTTTTTTGGGGATTGGCTAACTTCACTTAGCATTATCTTCTCTAATTCTATCCATTTGAGGTCTGGCTTTTTGACCCAGGCCCAGGTCAGAACCTGACCACACCATAGAGGTTGATGTATTTGGTGATTGCACTTGACTTCCATGTTGTGCAGAGCTGAGCATAAGAACCTGTTTTCTGGATGTTCACCTTTAACTGGCAATGTTAGTCCTTGTTGTCATTGTCTGGGAAGAGCACCCATGTATTGTCAGAAGTATGCAGTTATCTGGCCATAAAGTGGAAAGGGGAGGGGGTAGTAGCCAAGACCTTCCCCTGCCTTTCTATTCAATCTTGGATAAAGGTGGTGGTAAGGGCATATATGAGGTTTTGCCCAGAACTAGAACCTCATTTTTTATCAGAACAAGGCATGAACATCTCTATCAATGGAAAACAAAGCCCTGGAGCCATTCAATGTACTTCCTGTTAGCCAGTGGTTCCCATGACTTTTTCCAACAACCCTGAAGCAACCTGGCATGAATGAGCCAGTTCAAATGTTGTTTGGTAGAAAGGGCATGAATCCAAAGTCATAAGACAAGGGTCCAAGTCCCAAGTCTCCTTAACTCCTGGTTTGGACTCTTTCCTCATTACTACAATGCCAACTCCCACATTGTTTCCCCCTGCAGCTGTTCATCATCATATACAGTCAGCCAGAAATATATAAATATTCACCCATCTTTGCATGAGTGTAGTCTAGTGGCTAAGAGCAGGACTTTGAAGGGAAAGGCAAGATTACATTCCTGGTTTCACCGTGTCCCTAATGACCTGACTTTTCCTATTAGGCCCTGCCTCTTAAAGGTTCTACCACCTCCCAATAGAACCAAGCTCAAGAGGAACCTTTTAACACCTGGGCCTTTGGAGACAGTTAAAATCCAAACCATAGCACTTTGCTTGAACATCTGAAGACAGCTCAATCACCATGAACAACATAAGAGCTAAGAGATAAGGTTTATGAAGGTTTACCAAGTGCCAGGTACTGTGATAAACATAGGCATGTACCATCTTATTCAATTCTTACAATAACACTAAAAGAGTTACTTTGCTCCTTTTAAAAGTGAAGAAACAGGAGCTTAGAAGAGCTAAGTATCTTGCCCAAGGCCTTATAACAAGAAAGTACACAAATACAAAAATTCAGATTGGCCTGACTAGAATCTAGCCTGTCCTACCCCTCACCCTATACATCTCCAACAGCCCAACACATCACCTTTAATTTTTGGAAAGTTCATCCTTGTATTGGACTGAAATCCAATGCCAATTTCCTCCCTCCCAGATGTACACACATCAGCTTCAGGCCTAAGTATCTTCTATTTGTTGTTGTTTCTAGAACTTTATCCATTCTGCTTTTTCTTTCGACTTGGTCAAGTACTTCAGCATCCCATTTGGACAAAAATTCTAAATGAATACAGTTCTGTCTATTCCACTATTATTGTTGCATTTTTGGAAGTCACACATTATCAAAACATAAAAACTAATATTTTTAGAGGTGAAAAAAGACAGCCTTTGAGGTTAGAAAATTTTAGATGGACAATAATAAAATCATTTTCCTGTAGGAATTTTGATTACAAAGCTGCTTTACTGCTCTATTAGTATAGCTATAAAATCAAGCATCACTTGATTGCTTCTGGGTTTTGCTCACAAGTGCTAGTTTGGCATGTTCTCTCTTTCTTCTCTCTCTCATCAGAACCACCATTTTTATAACCTTTATGATTCATTGTCTCATTGTTTAGTAACAAAGCACAAAGCTTTGTTGTTGTTACCAAAACCAAAACCAAGTGCCCAAGCTATTCCTAACAGTTTTTTCTCTATACATTGTGTCAGCCCCTCCATTATGGTATATTTATAACCAATAGCAATTTTAGAAATGCAAATTGTACTTTCTATTTAGGCAATTTCTCTTTTTTTAATATTTATTTTTAGCTGTAGTTGGACACAACACCTTTATTTCACTTATTTATTTATATGAGGTGCTGAGGATCAAACCCAGGGTCTTGCACATGAGAGGCGAGTGCTCTCCCACTGAGGATTTAGGCAATTTCTTTATTGCCAATTCTAATTCTGAAAATACCACCAAAGAAAAAACACTTGAGGGCTGGGGATGTGGCTCAAGCGGTAGCGCGCTCGCCTGACATGCGTGCGGCCCGGGTTCGATCCTCAGCACCACATACCAACAAAGATGTTGTGTCCGCCAAAAACTAAAAAATAAATATATATATAAAAAAAAAACATTTGAATTCTCTGTGGTGACCAATATAGCTCAGAATTATCAAATCTGTAATTGTGTTTTGAAGAAATTATAGTAGTCCCAGTTTATCTATTTAGACTGGGTAATCATCTGAGAGGCCTCTGTGAAACTGATAAGCCTGCCCCCTAGATCAGCTTCAAATCTGTGCTGTCCAATATGGTAACTGTTAGCCACATGCAGCTATTGAGTACTTGAAATGAGGCTACTACAATTGGGGGAATAAATTATATATGATTTTTAAAATTTTTTAAATTTGTCTTAGTTATATATGTCAGTAGAATGCATTTATGCACTTTGATATATCATACATAGATGGGATATAATTTTATTTTTCTGAGTGCACATGTTGCAGAATCATATTGGTCATGTAGTCACAAATATACATACAGTAATAACGTCTGTTTCATTCTACTATCTTTCCTATCCCCACATCCCCTCCCCTCCCATAACTTCCCTCTACCTAATCTAAGATAATACTATTTTTCCCTAGTGCCCCCGCTTTATTGTGAATTAGCATCCACATATTAGAGAAAACATTTGGCCTTTGGTTTTGTGGGATTGGCTTATTTTGCTTAGCATGATATTTTCCAACTGCAACCATTTACTGGCAAATGCTATAATTTTGCTCTTGTATAAAACTGAGTAATATTCCATTGAGTATATATGCCACATTTTATTTATCCATTCATCTAATGAGGGACACCTAGGGTGATTCCATAGTCTAGCTATTGTTAATTGAGCTGCTATAAACATTGTTGTGGCTGCATCACTATAGTATGTTGATTTTAATCATGTTTAAATAGTCACACATAGCAAATGAATACCATATGGGACAGTATAGTTCCACATCTCTACCTGAAATACAGGTAAATGCATGAAGCAGAACAGAGACCTGCTTCTGCCACTAGATTCCAAACTCTGGAATGGAGGTGACCATTCATTGATAACTAACCACTTAGACTTATCATAACTCAGTAGTACACATGCATATCATTGGAGGACTTTGTCAAATGCCTTGTAAAATCAGGATGCTCTGTATATGTAGCATTGCCCTGCTCTACCAGTCTAGTATTTTATTTTCAGAAAATAGTGGGTTTTTTCCTATTTGAAGAAGTAATATATGCCTACCATGGCAAAATAGAGGAAATTAACACTGACCATTTCTAGATAATTACTATTAACATTTCAGCAAAATTTTTGTGTCTATTTTTCTATGCCGAGAGCATACATTCTCCATTACTTGCACACTGCTTTATTTTTTATTCGAATTTTTAAATTTTTCATTTTTCTGCCAGGTGCGGTGGTGCATGCCTGTAATCCCAATGGCTCCGGAGGCTGAGACAGGAGAATTATGAGTTCAAAGCCAGCCTCAGCAAAAGGCGAGGCACTAAACAACTCAGTGAGACCCTGTCTTTAAATAAAATACAAAATAGGGCTGGGGATGTGGCTCAGTGGTTGAGTGCCCGAGTTCAATCCCAATTGAACCAAAAATTTGATACATATATCATGTACAAAATGTTGTTCTGAAATATATATACATTGTGGCAAGGCTAAATCATGTTAACCTATGTATTATTTCACATACTGATTTTTGTGGGGAAAATACTTAAAATCTATTCTCTTAGCAATTTTCAAGAATACAACTCATTAGTATTAATTATTGTCCTTATGCTGTACAAAAGAGCTCATAGACTTATTTGTTCTAATTGGAGTTTTTTTTACCATTTGACCACCATCTTCTTAATAGCACCACACCCCCCACAAGCCCCCACCAGTAACCACCAGTTTGCTCTCTGCTTCTATGAATTCAACTTTTTTGGATTCTACATATGAGATCATGTGGTGTTTGTCTTTATGTGCCTGACTCATATGTCCTCCAGGTTCATCCGTGTTGTCACAAATGACAGCATTTCCTTTAAAGTTGAATGGTATTCCATTATGTATTATACCACATGTTCTTTATCCATGCATTTGTTGATGGAATTTAGGTGATTTCAAATCTTGGCTGTTGTGAATATTCCTGCAGTGGACATGGGAGCAAATATCTCTTCAACATACTGATTTCATTTCAACATACTGATTTCATTTCATTTGGATATGTACCCAGTAGCTGGATTGTGGTAGCTCTACATTTAATTTTTTGCTTTTTTTTTTTCAGAGTAGAGATTAGAAATTTATTAAAGGACAGAAGAAAAGACTTCTCCCAGAGGAAGAAGGGGACCCAAGAGGTGGAATCCCTAATTTTTTGCTTTTTTTATTGATGATATTGTATCACATTATTAAATACTTTTCAAAAACATCTTCAAATACTATATAATATGACTGGGGCTGTAGCTCCGTTGTAGAGCACTTGCCTAGCACATGTGAGGCACTGGGTTCAATCCTCAGCACCACATTAAAAAAATAAAATTATTTTTTAAGAAAAGCAAAGGCCTTTCATCTTGTCAAAGAGTACAGGACCTGAAAAAAAATGAATACATTTTTTAAAAATACTGTATAATAGTTCACTGTAGCAATAATCAATAATTTGCATAACTATCCCCTTCTGCTGTACTTTTAGGTTGCATCTGATTTTGTTTTTGAATAAAGAATTAATGATAGCTCTACATCATGTACAACCAGAAGAATGAAAAGTTATACTCCATTTATGTATGATGTGTCAAAATGCATTCTACTGTCACTATAACTATTGGAACAAATACAAAAAAGAATTAATGAACATCTTTTTGTGCAAAATAACTATCTATAATTTGCATTATTTGCTTAGGATAAACTTCCTGAAGAATATGAACATTGTTAAAGTTAATTCTTTCACAGGAAAAGATGAAGTTAATCCTCATGAGGACTCATAGTAGTCAATTTTTCCCTTTTGATGTGTAAGTCTATTTTAGCAACTCACCCCAACATTAGTGTCACATTCACCACCATTGTGCTTTTAAAATTCCAATTTCTTAGACTTTTTGAAAATCAGGAATTCTTTGCCTTCCTCTGCGGTATTCTTGCAGCATCCCTGTTCATTGAGTTTCCTTGAAGATGAAGTTATCTGTGAGTCCCCTCAGTAAACCTGGACATAATTTATCCAAGTTTGAAGGTCTGAGCTCTTCTGGGGCAGCAAGCTATTTTCTTACAACCTTTTTCTGTAGTTGGAGTTTCAATTCCTCTTACCAATATTGTTCTTCAACTTTCTTCCCTGATGATCATTCTTCTTATTATTCTTATTAAGGTAACCAAAGGAGTCTGTGCAGAGACTTATTAGCTACTGGGCAAAATCCATGTTCTCTGCTTTCTGAGTGTACAGCTGGATGATGTTTCCCAGACTTCCCTGCAGCTGGCTGTGTAATTGTTTCAGCCCATGGGGCACGTGCAGTAGTGCTGGGTGCCACCATCAGGCCTGGCCAATTAAACCCCACGTGGGCTGGAACTGACACCCCCCATAACCTTGGAAGCCACAAGATCAAGATGCCAGAGCCTTTGTGTAGCAGAGGAGCACCTGGTTGACCCATTTAGCCTGTTGCTGTGGCTTGTCTTCCATGGGTTCATGTGTTGGAAGTTTGGTCTCCAGTGTGGTGATGTTGAGAAATGGTGGGACCTTTAAAAGGTGAGGCCTAATGGGAGGTGATAAGGTTATTGGGAGCATTGAACTCGGATGAGATTAATGCTGGTCTTGAGAAATGAATTAGTTCCCCCAGAATAAGTTATTATAAAAGCATGAGTCTGGCTCCTCCCTGATCCTGGCTTCCTGTCTCACTAGGTGATTGCTTTTGGAGATGCCTCCACCATTGTTATGTCATCCACAATGAGATCCTCACCAAAGCCTGAATTGATGGGGCTGTCTAATCTTGGATTCTAAGTGCCCCAAACTCAGCTAAATAAACCTTTTCTTTATACAATATTCAGTCTTGGGTATTTTGTTCCAACAACAAAAATGGATAGGATATCCTCCTGCTTATTTGATTCTAGACCTGTTTTTCTCTTATCCCTTTTTAGGATTTGTAATTTACATCCTCATTTAGTTCTACCTGAGCTGACTTTTCCTTTAAGCTTGGATCATGCGATCAATCATGCCTAAGTTTTCTCAGATTTCTTGAGATTTTCTTCCCATTTCTTGGTACAGAGTCAAACTACCAGACTCCCAGATGATGGTAATCTTTATCTCCCTTTCAGTTTACAACCAGATACCCCCTTTTTGGGAGAATTAGATCAAAATGGTGCTCTCTTCCTCATTTTCTCTGCTTCCAAAGATGTGGATTTGTCGTTTGGACAAGTATTTAGCAGAAATTTAATTTCAGTTTTAAAAGAGTGAGAATAAAATATCTATAGCCACAATTGCCTGGTACATAGTGAAGGTGGATCTTGCTTAACATCTTACTCTGCAACTTATCTAAATTTGTATGGCTGAGTTTGGCAGAAGAGATGATAGAAAAATAAATGACTCTACAGAATAAAACAAGAATTTGGAGTTCTGGAGGCAATACAAAAGAAATGGATAAGGAAGAAAGATGAGAGAATAAAGAGAGAGGCCAGACCACTCCACTTGGGGAATCAGCCTATGAATAAAGGAGGTCCATGGTGATTCATTTGGAGTTGTTCCCCTGAAGGGGCTGACAAAAGCAATGGACAGGGACAGCCTAAGGCTAGTGAGATAGTCTGCACACTAAATTCAGCAGATGCAAGGGCTCAGAGACATAGTAGACAGCAGTGTAAGCCTCTTTCCACCTTCCACTCAGGTCTCCCTCCAGGGACTGGCCAAACTTTTGAGGAGGACTTTAGACTCCCACTAAATGCGGAATAGAAGTTTGAAACAACTTTATTCAGAAAGGCTCCAGCTGATATCTGAGCGATTGAAAAATAATACTACAGATAATATCATAAAATAAAAATTAAGATCTAAGTAGGTAGGTCAGGTTTGTGGTCCCTTAAAATGCAAAAGCCCAAAGAGATTAATGTACCTAGGGGACCTGGTATAATGGCCAGGCTCTGCTCTGCTCTCAGGTTCTTTGGTTTCTTCTTCAATGTCCAGGGAGAGGAAACAGTGGCACCATGGTAGAGGCAGGATAGCTCCTCATTCCCTCTCTCCCCAGACACCAGGCACTCCCAGTCCCTCTAAGGCTTAATTTTTCCCTGAGCAATTTCCATAGGGCCTTGGGGCTTATCAGTAATTACTTCTATCAATGGTCTGAGCTCAGGGGAATATATGTAGAAGAAAGGAAGAGGTTTCCACCATCTGGTAGACAGATAGATTTTCCCTAGTAAGGGGAAGCATGTAAGAAAAAAAGTTTATGAATAAGTTCATCAGTTGTCCTAAAGATATATTATCTGATATCAGAAGATTTTCTTTGTTCCTATCAAATATTTAGGCACCAGATAAGAAGAATGAATCCAAGGTAGAAAGACACAGGGACCAACAGGGCAGCCATATGGAAGAGTTTGTTTATCTGACCCACTCTTCTCCTCTTGTCCAGATAAGGACACATGTTTGTGTGTTGACTGATGAGGACAGGAGGAGGTTTCCTGAGTGCAAAATGCCAGGCAAACCCTGAGATAAAAAGTCATAAATAGACCCAGAGGCTGACCCAGAGCCAGGCTCAGTGTCCTTGGGCTGGTAGGACTTGTAGGCTAGGTCCCAAGAGGCTGGGAGAGGGGCTGGGGATGAGCGGCTGCTGTGGAAATTTCCATGAGCTGCCCACCAGCTTTTGGGACACACTGGACTCCATGTGGCTTGGGGAGAACCTGGGTTATGAAAGAGGTACAAGACGTGGTCCCAGCTCATGAGGAGCTAAGTCCCTGGAGAAAGGAGTCAGAGTGCTTGCCAAGAAAGCAAGTGAACAAACAGGTTTCAAAATCTTAAGCCAAAGTTGAAAATAAGGTCAAGGCATGGAACAGAGCCAGGAAAAGTCAATATCACCTTCCAATTATTAGAACCCCATTTCACCTCCTAAGGAGAATGTTGAAAATACTTCATATTAAGGTAAAAGATGATTTTATTTCTTTAAATACTAACAAATGGATCAAATATTAATGTTTAAAATGCTTTTATTAGTGTATTACAGTTATACATGATAGTTGGGTTCATTTTGACATAATCATAAATGCATGGAATTTAATTTGCTCTATTTCAGTTCCCAGTGCCTCCTCTCTCCCTCTCCTCCTCCCTTCCTCCAACAATATAATAATTTTTAGAAGGAAAAAGTATTTACAATATATTATCACTTGCCAGAGCCTTAGATACTCTTATTAATTCGAGTTAAAATTACAAAATCATTTTTAACACAAAAATTTTTTTAAAAAGAAAAGAAAATTGTCAAAAGATGTTTAGAGCTATAGCTTGGTGGTAGAACAATTGTCTAACACGTGTAAGACCCTGAGTTCAATCCTCAGTGCTGAAAAAAAAAATGGCATCAGTTCTTTGACTTGGCAATTTTTACCAAAAAGTTTTAAGTATACAATTTTGTAAAAGCAGAAGTCACAACCCTCCCAGGAATTGAAGGTGTGTGTTCTTCTCTAAGAGGATTCAGATATTGTAAATGTGTGAATGTGGGTGCATACACTTACATACAACATTTGAACCCACAGCACTCACCAAAATGCTGCCTTCTTTCTACAGTTTAGATATAGTTTGAGTATGTTCCCTAGGATTTATATGTTGGGAGCTTGGTCTCTACTGTGGCAGTGCTGAGAGCTGGTGGGACCTTTAAGAGGAGGGGCTTAATGGGAGGCTCTTAGGTCACTGGGGGAGCCATCCTCAGAAGATATTAAGGTAGTTCTCCTGGGACCCCTGAACTTTTATAAGCCCAACCCCTTACTCCTCAGGCTTCCTGTTTCCATGTGATCATTTCCCACATGCACTTCTGCCACAATCCATCTGTCATTAGACCTTTACCAGAGAACAAACCAATGGGGCCACAGGATCTCAGACTTTCAACCTCCAAAACTGATGAATACAATTTCCAAGGCACTGGTTAGAATGTGTTTGTCAGCAAGAGAAAACACAAAGAGGCTTTATTGGTTCACATAACTAAACAGTAAAGTGTTAGGGGAGACTTCTTATATGTTTTAATCAGGGCTGCAGCTCCATTTCTTTCTCTGACTCTCTCTGCCTGTACTCCTTTGTGGGCTAGATTGCCATATGGCTGTGAACAGCAACTTGTGCTCCAATGAGTCTAGGGACAAAGAAGCTATTGCTTCCTGTAGCCACTGCACAGAAATACTGAGCTTCATTTTGATCAGACCATTGCATGTCCTGTGCTAACTGGCTCAGGCTCAAACAACTTTCTTTTGGGTAAGAGGTTGAAAATGGCTTACACCCTGGGTGGGGGGCACCCCCTGGAGCTACCACTCAAACTGATGGTACCTACACAATGGGAAGGAAGAAAAGAGGTATTAAGACATTCACAATGCCTACCATACCTTAGTTGCAGTTGTTTTAAAAAATTGGTGGATTTATTTATTTATTTATTTACTTATTTATGAGGTACTTTCTAAGTATCAGGTACTTTGGGAGACATAAAGACATGAAGTTTGCCAACTATTAGATTAAAAAAGACAAGTTGACAACTGCCATACAGTGTTAGGTATAATGTGAAAAAGGCATGCAAATGCTAAAAGAAAGTCTATAAAAGTGAAGACAGATTGCTTCTAGTTGAGGTGATCAGAGAGGCATCATATAAAAGAAACATTGGAATTAGCTCTCAAGGAATGAATTGGATTTCAATGATTGCAGGTGAGAAGGGAGGGCATTGGAGGGCAAGGAAGTAACACACCAGAGGCAGGAAACCAAGGGGAAGTTGGAAAGCTGGCACATACTTGTACTCCCAAGGAGCAGGGAAACTGAGGCAGGATGATTACAAGATTAAGTCCATCCTTAGCAACTTAGACCCCTGTCTGAAAATGAAAAATAAAAAGAGCTGGGGATGCAGCTCAGTAGTAAAGTGCTCTTGGGTCAAACCTCAGTACCACAAAACAAGGGAGAATTAAACAGAGGTGGCATCCCTTAGCACAAGTTCTAGAAGTTGTTGCTAGAATGAACCATGTCAGGTTGCAAGATAATGGAGTCTTTATTTTTCCCCATAAAAATTGACTTAGGCCCCCATTTGCCTGATTAGCAGAAAGCTCAGTCTGCTCCTTCATGGGGCTCCTGAACCTTCAATTTTTCCCAGATCCAAATTGTACACAAAGTAGAGACTGGAATCAGTCTGACCTTCACTTGCAGCAGAGGCCATTGGTCCTTTCAGTCTACCGGCTGACACAAGTCCCCAGGTCTCTGTGGCTCCTCAGGGAGGATGATTCCACTTGCGTCTAGTGTGTTCCTCATCCATGGTGGTTCAGAGCTCCAATCTGAGAACTCTACACTTCAGGTAAATTCCCAGTTCCCCCAACTACTGAGTCACTAGGGACTCTGGGTAACAGGTAGTTTGGGGTATCCTGTGGATGTAGAACTCTTATCTTTTCCTGGGATCCAAAGCACTCGGAGGCAGGGAGATCCCCTTCCCTAAACAATACCACAACCCGCCTTCCCTTCTGTGGACTTCCCCTTGCCACCCATTCCTGGCTCCTCACACACACCTGAGGTTCTTAGGGTGAGGGCTCCTACCCCAAGTGCCTTACCATGACCAGGGGCTGTCAGATGCCTTTCTCATTGACTCAAAGAAAGAAAACCCAAAGTTCAACACCAGAGTGACATTCTGCTCTTGAACTCGTAGGTTCATGCCTCTTAATCTTTTCCAGGATCGCTTACTTCACCCAAGGGAGCCAGCCCTCCTGCGTTCTTTTATTGCAAGTTCACATTGACGTTTAACCTCCTTGGATATTGGCAAAAGTTGTGTCCTTGATTGGTCTTCACATATACGTTGACATCTTTTTTCCTTGCAGCAAGTCTGACCCTGCCTTGATGGCTTTTCTGCCCACAGAAGGCCCTGACTAAGCCCCACTGTGTTTCGTACACATAGCACCTCTCTTTTCTAAACTGCCCTGCCCAACCTTGCTCTTGTAACCCTGGCTCTGAATATCTCACAAATAAATGGGTAAGAGGGGCTGGGATTGTGGCTCAGCGATAGAGCGCCCCCCTAACACGGGCGGGACCCGGGTTCGATCCTCAGCACTACATAAAAATAAAGGCATTGTGTTGTGTCCATCTACACCTAAAAAATAAATATTTAAAAAAAAAAGTGGGCAAGAGATAGACCCAGAATTGGGCTCAGCTTAAGGTTTCCAGCCTCTAGAATGTCTGCCGCTTTTCTAGCTTGTAAATTTTAGGACCAAATCTGAAAATTACTTCAAAAATTATCTTAAAGCAAACAAAGCTCTTTATAAAAAGTATCCCATGACTGTCTGGAGGAGAACAAAGTGAAACATGTATTCAACAACTGGGATGGCTTCCCTCACACCCTGCAGAATTGAAAGATGTGAGAATGAATCATAGGCTCTTTTCAATTCAATTGCTACTTCCTAATTCATGTCATATAATCAGTTATTTTCCCTTCACAAAATCCATATCGAGTCAGAACAGTTGCCTGTGGTGAGTGGATGGTGCTTGAAAAGAGGAACATAAAGGAACTTTTTGGAGGCATAAAATTTCTCTTTCCCCTTAACCCCCAAGCTGGGGATAGAACTCAAGGCCTCACGCATGCTGGACAAGTACTCCACCACTGTGCTACATCCCCAGAATGACTACAGACCAATTGGTGTTGGTTACATGATGTTTTCATTTGTAAAAATGTATGCATTGTAGACTGAAGATCTGTGCATTTTGCTGAATGTAAATTATCTCAATGTAAACAGAAAATTTAAACCAATGATTCTGACACATGTGGCTAATGTCCTTCTGCTACAGCATGTTGAAAAGAAATTATTCTGAAAGAAAAAAAACAATAGACTCTTGAGATGGCAGACACGCTCCATGCACAGGGTAAGTAAACAGGAAGAGAAACCACAGGTCTTGTTAATGGGCTCAGCTGGGATGTTTCCAGTTGTGGGAGCTGAGCCTCTTCTGTAATGTGCTTAATCACTTCTAATTGTGCAGTCAGCTAATTACAGTAATTAGTCTTGCCTTGGTTCAACAGGGTTGGGAATTCCTTTACATCATTCTCTTAAGGATGGGGTTGGCTCTTCCTCAAGTTTGGTTGTCTTCTTCAAATTGTGGCATGTGAACTCCTGGGGTCCCTGACATGATCTGTTGGCCTTGCATTTTCAGCACTGAGTGCTTGGGGATGGGTGACTAATCTTGGAGCCAGTGAGTCATATGTCTCAGGCCTGAGCACAGCGGGAGCACTTGGGCTCAATCCTGGCACCCCTCTCGGTTCACCGACCCAGCCCCACTTAGGTCCAAATTAATCACATTTTGAAAATAGGATTATTCACTACAGCACTGTTTGTAATAGCAAAAGAATAGAAACAGTCTGCCTGCCAGGAGATTGGTAAACTAAATTAGGATTCATCCATATACTGCAACACTGAGAAAAAATGATGAGGATGCTTTTTTGCACTGATTTGGAAAGAGCTTCAAGCTGGTATTGTTAAATGAAAAAAGAAGATCAGACACATAATATGGCCATGGCTATAAAAGTAGTGTAGGTTTGTATTTGCTTGTACCTGTATAAGGACACTTTGAAAAGAGAAGTGGATAGGAGACAAATGAAATTTAGGGTTTTTTTTTAAATAATCAAGTGAATTTGTTACCTAATGAAAGACTGAAATCAATTAATTAAAATGTTCAAAAGGGTTTTTTTTTCTTTTTTAAGTAGGAAAAAGTGTTAAGGGAAGGAGTTCCATGATCCCTCAATATGGCATTGCCCAAATTGTGGTTGTGAAGGTAGAATGGGAAATTCATCTATATTTAAAACAGTGATGGAAGCTGGGTATTTTGTTTGTTTATTTGATGCGGGGGATGGAACCCATGGTCTCCTTTATGCCAGGTAAATTCTCTACCAAACCCTAGTCCTAGAATCTGTTTCGTGTGTGTGTGTGTGTGTGTGTGTGTGTGTGTGTGTGTGTGTTACTGGGAATTGAACCCAGGGACAATTTATCACTGAGCACATCTCCAGCCCTTTTAATTTTTTTGATTTTGAGACAGGGTCTCACTCAATTGCTTAGGGAATTGTTAAGTTGCTGTGACTCTGATCTTGAACTTGTAATCCTTCTGCCTCAAGGCTCCTGAGTCCCTGGGATTACAGGCGTGGGCCACCATGCCCAGCTTAGAATCTGTTTTAATTCCTACTTTGTTATACTACTTTATTTACTCAGCAAACAAAAGAGCTATTAAACAATTACCCTCTGATGACAGCCCCTGGGGTTTGGGCTGGGCACACCAGGCAGCCATGGACAGCAGGTGTCCAGGTCATGACTCCATTACTCAGCATCTTCCTGCTTGGAAACAAATCCTCCTGTGCTGGTGGCTCTGCTCACTATGCAGTTGTAACTTGTTTTATTCTTAACTATGTGTTAAGCAATACCCCAAAGGGTCCAGGAAATCAAAAGGAATACTGACATTGTTCACAACTAGGTAATGGGATACATGAAAATTATAAATTATAAAAGTACCTCAGGAGTTTTCTCTAGATTTGAAAGTTGTGATCTTTCAACTTCTATGGAAAAATCAAGCTGTTCTACTTTAAATATAATCTGAAAGAGAAAATATTGCAAGCAGTACATAATAAATTGATTTGCCAAGTATTATGCACTGAGATTATACTTTGACTTATTTAGAAATAAAAGAAGAAATTATTGAAGTAAACTAGTTGATTTTAGACACGTACAATGTGAAAATCCTGCATTCCTTATATCTATGTATTAGTAACACAAGGGTGATCTAAAGGCACTTGAAGCATGATAGCTAATGAATCAGATGAAATTATGGAGAATATTGATCCTTTTTAAATATAACTTTTAAATTTCAACATCTGTAAGTTATTTTCATGTGTATGCATGTTAATTTAGTAAAATATAGATAGTAATACAATGTCTTTCTGAATACATATATATATATTACAATATGGGTTTATTTATTAAGGAAAAATAACTAAAATTATACAAAGTGTTCTATGTTACAGGTACCATCTTAAGCACTTTGCAAAAAGTTACTTGTTTAATTCTCAACAGTCCTGTTAGACATAGGTATTACTGTTATAGAGACAGAAACTGAGGAACAGAAAATTTAAGTTGGACAGGGCCAGTTGGTAATTAGCAGAGCTGTGATTCTAACCCAGAGTGTATCACTCCATTTTCCATGTTCTTAACCATAGTGTTTATTGAGCACTGTTTGCCAGTGACTGTTCTAGGCTCAGAGGATATAGTCTTGAACCAAAGAAATAGTTTTTGCTCTCATTGGGAGAGACATGTGATAAACAAATAGATAATACATTAGGTAATGAAAAATAAACTAAATAAGGGAGTGGGGAGTTGTTTTAAGACCAGAATAAGGGGGGCTGGGGATGTGGCTTAAGCGGTAGCGTGCAGCCCAGGTTCGATCCTCAGCACCACATACAAAGATGTTGTGTCCACTGAAAACTAAAAAATAGATATTAAAAATTCTCTCTCTCTCTCTAAAAAAAAAAAAAAAAGACCAGAATAAGGGACCAGATGGGCCCTGTTTCAGTAGGATGATAAGGTGACATTTTGTGATGTACCTATCCAAAGTGTGAGTGAGCCATGAGGACATCAGAGGGAAGAGCAAGTGTACAATCTTTGAGCTGTGACTCTTATTGACATGTTAGAACATTGCCAGGAGGTTTTTCTTGGTGGAATAAAGTGGGAGAGGGAGGTAGCATTTGAAAAATAACACCTGGAAGACACCTGGATAAGGTCATGTTGTCTTATGGAGCAATGTAAAAATTTCGCCTTTTATTCTGAGTGAGATGAGAAGTCAGCACTGGGGTGTGAGTTTAGAAATGCCATGATCTGACTTTTGCTTTAAAACAAAGGATCACTGTAGGAAGATGTGTGGGAATAGACTACTTAGTTGACTATTGAAATAATTCAGATGGTAGATGATGTTGACATATCCTAGGACAGTGGTGATGCTGACTCAGGAGGCATTTGAAGATGGATTGGAAGAAGTTGCCCACAGATTTGATGTGAGGTATGACAGAACAGAGGAGTCAAGGAGGATGCAAAGGTTTTGGTCTGAGTAATGGAAAAAATGACTGGTTCTTAGAGGGAAAAGCAGGAGAGTATAATGTCCCAGAGGCCAAGTCAAATAGCCGTATCAATAAAGAAAAGGGATGATGTCAGTCTAAATGGCAAATTCTTTGAAAAATTCTGTCCTCCACAAAAACAATGAGGAAACTGGAAAAAATGGTGAGAACATACTTTTCTTCAAAATTCTGCAAACTCACCACAGTCTTTGCAGCCGCGTGGAAAGAACTGATGGCAGAAAAATGGCTGAATCTCATTAACAGCAGTAAGCTTTGCAGTGTTTCAGCTTGCTCTAGTCTTGTTCCTCTCTCTTCAGATATGTGGTAGCCTTGGAAAATAAATCTGCATTCCTGGTACCACTTGGCTGCCACGGGAGGGAGCAGAATAGAGCTGAAAAATCTTTCTCATTCTCAGAAAATTGTCATTATTTTACCTGTGTGGTGGTTCCCTGGGAGATCTCTTACAAAGATGCCTCTCTTTGACATGGCTTAAGCTCTCGCATTGTGAAAAGCTGAGAAACTGATGTGACTCCATTTTTGAGAAATCATCTTCTACCTCAACGCCTGTCCTAAGGAAGGGGGCATGATCCTTGTCCTGGGAAAAACCCACAGAGCACTCCTAAGCACATACCCACCCTGCTGAGTTGTTTGTCTGCAAATAACAGGAGAGATCTGTGGTGCCAGGTGTCCCTGACTCAGTTAGGCTAGGTGAAGACCCATAGCAACCCCCTAGCAACCACCAATCAGCAAGAGACAGGAAAAATACCTGGGATGCCAGATGACCCCTCAGTAGTTTATGGTGGTTGATAACATGTTGGGAAACCTTGTAGTTTAGCACATATACCCCTCGTGGCCTAAACCAATCAGTTCAAAGGAATCCCCCTCTTGTACTAACCAATCACCCCTACTCAACTTGTTTCCACCACTGAATGTGCTAATCAATGTTAAGAGTTGTTTGATTTTCCCACTGTATGGAATGATTTGCTGTGTGATGTTGTGACGCATAGAGTATCCCCCCAAAACCTATAAAATCTCACTGAACAAAGGACCAGGACTCACTCCCTGGGACTGCTGCATCGGGAATGGTTGTGAGTCCAGGCTCGAGCTTGCAATAAAGACTCTTGTGTGATTGCATCAAATTCAGCTCCTGGAGGTCTGTTGGGGTCCCATGAATCTGGCATTAAAAAGCCTTTTTCCAAGGGAGAATTTATGGGAAAAAAAATTACAGGTATGATTTTTAACTCTGCAGCTGCCTGTGGTAGTGGAGAACAGTTGGGGTAAACAATAGACTAACCAAAGACCTTACATGAATTGGTGGGAAATGAGATGTCCACGTGTTCAGGAAAGACCTGAGGAGGCCCTAGGAGCTCACTTTTGAATGATCTTGAGATTCTTTTCAAGCTGAAAGTTAGCTTAAGGCAGAGCTGTCAACTGGATGGCTGAGTGTTGAAGTCATGCCCCAAGGCACACAGAGAGACTGAACTGGTTGATTTATTGGTTCCAGGCATTTAAGGAAATCTGTGTCTTATCATTAGCTGAGTATTAGGGTGAGTACAGATTTCGGTGGCCACATACAACAAAACATACAGGCTTTACAATTTAATTTAGAAAAGTCATTAAACAAAGAAGAACTATAACAAGTAGCAACTATAGACCCTGGGAAGGGAGAAGAATATGATTTCCATAGATGTCACATTATGTTATTTAATATGTCCAATTTTCAGCAAAAATTATAACATGTAAATATACCAAAAAGTGTGACATATACCCAAGGTAAAAAAAATGAATTAATAGAGACATAAACAATGTTCCAGACATTGGACTCACTGGACAAAGACTTTAAATCAGCTGTTTTAAATATATTCAAAGAGCTAAATGAAGCTAAAGAAAATTAAAGTCTGAGAATAATGTCTCACATTATTACTAATAAAAACATAGAAATTATAAAAATAATTACAAATGTTCTGGAGTTGAAAAATACAGTTATCAAAATGAAAAATTCATTAGTGGGGCTCAACAGCACATTTGAGCAGGCTGGAGAAAAAAAATCAGCACAATTGAAAACAGGTCAATTATTAAAGAAACAGAGGGAAAAGAATGAAGAAAAATGAACAAGGCCTCAGAAGTCTGAGTACAATGTACCTATAATGTGAATCCCAGAAGGAGAAAAAGGTATAAAAAGAATATTTGAAGAGGGCTTAGGGGTAGAAATACTTGCAGAGAATGCATGAGACCCTGTGTTTGATCCCTAGCAGTGACACACACACACACACACACACACAATTTATTTGAAGAAATAATGGCAGAGATCTTCCCAATTTTGATGAAAACATTAATCTTCTTGTTTAAGAAGTACATACCTCCAAATAAAGTAAACCCAGACAGCTTTACAACTAGACAACATCATAACCATACTGTCAAAAGAGGGGGCTAGAAGGCTGTGACACGACATATTTAAAGTGAAGAAAAACAAAATGTCAACTAAGCATTCTATATCCAAAAGAACCATACTTCAGAAATGAAGGAGAAATTAAGACATTCCCATATAAACAAAAGTTGAGAGAATTAATCACTAACATATCTTCCCTATAAGAAATAAAGGATGCCCTCAGGCTTAAATGAAACAGCAACTAAAATTCCATATGAAACAAAGGAGTTTGGTAAAGGAAACTTCATAGGTTGAATATAAAAGGCAGTATAAATATATGTTTTCTTTATATTTTTTTTTACCTCTTTTAAAAAATAACTACAAAAACTGGGCGAGGTGGTGCATACCCATAATCCTAGCAGCTCGAGTGGCTGAGGCAGGAGGATTTCAAGTTCAAAGCCAGCCTCAGCAATGGCAAGGCACAAGCAACTCAATGAGACCCTGCCTGTAAATAAAATTCAAAAAAGTGCTGGAGATGTGGTTCAGAGGTCCAGTGCCCCTGGGCTCAATCCCTGATACCAATAAAAAAATAATAATAACTACATAAGACAATAATTATAAACTTATGGTGATGGGCAAACAATGAATAAAAATGAGTTTGTGTGACATTACAAAAGGGGGTAGAGAATGGAGCTATAAAAGTGTGAAGTTTTAATGTCTTATTGAAATTAAGTTAGTGTCAATCCAAACTATACTGCTATGTTAATTAATGAGAAAGAAGGAAGGAGTGATGAACTGTGATAGTCTCTGCTTCCTGATTCGACAGCCTGAGCTGGTTTCTTCTGCCATGATGTTCTGCCTCACTTCTCTCACAGAGCAATGGAGTCAGGTGTCTGTGGACTGCCACCTCTGAAACCTTGTAAGAACCACACTGTATGTGCTGAGTCATGCCCATCTTCAGGGAGTGTACAGTCTTGTGGGGAAAATATGTGAAAGCAATGATTGTACTTTTGAATGCTGATGCCTGTATAATAGGATGGCATACTTTATTTCCCACAGGAGATGGGAGCAATCAAGAAGACCTCACAGAATTCCCATTGTTCTGGTTCTGAAGCAATTATTTGACAGGGACATGGGAAACCATAAAGGAGAAGCTCAGCTAATAACAATATAAAGACACTTCTGATAAATAGAAACAGAATCAAGGGTGATTTAGGTTGCTTTAATCACTCTGTATGGATTTTTTAATTGTATTAATGATGATCACATTTGTGTTCCATTCAAAGGTTCATTTTATATAGATAAGTGCTTGCCAAGAATGTATAACATTAAAGTCAAAATAATGAAAGTACACAGATTATATATTCTACTTCTTTTTATATTATTTATAATTGGTCATGCAATTATATTTTTAATGTTTTAGGAACTGCTTCAAGTATGTGAAATCTAAAAGATAAAACTCAGGTCAATAAACACTGCTTTCTTATCAGGTGATCAATCAAAAGGAACAGATCAAAATCGATAATATTATTTTTAAAATGTTGGTGATAGTTTAAAACCTGAAAATTGACCATTTGATTTGGCAACATGAAAAGTCACCAGTGAGCAGTTTTAGGGGGATGATAGAGGCAAAACCTGTTGTAGCTTTTCATTACTGTGACACAATACTTGATATGATCAATTTCAGAGGAGGAAAGCTTTGTTTTGGCTCATAGTTTTTGATGGTTTCAGTTCATGGTCAGTGGGCTCCCTTGCTAGCTCATGGAGACAGCAGGTGGCAGGGGAAATTGCTTACCTCATGGCAGCTGGGAAGGAGGGAGAGGGAGAAGTAAAGGGAGAGGACGAGGAAGAACGAGAAGGAAAGGGAGGAAGTGGCTAGGGTCCAGGTATACCCTTCACGGACACACTGCTAGGTCTTACCTCTTGAAAGTACCACCACCTGCCAATACTGCTACAGGTTGGGGACCAAGCCCTCAACATGTGGGCCTTTGGGGGACATTTTAGATCCAAACAATAGCAGCCTGGCTAGATTTTGAAAGGATCAGAGAAAAGGAAGTAGAGACAATGAATATAGATAATTCTTCCAGGAGTTTGTTAAAAACGGCAGTAGAGAAATGCAGGTGAGTGAAGAGTAAGAGATATTTCAAGAGACTTGTGTGTTGATGAAAATGTTTTACCAGAGTGGGAAAAACTAAGGGCCTCCTCTGTCTTTTTAGTAAAGAAGAAATTGGGAGATTAGAAGGAAATGTTTAAGAGTATCAAGTTCCTTACCAAAATGTCCCAGGCACAGACATTGTTGTTTATTGGGAGAATATGTATGTATATATGCATATGCACATTTTAGTGTTTTATTGAATAATACTGTACTAATATATTATCCCGGTTAGGACAGCAATACAAAAATATAAAATTTTAGAAGTTTTAAGATAAATTTGAAAAAAATATTAAGATGACATCAGCTGGACTAGGTACAGCTGGACTAGGTACAGCTGGATTAGGTACCCTAAATCCCAGAATGTCAGGAAGCTGAGGCAGAAGAACTGCAAGTTCAAAGCCAGTCTGGGCAACTTAGCAAGACCCTGTCTCAAAATAAAAAACAAGGGGTTGGGTCATGGCTTAGTGGTAGAGTGCTTGCCTGGCATGTGTGAGGCCCTGGATTCAATCCTCAGCACCACATATAAATAAAATAAAAAGATCCATTACAACTAAAATGATATTTTAAAAAACAACAAAAAAATAAAGGTTAAATTTCTAAAAATAAAATTTTAAAAAAGGTCTGGGGGTGTAAGCAGTGGTATAGTGCCACTGGGTTTAATCCCTAGAACTTAAAAAGAAAAGGCATATGATCATTAACTAATAGCTTAAGGAATGACAGATGCTCAGAATGAGGTATCTAGTGAATGAAATCCATGCTTCAAATGTTTTCTTGCTATTTTTGAGTTTTGTGGCTGTCTTATTAGCTACAGTTAGATCCATCCTTGTTCCTACCTTGCAGAGAGGCTGACAAGGAAGAGTAGTAAAGACTGTTATTAATTTATTGTTCACCTTACCTGTCATTATTAGTGTTATCTTCAGTCTGGACTGTCTTTGCACATATCTTTTAAAAAACATTTTTATTATGTGGAATTACAAACATACGTAGTCTATATTACATTATGTTCATTAAACCCCATGTACCCATCATTCTCCTTCCATAATTATCAACTCATGACCATTCATGACTCAGTCCTGTAATATTTTAAAGCTAAGTCCATACATCATATTATTTTATCTGAAGTAATTTGGTATCTCTCAAATGTAAGGACTCTTAAAAACCTAACTACAGTATCACTATATCATTTGAAAAGAAAAAGAATTTGCAGGAAACCTTAACTTGCAGGATTGGGGAATGCTTTGCCAAAATAATAATAAAAAAATAGGGCAGGAAAAAGAAATGTGATTTACCATAATAGAGCAGAAGTCATTATTTCTCAAGGAGTAGGTATTAACCTAACAAAGATGCGTTCTTTTCAAAGACTAACTGAGGAGCATTTCTCTAGTAAACGAGACTGGTTGTCCTTGAAAATAAAACTTATATTTGTGGTGGTGGGTTATGCTTGTTTTCAGATACTTCAGGAGAGAAATTGGCCCTAGCATTGCTGGTAGAATGCGACTGAATTGGGCGGAAGCAGCCAAGTAGTTCTTTTTCCCTCATTTGTGGAACCAGCGCATCACATTCCCCCCCCCCCCACACTTCAATCAGCAGAAGCAGAGTTGTTGAAAATCACAACCTGTTCCTATTGCAGTCTGAGGGGGTAGAGTGGTAAGATACAGGGGTGGATGAATCCTAATGTGGGGGTCACTAGATGGGAACACTTGGAAGGCCACAGGCAATATAAAGAACAATTAGTGTAGTAGGGAGAGGTGAGCACCCTGAGAAGGCCTTGAGGCTTGGCTGGTTTTTTTCTCCTGTGTGGTGAAAGGGAGCCAAGGTATGGACCTTGGTCCAAACGTATCTTCGCTGTGTTCTTCAAGTGGCAGCTCTGATGTGCCACCCACTGACTGAAGGTACCGCAGGCGCTCTCCTCCGGGCTTAGCTCCTTCCACCTGTTGGCCTGTCCCCAGCTGTTAGGAGAGCCGCACCTCTAGTCATCAGTGAGGAGAACAGGTGCCTCAGCTCTAAATTCCGCCCCAACCCAGCAAAGGCTGTTTTGAGAATAGTGCTGTCACAAAGTAAACACAATTAGCCTAAGAAGAAAGCTGGATAAAGTAGGAGGGCCAGGACACTAGAGGTGGAAGTGCGTTCTGCTTTGGCTGCCTCGCTTTCCCCTTCCCAGAGTGCTTTTCATGGAAATCGGTAAGAGGCCCTCTCCATACAAAGATGGGAAAAGGTGCAAAGCTCGCCGGTTCCTCAAAGTGCACCGTGCCCCTAGCAGTCGCCTGCTGTGCCTCTCGCTTACTCTCCCAGGCCCTTTCGGAGCCCCAGCTAGCATTCGCAGGGACGTGACGTGCACGTGGCCAGTCAGTGCGGATGCGCCGGAAAAGGCCTGGACTCAGGACGCAAGCGCGCGGGCCACAAACGCCGCTTTTTTAACTAGGGGAAAGGGCAGCAGGGCCGTGGGGGGGGGAAGGAAAATGGGAGGGACTCTGCCCGCCATAGTAGCATCCCATTGGCTGATCTCGCTCCGCCCTTGGTTTCGATTGGCTGCGGCCGCGCGCAGGGCCCAGCACGCTCCCCCGCCCTGCGCCGTGCGGCGATGGGTAGGCTACGACGGCACAGCCAATGGGAGTAGCTTGGAGGGGCGGGGCCAGTCAACGCGGGGTCTCATAGGGCGCCAGCGAGTATGGTAAACAGACCCCGAGCGCGTGTTAGGCGCCCGCGTTGGCACGTACCGAGCGGCGCGAAGGTGACCGAGATCTCAGCTTAGTGCCTCCGGGTAAGGCTGCCACCCGCGGGCCTACAGCGTGCTCGGGCGCCTTCCGGCTGAGGCAAGTGCTGGCCTCACCACCTGTCCAGGCCATTCTTGCAGCCTCAGGTGACAGCGCGGGTTCCTGCTGCGAGTTTCTCTGGTCTCTGAGCTCCGTAGCGGGTTGCACTGGGTGCGCTTCAGGTGCAGGGTAGGGGCTGTGCAGTGGTCTCCCACCCGCGTGCCCACCTCGGCCAGCCCGCCTTGTTTCGGGGAAGGCACAAAGCCGTATGTCTGGAATGCGACCCAGCAACCGGGAGGCGCTGCCACCTCCAGCTGGTGTCTCTTGTTTGCCAGTATAGTTTCCCTGCTTCGTTTTCTCATAATTACATGTGTTTTAATTTCCAGGTCCCCTCCTACCGTGTGTCTGGGAACTCTAACTGCTTGTGCTGCAGGTTTGTAAGAACTTTGACCTCCTTAAGGGGATCCAGCTGTTGGGTTTCACAGGTGGGGGTTTGGGGTGAACTTGGGAACCTTGTTAGTTCTTTCCTCCATTTGCTTTACTTTGATCCTTCCTCCTATTTTTCCAGGCACTGGAAAATATTATTAGTGGTCTGGGCTAAATTTCCTAAGCTAGACTTTCCCTGGCTCTTGTCATTCATGCACAGTGGCAACATCTCTTTCTGCCAAACTACGCTTGTTTTCCCATGTGTAGGGTGAAGGAGAACGCTCCAGAGGCAGGTCTGAGTGTTAGGAGTCTCCATTTGGATGAGAGATGTCATATTCCTGAAGGGTGAAAGTCTTTGTGTGTCCTAAGCCTGGGTTGGGCTTGCAGCCTGTTGGAAAACTTGTCCATGCTCACTTGGGCCTTCATCTGCGTGACAGGACTCAGGAGCTGGGCATTCCAGGCCTACCTCCTTGCCAAAGGATTTGAACATGCATTGATGCCAGCTTACCAGTTGTGCTGTGGATAGGTGGGTCATACTGGCAGGACGACTATTGAGAGGAAGCCCCTTCTCAGGAGAAGGGACAAAAAGGAGAGATGGTTCACAGGAGGATCATCTTTAAGACTGAAGTGACAGTTTTAGGTGTTTGATTTAGCCTTGCAAGTATGCAGACAATGCAGAATTGTTGAAATTGTTGGCCTGACCTCAGATGATTCAAAGGAAAAGTGAAATGGCAGTCTGGACACCTTTCTTAGAGCTAGTGCATCACTTAGGATAGGGTTTCTCAACCTCCAAACTATTGACATTTTGGACTTATGATTCTTTGTTGTGAGGGACCGGTCCTGTGCATTGTAGGAGGTGTAACAGCATTTTTGGCAAAGTAGCCACCCTGATTCTCTGTCCCACCAGTTGTAACAATTGAGAATGTCTCCAGATATTGCAAAGGTCTCCTGGAGGGAAAAATTGTCTTTGATTGACAACCACCCAGATAAGACTAAAAAGGGTCATCTCATGCTTCCAGAGGCCTCTCTCAGACCTGCCCAGGAGTAGTTGAGAGGTTTAGAGAGAGGGCAGTGTTATGCCACCTGCCGTAAGCAAACAGTAGAAGCTGTGCATATGGAGCTTTAAAGGAGTCCTCACCTGAGCACTGGGTGGCAGAGGTGAAACCTGCCAACAGAGAGAAGGTAGAAATTCATGGACATTTACTGTGTCTGTAAGGATGTGTAGTGGTGACTAGTGGGGTTGGGAGTTCTGAGGAAGTGGAAGACCAGTAGTTTCTGTCTTTGGGGATCTTGCAAGACTCTGGAATATATGCACATGAAGTGACCATTGGCCACTTTTTTAGTAATGAGCTAACAAGTGTAAGCTGCCTGAATGTTGGCAGAGAGGTCAGTTCATTTAACAATAAGCAACTTTTCCAAGGTGGTGCTTTACTCATCCTTACTTTTTGCTCACACATCTCTGTGTCTTGTGGGAGGAGGCCAGGCGTGTGTGTTCAGGGAATAAGTGTCTGGCTGCATTTAAAACATACATGTGTGTACACCCCCCTCCACCTGCCCTTCTAGGAGTTTAATAATGGTGCAGCATGGTAATCTACTATTTGTGGAATTCCTCTATAGTTGATCATTATTATCAATGACAGCCATTTATTTTTGTGCAGAGAAAGATGCTTTACTTCTGAGTCTACATTTTGCTTAGATTTAGCCCAGAATTTATGCCCTCATCTGAGTCTCAATATAGTGGACATGTAGAGAACCTGAAAAAAAAAAAAACAGTGATTATTGAGTAGGGAAAGGAAAACATCCCAAGCACCTACTATGAATTTCTGTTTCTTTGTTTTTAATTTAATCCTGTAGGAATATATCGGGAATTTCCTGCAACACTTCTTGGTCAGTTACGAGGTCTTTTGGGTGCCCTTTGTTGCCTATAGAAAAGGATTAGGAAGGGAGGTCACTTCTCCTTTCTCAAAGAGAAGTTTGGAGACGTCTATTATTGGGAAGCTCAAAACTTGGCAGGATAATTTTCCATCAAGGGCCATGGACACTGAGTCATTATCTTTGTCAGTTGAAACAAGAGCTGTGTGCAAAATTAGACTGGAATATTTAGCTAAAGAGTTGTCTTGATCTGACAACTGGAAATAGTTCCAGCATTCCTGTTAAATAACAGTCGAGACTTGGGGAGAGCCAGTGCAAGTGGGGAGCTCAGGGTCCAGTTTCTTCCAGAATTATACATGTGGGAGGGGTGAAGCCAGGGAGACAATTTGAGAGAAGGGATGGTGGCACATCCCAGGACTTAAGGACAAAGGGAATGTAGAACTCAAGTCACAGACTAAGAGAATATATACAGGTAGAATTTATAGACTAAGTGGATACAGGGCTGCGATTTCTAGTTGAGGAGAGAAGCTGAGTGATGGTGACTGTACCCTTAGAGGGTACAGAAAGAGCAGGAGGAGCAGGTTTGGGGGAGATGGTGATGTTAGTGTTAGACATGATGGAGCTGAGGTACCTGTGGGTCTATTTTTTCCTATTCTTGTTTATTAAGATATAATTGGCATGTGGTAAATTTTCCCTTTTTAATATGTAGCCCTACACAGTTAGATGGATGCATATAGTAACATAACCACTCACAATCAAGGTGTAAAACAGTTCCATCACCCTCCAGCATAGAGCATCTTTGTAGTTAACTGAGAGATTTGAATGAGACTATATGGCACAGACGTGTGTATCTTGTTTTTGTTCTAGAATTGCTTTAAGTGGGTAAGAGGGCCTCCTGGCTTAAGAGGGAGGCAAGCCTTTTTATTAGCTAGCTGTGGAAAGGCAGAAGCAGCAATGTGCAGAGCAGGGAGTCAAGAGGGCCTAGGGCCAGTCATGCTGTGGAACAGTGAAGGAGGAGGCCAGAGAGAGTGCACAAGGGAGAGTTTCTGGGTCTGTGGAGCTGGCAGGAAACTCTGTGAAGGGTGTTGACAGAGGCCGGATGAAGCGACCTACTAGCTTAGACCATCAGTTGTCACAGAGGGCAGCTTGGGGAGCAGGAGAAACAAGTGCACCATCTTTGGGAGTTGTTAGCGGTGAAGGAGAAACGTCAGCAGAAGTTGTTTGGTGCAGGAGAGCTGAGAATGGGTTTGTGGGCTTGAGGGGGAAAGGCTTTTGTGGAAGGTGAAATTGAGGGCAGAAGAATACATAGCTCTTAGAGATAGGTTAGGGAGGAGAACGTGTGGGAAGAACTAGGAATTTGAGGATATTCGGGGAAACAGGTCTGCTATGGAAGGAGTAACAGAAAGCCAGACCCAGTTTCTGTCATAGGTGTCTCAGGGTCCTGCCTCTGCCATCCTTTGAGGAGCTGGTTGCTCCTGATAGAAGCAAGAGTATGTGTAGAGGGGAGGCAGCTCTACAGCTCAGAGTTTCCCCTCTCTACCTCTGTGCTACTCACTGGATTCTCCCAGGCTTATTTACTGAGCATGGCCACTCCACTTTTCTACCTCTCCATCTTTTTTGAAACATCTGGGGAGTCTCCCCCTGATATAGGTATATTCATAGAGTATAGGCATATTCATAGAATATACCTAGTTCTTTTGAGCATTATCCTTTGCAGACTCTGTTAAATCCATGTTTCTAGGACTATCCCTGTGTGTCTCCTTGTCAATTCTCTGTGCTCCAGGAGTAAACGGCTTCTTCTGAATCCCTGGAAATTAGAGACCATCCTAGGTCAAGTGCCATATTTTACACATGAGGATATAGGACATGCAGACCTGAGGAGAACTGATGTGCCTGTGTGTAACTTGGTTGGTGAGCTGGGCCTGGAATCCCTGGGTCCTCCCTGTCAAGCCTCATCCCATTCTGTGTATTGTCCAGAGCTAGAGGACCTGGTAGCAGTGTCCCTACCATCTACTGGGCTGGATGAGAGGTCCAAGGGACTGTTCATATGAAAAGAAATGTCAAAGTCCAGAGCCTGGGGTTGGTCCCACTGTTTGTTCTTTGGCACAATTTTTGCTTGGCACTGATTCTGGCTCAGAGGAGGGTGAAGGAAAGAACAGGTTGCCTGGTAAGCTGAAGGTGGTTACTGTTTGACAGGTGCTTGAGCAAACAGCTCAGATCTTTCTAAGATTGAGAAGAAACTCGCTGACTCTTGCTCCCTAGGGTGTTTATAACCGACACTTGGCCCAGCAAAGGGTGGAAGCTGTGCCACAGCCAGGTTGGCTGTATGGCCCACTCATGCCTCCGTGGAGCATGGTTGACAGGCCAAGGCAGACTTGCCCTCTGGGGAGGAGGATCTTTCTCCTCCCCGTCCTTTCCTCTCACTCTTCATATAGACAAGGAATGGGGCAAAATAGAGGTGTATTTGTGTCCAGCTCATGAACAGCTCATGAAGCTGGCATGGATACTTCCCAGCGTGGCTCCTGTAAAAATCTCTTTAGACAAGGGATGTTGCTATTGCCATGTATGTAGCTGTGCATACCGAGGGGTTCAGGGTGATCACCAACAGAAAGGACATTTCCTTGGGTTCAGCAACCCTGTTGTAAGGAGCATGGGCAGGTATTTATGTCTGCCCCGTTTCTAAGGCACTTCAGGGCAGCTGCCAGCACTCTGCTGAGTGCTGTCTCATACCACAGTGCCAAATAAACCACACGAGTCCTCAAGAGAGGGTGAGCCCTGCCTGCCTCCCTGACTTAGACTGGATCCTGTACCGGGAACGTGGAGCTGGGGATATAAATAAAGGGATTACCAGGCTGATCTCATCCATGTTCAGGCTGAATCTCATTCCAGAGTGTCTGTGTGGTTGAATTTATACATTTTATCTATATATAAGTAAAATTATTATCTTTTGACAAAAAGTCTCCGTCTAAGTTGCCCAGGCCAGCCTTGAACTTTTAGTCCTCCTGCCTTAGACTTCCAAGTAGCTGGGATTATGGTGTGTGCCATCGCACCTGGCTTGTTGCAATAATATTAATAATATCAGCTAAGGATTTTTTTTGTGTGTTTTTGGTGCTGGGGATTAAACCTAGGGCCCCCCACATTGCTAGACAAATACTGTATTGAGCTATATCCCAACCCTTTTTAAAAAGGGGAAGAGGACACTCAGCTCTCTGTCGCCTGGCTGTGCCTTGGGATTCTGGCCCTCTCTGGGAAATCAATGGAGGCTAGAACTCCACTTTCTGCTACTTTTACACCTCCCTCCCCTGGTAAGGATATCTTAATTGCCCAGTGTGTGGAGAATGGAGGCTTGCAATCTGGGACTTCAAAACCATACTCTTTTGCTTGTTTACACCTCTAAACTAATAAACAAGTTGTCTGAGCCATAATGGATATAGGACCTAGCTCTACTTTTTACAAGTTGTGTGACTTTGAACACATTCTTAACTTCTCTGTCTTTGCTCTCTCAGCTACTGTGTTGGTCAGCTTTCTATCACTGTGTCAAATTACTTGAGAAAATCAACTTAAAGGAGGAAAGATTTATTTTGGCTCATGGTTTTAGAGGTTTCAGTCCATGGTCAGTTAGCTCTATTGTTCTGGGCCTGAGGTGAGACATGGTATGAGGTGAGGAAAGGCATCACAGAGGAAAGCTGCTCTCCTTTTGGCATCAGGAAGCAGAGTGAGAGATTGATGAGGACAAGGTATACCCTTCTAGGGCACATTGCCAGTGACCTACATCCTCTAACTAGGTCCAACCTCCTACAGTTTCACCACTTCCCAATAATCCGTTCAATTATGAACACATCAGTGTAAGAATCCATTGATGAGATCAGAGCCTTCATGGTCCAATCAGTTCTCAAAAGCTTCACCTATGAACTTTGCTGCCTGGGGGACCAGGCTTTCAACACATGAAACTTAGATCTAAACCATAACAGCTACAAAATAGGCACTGTACCTACCTTTTAAAAATGATCGCGTTAACACATCCTTGCTTAAGTAGAACACTTAGCACAGAGCCCAGCATGTACTAAATGCTCAGAAAAGCAGTGGTAGTTACCATCATCATGTTGTGCTGGTTCTACTTCTCACAAAAGCATTTGGGGGAACTGATTAAATTCATTGAAGGAGAATGTCTGAATAATTGCTGCTCAACAAGCCCTTGTGTGTGTTAGCACAAGAGTATATAATTATTGCTGGGTGCAATGGCTCATACCTGTAATCCAAGCAGCTCGGGAGGCTGAGGCAGGAAGATTGGGAGTTCAAAGCCAGCCTCAGCAACTTAGCAAAGCACTAACAACTCAGTGTATTTTAAAAGATAAAATAGGGCTGGGGAGTATCTCAGTGGTCGAGTGCCCCTGAGTTCAAACCCTGGGTCCAAAAAAAATGAGTATATAATTTTCAAGGACTTTCAAGAAAAAGCCCAGTATCTGGAAGCAACTTTAAGGGAACATGAAGTCCTTATAGAAGACAATTTGAGGTCCAGAAACTCCTTTCCTTCCAAGGCAGGACTCCACAGGCCATCCAAAAGGCTGTGGTGACCATGTGTTGACCATGCTGAGCAGCCCTGTGTACCAACCTCTCATCCACAGCAGACAGATCAGCCTGTGTGGCTCACCAGGAGGCCACTCCTGCCCTGCAGACACGGCTGTGCAGGCCTTGGGGTGGAGGCAGCAGTGAGTCTCCCATCTGTCTGCCCATCTGCTTGTGTGTCTCTTCTAGCCAACGCCCCACGTTTCATGGATGTGCCCATACCCAGTGCTTGCCCAGCCAGGGGCTCTTGTTAAGAATTCTATGAAAGCATAGGAATGAAGGGATGATTACATGGTAGATGAATTTATATGAGCTCAAACTGTGGACTGACAATGGCACTTGTCTGTTAAGATGAGAGGAGGGAATGCAGGTAGTCTCAGTTATGGCTGGGAGTCCTTTGAAGTGGCAAGAGGAAGGAGAAGAGATGGTCAGGAAGTTGGCACCCAGCACCCCCTCACACACCCCAGGCATGACCCCCTTATTAAAAAAATTTTTTTCGGGGGGACTAGTTGTAAATGGACAGAATGCCTTTATTTAATTAATTAATTTATTATGTGGTGCTTAGGATTGAACCCAGTGCCTCACACATGCGAGGTGAGTGCTCTGCCACTGAGCTACAACCCCTGCAGCATGACCCCTTTATAAGCAGCAATTAGGGGCCACTTTACCATAGATAACCCAGAAAAAGCTGGTCTAGCCTGGGGCCTTAGGCTATAGTGGGGTGAGCCTGTTTCTTGGGGTCAGGAGCAGAGCTTAAAAGGGGATCTTTGCTCCAATACCAGTCTGCGTGATAACTGTAGTTGCTCCAGTACGACTCGAGTGACTTCCAGATTTCCAGGGATAGAGCTGGAGCTGTGGCGCAGTAGAAGAGTGAGTGCTTGTCTAGTATGTGTGAGGCACTGGATTTGATTCTCAGCACCATATATAAATAAATAAAAAATAAAGGTCCAGATTTCCTGGGATAATTGTGGTTATAGTTTACACTATTGTGTTAGGAGTTGACTTACTTTGTCTTTAAGGGCCTGAAAGTGAATATTTGGGGTTTTGTAGACTTTAGTTCTCTCTGGCAACTATTCCACTCTTATATTGTAGCAAAAGCAAAATAACAAAAAACTCAATCAAACAAACAAAACAAACAAACAAACCCAGCAGTCATAGACACACAGGTGAGTGAATGAACATAGTCAATATATAAACGAATGTGCTGGGTGTGTTCTAATAGAACTTTATTTACAAAAATAGGCAGCAGGGCCAGATATGGCTCTAGGACCCTGGTTTGCCCTCTTTCTGCCTAAAAAGATGCTAGTAATGTTACCTGACTTTATTTCTGGTTCAGCAAATGAGATTTTTGTACACAATACTTAATTCTGGATTTTTTGGGGAGAGAGTGTAAGCACCCATTGATTATTCTGTCTTTTAGCACTTGGGCCAGTATTAGGGGAGGGCTGTGTCAAGTGGTTTTCACACCATTTATGAGAAGGGAAGTTGACCCTCATTCCCCAAAGTGGGATGACCATGTTCCATCTGCCTGTCAGTCTGTCAGGGGCAGTTGTCTTCTGATGGACAGTGGCTAACCAGGGGCATGTTCATTATTTATAGCATTCTGATCTGTCACCTTCACCTTCTGCCAGTTCTGCCCTGAACAAGCACTAGAGGGATGTGGGAAAGTTATTTTTTTTTTAATTGCAATTTGTATACTTGCTTTTTTAAAAAAATAAACAGAATATATATAAGATTATTTTTAATATAATTTTAATATTGCAAAGGTAAAGCATAAATTTTCTGTAGAAAATTTTATAAACTATTAAAGAAATAAATAATTTCAAATGAATCTATTGTCCTACCACTCAGAGAAAACCACATGCTTTTAATGTTTTATTGTTTTGTGACCTTTTTTTCATGTGGGGACATGTGTTATGCTTTCTTATTTGCCATAAGTACCTTTCCCAGTGTCATTTAAATGGCTGTACCTGTGGATGTACCAGTATTCAACTAATGCATCTTAGACCATGTGGAGATTTACATTCTTGTACTTGAAATAATTACATACATCCATTTTTAAGGTAATGCAATTTGAGGGGCTGGGGGAGGATTCTTGGATTGTTATCAGTCAGGATGGCCTCGGGAGGAGATGGGGACAGGGGGTTTCTGGTGTGGGGCATGGGGGAGGTGGAGTGCGACTGCCAGAGGCCTGTCTTCATCGTGAAGCATGGACTCACCAGGCCTGGCTGGGGCTGGCAAGGCAGACAGGCCATTTTCCACTTTCTCTTCCTCTGGGTTCTTTTCATAGTATTCTTTTGCCTTTGAAGATGGATAGAGCCTTAGGATATTTCTGACCTTTCTGACAGAGACCCTGAGGCCAGATCTCACTAGGCAGAAACCTGGAGTAGCCTGAGAGGTTTGAGTGATGGTCCCTGGTCTGTAATGTAAAAGGCTTAGGCAAAGGACAGATCTATCCAAGTTCATGGATTTGGGCTCGGAAATTTCCCAACACATTCATTTTCTGAGTCCTTGCAGGAAACAGTCAACTGGTGTTTCCTTTTTCTCAGAGAAAGAAGAAAAAAATCTTAAAAGATATATGAAAACTTTTCAGGGTCCCTGCAAGGTAGAAATCGAGATGTCTGTGCTCAAAGTAAAAATATGGTTTTCAGCTGGGAAGAAGCAGAAGGTCATTGGCTAGCCCCTTATGGTGTCTCCTCAAGGTCACTAAATAGGCCTTGCCTTAGTCTGCTTCAAGTGGCAGCTTTTGAGAACCTTTGGGCTATTGTTTTTAAGCTCAGGCACTTCTGATGTCCTTTTTCAGGTTCTTGAAGGGATTGTGGGGAAAAGGAAGGAAACTTAAGGTTTCTACTTAAGGGGAAAGCCACACTTAGGGAGGGAGGTAAGATGGTGGAGACTTTAAGGAGGGATCTCTGGAGACTTCCTGCCTGTTCTCTGGCACTGACCTCTCTTCTGCTTCCAGGACTGGGGTTCTAGTAAGTTCTAGTAAGTTTTGAGGACCAGCAGTGTTGTAGCATGCTTGCTAGAAATGCAGATTCCCCATCCCCATCCCAGACCTACGAAATCAGAAGCTCTGGAGTGTGGCCCGGCAGGGGGGGGGAGGGAGAGAGGGAGGGGGAGCGTGTGTGTGTGTGTATGTGTGTGTGTGTGTGTGTCTATTTATGTGTTTGGTTTGTTTTTTGTTTTAAACACACCTACTGGGTAAATCTGATAGAGACTAAAGCTCCAGGGCTACTGCCTCAGACCGGCAGCTCTGCGGAGGCCTTAGTTCTGCTTAGTTTAAGTAGAGTCAGAGCTATGAGCCAGTTCTGCAGATGGCAGGCTTTCTACAACCTGGAGAGACCAGCTGAGTTCATTTCATTTAACAGGTATTTATCACCTATGGGCGTCAGTGCTGTGCTTGATGCTGGAGAGACAGGGAAGATGGAAAAACGGATGTGATTCTTGTCTTGTGGTTGTCAGTCTAGTGTGCGTGGAGGGGGATAGATTCACAGGCAGATTCAGAGCATGGTGGTGTGGGTGCTGGGGACGGCTTCTGGAGGAGCTGACAGTTGAGCTCACAGTCCTGTGATGAGGGGAGTAAGTGCACTTGTGAGCGTGGAGGCTAGGAATAGGTTGGAACACACACTCAGTGGAGGGAACAAGGCAAGTGTGAAGGGGAGGTAGGGGGAGCTGGGCCAGGAAGGTTCTTTCAGCCTCTTAGAAATCTCAGAGAAGCCATGAGGCCTGGGGGCTGGGGTTGGGGCCAGCAGCATAGGAATGCATTGAGGGAAAAGAAAGTGGGAGGTGGGTAGAGCTGAAGGTAGAGGCTGTTTCGTGGCCCAGGTGGGAACATGCAGGTGGATTGGGGCAGGTGAGGAGGGTTGGAAAGCAGCGGGTGGTGGATGGTGGTATGCCTCAGGATGGGGAGCCCTGGACAGCAGGGTAGGGGTGATGAGGGTAGCTTTGGACCTGTTGAATTTGTGGTGTCTGTGGGATGTTGGGTGATGTGGGAGCAGCGGAGGGCTGGATGTAGCCTGTTTCAAGGGAGGTGTCTTAGTATGGGCTCTGCCCTTCTTCCCCCACCTCCCAGGACAGAGGGCTTCCTGTGCAGTTGGCACTGGGTTGTTATACCAGCCATCCCAAGGCTGTGGTGGCAGCTGTGACTAGGAAGGAACTGAAGGAGGTGGGCCCTGGAATTTGGAGATTAAAGGTACCACTGTTTTGCTTTCGTGGGAGCTGGTCTGCAATGCTGTGTAGGCATAAAGGGGATTGAACAGCTGCTTAGTAAATTGATTTTTTAAAAAATGTTTATTTAGTTGTAGATGAACACACAGTGTCTACATTTATTTTTATGTGGTGCTGAGGATTGAACCTAGCCTAGTGCCTCATACCTACGAGGCAAGCATTTTACGACTGAGCTACAGCCTCAGCCCTCGTAAATTCTAACACACCATCCTCAGCTTGCTGTCACTTCATGAGAGGAGACAGGTGACAGATGGTACATTCTGGCTGTGAAGGGGAAAACTGGAGGTTCATGTAGGAACCCCTGCTAGCATGAATTCCTTCCACATGTGGGTGCTGAGTGGATGCGTGTGTGATGTGTCCGTTTGCTTTATCCTCGTCAGGCTTGCTGTTTTGTTTATTTTTAAAAAGAGGGGCTGGGGATATAGCTCAGTTGGTAGAGTGCTTGCCTCACATGTACAGGGTTCAATCCCCAGCACCAAAGAAATAAAAAATAAGTAAATAAGAAGAATACGACTCAAATTCTTTTTGGCACATCTCACCATAATGGCCAGGTAAGCATCCCTAGGGGGTTTTCAGTTCTGGTGACTAGATTTGAAAGTTCCGTGTTCTGTGTAACTTTCAGCTGGAGCCTGCTCTCCAGCATGGCTGAGTGGACTTTCTGGAAGCTCTTTAGGAGGGTCAGAGAGCAAAGGTCAATGGGAAGATATCCTCATAGAGCTTGGGGACTCTCATGACCGTGCAAGCCACCTTGTGCTTTCTCAATTCCTGTCCCCAAAGAATAGGAAACTGCATTTATTCCAGTTCTCTTTCTCTCTAGAGAATATCTTTGTTTATTTGCTTAATAGCAGTTTAGTACAGTAGGGCCAGAAAAGGGCCTGACTCCTCTCCTCCTCCTGAGAAGGGATGAAGAGGCCGAGTCACACAGCTGGTGGTGACAGAGCTGGGGCCCATGTCCAGGCTCTGAGAGCAGTCTTTTCTACTTGGGCAGGTATTTCTGTGCATCTGCTTCTGATCCTGGCATATTAGCACCAGCTGGCCTCTGGCATCTCTCTGGAGTCTGCCCATTATAGATGTGCCTACATGCCACTGCACTCTGGGTGCCCCAGGCTGGGGCACGTTCATCCCAGGGCCTGTAGGGACTAGCCAGAGTAGCAGGAGATGTTAGTGAAAGAACAACAGAGTGACTTTTCTTTTTCTATAGTTCCTAGCTAGTGCACATTCCCAAATGTGAGCCCATCCTCCACCCCTGCCACGCAGTTTGTGACCACCCAGAACTTTCAGCTTCTCCTACTCAGAGGTGAGTGGCCAGGCACTGAGGCTTCCTGAGCTAGAATGCTCCATTTTGGGGTTTCTCATTGGTGAGGTCCCCCACATCACTACAGGGACCAGCAGGTTGCAATGGGCAGGGGGACTTTTGGTCCCAGTGAGGGTCTTGATGCTTGTAGATGAAATCATGGTGCTTCTGTATTAAATGTGTTTGGGGGGCTTTTCATTTTTTTTTTTTTAATTTAAAGTGTGTTGAACATGCATGCCCCAGAGATGCTGATTCTCTAGGCATTCCTAGAGGGGTTTGTGACAACAATTCAGGATGGTTGAATTATGGGTCATATTGGGATTGTGGTCAATTAGAAATAGGGTTTTTGAGACCCAATTTTTGAAAACCAGAGGTGAGAAAAATTGTGGAAAGATCTATCCTTCTGGTAGTTTTCCCCTCTGCTTCTTTGAGGGCAATGTCTTCCTTGCAGAAAATTTCCTATGTTGATAAGGGTGTGAGTGGTTGGCTCACTTTGTACCGTGAGGGAGGTTGGAGTGTAATCCTGCATGGCAGGTAAAAAATATTTGCCGAAGGAGGGTGGGTAGGGGCTGGCTGTGGTGGTTATGAGGTCCGTGTGTTAATCTCACTGATTGTGTTTATTAGTGATGTCTGTTGAATTTGAGAAAAACAAGTTTTGCCTCACAGTACTCATGTAAAGGACTTTCTTTCCATTGGTGCTGGCTCTAGGGCCAGTATCTAGGGTGAGACTTGGCATTGATTGGAAGTTCCCTGGGAATGTGAGATGCAGCCATAAAGACAGGAAGAAAAACATAACAAAAAAAATTTTTTTTTTGTATTGGGAATTGAGCCCAGGGGCACTTAACCACTGAGCCACATCCTCAGCCCTTTTTATTTTTTATTTTGAAACAGGGTCTCACGAAATTACTGAGGCTGGCCTTGAATTTGCGATCCTTGTGCCTCAGCCTCCCAAATCACTGGAATTACAGTGCCACCACTCCTGGCTTAAATATTTTTTTTAATTTTGAAAGTAGGATATGTGAACCAAAATTAAAAGGTTAGGAAGATACAGAAAGAGACAATTTTTCATAGTTCCCAAATAGAGGTGTAATTTCAGCTTGCAACAGACTTCGGTTTTGTTGACAGAAGAATTAGGACTCTGTTGGGTCCCGGATTCACCTTACTGCTGGTGTGGGACCTTGAGTGGCTTTTTAAAATTGAACTTCCATTAGTGGGCCAGGCTGGCTACATTGGCCCAAAAGTTTGCTTACCATAGTCACTGTGGTAAAACTTTAGTATGTGGTTATGTCAACCTGGGTGGAAAAGTCAGGCAGAAAGAGTTTGAAGTCTGAAAACAAAGTTTGAATTTTTAAAATAGGTCTTAGGAGAATGTTCTAAGGAAGACTGGATGTCAGGTAGTAGGTGAGGTGAGGTTTGGAATTATCAGGTCTCCCCACAGGGCAATGCCTGTCTTGGTTGTCCAGATTGATTAAAGGTGAGCCGGAGGAAGGCCTGTTTGTGAGGACTTTGTACCTGGTGGATGGTCCTGAGACCACTGACAGGATCTTTCTGAACAAATATGCCTGGGGCCTCTGCTTCTGCCACCCCGTGTCCCTGACATCTCTTTCAAGAACCTTCTCCCTCTCTAGGGTCTAGAGGGCCCTGGTGGCTGCTTCTACCCCTCAGGGTAGGAACTGAAGAGCATCTGTGTGTGTCAGGGGTGGAACTCTGGACTGCCAGTTGAAAGCTGGCCCCAGGCCACTTGAGTCATGATTGCACGCTGTCTTCGCCGTCCTAGACATTTGGTCTGTGGGGATTACCCTTGTCTATTGCCATTCATTGCAGGAGTGTAGAGCAGAGCCCAGTGTGTGACATGACACCCAGTGATGGGTTGGGCCAGCTCCCATCCCTATCTCACATCTTTTTCAGTGGTCACCTTCTCCAAACCTCCCTGGCTTGGATTAGAATGTGAGTGGTTACTTGTGTCTGCGTCCTGTCCTGTCCCTGTGAGTTGGTGGGCCACGCGTTTGGAGAGGCAGCATGGTGTGGTCCCAGAGCAGGCCAGGGCTACTATTGAGGAGCTGTGTGACCTTGGCCAGTTAGTTAACTGCTCTCATTTGGTTTTCTCACTTATAAACTGGGGTCAATAATAACCATGTCATCGACTGTATATAAGATGTTACATGGTAGCGGCCCCCACTCGAAGGGAAGGTGTAAGCTAAGCATGTTATGGCAGCTCATCCCTGTGTGCCCAGGGCCTGGGCAGTAGTAGGTTTCTCTGATTATCATGACAGTTCTTAGGAGCAGAGCTGATCCCTGCAGGGATCTCTGGAGAGACTCGGGCGCTGCTCCCTGAGAAGGGAAGGGAGGAGGGAGCTGTCTTCAGATGTCCCTGGAATTCTGGTTAGGGAGCCTTGTCATTGTCCTTGCACAGTCTCCCCACCTGTCGTGCTGTCAGTGTGACGAGAGAAGGGAACTCCAGGGCCCCCCTCATCCTGTCCCTCCCTCCTCAGCCTGCCCATGTTTGTTCATGCAGCTCTCCTGCCTGAAGTGCCATCCATACCCTTCTCTGCTTCTGACTTGCTGTCTCTGGGCCTTGCAGCCGCTCCTGCCACCTCTGCTCACCTGGCCACACAGGTCCCCCTCCCCTCCCAGCCAGGGAGCTCCCTGGATGCTGCAGTGGGGTGCCCTGCTGTTCTTTTCCTACAGCGTCCTCCTGCCCTGCCATCCCTGGTAACACTCTGCGTTACCAGGATTTATCAGAGACCCCAATATGTAGTGCCTGGAGTAGTCAATGACATACCAGGCTGTGCCTGACTTCACTCTGTCTAGCAGTTTTCAGTGTCTCTGACTCTGACCTACATTAAGAAACACACTTTATGCTGTAACCCAGTAGACAGAAGAGGGAGAGAGCTGGACACACACAACCAGCAGAATCCATTTCTGTGACAGGCTCCTGAGGGGTTTCCTGGTGCTCCATTTCCCACGCTGGGCCATTTTGTTCTTAATGCGCCGTGGGTCTGGTCTGCAGTTTGGAAACATTGGCTTGGTAACTAGGTGAGGCCCAGGGGGCTTGATGGAGGTGGGGGTCAGGAAAGGCTCTGTACTTTCCTCAGTCTGGGTGTCTGTCAGAGACTTTATTGGAATAAGTAAGAGTACTTGGGACAGGACAGGCACCCCTAAGCCACTCAGTGTTGGGACACAGCTATTGTGAGTGGACTACTCTGGAAGTAGGATGCCCTCCTCCAACATGAAGTTTTGGTCCGGAGGAGAGAGCACTAAACTAGGAGTCAGCACACAGTTCAAGTCCTGTCACTTGATTTCTCTGAGCAGTTACTTCACCTCTCTGTGCTTTGGGATTTTCACAGGGTGTTCAGGCCCAGGTGAGGTAATGTTAGAAGCGGTGAGCACAAGACAGTCAACAGTTGTTAATTCTGCTCAGCACTGTGGAGAATTGGGAGTCACCAAAGTCTACCTTGAGCCCTGGGCCTTTTATTTACCCTCAGTCAGCTTTTATCAGAAGGGAAAATCTGTGAAAAAAAAAAAAAAAACCACACACACACAACCAGCTGCCTTCTGCCCAGAGTTGGGTGTGGAGCTGGTCAGTGAGGTGTAGCCTGTGTGAGGTGTGGCACCCTATCCCTGACTTGGCCTTCTCTCTTCCAGCCCTGACGGATGGCTGCCATGTTGGGGGATGCCATAATGGTGGCCAAAGGCCTTGCCAAGCTGACCCAGGCGGCCATGGAAACCCACCTGCAGCACTTGGGCCTTGGTGGGGAGCTCATCATGGCCGCCAGAGCTCTGCAGTCCACAGCCGTGGAGCAGATTGGCATGGTCTTGGGGAAGGTGCAGGTAAGGAGGTTATCCCAGCAATGTGGGGAGTACTGATGGGAAGAGGGCCAGACCTGGAGCTCCTGGTGAGGCCTGGGGTGTAATCAGGACACAGATACTTGGGGACTAGTCTTGTGCACAGGGCTTGGGAGCCCAGTGGCCAGCATGTCCTGCTGTCCCAGGGCAGGGCCCCTATGTGAGGGTGTGGTCACTTAGTAGCAAAATGCCATTGACTGGGCTAGAGTTGTGGCTCAGTGGTAGAGCACTTGCTTGGCACATGTGAGGCGCTGGGTTCGATCCTTAGCACCACATAAAAAAGAAATAAAATAAATGTACTGTGTCCATCTACAACTAAAAAACTATTTTTTAAAAATGCCATTGACTGGGAGGCTTAATTAGCAAATATTTATTTCTCAGAATTTTGAGGCCGGAAAGGCCAAGATCAAGGCGCTGGTAAATTCAGTGTCCAAAGATCTGTTTCCTAATTCATGGTTGGCGCCTTCTTGCTGTGTCCTTACATGGCAGATGGAAGGCCAGGAGCTCTCTGGGGTCTTTTTTATGAGGACCCTAGTCCAGTTCATGAGGGCACCCTCATGACCTAATCATCTCCCAAAGGCCCCTCCTCCTAATGCAGCACCCGGGGGTTAGGTTTCAACAGGGGGATTTGGGGGCATACACACGCAGTACATGGCAGGGCCCAGGTGTTGATTGGCCTGGCTCAGTCTTTGAAGGCTCTTCCTGCTGAGCCTCCTGAGCTTCAGCTAAGAGCTGACCTCCATTTTCTCCTTCCTTTTGCTGAGCACCTCTGGGCACTTGCCTTGGGGGCGCCACTCTTTTCCAAGATGGCGGCTGGCACAGCCCTGCTGAGGGCAGCTTCGTCTTTGGCCTCCATCTTGTCCCCCTTGTCTGGAGGGGCGGAGGCGGAGAGAAGCCTCTGCATCTTCCTTCTAAGACATGGTTTTTAAGCAGAATTGAGTGCTGCAGACAGGCCTACCCAGGCAGGGCATGGCCCACTGTGGTGTCCCTCTGTACCTGATAACTGCGGGTCTGAGGAAGCTGTGTGTATTGGTAGTTGTTGCAGTGGCCGCCTGGCTCCTCATTCCTTCTGTGACTGGCTGACCTCTGAACAACGGTCACCATGCTTCTCTGGCTGTGAGGATGTCATAGTTCCCAGGACTCTGCTCAGTCTTAGGCGTGGGATTCCCAGCTCCTCCTCTGCTGGGGTTAATGGTGCTACAGTGTCTCTTTTGCCCTACACATAGACCTTTAACTTTTAAGTGTCCCTCATTGTGTCCTGGGATGGGGCCAGGCTTGGATCCTTACCCCATTTTCTCAGAAGAGAAAACTGAATCTAAGCAGTTTGTTACAAGACCCATGATATATGAGTGACAGGGCCTGATTCCTTGTGCTGCCCCCAGTCAAGAGCCCTGCTATTTCCTGCCCTCTGCCGACACTGGGCTGTGGCCCCAGTTGTCTTGCTCGATGCCTTCTGTGGCAAGGAGCCCTCGCCTTTCTGTTGGCTGATCTGCCTGTGGCACCCTCCGAGTTCCAAGTGAGGTTGCCCCAGCTCCCTGGGCCCCCCCAGAAGTGAGGTAGTGTGCTAGACCTGGGCAGGCCTTCTCCACCAGCACAAGAAGGGCCTCTGCCCAGGATCGCTCCCCTCCCATAAGCCTGAGCCCCTGTGTCTGGGAGAGGCAGGGCCATCCCCCAGAACAGCTCCTGGGGTAGGAGGGAGTAACCATTCACCACTGTGAAGGAGGTACCTGAGGAGGATGACAGTTTTGGCTTCTGTTTGTTCCCTAGCACTTAGATTTATGGTTGCCACCTCCCCTAACCCGCCCCACCCCAAGAAAATAGAAGTTCAATGACTCTAGGAACCTACCTGCTTTCATCTCCCCAAGGGATTTGTTCACACACCAATTGGTAGGTACTTACAGAGTCCCTCTGAGGCACTGGGGATCCTTCACTGCCTGAGGGGTTCCACCACCATGTCAGTAGCTGGAATCCAAGGCCATGTGGCCATCCTGCAGTTAAGAAGTAGGAAGGGCCCCTGCCATGGCTTATGCACCTTGCTCCAGACTCCTTGCTCCAGGGCTTCAGTGGCCATCTGAGAGATGCCTAGTGAGTCCAAATGTGATCAATTTCTACTATGAGAAAAGTAGGTGACCTGGGGTATTTGGCAGGGCAAACCTTGGCTTAGGACCCCTGCTCTGCCATTTGATGACTGATAGCTTTTGTCAATCACATTAACTCTCAGCCTTAGTTTCCCTTTGTGAAATGACAGTAATAGCCCGTCCTCTTCTTAGGCTGATGAGAGTATGAAGATTTGGAATCTTCTCCTGTTTTTGCATAACCTGTGGGAAGCATGTAGCCTGATGATTTCACTTGAACCAGGGAATCCAGGCCACTGGCTTCAGGACTTGGTGCTATCTAATTATAGCCTCCTTGGGCAGGTTCCTTGGCCTTGGCTTTGTCCTGTGTCACTCAGGCTGCAGGGGTTCTATTTTCAGTTGAGGAAGTAGCAAAAAAGGGTTAGGGACTCACTCAAGGTCATTCCAGGTTCAAAAGTAGAAAGAATCAGTGCCCCAGAGGTCAGGCCTGGGTGCCCATTATGAAGAAAACACAATATGTCCTGTGTTCCCTTTCCCCTGCATCAGGAGCTCCCAGGCCCAGCAGGCCCAATCCTGGTTGTGACACTTCTCCTCTGAGAAGCTCTTAACTGCATGCCCTTGTTGACTGGAGTTCATGTCTGCAGTGAGGTGCTGGCCTGGAGTGGGTCCGGCTGCTTCCCATCTGTGCACCCCCTCACTCTGGCTGGCCCTTGGTGGTGGTTTCCTCTGAAAGCTTTTCCCTTTCCCAAACCTCTGCAGCCCCCTCTCTGGCTGCCTGCCTGGGACCACATAGCAGAGCCCTGGAAGAAACAGATGGCAGTTTGGGTCCTGGCTCTGGGCTGGGAAGGGGGCCGTGGGTCTTGGGTGTAGCATGGTGTTTCCTCTGAAGGATTGGAGAGGTGGGGAGTGGTGTTCTGTCCTGTGGTTCTCACATTGGCCTTTATTTCCTGCAGGGTCAGGATATGTATGGAGAGACTGAGGCCACTGAGAGCTTTGACGACCTAGAAGCAGAGGTCCACTTCTCAGGGACACAGGCGTCTGGATCTTCTGCAGACTTCTCTGTCACCTCCTCTCTTGACCAGTCACTGTCTCCTCCTCTGGGTCACGCCCACAGCGAGGGCCCAGCTCCTGCCTATGTTGCCAGTGGACCTTTTAGGGAAACTGGGCTCCCGGGCCAGGGAGCCTCCCCTCTGGGCAGAGTTAACGGGAGACTCTTTGCAGAACCCAGAGACTTATTCTTTGCCCCCGGCTTCCAGCGAAGGTTCTTCCACCAGGACCAGTCCCCACTGGGGGGCCTCACGGCTGAGGACATTGAGAAGGCCCGGCAGGCCAAGGGTCGCCCTGAGAGCAAACCACACAAGCAGATGGTGTGTCTGGGAGGCCCCTTGGTGTGGGGCTGGGCGGTTCCCACTCACAGTGGTATTGGTGTCAGCTTCCCGTTTGGGGATTTTTTGTGGGTGTTGTGGTTGGGTTTTTAGGAATGTGGTGGCCTTTTGGTGGAACGTGCTGTCAGGTAGAACTGCTGCCTTTTGGGGTGGAATGGGATGTGGGGGCAGTGTGAACCCCTGAGGTGGGTCTTATCCCTGTTTGCTGATTATGTTAAGTCTCTCTCTTCTCCCTCCAGCTCAGTGAGCGGGCTCGGGAGCGGAAGGTGCCAGTTACACGAATTGGGCGGCTGGCCAACTTTGGAGGTAAGGTGGCCGTGTGTGCTCTGCTGCCAAGTCAGTCCTGGACAAGGAAAGCTGGGGCTACTGTGGGGCCTGCATGGAGGTGGGAGTGGGTGGGGACCCAGCCATGTTCTGGGATGGGGGAGCAGGTGGAGGTATCTGCCCTTGCATTGACTGTTGGATGGAATGGATGTTTCCCACAGGCTGATGACCCAGTTTCTGGTTTCTAGCTCTATCTGGGCTCACCCCTGGGGCTGGAGTGTGACTGATCCCTTGCCATGAGCTGCAGCCTGAACTCCTTGGCAGGTCTCACTTGGGAGGGGGAGTCTCTGCAGCGTCACCCTTTCCTCCTGCCCTAGCCTCACTCCTGATAGCTGTTTGGAAGGCCTCTCCAGGAAGGAGGCTGCTTTCGAAGTCCCTTCCATCATACATGCTGGTCACCAGTGCCGCCTCTTCTCTTTTAAAAGCCCCACTGTACTAGTCCACTTCCCCATCACTGTGATACGATACCTGAGATAATCAACTTAAAAGGGAGAAAAATTTATTTTGGCTCATGATTTCAGAAGTTTCATTCCATGGTAGCTCGAGTCTGTTTACTTTGGGCCTATGGTGACCCAGTACCCTGTGGCGAGGGCATGTGTCAGGAAGAGCTTCTCACTTTATGGTGTTCAGGAAGTGAAGAGGCAGGAAGGGGCCAGAGCCCCGGTATTCCCTTCAAGGGCACACCACCGATGGCCTAACTTCCTTTCACTAGGCCCCACCTCCTAAAGGTCTACAGATGGAGACCAAGCCTCCAACACATGGGCCTTTAAAAGCACTCAGGGTCCTTGTCCAGGACTGGCTGTTGGCAGGGGCCCACACACTGCTCTCCGACAGCAAGGTGCTCAGGAGCTGGACCAGCGTGTGTGTTCTATGTTAAGTGTACAGAGCAGACTAAGCTAATTGGGTATTTTTCCCAGTGGTAATATTTTGTTCCATAATTGTCATCTTAAAATTTGGCATCCTCTGCTTCTTTACCGTTCAAGAATTTAGTAAAAAGTGTCATTTGAGTTAAAGCACGGGTTAGCCTTTCAAGCAGTTCCTCATAGACCATAATAACTTCCTGGGGTTCTTCCACCAGAATGTGTTTGAGAGTCACTGTCATGATGGCCTTTGATGGTCCCACAGAGACTTGGCATGCTCCTCCCTTTGCATGTGGCCGGTAGTTGTCCAGCACTTATTTCTGTTCCTGGAGGTTCTCCTTGTCCCTGTGAGTTGGAAGCAGGACACCTGTGGTTTTCCTCTGTAACTTTCCTCCTCCTTGCTTCACTGTTGCCTAAGGTGAGCCCTGTGCCCAGGAGGCTGAGCTGACTGTTTTAGGCTGGGTGTGATCCTCTCCTGGGAGTCTGCTAGGGGCAGGAGAAGAGGCAGTGGGGTAATGAAAGCCTCTGTTTGGGAAACGTGGCCAGAATGAAAGTCTTGATGGCAAATTAGAATTCGATGCAACACATGAAGCCCAGGTAAGGCTGGCAGGTTAAGGACAAGACTGAAGTGGAAGGAGTTACATGGGAAGATGTGGAGGAAAAAGAAGAACACAGGGTGGACAGCTCTTCTCAGAGGGTGGTGATATGGGCAGCCAGAGGAAGCCTGGTTGGGGTGAGGAGAAGCCCTAGTCTTGGCAGGAGCTTTGCACAGTCAGAGGCCTCTTGAGCCTTTGTTGACAGCACCTGACGTCTGGAGCCATCCTGGGGAGTGTGCTGGAGGTTGCCCACAGCTGTGATGTGGAACCACCCACATTGTTGTCCAAGCAATCGGCAGGTAATATTTCAGGTTGGAGTTGGCAGGATTGGAGCAAAGAGGAGCCCGGTCATGAAAGAATGTGCTCTTCTGGCCTCAAAGGCAAATTTGCAGCCACCTGTTGTACCCAGAGGGTTCCAAACTGTAAATTATGACCTTGTGGATGAATGCAAAGTCAAAAAGTCAATTAAGTGAACGTAGCTCAGTGGTAGAGCACTTGCCTTGCCTATGCCAGGCCCTGAGTCTGAGCCATAGCACACACCACACCACACCACACCACACGTGCACGCGCGCAAGTGTTAAATGGAAAGAACTTGAATAGGAATGATCAGAATTAATATCATAGATCCTTATAACCATACACATTAGGAAAGGATTATTTTTGTTTCGGAGACATGGACACACGGTGTAAGTGTGCCCTTCTCCATGGTGTGAAACGCGAGGCTCACTGGTGAGTCCACACAGTTTGAAGCAGTGTTGTTCTACCTTGTTCTTCTGAAAATACTTCTAACCTTTTCCCTCTCATTAGAGGTGACATGTTTTTGAAACGTAGACTGATAGGGGATGAGTTTTTACAATGAAAGTAGGAAGGAAGGGGCTTGCTCTAAATCTGAGGCAGGTAGCATTGCTGAAGGGACGCAGACAGGTATTTGAGGAGGTTAGCTGCGGGTGGTTTGCAATTTCAGTGGCTCTTTTTGATGCTGAGATGTTGATTGAAATCCTAAGTCCAGTTTGGCTATGAGACATTATGACTATGACGCTATGGGCAGCATGGTCTTTGGATATTAGATTTTGCTAAAGAAATTGTGAAACATAGGGTCATTTATTGGATTTGGGGTCAGAACTGAACTTCAGGTAACTGCAGAAGAACAAAGGACCTTTATCCTCCCAAGATAAAGGATGAGAGGGTGAATACCTCAGTTTTGTGAAAGCTTGCTGTACCTCTTGGTTTCCAGACAATGGTCGAGACCCTGCTGTAGCTTGCCAGGGGTAGTGCAGAGCGTCCCATGGTGGTGATGCCCTTGGCCACTTGGTTGGAGGAGGGTGGCAGAGTAGTAGGGGCTGGTGGGTCAGGGAGTGTCCACCCGCTCTGTGCAGAGTCATATTCTCCAGACTGCTGGCATGATACCTCCTTTGCTGATAGGGCTGTGTCTAAGGCTGACCCTGTCAGGTCTCTCCTCAAGAACTATCATGCAGTGACACCAGGGTGCCCAGGGACTTTTTCTTCCTGCCAGTCCTCTTCCAGGTGCGTGATGACTGCAGTGCGATAGATGAGCTCTGGATGCAGAAGAAAAGGTGTAGCCTGCCTCTGCTTTCTCAGGAGGAATCTTGAAAAGGGTCTTTTTGTGTATTTTGCCGCTCAGAAACTTGGTGTCACAGGTGAGAGTATTGTTATTCTCTGTAGCTACAGATGAGGAAGCTGAGCTAGGATGTCCAGGCCACATGCATGTTTGTGACTGCCCTAGGACCTCAGCCCAGGCCTCTGTCGTGTATGTGGAAGTCTGAGCTGACTGGCCCTGTGGTTAGGCCACCTTGTTCCCCCGACAGCCAGCAGAGGAGCCTTGTGAGATGTCCCCACCTCTTTGCTTGTCCTCTTATGGGAATGGAGGACAGATCTGAGAATCTGTGAGAACAAGCCTTGGAGAACTTCTCTCCTGCTCTTTCCTGTTTCCCTTGCTTCTGTGTGGAGGCTGAAGCCCTCTCCCCAGGCCCTGTCTTCTCCTGGGGCTCAGAGTGGCTATAGGATGCCAGATGGTAGAGACAGAGACTGCATCACCAAGGATTCTGGAAGCAAAGGAAAATATCCCTGACCCTGTACTGTGTGTGGATCAGGTGGATCATTCGATGTGTTAAGGAAAACAGGACCTGGGCTTGGGGTGCCGTTCAGTGGTAGAGTGCTTATGCAGCATGTGTGAGGCCCTGGGTTCTGTCCAGCACTGCAAAAAAAAAAAAAAAAAAAAAAAAAAGCAAGGCTCAGGACAGTGGCTGGCACAGTGTGTCATGTGAGTGTGCTGCTGGGGTCATCCTTAGGTACGCGTGCCCCTTGCCACTGCAGCCTCCCTTCACCTTGCGTTGTGAACAGGTGAAGTCAAGGCTGCAGGATCACTGCCACCGTGGGTGTGTCTGCCCTCAAGTGCTTTCCATCCAGCCTCTCAGAAAGGGCTCCTTAGGAGGTATTTTGTGTTTTGCTTTTTTCACTTCCGGTATCTGGGAAGAATCCCAGGGACTTCTCGGGGAGGACCTTGCTTGGCTCTGACCTCCAGAGGGACTGGAGGGAGGAAGAGGCCTATCAGGGGAGGCCTGGGCTCCCAGATATCATCACCCTGAGCAGGCCCAGGGTGCCCTGGCTTTGGGGAGCCCTGCTCCCTGCTACTCCTTACTGCAGAACCTTGCTTTGTGAGAGAGATGGCAGGAGCTTTCTCAGAGCAGGCAGGCACCTTCATAGGCCAGGAGGGAGGCTTGGCTGCTGACAGGGACCTTGGGGATATTTTCCTTCAGGACTTCTTTTGTGGGCTAAGCATCTTAGAACAGGGAGAGGTGCTCTTTCCTGAGGCCTCAGGGTACAGAGGTGGGACCCTTCTGGAGGGGCAGAAATTTGAGTGTGGGCACCTCATGAGGATGGGGGCGCATCCTAGCTGAGCCATCCATCTTCCTGGAACTGCCACCAAGTCCCACCTATTTCTGGAAAAAATGCAGAACTGGCTGGGGTTCTGAGAGTCCCAGGTCCAGGATAGGTGTGTGTGGGAGGAGCCAATTTATTCAAATTCATTGAGAGCAGGAGCTGGAGAGGCCAAGGTCAAAGCTTTTGGCCACCTGGGCTCATTTTCATTAGCTGGGCTGTCTGCTGTGGGGAACCTGTCTGTCTGTGTGGCACTGGGACTGTCCTGGGGGACATATAGGGCCATTGAAGAAGCCTGAGCTCTCCTTTGTAGAATGTCCCTTTGAGGATTTGTTTAATGACAGGTTCTTATCATTACAGAGCATTGGCTCTGTCTGGGAGCATGGAAATGGCCAGTTTGACAGAACATTTGAGGGGTTCAGCCACAGGGTAGTGGGGGAACATGCTTCTGCCTGCAAGGGACCGGGCTGAATGACTGATCTCTGATGACATCTGCCTCTTTTGTGGGCTTGTCTCTGGACTTGGTCTAGGCAGAGAAGAATCTGGATGCAGAAAAACATTACTGAAGATTGCTAAGGTGTGAAGGTCAATATTATCCGCTATCTTACTAAGATAGCGTGCAGGGTAGGGTGAAGTAGGCAGGTGGTAGAAAATTAATGTTTAATCAGGGACTCCACCTCCCCGCTCTGTGCCCAGTGCCCTCTGGAGCTGGGGCTAGAGATAACGTCAAAGAGAAGACAGCTGGTGTACCCACCAACATGTAGACCTGCCCTCGGTGGTGTGTTTACTCTCCTGCCTAAGGACATTTACAGAAGCTGGTTTCTTCCTGCAGTTGCCAGAGCTTGACTTGGTGACAGTATATTGCTGTCCAGTACACTGAGCCTTTGAAATGTGTCTGGTCTAAAGTGCTGAGAGTATATATAATCCATTCAGTATTTTGAAGACGTAGTATAAATGCACACAAATGTAAAATCTCTGATAATTTTATGTTTATTACTTATTGACATGATACTATTTTGGATTTATTGGGTTAAATGAGGTATATTAGAATTCATTTCAGATATTTCTTGCTTTTTTTAAAGTGGAGCTATTAGAAAATTTGAAGTATCTGTGGCTTATGTTAGATTTCTTTTGCTTGGCACTGGCCTGACCATTTTGAATAGGCTCACTGTAAATAAAACCCTCTTGTAACAGTACCATTTGTAACAAACAGTCAGTGTGCCTGCCCTCCTGTGAGCACTTTTTCCCCTTTAATCCTCACAACCAGGGGTGAGGCAGGTGCTGCTGTCACAGCCCATGAAGTGGAGGGTGCACTGCCACCTAGTGGTGGGTAAAATGTATTGAAAAACATTTTTTAAATTGAGTTAAGTTCTGACTTTTAAATTTCTTTTTCATGAGATAAACTTTTTAGTAAATAGAATATTTTCTTAAAAGTAATGCATCATCGCTATAGAAAATTTGTAAAATGAAGATATGGGTGTAGATTTCCTTGCTTCTTAAACAGCACCCAGTGGCAGCCACCCACTCTGGGCTGGTTGTGCGCCTGGAGGCTGCTCACCCTGAGGCTGCTCATCCTGGGGCAGATGGTAGCTTTCCTCCAAGTCAGTGTGCTCATCACATGCTCATCATTTTTTCCACTCCATTTTCTCTAGCCCTGGACAGCCAGCTAGAAGTGAGTTTGAAGTGAGAAGACACAGACCCTGAGCAGCTGCAGGGGCTCTCTGTGATGCAGGCTGAACCTGCTGGGCTCCAGGAGATGGGTTTTACTGAATGGTGGCGACTGTCCACGATTTTACTTGTGAACAAGCAAGGTGTTAATGAGTTTTGATTTACAAGATTGCAGAAGGGGTTGCGAGAGCCCCGCTGTCCTCAGACTACTGTCAGTGCTGGCTACCAGGAGGGTAAGGTGGGAACTGCAGCTCCCACAAGTCCCCGTGGGCTTGCTATGGGGACATTCTTTCTTCCGTGTTTGCAGATAGTTCCAGCTCCAGCAGGGATTCCTTAGAGAATTCTAGGTTCCTGGAGGCTTTTCCTCCAGACTTGAAGCCGGTGGTACATGCCTCAGTGGGTGCCCTCTGTTGCCAGGTGCCGTGGCCCACAGACCATGCCTGGTCCATCTTCCCATTTGTGCCTGTTCTTCTCAATGTGTTTCCAGCAGGTGCCACCTGGGGGTCTGTGTGTCTGCCCCAGGTCTGTAGGTTACCAGAGGTGATGGAGGTGGGGGATGCACAGACTTTTTCACAGGAAACACCTCCCTAATGTTCTCTTGAAACCTCTAATGGCTATTTCCCACCCCATCCCCCTTTTCTAAATACCGAGTGCCAGCAAGAGGGTCCCTGGTGAGCTACAGCAGTGTCTGCCTGGACCTGGTGGCAGTGGTGGCCCCAGCCCTGTGTGAGCACTTAGTGTCTGTTCCCTCCTCCTTCCTTGCAGGTCTGGCCGTGGGCCTGGGCTTTGGGGCACTGGCGGAGGTTGCCAAGAAGAGTCTGCGCCCTGAGACCACAGGTGAGCTAGACCCTGTGTGGGAGGGGCAGAGGGGCTCTGGAATATGGAGCCCATTGGCTCCCAGAACTAGGAGCCTGGGCGTCCTTACAATCAGATTCTCCTGCTCTAGAGTGTTTGCAGCTGGAAGGCAGCATTCTCCAGCCCCAGCTGGCCACCCAGCCAGCCCTTGCTGGTTCCCTCTGGCTGCCCACATACCCACTTCACACCTACTACCACCTTGTGTTCTGCACTCACTTCCTGTCTTGCTCTCCCAGGTGCCTCTGGGGTCAGTTGGTCTGGCCTGTCAGGTGCCCTCTTCCCTGTGGGTAAAGATGTAGGTGTATGGGACAGACCCACAAGGTCGTTTCCTTGCTCACTCTGATCTGGGGAGGGCATAGCTTCTCCAGAGACTCTGGTCTCTGGGGCAGAGATCACAAAACCTCCCAGGTCCAGGACCACAGTCAGGTGAGAATGATTGTCTAGAACACTGTGTGGTGGCCAGCTGTGGGCTGGGCACTCTGGAGAGTGTTCTGTAGACTGGCCACACTGAAGCCCTGGGGAGCGCTAGATGTTGTGATGGTGGCCAGGGGGAGCAGTTGAGGCTCTGGCCGCCTCCTATCTTGGATGTGCCAATGTGCCCGCCTCCCCAGACTTCTCCAGAAGGGTTAGAAAAGTGGCTATGAAGTCAACCCAGCAGAGTTGTACCTAAGCAGGCTCCTGGGGCTGTCATGGGCAGCACGATAGAGCTGTCTGCTCGATGGATTTCCCAAATATACTTGTAGTTCCAGGCTGGGCTCCTCTCGGTTCTTTCAGGGCACATCAGCTCATTATGGTGACTCACACCTCCATCCCCGCCCAGGGGGCCCTCCTGCCAGCCACCTGGATGACCCTCTTCAACTGTAGACTCCCCCTCTGGGGATAGGGCATCAGCCCCATTCCCACAGACACCTGAGGACTGGGGACATGGGGCACCTTGTGCGTCCTTAGAAGGGCCCTGGAGGAATTAGCAAGGATATTTTTAGTGCTGGTGCTAAAATACTTTGGGATATGAAGCCTAGGTTTCTCTGGAACGAGAAGTCAGGGCTCCCTAGGGCCAGCACCCCTCCTGTCCGCAGCCCAGAGCTGGCTGTTCTCCACCCCACCTCTTCAAGCAGAGAAGAGGCCAGCCTGGCTCCAAGGTTACAGTTGGTGTCCTTTGTCAGGGACAGTGGTAACCTGAAGCTGAGGGTGAAGTGGCCCAAGTTCATTAGTCCTGCAAGTAGGGGCTCCAGTCAGGGTGGGATGCCCTGGGCAATCCCATGTTGCACTCCACCTGCCTGAGCAGGCCAGCTGAGTTCTGCCCTGGGGGGACTGCTCTGCCATTGGGGGGTGTGCCTCTATGCCTATGGCGCGTCCTGGCTCCCCTGGGTTGTTATGAGCTGGGGGTGTTCCTCCAGCCTGTGAGGATTGGTCAGCTTTGGGGAGTGGCTACATGAGAAACCCCAGATTGGGCCAGGCACTGTTCCCCAAACTCAGAAGCTTTGAGGTTAGCCCAGTCCTGGTCTGCATATTGTTAGGAGAAAAACCTCCCTCTTGGGCTTTGTGCAGTGCCCTCTCCCAGGTTCCCTCCCTTTCCTGCCTCTTTAGCCCCAGGCTCCTCAGGGGCTATGAGGGGCTGCCTTCCCTCAGCTCTGGCCCTCTGCTATTGCCAGGGACCCTTCTATCCTTCCAGTGGGTCATAGTTTGGCCCCTCAGGGTAGCTCAGCCTTTTTCTGTGGAGCTAAAATCTCTTACCTTCCCAGACTCCATCCTGCTGTCTGGGACCTGGGAGTAGCCTCACTCTTTCCCACACACCCGCCTGCAGCCGGCAGATCCTCTGTTCCTCTGAGTGTCTCCTCTCCAGAGCCTTCAGGGCTTATGCTCCCTGAGCAGCCCACCTGCCCTGGTTTGTCAGAGTCCATGTTAGACATGGCCCTGGGCAGAGGGAAGGGGCACAGTCCTACTCTGAGCATTGTATCTCTCATCACATCCCAAAGTGTTCCAGCACTAACACTACAAACGCCCTTGCTGAATCCTCTGTCCTTTCCAGGCCCCTGGTGATGGGAGTTGAGGCAGGCGCCAGACACTGTGGGAGCTGGAGAGGGCGAAGGGGCAGGACAGGCCGGGGCCGAGGGATCTTCTGATCTAACTAGACTCAGAGGAAAGAGGGCAGGAAAAGCCCTGAATGTTACAAGGGCTGAAAGCCCAGCCAGGAGCACCACTGAGGGGGCCCTGGACCCTAAACCCCAGCTCAGGCCTCTCCCCACCTCTGCATGAGGGCAGACTCCACATTTAGGCAGAGCGCCTATTCCCTCTGGCCATGACACTGGCTGGCAGCAGGGTTCAGCTGGCCACCTCTTGCTCTTTGGAATCGTCGCCTGACACCTGGCTACTCTCCAGTGTCACCTGGGACCTTGGGGTTACTGCATGTTCCCATGGCCATCTGGCCGCACTGAGCTGTGGGGCCTGTGGGCAGAGGGGAGATGCAGGAACCAGCTGGGCTGGGCTGTCGACCGTCAGTGCCTGTCCCTTGACTGTAGTCATTTGGCCCAGTGTGGCATATGGACACTGCTCCTTGGGGTGCAGAGGACCTTCAGTCAGTAAACCAGGTGGGGGACACAGACTTGACAGGTTTCCTTGTCTGGTGCTATGGGGGCCTTCCAGCTCTCCTCCCTCTCCTGCCCCCTCCTGTAGCACCTCGTGGAGGGAGAGACCCTGTAGGTGTGTGCATTAGAAGGGGCCAGAGGCGGGTCTGGGGGCCAGCTGTCCTGGGGAGCCTCGCCGTGTCACAGAGGCGGAGGTGTACGGATTGTGGTGTTAACTGCGTTACCAGTTGGTGGGTACCCAGGAGGCCACAGACACTGCCTGAGCTTCCCTCGGTCATGCTCGATGTGGGCTTTTCCTTCATTGCATTCCCAGTGTGTGGTGACCCTTCTGCCCACAGGGAAGAAAGCTGTGCTGGATTCCAGCCCCTTCCTGTCAGAAGCGAATGCAGAGCGCATCGTGAGCACGCTGTGCAAGGTGCGCGGGGCAGCGCTGAAGCTGGGCCAGATGCTGAGCATCCAGGGTGAGTGATGGTGGTCTCTGTTCCTGCTCCAGGGCTCCTGGGTAGCTCAGGTAGGGGACAGTGGTGTAGAGCTTTGGCTCACTGAGAGCTCAGCAGTAGGGTGTGGGGGTGGGAGGGATATTTGCTAGCCACTGACTTTTGCTTGTCCTGTCCTGGGAGACCAGGCTGGGCAGGGTGTTTGGACAGCGTCTTCCATAGGAGCCTGCTGTCGTGTTTCTTGCTTCTTTATGGGTGTTTGGGAAGCCCAGAGGTTGTCACACATCTCAGCAGTTGACACAAGACTGTCCTCTGCACCCTGTTGTGTTGGTCACAGGGAACTGCTTGGGGACCTCCTGAGCCATGGTGATGGTGGCAGCATTGGGTGTAGGGTCACATTCATGGTTCAGAGAATGGAAGGCAGTGGCCAAGGAGGTTGGCTCTGAGAGGCATTGTCGAGGGGTCCTCTGGCCTTCAGCAGAGTCCCATGGGGAAGAGCAACCTCAAAGCAGCACTCAGTGGAAATAGTTGCCTCCCGGGCAGTCAGACCACTGCCCACCCAAGGTCAAACCAGGTGCTAATACTTAAGGTGGTGTGGGGCGTGGGCGCTGGTGCCCTGCAGCTGGGTGAGAACTTTCCAGAGGGCCTGTGGGCAGCACGTATCTACGTTGATCCATCCGTGCTCAGACCTGTGGCTGCCGCGGTCCTGTCCGCTGACTCATTTAAGGACAGACTTGGGCGGGTGTGGCTGGGTGCCAGCTGCTGGGCTTCATCCTGGGATTCCTGTGGCTGGCATCTATATGGGGCCAAAGCAAGCAGGGTCGGGCTGGGGAGCTGTGAGGGAACATGCACATGACTGTCAGGCCACCGACCCCAGCACTGTTCCCAAAGACTTTGGAAAACAACCTTACTGCCTGGGGAGAACTAGCAGTGTCCACGTGTTGTGACTCCAAGTAGGAATGAAACATGTAGAAAAAAGATCAAAGGGACAAATGCTGGTTGTCTGGTGGTAGTCAGATTATAGGTGATTTTAATCTTCTTCCATAATGGTAAAAACTTTACATGTTATGTCTACAGTCACCCCTTCTCAGGTCACTGGGGTGAGTTTGGGACCCCCTGTGCCTTGTAGCTGAGGTCAAAGGGCTTGGAAGGCCAGGCCTTGCAGTTGCTCTCTTGCCCTGTTGCTGCTGGGGATGGCTGGCATGGCGGGGGTGCATTTGGAATTGGCTCTGGAATTGGCTGGCCAGTGCCCTAGGAGTGTGCCCACCCCCGGGTAGTGCTCCCAGTGTCCCCTCCAGAGTCCTTGTGCATACCCTCAGGAGCCTGGGTGTGCCAGGTAGGAAAGGTGCCCCAGGGTAGAGTAGGAGGAAGGGCCGCTGTGTGGTCTGGGGCCTGCTGCTTGTCTTGTCTGAACCTCGTACTTCACCTGAGGGGAGGTTGAAGCAGATCTTGGCCTCACAGTGCAGGCTGACTGGTGGCCCTGCCACTAGCCCGGGTTTCCCATGTGCGTTCTAGACGACGCCTTCATCAACCCCCATCTGGCCAGGATCTTCGAGCGGGTGCGGCAGAGCGCTGACTTCATGCCACTGAAGCAGATGACGGTGAGGTGGGCGGGGGGTGCCTGCCTGGCAGCTTGGGAGCCTCTCAGGGTGGGACAGGCGGTGAGGCTGCCTGTGCTCATGGCCCTTCCCTGGCCCCTCTGCAGAAAACTCTCAACAATGATCTGGGCCCCAACTGGAGGGACAAACTCGAGTACTTTGAGGAACGTCCCTTTGCAGCCGCCTCCATTGGGCAGGTGCACTTGGCCCGCATGAAGGGTGGCCGTGAGGTGGCCATGAAGATTCAGGTGGGTGCCTCAGTGTGCATTAGATCCCATGGAAGTGGGTGCTGCAGATGGTGGGGCCAGGGCCCTGCTGTGGCACCTCTGCACCCCACACCCCTCAGCCTTGCAGGTTACTGGGTGCTCTAGAAGTTTTTGCTAAAGGAGTGAGTGTGGCTCAGGATGGTTGGGGACAGTGATTGCCTGCCTTTGGGGACCTAAACTGAAGGGAGGGGGCTGAGTTGGTGGTGGTTCCTAGGGATGGGACAAGTAGAAGGTGGAGAACAGGGTTGCACTGGGTCATAGCTTGGTTAGTCCAAGGTGACGGGCCTGGACATGGCTGGGAAGCTCAGGGGTGGTAGGGATATCGGCCTCAGGGACCTTCCCCATCTGCCTGGAATAGCTCCCCTTCTCTCCCACGCAGTACCCTGGTGTGGCCCAGAGCATCAACAGTGACGTCAACAACCTCATGACTGTGCTGAACATGAGCAACATGCTTCCAGAAGGTCTGAGGCAGGGTTGCTGGTTAAGGGTAGGAGTCGGGTGGCAGGTGCTTGGGCTAGGCTGTGGGGACTTCCCTGCAGAGCCCTTCCCAATCCTGACACCCTCCTTCCTGGCCCAGGCCTGTTCCCTGAGCACCTGATCGATGTGCTGAGGCGTGAGCTGGCCTTGGAGTGTGACTACCAGCGGGAAGCCGCCTGTGCCAAGAAGTTTAGGTGCAGCTCCTTGCTGGGCCCCTCCCTGTGGGTCCCTCTGGGAGGCATAGCGGGCTGCTCTGGGGATGGAGTTCCCTCCAGCTCTGAGAGTGGTTAGCTTTGGTTAGGACTGGGCCTGTGGCCACATCCTCCTCACAGAGATCAGGGTCTCTGTTTGTGTGGGGGTGTTCTGGGAGGGTGGGGCTGCGGAGGGTCTAGGGGCATGCATGACCTCCTGCCCGTACCCAGGGAGCTGCTGAAAGGCCACCCCTTCTTCTACGTGCCTGAGATCGTGGATGAGCTCTGCAGCCCCCATGTGCTGACCACAGAGCTGGTGTCCGGCTTCCCTCTGGACCAGGCCGAAGGGCTAAGCCAGGAAGTTCGGAACGAGGTATGTCTTAGCCTGAGTTAGCAGACAGGGTGGGGACTGAGCCATCCCTGCTCTGCTGGCTATTGACGTGTGAATGGAGGCCCCAGAGCCCCCAAGGTGCTCCCTGTGGATGGGTGACAGGAGGGCAGCTACCTTTCCTGCTGGGTGGTTCCATTATCTTGGGGTAGAAGGTGGGAGTTAGGAACTTCTCAGGCTGGACTCACAGGTCACCAGGCAGTCTGGTACCACTTGATGCAAGCCGCACACCCTGTCTCCAGATCTGCTACAACATACTGGTCCTGTGTCTGAGGGAGCTGTTCGAGTTCCACTTCATGCAGACAGACCCCAACTGGTCCAACTTCTTTTATGACCCTGAGCAGCACAAGGTGAGCCCCAGCCTTTCCCTTGCTTGGGGAACATCATCAGTGGGCAGGAGGCTCTGGGGTCTCAAGAGATGATCCTCCTCCCATCTCCAGCCAGGCAAACCTTCCTGTGTCTCTATCCGCAGGTGGCTCTTCTGGACTTCGGGGCAACACGGGAATATGACAGATCCTTCACTGACCTCTATATTCAGGTAAAGTTGGGAGAGGGGCCTGGCCTTGCCCCATGTTTTTCTGAGGCTAGGACGAGAGGTTGGGGCCTTGGAGGGAGAAGGAATGATTGGGCTTCTGCTTCCCATTTCGGATGATGGGGATCCCAGTGTGGCTCTTGAGGCCAGCAGCACAGGCGGTGGCCTCAAGGCCAGGGCTTTTGTGGAAGGAGAGTAGCAGGATGAACATGGGGTGTCCAGTTTTGGGCATTTGGCTCCCTGGGAGCTCAGGAGCATCCTTTCTGTGCTTCTTCACAGATCATTAGGGCTGCTGCTGACAGGGACAGGGAGGCTGTGAAGCAGAAGTCCATAGAGATGAAGTTTCTCACGGGCTATGAAGTCAAGGTGAGTGGTGTTACTGGGGTCTCCATGGAACCTGCTCATGTGGGCACAGCTTCCTGTGGGGTGGATCTAGGTGGGGACATGGACTATTTTTTTCCTTTGAAGCAGAACCTTAGTATATAAAGGGATGAAAACATAGGGGACAGCTGCCCTCCAGGGTCTTCACAAGCTCTGAGCCTTGTTGGACACAGTCTTAAACTCAGGACTTGTGCTCTGCATGAACTTCTCAGGGCAGGCACTCAGAGACTGAGGGCAGTGACTCGGGTGGGAACGCAGGTTTCTATGAGGGAAGCTGGGATGAGGCCCCGGCCCTTTAAATACGTTCCTTTACCCAGAAGCCACCCTGGGAGCAGCACTTTCCTCAGTGCTGGGAAAGGGGATAGAGATCCAAGTCTGGTCTTGGATTCATGCCTAGTAAGACTGTGACTTCAGCAAGTTAGTGTGGGTGACCCTTATTTATTTTTTCTGAAAAGTGGAGCTATTTACCTCAAAAGCCCTCAGTGGACAGCAGCTCCCATTTTCTTATTTGTGGTGCTTACCCTGCCCACCTTGGGTGGTCTGTGGGCTGTCCCTCTCCCATGCCCTGCTGGCAACTAGTTAGCGTCACATGTGCCCAGTGTGGGGGAGAGCAGAGGCCTGCACTAGCAGGTGACCTATGGCTGTGTGCTGGGCTGTTGCTGGCAGGCTTATTCAGGCCTGTGGACTCTTCTTTCTGGTTAGAACGATTGTCTAAAATCTTTGAACTCAAATGCCTTTAGTCAAGGCTTATACTCCTTTTTCTGCCACAGACCCCACTACTCCCTTTGGTCTCACCTCAATCCCAGTTGACATTAATGGTTTCCCAGTCTCTGTGGGTCTGAGTTTATGCCTGTTAATCTAGTTAAAAACAACCAGAACCCTCAGTCTTGAATGCTAACAGCTTTGATAAGAACTCCGTGCTAGGGCACTGTGGTAGGACCCCCAGGTCTGAGGGATCTTGAGGTTTATTCCTGTTTGCCTTTCTTGTCTTCCCCCAGGCCATGGAAGATGCCCATTTGGATGCCATCCTCATCCTAGGAGAGGCCTTTGCCTCTGATGAGCCCTTTGATTTTGGCACCCAGAGCACCACTGAGAAGATCCACAGTCTGATCCCCATCATGCTGAAGCACCGCCTCGTTCCCCCACCTGAGGAGACCTACTCCCTGCACAGGAAGATGGGTGGCTCCTTCCTCATCTGCTCCAAGCTGAAGGCCCACTTCTCTTGCAAAGCCATGTTTGAAGAGGCCTACAGCAACTACTGCAGGAGGCAGGCCGAGCAGCAGTAGCCAGCTGCTCTGTCATCAGCAGGTGGCCAGCAGATGTGGCTGTGCGGGTGCTCTGCTCGCTCCTCTGCCTGGAGGGAGGGAGTGGGGTGGGTTCTGAGTGGGAGAGGAGGGTGGAGAGCCCACAGTGCTCTAGTGGTTTCCACTACTGGAGGAGTGGAGGAGAAGTCCAGGAAGGAAAATGAGACCCCACTATTCCATCAGAACCTGCCTGTCATATATTCAGCCCCTGAAATAACTAGGAAAAAAGGCAGTTTTATTTTTTCCCCTTTTTCTAAAATGAATGTTAACCAGAAAAGAGGGGGTTCTTACTTCCTTCAAATCCCTGCCACTTGAAACAAAATGAAAAATGGAAGCAGAGAAGCACTTTTGGATTTTGTGTGTGTGTGTTTCTAGATGAGATTTGTGTTTCTGCTGTTTTTGACTCCAGCCTGTGGTCTGGAACTGGGAGAAATGCCACTCCGAACAGTGCCGGTGACTGTAGCCATGTCACCTGGGCCTGCTCTGGTTGGGACATCTGAATGTTTCCAGAGAACTGCTGCCACAAGGGGAGAGCCAGGAGCAGCAGAGGGAGAGAGGCCTGTTGTACCCACTAGGGCCTGAGAGGAGATGCACTGCTGCCACCCACGCACCAAAAGGGTCAGCATAGGCTGTTTTTTTTTTGTACAAATCTTATCAAATTTCAGTTCAATTAAAAAGAAGTGCTTGTGAAAAGTCTTTGAGGACTGGACCATTTTCTCTGTGCTTTAAGAACTGGGGGGAATGATGGGGGTCCCCCATCTTTCATCACCATGGTGATCCTTTCCCTTTCCAGGGTGCTCAGATCAGTGTGCCTCTGGGCCTGCACACCTCTTCCCAGCTAAGGCCCTGGGCACCTGCACCAGGAGGGCTCACCACATTCAGGGCTAAGGGGAGGTGGTGCCCGGCCCCCACAACCATCCCTGAAGCCACTGTGCACTGCCATGCTGGCAGCTGTGGAAAGATACATACCTACCTACAGGGCTGGTGCCAGGTCAAATCACAGCAAAACCTGCTTTAGAGATGGGTACAGTTGAGGGACACTCCTGAAAAGTGGCTTCTCCTGGGGGAAATTTGGGATTGACAAGTACTGGACATGCTGGGCTCCAGGACAGGATAAAGAGGTCGGGCTGGTCCCTAGAAGGCCTTCCAATATCATCAGCACCCAGTGGCACCAGCCAGTCCCACATGAGTGCTCATCCTCTTAAAAGGTACAAGTTTTTCTTCAGCACCTCCACAGACCTGGGGCAACCACCATGCAGGGTTCATAGAAGAAGGTCCCCAGCTGGTCCCAGTTTGGTACAGTCTCCTCACTGCGATAACCTGAACAAATAATGCAAGAGTGTGCAGAGGAAGAAGGGGGAAAATAATAAGTATTTGTTTCTCCAAGAACAACTAAGCAGAACTGCCAGGAAAAAAGGGTTTTTTTTTCTTTTTTTTTTTTTAAAGAGTGAGAGAATTTTTTAATTTTAATTTTTGGCAGACACAACATGTTTGTTTGTGGTGCTGAGGATCAAACCCGGGCCACACGCAAGCCAGGCGAGCGCGCTACCGCTTGAGCCACATCCCCAGCCCAGGAGAAAGGGTTTTGAAAGGGAAATGAAGTAGTTTTTTGCATCCCAAGTTAAGATGACAGTGAAAATCACTAAACTGTAGATAATAATCCTGATCCCTGAGCAATGTCTGCTCTGCACCTGGGCACACACTTGTTTTTTCTTTTATACCTATTGTGATTTTTTTCAGTATTGACACCAAATGATTCTCCCTGTTCCTGCATTCACACTGAAAGATTCTTTGTATCCCTAACATCCAGTGAAGGGCTGCCCACTGTAACAACGCAAAAAGTATGTTAACTGTTGTTGGTGGTGGTTAACACCAGAATACTAAGCCATAGGCAAACATTCTAAGTATGTCCATGTACTAACTCCTGACACATTTTAGAGGAAAAAACTAAGATTTGGTTTCAGTGACTTGCTGAACATCAGGCACCAAGTGGTGGAACCAGGATTTGGAATAAGACAGTCTGGTCTTACATCCCATGTTAAGCCCACTCTAAACCAAGGTCTGGCAAACTACAATTCATGGGCCAAATATGGCCCACTGCATCACTGAAGATTATTGGAACTCAGACACTTTGTTCATCATAGCGTCATTTCCGTACTACACTAGCAGAGTTGCTGCAACAAAGACTATACGTAGCCCACAAAGCCAAAAGTATTGACTGTCCCTTTACAGAAAGTCTCCTAACCCCTGTTCTGCTGCCCCTAAAGCACAGCATACATTGTAAGAAGCCAACTTATCAATAACATGTCAATTACACGGGAAACCGAAACAGGGAGGGTTCTCAAGAGTAATGGTTTAGTTGCGGCCAGTTTCAGCTTTCTTTTAGGACTAGCCCCAGCCTTTCCTGTGTGTCCTTCAACTGTTCTAACTTACCCAAAGCATGAGCACCCACTCTTGTCCTCTGTGGTTGCTGATTCTCTGCAGCAAGCAGACATGAAATGGAGCTTCTGGCACATTTATACCATCAAAGCCACCACTCAAGCCACCTGCAGGGAGCTTAGCTTTGCAGATGTAGATGGAAGCAACAATATCCAGGAAGTTTTGACTAGAAGAGGGGAGGTGAAAGTTTCAAGGGAAATGAACATTATTCTTATCAGATATAAAAGGACAACTTAGAAAGTTCCAGTTTAAACCATGGGGACAAAGTAACCCCATGTCCTTGGAGTGTAAGGAAGAAGTATGGACAAGTGACTAATAGAAAGCAGGGGCAAGTGAGACATCAAGAATCAGGCAGCTTTTTTCTGTTCCTCAGACTTTAAAATGGGTAAAAAAAAAAAAAAAAAAAAAAAAAGAAATACTTCAATTGTACCGTTCCCTGTTTTATTGCAGTACATCAAAGTCTGGTTAATATTAAGTGATACCAACATAAAATATTCGTGAGAAGTCTTTTGTTAACATTTTTGACTATCCCACCTTAAATATTTCTGTGCAAAAGAACCCACATCATTGTTTGGTAGCAGATAATCTCTTATAAAGTTCCCTAAGACATTGGGGGCATAAAAACAAACAAAAGAAGTGATAAGAGGTGAAAGCAATATCTTTTCCCCTTCCATACACACATATCAGTCAGCATTATATTCTAAACAAAAATGATTACACCTAGGCCATGCAAAACTGTACAATAATATTACAATGAGGAAAAAAACCCTAAAACTTTATAAAATAAATGATATTATCCTATCAAATAAAAAGGCAGGTCATTTTGCTTTCATGAGACATCAAGGTTGATTCGTGGTGGTCAGTCCGCTCTGCAAATGCAGTGGTGGCCTCTTGTGTAATGGTCGTCCTTGGGGTGGTAGAGAAGCAGTTGGCCTGCTGCTGGTGCTGGCGGAAGACAGTGCTCCCCTGAAGCAGGGCCCTCCTTATCCAGCAGGACTCAACAAAGAACTCTGGATTTGAGGAACAATGAAGGTCATAACAAGGAAAGAGGCTTTCAATGAAATGCCATGAAGCTTATCTAATTCAGGGGCTGGGCTTGGGAAAGGTGAGGAAGGAAGTGCTCAATTAATTCCCTGTTGTGCCCAATGGACTTGGGCTATAGCAAAGCGTGACTTACAGCAGGAGCGTCAGGCTGCTCCGAGTGTCTCTCTGTCTGGAGTGGGTGGTGGCCTCTGCCAGGCCCACTGAATTGGGAGACTAGTATGTGGTCACTGCCAAGGCTGGCGAATGGTCCTGGGTGTTCGGTCATCTGTCCACCCCCACTCTGGCATTTCCTTAATGATACCTGAGATTCCAAACGAACCAATTGCTCTTTCTTAGAAATAGATGTGGCCACTAAATAACATAACATGATGCTAATCATATGGAAGGAGAGGGAGGCTGAGAGTCAGTGGGGAACGAGATTGTTGCTGTAAACATAACAGGAATTTCATATTCTCCCCTGAAGCCTGGATACAAGAATTGGCTGGAAAATCAAATAGATGGGCCCTTTTTAGTTGTATCTCACAGCCTTAAAGTTGTGCTCCCTGGGAAAGAATGTAAGTCGATAAGTGTAGGTGTAATAGGTATACGTGTGTGTGTGTGTATTTTAATTATGAAAGAAGTGAAATCTGGTTTAGCAATCATTTCACGAGCAAGGCTTTTGTTTTTGGCAAAAGAAATATATATGTATATGTAAAATTTTGCACACCCAAAAAGCACAGGACAAGATTTTCCAGAACTTAAGGATAAGTAACACACTGGCTGGACATGGGTAGCACCAAACACCAACATGTAGACACTATGCAGAAATGCCTCTGAATGCATTGTTTTTTATGGAGAAATTAATTTGTTGCCATACACATTTCTAAGATTGTCCTGCATGAAAAAAAGGACGATTTCAGATAGCAACAAAATACCTTTCCTGTGATCTTTGTTAATGGATACCTCTGAATGATCTTTGTTTTTCATTTCCTGGAGCCTGTTTCTGGTCTTTTCAGATCATTCTTCTCAGAAGCTTCATATTTAAGGGTGGGATAAGCATACCAGGATGATCATTATCTTGGGAAAATCTCCTCCAAAACTACTACTCCCCTGGCAAAGAACCACTCCACTCAAAGTCCTGACTTTTGAGTCTAAGCATATTTGGGACTCCTCTCTCATGGTTCGAGACAATTTATGATTACAGTGGGAAATTCACAGCGCTGTGGTGCAAGCCACTGGTTACCATGAATCAGCTACCCATCAGTCTGGCAGCTGAGATGAGCTTGTCTTTGAGGGCACTCACTTACTCATTTGCCCTGCTGGGAGGCTAAGGAGTAGTAGGACTGATGGTAGTGGAACCTAAAGTTCAGGTAGGTTTTGATTCTAAAAGCATCCTTTGAAAAATAAGCACATATAGGCAACAAAAACTCATAATTAGTTGTCAAAGCTACAAACTAATTGTTTAGTGAGGATGAGAAGAGGTGGGGGGCTGGTGGTCATAATTGGCTGGCTAGTTGATTCCTTTTCATGCAAAGTGTCAAGTTTAAGCAGCTACCAGAGTAGTACATAATGGCAATGACCACATTTGGGGTCTGACCCTTGATAATTAGATGAACAGAAGCATTCTTGAGATACTTCTTTTTCCAAAAGCAAAAATATTTGGAAGATTAGAACTAAAGCAGTGATTTATGCCCATTCAAAATAAAATATAATCAGACCTGAGCCAGCAGCAAATTTAGAACGTTTCAGTATCAAAGCAATTGTTTTAAGCACTTCAATCTAATTCCCCCAAAGGATCCCTTCTTTCATTTAATATCAGTAGCCCTTTCTCCATAAAGTAGTGTGCACGTAGAAACAGCACGGCCTGGGCAGCAGGCTGTGGCAGGTTGGCCCAGGTTCTGCTGATGAAAAGTGCCAGGTACCTGTGCTGAGATGGCCACGGCACCCCCAAGTGGCAACTGTAGAATTTTCTTCATTTTAGCTGAATTTTATAGGGAGGAGAAAATTGTTTCTATTTCTCCCAGAAACCTGTGTGAAAAGTAAAAGTGAGGCAGATTTTCTTTGCTTCCATGAGCTATTTTTATTTTTATCTCTTTCTCTACTCATATACTTAAGTGGTGAAATTACTGTGTAGAACTAAATTCTTCTGGTTCTTCATTTCATTTCCTAGTGGCAAGTACAACAGCAGGAATTCAAAAAGAAATGTAACAAAATAACATAGCAACTGAGGGAGAATTCAGTGGAAAGGCCTGCGGGGCCAGCTTCCTGCCTGTATACTGGCTTCCTCACTCATTCTTGCCTACACAGGAGAAAGAGTATTTGGTTGAGGTTGAGCAAGTCCTTGCTTTTGAGGTTTCATATTATCTGTAAGTCTTTTTTCCCAGGACTCTGTTACCCACCCTCAACAAGTCTCCTCCTTCGAAAGCCATTTCCATACCTGGGCCAGACCACCTCACCATACCCTTATAGGGGGAACTGGATTTGCCCAGAAACACAGCACTTCTATGAACTTTTTATGGACTTTCAAAACCCATGAAATTCCTGTGCCCGTCCAGATGGAAGGAATCACATGGTAACAGAATCATATTACTACATTCATCTGCAGCAGATAGCAAAATATAGTAGTAAGAAGTGAGAAGTGTGGTTCACACTATTGCTAGAAAAAGAAGTGTTTTGGGTAGAGGTGAGTGTTTTTTTTTTTTTTTTTTGAAACTGAGTGGCTTTAAATGTTAAAACACTGGTGTCCAGGTTCTACTATAAACCAACAAAGCCAGAGTCTCCTGAGGACAGGGCACCACAAGGATGGGGATTTCTCCCACTCTCCCTCCACAAATGTCAGCTTGAGGCCTTTCTACCCTGTACTTGACTTAGCTGGGAAACAGACAAAAAACAACACATTGCTTTAAATTAAATGATCTCTTTCTCTCATATATGCATCCATCTTTCATTGAATACAAGATGCTTCTTTTGACTATGTACATTCAGTATTTAACTTCTACATTTATGTATTTATTTAAACTCTGTATTGTAGTAAAATATGCATTGTTTTAATCTGTGAGGATTTCCTGGCAACAACTGGACTGACACTGGCTTGCTCAGCAACCTTTCCAAGGACACTGTCCCTCCGGCGTGCAGAATCCCATGTACTATCTGAGGCTACTTTGAGGAGCTATTGTGAAAATGAGATCTGTCTAATCTTACTCTTATCACTTATATTTGTGTAGTCTACTGCAGCTACCTTTTGGGAAGGGGTGAAATGTTACTGAAAGCAACTCTAAGTGTACGGAATGAATCGACATTGACCTCAGCTGCTTGCTGAAGCCTGCCTGTTGTGGCTGTTAGGTAAGGGAGCATGATCTGCCAGGTGTGTCTTCAGAACTGCTGAGTCCCTACCCTGCTACTGCTGCCAGCTCCTGGTGGATTCCAGGCTGAGGTGGAGGGAGGAGATGCAAGTGAGGGAAGAGGCAGTAGGGGGTGCTGGGGTGAGGGCCACCCTGGGCTCACGGGTCCCAGCTCCCACGGTCGGTGCTCTCCAGAGAGAGGCTCTTGGTCTTTCGGGGTGAAACTGGGCTTGGGGGGCTGCTCAGGTTGGAACTGTTGGAAGCTGTGGAATGCCTTGGAGAATCAGAGTCCTATAAGGATCAAAGTAAAGAAAGGTAAATGGATAGATCTGGAGACTATCATGCTAAATTGAAATAAGCCAATCCCAAAAAACCAAAGGTCAAATGTCCTGTCTGATATGTGAATGCTAAGACACAACAAGGGTGAGGGGAATAGAAAAGACAGTGGGAATGAACAGGACATAACTTTCGTATGTTCATATATGAGTAACACCAGTGAAACTCATCAAAGAACTTCAAGAATGGGATCCTAATTAGAATGTTATACACTCTACTGTCACGAATATTGAAAAAGAAATATAGGCATTTTCATTCAAAAGTCATTAGAAGTGAATAGATCTAGGAAAACTGCAGTTTGCAGCTTAAGCGATGGGCTCTGCTGGCCGTGGCGAGGAGTGAATGCTGGCCCCTACTGCAGCGAAGGCCAGGCTCAAAGTGGTAGGATTAATTGGGTACATGCACTCATTCTTTGATACACAATGGCCCCAACTCCCATCTCTAGGTGTAGCATACACTCATGCTCCACTCACCTCTCCGTCATAATCCCTTGCTGGGGCATCGCTTCCTTGGTCCATACCTCCAGAAGACAAAGAGCCCTCTGACGGGGAAGGCATGGGCTGCCGCTTTGAATTGTAGCTTCCTCCAGAGAATTCCCTCTTCAATGCGCTGCCATTCTGTGCAGATGACCCTGTAGGACACCATTCCAGAAAAACGTTACGTATGTAGAAAAGGACAATTGAAAGGGTACTATAGAAGCCATCCTTCCAGAGCCCCTGAGTCATCCTCCCTTGATGGCCAGTAAGTCCAACAGTGTTACCTTGGCCTGGAGCTCAACCCCAAAGGACAGCAATCTAGCATGGTTGTTCCTGTCACACTCTAGTGAGGACTTCTGGTGAACAGGTAGCATTCTCCAGGTTATGCCATGAGCTCAATAACAATTCCCATGGAAGCCTACGGGTCCCTAACCACTTGATGCTGCCTCATCTTTCCCAACCTCTGGACCCTTGACATCTTGCATAATTCTCTTCCATAGATTATATGCAATCAATAGTATTAATCCTGTGCTCCCTGTTCTCTTAACAGATGAGACATCTTTGCCTCTCCTGGGTCTTTCTAGGATGTGGCACACAGCAGGCTCAGAACAGACATGAAACAAGAAAACCAAGGAGAACTATTCCTAGACAAAGACTGTCATCTAACACAGGATAGCACTTGTAGAAAACTATTTTTTTGGTACTAGGGATTGAACCCAGGGATACTTAACCACTGAGCCACATTTCCAGGCCTTTTTATGTTTTATTTTGAGACAGGGTCTCACTTAGTTGCTTAGGCTTAGGGCCTTCCTCAGTTGATAAGGCTGGCTTTGAACTTGTGCTCCTCATGCCTCAGCCTCCCAAGCTGCTGGGAATATAGGCATACACTAACACGCCCATCAAGAACTTTCATTTTTAAAAAAAAGAATAGAAACATAAAAGTAGGGCAGGATGTCTGAGATATCAAAATGAGGTTGAGTTTCTTCAAAATTATACTCTATTTTGATCTTGGAGTTGGGGTATGTAATGAAGACAAACTGCATTCACAGGAAGGAAAGACAAGAAAACAATCTTTAGAAATTTGGGGATTATTGTTATATCTAAAGCTCTTAACATTCTCTGTATTCTGTAGTTTTTGCTTAAAAATGTTTTATCTTGCTGAGCTTCACTATTAGAACCATTGGTCAAAAAAAGACTGTTGAAGTTTTAGTGCAAATGTAAGATATAGATTGTGACTGAGCTTTTTGCTGATTTAACATCTCTTTTCAGATTAAAAATTCATTAAAACTGCCAATGAGTGACCATTTAAAACAGTTATTTAATGACCACCAAACTTCAGAAGAGTCCATGGAACAGAGCCTGCCTGGTGCACTCTCCTTGCCAACTCCCCTCAGGCCTCCTCCTTTCCTGCTTCCCTCCTAAGCCTTTTGGTGGGGACTTCAGAGACAGGCTCGCATTTCTTGATGTAACTGACTTCTTGCAGGGGCCACCAACACTGATTGTAAACTGTAGGTTATATTATGGCACTTTAAAAATATTCATGTCTGGGTCTGTCCCAGATCAATTAAACTGAGTAGAACTTCTAATTAAACTTTTAAAAGCTTCCCTGATGATCCAAGACCACATCTCAGACTGGGAACCACTGACTCATTCTCACTCCCTCACACGCTTTCCTTTTCACCCAGCTCCTAGACACCCTGTCACTACAAGGGCACAGGTTTTCATTTGGTGGTTTGCTTCTTTGGAAATGTACTCTTCAGTTTTTGATGTTTTTTTGTTTTATCTTTTATTTCCTCAGAGTATAACCTAAATGAAGGCATTTAAAAATTTTTTTCTTCCAATTCCATACCTAGCTGAGTGCTCAATTTAACAAAAATTATAATATATAAAAATCTTGTTTCTGTCATTCTAAATAGAAAATCCAAACTGCTAGAGAATTTTATGGCTCTCTTCACTAATTGTATGACCTCAAGTGAGTTGTTTTACCTTTTTTTATATATTAATTTTTTAGTTGTAGGTGGACATAATATCTTTATTTCATTTTTATGTGGTGCTTGCTTAGGTTTGAACCCAGTGCCTCACATGTGCTAGGTGAGCACTCTACCACTGAGCCACAACCCTAGCCCCTTGTTTTACCTTTTCTGAGTCTCAATTTTCTTCATTTGTAAGAAAGAAAATAAATCCTATCTGTGGGAACAAGTGGGTGCTTATTCCATGGAGAACACCATGCATGCCAGGTGCCTTCTATTTCCTGGTGACCACTTACTTACATAAGAGAGAACTTCAGCCCACCTCTGTCATTTATATGTATTTATTTTACTTTTAAGCTTTGTGAATTTTTCAAAGGAAGGTTACATTTACTTACTGTTAATCTTAAAAAGCAAGCAAGCAAGCAAACAAACAAACAAACCAGGTTGTTTTAATAGCAAAAGGGGCCTGGGCCTGGAAATCATGGTCCTGGCCTCTATGCTAGAGTTTGATGACAATTCTGGGGGTGGGACAGGGGCTTGGCCCTGAATTTCCTGGGAATGAGAGACATCCAAGTTCTGCATGACCTCTGGGAAACTCCAAGAGGCTCCTCTGTGAGCCTGCCACAGATGGATGCGTCTTAATCCTTGGGGATTCTGGGATAAGTCACAGTAGAAACCACTGTTGGAAGTCTGGCTGCACCTCAGGAAGCCTTGCTGGGCTTGGCTGTGGAAGACCCTGTGCTTCCTGTTAAGATTAATAACAGAAGTCCCCTGTATCTTCTTGTCTCTCTCTGGGCTGGCTGTCCTGGAAATGTTTTATACAAGCTGGGCTATTCCTGAAACCAGTAGGAGGTACTCTAAATAGCAGATGCCCCTTTGAGATTCCCAAGATAACCTTTCTTCCCATGTCCAAAAATAATTTAGGACAGGGATTACAAAAAGGCTGAGCTTGATTAAAGCATTAGAAAATGACCGGATGTAAGGCCAACTCCAGTCTGCAGTTTGCATATTGTCAACAGTGATGTGAGACCCTCACTAAATCCTTCTAAGGATATCTCTGTGTTATAAATCCTATCTTTACAGGCAATTCCACAAATTCAAAAGCAGTGAAACATCAAAAACTTTTTTGTTAAGTCTGATGCAAACCCATGTGATGGCAAAACTTCACCTGAACTGACTGGTGGCTAACTGTAGGCTTTATTATAAAGACTACATTTATTATATAGTTATAGTGTGAATAATTATGATTTTTGCTATATAACCCTTAAGTCTGATGCAAACCCATGTGATGGCAAAACTTCACCTGAACTGACTGGTGGCTAACTGTAGGCTTTATTATAAAGACTACATTTATTATATAGTTATAGTGTGAATAATTATGATTTTTGCTATATAACCCTTAGTGTGTTTGTGAGTAGTGTCCCAGATCTTGTCAGGAATGTAACACAAGGGAGATTTCTCAGGCTGCCCTCTAAGCCAATGCAATGCTATTGGGTGAGTGCACATCTGAGAAAGTTACAGGCTCTCTGGGCTGGGGTGTGGCTCACAGTAGAGCACTCGCCTAGCACGTGCGAGGCCCTGGGTTCGATCCTCAGCAACACATAAAAATAAACAAACAAACAAAAAAAAAGGAATTGTGTACAACTTAAAAAAAGAAAAAACAAAGTTAAAGGCTAGCAACCCAAGGGCCAAGATTGATCTTCCCCAAACCAGAAGCTACAGTGATCATTTCACAGTCCATAACCTTACTGCTTAGGTCCAGAAACTACTAAAGAGCACAATGAACCTAGTAAGATCTGTACACTCCTCCTGTTCTAATGTGAGCAGTAGTTATTAGCATCCTTGTATGCTTTTGCTCAGACAGATGACATTTTTTCTTAGATACAATTTCCTTTCCTCATCCATCAAAAAGTTGTTTTTGAATAATAGGTGAACTTAAGTCCACCATGGAGACAGATTTCTTTCTCTTTATGATCCCTTAGCTCAGGATTCTGTATAAAGGTATAGAAGAGAGATGCTGCAGGTCAAGGTAGAGTGCAAAAAAGACAAACTAGCTTAATCTGGTGGCTTATGCCCATAATCTCAGCAACACAGGAGACTAAGGCAAAAGAATCGCAATTTCAAGGCTGGTCTCTGCAACCTAGTGAGATCTTTTCTCAAAATAAAAACCAAAAAGGGCTGGGGATGCAACTCAGTAGTAGAGCATCCCAGGATTCAATCCCCAGTACCACCCCCATACACAAAGACTGAGAAGAAAATCTGTGAGCCACTTGAAAGAAAGTACTAGGTTGTACATGATTCTTACCCTACCAGGTTAACAAGAATTGGTATCTTAAAGATGTTTATTAGATGATAAATGTTTTCTTGCTTTCATGACAAAAGGGTATATTCTTTAATCTATTTCTAGACTACATTTAGTTAATAAAACATACTAATCTTTTCCCTATGCAGTGATCTTTGTACATCCTGACCCAACCCCCTTCAAACCTTGCTAGTGGGAGTCACTGGTATCATCCTATGGCTACCGCAGGAATCTGGGGGCCATCTTTACTATTATTTCTCCTTTACTTTCTCACAACTTAATCATCATCAAGTCTTATTGCTTCTACCTCTGAAAATGTGTCTGGAAAATTCATTTCCTTCTCTTCATTCTCTGTTCTCTAAAACAGCAGTACTCTAAAATTACTCAGATTCCATGTGGACCACTCTAAGAACCTGCTATCTGGTTGCTGGTTTCCACTCTTGCCTGCTTTGAATCCCTTCTCTTCTTGGTAATCAGAGTCACTGTTAGAAATGTAAACTACATGAAGTTTCTTCCATACTTATAATTCTCCAAAGGCTTCTCATTTCATTTTGTAAGTTAAGATAAAACATTTCTTACCACAGTCTCCAAGGCTGCCAATCTGGCATTTGTCCATTTCTCTCCTCCTCTATTTTTGTCACTCCCCATACTACCATATAGCTGCATTGGCTTTTTTTTTTTCAGTAATTAACATTACTTAAACATGACCCAGCTTTAGCAAGTGATGTGATTTTTCCTAATTATCGTAAGTATGAATTCCTCCCTGATAGCTATACCTTGTTACTCTCTATTACTGTGCCTTTTATTTTCTGCAGAGTTACCACCGTAATTTGTAGTCCTATTTGTCTGTCTCCCAGATGGCCTGCACATTCTAGAAGGACTCCAGGACTATTTTTTTAACAACTGCATTTGTGCCTACTAAGCATTAAGTAATGTCTCAGGATCTGAGACATTGTTACAACTGTAGAACACACTGGGCATGAGAAAGTGAGAGCATGTCACTTGTGGTAATTATAGGACAGGAGGCAGCCCAAAAGATACCTGGCCATAGAGCATTTGCCCATAGCCTGATCCACTTACTTGCTGACAGGCCGCTGCTAGCACTCATGGACCGACCTGGCTCAGGGCGGGATTTGGTGATTGATGGAATACTGACTGAGCCACTGAATACTGTTCGGCTTTCCTGAGGACGAGGGTTCTGAAAATAAAACAAAGGTATATTCTTCAGCCAGAAAGAAACATTTTCTGCAGAAATGTATACTTTTCAATATAGTTATCAAGAAATAAAAATATCTTGACCAGAATGATATAGAGTAAGATACAGCAGATTCCATAATCCCTCCCACCCACAAAAGTAATTAAATATAATATGAAATAAATTTCATCCCAATCAGGTAAAAGTACTTATGCATACTGAAATACTTATTAATAAATAATTTTTTGGGTTGTGAAAATGGTAAGTAAATGTTATATGGTTAAACATGACAGTGAAGTATAGAATTACATGGACATTTGCAGATAAAGAGATTTTTATTTGCTTAGGAACACCAAATAAATAAATCCATTTGGAGGAAAGTCAATTAAAATTACAATTTTGTCAAGAAAATGCTCTATATTTTTTAACCTTTATTTTATTTATTTATATTTATGTGGTGCTGAGGATCGAACCCAGTGCCTCACACATGCTAGGCAAGCGCTCTACTACTGACCTACAACCCCAGCCTCAAAATGCTCTGGTAACCTGAGACTGAATGTGCCATTCACATGTTCACATTCCAAGTCACCTCTATTCTCTGAGTCAGAAAGATGATGAAAGAAAGAAAGATGGATGGATGATAATATAACAACCTGGTGAGACTCTGTAGCTATGGAATGTCAGTGTGAATAACTCCCTGTTGGCCCCAGCCCTTTCAAACTAGAAGGAAAGAATGCTGGGGCTGACCAAAGGCCAGAAGAGGGGAAAATATTTCAATATTCTTCACAAATCCTAGAATAGGTAAACTATATCTACCATGTTACACCATAGCTCTTTTACCATTCATAATGCCTTCTCTATTTGTGGACATAGTTTCAACTCCTGCAAGCATTTTTGATGCAAAGAGTCTAGATTTCTTTTCTTTTTTAAAAAAAATATTTTTGTTTTAGTTGTAGTTGGACACAATACCATTATTTTATTTTTATGTGGTGCTGAGGATCAAACCCAGGGCCTCACCCGTGCCAGGTGAGCGCTCTACTGCTGAGCCACAACTCCAGCCCCTAGATTTCTTATAATTGGCAAACAAAAATATGTATGTGTGTATATATATATAAAGAAAATCATCTAGTCTTCTTTCAGTGGATTTCCCTTTTTCTTCACTGGCTGATCGCAACAAGTTAAGACAGAGGCAGCTTGGGAGTTAATCAGCACAGGTCAGTGATGAAACAGACTGCTCACATCTGCGCTCTACAGCCTACTGATGGCAGACTTCAGGGTGACTCAACCCTGAGCCTCAGTTTCCTTGACCATACTGGGGTTCATGGGATTTTCTGAGAATTACAGTAATTTTACTAGTCAAAGGAAAGCCCCTCCAAGGCCCAGTTCCAATATGTGCTGTTCCTCCCTCTGCTTTACTAGTATCTTTAAATGGCCATCTGCAGTATCACTATTAAGCTACCTTTTAGTTATATCAAAATAGTGATTCTGCTGGAAGGGGGCAATCACAAATTTTATACACATTAGGTAAGATTACAACTCTAAAATGCAATAAAAATTCAACATTAAAAAGTAGTAAAAAATTAAAATTCTGTAACTTTACCAAAGGATCAATTTGTTAAGTGAAGCTAATTAATCTAACGGAATCAGATGCACTACTTTCTTCTGAAAGGAGATGGCTCTCTTCATGTGCTGTTACAGGTTCACTTTACTTCTGGTGCTCCTTTATCAATTCTACACTTAGAACTTAACACAATAATCACAGTCACAAACATTAACAAAAAGTGACTGGAAAATACATTTATTAACTGGTAGCTCTCTAAATACTAACTAATTAGTTTATTAAAAGCATTTACTTTTTCCTGATTATAAAGGTAACATTCATGGACTGGAAAGGTATTGCTAATAATGAAATCCTAAGAGACCAAAAAAGTCTCCTGTGAACTCACCAGATACTATTTAACAATTTAGTGTTTCTGGCCAATGAAATTTTTTGGAAAAGCTGACTGTTTTTTTTTTATTTTATTTTGGAAAAGCTGACTGTTTTTTTATTGTGTTTTTTTTCCCCTCCAAATGCAGAACACAAAACTAACTATTATATTTTAAAATGTTATCATTGTCTGCCTCATTTTATAATTTCAAATCCAATAAATCTTCTTTAATCATGTAGGGCTCAGGAAATATCACTTCTTTTGGTAGCTTAAAGAAGAAAATACATCAGAGAATTGTACACTGTTTATGGTATGTTACCTAACAGAAACCTATCTTATCTGGTTGGTTACTTTAAAAGTTTCATCAAAAGGCCTAATTGCTTAAATTGCATTTAATCTATTTCACTGAACATTCTCACACCTGCCCTTTAAACAGAAAACAAAGACAACACTGCTGGAAGGCATCCCCTGATAAAAAATGCCCTTATTTGGGGACTTCACCTTGATTGGGGTGATTGTCCAATTTGCCCTGGTTGTTTAGGAAGCCTGCAGATCTTGGCTGTTTGTAGCATCATTCCTCTAGCCATCTTGTCATTTCTTATACTGACTACAATCATGACCACATTTAACTTCAGCACTTAAAACAGGCACTGAAAAGATTTACTGAATAAACAAATGGATTATATCTGCAATCTCAATATTCTACTACAAGTACTATGATTAATTTGGATAGTAACATAATTCATAAATTTCAAATTACGATTCTTTCTGCAGAACACATAGTGCTCTAGTTAACAATGGTTTGATATTATAAGCATATGTGGGTGCAGGTATGTGTATGAGCTTTAAAGATATAAAGTACATTTTATTTGTAACAATCAGACAGAATAACAGTTTTTGGCAGTTCTTCAAATAATCTGATTTATATGCTAACACTTAGCAAAAGATGGTTGTCTTCTATGCTATAATATGGCATAGGTGAAATAATTCAACATAGAATGTAATGAAATGAGCATAAGTACTTAAGCCTTTTGAGTTTAATAAAGAATTAATGAAGAAACGTAGTTATGTGGCTAAAAAAAAAAAACATTTTTGGTTATAGTAAAAGTCTAAAACTGGAACCTGAATTTCCAGTTACCATGTAGTTGTGGGACTCTAAAGAGAGGCTATGGCTCTGAATGAGTATGTAGTACTGAGCTTTCCTATCAGCACCTGAAAAACCTGAGAAGGTTATGGCAAAACAACTGAATTAGGGCCAAGGGTGGCAGTCAGAAAAACAAGAACTAATACCACTTGATAAACTCTAAATCATACATTTTGAAGACATATACATAGTTCTTGTATGGCTGGCTAGTTGGCCCCAAATTCAACCACTGTCATTTTGTTTCACATACTTAATTTGCAAAGTCCATGTAATTCTTAGTGTGCTATCTATTTAAAGCAAATGCTTTACCTTTTTTCAAATCCAAGAAATAAAATACATAAAACCGAAACAGTCAATGCTAGCAATTCAACATTCACACATACAGGAAAGAGCAGCCCTGTAAGATGCAAACAACATGTACAAAAGGCAGCCAAGTAAAGCTCAAAAGAGACGGGAATATCAGTACCCAGCTGTGTATTTTGTTATTTGTCTTCTCTATGAATCAAGACACACTGGTGTCCTTTGCTATAAAATAAGCCTAACCTAGAAAAATGGTGAAGATTAAGTTTATGAAATCCATTAGCCACTTAATAACACAAAATGTTTAAATTACAAAGGAATGATACACATAAAAAATGTTTTGTTAAAAAAAAAGCCCATCTTATCATTCAGTCAATTAAAATTAAATAAACTTCACTAGGAAATGACAAGAAACCTTTGTCTTTTAGTTACAAACATGTTTAAGATCAGGGTAAAACTGATGGTACAGTGTTCTACGCAAAGAAAACTAACTTAGTATAAGAAGTTTTTGAATAATTTATATAGCATTCCACTGGAATCCACTTCCTGAAACCTGTTAACAAGCAAATCAAGGCTTATTTTATTATGGCTAATTTTATCAAATGGCACTTAAATGACATTATAATTTAATGTCAATGACATTAATACGTAACTTTGAATAATTTTATTAATACAAACAAAAATTATACTTTTCACCCTATAGTTAATTTTCTTATTGGAAGATTACTATATATACAAATTAAAAAGTCAATGCTATGATTTTTCTAAGAAAGGGACATTGTGGGAAATGAATTTGCATGATACAATCCAAATATTTTATTATCTGTAAAATTAACTTCACTTGAAGTCAGTACAAGCATATTTTACTTGATAAAAATACAGACATTAACAGCCACTTTCCATCTCACTGCAAAGTCACTGGTAACAAAGACATAGGGCTGAATTAATGGGTGGAGAACAGTATCCTTTTCTTTTCTATTCTCTCTCTTTGGTTAGCTTTTCTTACCTTGGATCCTGGTTAGAATTAAATGCATATCAGCAACTTAAAGTTGTATAAAAATTTATTTAATTTTTGGATTTTTTTCCTGTTACTTATTAATAATATTACACTTTTCCTTTGGAGATTTTTAAGTCTTTCAAAATGAATTTTATTATAGATAGAAATGTGTAGACAGGCTCTGTTGAGACTTTAATTCATCAAATATAAAAAATTTCTCCAAATTGAACTGGTTACAGGAGAATGAGCTATAGCTCCTTCAAAAATTAAGGACACCTTTTTCTGTTTGTTTGAAAAGAATAAAGGTTCACTCAGCTACTTAAAAAAAAATACCTGTATTTTATTTATTTATTTTTATGAGGCGCAGAGGATGGAACCCAGCGCCTTGCTTGTGAGCGTTTTACCACTGAGCCACAACTCCAGCCCCAAGGCTACTTTTTTATAGTGGTATCTATAATAGAAAATACCTACAATAGGATATTCTAATAAATATAGATAAAGCTCCAATATAATTTCAAAAATAAAATGAAATCCTCCCTGTTCCTCCATCTTTGTCCTCTGAAGAAACAAAACAGAACAGGAGGAGAAAGAAGAGTAAGATCAATAGAGAAGGAATAAAAAAGTAAGAGAAATTTGGCAGAAGAGAAATAGGCCAAAGGAAACCATTTCATATTGGCAATGCTATTTATTAGGCCAGGCAATAGGAAATCCATACATGGTTAGTACAAGTTAACACCTGACTCAGCTGTTCATACCCTTAGAGTCATAAAGCTTGGTGTACCAGGGACAGAGCGTAGAGACGGGGAATATTCAGGGTTTATGGAATCAGGAGAGAGAAATTTTTCAGCAGAATTAACAGTCATGTGATAGATGTGCTCAAAGTTGATCGGAGAGGAGATCAGACCGGAGTGATGATGAGGGGATGGATAAGGGAAACCTGGCTATCAAAAACAACAGAAAGAAGAAAAAAGGTGGTAAGGTGATGAAAATGGAGTTGTATGTGACATTTCAGATAACATGCATATATAAAAAATGTAGTAATATCTTACATCAGAATTGAATCCTTAATGAAATACTTTTAGGTCTTAGAAAGTTTAATTTTTGTAATCCTTTTGCAGTTATTTAAATAGCTGACTTGCAAAAGATCACTCTCCTAAAAAATTTTAAATTATTATTGTTAAATGAGTAGAAGTTAAACTTTTAGAAATGCAAGACTTTCAGAGTTTAGTTCAGTTTTTTTTTTATGTGATACAAGGAAAATATGACAAATATTTACCAAAAGTATTAAGGATAGAAAAAGGTAAGAAATGCTTAAAGGAAGGACAAGAGAATCTTCAACAGCTTTTAATTGGACATGTTCGAAACCATTTGCTGGGTGCAGTGGTGCACGTCTATAATCCCAGTGATTTGGGAGGTTGAGGTAGGATAGTGAGCTCAAAGCCAGCCTCAGTAATTTAGAGGCCCTAAGTAACTTAGTGGAATTCTGTCTCAAAATAAAAAATAAAAAGAGCTAGGAATAAGGCTCAATGGTTGAGTGCCCCTGGGTTCAATCCCCAGTATAGGTGTAAGGGAGATTTAAAACCATTTCCCAGTGCTGTGTTTTTAGAGTTTTGACATGTGTTTGCTTTTACTGATCTTATTTCTCTGTAACAAAAATAGTGTGTAACTATAGGATATACTAATTATTGGTTTACCTTTAAGCAACCAAGTTTATCTCCATTTAGACACCCCCAAAAGCAGTTAGTCTTTAACAAGGGTAAATCTTTCCTTCAGTGTTCCAGTATATTTTTAAAAAATGAAGTAATGTAATACTAAAAAAGAAAAAACACAATCAATCACTTTATTAAAAGCAGGGAGAGAGACGTGCTGGAGAGAATGCTGATTGACTCTAACATGGAATTTGCATTTTCATGAGTTGAGACAACTTGCTTTTTAAAAACATCTCAGGGGGCTGGGGATGTGGCTCAAGCGGTAGCGCGCTCGCCTGGCATGCGTGCGGCCCGGGTTCGATCCCCAGCACCACATACCAACAAAGATGTTGTGTCCGCCGAGAACTAAAAAAAAAAAAAAAAAAAAAAAATAAAAACATCTCAGGAATTACCTAGGTTTAAAAGAATGGATTCTACATAAAGTACTGGTTTTACTTTTGAGACATAAGGAAAATTAATATTTTTTAGGTTGTTTTAATAAAAAAAACCCTACTGATTGATAACACATGTAACTTTGACTTTAAAAAGCAAAATTACTTTTGGGGGAGTACCAGTCCTAGGGGTGAAATCCAGGGCTTTGTGCATATTTGGCATACTCTACCACTGAGCTACATTCCTAGTCAAAGAAGCAAAATTACTTCTTAAAATCCAAAGAAGTCATTGAACTAGATGTTTTATCTTTATTAACAACTTTAGGAATAGTCTTGGCTAAGTTACAAAAAGGGTTTGCATCTGATACAGTAAATAAGAAAGTAAAATGACCATAGCCTTACTGTTGCTTCCATATTTACAAAATAAACACATTCTATTTCAGGATCATTTAGTATGAAAGAAACAGAATTAAGCTTTTAAAGACATTTAATAAACTTTCTAAGCTCATAAATACTTCATAAGAAAGCAATTCTGATTTGAATGAGTTGAAACATAAAAATGTCTCGGGCACATGTTCTTTGCACTGATGGCAACAATTCGTGAAAGTACTTATATGTTAATAGCTGAATTTAATTCATCTGTATTTTTTGGAAAATTTTTTAATAGTTCCATTTCAGTGAAAAGAACATATTAAAATCTGAGAACATGAAAAGATCATAAGCTTTTCAATGGGAAGATATGTACAAAACATACAGACATGAAAACTATTATTATTTCCAGACATGCAAATTATTATAGTTTACTAATGTCTAGCCCCAAATAAGCATAGTCCCAGAAACATAATATGTGCTCAAGAAATACCGGTTAGGTAACTGAATGGATGTCAATCAAAAGCCCCAGCTCAGATGTCTTTTGGTAATGAATGAGAACATTCATATGAAAATAACATATAACCATGAAGAACAAGAATTCAAACACACAAAATCTTTGATGCATACTACATATACATGTGAAGAAACAGGTTTCAAAAATTTACACCAAATTTTCTGTCCTGGAAAAAAGCTCTTACATGGAAAGAAAACATTAAAGGAAAGGAAGGAACATTAAAAACTGGATTGAATAGGGAGGGCAAAAAGTCACTTGTGTTAATGCCTAAAAGAACCAACAAGGTGGCCACAGATTAACAAAATCAGGTGACCATATACCCTGAAAATCAAAAGGTCTAATTAGAGTCAGTAGTCAGCACCAAAGATCATGTGTTATGGAGTGAATTGGGGATGAATCTTTGGAAAATGTTACTTGTTTTGATTAGTAAAAAAAAAAAATATTGAAACAAAAAGTAAAATATAGGTTTTACTTTAAGTGGTGGAAGGGTGAGGGGAGAAAAAGTAAAGAATTATTCAAATACTTTGATATAAAATTTCTTATGATACTTGAAATCAGGGTGCATATTGTATATGAGGGTCTGAAAGAACGCTGGTACATTAGCAAAGAGACTTTGCTATCATCTGATGGCAAAGTAACATCTTATTGAATATTGACATAATCTTAAGGAAAATAGGATATAATAGAATTTCTACAAAAATTTTCTATAATTCTTCTTGCTGCATTGTTGGAATATAAGACATGATAAATATTCTTCTTTGGTACACCAAAATGGAACAAAAGGAAAGAGATTTTAATTTTAAAAGAATAATAACCTATCAAAACTTTACTGAAAAAATTTTGTATTAGCTTGTGTGTTGCTCTGCAATACATGCATCTGAAATATGAATGCCTCTATCCCTCCATAACATTAATTATGTACCATATATTGAAAAAAACTACTGACAAAGTAAATTGCAAAATTTTAAAAATTATTTAAATAATACATAACATTTGATCTTCCAAATATAAGCTATAAATATACTCACATTTCAACTGTTTATCATAATTAAAAAAAACTCTCTTAGGATATTTTGCGTCTGATATTGTAACTTCTATGGGAAGAGGGGACCAAGAGGCTTGGGACTGAGTGGTTATGTTACTTTTACTTCTGATACTAAAAGAAAACCAGGCTGAGGACTTGAAGCAAATGTTCAAGATGGGAAAAGAACAGAGAGAAGTCTTGAGATCTCACTCCAGGTAAATGTTGAAAAAAAAAGTATAACTTTTAAATATGATAAACAAGTAGAACAGTTTTAATATTTAATGTGCTTGACCTTTTTTTTTTTTACTTCTATACAAAGGTCATATGTAATCTAGTTTTTGCATACTTTTTCTATTTTTTTTTTTTTGTACCAGGAATTGAACTCAGGGATTGAACCACTGAACCACAACCCCAGCCTGTTTTTTATTATTTATCTGAGACAGGGTCTCGCCAAGTTGCTTAGGGCCTCACTAAGTTGCTAAGGCTGGCTTCGAACTTGCAATCCTCCTGCTTCAGCCTCCCCAACCACTGGGATTACAGGCATGCCCCACCATACCTGGCTGCATGCTTAATATAATGTCTTAATGATGAAAAAAAATAACAGCAGAAAAAGCAGAGCCAGCTGATTAGTTGGGCTTACTTATTACAAAGTACTCAGATACAAGTGAATGCAAGCTTTTTTTCCTCCCCATATGAAATAAATGTAAAAATTTCCTTTATTAAATTATTTTTTTATGTTAAAACATTTGAGTGCATAAACTATATTATTTATTTTCTCAGTTCTTCCATCATAGCACTGCTGGGTAACATGGTTGAGACAGATTTCCTTAGTGGGAGATTTGGGGAGAGATTGATAAATCATCTCTCAAATTGCCATAAAATAAAAACTATATTTAAAAATCTATGCAAAGTTCTACTGCCATCTCCATTGATCAGAAGGGCAATATTAAAGTTTTATAAGTTGCTGAGTATATGTGGTACTGAAGTGTTAAGAACAGAGCCAGGATAATCAGCTAATTCTACTAATATCTTTAATTTCAATAGATCTGAGAATCTGATCTTCATATTGTTAAAAACACAACCGTTTTTCTATGTTGTACTTTTTATGTACAAGTGACCAGTTTGTTATTGGGCAAAAAGATTTAATTTCACAGTTAGCTGAGAGGTGTAACCATTACTGACAAGCTAATATGGATCTTAAGGGAAAAAAAGGCCAAATGCCTGTACGGAACTTAGTGAAATTTTAGTGATTTGGTAACCAAGTTCTGAAATTGATTTATAATGTCCCCAAATATAGCAGGTTTTTTTTTTTTTTTTTCCCACCACCAACAACAGATTTAGGGAGAAATTTCTAGGGTATAGAACTAAATAAGAACTTGATTTATTTGTTTTTTGACAGATTTCTAAATTTATGCTTTTCTCATCAGGTATATATATCATCATGTATCTTAACATATTGTAATATAATAAGAGAACCATCTCCTCATTATACTAATATGTCCTGTGAAACCTGTCTACATATATATACTGATATATATGTATTTTCCCTCATATATCACCCACTTACTTATCACCCCATTCACATTAATATTTACTCTTCATTCATTTCTCTTACCATAGGTAGGTCTTTTAGAATCTGTATTCCATCTCCAGGTCCCATGTGGGCTATGTGGTTAAAATTAGTTGGGTTAGAAATTAATTTATTTCTCATCTCTGGATCCCGCAGCATCTCCCTGTAAGGAAAAAAAAAAAAAACCCATGTAAATATTTTTTACACAGTAAATCTATCTAAATCTATCTATCTAAATCTATCTAGAAAAAAATTACACATACTTTATTTTTGTCTTTAAAATGATTAAATCATGCTAATAAAGATATAATTAGAATAATAGAATAGATTCAATTAATAATTCAATTCCTTAAAATGTTTTTAATTTTAAATAAAAGATATTATGATTTGGAGTAGGAAAGAAGAAGATTCCTTTTATTTATATTTTTAGTACTGGGGATTGAACCTAGGGCCTTGCTCATACTAGGCAAGTGAGCTTCAGATCCAACCCCCCAACAGGTCTATTCATATTTAGATATCAAGGAACTTCTGCTGGATTTTTACAGATAATTCTCAACATTTCATGGGTATCTTTTAAAATAATTTATAACATTTTAGAAATGTTTTTAAATGTAGCTGAAAATGCTATATGCCTATTTCTGTTTGTTCATGAAGAAAACAATGTGGATTTCTTAAACATATACAGGTTTACTATATGCACAGATATGATTTAAGCTTGTACTGTAGAAAAGTATACATCCCCCAAATTATTACTTTCATAAACCTACCTAAGAGGATCAAAATATGGTACTTAATTCGGTGTATTCACATAACTTTGAGATTATTAATTAAAATGACACTGAGAGGTTACAGTCATAATTGCACTTAGGTTTTTTTTTTCCCCCTTAAATTCCTTTTGTGGTACTGGGGATCAAATCCAAGGCCCTGCACATGCTAGGCAAACACACACTCATCACTGAGCTATATTCCTAGTCCTGCAGTTTTTGATATCATTTATGAATGATAGACTTTCAGATACCAAATTGTCTTTCCAAATCAAGTATAGTATTATTAGCAGATAGCCCCTCAGATGCTAGAAGCATAGATGGACAATAAGTACAAATTATATATCTACCTCCTCTGTTGCATCCTTTCTTCTTCTGGGACTCTGAAGGAGTAACGTCGTTTGTTGTTGATATTTCTAACCATTTGTTTCCGACTATTATCTGATGTTTCAGGAACCACCAGTTCATCCCCTTCTGTTTTTTAAAAAATGGTGCTGTTTAAATTGCTAAATTGCTTTTTAGCCATTAATCTCCATGGTAGCACAATTATACAAGTATATGTAATTCTGAATTTTAAAAGTCATGCATTGATAATCATAGTAAATAAGCAATAATAGAGTGTTTGTGTGGTACTGGGAATTGAACCCAGGAGTACTCTGTTACTGAGCTAGATCCCCAGCCCTTTAAAAAAAAAAAAATATATATATATATATATATATATATATTTATTTTTAAATTTTGAGACAGAGACTTGCTAAGTTAAGTTGCCCAAGCTGGCTTTGAACTTGGGATCTTCCTGCTTCAGTTTCTAAGTTGCTGGGATTATACGCATGGACCACCACACCTGGCAGCAATAATTTTCAATAGGACATGTAAAAATATATATGCTTATATTTATGTAGTATTATGTAAATATTATTTTCATATATTAATAACAAAATTTCATATATTAATACAAAAATAAAATGTGGGGATGTAGCTTAGAGATAGAACACTCCTAGGTTCAATCCCTAGTGCCATAAAAAATATATATATATTAAAATTAAACATAACTAGCAAAATACATTTTACATTTTCACTTCTATTTCATTATAAACATGACACAATTTTGCTAGAAGAAAACTGTAATTGCCTTGATGTCCTGTCCCTTTGACCAGCCAATTCACCCCCAATATTTCTATACTATTTTCTCTCATACCCACCTATCAGTGGGTTTAGTAGCTTAGGATATTAAAAAGTTGCTATTATGGGGGTTTTGTGGTATTTATTTTAATTTGTGTGCAGTGATGGAGATAGAACCCATGGCAGGCAAGAGTTACACCACTAAGCTATATTCCCAGCCCCCAAAAGATGCTATTATTAATGTGTAATCAGGCATAAATAGCAAGCTATTTATGTAAATAATTAAAATTATTTTTACATAATAAAAATTTCCTGTGAGATGTGGAATAAGGAAAGGTCTGTGTTCCCATTATCCTCCTTTTGAAGGGTAAGGATCTGTCACTATTCTAATCTTCTGATCTTCTTATCTTGAAGCTGGATACTATATAATTGTATACTCCTAGCAACCCGGTGACCATCTTGTCCCATTTCAATTTTAACATCTGGAAGGAAACAACTGTAAACTGGGAACTCTAAAAACCTGATGGGCTTTGTGTCTGTGTCTTTTGTAAAAAGACAACTGTTATCCATATAACATGGCAGGCAGGGTATGCCATTATCTAAATAAGATAAGGAAAAAGGAAAAAAGCCAATCTTTACAAGTTTTTGACACTGTAAAGCTGAAGCAAGAAGAAAAAGGCTGAAAGAAGGCAAATGGGCCTAAAAGGCAAGCCAAAATAGACAATTACCACAAAAGCAACACATTCCTTGTGGTATAATAATGTTGCTTAATCAGATCATTTTCTCAACAACAAATATTAAAAGGATAGACTTTAATGTAGATGAGAATGTGGGACATCATTCTAGAATATGAGAATTATGAGGATAAAGCAGGAATTTTGAGTTATGGTGGTGACAAGAGATGTGGGGCAGCCAGAAGGCAAAGGAGCATTTGTCCCTTTTGCAGAAGGGAAAAGCGAGAGAGAGAAAAAGAAGGAATCTCTTGGAAATGGGATTTCCTTCCTTTCTCAAATAATAAGATATTGAAACCTGTCACGTCTCCTTTCTCAGAGTTCTACCTCCACTCCTAGCCTGAAGCAGAAAGATGAAAGCATGGGAAGAGACATGTGGAATAGGTTTTGTCCTACAGATACAACATGGATATAAAGAAATTTAATGACCAGCATTAAATACGGTGAGAACAGAGTGGATCCAATTTTATACAAATATGTGAAGCTCCTCTAAGAAACAGAACACAAAATTAAGTATAGGGTCTTGGAAACCTGAAACTTAAGTTTCATTAGCTTCATGGTAAATCAAGCTGATTGAGAATCATGCCTAAAACTTGAATGTCCTTTATCAAATCATACCATAAAGGTATACCATTTTAACACAGACAGCTATTAACAAAGCACTGAACCACAAACCAAACAATTATTTCATTACTTAAAATCAAAACAAACAAAAAACAATAAACATAAGCTTTTGATGGATTTCTTTTACATTAGAACATTAAAAAACTATTGAAGGAATATGAGGGGCAAAAGCATTAAGAAGATAATCAATCTCATGACCTTCAGATAACAGGTATAAACATTTTAACATTTCCCTGAGGCCAATGTTTTTACTTATATTTAGGTAAATTCAAATATTACTTTAAATACACAATATATCATTAAGTGCCTCTTCATTAAATAGTTCTGACATAAGAATGATTTTATTATATAGAAAAAAAGCACACTGTTTGTTAAAAGTGAGATTTTAACTGTCTGGCCTCACATTAATGGCAAACAACATTTAATTCTACATGTATAGTCTATGGCATTTTACATATGGTCTATTAATCACAGGTTTGACAATCTCAGCTTACTACTTGGTCACTGACCAAATGCTTATAACCCCTAGGGTTCCTGCTCCCTCTTCTGATTCTAGGCACTTTTATGACTTTCCTCTTTTTTCTGCTTCTAAGTTGTCATCAGCACTTTAGAAGTACTAAGCCCTTTGCATTGGCAAAAGATGGGTTCCTGAAGTCGCCAGATGGAATTCTGAATGAATGTCCTTAATTTTAATGCCACAAATTTTGTTTAAGTTCTATGGTATTTTAAGTATAGAAGTATATTCAGCTACACTTTCTCTGCTTACCTAGGTATATCCCAGAAAAATAACAAGGCATGTCAGAATGAAAGACGTTGTTAAATCAGCTATGACAGTTTAAATAGCATCACTTTTGCCCAATAATCTGTCTTGGATATATTAACAGTATGTGGCCAAGATCACACACTCTAGAGGAAGATATGTAAGATTTTAAATCTGTACTCTAGCACTCATTATTCATATGACATTGGGCAGTCAGAAGAAAAATAATATTTCCATTGAAGCTATTACTATTAATGTTCTGTTTTCTTACCTGCCATCTTATTTTTGAAATATATCAATCTAACTGTCTCCAATCCTAAAAGATTTAAAGATCCTTCACTGTTTAAAGGTCGAACCTAAAATAATAAAAAATAAAATAAGTACTTCAACAAAACTTTTATAAATTAAATCATAAAACTTTTGGCCTGTACATAAAGCATATATTATTAAGATCTTTTATTTATATACTTCAAAATACAGTCCTTTCAGAAAAAACCCAAAATGCTAATAATTTTGATTGTGAAGGCATTATATCTAATTTGGACAAACAAACTTATCACATTTTAAAGAAAGAATATCCTGGACAAATAAATAAAATTAAGTAGAAATACATTTAAACCTTAAGTTTGACCTTTTAAAGCTATCAGTGACCAAATAATTACATTAAGAAATATCAATAGTTGCTTTATGAGCTCTTATCATCAAATCCTTGATCTACATATAATAAAGATAAAAGTACAGATGATTGGGAAAAGGAAGAATTATTAATAAATGATAATGGAGCAACAACAAAATAAAACAGAATCCCTATTTCATACTACAAGCAAAAAAAAAATCAATTACAAATGGATTAAAGATAGACATATAATAAGCAACATTTCAAAACATTTGGAGGGAAACAAAGGTTATATCTTTATGACCTTAAGCTAGGAAAAGTTTCTTAAATAGAAAAAAAAAAAACAAACCTAAAGAACAGGAAAGTACATTTAACTACAGTAAAATTAGTAAACAATAACTTCTGTTCTGAAAAATAAACCCACAAGTCACAAATGAACAAGATTTACCATGCATTACTAAAACAGGACATATTACATAAAGAAGTAGAATAAATCAACAAGATGGCAAAAATGAGCAAAAAACATGAGTAGGCATTTCACAGAAAAGGAAATACGAATGATGAATAGATATAGAAAAGACTCCCAACCACACAGTTAACTGGGGCATGCAAATTAATACTGCAATGTGATACCATTTTATGAAACCATTTATGAAACTATGAATGCTGACAACAACAGGTATTAGAGAAGATGTGGGTAAGAATCTCATCAATTCCATTCCTAGGTATATGACTTAAACTCTTGCACATCTACCCCAGATAATATGCAGCAACATTCACAATAGCAAAAGCTAGAAAATAATTAAAATGTCTGTTAATCAGAGAATGAATAAATAGCAAGTAGGCTATTTTACACAATGAATTTACACAATGAATTACACAGTAGAGGTAGCAACAGGTATAGATCTTTGAAGCCCAGTAAATGAGTTAAACAAAGGTAAAAAGTGACAATATATCACAATATTTTAATAGATCTCAAAACCAAGCAAAACGAAATAATATATTGTTTAGGAATATTTAAATGTGCAAAAATCTGTATTTTCAGGAAAGCATAGGGACAATAAGCATGACATTCAGGATACTGACTTTCTGAGGGAAGGGTTGAGGTATCAAAAAGGGAGGTGGGTTCACAAGTGATTAGCTTATTAATATGCTTCATAAAGATAACATATATATTGCAAATTACATGGAATAAAAGCCCAGAAAACTTAGTAGAGTCAGTCAAAATTTATAAAATAGAGGACCACGTTGTAGTTGCTTTATATAATGTGGCAATACTTACAAGAGTTGTTTTTCACTATTGATATGGTTTAAAATTGGACACATTATAAAATATGATCTTGGCTACTTTGTTTCACCTAGTCCTATCAACTATCATTTTACCAATGATGTACATTCTAAATACTATATACGTCTATATGAAAATAGTACTTTTCTTTTTTTTTTTAAATTTGTTTTAATTAGTTACACATGACAGTACAATGACCTTGACATATCATACATTTGAATTAGATGGGATATAATTTCTCATTTTTCTGAGTGTACAGGTTGCAGAATCACATTGCTCATGCAGTCACATATATACACACAGTAATAATAATGTCTGTTTCATTCTACTATCCTTCCTATCCCCCCAACCCCTCCCCTCCCCTCCCATCACTTCTCTCTATCTAATCTAAGGTAACGCTATTCTTTTTTTTTTCTCACATCTCCATACATATATTTTGTATAACGATGAGGGTCTCCTTCCATAATCCACGCAATTCTCCTTCTCCCTCCCTTTCCCTCCCACCTCTCTTCCCTATCTAGAGGTAATCTTATTTTTGCAAAACAGTAGTTCTACACTTGTAAAAATTTTGTTATGGAAACAATAGAGGAATATTAAGGGGAAATATTATGTTTTATTAGTAATATGGAACACTTCTATTTCTAAATCATGACTCAGCTAAACAGTTTCAGTTCCAAGTTGAATAACTTCCCTATCCATGTAATCTGTCTTTGCAGGATTAAACATTGCATATCATTATGTGAAAAAGTTATGATTAATAATAATCACATACTCTCCTGAAGCTCTTTAATCTCAAAGTAGATGATAACATTGACATTTTAGATTGTATGATATATTCTAGGTGCTCATCAAGTTCACAATCAGACTTTATATAAGAGAAACTAAATGTAATATGAATAGTATGGAGTTTAGCTACCTATCAAAAATAAGCCAGCTCAGCTCATATTTTAATGCCAAATTACCTTTTTGAGAGGAAGAGTCTGAATCCATTCCATGGAATTCACATCAAAGATATCAACTGCATTTTCACTATACACTGAGAGATATGGTGCATTGTAACCTGGGAAAAGGAAAGGAAGGGACAACCTACTGATTATTTTAAACTACTAAGCCCAAATAATTTTGAAAGTTCTGTCTTAAAACTGTAGAGTAGAATCCCACCAAAAGCCTATTGTTATCATATAAGAACCACATTACAATATTTTTGAAATAAAGAGAACATAAATTATAAGGGAACCCTTTATTACAGAAGAATTCTATTAACATCTAGCTAATAAAGCAATTTCATTACATGTTAAAAGTGTTTGACTCTTAAAGTAGTTAAGTTATTGACAGTGAAACAAACTTACAAAGTAGAGAAATCTTCAGGTAAGTGTTCTACCCCCAATTATGAATGTATGATAAATTACCTGAGCATAATTACATGAATAGTGTAGATATTCAATAAATATTTCTTGGAAGAATATTAATAAATGGCAATATGAGCAAAGAGACAGTAAATGAGTGTGTAAACTAAGGTCATGAACTGCATTATTGGCAAAGTTATAAATAAAAGTCAGATATTCCAACTTTTACTTCATGTTAGGATATTTTGAACTATGGAACTCAGTTACAAACAGTATTCATTCTATATATTAAGCTATAAATGAGAGCATATATGTCAGAAAAAATAAAACATTAAAAGTAGTTGAATCTGACATCCAGGAGAAATAAGACTTTAAAAATAGTTAAATTTGATGTACAATCCCTGGCACATTCCCCACCCCTTGGGCCACAAAATAAATCTAAGTGGGTAGAATTATAGGTTATTTTTTTTTTTAAATCTAGGTTTCCTAATTTTTCTGTAATAAGCCTTAATAGTCCTTCTATTTTTTTTTTTTTAACAGAACCTTTAGAACTGACAGGACTCATTCCCACCATTCCTTCTTATTCCTGTCTTAACATTACAATGGGAGAGATTTCACTCCTCCTATTCTGAGTTGTCATCCACCTGTGTTCTGAATTTATCCTCATTTGCCTTATTGGGAATCTGACTGTTTTCTGTATTTCCCAGATTGTCAACTTCTCCAAGTGGTTCCCTAATGGTTTCTTCCTTTCAGCATTTAAACATGCTCAAGAATCTTCCATTGCAAACAAAAGAATTTGGGTTAGATACTCCTATTACAAGCTTCTATTGAACTCTCACTTCAGGTATTATAGCATTCATTTTCTACTGAAACTCCTAGTTGTGACATGAATATTTTCTATTGCATTCTATACTCTGAGAAGGCAGACTACTTCACTATTTCATACAGTGACATGGCATGTATTCAGTAATAAATAAACTATTATGTAGCAATAAAACTATACAATAATTTATTTTTAATATTTCTTGAAAATGAAATAGGCAACTTTAAATATCTGCCCATCTAGATAAACATATAAAACTGAATAACACTTCTTAGAGAAACTACATTTTTCTTTTCCTAACTAAATAATTCACTTAGTAATTACTTCTCAAGAATAAGTCCTATGTGCTACTGATACTTATGAGCACTGTATTTTGGAGAACAATGAAAAGAGCTACTTGAGTTATTTAAAAATGACTAACACAAGATAAAAAAAATTCCATTTCAGTAAAATATTCCATAGAAAGATTAGTTTTCATTATGTGCTATTGACTCTATTTGCTTAGTCTTAACTACATATGGTTACTTTACATAAATAACATAATTAATACTAAGGAAAACTTTCAGAATCATTCTAAAAAAATAACCTGTTATTAACAATGACTATGTTTTGTTGAAGTAGAAGGAAAAAGAAAAGGAAGACGACAGGAAGATAAAGACAGCCATAAGAAAGAGAATCTTACAACAAGAGGAAGGATTTGCTGGCCACATCAATTCCTGTTGTCTAGATCTTCGGCCCTGGCAGTCAGTGTATATCCCAATGCTGTTAAAACACAGCAGGTATTCTTTACTGGAGATCTCAACTGCGCAGATAGCATCCATTGGTTGATGTGCAATAAATGATAGTGTGTGGTCATTTGAATGGAGCATACTGTATGGATTTCCTTCTCCATTCAAGGGGTATTTTAGAAATCCTGACTGGAATCCCACACAGAGCTGTTCGCTGAAGATTGCCATCCACTGGACATTATATGGGACTTGAATTTCTTTAAATTTTCTGTGACGGGTCTTGCTCTGAAATAGTTCATAACAGAGAACCTGCCTTTTCATAGCCACACACAGGCATGTAAGAGCTCCATGGCGCATCTTTCCAGAAGTTATAGTTTGACACCCCTTAGTTTCTGCCAACTTGTAAAAATCTGTCTCTCGCCCGTCCAAAGCTGACATAGGAAAAAGTCGTACGTGACGATTTCGTCCTGAGATCACAGCAACAAGCTGATCATTTGGAATAAGTTCAATCTGATGAACCTTCTTATTGTCACCAACTCTGATAATTTCTATATGCAGAAATAACAAATCAAATGCAAAATAGTTTTATAAGTCATCCAAATTATACTCAGAAGTATATGTCATCTTTATTTAAAGATGGAGAGGTACACATAGAATAAGAGATCAGAAATTACAGAGAAAAAGAAAGATATTTAAACCCATTGTAAAATCATTTAACTTTCCTATATTAAATTTGGCACAGATCTCTGACAGTCAAGGCAGAGTTCTTAATTGAAAGCATGCCAGTTTTTAAGAAAACTTTTTTTTAATGTTTTTTTAAGTTTTTTTTTTTTTTAGATGGACACAATATCTTTATTTTGTTTTTATGTGGTGCTAAGAATTGAACCCAGTGCCTCATGCATGCTAGGCGAGCACGCTACCACTTGAGCCACACCCCCAGCCCAAGAAAACTTTTTTTATTGGTACTAAACTGTAGGGAATTTCACCGTGAGGCTGCTATTTTTAAAAACTGGGTAACCGCATAACTAGTAGTACTCTGAAAGTGTTTCTATGGTATCAAACCAGTGACATTTAAATGAATTAATTTGTCATGATATAACTTGATATAAAATTAGAACTTAGAATATTATATTTATAAATATCAAACTAAATTGTTTTCTATTTCACCCAGCATTTAATTTTTCTGTAGGAAAAAAACTGTTGGTCAGGCATGGTGGTGCACACTTGTAATCCCATTGTCTTGGGAGGCTGAGGCAGAGGATCATAAGTTCAAGCCAGCCTCAGCAATTTAGTAAGATCCTATCTCAAAAATAAACAAACCAAAAATGTTGGAGTAAAGCACTCCTGGGTTCAACACACAGTAACCACCTCCTTCTCACCCTGCAAAAAGGACGAATAAACCTGTTGTATTACAGTGGGGGTGGGAGGATTTCCAATAAGCATATTTTAATAGTTGTTATAATTTATATTACCTTCTAATAAGACTAATTATGATAATATACTAATTTTAGGAAAACTAAAAAAATTTTCCACGTGCCACCTTTGAAGTACAATATGAGTTCATATAGCAGAACCGCTAAATAAGATGACATAAGAAAGATAATATACACTTGCTTAGGAGAATTATAAAAATTAAAAAATAATCTTTTGATTTAGAATATATCAAATTGTGCCTGGAAAATTTCACTTATAGAATATGGAAGAGCAAATCCTACTCTTTTTAGAATTTAGACTTGAGCAAAATTTTTCTAACATATGATTTAAAGTTACTCTAAAATGATTAGGTTTTCTCTTACCATCTTTGGTGACATGAACAACAAATAACCCTTCTTCATTTCCTAAAGCTATTCTTTCGTGATCTGTGTAAAACACAAATATGAGACAATTTTATTAGCTAAAAGCCATATAAAGCTAATAGAATAAAACAGAAATAAGAAAATGAGGTGCAAAAATGAAAATAAGTAAATAATCAAAATACAGTAACAATTTACACTATGAAATTTTCTTTCAAATTACCAGTGATAAATTTATCATGTGTTTTAAAATAGAAAAATCATTAAAAAATATCCCATGTCAATACCTACAAAAATAAGTAATTGTTTATTCAATAAATTGTGAAAAACAATTAAAAACCTACTTTGTTAGTACCCTAGGTCCAGTTCAATATATTGTTTTTGGAGGAAAAGATTGTGTCAGGTATTTTAACACAAGTATTGAACCCTAAGTAACAAGAGATGGATATGTATGTAAGAATGTAGCAAAACTTTATATCTCCAGATTCAGAAGCTTCTGTTTACTGAGGGCTTTTTAATGCAGAGTACTATGTGTTTATATACCATGATTTTAAAATTTCTCAATAACATTAGCAAGGTAATTAGTATCTTATGCATTACATGTGAAAATTATGCTTTAAGAAATTAATTTATTCTAATTCACATAAGTAGAAAATGGATTATTAAGTTAGTCTTTAGTAATATCACTTTTTCAGAAGGGAATGTATTTAGTGTAACTGCTTAAAAATAAAAATCTAATAGGTCTCATTCACTTAATAAACATTTATTGAACATCTATGATATAATTCATGTTATGCTGGACAGTGGGGATTCCTAGATGAAAGCCAATCCCCAGCTCACAAGGTAGATCAGTAAACAATTATAATAATATGATAAATATTATAAATTCATACCTATGATTGCAGCTGCCTGGGTTGTTTTAATGAGGGGTAGAGTGCTATCATAAGCCTCTTTGGGAACATAGACTGAGCGGTCTCTGAATTTGTTTTTCTTCAGTATCTTGTGCAATTCACTCAGCACTCCCACCCACTTACTCTTCTCATTCTCACTATCTGCTAGCATCAGGATTGAACACTTGTTATTGGATGCTGACAGCTGGGAAGCTGTGACCTAGAAGAATTTAATCAATATTCATTATATTAGAAAACAGACACCCTTTATGCTAGTTTCATAAGTAGGCTAGTTTTGTGAGGAGACTAGTTTGCTTAGCACTTACCAATAAAATGAGAATTCATTAAATGATCCCTTTAATAGAATTTAGCTATACTTAATCGGAATAACTAGTTCTAGCACTAGGATTATTGCCAAGGCAAAGGTAGGATACACCAATCAAAATCATAAAATTTCCTAGCATTCCTGACTTTTCATCTTCCTTGCTATAAAGGTGCCAAAACATTATAATAAAAAATGTGTTACACATACTCATATAACAACTGACATTTAGAGAGTAATTACTGAGTAGATTTAAACACAAGTATTAACAAATTGAACCTCTTACCATTTTCATGAGATAGAAATTGTTATTATAACTTCATTTTATATATGATAAAGCCATGATAAAGAGATTAAATAATTTCTACAAGGGAAAATAGCTAGAGGTCTGGGATCCTGTGTGTATGCTCTTAAGTGCTATACCATACTGTTTTGAAAAGTCGGGAATGCTAGGAAATATTTATGTTCTGTTACTTTATAAAAATAACTCACATTATTATTAAAGAAGATGAGAGCACCAGAAAGGGTTTAAATGGAAGTTCATCCTTCTACAAATCATGGTCAGAACAGTTTTGAATTTTATATATACAGATTTCTTCTTAAACTAATTTAAGCATCAATGACAATAAAAAGCACACTGCAAATTAATGATTGATAAGCAGGCTCTATAGGCTCTCTTGGTGGCCAGAGGGAGAATGAAATAGTTACCAGTGTAGGAACCAAGAAATCAGACAAGGTTATTGTCTTTGACCTTCCTGAGACATAAAATTCATAGACAATAGTATGCAGACAGGCATAACAGGGCAGCTTTAAAAAAATATCTATTGTCTTAATTCACCATTTTAAGATCACATTTTGGTATACAGCCTTGAAAGATGGCTATCAACAATTCCCTACTATAGAATTCCATTCTTCTATTATTATTAACAAGTCAAATCCATTTCCTTTCCCCTCAAATCTGGGATGACCTCATAACTTCCTTTGATCAATGGAATGCAGAAGGGTTATTATGCCTGTTTGGGGTCTAGTCCTTCCTTATAAGGCCCAGCTGCTTCTTTTGGTCTCTTGGAAGCCAGCCACTGTGAGTTCAGTTAGACTATCAAATTGTTAAGAGACCATACAGAAAGTCAATGAAGAGAACTAGCACCAAGGCCACAGACATAAGGACAAGGTCATTTTGGGTACTCTAAGCTCCAAAAGAGCTGAATGCAGTCCTGTGAGTAACCTTAACTAACACCATGAGAACTGTACAGCTGACTCACAGAATGATGAAAATAATAAAATGTTGTTGGTTTAAGTGTCTAAGATCTGGGACCATTGTTACAAGGTGATAGGAAATAAGCATGATTTTGAAATAAGATATTTAAAGTGAGAAACTTCTTTTAAAAAAAAATTGAGAAACCTCACACTTATTTAATTTTCCAAGAAGGAATCTTTATTTGAAAATTGAATTTGGACTAAAAAATATTACCTGTTAGGGAACATATTTTAGAAGCCATGTATTTATATTTTCTATAGGTCTTTCCTTAGTTAAACTTAGCATAAATGCAAGTATCAGATGATATTGAACATAAAAAGCAATATTAGATTTGGTTTATGATTTACATAAAGAGGAAAAACATATTCATTAAAGACAAATAATTCAGTGATCAAATTGTAGAATACACTTACTCTAAATATACAGGGTATATCTTTTCGACTTGCATGAATAACATCAGAGGCCAAGACTGAACTCACAGAAAATTCTTCATCTCTGAAAGAAAAGTGAAACATTAGAAGTTAGTTTAAGTGGCTATATATGTGGAGTTTTGATTATGTAACCAAATATATATGAAGCAATCCTCAAAGCTTAACTGCACAAAACACCTAACTTGAAACTTTAAAAAATTTGATTTTTCCCCATTGTAACCAACAGTACCCAAAGTAATTTATCAAGAGTAACTTAACAGGGCTGGGGATATAGCTCAGCTGGTAGAATGCTTGCCTCGCATGCACAAGGCCCTGGGTCCAATCCCCAGCACAACATACATACATACACACACACACACACACACACACACACACACAGTAATTTAACAGAGGCACATTATACAAGAGCTACAAATGTTTTCTGGCTAGTCCAAAGACATAAGGCCAGTAAGCATACATAGAGAACTAGGATTTGAACCCTGCTAGGTCTTTAGAGCCTTTAAAAGAATCCTTTTTCTCCATAATAAATCTCAAGTTTGTTCAACTTAGATCATCTGACATTTTATTTTTCTATCAACATATGAAAGAAGATTTCCTCCACAGAAAGTTTTTCCTTAATTTTGTTATTTGTACCATCATTCCCTTAGTCTTAAACCCTTCACATTTTAATCTTTCTTTGATTCCCTCCCCCACAACTGTGTTTCTTTTTTAAAAAATTGGGGCATCTTGTTGAAAATAGTGAAATTATTGTTTTTTTTAAGAGACAGGGTCTCAAATATATTACCCAAGATGACCTTGAACTCCTCCTAGATATAAGCAATTTTCCTGCTTTAGCTTCTCAAGTGGCTAGGACTATAGGAATGGGCCATCACACCTGGCCTTCTCTATCTTTCTAGTCAGTCCCTTAGCAAGTTCTGCCAGATTTTTCCTACTGATATTTCTTGCATGAATTCCTTCATATTCCAAATGTGAGGTAAAAGATAACGTGTTTGAGATGCAGGGGTAAAATGCCAGTGTAAAGCACAGCTAGGAAATGTAGGTTTTGAGCAATGAATGGCTATTTCTGATATATGTTTGGGACCCAAAAAGGCAGAAATGATGGCAGAAGCTATGGGAGTAAATAAGGTCCCTTAGGAACACGAGGGCACTCAACAGGGCAAGGGGAAGAATCTGGAAAATCAAACCAAAATCATTAAAGATCTGGCTTACTTAAATGTTTCCTGATTCATTGTTTTCCAATAGGTTGTCTGATATATCACTTGATAATCCTCACACTGAATCATACTACGTCTCTAGGTAATGATATAAACATTATACTTTAGGACTTTCTTCACTCCCCTCCCCTCCTGGCTTTAAATAGGTCTTTGGGACCCAAAAATCGTTTGCTTTTACTTGGCTCAATTTTTTTTCCTTCCAGCTGTGTTGGGGATAGAACTCAGGGCATCATACATACTGGCAAGCATTCTACTACTGAGTCACGTACCCAGCCCTTATCTGGCTCCAAACCCTACATACTCTCCCAGAACTGCGTCTTACTTCCTACTTTTAATATTCTAATTTACTAATATTTCTGTAGTAATATTCTAATTTACTAATATTACTACAGCAATATTAGTAAATTAGAATATTAACATGAAATTAGATTATTTAGTAAAAACATGACAATACTAGAGTTCTGTTGATACAAGTTATCTGATATGGGAATCCACTTGCTTTTAAAGGGGAAAAAGACACAATGTTTGATAAAAACTCATTTTAATGACTATAGCAAGAAGAAAAATAAAAACTTTGTAATTCCTATGCTGCAGAGATACAAATCTTTTCACCCCTGAAGGCTTACCTCATGTCAATTACTTGACCAATGACAACACTGGGCTGAGATGCTTTTCCTTCAGCAATATCGTACAGAAAAAGTTTGAAGTCACAAACCACAGCAAGTGCTCTCTGCCATCCTTTCTTCACTCCAGCTGGCTTAGGGATCTTTCAGAAAGGAAAACAAACAAAAACACATCAAATGAGAGTGGCAATCAAAGCCTTTTAAATTACATATGAAACTGTAAGGTGAAAACCTAACGAGAATGTACAAGTCTGTCACTTTGGTAAAGTAAATGGGACACTTATCATTAATAACATTAAGAGAAAAAGTGAGAACATATTCTTCAAATACTATCATCTTTTAATGAAAGACTATTAAAAAGAATCATTTTAACTATTGCTAGTAATTCATTAAAATGACACTCAGGGTTTCTTTCTTTCTTTTCTTCTCCTAAAAAAGCAAAGCGTCAAATTTGGTAGTAAGATAAAATTCAGCTTACAATGTTGTGGGAAGCTGTTCTTGCACGTGATTGAGCTACCTCCCTGGCTGGGTGTGAGGCGTTCAGACCAGCTGTGTCAGAGCTTTTTCCCACCCTTTCCAGGTGCGAGGGCTTGTCCATGTGGGGGTATGACTGACCATTGACCTAATAACCAATCACTGACCCTGACCTTGGAATGCTGTCCCCCTGGACCTTCATTGGATGGAATTTTCCCCTGAATTTTTTTGTTCCCCAATAAAAGCTTCCTCTCTGGCATGCCTCTTTCTCTTTTGCTGGTCTCTTGTGTAAACCTCGCTACCGCCAGATGGCTAGAGGCAGGAGCTGGGAGGGGCCGTCTCTGAGCTGGGCAAGAAAAAAGGTAAATTGAGTGTTATGTGTCTTTAATTTGAACTCACTAGTTAACTTCTATGTTTCGAACCTCTAGTATGAAGCTAGCGGCAGCAGAACAATGTAAATACTATTCAAATCAAGTAAGATTATTATTTGATAATATCTTGTAATTCATAACCATACTGTACCTCTTTGGCAAGAGCAAAGGCCAAAGACTCCTTTATGGTGATTTCAACCTCTCTTCATTATAAAATAGGGATAATACAGAAAAGTTTGTGACATTTTAGAATTTATTTCTAAGAAAAGAGTAGGTTTTCATTTTCAAATTGTTCTGCTGGTCTGGATGACATAAAATTATTAGACGAATTTTGTTCATTTCATTTTTTTTGTCAAATGTTATGTTCATAAATGACTTGATTTTATTTAAACTCATTCATAATCTTAAAACATGCATCTAAATCTGAACTAAGGATACTTACCCTGACATGACCTTCATATGCTGTTCCTATTCCTTTCTGTGGATCAATACCCAGGGGACCTTTTGTCTGCTCAGGGGGAACTGGACAAGCAGTTGGAGCCTTATTTACACAAGTTATATGACATGAGAATCCACACACTTTTGAAAGGAAAAAAAGACAACATATGTTAAAAATTCATTTTAATGACTATAACAATTACAATTCACAGTGCACTAACTGTATGCAAGGTGTTCTGTTAAGTAAATGCTTATTTTTTATTTTAAACACCATTTCAAATGATGTCTTATCATTTGAAAAGCTACTCATCTGCTTACCAATAAGGATTTTAATGAGAAATAGTAAATATTTTTATCATTGGTAATCCTATTATTCTCTGTTAACATTAGTGGTCAAAGGGGGAAGCAAACAGATAAGAAAAATATTTAACCCTGTGCACAAAATGATTGGTTAAACTTATAATTGCTAAAAATTTGGTTTCTGGAACTATTTCTATTTCTTCATCTTACTGCAACTTGGTATCTGTTCTGAAATGTATCTTGCAAGAGTCATTAATGGACATTAAGCTACCTGACGAGATGCTACATGTGGCAAGTTTTACCAATCTTCTTAAAAATAGAATTTTTCAATGAATTTAAAAAAAGGTATAAGCTAATGGTAAATTTTTGGAGTTACTAATATCCCATATACTTAAACTACCACTAGATAATAACTGTTAATTTTCTTGAGCATCTTAAATCTTTCTATGACAATATAAATGGGGTATAGTTTTTAATCCCTAAGTAACCTATGCCCTGAGTCACAGAGCTTGGAAGTGGCAGTGGTAGAATTCAAACTCATACAGTTTTGCTCAGATCCTGCATACCTTACCACTAACAGTATTGCCATGATTCCTCTATTTGATACTTACACGATGAACTGGAGATTCTAAGACAAGATTATAAATAAAAATGAACTCATAGGTTTCAATGAGACTTGGTTGGGTAAAAATTACAGGTAAAATTTTTTTTTTAAAAAAACCAAGTTTTTTGGCAAGGGGTATAGACTACATATATTATAATTCCTACTCCTAAGGTGGTTCCTGGAGAAAACTAGGGAAAGAATAAGAGAGGAACTAAAGGATATCACCGTGGGAATACTTAAATTTGAGAAAAATGGATTATATATCACTGATGGACATTATGAAATGAACAGAAAGGCAGGATGGATTAGCATTGACTTCCAAAAACTACAAACTTCTCAATTTGTCCCCCCAAACCCCATGTATTGGAGACTGAACCCGGGGCACTCTACCACTGATCTAAATCCTGGGCCTTTTAAAAAATATATTTCGAGAGATGGGTCTGGCAAAGAACTTGGTGATCCTCTGGTTCAGCTTCCCAAGTAGTTGGGATTAGAGGCATGCACCACTGTGCCAGGCTATCATTTGCTTTTAAGTAGAATATCTAAAGTTATAATTCATTTTGCTAATAAGGAAAAAACTCATTTCCCAAGGGCAGCTGAAACAACAAAATAAGTATCTATAAACTAGATTTAATTTTAATCAACAAGGAAGAAATAAAAATGATAGTAACCATCAGAGACTATAACACATTACCACAACATTTACAAAAGCTTGTTAGACAAAGGCTTGAGATAGTCTAATGCACTTTCATGGCTTTATAAGGTAGACCTCAAGGAGTTGAGGAAAAAAAAAAAGGCACAATTTCATGGCACAAGACTCCAGAAGTAAGAGAGACTGGGAAGAGTCCCCAAATTCCTACTATGGAATTACAAGTAATTCTGATGCATAAAAAAAATAACCAGGTAGCTTCCCAGAATTCAGCGAATTCAGCACCTGAAATGGAGAGTGTCTATATTCCATCCAAATTCCTTTTCAAAACTAAAAGCAGAAAAGCTAAGAAACAGAAACTAGTATTAGAATTTGAATTAGCAACTATCTTCTTGTCTTTTTCATAAGATATACCACTAGTCCCTATATAAGGTGGTTTTACCTATATAAGGTGGTTTTGTAGTGGCAAGTCTCATCTGACTAAGAATTAATATTTCTGTGCACAGGGAAAGATAGTGGAATGAGAAGGACATCATTACCCTAGGTACATGTATGACTGGCACATATGGTGTGATGCTATATCGTGTACAATCATAGAAATGTAAAGTTGTGCTGCAATTGTGTACAATGAGTCAAAATGTAATCTGCTGTCATATATAACTAACTGAAATAAATACATTAATTAAAAGTTAAAAAAGAATTCATATTTCTAAAAGTCACAAATGATAATATATCCTATTATCATTTAAATCATTTTCATTTTAGAGATCTAGGAAACATAAAGTAGTACTCAAACAAATAGGCTTGGTTTTTCTATTTAAATGACCCCTGATCCTTTCACCCCATCTCTCAAAATGTGAGCTCCACAAGTGTAGCACCTTTGTCCTTCTCACATTCACTAAGCATTCCACAAATACATGACAGGTAAACCAATGAATGAGGAAGAAAAACTTCTACTATTAATACTAGGAATAAACTTTCTTTTAAGGCATAGTGGCAAATATTTAATTTCTGAAAATAAACAATGTTAAAATTGAATGAATATATCCAAGGATAACTTCCATGGCTTCTGTCATATAGGTTAATGGTTTGGGGGGCCATTAATTTATGCAAATAATGAAACAAAGATGAATTAAACATATTCAAATATATCTCCCCTGAAAAATATTTCTAGGGAACATTTGTCTAATTTCCCTAATATCCAAAAGACTTTAGCAAGTGCTCAGTTTATTATCTATATTCTTGTTATCCAGAGAAAAGCAAATGATTAAATGAAACAAACATTTGTGTGTCTTTTAAAGAGAATAAAGTTACTCAATTACAATTTAGGTAGAAATGTTATAACAAAGTGGTGCTCAAACAAGTCAATTTTTCCATTTTTTCTTACCTTCACATGAGCAACCCTGTCTTATCAAACCCACCATCAAAGAGGTACACTGATGACATTTAGTAGGAATAGTGAATGATTTTACAAAAAACTGGTGAGTCTTGCGCTGCAAAACATTGATAAGAAAACATACATTGATTATTTAAAGATTTCTGTAATGTTAGTCACTATGTCCCATAACAATCTACTAGAATGTTTACTAAACAGAAGAATGAATTCTTTCCATTTCTCATAGCATCTTCTCACAGCTTATACTCTTTAAACAATTATATGAGATAATACTAAGTTAGAACAAGCTAAAATAATCTAAGTTAAATGATAATTGCTTTTGAATATCAGTTGGAAAGTGTATAAAGCAGACAGTAGCATTTTGGTTTTGCTCATAAGTCTTGGCTTCAGAATTTCTGTAAATTCTTTGAATTATTCTTGGCAGAGGTTAAGTAAAATTTTGATACTTTATGTACACAAATATAGTTTTAATATGCTTTATACCTTCTTAGAAGAATAAAAAGAATCATGTAAACCTCTTATTTCTACTGTAAATCATGTATTTCATCTTCTGGAAGCAAGAACAAATGAGAGGCTATAAGTATCTGTTTCTTCTCATGGAAAGAGGCAGTATAACTTATACTTGAGCTGATAAAAATACACACCTATTATACCATAGACAGATGTCAGCCTGAAATTTCTTACTGAAAGTCTAGTAAAGATCTCTGTCTTGACTGCAACAATTTTTTTTTCTTTTGTGGTACTTAGGACCTTGCACTGAACTATATCCCCAGCCCTTCTGTCTTGCTTGATGTACACAGTGACAACCCAATATAGACTTTATCTCCTTGGAATATTCTTTTCTTCTCCAAATTATTTCTTAGCATGTTTTAAAAGAATTACAATAATAACTCTTCCTTTACACAACTGTATAAACTCAGGAGCAAATCACTTCAGTCCTTTGTATCTCACTTTCCTTATTTATAAAACAGGGTCAATAATAATATCTACTTCATGAGGTGGCTAAATGAGTATAAATATTAAATATTTATAAATATTACTTATAAATGAAGACTTTCAAACAATGATTGACACAACATAGTAAGTACTTAAAAACATTTACTTCTTTATGAAAACAAAATTCACTAATTATTCATGTGTAATTTATACTACTCTTTATAGTCCAATAAATGTCAGTAATAATTAAAGTTATGAAGTACTTAGTTTAGATCAATCTCACAAAGAATATTCAAAATTAAAATTTAAGTAAAAATAAATTCTGGTGATTAGGGACGTAGCTCAGTGGTAGAATACTTGCCTAACATGCACTAGGTAGTGTGCTCCCAAGCACCGCCCCAAAATCCCAAAGCCAAACCAAAAGCTGCTTTCTTCAAGTGGGATAGGATATATATCACAAGACAAGTTTAAAAAAAGAAACAGTAGATTATCTTCTACATAGAATGATGTAACTACCATTATTAAGGGAATAAAGTGTATAATAAACATAAGACTTTTAGGTAGTTTCTTGGGTATTGTGAAGAATTATCAACAAATTTGTCACAGCTACAGTTATTTATTTATTTATTTTTGGCTGTTACTTCAAATATGTCTGAAAGAATTAATCAATTGCTCAAAGTAACTCCATTCTTTTTCTTCTTTTTTAAAAGACTACCAAGACATCTCCCTCTTCCCCAGAGATCTATTCAGGCTGTCACAAATCTGAGTAAAGTGGTGCTAACAAAAAGCAATGTTTTGGCAGAGAAATAACTTTGGGTGACCAACCATCCAACTGACAGGTGCTGATTAAATTATGGGAGAAGGTGGGTGTAGTGGGTGTAGTTTACTATTAAAGATTAAGGGGTCCATGTTTCACTAATCTCAACTGAGAATAGTATTAACATACAACTTAATTTAAAAATCATTATTCTGATGTCATCAATCTTTAGGCAATACATAATAGTACTATGGTTTTGTTTTAGGGGAGGGGTGAAGAATAGTAACAGAAAGAAACATGAATTTAATCCTACATTAAATTTAATAGATTATTTGGTTTCTGATCTAAGATCCCTGTGCCCTGCATCCTGGTAAATACTTGATTTCTGATAATTCTTGAAAGGATAGTTAGAAGAGGGAAAAAAAATTGGGTAAAAAGGCATTAAATTTTTCAGTTATGGAAAAATGTATTATTCTGGAACTTCTATTTGTTGAATACTGATTTCTTATATTATTTTCTCTTCTAATTTCTATGTGACCTTTTACAATATTTTATTTTTCCTTTTTTTTTTTTTTTTTTTGGTGGTACTAGGGATTAAATCCAGGGCGGGGTGCTCTACCACTGAGCTACATCCCCAGTCCTTTATATTTTTCATTTTGAGAAAAGGTCTTGCCAAGTTGTCCAGGCTGGGCTTGAAGTTGCAACACTTCTGCCTCAGCCTCCCAAGATGCTAAGATTACAGGTGCGTGCCACTGTGCCTGGATAAAATACTTTCTAAGAGATTTTCTAAAATTTATCTCCTAATTCATGTATTGAATTTTTTAAATGGTTAGCATTTTTAATTTTCCAAAGACCTCATGTTCTCTGATCGTTATTTTTGTTTTTTTTCTGCTTTCTTCACAGCTTCTTTTTCCTCTAACAAGAAACATACAAAAACATTGTTCTGCTTTTTCTTTTGTTAGAGAATTTACTAAAATGCTTGCTGATTCTTGAGAATCTGAACATTTTTAAGAGACAGAAAAAAAAAGCTATATAGAAAGGGGTATATGTGTGTGTGTATGTGAGAGAGTGTGCATGCACTTATGTGTAAATATGTAAGCAAATATTTGTGTTTGTTTAGAGACGATCTGCCATCTCACTGAGGACCCTCAAATGCCATTATCTATAGATATTTTCTGGGCCTATTTCTTTAGAGTATCTACTGGTATCCTTCAAGGAGAGAGGGGAGAGGAGGTATAACCCCAAATGCCAATATCTTGGGAGATAAGCAAGGGAAAGGCATTTGGAATCTTATCATTTTGCTTGTAGACTTTTTATTTAAAAGTCTCATTATTTGTCATTTGATATTTTTCTCTTTCACCAAATCTGGTGTTGCTGAGTTTGTGTGGTCTCTTTGGTTTAAGTGCTCTACAAAATTAACATATGGCAGGGTAGAATAGTTATGTTTTGAGAGCTAGTTTAATGCTTCATGTGGATTTTAAATCATTCTGAAGTAAAAGCTATTTTTCCTTTTCTTTTTTTTGGGGGGGTGGGGGGGTGGTAGTAGTGGGAATTGAACCCAGGGATGCTTTACCACTGAGCTATATGCCCAGCCCTTTTAATATTTTATTTTGAGACAGTGTCTCACTAAGTTGCTGAGGCTAGCCTCGAACTGGTGGATCCTACTTGCCTTAGCCTGAGTAGCTGGGATTAAAGGCATGCACCACGAAGTCCAGCTTTTTGAACCATTCTGTATTTAACTCTAGACCCTTATTTCACCTCCCGACTCTCAAATTACCTGGTGTCTTATTATTTTGATTATCTGAAACTTGTTTTTTAGTACATTCCTCAGAAAGCTGTGGAACCATTTCTTGAACTCTTACACATTTTTCTGTGGCTTTGTATTTTGGAGGATGCTTTTGTATCCTTCCAATCTTAGGGCAATAGCTCAGTCATAAAAATAAAGACAAAACCACCACAACAAAACAACGTAGCTTCTTAAAACTCTGACTCATAATTTCCTTGGGTATCTTAAATATATCATTCCATTGTTTTCCAGCACAGTGAAGCCACTGAAAAAAAAATCTGATGATAATCTCATCATCAGATGAGACCAATCTTTTTGCCTGAATATCCAATGCATTTCTTTAAAGACCAATAACAGGGGCTGGGCCTATAGCTCAGTGGTAAAGTGCCTGCCTAGCATGCATGAGGCCCTGGGTTCAATCCTCAGCACCACATAAAAATAAATAAAGATACTATGTCCATCTACATCTAAAAAAAAAATTTTTTTAAAAAGACCAGTAACAGTTCACTAGAATATGTTATTTTGGTTGAGTTGATTTTCTCAGCTATGCTGCACATCCTGGTATTTGAGATGCAAGCCTTCTTTTGTTTTGGGAAATTTTCTTGACTAACTTTTTAGTATTTTCCATTGCTTCATGTTCTTTTTCTGGGACTCCTATTATAAAAAATGTTGGCTCTTCTTTGCCAGTATTTCTATTGCTTTTTCTTAAAGTTTTTTAACCTCTTTGCTCATTTCTTCGCTAAATTAAAAAATCCACCTCTTTATCTATTTGTCGCAAGGCATTATCTGCTAGTGTATTTGTTCTTGAATTCCCTGTACACTAGCCTATATTCCTGAAATCACATTGTATTTTAAATTGTAGTTTTCTCCTAAATGCTTTATCTTCTTTTTTCAAATTTTCCTTTTTCAAAACAACCTTCGCTTTTAAGGTTTAGAATTCTCATTTTTTAAATTTAAGTTTCTATTATTTGAGAAATAAATTTCTTTTGAAATATTCACTGTAATTCCTCCTCTTTCTTCTCTTTTTGGGTTCTGGGGTTGAACACAAAATCTTAACACTGATGGATGCTTCCATACCCCACTATCCACTAATTTTCACTGAATTTGTAGAGACAAACCACTTTTTTGTTGTTGTTGTTGTAGATGAACAGAATACTTTATTTTATTTATTTTAATATGGTGCTTCTAGGGTTGAACTCAGTGCCTCATACATGCTAGGCAAGCGCTCTACCACTGAGCCACAACCCCTACCTGAAACAAATACTCTTTGATTGGCAGACTTTTATTTTTTATTAAGATATATTATACCTTATTCTTTTAAAAATGTAATCATTTTGTGTGAGATTTAACTGTAACTCTTTTCAGTTGATCACTTTTACCTTTTACTTTCCCTATCCTTTTATGTGGAAATGGTGGGCCAGAATAGTTTTTGTAGCTCCATAGCTCTAGATTTCCTTTTCTGTTATTTTCATAAAATGAAAAAAACATATACATGATCTCATACTTTCTAAGATCTTTATTCCCTCTTCTTATCTATTTGGACTCCCACTTTTCTTCCCTGTCCTATTCAATTTTGAATCTACATCCAACTATTTCTACATAGGACAGGACTTTGATCTGGAAAGGCATTTCTAATTTGTTAGTTTTGAGAACTCCTAACTTTAGCACTGCCAGATCTTTCTCTACTTATATCTCCTTATGCTTACTGTGGAATGGCACTTGAGAAATCCCTTCCCAGTTTCTGCTACTGTTCTCAGATCTTTCCAGGAGTACTTAATGCTCCCTTGCTAGTTTTGTAGCCAAGGGTCATTATAAGTCACTTCGCTTTATCTCAATTTACACAAATATAACTTTAAATACCGCAAAGGTCTTATAGATCTGGTGATTTGTTCCTATTCATTTACATTTTGGAGTGTATGGGAAAATAACTTAATCTATAATTGTTTGCTTTATGTGTAGTATACATCTGTGTCCTCTACTTTCCTTTTCTACCTTTCATATGTCTTTACTTTAAGCTATGCAGCTTATACCTGGTTCTTTTGGCATGTTCACTCTGGGGAAAGGCAGCTGCCATGTAGGAAGACTAGCATTGTCATGCTGGAAAGACTGTAAGCGGTTGAATGACAGCCAGCATCAAATGCCTACCCCTGGAAGTGAACAATCCAGCTCAGATGATGGCAGTCTCAGCTGTTATTTAACTACAACTACATGGAAAGCTCCTAATAAGAGCTTCCCAGATGAATCATTCCAAAATTCATAGCCCAATAATTTGTAAGCATAAAAAGGGGTTGTTTCAATACATTAAGATTTCAGATAATTTGCTGGATGTGGTGTGGCACACCTGTATTCCCAGTGGCTTGGGAGGCTGAGGCTGTGGCAGGAGAATCGCAAGTTCTGCTAAGCAACTCAGTGAGACCCTGTCTCTAAAGAAAATACAAAATAGGGCTGGGGAGTGTGACTCAGTGTTGAGTGCCCCCGAGTTTGATCCCCTGTACCAAAAAAAAAAAAAAAAAAAAGATTTCAGACAATTTATTACACAGCAGGAGTACCAAGTCACCATGTTTTCCTTTCTTTACTCTTTTTCAATGACTATTTTCTTTCAAAGGTTTAAAATTTATACTTTTTACTTACTAATCTCCTATTTATTCCCTTCCACTTATGAAGAGCCATACTTATGCTTAATTTCCTTACTGAGTTACCAATATTTATTTATTTGACATTTTATATGATATTACAAATATAAATATACTTATGATGTATATTATGCCAATAATCATTCTAGGTTCTTTACAAACATTAAATTTGTCTAAAACTCATAAACTATTCAATGAAATGGGTATTAGTATTGTCTCTCTTTTTTATTTTTTGAATGAGGAAATGAAAGCACAGAAAGGTAAACAACATGCTCGAGATTACACTGCTAATTTAGGAAGTCTGGCCAGGGATTTAAAATGTTAACCACCAGACAATATCATCTATACACTTTTCTCCAGGCAAGACCAATACATGCTCACTCCACACTGTGTTTCTATTTACATTATTTTTGGACTGTTTTGAATGTACATCTGCTTTTCCTTTGGTTTCTTTGCTTTTAGAGGCCATAGTAAATTCCTCTAAGATTTGAACGTACATTTGCTTTTTCTATGCTCTTGATGGGCATAGATTATTCAGTTTATGGTCTTTCTTTTATACCACTTATACTTTTTTCAGATCTGCTTATCTTTCTCTCATTCTATGTTTTTGGTTTATGTTTTTGAGAGGTAATTCATTTCAGTTTTCCAATTTCTAGAATTTCTTTGTAGGAATCTGAGATAAGCAACTAAATCTTTATGTTCTGTTCTCTATAATACACGTGTCATAGTCAATTGACTAGAATGAAGGGAGGGGGGAAGCAAGATAGATTCAACTGAGTTTTTCACTAAACATTTATCTTTCTCAGTGCTTTGTTTAATAACCCCAATTCCAGATTCTTGCATTGAAGACCTCAACTTAATGTTTTTCTTAGGCAACAATCCAGAGTAGTTTCTGGAAGAAGCATTACACCTTACTTAGACTTTAAAACACTGAATTTAGGACAGGAAAAAAAAAATCCAAAAACTGTACAAGCTTCCTACCTTTCTCATTAGTGATTATTTCCATTCATACTGAGTTTATTTTCCTTCCATGCCTTTATGTTTTTAACTTTGAAGAAATCAGAATAGTATATAAACAAGCAAAAGAAATCCACTATCCTTTTTTTTTTGAACACGTTATGTTTATAACTAGAGTACCTTAGGTGGAAAACCAGTTGAACCAGGGCATCCCTTTTTCCTTAAGGTTGGTGTGTGAACTGGAAGTGGAGCACTGTCTGCAATCTGAACCCAGAGGCAAAAAGGGAAACAAATGTCATGAAACATTTCATTTATCTTAAACATAACTAGAAAGAAACCAAAGTAAATAGAAATGAACAAACATCAATTAGGCAAAGAGTTCTACTAGTTAATCTCATCGAAGTTGAAATTCTCATAGTACTGATCATTTAAATTTTAGTCTGCAATGTCTACATTGAAATTTGTTCAATTAGTAAAAAATATTTCAGTCTGGAAACTTTAAAATGAATAATTTGGAAAAGAAAATCCATGGAAGAAAACCAAACCAAATCAAAGAATCAGAGCATGTAACCTACATATAAAAATGAGGATACTAACTTTCCATTCCTATGAATTTGATATATTCATCCTAAAAAGTACCTGATTTTTATTTATAATAAAAATATTTAGAAGATTCCTTTTTACTACTTGACCTCCATTTTTAGAACATACATTAAATGTGTGGAATACAAATAACTTTGTGGATTTGAATATACAGGTAGAGATTAGTGGGATTTTGTAAAAATTAATTACCAAATAAGAGAGTTAAATTATTTAAAATTACTGGAATTCTGAATTTAAGACGAATTTAGTTACAAACTATTATCTTTATTAGTAGGCAAACAGTTTTATGAGGTATTATTGTAAGCTATTTCTTTGAAATAAATCATTGATTTATTGGATGTTATTGTGTGGGGGGGACATGACAAAGAGACATTATTTAATTAGAAAAGTATTTAAAAAGGTGAGAAATAACATCCTTTTAGAATATTAAGCAAGTAAGAAAATAATTTATATCCTAATTTTAATATTTGAAAATATTAGGAGAAAAATTGATGGTCTCTCTTTGCCTTTATTACATATAACTTCCAAAAATAGACTATTTGGCATTCAGTATAGCCTTAAAATGGAATTCAGTGTGTTTTTTAGGATCTTCTGTTTAACTGTGAGTTTAGTTCTAACTGGAACTATATTTCCTTTTGAATAGCTTGAACCCAATCTATAATTCAACATTTGAGAGGATAAATTTAAAAGATAAGAAAGTAAACACTGAAAAATCTATGTAAAAGTTAATGAAAAAAATTAACAGTAAACAAAACTTTCATTAGAATTCTATAGAAAGTTCAAGAAATGTTATGTAAATTAAAAAAGAGTCAAGCAAAGGTGCTGGATACAAGATCAACAGAGTTTAAAAAGATAAGCAATGCCTAACTTTTAAAATAAAGTATTTAAAAAGATCCCACTCATCAGAGTAATAAAATTTTAAGATACCTAGGAACAAATCTAATAACATGGAGTACACTGAAAGTAATGCAACCTTATTTAAGGATGTAAAAGAATAACCAACAACTATGCATATCATGTTCATAGACAGAAATGCCCAATATCATGAAGATGTCAATTCTTTTCAAATAAATCTATAAGTTCAATGCAATTCCAATCAAAAGCCCCACATGGAACTTGACAAGTTAATAATAAAAGTAATATGGAAAACCAAAGGGTCAAGATGAAAAAGAATCAAGTTTTTTTTTGGGTGGCTCACTATACCAGGTATCAAGAATTATTTTAGGGCTAGAATAAATAAGATGATTTGGTATCAGTGCAGAAATAAGCAAAAGGGCAGTGAAAGAGAAAGAGAACTCCAACGGACCCATGCACACAAAGTAGTGTTGGGTTTACAAATCAAAGGAGGGGAAATATAAAAGAGCCAGATGTTGATATGGGAAAAACAGATTAGAATCCCACTTTCTATTATATATAACAATAAATTTCAGTTTCATTAAGGTCATAAAAGCCAAAGTTTTAAACTCCTAGAAGAAAATATGGAAGAAAATCTTCATAATCTCTACACTGCAAAAGAACTGCTTTAAAAAAACTGCATAAAAAAGCATAAGTAACAAAGGAAATAACCGATAAAACTGACTACTTTAAAATGAAAATTTCTGCAAGACAGAAGGTACCACAAATAAAATTTTAAAATAAACCAAGACCAGAAGAAAATATTTACAATGCATATAGCCAGCAAAGAATTAGTATCCAGAATATATAAAGGACATTTATAAAACAAGAGGAAAAATAAGTCAGTAGAACAATGGACAAAAACATTAACAGGAAAATCATCCATAGCCAACAAACATATATAAAAAAAGATGCTTTTCTAAAAAGATATATTAGAAAACAGAAACAAGTTAAAACAAAAATGTCACTTTATACCTATTAGATTGACAAAAGTTAATAGCTGATAGTACCAAGCTATGGCAAGGATGTGGGCAAACAGGGAACTTTCACACACTGCTGGTAGGAATGAAAACAGGTTCAACCACTATGGAAAACAGTTTGGTAAGATTTAGTTAAAACCAAAAATACATAAAGCCCAGTAATTCCACTTCTATGTATAAATGCTAAACAAACTGCACATTTGCAAAGGTAGATAGCTATTAAGAGGTTCACTTCAGTGCTGATTATAGTAATAAAAAACTGGAAGCCACTTCAATATCCAACAACAGAAGAATGGATAAATAGCTGTGGCATATTCAAACAATGAAACATTATGCCGCAGTTATAATGAATGAACTAAATGGACATGTATCTGTATGATTAAACCTCAATGCATACTTATGAATGAAAAAAGATGCAGAAGGACACAGTTAACATTTCTGCAAATTTTAAATACAAGACAAACATTACTATATATTGTTTATGGATACAAATGAAATAAACAGGTGAAACCAAGGAAGGGGGTATACATCCAGATTCTAGATATTGAGATATGTCTGGGAAAAAAGAGAGGAATGGTGTAAGGGAAGACATTAACTGGTTCTGGAATATTTTTTCTTGGGAAAAAAAACTGAAAAAGTAAAATAAAATATTCTTATCTGTTAAATCTGTGAGTGATAGGTATTTATTATATTATTCTGTGTATGCCTGAAAGGTTTTATCATTAAAATAAAATTCCATTAACCCCAAATATTGAAACAATTGTAACTAAAAATACTGAGGGTTTCATTAACCAGTCTGAGGACTGTATCATAGTTGGGAAACAAGTCATGACTACAGTTCACACTTAAGACAACTTCTTACACTGAACCATCTGCTCCTGTGGATAGCTAGACACAGTTTTGTTGATCACAAAGAGGGAAGCAAAGGAGCTCTGCAGGAACTGTGATGCTAAGTGAAAAACTAGGACTGTGTCTCAAGGCAGGTAGCATGAACTGAGACACAACATATTGTTCCAACCTGTGCAGGAAATTGTCTCTGGTGAGAAAACCAGCCAATTGGCTGTTAAAAGCCATGGCTCAACATGAAGTGTAAAAACAACACATTTTTTGGTACTATTAAAGGGCACGGCATGGTTTAGTTAATCGAGTACCTGAGATGGATTCAGCAGTCAGAATAAAATACTCAGCTGCCAGCAGTGGCAATTTTATTTTTAAGCCGTGCTTATGATGTAACAGATTAGTTATATCATGGTTTATTAAGTTTATTATAAGAATTAAAATGTGAGAACATCACCTGCATTGCATGTACCTTCAGAATTTGTATCTGTTAATTCTAACCTTTACATAAAACTATCCTGTGTTCCACATAGTTCTATACCATGTAGAGAGATTACTATTAGAGTTATATTTTTGTCTATTTTAGGTAAGTTTAGGGAAACAATTTTCTAATTCATTTTCTATTCCTAGCTACATTATCATTTAAAAGTAATGACCTCTAGGGCCGGGGTTATGGCTCCGTGGTAGAGTGCCTGCTGAGCATGCATGAGACACAGGGCTGGATTCCAACACCACATAAAAATAAAACAAAATAGGGCTGGGGATGTGGCTCAAGCAGTAGCGCGCTCGCCTGGCATGCGTGCGGCCCGGGTTCGATCCTCAGCACCACATACAAACAAAGATGTTGTGTCCGCCGAAAACTAAAAAAATAAATAAATATTTAAAAATAAATAAATAAATAAAACAAAATAAAGGTATTGTGTTCATCTACAACTAAAAAAAAAAATTTAAAAAGTAATGACCTCTAACTTATTACAAAATCTATTTGATTAACAAAAGATAGATTTCACTTTTTTTCCCCCTCCAATTCCCTTTTCTGACACAAGTGTAAGAAAAGGGGAGCAAGGTTGCTCCAATGTAGCACCCTAACTGGCTCAGTTTCACTAGATATGGAAGGAGATGTGGACCTTGACTGGATGTTTACATACTTGATGCTCAGGTTCCATACATAAGTGTTTTCAACGGGATCAGTCTAGGAAAATAAGTCAGGAAAAACAAAAACCCGAGAAATCACTTTTAAATATTGTGTAGCTCTTAGAAAATTCCTATAAGGCATGATTATGACAACATTTCTTGAAAACGGAGGACAATAAACTTCAGTTTGAATATTCATGTTAGGGATGTGATATGTCATTACACAAAAGCATAACCACTAGCTTTAATATAATCAAGGGTTAAGATAACAGAAATTAACCAAAGGCATGGTGATAATCTTCATTGCTCATCTCTTACTCTGAGCACTGGTCTCTACTGCATAATCAATATTTGTATTCCTTATAGAACTTTTTATTTCACAAAGCAAATCATACATGTGAAGTAAATGTTGCAGATCAGACATAATTTTGTCCTTGATAAAAATGAAATTTGTTCTTTTATTAGACATTAGTGAAAGCAAAAGAAGCTAATATCAGCTTTGTGCTTGTCACTTAAGTCAATTCCTTTTAATTTTGCAGCAGCAGAAATCCAGCACTTATACTCACTTATACCCTTTAAGCCAAGTACTTTCAGAAATTGAAATGCTTTGAATTAAAATTTAAAAGATGTTATAAAGTACAATGATTGAGCATCTATTCCATCTGGCAATTTTCAAAATTACTAGGATTGAGTTTTTAAAATAAAAGGCAATAAAGACAATTTGGAAAATAGGTTAGGAAATTTGTTTTAAATATATTGTATAAAAAGAACAATGCTATGATCAGAAGTTACAAATCAATAAAAAAACAGCATCAGAGGCTAAGTATTTTAAGTACATAAAATTATTTTCCCTTCTTATAACTGTCACTGATGGATGATTTAGACACAGTCATGAGACTATGTCTTGACAAAACAGAATTATTCAATGATTAAAAGAATAATGACCCTTAAATTTGAAACTAAGTGAATAAAACTTCTTAAAATTCTAGGTTGAATCATCAATGAATGAGAATACACAAACTTGGGAGAGAAAAGGTTTTCCCAAAATTAACTTTTTAGCTTTGATTTCAGCTCCACAGAATTCTGGCACATGACTTTGTTCTCTAAAGGTTGCTAAAAGCCACAGCCAAGTAATATGATGCATGGCATTTTTGGTTGAAAGGTGACGCCAGCTAGCCATTGAGATGATATGATTATGTTAAGATTTGCATTCATATGGATATTGGATTCCTGCTGTTCACCTAGGCCTGCTACTGGGACTCCTGGAGAGTTCCCATTGGTTGGGGAAGTGCAGTAGGAGGGAATTGGGGGGGGGAGGGGGGGAGGGGGGGAGGAACTTCCTCTGGAACACCGTGGCGTGTGTGGATGGGCAATCTTCCCGGGCGCGTATGGGGCATTGGCGGCAGTTTCAAAAATAAAGTTTGTTCCTGCTTGAGTGGCTCATGATTTTGTGCCCAGCCAGACTGTACAAATCATTTTCTCAAGTTGATGATATTTTCCCATGTACAACTGAAGTAGAATATTCTTCTGGATTTATGATGTGTTATTTATGTAAAACAGTTAACTTTTGTTCAAAGTGGGAATTTCTATAATCTGATGGATGTGTGGGAGAAATAGACTACTAAGCTGGCAACATTAGAGGGTCCCTCTACAGGTACCCCCAAGTGTAGCCTCCCAGGGTGGTGGGTATAGGCAGGCACTGTGGTGGCAAGGCTTTGGTGGCTGGTCAATATAACCACTACCAGGACTTAGACCTTTAATTTTTAGATTAAGAAGAAGTGGGGAGAGAAAAGGGTCTCCATGAGGGCATCGAGGGGACTTGGACCAGCAGTTAATCACCAAATGCTAGGAAATATTTCAATAATTTAAATTCTGGAGCTACTGAACTGAAGCTCACCAGCTAAATATCAGCTGTTGTGTAACATGGATTATTCCTTACAACTAATATGCTTTGTGAATTTGAAGGGCCAAGTCTGAATCTTGTCTCTCAACTCCACATTTAGCATTCTTTTTATTCTATCAGGGGTTATCTCTACGGCAGGGGTACTCAAAATAACTTTAATGATTATGGAGGTCAAGTCACATTATCTCCCTTCTTGATAGTGACCTCTGGCCAAGAAAAAGACCATAAAAGAAGAAAATGATACTAAAGACAACTTTTGCCCAGTTCATAGTTTTATTCAGGGGTAGTCACTGGAGATGATTATCTATTTAAGTTATTAATCTAAAATATGATACTAGGCTGGGAATAAGGCAGAAATGTCTTTCACTTTCTAAAAATCTCCTCCTTTTTGTTTATATAAGATTATAAAAATTGTAAGATGAATAAGTGTGCACAGGGAGAGGGGAAGTTCAGTTACAGTGGAATAAGCAAAGGAGTACTGACACATTTTATACTTCCAAGAACTTAAAAGTAACTCAAATAATCATCTCATAACATTTCAAAGAAGTGTTCAAGTAGAAGGTTTTTTATGTGTAAAAAAGGGAACCATTTAAAGGAAACTTTATTATAATAGTTTCTAAATCCTGGGCCAAAGGCAATGCTGTGATAGGACCGACTGACACAGTCTGTCACAGTAACAATGGGTCTGTACCTCTGGGTCCAATGACTTAAAAACTCTAAACTTGAAAAGGAACTTGCTGTTTCCACTAGGAATAATTAAAATTTTACAGCAGGCCTGCTCTTTGAGCCATATAAACACATGCCCATACAAGTGGAGCACACTGTTTTATATTGTCCTGCTCTGAAATTAAAATATGCTGCCTCAAGCCATTTTGTCAGTATGCAGTCTAATAAGGGGTTTACATTACAAAATTAGCAACCCTCAAAAGCAGGGTTACCATTGCCCCACAGTTGTTAAAACATTTATCAGCATGTTTTATGACCCTATGAAAATGTGACATTATGACAGTGGGATAGATACTAGAGAAAAGGGAAAAAAAATCCACTATTGATTAAGTCTCTCACATTACTCTTAAAACTTCTGAGGCTTTTAAAACACATCTTTTGGTTCATCTGAAGAATTACTCTCATTTGTTAAAGTCTTTTTATTCATCTTAATAAAAAATGAAATAAAGCAATATAAAGGAGAATAGATTTTAAAAATGACTTTCTATTTTTTTAAAATTTTTTAGTTGTAGATGAATGCAACATCTTTATTTATTTATTTATTTTTATGTGGTGCTGAGGGTGGAACCCAGTGCCTCATACATGCTAGGTGAGCGCTCTACCACTGAGCCACAATCCAAGCAAAAAAAAATGATTTTCTTAGCTGACTGAGGTAAAACCTGGTTATATCCAGAAACAGAAAATATTTAAATTAAAAATATAACCAATATCAATTATAATAAAATAAAATTATGGAAATTATGATACTTGCTTTATAGAGTTGCACGCTGTTAAGGTAAAAATTAATTTCAGATTAAATAAAAATCAAGTTATTTTTCTTTTAAAAACTTAAAAAATAAGTAAATATATTGGAATAATATTTTGAGATGGCATTAACAGAACATATCAAGAAGCTGAACTCTGGACTTTTGAAAATGAATATATAGTTAAAGTTTAAAAATAACCACTTTACTTTCAAATGTTGTTTCTCATAAATATAAGGAACAAAGTTTACTAAAGCTGAGTAAAATCATGGCAAAAAGACAAAAATTTTGACCATCAAACTTTAAAAAATATTCTAGGTTTTCTAAAGACTATAGTTGAAGTGGGTAGCTAATGACATTAGAATTGCAATATTTCATTTCATTTCTGAATTACTGCCAGTATAAACAATCTCATATGTGCTTTAATAATACCAATAAGAAAAAATACAATATCAAATATTTTCACAGTTTTAAACAGGACTATGGTTTTCAACATGTTATTATTTTAATTAATAAAATCAAATGCTTACCATGCATAGCAATCAATGGCTTACTCTAAACATTAAAAGACAATTCAATTAAACTTTCAGGATATTCAATGATCACATGTTAGAATTCAACCTAGCCTAAAATCAGTTTTAATAATTAGTTGGGAATGATTCAGATGTAGTACAGCAGCAAAGCAACCAATTGATAACATTAAAACTTTAAAAACTAACATAATCATCATTATTAAACTATGGAAGTTAAACTCTTTGCATCAAGAAAAATATTATAGTACCAAGTATAAGCAATTATTAATATACCAAAACTTAATAAATATAATATACAACCAAAGCAAGAGATAAATGTTAATTTGGAAACTGGATTTATAGTTATAGAAAGACATGATAAAAAGGGAAAACAGCAAAAAAGCAATAAATAGCTAATATTCATTGGACAGTATACTTTGATTTTGTCCAAAGACCCTGGAAACAAATTTTAACTAAATGGCATAAGCAATTCACTCTATATTTCTAAGTTGCAATCCACTCAGAAAAAATAATTAAGAAACACTCTTCTGTAGAACAAATAAATTTTTCCTATTTTTTTGGTTAACAAATTTTTTCTTAAGTAAACATTTTAATAAGTTACTTCGATGAATAGGCATTACAGATGTCTATTATACTCCAGTTTTATTTTTACTTAACTCTGTTATTAATTTAAACAAGGCAGAAAAGCTGAATATTAATATTGTCCACAATGCACAGCACTGTCATACTAAAAGTCTGTAATGTTCCCTGAATCCATTAGGACTTTCCTCACAATGTAGTTTTAGAGTACACTGTACAGTAAAATTGAAAGTTGTTTTTTTTATCTTTCAGGGTCAGGCAAATGTCTGATTTTTAGATCACTTACATCTCAAGAATTTCTTAAATTATGCACTACTTTTTTTCTAGAAATAATAAAAATAACTAAAAATTTCATCTTGAGTATGCATCAGTGGGCCTTTTCTATCCCCTAATAATTACAGATTTGTTTAAGTAGCAGTATTCTAATAAGAGACCTTATATTAAATAAAAGATACCAAAGTATAATATGAACTATAAATGATCAACTTAGTAAACAACAGCTTGCATTTAACATGCCATATGTATTAGTAAATATAAAATTCTAAGTTAACAGAAAAATATTCAATTTTTAAAATTTTATTTATCCTTTAGCTAGAAATATTTTAGAAGACAAAGGAGCAAGTAGTCTTTTTTTGTTTGTGTGTGTGTGGTGTGTGTGTGTGTGTGGTGCTGGGGATTGAACCCAGGGCCTTGTGGATGCAATGCTAAAATTCTACTAATTGAACTGTATCTCCAGCCGCTAGCCTAATGTTTTACATTCAGAACATTTATAAATCTCAAATCTTCAGTGAAATAACTATTTCTGTTAATTGAGCTTATGACAATAAAAACCACAGTGTAACAGAAATACAGTATCACTCAGAAAATGGTAAATATTTTTCCATATGAAGCAAATCATAACAACAAATTACTGAAGATTATGCAATCTTACTAAACAACGTAACTTGTTTCTCTTCAAGGAAAATTTTCTTTTCAGTATATTGATTTGAGAACCCATTCTGGAGAAATGTCTAAGAAAGTATAACAAAGTTTTGTTTGTCATTTCATTTCAGATTGTTCCTTTAGGGTGTGAAGCATATTATTTTCTAAAATGAGACATCAGTATTTTTCACTATTAATGAAAACCCTATGAAACTCTCATTAACCATCTGTATTCAGAGTAAACCATTCATAACATTTTTTATTATACTATGCTTAATTAAATAACATCATTTATAAAATACCTAAACTATAAATGAGGCTTAAACACATATAAAATTTGAATACGGCAATTATTATTTAATAATGTCATCATTTCTATCACATTTTACAGCAAATTTTAAAGTTTATAAAAGCATTGCACATTTACTTATCTAAAACATGATCTATAATGTGAAATTCACTGTTAGGAATAGCTATTTTGTCCTACTAGAATAATACCGTATGTCCCAGGGACCACTGCTATGGTTTTGATGTGAGATGTTGCCAAAAGCTCAGATGTGAGATAATGCAAGAAAGTTCAGAGATGAAATGATTGGTTTATGAGAGCTTTAACCTAATTAGTGCATTAATCCTCCAATAGTCTAAATCAGGGTGTAGCCAGAGGAAATGGGTCATTGGGGGTGTGCTTTTTGGGTACATAATTTGTCCCTAGTAAGGAGAATTCTTTCTCTGCTTCCTGATGGCCGTGTCCTTAGCCACTTTCCTCCACCACACTCTTCGCTAGCCAAGATGTCCTGCCATACTTCAGGCCCTAAAGAATGGAGTTTGTCATCTGTGGACTGAGACCTCTGAAACTGTGAGCACCAAATAGCTTTTCTTCTTTTAAAATAGTTTTTGTCAGGATGGGCTTGGTGGTACATGCCTGTAATTCCAGTGGCTCCAGAGGTTAAGACAAGGAGGATCACGAGTTCAAAGCCAACCTCAGCAATGGCAAGGAGCTAAGCAACTCAGTGAGACCCTCTCTTTAAATAAAATACAAATAGGGCAACAACAACAAAATTGTTCTTGTCAGGTCTTTTGGTCACAGTAGCAAAAAAGCTGACTAAAATAACCATTGAGAAGTTTCTATTTAATTACTGAATAATTCATACTTCTTCAATCATCTCCTTCAGAGACACTACAATATTCACTGGTTGCATTTTTATTGGTCAGATAGTTAAGCCAGGAAAAATTACTGAGAAAGCAGATAATCAAGCCTATCTTCAGTTTAAAAAAAGCTGTGTGTTATTTTAAGTCTGTAAATTTTGGTTCACTATGGCTTATTCATATTCTAAGTAATAAAGACAAAGACAATAAAGATAAAAATCAAAGAGACCTTCTAATAGGTATTTCCCTCAAAAATTTTTCCGTATTTCATGATTTAGAGAAATGTTTTAGATGGTCAAGGCCTCTAAAGTCTGCATGGCAAAGTGAGATTAACTAAGCCATATTAATTAGAAAAACAACTTTTCTATATTATAATCTTATGGAAAAAGAAGCAGTTATAAATTTAATCAATTCACAGGTTAATGATTTAAACCTAATACAATTGGGCACACAACATTTTAGTCTTTCCTTTTAGAGGCTATATTAAGTAAGTTAACATGTGCCCAGATTAACTTGATAAATCCAAACATCTAATTGTTTTAACTCTCTACAAATCCCCAAAATTAATAAAGAAATCTGTTGAACCAGCAATCTTTTCTCAGACCAATAATTAATGTCAGTGGAACTCAAAGTTTTCTACTAACACAGAATGATTTTTAAACTGCTTATTATTAAACAATACTCTTATAGTACTGTGATACTAGAGCTATTCATGCTTTATTTGACAACCAACCTTCTATCACATCAGAATGGACACAGGAAGCAATGAGCCACCCTACTACTTCCCATTTCCTCCATAAATCAGAGAATTAACTGATCTAGAACTTCCCAAATCCAAGTACTCTATCTACTAAACTGTTGATCAATCCCAATAATCATGAACCTGACAGGTAAAAATCACTACTGACTTTCCTTTCAAATGTTACTATTTTACACAGTATATGAAAATCTGAAAAAATATATCAACTAGCCTATTGCTTCAGGTTGAGAAGTATGGTGCTGGGATAGAGGCTGGTTTAGAAAACTTTTGAGACCTTTCTACATATAGATCCCCCAGTATGGGCACATCAGAATATTTTAGGATGGGGTAGTAGAGGAACCACTTCAGGTTGAGAAACATGGAGCTAGCATTAACATAGGAAGATATTTATCACTTATTAATAATACATATAGAAAGTATTTGAGAAACACGGGAGCTAAGCATTAACATAAATGATGTTTATCGTTTATTAATAATACGTATAGAAAGTATGCTGCAGATAGTTTTAAAATCTTGGAATTATGTTAGAATATAAAAAATTTATTAGTAACATTATTCCCTCAGATCTGTATGTATATTTAAGAGGATTCCTTTGAACTACACTAAAAAAAAAACTTCAAGATTTCTTTAAAACTAAAAAAAAAAAAAAAAAAGATTTCTTTAAAACTGATTTACATAAAACCATAGCCAATAAGATCTATATAGTTTGTTCAAAATCCTTTTTATAAATTTTCATAATACAAATTAATTTTTTTTTCCTATGTAATAGAAATCTAAATCTCTACATCACTGATTATATCAGATTCTTATTTAGAAACTCATTTTTTTGTATTTAATTTAGAAAGTATTCTTTAGGATCACTTTTTTGCCCTCCCCCCATCAAAACAAAAATGATATCTGATTATTTTAGTGTTTTAGTTACAGAAATTTATATGAACATTCATAAAGCTTTGCGGCCAAAGCCAAAACAGGAAAAACAAACAAACAAAAAGCCCCGAAAATATAGGAAAGCAGAGTAGCAATAGCAGAAGCAGGAGCAGCAGCAAAAGCATGCAATCAATGTACTAATACATCACACAAATGTTCACAGCTTCTGCAATCACAGGCAAAAGGCTAAGAGACAGAGGTAGAAGGCATCAGGATGGATACACAAAGTGCAATAGTCTCTTACACGTCTGCCTTTGCTAGCTGGAGTACAGGATGGAGAGCGCTTCAACAGAGAAAGGAGAACACTGCATGTTACAAATATTTACACAGAGAAGACTCCCAATGCCTACTGTATTAACACACCAGTATGTAAACACACATACAAAGCCACTTTTTTTTTTTGATAGATTGAAAGTTTATGTGTTTTCAGGATAAACTAGAGAATGAGACAGTAAAGAAACAGTTGCCCAGACCAGGTACAAAATTTTCACTGGCCCATGCACAAAACAGTGAACCACAAAATAACACTCCATCAAATGATGGACAATTTATTTTCCAAAAGACTGGTAGCAGTAAATTGAAACAGATGACAATAAAAAAGGACCTAAATAATTCTGATTTTTTTTCTGGCAACCACTTAATAAAATATTTAATTAACTAGCCTTGCCTTACACATTTACCTACCAAGTTCTTACCCTTTTTCAAAGATGATTCTGAAAATGATAATAGCTAAATTGGGAATGTTAATATTGATAATGGATTAAAACAAACCTGTCACTTTAACAATACTGTCCATCCTGACTAGAGTAAGCTAAGTCAAAGAGTAGCCTTCACCTTTCTGACATTAAAGAGTTAAGTAATCAGCAAAGAGTAATAATTATCTCAAAATATTTTTCAACTTTTGAAACTTTGTGATGAACACACAGTAGAGCTGCACAAATATGTGTCATATCTAATTATGCATTTTCCTATTTTCAATGCAACTTAACATTTACTGAATGTTTACTAAGTATCAGGTACTATGCATACTTTTTTTAGGTTTATAAGAATTTTTATTATGTTTATAGAAGCAAAACGTTAAAAATCTAAATAATCAATGATTGGAAATTACAAATCTCTTTAAATAATTCATGACTAATAGAACTATGCAATGATTTTTTTTTTTAAAGAGAGAGTGAGAGGAGAGAGAGAGAGAGAGAGAGAGAGAGAGAGAGAGAATTTTTAATATTTATTTTTTAGTTCTCGGCGGACACAACATCTTTGTTGGTATGCGGTGCTGAGGATGGAACCCGGGCCGCAAGCATGCCAGGTGAGCGCGCTACCGCTTGAGCCACATCCCCAGCCCCAGTATGCAATGATTCTTAGGTGAACTTTTTTTGTGTGTGTGGTGCTGGGGATTGAACTCAGGGCCTTGGGCATGCAAAGCAAGCACTCCAACAACTAAGCTGTATATCCCCAGCCCTATGCTATAATTCGTAAATCATGTGATGATACAGGATGATTTTAGATAGTTTACCACAATGACATGTTACATTGTGAATAAAATGGATTTTAAAAATAAAGAATAGTACACAGATCCAACTCATTACATGTTTTTTTTTTTAATATTGATTTTTTAGGTGTAGATGGACACAACACAATGCCTTTATTTATTTATTTATTTTTATGTGGTGCTGAGGATCAAACCTGGGTCCCGCCCGTGCTAGGCAAGTGCTCTATCGCTGAGCCACAATCCCAGCCCCTCATTATATGTTTTTAATTCATATTTCTTGATGGTACATTGTTAGTTACATGTGATTTCAAGATTATTTTTCTTTAACTGTGGTTTTACAGTCAAAATTATATCCATTTAATTTTGTTAAGGGAAGTAAATAAATCAAAATAGATTCTACTACCATGTACAACTAAAAATAAATCGATAATAAATAAATAGATAGATAAATAAATAAAATATAAGTACAAAACAATTCAATGTTCCTAGGAAAATTTGGAGAATTTTTTTAAAACCAGACCATCTGAGAAGAATGGTAATGGCATAAGATTGAAGATAAAATTTTCATGATAGGAGTCATTCAAATGTATTATATATAATTCTATAGCATTTAAGAATGAGCTTAGATGTTAATGAAAATGAAGGTGATGATGTAGAATTTTCAAAATCAGAGAACATGGGTTGAGGAGTCTAAGTATTTCATAAGCTTCTCAAGTAACTATGTGGGCTAAACAAAGAGGGAAAAAAAAGAATGTGAAATTCACTGTGCTGATTGATTTGAAGCCAGGATCTTACATAATATAAATATCCTACCCAGGCATTTGTATAAATATTTCAGGAGACTTCCTTAAGTAACTTTCACAGTCTTTTTAAGCATGAAGCAATGCTAACATGGGGTAAAAACTACAGTACTATGCAAACTTTTATAAACAATTGAAAATAAATATCTTACACTAATTCACACATTGGTACAAAAGACATCATCCCAGTAACAATGTAACAGATGATAAAATAGAGATAAATGCAAGGTTTGTATGGGAATCTACAGGATGAATGTTAAATATTTCTATAAGGACCTAAAGGAAGAAATTTATAGATAGGGTCTACAGGAGTTACAGATTTCTGAGAAAAGTAAAAGTTCAAGCACAAGAAACATTACTCAATATTACCAGTTTTTTAACAGAAACTCTGGCAGCTGGGTAAAAATAGCAGCTATTTTTTCTCATAAGAGACTGGGATGGATATTACATTCCAAAGAGTTAATAGCAAACCAGGATTAGAAGACCTGTATGAAAGTTTTTTTCCTTTTTTTTAATCATGTGCAAACCATATATTTTCTAAATTTTTAAAAATTATAGGTGGACACAATACCTTTATTTAATTTTTTAATGTGGTGCTGAGGATCAAACCCAGTGCCTCACATGTGCCTCACTATACCACTGAGCCACAATCCAAGCCCATGTGCAGAGTATGAATAGTACTTTCTGAAATGTTTTCCCTATATAGACTCCTTTAATTCTCACAGAAAATAAGGCAGGCATTATGATCCCCATTTTAAAGATGAAGATAACAGATTAACTTGCCTAAGGTCTTAAAACTGGTTAAGTGGTGAATCTAGAATTCAAACCTTCTCAGTGAGATTCAAACTTTCCCCTAAGTGGTAGAAAATCATGGTCTGCACTTCTAACCTCCCACATCACTTCTTAACCCTAGACAATCTGGCTTCTGCTTTGACCACTCCAATATCAGGGCACTGGTACCCAATTTGTCTGATCTAACCAGCCACCTCTGCTACACGGGATGCCTGCTGAGAGTACTTCCACTCCCTCAGTTTTTTTTACAGGATATTTTCTCTAGTCATTTCTCTCCTTCTCCTTTTGTGCATCTTTTAAAAATTCTTTAATTATTAAAAAAAATTTTAAAACAGGTCTCTGTATGTTACACAGGCTGGTCTCAAACTCCTGGGCTCAAGTGATCTTCCAAAGCCAAAGCTGAGTCTATAGGCACATACCACTGCCCCACGCTAGGCTGCTACAACTTAACTTGTCCAAAATGAAGCTGCCACCTTTCCAAAACTCTTTTAAATCTTTTAATTATTATTACAGATAAGACTAATTGAACCTAAACTCCATGATTCAGAATAGTCATACTGATTCTGGCCCTTTCTTATATCTTCAAACTCATTTCTCATCTATACCTGCTTCATCCTTTTACTTCCTACCTCATATTGTAATTACCTACTTATTTGTCTTTTCCATCAGACGGTCAGATTCTTAAGGACAGGAAATATAATTATTCTTTTGGCATAAATCCTATAAATTTAAAAATTTTCATGAAAGAATGAATTCTTCTGAACATCGTAGGGCTTAATCAAGGTATTTCTCATGACATTTACTGCTTTCTACATTGTATAGTCCATATTATGGTTTAGATAGTAGGTGTCCTCCAAAAGCTCATGTGTGAGACAATGGAAGAAAGTTTGGTGAAATGACTGGATTATGAGAACCTTAACCAATCAGTGAATTAATTCCCTGATAGGAATTAACTGAGTGATAACTGAAGGCAGGTAGGGTATGTGGCTGGAGAAGGTGGGTCACTGGGGGGGGGTGGGGGTGGTAGGCCTTTGGGATGTATGTTTTAACCCTGATGAGTAGAGTGTTTGTCTGTCTGTGTCTTTCTCTTTCTCTCTCCCTACCTACCCCCCCACCCCCTCTGCTTCCTGGTGCCATGTTCCCAGTTGATTTCCTTCACCATGATGTTCTGCCTCCCCTTGAGTTCCTAGGGATGTATTGACCATCTGTGGACTGAGACTTCTGAAATCATGAGATCCAAAATAAACTTTTCCCTCTTAAACTGTTCTTATTGGGTATTTGGTCACAGGAACAACAAAATCTGACTAAAACAGTTTATCACTATATAATTTTTTTTCTAATAATAAAATACGCATTTGGAGGTTTACTTCTACATCTGATCAATCTTTGTATGTATCATTGTGCAGGGAATTCTACTACACATGTAAAAAGTGCCAAAATTTTAATAAAGAAACCTTTATCTTTTGGCCCTATGTTCTAGTGTCTTAGAATAAAATCATGAAAAGAGTAAGAATATCTCAAAGTAAATATTATACTAAAAACAAGTAAAAATGTCTCTCAAAATTATCTTTTGAGTAAGAACGACAATATATTTTCTAAACTGGCATTGTGTAAAGCTAATAATGATACTAATCACAACAGCAATAGTTTCTTACCACATTAGAAGGGTTTTCCCTAAAATACAATTATAAGAAAATACCCAGAACCCCACATATACCCTCCAAGACCATGGTTTTATATAAACACTACTGCTAAAATTTGGTTCATGGCAAATGCTGCAAATCAGCAACCTGACTTAATTATACAATTGCATATATCTTTGTCTATGAAAAACCCACAAGAACTTTAAGGCTGAATATACAGGTAAATGTACAAGCAAAAACCAAAACAAAAAATCAATCTTAGGGACACGAAATTTAGTTGATAGTTTTAAAGGTTCAGTTAATGAATGAATCCTGAGAGTTTTATTTAATAAATACCAAAGAAATAAGAGGTAGACTATGTAGTCATGGTATTTGTCCCCTTTAGATTGGCTAAATATATTACATGATATATAACAAAAATATAAAATAAAATATGTACAATTAAATAAAACATATAGATTAAGCATCCCTAATCAGAAAATCTGAAATCTGTTTTTTATTTTAATATTGGAGGATTTGGGATTTTTAGATTAACAAAATCTAAAAATTGGAAAGGTCTATGTGAACATTTCAAACCCCAAAAATTCTAAAATCTGAAATACTTCTGGTCCTGCATATGGTGGACAAGAGATGCCCAACCAGTATTGCCTAAACTTGGGGAGGACCACAAATGATAATCTTCTGAAATATGAGAACTCTCAGTTGAATTATACTGAATATGTGGATCAAAGTTAAAATAAGAAGTGAAGGAGAAAATTTTAGGAATGCTTTAATCTCTTAGGAGTAGCCAGCCCTAATTTCTGTCATAGGTTTAAAGAAAACTTTACAATAAATGTTTTAAAAATGTGTTCTTCTGTCTGATGTGCATGTGGTAAGAATTTGTGCCCAATTAGTAGGCTCTCTATTCACCTCACTGATTGTTTCTTTTGCTGAGAAGAAGCTTTTTAGTTTGAATCTATCCCATTTATTGATTCTTGATATTCTTATGCTATAGGAGTCTTGAGGAAGTTGGGGCCTAATCTCACATGATTTTCTTCTAATAGACACAGAATCTCTGGTTTAATTCCTAGGTCTTTGGTCCTTTGGCTTGAATTTTGTGTATGGTGAGAGACAGGGGCTTAATTTCATTTTGTTGCATATGGATTTCCAATTTTCCCAACACCATTTGTTTAAGAGGCTATATTTTCTTCAATGTACGTTTTTAGTGCCTCTGTCAAATATGAGATAACTGTAATTATGTGGGTTAGTCTCTGTGTCCTCTATTCTGAACCATTGGTCTACAAGTCTATTTTGGTGCCAACAGCATGCTGTTTTTGTTACTACTGCTCTATAGTATAGTTTAAGGTCTGGTACAGTAATGCCACCTGCTTCACTTTTTCAAAAAATATTTATTTTTTAGTTTTAGGTGGACACAATATCTTTATTTTACATTTATGTGGTGATGAGGATCAAACCCAATGCCTCATGCATGCTAGGAGAGCACTTTACCACTGAGCCACAATCCCAGCCCCCTGCTTCATTCTTCTTGCTTAGGATTGCTTTAGCTATTCTGGGTCTCTTATTTTTCCAGGTAAATTTCATGACTGCTTTTCTATTTCTATGAGGAATGTCATTGGGATTTTGATAGGAATTGTATTAAATCTGAATAGTGCTTTTGGTACTATGGTCATTTTGACAATATTAGTTCTGCTTATCCAAGAACAAGGCAGATCTTTCCACCTTCTAAGGTCTTCTTTAATTTCTTTCTTTAGTGTTCTGTAGTTTGCATTGTAGAGGTTTTTCACCCAACTTTTGTTAAGCTGATTCCCAAATATTTTATTTTATTTTTTTGATGCTATTGTAAATGAGGTAGTTTTCCTTGTTTCCCTTTCAGAAGTTATGTCACTGATATAAACAAATGCCTCTGATTTATGGGTGTTGATTTGTATCCTGCTGCTTTGCTGAATTCATTTGCTAGTTCTAGAACTTTTCTGGTGGATTTTTTTTGGGTTTTCTAGGTATACAATCATAGAGCACTGATCTCTAGAATATATAAAGAACTCAAAAATCTTAACACCAGGGGCTGGGGTTGTGGCTCAGTGGTAGAACACTTGCCTAGCATGTGTGAGGCACTGAGTTTGATTCTCAGCACCACATATAAACAAATCAATAAATAAAGGTCCATCAATAACTAATAAAATTTAAAAAAATCTTAACATAAAAAAATAACCCAATCAATAAATGGGCCAAGGAACTGAACAGACACTTCTCAGAAGAGTATATACAATCAATCAACAAATATATGAAAAACTGTTCAACACCTTTAGCAATCAGAGAAATGCAAATCAAAACTACTCTTAAGATTTCATCTCACTCCAGTCAGAATGGCAGCTATTAAGAATACAAACAACAATAAATGTTGGTGAGGATGCGGGAAAAAGGCACACTCAATATACACTGCTGGTGGGACTGCAAACTGGTGCAGCCAATATGGAAAGCAGAATGAAGAATCCTTGGAAAACTGGGAATGGAACCACCATTTGACCCAGCTATCCCACTCCTCAATCTATATCAAAGGACTTAAAAATAGCATACTACAAGGACACAGCCAATCAATGTTTATTGTAAAACAATTCACAATAGCTAACAACCTAGATGCCCTTCAATAGATGAATGGATAAAGAAACTGTGGTATATATACACAATGAAATATTATTCAGCATTAAAAGAGAATAAAATTATGGCATTTGCAGGTAAATGGAAGAAGCTGGAGAATATAATGCTAAGTGAAATTAGCCAATACCAAAAAACCAAATGTCAAATGATTTCTCTGATTTAAAGATGCTGATCCAAAATATGCTTTGGGAGGGGGAATTGATGGGAGGATTAAATGAACTCTAGACAAGGCAAAGGGGAAAAAGGGAGGGAGGGGAAGAAACGGAACATAGGGGTAAGAAAGATGATGGAATGCGATGGTCATCAATACTCTAAGTACATGTAAAAAGACATGAAGGATGGGACTCTACTTTGTGTACAACCAGAGATATGAAAAACTATGCTCTATATGTATAATATGAATTGTAATGCATTCTGTTGTCATATATACAAATCAAAAATTTAAAAAAATTTAAAAAAGTGTTCTTCTAATTCACATGTACGATCAATCTGCCCCAGATGTAACTAAAATTATGCTGCCAAGTCTCAAACCTCCGTGACGGGTTATGAGAAAATGTAAAAAGAAGCCGAGGGAGAGAATAAGAGAAAAATCAAAAGATGTGTGAATGAAGGGCAAGAGATATCCTGATTGAAATTAAATCTTTTGGGACATTTTTAGTAATTTTTTCCCCCTTGAGATGGGGTCTCACTATGTTGCCCCAGCTGGCCTCTAGCCTGCATTCCTCCTGCCTCAATTTCCCAAGTAACTGGGATTATAGGGACGTGCAGTAGCCCCTACTTGAGTAAGATTTTGTATGTTAAAACCAAGCTTACATGGCAGCCATTATGAAGTCAACAACAACAAGTGCTGGCGAGGATGCGGGGGGGGGGGGGGGGGGGAGGTACACTCATACACTGCTGGTGATACACTGCTGGTGGGACTGCAAATTGGTGCAGCCAATTTGGAAAGCAGTATGGAGATTTCTTGGAAAGCTTGGAATGGAACCACTATTTGACCCAATCATTCCCCTTCTTGGACTACACCCAAAAGACCTAAAAACAGCATACTATAGGGACACAGCCACATCAATGTTTATAGCAGCACATTTCACAATAGCTAGACTGTGGAACCAACCTAGATGTCCTTCAATGGATGAATGGATTTTAAAATGTGGCATTTATACACAATAGAACATTACTCAGCACTAAACAATAACAAGATCATGGCATTTGCAGAGAAATGGATGGCATTAGAGCAGATTATGCTAAGTGAAGTTAGCCAATCCCTAAAAAACAAATGCCGAATGTCTTCTCTGATATAAGGGGGGGGGGTGACTCAAAATAGAGTAAGGAGGAAGAGCATGAGAAGATTACCACTAAATAGGGAAGAGAGGTGGGAAGGAATGGGAGGGAGAAGGGAAATTGCATGGAAGAAGGAAGGAGACCCTCATCGTTATATAGAATACATGTATTACAATTTGAGGAGAGGAAAAAAAAAGAAATGTCTCACATTAGATTGGGTAGAGAGAAATGATGGGAGGGGAGGGGAAGTGGGGATAGGAAGGACAGCAGAATAAAATAGACATTATTATAGCTATATGTATTTACATGACTGTATGACCAATGTGATTCTGCAACCTGTACACTCAGAAAAATGAGAAATTATACCCCATTTAATTCAAATGTGAATTAAAAAAAAATAAGCTTACAGGACAGGGGATGAAGATCAGTGGTAAAGCACTTGCCTACCATGCATGAGACTGTTCAGTCTCCAATACTACAAAACAAAACACAAAACACAAATCCTTCCAGCTCAGACGGTTGTTTCTCATATATGCCAGAGAATGAGAAAGGAAAGCAGTATGAGGTGCACAAAAACAGATGAACTCAAGAAACACAATCTCTTCCATGCCTGACTTTTATATTCTAGAGCTTTAATTCCTTGATTAACTCCTTCCTCTGTATATCAGAGTTAGAAAATTTCCAAAAAGCAAGTTGAGCACATTTGTATTTGCCAGGAAAGTGGGCAATTTCCATTTTTGTGAACTAGGTCCAAATGAACAGAGTATAGAATTGTTATTTAATAGAACTCAAATGAACTGAATCGAGTAGGACTGCTGTAAGCTTGGTGTGATGCTCTCTGGATTTGTTACTCCTGGGAAGAAAGGAGAGGATGCAGGAGACAAATGAGAAAATCCAGGCCACTGATCTCCACTTGTCTTTCCCCTGTTGGTTACCTAGAGGATGAGACTGGCCTAGTATGGACTAATCAGAGGCAGTCCAGGATTGGATATATGGGATTGAGAGCAAAGATGAGGATAGAAGAGACAACAATTTCCATCAGAAGTCAGATGTTCTATTGCTTTCTTAATAATGGAATACCTTACCCAAGAGACCACTCATTAAAATATTCTCAATTTCTTTCAAAATTAACTCAAACCCTTGTTTATTTGTCCTAATGAATGCTAGGTAGAATATTTTCTTTTCCCCTCAACGGTTGAGAACCCTAACAAAAGCCACTTTTACAAATGGTAGAATGATCTATTTATCCACTCTTACTAATTGGAAAATGTTGTGATAAATAATGGCTAAAAATCACTGGACTAAATATTTTCTAAGGTTTTTTTTTCTCCTTTAAAAGTGACTATTTGTGGCTGGGTCCAGTGGCGCATGCCTGTAATCCCAGAGGCTCAGGTGGCCGAGGCAGAAGGATCACAAGTTCAAAGCCAGTCTCAGCAATGGTGAGTCACTAAGCAACTCAGTGAGACCCTGTCTCTAAATAAAACATGAAATAGGGCTGGGGATGTGGCTCAGTGGTGGAGCACCCCTGAATTCAATCCTCAGTACCAAAAAACAAAACAAAACAAAACAAAAAAAAACAAAGTGACTGTTTGTAAAGAAAGCCCAAATGCCTACATTCTCTGCCTAGTTACTGCTCTCATTTTCCCAGAGGTAATGAGGTGATTCATATTACATACACTACTTCCTGTCCATCAAGGCTACTCTATGTAGAAGCAGGTGACTATACATTATGATTTAAAAAGAAGACAGCCTTCTCTGAACACTTTCTTATTTTGACAAAATTCCAGCATTTATTTGAATTAATAGGCAAAAAATGCTGGGGAAAAATTAAGTGTAAGAGAGTGATTATGTACACTGTAGTAAATAAAGGAATAAGAAGGAGGAAGAAAATGAAAGGTAACTTTGAAGAAGATGCACCAGTGGTAAAATTTGGAAAAATCAGAGAGCAACATGAGGAACCAGTCTTCTAGGGGAAGAAAGGAATGTCAATGATGTACGGACACCCAAGGAAACTTGATTTCTCCCATTTTACTTGATATATACTTTATTCCCTTCTCTCTATATAAGCTCCAGATGCAATTCAGATTTTAGATCTTCAACATAATCATTCCTATAGCAATAAGATAAAAAACAGAAAATAATGAGCAGAGGCATAATATTTTAGATTAATTAAACATTGAAATCTACTTGCTATAGGGAAGAGTCACATATTATAAGCACAACATACACAACATATAACCAGATTTGTAACAAAGAAAAATCAAGATTTCATTTGTTCCCTAAAAATCCAAATGCCTTCAGAAAGGGAGCTATAGAACTTGAGTTTTACACTAAACAGCTTGGATGATGAACCTAGCATATGTCAAAGAATGAATACTACTGTTTAAAACATCTCTCTACCATGACTTTGAGAATGAAATAAATGGATAACTCTGGGAAAGGTGATCATAATTATGAACAAGAAACAAGAGATTTGTGCAATAAAATATACATTAAGAATAGGAATTTTTAAAAAATGGAAGCTTATTGTAGGCTTTCCCTCTGACAGATAAAAATCATTTTTCTGTGGCAATGGGATTCAACAATTCCAAAGGAAAGTATTATAATTCATATTGGTGGTGAATAAAAGGCTGAGTTAAATGAAATTAAATTAATGGACAAGGAAGCTGAAGGGAATAGAGGAAGAGAAGGGAAGCAGCCCATTAAGAATAAGTAAATAATACCAATATTACTGTGGATATTACAGTTTATTTTTAACTCTTTAAACCAGTTAAGGGGATTAATTGCCATTATTATTCCTATCTGTCAAATGAGCAACCTTAAGCAAAGAAATTACTGCTTACATTCTCCAAACTATATACCTAGAAAGTGGAATAGGCAGGACTTGAGCTATGTGTTTCATCAAAACAATGAGAGGATGGAGTTTTAATATTACCTCTTTTAAGAGATGGAGTATAGATCAAAGATTCCACAGGTTTTGTGAACACAGCTCATTTCTACTTTGTCCTAGGAGTTCCTTCGCACTAGCATAAACTTTAGTTGTATATTTAAACTGAGCTTGTATTATTTAAAAGTGGGTAAAGAATAAAGGAGTATACTCCCTAAGGGAAAGTAACAGTGGGAAACGGCTGTGATTCGGGCACTCATTCATTTCATCTGAGGGTCTGGGTGGCAGTGGTAAAGTGTGTCTGAGAACAGAAACCAGCCAGGTACCTGGCAGAGGGATTTCTGAAGATCTTCTTGGAAAGAGCTCATTTATTTGCCAAAATACATATTGCTCTTATGTTTTGCATTCAGAGTTTTTTTTTTTTAAATGCGTGGCAAGAGGATGGAGGCAAGAGTTTCTTAGAAAAATGAAAACGGTTTTCTAATGGAGGGACCTAAGTAATTTACTCAAACTTCCTTTTCATTCTTTCTGAGTAATATCTGTATGGAAATACCCTACTGAGTATTTTAAGAGCAGTTTATAACACGCTGTACCATTGTATATCAAGAGAGTAACCTTTTTGATTACACTATAGAATTAGCCAGAACAATTCTTTTTCTGAGGAACAAGTGTCCACTTAGAATGGAAACGTGTAAGCTCTGGCATCAGTATTTCAAACTTACCAAAAATCAATTTTTTTTGTTCAATAATTTGAAAAAATCCAGATCAACAAGTTCCTTTAATGGAAAATCATGCTAAATACTTTCTAACAATAATATTCTACGTAGGAAAATATAAGAAATTATACATTTAAAGAATATCTTCTGGTTTTATGCATAATTTTGCATTTGAATTAATTGTATTTCCTCATTTCTGCGTAGAACCAATGTTCAACAAGATAACAAAATGCTATATAACAGAATTACTGTGCATTTAATGTGGAATAGAGAAAATGTATAAAACATACAGTACTGTAAAGAGAATGAATGTATCATACACAGTTAATAGGAACTTCCAAATTATTAAATCTATAAAATTAATTTAGGAGAGAAAATGATAATGCAGTCAATTTATAAAGCATTTAGTACAGATGCTAAGTAAAATTATGCTCCCATTAGAAAAGAAATTCTGTCAGCTTTAAAAATAGATTGATACCATCTTATTGTGTTATAATAATATCTATTGGAGAATTTAACTTACAAAAAATGGCAATTTTTTCTGATTATACCATCATAGGTTTATTTTAACCAACATAGAAATAAATAGTAAAGTGCTGAAAACAAAAGGGGAAAGTAAAATAGAAATCATGAAAAATAAAAATAAGCAATTATTTACACATACAGTGACAATAATTAAATAATTCTAGTCTTTAGAATTGTAAAAAATGGAAATAGAGATTTTCCAAAGGTCAAAGCATTTTTGAAGTATATTTTTTACTTTATGTTTAATAATGATTATCCATTATATATAAGAAGGAAGCACATTTTGGCTCACAGATATATTTACAAACGTAGTATTTCTAAAACTGACTGCATTACTAAACAAACTCTTCATATAAATTCACTGATCTCTTTTACTGAAGGATGCATTGGTTTGAAAATCAAAGACTTACGTCATCCAAAAAATCAATCAGTGAGGATGAGGAAGAAGAAAAGGAATCCTATTTAACGAATACAGCAATAAAAAAATAGAAAATATGGATGAAGCAATTTAATAGGAACAAATAATAAATCAAAAATTTTGTAAAACAATTGAAAGGCAAATGACATTAATTCAAATAAATAAATGAGAAAAGCAGTCACTGTCATTGTTTTCAAGAAACTTTCATGATTCATTAATTACTTTTTAGAGTGTTTCTTTTTCCAAAGGAATGAAATATAATTCATACACCATGCCCAAAGTATAATAAAATGAAGCTCATGGCAAATCATTAATAATAAAATTAAATATAAGCACTTATGAAAATAACAACTAAAAGTAAGTAACAGAATCTCTGCTTCTAGTTCTTCCCACCAGAATGTTACTTCTTTGTCAGGGGGACTTGTCACTTTGGGTCACTACTGTATCTCCAGCACTTAGAACAGCTCCTTGCATATAGACACATGATTCTGGTTTGCTGAATAAAAATATTACCAACTTGAATTTTTTGAGACAAAAATATACTTTATAGCATGACACTGATTTTTTTCAGCCAAAAATTTAAATAAGATAAGGAATGACAAGTATTATATAATCACCATTTCATTATTGTGGAATCTGCCTAACAGTGGATGTAATACTTTTAACATGAAGCATTTCTTTATATACTTTTTTAAAAATGAACAGATTTGTAACAAGAAACACCAATACACTATTGTGAGCTTCAAATTTTTCACTTATTTTTTTTTTTACTGTGGCTCTGTACTTTGGAATAAAAAAATGTCAAAATTATTTTAAAAGTTGGGATTTGCTTCTTAGGGAAGTTCAAATGCTTTTAAAACTAACAATGACTTTCATATTTACACCTTTCTTGGATGTTCTGTTAAATACAAGTGTGATTATACTTTCCATAAGAATCCAGAACATATTACTTCCCTATTATGTTGCTGTTTTATAGGATTCTAGAACCTTTTATGTGAGATGCAATAAAACAGTTTTATTGCAAATAAATTTTAAATCACAAAGTGAATTTTAAATTGACTACAAAGGATACTTAAAAAGTTCAGCACTTACTTCAAATTGATCCAGAGCATCGGTAGGCGTATTCAAAAATGCCAAGAAAGAATGCTGTGAGTCTTGGTGCTCTATACCTAGAAAACAGCAGCAACTTTTTTTAAAACTAGAACAATCAATACTAATTTTTATGGATAACCTTTCCTGTCTCAATCTATGAAATCTATTCTCAAATATCATATTTCAAAGCTGATCAATATTATTAATGCTACGTATTTGAAAAGCCAAATTACATTATTTTTTCCTAGACTACCACTCAACAATTAAATAACATCTACTTCTATCAAATATTTGTTCTTGAGTTACTTGTTATGGGATTTCTTTCTTTTTCTATCTGGTACATAATTAAAAAACCCAAATTAAATCTTTTGATAGTCTAGAGAGAATGTAGGTGCTTGTTTATGTGTGATTTTTTTTTTTTTAAATTGGTTGTTCACAACATTACAAAGGGAAAGGTAGCAGAATACAACAATTACTAATTGGGCATTATGTAAAATTGTGGATGTGTAACCGATGTGATTCTGCAATCTGCATTTGGGGTAAAATTGGGAGTTCATAACCCACTTCAATCTAATGTATGAAATATGTTATGTGTGATTTTTATCACCAAATGAGGTTTCTGTTTGAAATACGTGTACCAAGCATACAGCACAAGTATAAGTAATCTTTAATAAGACAATAATGCAGTCATAAAACAAATGTATTTAATTATGAAAAAAAGTTAATCAATCTGACTGCAGGTATTATTCAACTAAAAGAATGATTAATCCAAACTCCAGTTTTTCTCAGATGAATTAAAAAATTCATACATATCTTGTGGCTATGATATTAACTTTAAACACATAATTTTCAAAATAATATTTTTTATTCTTCTTTTTTCTCTGGGTGCTGGGGATCCATGGCCTTGAGCATGCCAGGCAAACACTACTACTAAAGGCACATCCCCAGCCCTCTAAAATACTTCTTAAAACATAAAAATGATGATAAATACTAGGAAGGATAAAACAAGAAAACAAGCAATCACACAATTTTGACTTCTATATCTTTAAGAAATGACATTTTATGTGTTTTCCCATATTATTTTCTAATTATATACCATAATTACCAGATGGGTCAATATGTTCAGAAATTTATTCAGTCAATAAATATTTGTTGAGACTATTACGTACCACTGCCCTAGATTCTGGGGATATAGGTGTAAACAAGGCATTTTTTAAAAAAGTCTTTGTCTTCATTTCATAAATGTCACCTTATAATATTTAAGCAGCTATAATACATTATAACAGTGAAACTTTATTTTTGCAGTAATCAAAATACAAACAATAAAGCTTTAGTTAACACCTCTTCAAAACAATGTGATAAATTTAAGACTTTTCTTTTTCAAGTTTAGGACTAATTTTAAAATGATATAGTCAATGTCATCTGATGTAAATGATACTCTGCACTGGTTTTTTTCCCTATTAAGTTGGCTTTAGGGCCACAAGTGAACCAGGTCTTATGTATTCATTTTTATCTCTTCACTAAAAAATGTTTCTTCTTTTTACTCTTCATTAATTTTTTAAATTGGTTTTAATTTTTAAATACATGACAGAGGAATGTCTACTCTTCATTAATTAAAACCCATTTTAGCATGATAGCTCATGTACCTAATTTGAGTTCCCATTCAGTTTTTGGAGGCTCCTTCTTTCTCTTTTTCAGTAAGGAATTCCACCAACAAAAAATTATTGAACATCAACTTCTTTAAATAGCTTTGTCATGTGAGCTCCTCTATGTGACTGCTCTCTGTATTCCACAACTTTAGATTGGATTCAAAGACCCAACCAGCTTTATCTCTAAGTATGTAATGGCACTGGGGAATGACAGAGAAAGAAGCCCATGGGCTTAATATAAACCCCATTAATTAGTGAAGTATTCAGTGATAGCCTTTATTAGGAAAATGAATTTTTGAAAATTGAATGTAAAATATCCCATTATTTAGAAAAATAACATTATGAATTTATTTTTACTAAACCTTCACATTCTTAATATGTATATTATGGAAAGAAAGTTTAAGAAATGCATGTAATAAAGCTAACAAGCACATCAGCTTCCACAGTAACAGAAAAAATACAAAAGTAATGTTTTCAAGAAAATGGTAATAAATTTGGGAAATCCCATAGGGCCAGCAACATTAAGCATCAAACTAGAAGGCGGCACTGAAATGTCAAAAAATAATTCTTCATTATTATATTGCCCAATTAATAAAAATTAGATTGCTCATTAGTTCTTTCATACATTGTATTCTCAACTCTCCTGAAAGTGAATCCCTCTCAAGATTTTGGACCTTCTAGGCACAAATAAATACTTGTTGAAGTCTCCTTACCATGTTCTGAACACACACTGCCACTATTGGACTGATTAATTTAGATGGTAACATTTCAGAGTATTACACAGTATAATTTTTCAGTGACAAAAATGTTAAATAGATAACCTTTCTGAACTGGTAAATTTATGGGAAAGTGACTTCTTCTGTTACTATAACCTCTTAAAACAATGTCTAATAAATAAAACAAAATTACTCAAAACCAGTCTACCAAATGTGTGTGTGTGTGTGCATCATATACACATGCACATGTTCCTGAGTGCACATGTGAACAATTTTCCCACCTACACAATAAGCTGACTCTTTTGTAATACGATATATTCATGACAAAACAGTAAGTCCTGATTGATGCAAACACACATTCCCATACCCTTTTCAGATCTAAGCTCTTCAGTGTCCTTTATCAGTTGTTCGATTTCTGATAGGAGTTCCAAGTTCTTCTTCTCTGAATCTTTTAGTTTACTTAAATAAGAAAAACAAAGAAAACATGTCATTAATTTTTTATTGCTGACTAGGGAGGCATCTTGTATGTAGCTCACTAAATTAGTTTAAATGTCAGTCATGCTAAATCATGGTACTGCAAACCACTCTAGGCAGGATGAATACAGCCTGTCACCTGCTATTATATAAATTAAGTTTTATTAGAACACAATCAGAATCATTCATTTCAGTACTGACTATAGTTGTCCTTACACTATAATAGCACAGTTGAGTAGCTCTGAGGGAGGCTATATAGTCCTTGAAACCTAAAATATTTACTACCTGGTCCTTTATAGAAAAAGTTTCCTGGCCCTGAGCTACATTACTAACTTTAAAAATGTTATAAAATCAGTTGATTTTAGAGTTGTTATATTTTATTCATAAACACCCATAAAAGTAGAACATATTTGTAAGTTTATAATTATCAATTTGGTTTATATACCTGTTTTATGGATATTTTAAGTGTAAGCTCTGTGTCCTGGGCACAGGAAAATTATATTTATTCCAAATTACAACAGAGAATGACATTCAGTAGGTCTTTATACTGTGTTTCATTCATATTCTCCAGAAAAACTTCTGTTCTTTTTAACGCCACATAAACACATGTAAGTAAAACATAATTCATGTGTGTCATTTATAACAAACAGTTCATAATTCAACAGGGGTGCCATATATCTGGCCTTTGATTTGATTCAAAATATTAATGGGTGCAGTTTAAAGTCTAAGGCTGTGATCACACCATCAAAAGTGAATTTATAGCCCTGTATTTTTTCTCTTGCTTTTGGAACTTTTAGTATTCTGAGCACCAAAAGGATCTTTGTGTTTATAGTTTCATTTGAAATGTGAACTTTGTTTTCTTCCTCTGTATCACCTATACTGACTTTTTAAAAAATACTAATCCCTGAGCCACATCCCTAATCTGTTTTTTTTTTTTTTTTTTTAAATTTCAGACAGAGTGTCACTAAGTTGCTTATTGACATGCTAAATTGTTGAGATTGGCTTTGAACTTGTGATCCTCCTGCCTCAGCTACTGAAGCTGCTGGTACTACAGGCATGTGCCACCATGTCCAGCTTACACTTTTTTTTTTAATTAAAAAGAAAATTTTAAAAATGTTGATGGATCTTTATTTTATGCATTTATTTATATGCAGTGCTGAGAATTGAAACCGGTGCCACACACGTTAGGCAAGTGCTCTACCACTGAGCCACAACCACAGTCCAAGCTTATAATTTTTTTGTTGTATTTTTTGTAATACTGAGAATCAAACCCAGGGCTTCGTGCATGCTAGGTGAGTGCTGTACCACTAAACCACATTCTCAGCCCCTAACTGATTTTGAAATCATATTTATATCCAATCCAATTATAATTTTTCATTTTATCATTTATATATTCAGAGTATGATTTTCTCTACTGTTGTGACAATAGAGGGAATGTGTTCATTAGCTAACAGCCTCTAAGACTAGGAGATTCTATTTTTTAGGAAATACAGAAACATGAAAAATAAGTATAATCAAAAGATATTCTGCCCTTATGAAATTTACCGTCAATAGAATCTTTACATGTAAAAGACCAAGGGTAGAGATCACAATTTTCAAATAATTCTATTTTGTTCTGACCATATGTTGCAATTTCACACAAATATATTTTTTTCTTTGTGGTATTAGGGATTAATCCAAGATCCTTGAACATGACAGACAAGTGCTCTACCACTAAGCTATACCGCCAGTCTTTTTAAAAATTTTACTTTGAGACAGGGTCTCACTCAGTTGCCCAGGCCAGCCTTGAACTTGATCCTCTTGCTTCAGTCTCCCAAGTATCTGGGATTACAAATTTGTGCCACTACAACTGGAAAATATGATATTCCTTCTCCTCCCACTCCCCAATACTGGAACTGAACCTAGGAGTGCTCTACCACTGAGCTTTATTTCCAGCCCTTTTTATTATTTTTTAAACTTTAGACAGTGTCTTACTAAGTTGCTGAGATGGGCCTCGAGCTTATGATCTTCCTGCGTCAACTGCTCAAGTCACTGGGATAATAGGTTTGAGTTGGTGTGTCCAGAACAAATATGATATTCTTGAACATGAGAAAAATTTAGATTAATAAACTATGAGAGTTAACTAAACTTTACAAATAAGGGGAAAATAAACAATGAAATATTATTAATTCTACTTTATGGACAAGCGAGAGGAAAATGAGGCTGTATAGAAATCTTACTGGGGCTGGGGCTGGGGCTGGGGCTTAGCGGTAGCACACTTGTCTGGCATGAGTAAGGCACTGGATTCGATTCTCAGAACCACATATAAATAAATAAAATGAAAGCCTATCAACAACTAAAAAATACATTTAAAAAAACCCTTATCACTACTTACAGAGCTTGAAAGCATCTGATCCTTTTTCAAATCTTTTTTTTAAGCACTAGGCAGATAAGCAAACATGTAATATTTCTCTAAACAATTGTTAAAAACCTAAGAAATGATTCTACTTGGACTAGATTTTTTCAATCTTACCATTCTGTTATGATGTTAGCTGCTTTAACTTTATTCAGCTCTTCTTGGATGGCCTGTTTGGCTCTTATTTCTGCATCCAGAGCTGACTGCAATTCCAGTCTAGCTGACATATCCAGTTTTGCAAAACGACGCATTTTCCAGGGCATATCCTATAAAGTAAAAAGAGTGTGTTTTTAGCTCCCTATTTTAAACATTTAAACTTAATAATCCAGGTGAATTCGAAAGCTACTTATAAGCACCAACCATTTTCACTTAGAATAGAAATATTATTTACAAAAATGTTTTTCATTAAACTCAGAAATAACGGTCAATATTCACATACAAATGAATATTTCCTAACAGTTATTTTCAATAATGACTATTCATATGGACTATTGTTAAGCATTTATGTGTTGTTTTCCTAAACTGGTAAAGACTTAAACTAACTGATTTCTCTTGAAAACTTACAGCAGGCTAATGCCTAGGAGAATTGACATAAATAATCAGATTTATGATAGTGTTTTTTGAGCCTTGTAATCTAATATGATAAGCTTCTATGCAAAATGGAAGAGCTTACAGTTGCTCGTGTACCCAAGCTGGCACTTCTTAATGCTTCCAATTCTTCAGTCATTTTAGAAGCTAAGGCCTGAAGATAGCCTCGGGCATCCTTTTCATCACTGACCCTAAAATACACACACATGAAGACAGAAATAAAGCACAAAAGTAAAACAGAAAAACTTCAGTGACAGATACGCTATTTTAAAGTTTCATAAAGAAGCAATAGAAGACTTCCAAAATGGCGGAGTAGAGGAGAACTTGTTACTGGTGTGACTCCGAGTGAATGGTCAGACACTCTCCCTCATAGGGGCGCCCTTTCACGAATTTAAGCTTCATGGAGCCTGTGACAGGATTTTAAACAGTGGTTGGTTTCAAGCGCAGCCCAGAATGCGAGAAAATCTGAGTCCCTCCAGGCAAGGAAACCGGCCAGCAGCGCAGCAGCCCAGGAACCCGCAGCAGACGGGTGGAGTTGAGCCCTGCGGAGTTCTGGCAGCATAGGGACACAGATTTACAGATCCTTTGGAGCTAGAGCGTGCCAGACTGCGACCCGCGACTCCGCAGGGCACCGGAGGAGGACTGAAGTCTGGACTTATTGGAGAAATAGCCCAGCTCCCTCCTCCTCACTGGACACCCGGACACCGAAATGGGCAGTCACCATCTTGGAAAATCCACCTCCTCAGCTTTGGGTGGTTGTTACAGGCAACAAGTTTTTGGCATCAGAACAGGTGTGTGATTTCCAGCACCCCAGCAGTGATAACTCAAAACCTTTCTCGCCAGCTCTTGGTGGCCATGTATCAGAGCTGAGTGAAACTGAAAAGGTGCCTGATCTCCAACTCCCCCTCCCACAGCTGTGATAACCCAAAACATTTCTCGCCAGCTCTGGGTGAGCATGGCTATCAGAGGGAATAAGACAAAACAGGTTGCCGGTTTCCAACTTCCCCTCTCCACAGCTGTGATGACTTGGTGACTACCCAACACAGAGGTAGTTCTCAGCAGAGCACCGCAAGCCCAGAGTGAACCCAGGACTATGGAGAAGAGTTCCAGTCACTGGGACCTAGAGGGCAGGAGAAGTGAGGGGGATAGACCTGGAACAACCCAATGAGACCGGGACTGGAGAGGCACCCGGCAGGGGAGGGAGAGCCACCTCACAAGGATCGCTTCCTCCACCTGAGGGCAGAGACTCAACCTGGAATGCACAATGAAACCTACTGGAAGAGAAGAAAACAGAATTCTAAGAGTGCATTTTTTTTCCTGTTTCCTTCTTTCCTTTTATCTTTTTCTTCTAACTTTTCCTCTTTTTTCATTTCTTTTTCTTATCTCTTCCCCCCTTTTTCTTCTTCTTTTCTTTTGACTTTTCTTTCTCCTTGGATTCCTCTCCCAACCGTTACTACTTCTACTACGTGTAATTTACTAAATGCAAGTAGATGAATGTTTCTATGCTTCTTATTATCCTCCCACATACTTAGCTACCCTAAATTACCTCTGTAATTCCTGTCTATTCTCCTGTTAATAACTTCATTAGAGTTCTCCAAAGTAGCTAAGATGTATAAACCCCCATACCCTCACATCTTTCCTGCTAAAGTCCTACACCCGACCCTCAGTTCTCTGTACGCCACCAGAATCTATAAGCCTTTTATGAAGCTAATGAATTTATTTTAAATTACAATTGAATCCAACATCTCTAGACATTATCTCCCATCACAAAGGAGAGCTCTCAGAACTATACAAGAGCAATACAAATCTATAGGAGAAAAATAAGAACACAACAGTCACACAGAGCTGGAAAGAAATGTGAGCAACATGAAAAAAAACAAGGGAAAAAAGGACCACAAACAATGCAGGACAACTCAATAATAGAGGAGTTAAAACTACAACAGAAAGAATGTCAGATAAAGATTTCAAGATATACATGCCTCAAATGATCTGGAGTCTCAAGGAAGACCTTAGACAGTAAATGCAGACAATGAAAGATCACTTTGACAATGAATTAGATAAACAAATCCAAGAAGCAAAAGATCAACTCTACAGGGAGATAGAGGTTATACAAAAAAATCAAACACAAATCCTGGAAATGAAGGAAATTGTAAACCAAATTAAAAACTTAAATGAGAGTATCACCAGCAGAGTAGAACAATTAGAAGTCAGAACATCAGACAACAAAGACAAAGTATATCATCTCAAAAAGAGTCTAGACTGCTCAGAAAGGCTGATAAGAAACCACGAGCAGAACATCCAAGAAATTTGGGATAACATAAAGAGACCAAATTTAAGAGTTATTGGATTAGAGGAAGATATAGAGGTCCAAACCAAAGGAATAAGCAATCTGTTCAATGAAATAATTTTAGAAAACTTTCCAGACATGAAGAATGAAACGGAAATCCAAATCCTAGAAGCCTACAGGACACCGAATGTATAAAACCACAAGAGATCCACACCAAGACACATTATAATGAAAATACCCAACATACAGAACAAGGAGAGAATTTTAAAAGCCACAAGAGAAAGGAAGCAGATGACATTTAGAGAGGTAAACCAATTAGGTTAACAGCTGATTTTTCAACACAGATTCTGAAAGCTAGAAGATACTGGAACAATGTATTTCAAACGCTGAAAGATAATGGGTTCCAACCAAGAATCTTGTATCCAGCAAAATTAAGCTTCAGGTTTGATAATGAAATAAACACCTTCCAAGATAAACAAAAATTAAAAGAATTTTCAGCAAGAAAACTGGAGCTTCAAATCATCGTTGGCAAAACATTACATGAAGAGGAAATGAAAAATAACAACGAAAATCGACAGTGGGAGGTAGTACAGTAAAACTAATCAAAGAGGAAAAACAAATCAAGTTAAATAACAAAACAAACATGGCTGGAAGTACAAACCATATCTCAACAGTAATCCTAAATGTTAATGGCTTAAACTCACCAATCAAAAGACAGGCTAGTAGACTGGATTAAAAAAAAAGATCCAACAATATGCTGCCTACAGGAGACTCATCTGATAGGAAAAGACATAAACAGACTGAAGATGAAAGGTTAGGAAAATCCCACTACTCACATGGACCTTGGAAGCAAGCAGGGATGTCTATACTCATATCAAATAAAACAAACTTCAGGCCAAAGTTAATCAAAAGGTATAAAGAAGGACACTACATACTGCTAAGGGGAACCATTCACCAACAAGACATAACAATCATTAATATATATGCCCCAAACAATGGTGCAGCTATATTCATCAAACAAACTCTTCTCAAGTTCAAGAGACAAACAGATCACAACACAATAATCAAGGGTGATTTTAACATACCTTTCTCACCACTGGACAGATCTTCCAAACAAAAGTTGAATAAAGAAACTATACAACTCAATAACACAATTAATAACTTAGACTTAATTGACATATATAGAATATATCAACCAACATCAAATGGATACACTTTGTTCTCAGCAGCACATGGATCCTTTTCAAAAATAGACGATATATTATGCCATAGGGTAACTCTTAGCAAATACAAAGGAGTAGAGATATTACCATGCATTTTTTCTGATCATAATGGAATGAAATTGGAAATCAATGATAAAATAAGGAAGAAAAATTCCTACATCACATGAAAAATGAACAATATACTACTAAATGAACAATGGGTTACAGGAGACATCAAGGAGGAAGTTAAAAAATTCTTAGAGATAAATGAAAACAAAGACACAACATATCGAAATCTCTGGGACACTATGAAAGCAGTACTAAGAGGAAAATTCATTCCATGGAGTTCATTCCTTAAAAGAAGAAAAAGCCAACAAATAAATGATCTCACACTAATCTCAAAGCCCTAGAAAAAGAAGAACAAATCAGCAGCAAATGCAATAGAAGGCAAGAAATAATTAAAATCAGAGCTGAAATCAATGAAATTGAAATAAAAGAAACTGAAAAACTGACAAAACTAAAAGTTGGTTCTTTGAAAAAATAAATAAGACTGACAGACCCTTAGCCATGCTAATGAAGAGAAGAAGAGAGAGAAACCAAATTACTAGCATATGGGATGAAAAAGGCAATATCACAACAGACACTACAGAAATACAGAAGTTAATTAGAAATAATTTTGAAACCTTATACTCCAATAAAATAGAAGATAGTAAAGGCTTTGATAATTTCCTTAAGTCATATGATCTGCCCAGATTGAATCAGGAAGATACACACAAGTTAAACAGACCAATATTAAGTGAGGAAATAGAAGAAGCCATCAAAAGACTACCAACCAAGAAAAGCCCAGGACCGGACAGAAACAGCAGAGTTTTACAAGACCTTTAAAGAAGAACTAATACCAATACTCTTCAATCTATTTCAGGAAATAGAAAAAGAGGGAGTA